>NC_081301.1:3718928-4956071 GCF_030435805.1 Mustela lutreola
CCCGGGCCTTGTCGGCCGCGCTCATCTCCTCTCAAGTGCAGAGGCCGCGCCGCCGTCCGGTTGCCGCCTCTTGCGCCGCCGCCGCCGCCGCCACCGGGCCCCGGCGCCCTCCGCCGCCGCTTTCTCCCCTCAGGCCCCGAGCGCCGCCGAGCCAGGAAGGACCCCGCCGTTGCTAGGCGACCCAGCCCTGCCAGGTGGCCAAGGCGCTGCCTGTCTAGAAAACGCGCCTCCTCGGCGGGGGGGGGGAGGGGGGGGGACGGAGGAGCGGCCGGGGTGGGCGAGGGGAAGGGGGCCGCGAGGGCTCCCTCTCCGGGCGACCGAGCCCCAGGCCCCTGTGGAGACCTCCCGGGCAAGGAAAGCGCCGAGGCCGCGGTGGCCCGGCAGCAAGCGAAGGAAACGTTGGCTGGGCGGCACGCGGCCCCGTGTTTCTAGACGCACTCGGAGAACTTCACCAGCACCAACTCCAGGGCTGGGTGTCCCGTGGCATCGCCCGCCGCGGGGCGGGCCGCGAGGGGCGCCGAGCGGAGCGGCCACCCCGTCCCGAGTCCCCGGCGCCGTGGCCCCTGGGCCCTTAGGGACCCGGAAGGGGCGCGGCCGCAGGAGCCGGCGGGGCAGCTCCGCGGGGTCCTCGCGCGCCGCCCACGTGGGGCCGAGGCGAGCCCCGGGCCGGGCTCCGCAGGTCCGGCCGCGCCCGCGGGTGCCCGCGCCCGCCCGCGTCCGCCCGAGCCCGCGCGTCGCCGTGCGCCATGGCAGCGGCCGGCGGGCTGCGCCTCCACGTCGCGGAGTCCCCGGCCGGCGGCCCCGGGACGCTCTCCGGACCCCGCCGGGCCCAGGCGAGGCGGGTGAGTTCCGGCCTCTGGGCGGGTTCCGAGCTCCCGACCGAGGTCCGGGGGAGGTGGGCTTGTCTAGCAGCTTCGGGAGAAGTCGCTGAACGGCACGTGTCTGGGCGCGGAGCGCTGCGCCGCCGGGGCGCTCCGGGCGGCCGCGGAGCCGGGGTGGAGGGGCGGCTGCCGGCTCGGGCTGCCGGTCGGAGGGCCCCGGCGGTCGCGTAGGGGATGGGAGCGGACTGCCGCCGGGGGTGCCAGCCGGGGGTGCCAGCCCGGGCGCCTGCTAGCCACACCTCCTGACTTCTCTCACCGCCGGTGCCTCGGAGGAAGGTCGCTCGGTGCAGGAACGGGAGCCGGAGCCTAGAGGCCTCCCTCGAGGACTTTCCGAAATGGCATGGATTCTCACCCACGTGCAGCGGGGAGGAACACGGAGCGTCCGTATAACTCGCTCCCTGGGGAGGGGAAAGATGCTTTAAGTTTCAACCTGAGCCAGAGCTGGGAACTGGTTTGATGGTTGACTTCTCGCCTGGAAGGGAGCACGGCTGCAGGGCAGAAAATCTGTTGTAGAATCCCGAGTTAACCACAGAGGCCAGAAATTACACCACCTCGTGCGGAGGAAAGTGGGTGTTTTCTCCAGAAAGCAACAGGCAGTCCCAGCGTGTTGAAGCTGATACTCCTCGAGAGCGTAGAAGGATTGTCTTTGGTGACTTTTCAGTGATGATCAAGCTTTAGGATATAGAGGTTTGGGAGTAGGAGTTTTCAGCTAAGCGGTGGGGTTGCCGCTTCTCTGGGAGGAGGAAACGGAAGCACTGAAGAGCTTCTGGGAGCCTGGGATTTGGAGTAACACAGACCTGGGGTTAGATGCCCACCTCGCAACACGCTGGTTCTGTGAACTTGGGGAAGTTATTTCAGTAAGGTCTAGTTCTCTGGACCTTACTTTTCCAATCTGTAAAACGATTGTAAAATGCAGGGTAGACATAAAATTGTCCACCAAATAAAGAACAGATATAAACAAGTTTCTATTTTATATGAAGTTATTGTGAGGAGTAAATAAAATACACAAAAACTATATTTTCTGGCCCAGAAAAGCACTTAATAAATGCCACTGGTAAGTAAAGTCGTGTTGGTTCCATTTTGAGTAACGGAATTGCTGTGTCCAGGGGTTATTGGGGTGCTTTTGCTGTGGAGGTGCCTGGTAACATAGGGGCAGCACTATTAACACCACCTTGAGTGAGCTGAAGGGATATAAATAGGATGTCTGGCTTCATGATCGCTTGAACCGCCACGTCAAAAGGACGTGTATTAGTGAGATGATGCCGGGGATCTACAGGGCCCTCATCTGCATCCGCATTTTTTGTCTTGAATGGGAATTACAGGTATGCCAGTCTCATCTGCCAGGGGCCCAAATTTGGGGCAGTTAACTAATACACTGCCTTTGGAGAGGCCTCGACAACTTAAGTGATGCTGTACGTAACAGTATGTAGTGTTTTCATTCTAAAAAATTTTTTTTATTATTCAGTAATACAAGTTTATTGTAGGAAATAGGGAAAAACTCCGTAACTGCCGTACTCAGAGGTGACTCTGGTTAACGTTTTGGTGTATATCCTCGTAGAAAGCAAACAAGAGATCAAGTTACACATGCTGTTTTCCAACCAAACAGGATACAGTTAATAAATAGTATTACAGCATAACCATCCGGAACCCTGGCCGTGGAATCAAGGCCTGAGCAAAGCCTGGATCCCTCAGCGATCCTGGGACAAATTACCTCGTATCTCTGCCTCCGTGTTCTCCTCTTAAAATGGGATGATACATTAGCTAATTCTCATAAGTACTTAGCATATTTCCGGGGCTCTAGTGTATTTATTAATATCAGAAGCGTAGTATTTAGACTTTTAGGGCTAGGTGGGCTGTAGAGGTCATCTGCCAGAAGCCCCTTGTCTTACAGGTACAGGGACGAACTCACAGGGAGGTAATTTGCTTAGTGTTGCAGAGCCGACTTTTTAGAAGTGCAGGTGCGTCCTTGCTCCTCGTGAGGCATTTCTGTCCCCTCCTTTCCCTTATGACGTAGGCCGAGGTGGCCTTCTTGTTTCGTGCTTCCATGATCCTTTGTACAGACCTCTTCTGAGTACAAACACAGGTTTGGGTTTCTGGTTTTATACTTTTGTCTCTTCCACTAGCCTGTGAGTTCCTCAAGGGCTTGACTAGTTTTTCAGCCTTGTATCCTCAGAACCACACTACTTGACAGCTGCTGAGTGGTCAGTTTTTTTAAAAGAATGTGTTGTGGCTGCTGGGACAGAAAAGCTAACAAGCACTGGAATAGCGTCCACCTTATGGGAAGGGATAATCCCGTTGTTGTCATTCATCTTACAAGCATTTATTGAGCACTTACTCTGGGCAGAATTGAGCCCATACAAGGGTGCAGTGCCACGCAGGACAGACTTGTCCGTTTCCTTGTAGAGTTTACAGTCTAATGGGGATGACTGACATCACGTAACAAATTACATTTCATGCTTGTAATTGTCCTGAATGCTACAGTGAAGACAAAGGATGCCTCCTAGGAGAGCCAAGAGTAGGAGTCCTGGCCTGACTCGGTGGACAGAAGAGGTCAGGAAGGTTCTTCTGAGGACCTAGTAAGCCTAGATCTAGAGGATGAGTTTGAGTTAGCCAGCCAAAGGGTGGGGGGAAGGGTGTTGCAGACATGGGTATGGCAATAGCATGTGCAAAGGCCCTGAGGAAGGAAGAAGCATGGGGCTTTCTAGGAACTCAGGAAAACCAGGACGACTGAGGCACAAGACGAGGGCACTGAGATGAGCAGAGGCCAGCTTCTAGAGGGCTTTATAGATCATATTACAGGTTTTTTATTTTAGCCTAAGAGCAGCGGAGAGCCTGTGAGATATTGTGCCTAATTCTGAATACGTGCTTTTAGAGAACAGATGACGTGAGAATAGAAGGTGACTGGGATGAGAAAGGATTGAAAGCTTGTGTCCTATTTGGGCTACTAAGTCCGAAGAAGAAACAGGCAGTTAAACGATGTGTGAAGGAATGCGATGCCTCGGACTAGCAGAGAGTTGGTCAAGGTGGCAGATCTTGTCCAAGTGTCAGAAACAGCTTCCTAACCCCTAGAATTTGGTGTCTCTGGCGATGGAGAACGGTAAGGGGAGATGTGTAGGCGAGGCCTACTGCAAGGCCACCTGTCGAGGAGCGTGTAGTAGGAAGTCCGTGCCTGGTGGGAGTGCTCCGAAGAGTGTGTTGTTCCATCAATCAAGGAACGACAACATGTTTCATTCTGCCTTGTAAATGATTCAGCAGACCTGGAATGTGACTTTATTTCTTTCTTTAATCTGAACACTCATAAACTTGGGACTTTGTAAGATAGATTTGTAAGATGATGGAGTAGGTCAGTACTTCCTTTATTAATAGTAAATACTCAAAAGTGTATTTATTGAATTATTTAGATACAGGAGTTCTGTAGTTGTCAGGAACAAACAAGTGTTGCTGTTGGTGGGTTAGCCTGCAGCTGACAGTCATGGCCAAAGCAAGCTGATGTGTAAATGGAATCCATCATTTCAATCTAAGGGGAAAATAGCATTCCAAGAGAAACCAAAATGCCAGGACAGTAAGTCCTGGCTACTCATGGGATGTTTTTTATTCATGTGGAAATTGGAAGAGAAGGCCAAAGAAAATAAAATGTTTCTTCAAAGAAAATTGGATGTTTCTTCTCCTAGGAGAAGTTTGGACATCGGGTATATAACCACATCCACGTTTCAGAAATAAGCAACAGGCAGGAGAATGCCGAGTGTTGTAGCCTGTAATCGGTGATCAGGTGGGGACCTGAGAGGCAAGGCGAGTTGGAAATAATTGTGGTAGAAGTGATGGATGGAGCAGAATTCTCATTTGGAATGGAAACGGCGAGTGGGAATCGTCTCCAAGCCATCTGAGTCCGGGGAGCAGCGTGAGGGGGAGGATGACAGCAATCCAAGCACTCTGGGGTAGAGCAGTAATGAAGGTTCCCGCTTCCTGGGCATGGGCAGGGCTGCAGCATCCCATGTCTAGTCACCAACAGGCTTTGTCGGTGGAGAAAGAGGATGTGCTCCCCCTCCCCTGTTCTTTTTGTGTAGGTGGACATCTAGAGAGAAGGATTGACAGTGCGCACTCTTGACAAGGTGGGCTTCTCCTCCCTTAAAAAGAGACTCGCATTTGTTCACATACAGCCCCACAAAGGGTTCTCCCTGCTTGATCCTTACCCTCATCTTGGTGGGGTTGATGGTGAAGATGGATGGTGAGGTCTAGTGGATGAATGAGCTGAGTATTTGTGTTTCCATCTGTTTTATTTTGTTTGTTTTTTTCTTTTGGGGGAAAAAAAAAGGCTGAGTCAAAGAATCTGATTGCAGACCCTAAACTGTTGCTTGACATATGGGACATAATGATCTCTGCAGGGAGAGATGCAATTCCGTGGGCAGTCAGGCTTCACTCCGAGGTCTGTCTTCATGGACTAATGCATCTCTTGTCGCTCTTGCCTTTTGGGAACAACGCAGCAAGCAGAGGCCACCAAAAGAAAACACCAAGCATCCGGGGAGGCTCCCCCAGCGAAGCGGAGGAACAAGGCAGCGTTTCTCCTGGCCAAGAAAGCTACTGCTAAAGAAACACAAAGGACTTTTAAGGGGAAGGCACAGAAAACATTTTCTCCGAGGAAATCTTTGGTTGGTGTGAGTGACGGAACCCGAGAACAGAAACTGTGCGTTAGGACTTCGTCGTTATTTAAAAACAACCCTGAAATCCCAGAGCTCCACAGGTATGTTCAGGGGCAGGTGCGCTCAGCAACAGGAGGAGTTCAGTGTTTTCTGCCCTTTTTCTCTGTCAACGGGAACTGATGCCTGGGTTTTGTTCATCGTTTGCAGACCTGTAGTAAAGCAGGTACAAGAAGAGGTGTTCACTTCGGAAGCTTTCCATGAACTGGACCTCCACCCACATTTAGTAAGTGTCTCTTGGTTTTTTCAGTGTGGTTATTCCTTGGGAAGGTCTGTGAAATGACAGTTCTAGGAAGAAAAATCCAAGGCTGGTTACTTTGCTCTAAGTTACCTGAATGAAGTCAGATGGACAAGATGCTCTTCCAGGACGATCCCGGTGAGCTCAGCTCACTGTCCGCTGGCCTTCCCCCCACCCCCAGCCCTTTTCTCGAGAACAACGAAACACTTTCCTCACCTAATTCAAAGTAGGCCTGGGGCTCTGCTTATTGGACTCTAGGACAAGCTCCTAATTAGTGGGGGGATGGGACGTGGAAGCTCATGTGGGTGACAGGGGTCATAATGACTAGGAGGGGGGACTGAGCTGGCATCTTCCTATCAAGGGTAGTCTCTTGTTAACAAAGAATTGAGGGAAGATGAGGCTATTTTAACATACATTGTCTACAAACAAATGGGTCGGGGTTTTTTGTTTGTTTGTTCGGACTGTGAACTTTCCGCTCCTATTTGTGAGTAAGAGAAAAATGCATTAACTTTTAGGGAGTCTGGATTCCTCTGTTCCTATGGTCGCAGTTTACTTACCCCTTTAGGGTGGCTCACATAAGCTGTTTTCTTACCTATGGGTTTGAGCGAGGACATCGAACAGGTTTATGCTGTGGCCATTTGGGGATGGATAACACACGGGCACTGCCCTGTGCGTGATAGGATGTCCAGCAGCCCTCCGTGCCTACTCATTTGATGCCAGTGGCGTCCCCCGCCCCACTTGGGACAACCAAAATTTCTCCAGACATTTCTGCGTGCGTGTGTGTGTATGGGGGGTGGGGAGTGGGGGTGGTGGGCAGAGCCACCCCCGGTGACACTTGCTGGTAGGAAGAACACGGGTTGGAGGGAGCACGGCCATTGTCTTTCTCCCGGTACCTTCTTCTTTGCATCCTCATTTGCATTAAATATATTTATGCCAAAAAGTCAGTAGTTAAAAATATTTTGTGTGTTCTCTCCTAGATTTCCACAATAAATACAGTCTTAAACATGACTAGTATGACCAGGTAAGGGTTCTAGGCCAGCCTTGCTTTTGTTAAGACTTGCATGTATATGACCAGTGAAATTGGAGTTATCTGTGGAGCACTGAGCACATTTGTGTCTTGGTGTTAGAGAACACTGTGGATTGTTGCCCGCGGAGGGCTTGAGACAGCACTCGCCCACCCGGTTCTCCCACTTGTTAAATGCAGAGACTGAGTCCCCAACTGCCTCTGTTTGGAGCTCTGATCCGGTCCAGAAGATGTCTGCATGGATCCCGCTGCTGTCCTTGCCACACTGAAAATCACATGTCCACAATAGAGAATTTGTCACGTCATTTTTTAGTAGTAAGAACTAGAGGCAGCCAAAAAGAAAGGAGTAAATATTGTGGTTGGGTGTAATAGATACGGACACAAATGTTTTCGAATGTTTACGAGTGATGATTCTTGGAAAATGGAATAGTGAAAGGTACAGAGAAGAGATGAAATTCCTTTTCGTGAGTGTGTGTGCTTCATAGTTTAATTTTACTCGTCATCACGTTTAAGTCATAGGTACATATTAGTAAGGGTCTTGAATAGAAGGAGGACCCCTCTTACCCATTTTTTTTTGTTTAATTTTATCGATCAAATTTAAGTGAATTCTGTGCCCTTTTTGTTGTTTGTTTTTAAACACACGTGTGGACACACATCTTTGTGTGATAGTCACACCTCGGTGTTTTGGAAACTGGGAAGCAGCTGCAGGCTGTGTGGTTGGCTCACAAGCTTCCTGTATTCTTGCTGGGAATCGTCCTGTCACGTCTTACTGGGTCCCAGAGCCTGCCATGGGAGGCGGGGGTTGGGGGACGGGTATGCTCTCATGGGAGCTCGAGCTTGTCATCATGCCTGTGCCATTTTTCTTTTTGATCCGTTTGCTAGAGTGGCCAATCCTGGCTCACCTCAGTATTTTCAGCTGAGTTCCAGAAACTGAACTCTTATCCCTCCATTCATCACAAGTTTTTCTCAGCACCTTCGTTTGAATGATTAGGTGACTTTTAAAGCAGCAGTTGGCAGACACAGCAAAGAATGGGGGCGGTTGTGGTTTGTGTGTCCCGCGTCTGTGCCTGTGAACAGGGGAGGGTAAAATGTTACAGCTCAGCATGTGTTCTTTCTTTTGGGCTGTCCAAGCGTTCAGAAGCAAAGTATTCCGGCATTGCTGGAAGGCAGAGATGCTCTGGTGAGATCACAGACGGGCTCAGGTCAGTTGCCACTTAACTTCTGACCCTTTTCCCGGACACCCGGGCCACACTCACATGGTAGGTTCCATAGTGAGGTGTCTGTGGCAGCGGTGGCTTTACTTTGTTGGGGGAAGGAGGGAGGCCATGCTTGCTCTGGAGGAGAGCCCTGAATTTGTTCCCCTAGTGAAAGGAAGGGGAGGTGGGGAGGTTGGTAGTGCTGCGATCAGGAATGATCAGGAGGTGGTCGGCCTCTGTCAGGACTGTGCCCGGTCCCACATCTGTGCACCCGAGCTGCCCTCCGCACTCCAGCGGGGATGAGTATTTTCCTCTGATCCCAGAGCACGGTGCCGGTGTGAGCTCACACTATTTGGATGCCAGTTCTGCTCCAACACAGAACACCGCTTTTGCGTGTTCCAAAATTTTCTGCAGACTTGTTCTTCTGCCCCTCCTGTGCCCAGAATGGCAGGTTGGCTCTTCACCACGCTCCCCGTCCCCAGCTCAGCCACCATTCAGGTGTGTGGAAACCTGAAGCTTTTGCCATTCCTTGGTTTCTCCACGGTCTTCAGAGGCCGGCTCGGGGTTCAGGCTGTCTCCCAAGCACGTCAGCGCCGTGCAGGTCGTTTACGTAACCGTGAAGTTCAGGTGCATGGTTAGGGGCGACCTTAAAGGGGTTTTCTAGCTTTGAGGGGCAGTCCTCAAGTCGAGCCTTTGTGTAACTTGAGACATGTGTCATTGTCTCCCTTTGTTAGCTGGATGAAGGATTTTAGCTGCAGGTGTTTTGGGAAGTCCTGGATTCACAAACAAGATCGGGAATTGTGGCAGATGGGCAGATCCCGTTCTTGCCGCTCCTGGATGTCGGATGTGCACTTATCCGTCTCCGGACTTCAGTGCTCTCCAAAGGAGCAGAGCCCTTTTTCTTAACGTCCTTTGCTTTTCCTACATCTTTAGGGTCTATGATTTTAATTGCTTTTGTACTTTTTTAAAAGGTAAAACTCTTGCCTACTGCATCCCTGTGGTCCAGACACTTCAAGCAATGAAATCAAAAATACAGGTGAGTATCGTGTTTTTCTGTTACTGCTCATAGTACATAAGCAACATCCAACTGATCCAAAGTAGTGATACTGGGACCAAAAGAATCTGTTTCCATTTAGCAGTGTTTTTTTCTTTTTGACTCATTTATTACCTGAACACTTTGTGTCTGAGGATTGTGTCCAGAGAAACTAGAAAAACTATACTTGTAGTCATCACGGCAGTTCTAATAGGAAACATTTGTAAAGTACATGCTCCTTGTGTTGGACATTGTTCTGGATTCTTTGTCTATGTTTATCTTCTTGAATCTTCAACCCCACGCCTCGGTCTGGTGAGTTACAGGTATTACTGTTAGCCTGAGTTTACAGAAAGAAGGAGGCTTGGGGAGCAGCGGGGAGTAGTACTTGTCTTTAGGTGGGAAACACAGTTAGTGCTCAGGCCAGAGGGGCTGAAAGTGGGGTCCCTGGGTCCTGTAGGAGGCGCGTTCACTGCCGGGCTCCAGGGGCACAGGCACTCTCTCAAAACCCAGCCCAGAGTCCCACAAATACGTTCTGGTTATCCTCCGTGGAGAGGATGTGGTGAGATCTGAACTAGGAAGTGAGGTGGGCGCCACACGCAGGTGGGAGGAGCTCCTCGGTTACTTTTTTCCCCTCTGTTTGGGCAGACAGAATGAGGTGTGTGTCCAGCCCACCTGATACCGAGTGACAGGCAGGCAGTGGTAGCTTTGGATTATAGCCCACAGGTTAAAACTAGCACCCATGAGTACAAACTGATAGATTATTGTAGATAGATAGATTGTATTGTAGATAGATTATATGTAGGTAGATAGTAAAAGTGATAAATTATTGAGGGAACAGATAAATAGGTGGGAAAAGGAGAAGCAGGTCTCACAGTGTCGTAGGAGAGCAGCACCATCGGCCGGTGCCTTAGTAACACAGTGTCACACGTCATAGATGCCAAAATGAGGGGTGAGAGTCTGATGAAAAATGGGGTATTTACCTATCTCCCTATAAAACACCTCTTAACCTCAAAGGGACAAACAGTCACTTCACACTGGGGAGGCCTGGCTGCCACCGCCTTCCCCAGGCAGCCAGCGTGGGCATCCCCAGTGCCGGGACGTGTCAGCCTGCACGTCTCCAGAGAGGTCACAAGTCCCACTTGTGTGGTTTTCCTGCCCCACTCGCGTCTCCTGGATTTAATCACGAACAAATATCAGACAAACACAAATCTAGAGACCTATAAAGCAACAGACCGCTAGTGTTCCAAAGTATTCCGGTCACTAAAAACAGAAATGCTGAAGAACTGCCCTCGGTTAAAAGAGGCGAAGGAGGCGTGACAGCTCAGTGCGATGCCTGGTCCTGCTCTGGGTCCTGGTCTGGGGGGAGGACACGGAGAGGTCAGTCAGTGAAGTCGGGATGTGGGCTGTGGATTAAGTCGGTCTCACGTCAGTGCCAAGTCCCTGCTTTTGATCGTCGTACTGGGATTTTGAGACTTGAGAACCGTAGGAGTAAGCTGGAAGAAGGTATAAGAGAGTTCTTTGCACTATTGATATAGTTTTTTTGTAAGCCTTCATTTATTTCAAAATGAGTTTTTAAATTATACTTAAGTTTTATTTAAACAATTTTAAATCAATAAAACGAAATCCTACACAACATCTAAGTGGTGGGACCTTACATAGACATTAAAAGTGGTTTCTCTTTGTGAACTTGACAAGTGTTCTTGCATGTTAAAACGAAAAAGGCAAGGTACAGAACAGTATATACGGGATGATCTGATTTCATAAATAATGCCCTGCGTGTGTGCATAAAAAGACAAGGAAGAAACTATTCATACTGGTTTCCTCTGAGGTGGACAAATGAGGAATTTATTTCCCGCAGATGACTGATTTTTTCCTTCCCATTGGGCACTCTTCAGTGTGATAGCTCAAATAAAGGACTTAGCACGGGACTCGTCTAGCTAGAGAAGGAGAGAGGCCGAGTGTTGCCATAATGTAGGAAAGTCTCATCCATTTATAAATTCTAGGGGAGTTTCTTACTAACCATGGGTTTTGGGGGGCTTTTGTTTTGCTTTGTTTTTTGTTTTGTTTTTTATAAGGTTGGAGAGTTGGGGAATCCTTGAGCTGGCGTGGGTCCTGTAGTTCCAGCACAGCTGTCTCATTTCGTAGGTCGGTGACCTGAGGGCAGGAGAGATTGGATTACGTTCCTAAGGGCGACCGTGCGGTGGGCAGCTCTGCTCAAGGCCCGGATCTGAGTGTGTCTTTAGGCAAACCATTTCGTCCCTCTGTGTGTCAGTGACTTCACATGTGGTGCGTGGCTCCAGGGATGCCGTGAGGCTCCTGAGCTAACGCACGTGGAGGGCGGAGAGCCGGCAGGTAGCCAGCTTCTGCAACAGCACCTGCTCATGCGGCTTCGGCCATCACTCCATGGCACGGCCGTGTGGCTCGTTTGAAAGGCAACAATTTGATTTGCTTATTATCTAGAAATGTTCACCAGCCTGTCTTCGTTTTTATTCATTCCATATATTTTAGCATCCATAGCAGTTCATTCTATTAAAGATTGAAATATTCTGTAAAAGAGTCCAAATTTAATGCATTTATTTCAAGTGATATTCAATAGAGACCCTTGGAGTTCATCGTAAAATGATTTGACCTGTGAAAAACCTATCTGGAGGGAGCGGCGAACTCAAGGCACCCAGCAGAGTCGTAAATTACTTCGGTGATGGGATGAGAACGGATTGCTTTCCTGCGTTTTCACTCTTCCCGTTATGTGGGCTCTGATTTTCTTAACAACGCATCCAGCCTTCTTTACTCACTTCTGCCCTGCGAGGAATTGATTTTCCTTTCTTCTTCTCTGTGTAGAAACACCTTTTGAAATGTCAGAATCTCCTAACGTCACACCGCGGCACGTTGATACTGTTGTACTAACATGTTTACTGTTCCTCGCCTGGGCCCCGCAGACTTGATGTCGAGTACAGACGGCTCTAGTTCAAATTCCAAATCCTTTTCTCCTTATGGGTAAATGTTGCCTATGCAAAACAGAAAGACCATGCTTGTGATTGGATCAGCTCGAAACCTGCACTTAGCTCCTGCGCTAACATCGTTTTGATTAATTCCTAAGTGTCTGTGAGCACTCTAGAGATGCAAGACACTGCTGAGCTGACCGAGGCCTTCACTGGCTTGCTTTTTGTTTTCTTATTATTATCTTTGTTATTATTTTTTAGATACAATGTACACGTTAAAAAAAAAAAAGTACCAGACAATACATGCTGGGAAGTAAGTCTCACACTTCCTCTCCCCAGCAGCAGGGCAGCAGCAGGGCAGCAGCAGGGCACCACCGCTCTTTCAGGCGCGAGGGTCTCCTGCCAGTTGGGTGGTCCTCCCAGGGCTCATCTCGCAGGAGTGAGCCCGCAGATTCCCCTTCCCGCTTTCCTTGGAGCTTTTGTGTGTGTGGTTTGATGCACAAGTGGTTGCGTGCTGTGCATTTTGTACCTTGCTTTGGTTCACTTAGTGTGTTCAGGGATAGTGTCTTAGCAGTGCCCCGCCCATCTGCCTTGCTTTTGTAATGGGCCCCTAGTATCCCGAAGCCTGTTGCCTCCACAAGTTACCACACCAGTCGCTTGTTGGTGGAACTTACCTTAGGTCAGTGTTTTGCTACAAACAAGGCTAGTCTGCACACTTCACAGTCTGTAAAATATTTGACATTTTTATGCGTGCTCACAGGAGCATCCTTTAGAGAAATCCCTGGAAGTGGAAGTGGCATGTTTACTTAGTAGATAAACACAGTTGAACTTGAACTGGCGAAGGTACGTGCCCCACAGCAGGGCGCCCAGGAGCTCCTCGCCCACACCCTCGAGACGCTACCTGCTGTGCTGGTTTTCCTGCTCCTGTTTTCTATTTCAGTTGTTGTGGTTTGTTTTTTATTTTTATTTTTTATTTGAATCACAGACCTTTGTCAGCCAAGGAAATTGACCCTTTCTCTTACAAGTGGCATGTTTTCCTCTCATTTTGTCATTTAGTATTTGATTTTGTTTAGGTATTATTTTTCCATTCTGAAGTTAAAAATTTTTATGTAATAGAATTTATTAGTGTTTTGTTTGATAGTTTCTGAGTTTTGCATCATCTGTAAAAAGGCCTACTTAATTCCAACTTGACTTTCCCGACTTTGTTCTTGAAGTCTGAATAATGTGTCTTTCCACCATGGATGCAAGACGCAGCTTCCTTCCTCCCGTTCCGTGTAAACTTGATTCTGTTCTGGACTGTTTGCTGTTGTAATCTCAATTTATATTCCAGTGTCAATTTTTTTAAATTAGAATGTCTTAAAGTGTTTTAACATCTGATGTTTTTCAGACATATTTTGGTTATTCTTGCACATTTATTTTTCATAGGAAGTTTTTAATCAGCTTGTCTGATTGGATGTATTTTTTACATAAGTTGTGTGCACATGTGCATACGTGTGGCAGCTTTGTTAGGTTTATATCACAGTTGTGGGTTGACTTTGAATTAGCTTATCTTGTAATATGGCGCCCTCTTATCCAGGAATAGGATACATTTTGGATGTATCCATTTATTCAGATTTTATTCCCATTTATTCAGATTTTATTTTATGCTCCTCAGAAGTGTTTTAAAATGTGTGTCATGTAGATTTTGTACATTTTTTGTCAAGCTTGTTGCTGCTCTGGTGTGTTTTTTCCCCCCTTCCATTGTATTTTGTAACTTTTGAGTCAGGCTGTAGATGTGTGTACTATTAATTTTATGTTCAGCTACTCGACTAAGTTGTCTTTTTTATGGTAGATTTTCAGTTGATTCTCCAGGTTTTTGTTTTAGGCTAAAATGTCATCTGCTAACAATGACAGGTGTACCTCCTACTTTCCAAATTTATATGTATTTCTTTCTCTTGTCTGATTGCATGGGCCGGAACGTTTAGAACAAGGTTGCATAATAATAGGATAATAGGGTAGTGGGCGTCGTAGTCTCCTCCTTAATGAGACTACCGCTGACATGTGCCAGGGGCCACCGTCAAGTTCGGTCCACCTGGAGGCCTGTGACCTTCACCCATCCGCTCACGGCATTTCTTTCCTTCTGTATTGATAGCGCAGTGATGGCCCCTATGCCCTGGTACTGGTGCCGACAAGAGAGGTAAGCTGTCTCACCTTCAGGTGGGATCTTAAGCAGGTACTTTCCTTTTGGAAGTAAGATCCTTTTGAATTTAAAGTGGGTTTTTTCCATTTTTTCTCCCTTCTGCATCCTTACCTTTTTGCCTGGGACCATCCTTTTGATTCCCATCAAGGAGAAAAATTCAAATACTCTTTGAAAATCATAAGCTGAGTATGGAAAAGCATTCCCTTATTGTCTAAAAACTAATGACACTATTAATTTCTGTACTTTTAAGTGGAATTTAAATAATTACATTTTCTACTTTTTTGGTTTGTTTTATAACTTAATTAAAAATTAGAGCCATTGGCCCTAAAATAGGCTTTCTTTTTTTCTTTTTTTTAAGAGGACGCTGTACTAAAGATTTTACTTGTTCTTCAAAGTTTAGCTTCTTAACGTTTTTCTTCTTTCTTGGTGGAAATCTCTCCCATCTGATCTATTTTATTTGCCTAGAGAGGCGAGTTTAGATGAGGGTATCGGTTTTCTCTATCAGATGCTGATTACTTCCTTGCAGAGAACAGATCTTGAAGACAGAGGGTTCTACTTAGCCTGTCCTGCAGCCTGCATGCCCTGTCTTGGCTCAGTCCTGTGAAGGGGCAAGCTGAAGCTATTTACATTTTTACAGCAGCAAACTTGCTACTTCCCTAGGATGCACCACATACCCTCCGATAAAGGGATTATGTTGAGGCTTCTTGATGGCTGTTAGTGGTTATAACCTACATTAATTTTCACCTCTTCTAGTTTCCACTGGGATTGTTTGATTTTGTTCCTTTAATAAACTTGGGGAATGACCACCTCTCAGTGCCCTGTTTGGCATATTTGAAGGGTACCTCATACCACCTTTAAAGAAGTATGCCCAGAGGCTGGCCCGTTGAGCACTGTTCCAGGTGATTTCCTCCTGCATGTTCTGTTCTCTCTTCCCGAAGGGAGGCACATTCAGGGTGACGCTGTTCCACTTCTCCATCCATGTGCACCGTAGACTTGTGCTTCTCTGTGTGGCACTCTGGGAATTTGAGCCAGCAGAGGGAGCACAAGACACTAGTTTTGTACATGTCCAAGGAGTGGACGCAATATCTCTGTCCGCAGTTTCCAAACTGACAAGTTCCAGAAGGAATATAATAGGATGTTCTGTTCTGAGTAGATGCTGTGTATCCGATTTTGTTTTTCATAAATCTTAACTTAAGGTCCGAGTTGGAATCCTAATCACTTTACGTTGTCTAAAGGTTTTTAAAAGTTGGGGGCGAGGGGGTGCGGATGGGAGGAGGAACAGCCTCGTTTATTATCTGTAACTTTTCACTCTTTACAGCTGGCTCTGCAAAGCTTTGACACTGTCCAGAAACTGCTTAAGGTGAGGTGAGCCATGAGTTCAGTTTTATCTTTGTTTTCCTTTTTGAGAAAAGAGAAGTCTGCCAGTCTTATCTTTATATTCAAAAAGTAAGAAATTCTTTCAGGTTTTCTGGATTCCCTGGGCCTCTCTGCTCTGCCCAGGTATCATTTGTAGGATTTTACTTATCTAGACTTTACTAACTGCCTGTCTCTAGCCGAGAGGACAAGTGTTTCCCGGCACTTGCTGTGCCGTACTTTGCTCCCTGTGGTCCTTGGCAAGCCGCATGCGGAGACTCACAGGAACAGCCACGAAGGGACCGCACGGAAAGCTAAAGGACTTAAGAAAGAAGAGAGAGGGCTTCAGAGCCAAAGCCTGCCAGCCTACCAAACTGATCCAGAATTGAGCTGTCTTTTCTTTTGTCTAAGGTGGAGAATAAGGAAGGTTTGTGCTTGGGTTTTTTTGTACCCAGAAAGGAAGAAGAGGCAGTAGACTTAGTGAAATGTGTTTTTAACTCGGGCTCCACTGGGAAAGGCAGAGAAGCTACTGGAATCATTTAGAAAGCTCCCATTTCTCTTGCTGTCCTAGAAGCTAGTTATAGAGCCGTAATTTAAGTGAATACTGCTGGCATCTATCCATGGCAGGGACAAGGCCTAGGAATTGTGTCTGCACAGTCGTACCTCCTACAATGAGAAGCCCAGGTCTTCTCTCCCAGCTTCTCTAAGAAAAAAGAATTTGGAATCAGTCTCTGTATCTTCAGTAAAGGGGGCTTTAATGGGGCGCCTGGGTGGCTCAGTGGGTTGTGTGTCTGCCTTCGGCTCAGGTTGTGATCCCAGGGTTCTGGGATGGAGCCGCACCTGAGGTTCCCTTGTCCACAGGGAGCCTGCTTCCCCCTCTCCCTCTACCATTCGCTGCCCCCAACTTTGTGCTTTCTGGCACTCTCTCTCTCTCTATCAAATAAATAAATAAAATCTTTAAGGAGGGCTTTGCAGTGATTTTTGTCTGCTATCTTTCCGTAGCCATTTACCTGGATTGTGCCTGGAGTGTTGATGGGAGGAGAGAGAAGGAAATCAGAAAAGGCCAGGTATGCACGGGGACCCTGTTTGTTACCCATTCCTGTTTGCATCTGTCTGTTCCGCCTTCCTAGTCACTGGGATGTGGTCCTTCTAACCTAGGAGAGAGCCGTATCTCAAGCTGTGCTTCCTCGTCCCCAAGCGCAGGGATCAGTTGAGGCAGCAGGGAGTGGTCACCTCCTGACGGTGTTGTCCTGACAAATACTGATGAACCTACAAGGGTTTTCCTTCTGATGTGGTTGGTAGCAGTGCTCACTGTCCTCTCAAGTTCTGCCACCCCACCGGCACCCCTGAGTCCCCCTTGTTTCGTGTCCACCCCCTTGACGATTCTCTTTTGTCTAATTGGGAGTTTGGGGTCTTGTTTGGCTCCACAAAAGCAAGGTCATAAACTTACGTAACGCTCTACACTTTGCTTCTTATATCTAAAACACTGGTTCGGACTTCTGTATTGGAAGTGGTATTGAGGGTCAGGAGAAAATGTTGCAACAGGTAAATTCGTCTGTATTCTTTTTGAAGCGTCTTAATCGTATTGTATCTTCGTGCTCGGTAGTAACCCCCAGTCACGTGTGTGCAGTTTGTAATGGAGGAGTAAATACTAAACTTGAAACCTAAGGGTATTGGTTAGGTTTGATTCAGCCATAAATAACAACAAACCAAAAAGCAGTGGCACAAACATGTGGCCGTTTTCTTTTTCTTTCACATTTAAGAAGCCTGCTGTAGCCCATCCCAGGCTGGCATGGTGCTCTGGGATCAGGATCTAAGTCGCTTCTATCTTTTCGTGCTGCTAAGCAAAGATTCCATTTTCAAGGGTACTCCATAGTTTTAGGGTTGCTAGAGCTCCAGCCATCACATCTTGTTCCCTGCCAGCAGAAACAAAGATAATCATACTCCAAAGACACTCGTGGTCTTTGTCCTTCTGCCCCATGCTCGAATGTAGGCACACAACCATATTTAACTTCAAAAGAGGCTGGAAATATACTCAGCTAAAAATCGGAAGCTTTTATTGCAATGGAAATATGGGATAAAGGATGTTTGGGAGTAAGAACTTTGATTTATTCTCCCTACTCTACAGAACAAAGCTGGGCTTTGTCGTACGGAGGTCACAAAAAAGATTCAGCACAAGTAAACATTTTAGCCGTCGGATCACATTTGTGTCGGATAACTCATTAGGTCCCTGGCACAGAAACCTTCAAGAATAGGCTTAGATGTGGGGCGCCTGGGTGGCTCCGTGGGTTAAGCCGCTGCCTTCGGCTCAGGTCATGATCTCAGGGTCCTGGGATCGAGCCCCGCATCAGGCTCTCTGCTCAGCGGGGAGCCTGCTTCCTCCTCTCTCTCTGCCTGCTTGTCATCTCTCTCTCTCTGTCAAAAAAATAAATAAAATCTTTAAAAAAAAAAAAAAAGAATAGGCTTAGATGATCATCGATCTGGACTGTTCTAGAAAGAAAGGATGCACGGATCAGATAAAGGGCATTGATTTATGTAGTACAGATTCCTTTCATATATAAGGTTTTATGAATTTAATATAATTTTGGATCTTAATAATTACATTCTATACAAGAGAAAATTTGGAGGAAAATGAAAACTCAGCTCTATCTTTGTATCCATCCGTCATCGTGTTTGTCATGGCTGCACACTGTGCACGTTGGTGCTGGACATGAATCTGTCTCCCGTGCCGGTTTGCGGTGTTTTCTGTTGATACAGCTGGCCCCATGTGATTTACTTTCTTTCCCAATACATAATTTTAAACAGACTCCGCAAAGGAATAAATATCCTTATCTCGACTCCTGGGCGGCTGGTGGATCATATCAAATCCACGAAGAATATTCATTTTCGTCGGATACGGTGGCTGATTTTGGATGAAGCAGACAGGTGAGCCTCACCCAGGAGCCTGAAAACTGGGGAAAAGAGCTGCTTCTGCCGGCTCACTGCGGTCTTCCCTTCGCGTGTGGAGTAAAATCCCCTCTCTTGAAACTGCAGAATCCTGGATTTGGGTTTTGAAAAGGATATCACGGTGATACTCAACGCTGTAAATGCTGAGTGCCAGAAACGACAGAACGTCTTACTATCGGCGACACTCACAGAAGGTGAGTTGAAAAGGAGTGCTCCTTGTTCCTAACCAGGAGGGAGGACATAGATGTAACAGGCGTCATTTGTCCGCGGTGGTTCTCGACGCTGGGGACAGGCTGAGGAGGGAGGTGTCCCTAAGGCACTGCCTTTTCAGACTCCTGTCCTGCCCTCCTCTTCTAGTCTTGTCAGGCCCTCCTGTGCTCCCTGGGCTGGGGGGGAGGGCACATCCGTTAGGAGAGTTCTCCCCGAGCTCTTGGCAGGGCGAAAGGAGAGAACAGGCTGACTCCCATCTGTCCAGAGGTGTCATGAGGGGTTTTTGTGGGTGTTACCAGCCTACCTTCCTCTTAAAGAGCACTGACCCTTAAACAGAGACTTCAAGTTCATTTCTGTCTTTCCATCTGCATGAGATGGACAGCTCGAGCTCTTCTTCATAGACGGGCACTGGGGCTTGGCAGAGTTACCCTCTCAAAACAACACAGCCTGTGTGCTCTCAGGGCTGGTTCACTCGTTTTACTGGCCCTATGACAGTGTGTACATACCGGTTCTCAAAATGTCTCCTAAGTCACGTTAATTTTGAGAGATAATCCATGATGCTGTGCTCAGAAGTTTGGGGAATGCCACACGTTTCCTCGTGCTCTTAGATATTCCTCATGTGGGGGCACCTGGGTGACTCCGTTGTTAGGCCTCTGCCTTCGGCTTGGGTCGTGATCCCAGGGTCCTGGGACCGAGCCCCTCATCGGGCTCCCTGTTCAGCAGGAAGCCTGCTTCTCCCTCTCCCGCTCCCCCTGCTTGTGATCCCTCTCTTTCTGCCTCTCTCTCTGTCAAATAAATAAAATCTTTAAAAAAAAAAAAAGAAAGAAAGAAAAGGAAATTCTCTGGTGTGTGTCAATACAATAAAGTTTCTGAGAATGCCTGTAAACCTATAAAACCCGTGACAGAAACCTGTGACACCCTTTTATCAGTAGATAGAACCATAGAACCCTTTAAGGGGGCTAGGGGGCGGGGAGAGAGCGCTATTAGTGACCCTTTCAGTGGTCCTGCCCAGGTCAGAGCTGAGAAACGCTGGTGTGGAATCGTTGGACCTCCCCCACCAGATCGAGCACGGGGCAGGCCTCTGCGTCCCTGGTGTTCCCATAGGGAGCCTCTTCATCAGCCTGGACGTGTGGTGTGGGGGGGGTTGTATGTACGAGATTAGTCTCACAGTGTGTTCCTGTCACTGGTTTTGCCTCTCACTTTTGCTCCAAGGTGTGACCCGGCTAGCTGATATCAGCTTGCTCAATCCGGTCAGGATTTCTGTCCTGGATGAACCCCGTGGCCAGTCTGAGCCACAGGGCGGAGCAGTTCCGGAGGCCTCCCTTCTCCCAGCTGGCAGCGAGCCGGACAGCTTTGCGATTCCGGAAAGTCTCCATCAGCATGTGGCCCTGGTTCCCAGCAAACTGAGGCTCGTCTCCCTGGCAGCCTTCATCCTGCAGAAGTGCAAGGTGGGCCCGCACCCGAGGCCTGCACCCGAGGCCCAGCTCAGTCAAGGGAAGAAGGTCCCGTCTTCCCGTGTCAGGTCTTGATGGCAGCAAACAGAGGGACCCTCACGGACACACACGCATGAGAGTTTTCCAGCTCACCTGTGTTTGCTGATGCAGACCTTACCAGTCAGCAGTTCCGGGGTTGTGGTAAAGAACCAGAGGTCAGGGCCAGCTGCCACACTCGACATGAAATCTGCCCAAATCCTCTTCCGGGCCGGAGAACAGGAGCATCTCAGGCAGCAGAAACATGCTGAATGTGGGCAGACAGAGTTTTGTGCTCGTGGTTTTGGAAGAGTGCCAGTATTTCTGTGTTTATGAGATCTTGTGCCACCTTTGCCTGGTCGTGGCAGAGTAGCGGGTGCAGGGGCTGGAGGGCGAGGCCTCCCGACTGCTGCCCGCGCGGCGAGCCCTGGGCGGGCGCAGAGAGCCCCCAGCATGTCTGTCTCAGATTCGGGAAAGCCGGTCGCAGTTTCAGCTCTGCTGGCTTCCTCTCATCTCCGCTCCGTAGCATGGTATATCGGGGTTATTTTTGTGAAATAATTCAAAGCTGTCTGTTGCCGCGTTTCCAAATCGGGGCCGGCAGGACTGTATTTTAGAGAAATACTCACTAAAATACTGTGTATTTTAGAGAAATACTCATTTTAGTGTCACCTGATCTTAAAAACATGTGGTGGTTCTTTTCCTGTCTGTACTGATGTAGTTTGAAAAAGACCAGAAGATGATCGTCTTTTTCTCGAGCTGTGAGCTGGTGGAGTTCCACTACCACCTCTTCCTGCAGACCCTGCCGAGCCGCCTCGGGGCCCCGGCGTCCGGGCAGCCGCCATCTGCGTCCACGCGATTAAAATTCCTGCGGCTGCACGGCAACATGAAGCAGGAGGTGAGCAGCGCGCGGGGCCCCGAGAGCCGAGGCGGGAGCCGACCCGAGGCCCAGGAGCAGGAGTGTGTCCTCGGGGGTCGGCGCCGCCCTCCCTCTCGGACCCCACCGGGCTGGGCGGGGATGCGCCTCAGGTGGGCGCGTCGCCGGCCCTGGAAGCAGACCCCACGGCTGGGCGGGCTGGGCAAGGGCGTCCATTGTTCCCGTGTGCTCGTGCTCCGGGAGCTGCCCTCTTCCACCTGAGAGAGCTCGCAGGCCTGTCTTGGCCCGAGTCTGCCTCAACCAGCTGTTAAGGCAACAGAGTACCACTAAGTAGCTGGCACCGGGGAAGGGTTTTGCCTTTTTAGTACCCAGTGTGTAATTAGGGCTTGATGTCTTCAAATTAAGAGCATTAATGGAGCTAAATTGTGGATCCCATATGGTACTGCTGAGCGCGACTGCTGTCATTGTCAACAAGATACAGCGCTCTCACTCTTAACACCTTGGTCGGGAGAGGGGCTTCAGGGTCTCCGTTCTGTCTCGGCTCGGAGTGGTGTGTCGCTCGGGAAGAAGAGAGCGGCTCCCGGGTCTCAGGTTCTGGGCCACGAGGCCCTCGTTCCGTTGAGGTGGTCAGCAGAGAGCAGACTGAGGGGGACATGCTGGCGTGGAAGGGGGACAGGCTCCTTCTTGTCCTCGACGGAGGTGACCAAGCGCTCAGACAGGGAGAGCCGACCAGGAGTCAGAGCAAGACTTGACTGGAACCAGCCTGAAAACACGCAGCATTTCTAGAACCGAAGGAGACCTTCAAGTTGAGTCCAGGCCCCTTCTTGTGCTCACTTTTGTTGTGTTAATAATTAAGGATATGGAGCCTCAGAAGGGAGCTTGCTCAAGGTCACTCAAGGACACAGCTTCTTATTTACCACAAGATTGGGTAGAGTTTCCCGAACAGTCCAGCCTTTGTGCATTTTATACACTCTTGGTTTTCAGCTCCAAGGCCCCCAGTCCAGTTGGATTTGTTGATTTCCTAATTTCATGCCATTTACAGTGTTTGTTCCTCATCCTCTCCGTCTTGAATTCCTCCAAGACCCTCTGCAGGCTGGGCGTAAGGATGACAAGGGAACCAGCGCCGGGCCCGGGAGGATCTAGAAATTTGCAGAGGCCGTGCCGGAGCTCTGAGTGAAGTTATCTCAGACCGTTTGCCTCACACTCAAAGGGCAATGGCCCGGCATGGCGCTCACGGCTGCGTGCTCTGGTCCTGCCTCTGCCTTTACCGGCTGTGCAGCCTCAGGAGAGCGTGCCACCTCCCTGTGCCCCAGTTAGCCCGTCTCTCAAAGCGAGGTGACACTGGTACTTACTTCACGGGGTCAGTGCGGTAATGCACCGAGTGAATGCAGAGCACGTGCGTGGTGTAGGACCTGGTCCGTGTGTGCTCTGGGGGTGTGGGTGCCCTTACACTGTTCTCGCTCGTTCCCAAATGGTCAGCCTGCCCCTTGTTGTTCTGTTTATTAAGTGTCTTGCCTCCACGGCCTTCTCCTGAGGTGGGTAGAAGATGGGCGGCAGGACCTCTAGATACCGTTTTACTGGCGTTCTCGTCCCACAGTCCCAGTCCCATCTGCCTGGCCGCTGTTCACGTGACCTTAGTATGTTCCCACTGGGGTCAGTGTGGTCCTGACCGCATCTGTAAGTGTTTAAGAGAAGTTGCCACTGGAAGACGGTGTTGCCTGATCGCGTGAGGAATGCTCCGGGTTTCGCAGTTTTTTCCTTATCCCAAATCTGAACATGTTACGTCTAGTCCATAGGGCATCTCACGGGCTTTTATGAGCTTTCCTGATTTTTTTCTAATCTTCAGTCTACAATGGGTCCATTAAACATGATCCTTCCAAAGACGGCAGCACTCTGGGCAGATGCAGCTGTCTTCCCCGAGGCCTGGATGCCATTCGGGAGCACAGCCCCCTGGGTCCATGTGCCAGTCCAAACCTCTGCGGTGTACATGTGCCTTGGACAAGAAGTGACTTCATCTTTCTGTGCCTCGTGCCTTCATCTGAAAATGGAGGTGGTGATAGTTCTGCTCACGGGGTTTTGTGCGGATCAGGCGAAGTTCAGGCCTGCGGAGCACAGGCCACCGTGTAGGATGTGCTAGTGCTCTGTGTGTGCTGATGGCGTTCCCCACTGTGCCCAGGGCCTCCAGTCAGATGATACGGGAGATGCATGTGAAGGACTAGAGTGAGGGAGACCCCATTCCTGTTCCCGAGCCACCCACATGTTTAGTGCTTTGGTTGTATTCCTTTTCAGTTGCTGATAGACGGATACGGCCAGGTCTGAGCCGTTCGCCGTGCTGTGGCTCAGGCCACATGGGGCGTGCTCTTGGCAGGCCTCTCAAATGGACATGCCCTGTGGTGCGGCAAGACCGCCTTTAGGGTTCCACCCCCAAGGTTTTGATGAAACACCTGTACAACAAATTATCTGTGGAGGTGTTGATCCCGGCCCTGGGCGTAACAGCAAACCGTCGGAGACAGCCCAGGTCCTGTCATGGAGCACTGACTGAGCCGAATGCAGACGTAGTGGCATGACGGGACTTTCGTGTTGTCTTGGCACGAGAGCACGTTAGTAGGAGAAGTAGCACACTACCGTTCTGGAAGAAGCCACATCTTGGGTCCCATGCCCAGAAGCGGTTGCTGACAGTGGTTGGATGTTTGCTTTGAGTGGGGGAACGATTTGGTTTTCTTCCTCTGACTTGAAATACATAATTTTCTACAGTTAGAATGTATGGTTTTTATAATTTTTAAATTTTCTTTAAAGTTCATTTTTTTTAAACATTGCCCTGTAGGAAAGGCGGTTCTTGACGCCTGTGGACCACCTATAGAAAAACGTGTTTAGAACAGATTCCCAGTTGGGAACCGGGAGTGCAGTCACTTGTGGCCTTGGGCCTTGTCTGCTCCTGGGATCGGCCGTTCCTGAAGGCTGCGCCAGCCCTGGCCCTGGGTTCCTGAGATGTGCTGCCCCCAAAGCTCCACTACCTTGTCAGAGTCCCAACAAGTCCAGTCCGGGAAGGACAGGGTCTGAGGAGAGGATGCGGATGGTCTACTTCTTCCTCTTTCTCGGCAAAGCCTCTCAGGGCCTACAAACAGATCGAGCAGGATGAAGCCCGGGGGTTATGGGGTCTAAGCCTACAGTGCTGGGTCCAACCTCAGAGTTGTGAGACTGTGTTTTTCCTTGTTTATATAGGAAAGAACAGCAGTGTTTCAAGAATTTTCGCATTCCAAGACAGGCGTCCTTCTTTGTACGGTACGTACCCCTCTGCACTCGACCGGGAGGCTGGGCCCCTGCCATTCCTCTCGCCAGGTCGCCCCGCGGCCAGCCCCTCAGGGTGTGGCCGGTCGCCTTGCACTTCTGGCGCGTCACCTGACTGTGCCGCCGCGCACAAGTCTTGCCGATTTGCTCACTAATAGTGGCAGCTGTTGGTCTGAAAATGTGTGAATCTTGGTGATTTCTATCCACCAAAAACGTGTAAATTACAGCTTTCGGGAGTAATTAGAGCTGAGAAAGTCTCTTTGCGACAGAACCCCTCTCCTGCCTCTGCTCGCCTTTTTTAGAAGGAAAATAGATGCGCTTGCACAGACGCTCTCTGCTGCTGCCTCACACTGTCGTTGGCCCTGCGATTCTCGGGACCGGGTCATTCGGCCTCGGTCATGGCGGGCTTGCGTGGCCGCTGCCTGTGGCACAGAGCTGGCCTCTTGGATGCACCTCTAATGTGCTCTTTTGAGACTGAAAACTCACAGCTTCAGTGTCCCCACCTCTGGGGACTCACTTCCCCATGGTTGTCGCCAGCTCCTGAGGTTCAAGTATCTTCCCTTCTTGTGCCGTCTCGGATGATGCGACTTAACCCCCCACGGGGTGTCTGAGAAGTCCCTGTCTGTGCGGTCCCGAGGTTGCCCTGAAACTGGCTTGTCCTGGGGGCGAGTGCCGGGCAGAACAGACTGTCGGCTCTTGGCTCACCTGTCCAGGCCTTGCTTCTTCATGCAGTTACTTTTCTTTTCTTTTTTTTTTTTTTTTTAAGATTTTATTTATTTATTTGACACAGAGAGAGAGAGCGCACACAAGCAGGGGGGAGTGGCAGGCAGAGGGAGAGGGAGAAGCAGGCTCCCTGCTGAGCAGGGAGTCTGACACGGGACTCAATGCCAGGACCCTGGGATTGTGACCTGAGCCGAAGGCTGATGCTTAACCCACCGAGCTACCCAGGCACTTGTGCAATTACATTTTTAGGAACCTCTGCTCTGCCTTCAGTTTTCAAGGCATCGGGCATTGTTCCCTTCCTTAAGGCAGGGTTTACGAGTGAGTGCAGCTTTGCTTCTCCTGTAGGAGGGGGCCACGCGGTCACCCGTTTTATCACAGGGTGCCAGTTCGCACATGAGTGTGGCAAGCGGTGGCTCTGTGAGTCGGTTGTCCCGATCTGGGAATGGTCACTACTGGCATGCCTGCCTCCTGAGGAAGACCGAGTCCGACCAGTGCCCTCCCCTTTGCGAAGCCCATCTGCAAATCGGACGCAGTGTGAGCACTCTGCCCAAAGGGCGAGTCTGCCGCGAAGATGAGGCCACGGGATCTACCTGCCAAATTCGCCAGCGGTCCTTACCGTGTCCAGTCAGACTTCCTGGGTCCTGACCCCTTCCTGTTTCTTTGGTCTCCACTTCCCCCCTTGCTTCCTGCCCTCAGCCAGGCAGGCTCCTCTAACCACCCCCTGAATGCAGCATCCGTCCTTTTCCTGGCCTTGGGGCTTTTGCACGTGCATTCCCTCTGCCTGGGAAGCCTGCCCTGACTTGGACGAGTCCCTCCTGAGACCCCCCCACTTCAATTTCAGTTTTTGAAGAACGTGAGCTCCGGGAGCGCGCATTTCCCCCCGTTAGGCATTCCCACTGAGCCCGCACTTATGGTACTCATCACGCCGGGTCTAAGTGTCCTCTCCCCACGATTGCAAGCCTCTTAGGGACGGACTGTGTCTTGCCTGCGGTCCCTTGTCAGTGTCTGGCCCAGAGCAGGTATGCGCGTATACTCAGTGTTTGTGAGCCGAATGGGTCAATATTGGGGCCCGAGAAACACAGTGTTGAAAACCACCAGCGTCTGCCTGCCTTCTTCTGAAGACGGAGAGAGGCGCCGTTGCGCTTGCTCGTGGGAGTCAGTCCCCTTTTTCATACACATGGTGGACCTGAGGGCTGAATGTTCCAGGTTGTCCATATTGAAACAGGAGCAATAGGAACTTTTGTGGGGGAGTTTAAGAAAGGAACAGAATGTTTTATCTTTGACCTTTAAGATGTTGGGTTTGTCCCTGGTGGAAAATTTTCAAGTCTCCTGGTGTTTTTTACAGACATGGGTCAGCTCTTGGTCTCAAAGTGGGCTCTAGGGATATGAGGTCAGTGTTTTGGTTGGTTTTGATTTTGGTCTTTTTAGTAGGTTTACGTGGAAGTGAAGGTCATTCTTTTTTAAAGGTAATTCTCAGTGGGGTCAGAAGCCATGATGACTTCCCTTGATTCGTGTGGTTGACATCTGCAGGCAAAGTGAGGCCAGCCAGCCAGGGAGCACCCCTGACTTAGCAGAACACAGCACCCCCACCCCTCTGCCCCCTGCCAGTCCCAGGTGATGCACAGAAAGCCGACTCTCACTTGCCTGCAATCTGATGTCACTAAAGGTTCTTGGTGTGTGTTTGCTCGCTTGCCGAGGAACCTTCCAGTGTGCTGACCTTCCGCCAGCTTTACGTCGTCTTCCTTGTGCAATGAAGATCACCGGAGAACACCCGGGGGTGGGTGGGCTCATTTCCGGTCATCTCTAAGCCCAGACCCGAGCACGTGGTCTCTGGCGAGAGGAGCTCTTCCTTCGTCCTTTCCAAATTCCTGCTGGTTCTGCCATGGTCATTCGCTTCATCCTGAAGCTTCTCGTGCCCGAGAGCTTTAGGCACAGGAGACCCACTGCAGTAGATCGTGGCGAGGATGCTGTCACTCTGTGTCCTTTTAAGCAGCCTGTTGCTTGCCAGGCCCTCTGCATGCTCTCCAGGAGCCTCCGTAGTGTTAATGAGGAGCGGGGGCCACGGCAGGACGGGGCAGATGGAGAGCGGGCTTCTTGGGGTAGAGCGGACTCGTGCTGTCCGTTGTGGCGGGGCAGGGGCGTTTCCCTCCTCCTCATACCATACCTTTTGCCATTTTGATTTATCATCCCAAGATACATATATATATAGATATATATATCTATATATCTATGTATATATATCTATATATCTATGTATATATATGTATATATATAATATCTATATATATCTATATATAGATATATATTAGATATATTTTTAATTTACTTGACTTAGACACAGCGAGAGAGGGAACACAAGCAGGGGGAGTGGAAGAGGGAGAAGCAGGCTTCCCTCTGAGCAGGGAGCCCAATGCGGGGTTCTGTCCCAGCACCCTGGGATCATGACCCAAGCCGAAGGCAGACACTTAATGACTGAGCCGCCCAGGCGCCCCTCATCCCAAGATGTTTTAACGAGCTCAGAAGACTGGCTCTCGTGTATGAGGAGTTGGGAACTGTGCCGAAACCGCCCCAAAACTCCCAGTGTTGCTCGTTCCGACTTGAGAATCCCTCCCCCGATCCATTTTCCTGCCTGCCGACTTTCCTCTTACTAGGAGCCATTGAGGATGTGTGTGTGCATGTTTTCTGTCATCTTAATTACGAACAATCTTAAAGCAAGGACCTTCCTCATTCTATGTGGCCTTTCAGGACCTAGTGTGTGGCTTTGTGTCCCGCGGGTTCTCGGTGACTGTGTGAGGCCTTGCGGATGTGAAGCGTAGGCAGAAGCGAGCGGGCAGTGGGGGCAGGACCGACCGGTCTGTGAAAGGGCGCCCCTGACGCGTTCCGGTGTCAGCTTGCGTTCTCCGGAGAAGTAGATCTAAGAAGCCGTGTTGAGAGGGAGTAGGGATTAGCAGGAAGGAGCCGTTTGAAAGTTCCGAGCCCACTTTCCTAAATGGAATTAAGAAATCAAAGGAATCTGATGGGAGATACTGGGTTACCTACAGAATATTTCCTCCTGCTTCTGGCGAAGAGCTCACCCTGAGCCAAAGGACGGGACAGTGGGTTTCATCCCCATTGTCATGTGGATGAGTCGGTAAAGGGAAGTGGCACGGAGTGACTGGAAGGTGATATTCCTGCGCCGCATCCGGCCGGCAGTTCAGCCCTGGGCTTTCTGTCGTACACTCGGCTCTCCCTGGCCGTCCGCGGAAGACAGGAGCGCGGTCGCCTTTCTCCCAGCCTGGAGGAGACCTCCCAGCTCCCCTCGCTCTGCGGGTCGCTTCTCCGTGGGCCTCCACCTCGGCTGTCCGTCAGCACGTGCTCTTTCGGAAGACACCTGAGCCGCCTGTGCTGCTTTCCTCCACCTTCTCCTTTTTTTTTTCTTGTCTTGAAGCCCACTGTTGTGTCTGTGCGGTTCCTAATCTCCCTTCCTCCTGGGGAGTTTCCACTGTGCCAGGACGCTGGGAGACAAAGGACGCTGGGCGGTGAGGCCGTGAGAGTCACGGGAATGTCACTTCGCCACCAACAATAAATGTAGACTTTCTTGGTTTTCTCTGGGGCCTGCATTTGAGGTAAAGTTGATCTTTTCCACTTTATTTCATTCGTGTTAATGGCAAGATCATTTGGAGATGGTTGGCTGTTTACTCAGTTACGCTAACTCGTGTTGCCAGTTTTTTGGCGGCTCCAGCCAAGATCTCTCGCCTCTGACAGCTTCTGCACTCTCTCCTTCCTCCTCTGATTACGCAGCCCAATCTGTCACCCGGACAACGGGGGCCTGTACCCCGCTGATGGCTTTCCACACACGGCAATAATGACTTTTGGCAGGCCGGGAAGGCGGCAGAGGCGAATTTGCTGCGTCCCTTGCTCAGAGAGCCGGCAGGCCCCCTCTCCCTGTTAGTAAAAGCACTTTGTGAGGTTCTTGGGTAAATAAATGAGTCATTTTAATCCAACTGACAGGCTGGCACCTGAGCAAGCTGCCTTCCATCTGTACTCCTCGGTCTCGTGGAGGCAGCCGATTGTCAAGCCCCGGGCCTTCAAGGCCTCACCGTTGAGTGTCTTTCAGAACTGACTTTAGCAATTCTTTTGCCCTAATTAGCTCCAAGGAATACAGTTGGGCTGGGTCTGAGGTTCTAAGAGCGCAGAACACCGAAGCCTTTGCTGAGTCTCGGGCAGGTCAGTTTCCTGTCGATCCGGTGCCGCTGGCCGGTGGCGTTCCAGACAATGGAGCAGACCCTGGCTTCTTTGCCGTCCTCTGCCCAGGTCGCCTGGTGGGGGCGAGGAGAACCCACCACTGCCCATTTGCCACCGTGCCGATTCCCGCCCCGTCGCGGGAGGAAATGCTTGGATTTGGAATTCTCAGTGCCCTTGACACGAGCAGGCCCGTTCGGTCTTCGCAGCAGCCTCATGCCATGAGATTACCAGGGGGAGTCTTAGAGCCGGCGTGTAGGTGGGTAACCGGACGGTCAGGGAGCTGCGTTGACTTGCCCGGATGGTGTGGCTGTACCGGGATGGTGGAGTCCCGCTCTCTGTGTTCTGGACCGTGGAGGTTATCCCTTTGCCCCACTCTGTGGCAGCCTGGCTGAGAATGGGAAGGAGGACTTGCAGAAGTGCCGGGTGATACCTGAGCTAGGGTGGCTGTCCGTGAGGGTCCCCACCCTGAGACCAGAAGTGGTGGGAGATAAGCAGATGCTGTCTCGGCCAGCACCCCCACCACCACCCCGCGCCGGACCAGCCAAGCGGGAAATGGAACCGCGAACGGTCCCGAGAAGGCTGCTGGCCTCCTTCCCCACCGTTTCAGCGGGTTTGTGCTCAGTGAGCGCCACAAACGTCATATGCTGTCTCAGAGTTTCATCTGTGTTTCTTGGTTGAATTTACTAAACCGATGAGCATTAAATTTTTCACAAAGCCTGTCTGTAAAGCTTAGACAGCCCATTGTCTACACGCATCTCCCGCGGCAGAGCACTTAAATAAAATAAATCACTTCTTAACAAGAGCTTAGCAGATGTAAGAACCCGTCAGGTTTTCTAAAAACATCAACTGCGGTTAGTGTAGAAGACAGTGTCTGCTCCCCTTTAAGACAGAGAACTCTCTAGATTGTGTTCTCAAAGACTTCAGCTCTGGAACATCAGCCCTCCTCATGGCAGTGGGAGCTGCTCTCAGGGCAGTGGGAGCTGTCTGAAAACACTTCATGGCTGGTTGATGCACTTCGTACATTAAACTCCCACTTAACACTGAATAAATGCAGCCCAGCCACCATTCAGAGGAACCCCGCCGGCTTGGGCGTAGTTGGAGCAAAAGCAGTCCAGTCCCGACCTGCCCTGCGCAGTCCCCCCACACCGGTGGCTTAGATGACGGTGGCCAGTGTCCTCGGCTTCTGCCCCCGGCACTGGGCAGCACAGCACAAGGCTGTCTCGGCGAGCTGCGGGGACTTTGCTCCGGGTTATTGTTCTCCAGGAAAGCTCTCTGCATGCCAAGGGGGGAGGAAGGCAAGCTGTGCTTTACCGCAAAGTGCCGGCTAGTAGATGGAAGAAGGAGAGGCACCTGGGTGGCTCAGTGGGTTGGGCGACTGCCTTCGGCTCAGGTCATGATCCCGGAGTCCCCGGATGGAGCCCCGCATCTGGCTCCCTGCTCAGGGGGGAAGCTGCTTCTCCCTCTAGCCCTCCCCTGCTCCATGCTCACTCGCTCTCATGCTCTCTCTCTCTCAAATAAAATCTTTTAAAAATAAATAAATAGATAGATAAACAAATAAGTGGAAGAAGGGAATGACAGACTTCAGAAGTGACCCGTTTGCTGCCACCAGGGCAGTCGCTGATGTGGACAGGCAGCGGCAGTAGACACCGAAGCCTCTGGGCAAACAGTTTTGGGAAGCAGTCTCCAAGTTTTACTCCCTAGCTTACTGATCATTGCAAAGGAGAGAGGTCCCTTCACATGGATGCCACTTCCTTGGGGGGCCATGCACAAGTCCCCCCAGTGCCAGACAGGCTGCCCTCGGTCTCTCCTGGCAGCCAGTCCTGGGAAGCACACCCACGGGAAAGCTTCACCGGGATCTTACCACGAGGACACAGTTAGACACAGATTCTGGGACGTCCTTTAGGACACCTGGACTCCTTCAAAAGTGAGTTGTCAAAAAACCACATAACTAAATAATAAGGGCAGGGAAATCATTCTAGATTATGGAAGTGTCGAGGTGAGAGGTGGCGCTAATAAAAGCAGAATGCGTGATCTATGAGCCAGTTCCTGAGTTGGGCAGGAAAAACAACTACAAAAATCAATCTTAGGTGCCTTTGGAGAAATTTGAATATGAGGTGATTGTTAGGAAATAATGTTATTTGGGGCACTTGGGTGGCTCAGTCGGTTAAGCGTCTGCATTCAGCTCAGGTCTTGATCCCAGGGTCCTGGAATTGAGCCCCACATCAGGGTCCCTGCTCAGTGGGGAGCCTGCTTCTCCCTCTCCCTCTGCCTGCTGCTCCCCCTGCTTGTGTGCATGTGCTCTCTATCGCTCTCCCTGTCAAATAAATAAGATCTTTTAAAAAAAAAGTTTAATATTTAATTTCTTAGGTATGATGCTGGTATTGTGCTTGTGAGGAAGAATGTCCTTTTACTTAGGAGGTAACATGCTAAAGTAGTTAGGGATAAAACATCAGTGGTATTTGCAACTTCCTTTCGAAGGGCTCAGAAGAGTATGTGTGTAGAGAAAGAGAAGGTGGATGCGCACAGACTAGGGGTTGCTGGATGTGGATAAAGGATTCGTGGGAGCTCATTCTACTATTCTAACAACTTTGGGGTTTAAATTTTTCTAGATAAAAACTTGGGAGGAAATAATGGGCAAATAGTACAGGAAAACACAAAGAGAACCATGAAAACCACCCCAGTCCTTCTACCCGGAGCCAGCCGCAGGGGGTAGTTCCGGTGAACCTCCTTCGGCCGTGGGCTCCCCGGCCATCTCTCCGTTCCTCTCTCCGTGTATCCGCCGACGCTTCTCATGTCTTGTTTTCTGGTACCCTCCTCTTTGTTTCTTTGGATTTTTTTTCTGGAAGAAACCAGGCTGTCCCTGCTTTAAAATACTCCACGTTCCAGATTTGATTTCTTGTTGGGCCAACGTCCTCCTGCCTCCCCCACACCTCCTGTGGACTAGGAGTTGGGGCTCTGTACCTGGTTAGATCTGCTCTGGTTTTTGGCAAGAATACACCCCAGGCCGCACGCGTCCTTCCCGCGGCACCACAGCCCGTTGCCTCTCCAGTGATGTTCACACATTCACGCCGTTTCTCCGTTAAAACTACCCAAGTCCTTTCAAGGATGTGCGGCTTCCGCCCTTGTCTGCCGCCCCCAGTCCTGTCCCCTGCAAGTAACGTTCTCTGAGCTTTTGGCTTTTCTCCTCCGTTACTGTTTTTCAAAGTGTGAGCAGATACATTTGTATTTCCTTCATTTCTCACACAAAGGCCTGCTCTGCACCCCAGAACGGATGTAGATTCTCCGTGTCCGTACGCTGGCACCCCTTTCCCATCTCAGCCGTGGGACACGCTGCTGCTGCAGGGGCTCCGTGGGACGGTCTTTCAGTCCGCCCGTCTCTGGCCAGACGCTGGGACTTTTCCACACCTGCAGTTACAGATTTTTCCAAAATGAGTAGCATTGTGTATGCAGTACGCTGTATTTTTGCCAGTGTCTTTGGGATGGATTTCTAGGAGTGAGATTGCACCTGGGTCAGAGGGCCAGTGCATCTGTAGTTTCGCTGGGTCCTGCCGGACTTCCCGCGGGAGGGTTTTAGATGATTTTACGTTCCCACCAAGAGCTAATGAGGGGTGCAGCATCTTTTTCGATGAAGGAATAGCACAATACGGCCTTGGAAAAGTGAAGTGGACTTGGATTTGAGGGCTGCCTCTGCTTCTTAGTTGTGTGTCTCTGGACAGATTGCCTCGTCTTTCCGAACCTTGGTTTCCCGTCCATCAGGTGGGAGGGGTCGTCTTGCTGCAGAGTCATTGGGAAGAGCCCTTGAGGTAAACAGTGAAGCTCTCGCGGTGCCAGTGCACGGTCAGTGCTCAGGACGTGCCGACTGCAGATAACCGTGTTAGGACTGTCGTGCTTGGATGTGAATGCCCTGCATCAGCTTGTCCCTAACCACCGGCAGATACCCGTTCTCCAGGCCCTGACACAAAGGTCAGGCAGACGCTCGAGAGCAGAGAGCCTGTGCTCCTTGAGTGGGACGTTACTTGCTCTCTGCTGCTCTTTGAGGCTGAGAAGTCCCCAGTAAGACTTTGCAATTCCCCTCCACAAGGGAATACTTCGGGGTGACCTTCCACACGTCTCAAAGCCATGTTGTTGTCAGGCGTTGCCAATCGGTAAGGGGCCGGGGAAAGAACCCACGAACGCATTGATTGTAGAGTGGTTCTTCAGAGCAAATGTGAAAATAATAATACATGCTAGAAGTTTCCAGAGTTCTTACATGACACAACTGATCGTGACTTCAGTTCTCGGGCTAATAGTTTATGTTCTAGTAGAGTGGGTGGTGATGCCTGACCAACAGATTCTGGAGAACTTACCCTTGAGTTCGAATTTTCGAGCACAGATGGACTTCAGTGGGTCTCTGAAGTTGTATGCCACTGTGTGTGCGCGTGTGCGCGTGCATGTGTGTCTGTGTGTGTAGACGTACACCCGCCTGTGCTCCCTGGGGGTGGTGAGCCCTGGTCGTTTGCATTAGATTATCAGACGGATCCATCGCCCAAAAAAGGTTCAGAAACTCAGTCCTAAGTCATATTCTTTTCTGTTTTGAAGGATGTTGCAGCTCGGGGCTTAGATCTCCCTCAAGTCACGTGGATTGTTCAGGTAATTTTTTAGTTGTTAAGGTGTGAGCTCAAGGCAGGAATACATGATTGCAAATAGATGCGTTGGCTTTAAGTGGAATAATTATTATTAGCCTCTTGGGTGTTGCCCTGGTAACCAGGCAGCAACCAGCCTTATCTGCTCATTGCTCCAGATAGCTTTCCCGAACCCAGCCAGCCCCCACCGCCGCTGCGGGGAACCAGCCAGACTGAGCAGTCCTGGGAGGGAGGGGCAGGCTGCCCTGCTCCCAGAGTAATGCGTGTCACACACAAAGTTCCAGCAATGTGAAAATAACAGGAATTATCAGGGCCCTTGGGAGGTCTCATTGTGTCCAGAAGGAGATGGCTCAGCTGTCCTGAGAGCCGTGTCCGTGTACATTGACCTGCAGGGGGCAATTAAGTCCCTGACAGCGTCTTACACGTACCTCTAGCCTTAGACGCTTTGCCAGAGGGTACAGGTGTTAGCACTAGAGTCTAGTGGTTTCAGTTCTGTTTTTTCTTTTCGTTAGTCTGCAGGATGGTATTTTTATGCCCTTCTGTGTGGGGGCCAGAGGACACGTGCCCCATTTATGTGAGTCATGGTTTATTCACATTTTAGTGGAATTGCATGCCTGTCACTGGCTAGGAAGTCTGATCTGCTTACTGCAGACGGCCGCCTTTCGACTGGAGGCATTGTGTCTGCTTTCCTGATGGCCACAGAGCAAAGTAAAGATAAAAAGGCAGGACAATTTTAATAGTGGGGGCAGGAGGTGGACAGAAAATTGATCATTCAGAGCTTTTCTGTATCAGATGGATTAGATCCATGTGCCTGCCCTTCCCCCATACAGTGCAGTCCTTTTGGGCCTCTGGTCTTTGAGTCATGTAGCAGCAAAGAACAGAAAGGAAGCGTGATTAGATGGTCAATTCCTTTTCATGGTGACGAAGTTAATGCCCTAGAGAATCTGAAATGATGTGTTCTGCCGAGTTGGAGTCTGCCTTGTCCGTCAAGTCAGGAATGCTGTCCTTAGGAGCAGGAGCAAGTCCCTGTGTCGGGGGAAACCGGCCTCTCAGCTGCCCCCCAGCTCCGTGCCTTTGGGATCGGGTGGAAGTGCAGTGAGGTGGCGCGGAGTGAACTCCGATCCGAGCAGCCGGCCCCTTCCTCCTGACCCCGTCCAGTCCTCTGTGGCCTCTGCCCACTGCTGTGTCTGCCACGGGAGCAGGCCAAGGTCACGCGGCCGTCCTGCAGAAGGGTGCCCCACTGCCTCGGACTTCACCTTGCACGGTCACCGTGGTGAAAAGATGCAGATAGGCAAGTGAAGAGACCTGTGGAGAAGTAAAATTACAAAGGAGATACTGGGACAGGAAGGCGGCTTGCTCATCGGAAACTTGGCCGCTGTTCACGTTGGCATGTCAGAGCCTCGTTATTTCCAGTGAAGTCGGGGGTTTCAGGGTTGAGTGACTTCTCCTTGGGATTGCGTGAGGGTAACCATAGCACCGGGGTTTAATTCTTGGGATACCTGGAGGCAGGTGAGGGGTATTGCACTTCCAATTAATGGCAATCCCTTGATCTGTGAATGCTTCATTTTTGTTACCCATTTTAGTACAACGCGCCGTCGTCACCTGCTGAATACATCCACCGGATCGGGAGAACCGCCCGGATTGGCTGCCATGGGAGCAGCCTGCTCATTTTGGCTCCTTCGGAGGCAGAATATGTCAACTCGTTGGCTTCTCACAAAATCAAGTGAGTCAGAAACCTGAACGGGGTTTCGGCTGATCTCACCTAATTAACTTTCTGTCGCCTTTACAGTGGATGGGCCTTGTAAGCTGACGGAGAGCCATTAACCCTTGTGATCCCCAAATGAGTCCCAGAATAGCCAGTGGCAAACACCAAAACCCTTCATCCCGTCAGCAAATGACAATTCTCATCGTGTTGCCAGACTAAGTCACAGAGCGATCTGTTGTGCCTGGTTTTTCTGTAAGAGAGAGGTCTGTGTTTCATTCCCCTTTCTGTCGGGAACGTGTGCACGGCCCTCACAGCCAGTCGCTTGAAGACCTTCCTTAGTCACAGTTTTTATTTTTATGCTCAACATTTTGTACATTTAAAGGGGATTTGTCTTTGAAAAAAGTAGTATTTTTGACTCATCACACAGCACCCCCTCCCTCAGGAAAATAAACGCAGGGAGGAAACATTTTCGGGGTAGCCCAGACGCGCGCACCCCTTCACAGCCCGGGCTGTGTGGCCACCGTCTCGTGCGCAGCCGCCACACTGAGCGAGGCCCCGCTCCTGCCCTGGCCCGCCAGCCCAACGACCGCGGGAAGGGCAGTTGGGGCCTCCAGCAGACCCTGACCTCGCCCAGGAAGGACAAGCGAAGCAGAGGTGGAGAAGAGTGTCTCAGCCTGGCCGGGAGCGAATAAGTCACCTGCGTCACAGAAATGAGTGTTTTGTCGTGTTTTCTGTACAACCTCCGGCAGCTGAAGTAACAAGCCTGGAGAGTAGGCTGCCGAAGGGGTACGGTTTTCACACTGTCTACTTGCAATCATTTCTTCTGCTCAGACATAGCACAGAGATGTGGAAAGTGTTTCTGGAGGCACAGAAGAGTCCTGTGTGTGCGCCCAGGAGGGTGGGACACGATTCCTGCCGTGCCCGGACGCCGGCCCGTATGCTGCTGGGAACCGCCATGAGGCTGGCACCCGAGCACCTCGCGTGCCAGCGCTTCACCTTGCCCAGCCCGGTATTTCAGGAGAAGCATCGAGTCAACGATGAGGTCTTCTCTCTCTCAGTATAGGGCCAGCAGGATCCCAGCATTCTGCACCTGGACCGAGATTTCCAGACAGGTGGCATGGGACCTGGTCTGGGGACCAAGCGCAGGCCATCCGCACGGAGAGCTGCCTGTGACCGTCCCCGCCAACCTGCCGTAGTCCCCACCGGCAGAGCTGTCCCTTTCCCGGTCTCGCAGCACTTGCAGAGAAAGTCGTCCTCCCTCCTCGCACCCAGGGCCGACTCTGCAGCACTCAGCTGTCTCGGGGTTGCTCGTGGGAACATCTGTGAGCTGGGCCTTCCTCAGAAAATGTGCCTGCACACACCCTCCAGTGGTAGGGAGGCAGGACCCCACTTCTGATGAGCCTGGTGGCGATTTTGAGTGGGTCCAACTAATCCCGGCTTGGGTTTTCCTGTCCTTTAATATCTTAAAACAATTTCACTTTGAAAGAGTGGTTTCTCTTGGTTTCGGGAAGCCTGCAGATTCGATCTCCCTTGTAAGAGGAATGCTGACCGTCAGTTGTTCCCTCCCCTTTCACCAAGAGCTTCCTCCAGCTGGTTTCCCAGGCCTGTGGGCGGGGGGCCGGCCGTCCTTTCTGTGGGTGCTTTCAGGCCCGAGGACAGCCCTCCGCTGGGCAGCCGGATGCCGGAGACACCGAGGTGTGGAATGAAAAGCCACGGCCGGAGCCCCTTCTCCCGTTTTCCCTACCGTGTCCTCACAGGCTGGGAACCTGTCACGGCACTGCGACTCTTTTCCTCGAGCATGGGAACTTGTCGACCTCCAGAAAGTGTTTTCGGAGCCGGTGTCAGCATCCACAGGCGAATTTCTCGTCACTGCGCCTCGGCGGCCTTTTACCCTCAGCTGTCTTCCCCCACCTTCTGTTCCAGGCCTACAGATTCGTGTTCTCCATTCCTTCCTGTCCTCAGCTCCTGGGTGTTCTCCTGGGCTCAGTCACCGGGACCTGATAAGCTCAGAAAAGTGGGTGCCCGCGTCATGAAGTCAGGCGATAACTGCCCAGGCCCACAGCCTGCGCCTGGGTGCCTCTGCCTCTCTGCTCTCAAGCTGTCTTTAATACACATTCAGGCTGACGGCTCTGAAAGGCTCAAACGTAAACCTAAATTCGAAAGGGGAAAAGAATAGCACCAGCCTGAGTATTAGTGAGCCACGTGTATTTTAAAGCTACAAGAAGTACACTCGTTCTCTGTGACCGTCCCTGGGAAAAACTGTGCCAGCGGTATTTGTGGGGGATCCAGCACAGCCGTTTGCCCATTCCGGAGAAGTGCCACGACCCAGGGGTTCTGAGTGGGCTTGCAGGGGAAGCTCATAAAGATCAAGACAGAAGTACCCAGAGGAAGAGAGTCAGGTCTCTTGTGGAGAGACCATCCATTCCCGCGGCAAAGAGGCCTTTTCGTTTCTGTCCTGAAAATGCCCCCACTGAACTTTGTGCTCCTCATCCACTGACTGCTCTGTGGGCCTGATGTAATCAACAACCCCCACCACCCCGAAATACTAGTCGGAGTTACTCTGTAGCCTTGGCTCATGCTTCTTGATTTCTGAGGAAGGGCTAGATGTTGGGTATCTCGACTTAACACAAAAAAGTTAAACGTAAGAAGACCTGGTTACAAAGTGTGCCATGGAAGGAAGCAGACTTGAGCATTTTTGGAATACAAAAGGTACACTGCTAAATATTAAAAAGGAAAACAAGAAAATAAAAATGGAGAAGAAAGGTGTGTGTGTGTGTGTGTGTGTGTGTGTGTGTGTGTGTGTTGCCTGAGAACCAGGGAGCCAGGCGGCAGGATGCTGGGAGGCTGATGAATTGGAGCGGAGATTCAGGAAGGCAGGCTGAGGCTCACGGCAGCAAGGGCCATCACAGCAAATTGCCGCCTGCCTTCGTAAACCGCGCACTGTGGAACTCGCCCTGACAGTGTCATTTAGCAGCTGGGGCAAGAGACAGGCGCCCTGGGCCGTTGCCACCTCTGTCTAGATGCCCAGGACTTTGTTTCTGCATCCTTCTGACTTCCTGGTGTTTGCCAACTTCTTCCCTGTCTTCCACTTCTCCTTTAAACGTGTTTCTAATGAAAGTCGTCATTGGTTTATTAAAATGTAAATGCTTCATCAAAACGTGTATTTCTTAGATCAGGCATGAGGCAGTTCCCTGAATTTATTTTTCTGTCTCTTCTCCTAGTAAGGCAGGGTGGATCCGATCTGTTGATAGAACCATAAACAAGCAGAGTAGATTGGCTTTGTTCCTCAGAAGCAGCGATTTCTTAGAATAGGAGGGAGGCCCTTTTAAACTGTAAATCACTGCAGTCCGTTGTCCGCTGCCGCGCACTCACGGTGCCTGGGCGCCCCGCGCTGTCACGTGGACACACACAGCGGGGCCGGGCCTGGCCGCAGTGTCAGCGCCTCCCTCCTTCCAGAACGCGCGGCCGCGGTGGCGTGTGCAGTTCTTTGTATCCCGGACTCTGAACGGCCTCACTCTGTTTCCTTCTCCCTGCTTCCAGAGCTCGCCCCCAGGTCTTTAGTTCCTTTGCCTTTGCCTTTTCTTCCCCTCAAGAAAAGAAGTGGCCGATAGGGGCGGGTCCGCTACGTAAGCACAAGGAGAGGCCTGGCGGTGTTTTCACCTTCAGATTTCCGGGCATCAACAAGAAGCAAGCTCGGCAGCCACAGCTTTGCTCTCTCACATGAAAAATAGATTTTCCATGAAATCATGAGCCCTTTCCCCCAAACTGCTACCCTCACGGTACCTGCTCTGCCTTCTCCGGTTGACTCCTGCTGTAAAAAGATTTCATGTTTCCATAGACCCGCGAGCTGGCAGCGGAGAGAATGTGGCGGGGCGGGGGCTGGGGGGCTCAGGGAAGCGGTGACACATTTCAGGTAATCGCTGTCAGAGACGTGACATTTTCATTCATAGCTTTGTCAGAGTAACCTTTGGGGGAAGGGGGGGTGTCTTCTCCCACGTGAGAGGTTGCCATTCATGTATTAATTTGCTGTTACATTTTTAAAAAAGAAAAGAAACCACATACAAGGAAATCATTTATCTTTTTATGATCTGTTTTTCTCCCCGGAACTCCTCCTTCCCTTTTTTTTTTCTTTCCCCTCCCTGAGAAGTATGTTTTCAGCAGCTCCTGCTTCTTCCTCAGTCCCTAATAGCTGAATCTGCGCGCATCGCCCGAGCCTCAGTGCCGTGGCGTCACAGGATGTGGGGGACGCGGAGGCTTCTCCACCCCGTCACGGGGCAGGGTGGGCCTCCTCGCCTGGCTCAGGGTGGCTTCTGCTCACAGCAGAAGCCCAAACTGTGATCTCAGCTGTTTGTCCACAGCTCTGGGTCCGTCAGAGGTCATTTGTCCCCCACCCCTAATAATTAAGAGGTGAGAAGGTAGACGCCCTTCTGGGTGGAGAAGAGAGCTCTGGTACTGTGGGGTCACTGCTCAGCCTTCCCTGAGGAGCTGACCCCAGTGGTTAAGAACCTTTGGCCACCTGGACCCATCCCTGGCTTTTTTTTAAAGTCTAAAACTAAAGAGACTATCAGAATTGTTTTTGTTTTTGTTTTTTTAATTTCTTCTTCTGCCCAAGTCAAGGTAGTCTAGAAATAAGCAGGCCTCCATGTTGAGATGTATTAAGAAACAATGACGTGGGGCACCTGGGTGGCTCAGTGGCTTAAACCTCTGCCTTCGGCTCGGGTCATGATCTCAGGGTCCTGGGATCGAGCCCCACATCGGGCTCTCTGCTCCGCAGGGAGCCTACTTCCCCCTCCCTCTCTGCCTGCCTCACTGCCTACTTGTAATCTCTTTCTGTCAAATAAATAAATAAAATCTTTAAAAAAAAAAAAATGGCGTGATCCCTACAGAGGAGACTCTAAATGTAAGCTGTTTGTAAGTCATCAGAGAAGATGGAGAGTGTTGGAAGTATGACCCCATCTGTCCCTGACGTGTCACAGAGGTCCCTTCATTCCAGACTCCTTCTGAAGGCTTAGGAAACTATTTTCTGTAAACGTGTAGCTTCTGCTTTATATCCAATTAGCTGGAGAACAGGCCAGTTTTATGCATCAAGATTCCAGATGTTGGAAGAACAGAAAGTTTACCTCGATGTGCTCTTCCGTTCACAGCGTGTCTGAGATGAAGATGGAAGAGATTTTGTCTGTTCTGACAAGGGACGACTGTTTCAAAGGGAGCCGGTGGGGAAGCCAGGTGAGTTTTTTACTTACTGTACTTGTGAACAAACGTCACTCGTTTCTTGATTTGGGGTGATGGAGACTGTGTGCGTGGGACAGTTCATTCCTCTGTCAAGCAGGCATCGAAGGGACCATGAACATTAAGGGAGACCAAACCTTGACTGTGGTTCTTTCTCTTTGCCTCCGGATGCATTTGCTGGTCTCATCCGGTTAATGGGCTGCCGTCCATTCCGGAAGTCCGCCGGGCCGCAGCAGGCTTCCCAGTAAGGAGGGCTCCTTCTGGCCTAGAGTGAGTTTGGGGCAGGGTTACATGCTCGGCCCTGGTGGTCCCTGTCCAGATTATCAGTGAGGACAACTGATGGGACCCATTGGCCCAAGACAACATGGAAGAACGAGATCTCTCTGTGTCTCCTTTCAGACACCCCGCTTCATCCATTTTAGTGTGGGTGCCGCACTCCGAAGAGGAGTAACGTTGAGATTCAGGGAGAAAAATCCGTGTTATCCAGGCAGTTCCACGGAGAGACCCGGGGCATCCTTTCCTGCTGCTTCTCTGCGGCTGGGCCCCTGCTCGGATGCTGCTCCCCACCCCACCCCACGACGACGATGGCTAACGTGACCCGTGCCCAGGAGACACACGCGTCACAGACACGTGTGTGTAATGTTGCCGGATACAGTTTTGTCTATGAGATATTAATTATTTAAATATTTTACATTTGTTTTCTTAAGCCTAAGGATAGACTGGAAAATTAGAGGCAAATAGATGAGGGGTAAGAGTTTCTTTTGTGTGTCAAGAGGTGTCTTTATTTGGATCGATCTTCTCCCTGAGGCTGGGACCTGGTTTGACAGGCCCTGACTTTAGTCCTCTTGTTCCAGAGAGAACCTGAGGAAGCATATCCTAGAAAAGGCAGAGGGACGTAGTCCCAGCACGTGTCCCGGGCCCTGCTGCACTCTTCACACACTCGGTCCCATTGACTCCTGCCAGCGGCCCCGGCAGGCGGGTGCTCTTGTCCCACGTCCTCGGTGAGTGGACAGGGCCTAGAGCGCGGGGTGAGGGGACGTCCACAGGGGCAGCCTGACTTCGGAGCACGTGGTCGGCCCGCTGTGGCAGCGTGCTTCCCTTACTGTTCCCGAGACCGAGGCAGCACAGCTAGACGGTTGTTCATTCGGGTCACGTTAGCCATCGTCGTCACTGCGGTGAGACTTGGTCAGTGAGCGCCACCGCAGCAGAGAACCCTGCAAGCGAGAGAAGCAGTTAAGCAAGACTCCAGCAATCAACAGTTGCTTTAAGCGGTATTTCATCAGGAAACGTTCCGCAGTAATCGTTTGTTGTCAGGGGAGGGGACCAGTCAAAAAACAGACTCTCATTGGTCCTGGCACACTTCTTCTGCATGCTTCTAGGTCGGGTTTTCTCATGTTCCCCTGGACACTTCATTACAGGCGCGGGGCAGTGTGGGGGAGGCAGGAACCCTTCCTGCAGGCAGCGTAGTGGAGAGGTGAAGGGCACGGCCTCGGGGTCGGATTCCTAATCCCTGTTCCCAGCTCCGTGGCTCTGGGCAAGGACTAGAGCCTCCTAAGCATTAGTGTCTTCGTACGTCATGTTCTTGTTCTCGCGAGGAGATCGGAGGATTGAGTGAGAAAGAACCTAAAAACCCCAACACAGGTCTGAAGGGTGTCCGTCGTCGTCGTCAGTCAGTGGCAGATGCGGGATTCCGAGTTCAGACTCGGTGACACGAAGCCCAGGGCTTTCTGCTGTGTCCCCTGCAACATTAGCATCTGTCTTCTCCCCAGAAATAAGAGCAACCGTGAAGCCACAGAAGGAGACGGTGAAGTCTCAGTCCCGTCTCATCTTTACTTACACTTCCTGGGACCGGCTCTGGTGTCGGTGTCTGTCCCCGAACTGGGCACGCACCAGTTCTGTCCGGGTTGTTGGTCGTCAGGTGCTTCTGTGGATGGGACGCACGTTCCCCCCTGAGGGGCCAGGGCAGCCTCAGTGCCCTCTTCTCTTCCAGGAGCGAGCCACGGCCGTTCCTCCACCTGCGCCCTCCCATGGCCTCGTGCTCTGACGCCTCCCCACCCCCCACCCCCAACCCTGTAAGTCCCTTCCTGGGCGTGAGGCCAGACTTGAAGTCTAGCTGGGGCCCCAAGGCAGGCAGACTTGGGTTTCAGTCCCTGCCTCACAGCTGGTGGTTCTGCAGCCTCGGACAGGTTGTCATCTCTACAGCCCCAGTGTTCCCATCTGTAAGCTGAGAACACGGGTGCCCATCTTGAAGGTTCCTATGAGGTTGACCTAAAATTCGGCAAAAAACACTCCATGCACTTCTGGGCCCTGTCAGTTTGTCCCAGCCCCAAGCTCCTGCCTTGATGGAGGGGGACAAATAGCATATTTTTATATTTTTAAGGTGTGGTGGACTTCGTTTTTAAAAACAAAAAAACGCTTTGAGCACCTGGGTGGCTCAGTCAGGGAAGCATCTGTCTTCAGCTCAGGTCATGATCTCAAGGTCCCAGAATTGAGTCCCACATCAGGCTCCCTGCTCAGTAGGGAACCTGCTTCTCCCTCTGCCTGCCCCCCCACCCCGCCCCTGCTACTTCTTTGTGCTTGCTTGTTCTCTCTCTTTCTCTCAAATAAATAAATAAAATCTTTTGAAAAAAGGGAAAAAAAGGCCCAGCAAGGTTGGGCTTTCACTGATACCAAAATAACTGGTTAGCTTAGAATACTAATCATACTAGGTCCCATGTGTCCCGCTGATGCAAACCTGGCTTGTTTAACCACAGTTAACTTGAATTCAGAGGCCAAAGAGAAACTAAATGAAATTGACTGCATTCCTAATTATCACACAGATCTACAGCCTGGAAGAGGGGTTTACGTGTGTGATCCGTGTGAATAATAAGACGAATAAAGTGGGTGCTAGGTACAACTTGTAGTACCGTTTCTCGTAAGAAATACAGTATGTTTTAATTGCTGTTCGCGATCTGGGCAGTTGTGTCTAACACATGAACTGGCATCAGACAGATAAATGTGAGCTCAGTAAACAGGCCTTTTACACACATAGCCAGACACCTCATTATAAGGCCCTCTTCTCCTTGCTCGGTTGAAGTCCATTGTAAATGTCCCTTTGGCACATACATTTTTGGGCTTCTGTGAACAGAAAGAGAGTGAGTGAAGCATCTGTAAAATGTATATTTCATATTTAGGTGTATGAAATATATATGGCTACGTCTGGGTGTGCGAATCCTCACCCACCTACAAAGAGAATAAATTTGATCTTTCAACTTTACTGGGAAGCACCCGGAAGGTTCTAGGGAAGCGTGAGGGTGAAACTCCACTTGGCAATCAGGTGATTAAAACAAAACCCTTCCGTTTAGTTTTTAAAATACCTTAGAAGTTAGCAATATCAAGATGTGCTTACCAAAAAAAGGAGAAAAATAAAAAAAGCCACGCTCCCCCCACCACGGCTACCACCTACAACTTTTTACAACAGAAAAAACCCAAAAAACAAAAAATGCAGCCCGAGTATCTTCAGCTCCTCTGTTGCCTCTTGATAGGTGTGAAATTTTCATCTTCAAAGTATGCACACAATCCAAACATGTTTTTTCTACGAGTTTTTTTTGGTTCTATGAAACACGCCTGTAAACGGATCTTAACAAAAAGCCTGGGCCGTGGTAAGATATTAAAATGAGATCAGCAGCCCCTTTCGTCAGTCCCTTTGATCATCTCTTCTCTCCGGGATCAGTAGGGCTTTATGGACGAAGGAATCCTGAGCGTGGACCGTTGCAACCCTGTTTTCCTAAGCTAGCCCTGGTCCACTGGTTGCCAGTTAGCGCCATTAACCAGCACTGGGTCTGTGCGTCTTTGAGGGGTGGGCGCGCCGGTCCTGCAGGGCACTCGTGCGCCCTCCGGGCTTTGACCCACTCTCATTACGGCAGCATTTCCCCTGTCTGGGCCCGAGCTGGTGCTGCGTGCTTGCCTCTGCCCCTGTCTTCAGTTTAAATTTAGACTGTCCTCCTCGGAAGACAACTGAGAAACACCTCATTCTCAAGAGGGGTAATTTTAAAATAAAGTATTTCTGGAAGAGGGGGTAGAGAGAGAAAGACATGCTTTTTCCTGAGTATATTGTGTTTTCTGCATTAACTTTTCCTCATATTTCCCTGAAACTGACCTCCTGATTTCAAATGCATGAACCTAGTATTACCGCCTTTTTTCTACCTATTTCACTTGTACACACACATTATATATGTGTGTGTGTGTGTGTAATTTTTTTTTTTTTTTTGGGTTGGAAAGAAAAGATGCCTCATTTTGAAACCTAAAGGGGGAATAAGAAAAGCCCTTTGTAATATATTGCCATATTATCACTAAATCCCCTGACAGTTGTGACACAGAAGCAAGTCACCTGTCACTTAAGCTTGAGGTCTCTTTAATTTTCTCCTGGAATTCGCACCAGGCTGTCTTTAATTTGAGGCCTTTATTGGAATTCTGAAACCTCTCTGCCTCCCTGGCTCTCAGATCTATTCTGAGAGCTGTTACAGAATGTATACAATAACCAACAGAGGGATTCGAGCGGGCTGGAGCTCTGTTTATCTAACACTCTAGAGGGATTTTTGTGCTCATTCGGTCCTGGCTGCCCGGCTTTCAATATCGCTTTGACAACCATTCTGCCCTTCTCATTAATTTTAAACAGTTAAAACACAGGAAAAAGAGGAAAAAGTTTTCATTATTAAAGTGCTTTACTTTTTAATAACAGAGGATTCTGTCCGCCAGGGGAAAGGGCATCCTCGCTAATTTCACATTCATATTAAAAAAAAACACACACAAGGAAGGTGACAGTTGCATTGCTGAGGTGGCTTCACGAAAGGAGGGCAGCAAAAAAGAAAAAAAAAAGTTTGCGTTTCACATCAGTTAAGAGGGTAAAAAAAAATCCTTGTTAATGACAATAGCAAATGTCCACTTTCATAACACTGCCCCTGAGTGACTTTCCTCTTGACATTTGAGTGGATAAAACCCTTAGGGGACCATGTACTATGAAATCAGCTAGACTGTCATCAACCAAACAGGTAGCAGGAGTGACTTGACGAAGCTAAAAACATTTTCAGGTTGTTAAAGTCTCTATTAATACAGAGAGGGACGTGGACCCAAAGAATGAGGCTTTTTCTTCTCTCCCCTTTGTTCTTCCTCTGGCAGCTTTAAAAGGGAAAGACTCTGGAGCCTAGGTCAGGCTCCAGACACAGGTGTGGACACCCTGTCTTCCGCGGGGTTAAAGGAAGCAGGGACGGGGCTCACACTGTCTCCTGGTGACCCACGTGGGCGGTGCGTGTTGGCTACTGTGGAGGCTGGGTAGCATCTCCGAGGGCATCGATGTCTTGGGGGAGATGTATTGGCCAAGTTGAGTTTGGAGAATCTGGGTTCTCTGGATCTCAGATTCACGTTCAGTAGAAAGCACCCGTGTTTTCAGACGTAGGAAACGGGTCCCTAGCTGGCTCAGTTGGAAGAGCATGTGACCCTTGGTATCAGGGTTGCGAGTTCAAGCCCCACATTGGGCTTCAAGCTTACTTTAGGGAGAAAAAAAAAAGGATATAGGAAACAACACTCAGCTTTAGGGGGATATAAAGAAAGGAAATCTTTTCTCTGGGATTTTTGAAGAATGAAAAGGATATGAGTTTTTATTAACGTTTTCCGTCTGTAGAACCTGAGTGCGTACAGATGTCACGTTTGCTATGGAGATAGTGTGGTCTTCTCTGAATGTGGTGTGAAGGAGCACCCCCCACTCCGTGACAGGGCCCTGGCGTCCAGCACAGTGGTCCCGGGCTGAAAGAGTGGATCTGAAACACTGCAAGTCTGTGCCTCCCCAGGAATGAGGGAGCACGCTCTGAAATTCAAGGACAGGCTCAGTGTCACGCAGGCCCCTGTGGGACCCTCTTAAAGAGAAGGTCCCATTGTTCCCCTGAGGAGCTTGAGGGAAGGGGAAGATTTAAGGCCTTGGTAGGACACACAAGTCATGTGAAACCTGCCTGTGTTCAGTGATGTTTTAAATGCCCAGATTGGACTTGGAAAATTCCAGAGTGTCTCCAGTGGGCATTCATTTTGAGCAAGAGGCCAGGAGGACGAGTAAGTAAGTAAACAAGTAAATAAAGAGACCCGATCTTCTCCCTCACAAAGCCATCTTCATCTCTGCTTGACTTTAACATCCGTAGAGCTCCCGTTTTTCCTCTCGTAATATTGAAAGGATTACCCTTGTTGGCTCCTCAGTGGTTACCGGGTGATTTTACTGTTATTAAATCTATTATAAAGTGCTTCATTATTCCTGACTCTGACTCTGTCTCTTGTTTAATCCTTCCGCCACCCTCCCAGAAATCCCGTGCTGCCGGCCCCCAGGAAATCCGAGAACGAGCCACAGTCCTGCAGACGGTATTTGAAGATTACGTGCACTCCAGTGAGAGCAGGGTCTCCTGGGCAAAGAAAGGTCGGTGGATTTCGTAGGTGTTCGTGGACGGACAGCCCCCAGGACGCCGTCCCACCTCCACCCGCAGACCCCCGACAGGCTGAGTAAGAGGCCAACTGGGGGTCTCTGCTCTCCAGCAAAAGCCTTCGGCCTCCCTTGTTCCACAGGGTCTAGAAGCAGGCACAGAAGGCTTTAAAGCGATATTAAATGCTAATTTCATCCTTCCCCGTGTTTCACACAAATGAGGCTTTATCTTGGCTTACATAGGACGAGAACTTTGACCCAGTGACTTGGATCTCAGGGATCCATTTTTGTGTTTCTTTGAAAAGCGCATAGATGAGACATGACATGTCAGCAAAGACCGTTGTAGGCATGGAAATTGGAGTTGAAGGTAAGGACCAGAAGGATCCGACCTGAGCAGGCTTGGTTCGGTCATACAAAGGAGGAGGAGAGAGAACGGACCGAGGGAAGGCCTAGACCTCGAACCCGATCCCTGGGGAATTTCCCGGAGAGCGAGGTGTGCATTTACTCTTCAGGCCCTCTTATGGATGACGTGGCTCCTGGGATCACCAGGCATTAGTGGGAACTCAGCAGTTCACGCAGGAAGGGGCTTAGAACAGCAGGATGTTTCTTACGGCGGTATGCCGCGTGTCATGGCTGGTGAGTGTGTCGCATGTGCCGGTGACATGCGGTCCGTGCTGGGCCCTTGCTTCTTTCTGCTGGTTACCTGCTGCTTTGAGAAGAATGTCAGGCTGGCTTACCAGTGTGTGAACGCCACAGCATCAGCTTTTCCTTTTAGAAATTGAAAATTTTAAAAAAAAAAATTGTTCATTTAACAAATAGTTATTGAATTAGTCACCGTTCTGGGTGCTTGGGATACATCAGGAGTCAAAACAGAAACCCTAACCTCTCTAACACTCTAGTTGGGGGGCAGACAGTGAGCATAGTGTAAATAAATAATAAATCTTTTAAAAGGTATCAAGAACTGTAGGAAACAAGCAGGCGAGGGAGGTGGAGGAGTGAGTGGTCAGGGTGAGCCCTGCTCTGAAGGCAGCTCGAGCAGATTGAGGGTCACGTACTGCTAACAGAAGGGCTGCCGACAGAAGGGCGTGCTAGGCCCAGAGGAGTTCGGGGGCGGGGAGGGAGGCCCGTGTGGCCAGAGGAGGAGAGGGCCCATGCAACAGAGGAGACTTGGAAGCTATCGAGGACTTTGGGGGACCCCAAGGGCCATGGGAGCCATTGCAGGACTTGGAGCAGAGATGTGGCATGGCCCACAGAGGCTGGCAAAGATGGTCGGTGTGAGAACAGACTGGGGGGCCACGGCGAGGGCTCGGGGACTGGTTCCAGATAGTTGTGGTCATCAGGAAATCGAGCACAAGAATGGGTTAGTCGGCACGTGTTCTGAGTGCCTACTGTATACCCTGGCATACCTACAGGTAGCCCTCAGTGGCTGCCATCACCCTGGAACAGACCAGGGCTGTGTAGGACGGAAGATGAAGTCCTAGGGATGGCCCCGTGACCAGAAATAGAGCAAGCGCACAGCCTCCCGGCCCGTGCTCTGCTAGTCGCCTGTGCTCGCGTTTTCCTCCAGTGAAGTCTCAGTTCCTGAGGGTTTTCCTCCGGACCCACGTCAGAGAAGCACCAGCACGCGTCTCTCAAGAGGAGTAGATGATCTGTCACGGCGGGGCGACAGATGCTGGGCGTCTGTTCACAGGCGCAGGGAGCTTGCTGGGGGTGCGCCACGAGGGGTTGCGCAGGATTTCTTGGTTCATGACCAAGTGGCGATGAAAAGGAAGAACTCAAGGCCACGCCGTCGTTTTTGTCGTTGGTTTTGAGGTCAGAGGTGTTTTGGATCTCCTGGCGACACTAGGACTGTCTCAGGGTGTCTGGCCGTCAGAGTAAAGCTGTAGCGAGGCGTCCTGAGTGTGGTTTACTGTTTTCGTTTGACGTCACCACCGCGGGAGTCGGTCACGCCAAGAAACAAGCAGAGTGACTGGTCTGACGGATACTGGAGCGGGCTGCTCTGCTGGGTTGAGGCACCAAGAAGGAAAGAGATGGGCATTTTTCTCTGCCAGTGGACGTCCACCTCAGACCGGTGATGGTCCGGCAGGAAGCCGCCCCTGGCAGGTTTCGGCCGCTGCAGGCCCCCTCTGCTGCCTCAGCGCGTGCGGAGCGTGGAGGAAGTGTGGGTGCGTGCGGGGCCGTTCAGTTCACGACACGGGACGGACGGCACCTCCCAGGTCCAGACCGTCTCTGCCTTTCAGTCTGCGTGTGCAAATCCCCCGCTACTGACGGGCCTCCCTTATAGGCCATTCCAGAGCCCACCTCATGAATAATTAACGAAGCAGCTGGGTTTTGCCTTTATGGCAGAAAACTAGTTAGAAACTGGGCCAAGTACGTATGCCTTTGTTTTCCTTTCGCATTTCCTGGCCCAGTCATTGTTCCTAGCCAGCGTGGGATTGCTGTCCGTTTGTTTCCGGAAGCAGTCGCCCTTTGCCCTCATCTCTTGCCTCCTTTGGCTAGATTCAAGTGGCTAAAGACTGTGCCGACAGACGGCTGCACTCCGGACTCCTGAAGAGAAGTTGCGGAATCTGGAGTTCTTTACCTACGAACCTCTGCTTTCCTGCAGTGGGGCCCCTCCGGCTTCGGGGGCCACGTGCGGAGCAGTCGTGCCTGCCCAGGAGGGGCTGCTTCTCAAAGTCAAGAACACCTAAGCCACTGAGGACAGATTAGCTCCTTCCCTCCCTCCCGCGGCGTGATGGCAGGCGGGCAGGTGCTCGGATAAGCACTTTGCACCGTGTGTCGGGAGGGACACGTGTCTCCCCTCCCTCCCTCTCTGACCGCAAGTATCATCCGGAAGACACTGCTGTTCCTGATCAGGTGGCCAGTGACTCTGACTTTAGGAGCAGGACTGAAGTAGATTTCTCTTACGACTGTGAGACAGGAGCCCGTGACTCCGGGGCGCACCTGTCAGGGACCGCGGCGTCCTGCGGCGTCCCCAGTGAACGCCCCCTCCTCTGCTCTCCGCTCCTCTGGGCCCCACAGCCCCTGCTCACGGCGCGTTGTCGACATGCCCCCAGGAAGCCTCTGCGAGCAGCTTCTGCAGGAATTCCTGCTTCCCTGGACCATCCAAACACGGGAGGCCATTCAGGGATGTGAGGACAGCCAGGTGTCGCAGGCCCCAGGGAGACAGGAGCCGTGAGGACAGGGAGCATCAAATGCTGCACACGCGGTGGTGGCAGGAGAAGACCCGTCTGCCCTTTCTTGGCAAACTTGTTCCACCCGTAGAGCCGTTGGCTGGGCGGCTGCGGGTCCGGGGACAGAGGCTCCCCAACCTCAGCTCTTCCGTTTGGTGCAGGAATAGGGGGCTGCTGGGCTTCCTGGGGAGAGCGGTGTGCATGAGGGGGCCTGGGCCGGCCCTTGGGCCACTGAGACTGTACAGGTGTGGAGTCTCTGGCTTGGCTTGGTGGGGCTGCCGTCCACTTCGGTAGATCGTGAGTCAGGGTTGAGGCTTGGGAGGGAAGGGGCGGGGCATGGGGAGAAGAGGCCTGCTCCCCCCGGGCGGTGGCCGCGGGGCTCTCCCGAGAGAGGAGGACTGTGCAGCTCTTGGGTCTGAAACCCTGTGTCAGAAGCAGTGGACGGTGCAGGCCATGTGAAGTGTTGAAGATTCCCCTGAAAAAGCGAGTCCCTGGTTATTAAAAAGGACAGTGAGCACAGACGGACGGCGGGGTGCAAGGGAGAGTGCACACAGGCTGACGGCGGGGTGCCGGGGAGTTGCCTTGGTTATTATTTCTCATCGATTGGGAAAAGGAGTTCACTTTACTCAGTAAATAGAGCTTTCATGGATTCCCAGGATCCTTCCAGGAGCTGATCTGCTAAAATGACACTTTTTATTACTGTTCATAAACGCCAATCTCCCGGTGCTGCTGGGATATTACGTTTAAGCTGTGGGCAAACTTGCCAGTCCAGTGGCTCGACAGGCGAGGGCGAGTGAGGCTGGTGTTTAGCGCCTGCTTTTCTGTGCGATGCGTGGTGCTGGGCTTCTGCTTGGCCAGGGGGAGAGCCGGGCTCGAAAGGGAAAGAAGCTGTGCTGGGCTTGGGGCCCCTCGGAGCCATCCCTCCTGCCCTGTTGCAGTGAGAAGGGCAGACACTGTCATCGGAACCGCAGTACTTTCCAGAGGAACTGGGTATAGGAGCGTCTCTCTTTCCTCAAAGGAATACCGAGATAAGGTGCAGCCAGAGCTCCCCACTCCCAAGAACCACGTCTGCCTGTTCTCTGGCAGCGCCGGGCTCCAGAACAGGGGCGCCACCGCCTTAACTTTAAGACAGGACCGAAACCTCCACGACGCGCTGTCGGACGGACACCTGTAGGCTGTTGGCAGTGCTTCAGGGAGGAGGGACCATTTTGTGGGCTGTGTTAGGAGTTTAATAATTGCCTTCCTCCTCTTTAGAATTCTGTTTTCATTGCCTTTTTTATGCCGTTTTCAAATGGGTAAGGAGCACTGTATCAGTAAATCTTAGGTGCTTTAGAATGAATTTGGTTTTAACATGCTGGCAGTCCACAAGGACATGGCAGCCGTCCCTGTGGAGGGCGGGTGGAGGCGGGGCCCGTGGGAGAGGCGGGGCCCGCGGGAGAGCAGTCACCGCCCCGGTAACGCGGCCTGCGGTGAGCAGAATGACAAGCACAGTAAAGCCTTGGGAACCTTTTGAATCTTATAACATGTGCATGTATTAGCTATGCAAAAAAGTAAGTGAAATTGAATTAGGAAAATGTTTCCGTGACGTAAAGTTCTAAGGATCTCGTTTTTCATGAGGGAATGCCACACTGACCATGTCCTAGTTTCTTCACTTGTTGTGCTTTTCATTCACTGATACAACAAACACTTACCAGCTGCCTGCTGGGTCCCAGCCACCATGCAGGGAAGGCCCCAAGCCTGGGACCGGGAAGAAAACGGGCCCTCTGCCGTCCAGGGTGGGGACACGCTGCACAGTAAAATCTGAAAATAGATTGGGTTTAGTCAACAAATACTTGTGTCCTCCTGGTTTATTTTTTGAGGAATTAAAAAAAAATTACGCAAGTTAAGATCTGGGTGGTTCCTGTATGTGGCGCTGTCCAGGCTGTATGTCGCGCGTTGTCCGGCACGATAAAGTGGGCAGGACGGCCGCCAGGCCAGGGCACGTGGGGTGCTCCGAGCCCCCATCCTGACGGCCTCTCCGACCCTTCTTCCTCCCAGCTCTGCAGGCCTTCATCCGCGCCTACGCCACCTACCCCCGGGAGCTGAAGCCCATCTTCCATGTCCGGTCGCTGCACCTCGGCCACGTGGCCAAGAGCTTCGGGCTGAGGGACGCCCCCCAGAATCTTGGTGTCGCAGCTGTGAAGAGAAGGAAAGCAAACCTGAGCAGGTAAGCTGAGTGGAGTCTGCCCCGCGACAAACGCTGGGAGTCAGGTGGGTGTGGAGAGCTCCGCGCCCAGCGGCAGCGGGGAGGGACGTGCGAGGTTGCGGCGCTCCGGGTAAGCACCTCCGTCTTTGGCCCTTGTGGGAAATCATCACCAGGGTCTGCCCCTCTCTCAGAGTAGTCAGTGCTTGGAGCCAGAGGAGAAACACCTCCTCTGAAGGTTTTTAAGGCACCTGCATAAATGCAGTGGGGTCTCCTGCCGGGTCCAGATGTTGTGGGGATATTACAGGGGCAGCAAGACAAACCTGTGGTTGTCCTCCCTGCCCACCAGCAGAGTGACTTCGGGACTTGCTAGAGCCAAAGCTTCAGATGTGCTGTGGTTCACCCTGGAAAGTTCTCCAGGGCTTGTATGAAAACTTCTGGCATGTTCTGTGAAATCTGCCTGGCCCTGTCCTGGTGAGCTGGAAGGAGCGGCGTGTTCCAGCTTAGTGCCTTTCTCCTGCTGGCTGGGTGGGCCCTGAAAGGCGGGCTCCAGGGGCCCCCACGGGACGCCTCGCACCATGTCGCTCTACTTGGTGCTGAGCACACTCAGGGGCAAGCGCCAGGCACGCCGGCAGAAAGCATGTTCCCAGCTATCCAGAGGTCCTCCGGAGGAGAGGGAGGCAGGCTGCCCTGTAGGCTGAAGCCTGGGCTCCACAGTTTCAGGAAGTCCTGAAACTCCACAAAATACCTTTGCAAAAGGTCTTTCTCTCCTCAGAGCCAAGCGGTACCTTTAATACCAGCCCCAGCCCCTTTGCAGGAGCCAGAATCCTTCCGATCCCACGGGCTGCTTTTAGGGGGAGTTCGTGTAGCACGTGGGTGGGGGGACAGATTGAACAGACACTGGGGGGCAGGGAACCCTTGCACGCTCTGGGCAGTTACTTTGTGTGGAGCGCCGTTCTTTTTGCTTATCAATTACAAATGCCGCGTCCACCTGCCCTGACCGAGAACCTGTGCATGTTTCCTGCACGTCCCCGCAAAGCGGCTGCTGGCGCATTCGCCACCGCCACCCTCGTCAGCGCCTGATTTCTCTGGGGCACGGTGACAAAGGGAGAGAGGACCGCCCGGTGCAGGGATGTGATCGCTGGCCTTGCCTGCAGGGGACTTGAACTCCGCTGCAGTGCCACTGTGATGGGAGCCGCTGGGCTTTGGGCCGCATCTCTGCTCAACTTCCCAGGGCCTCGGGTTCCCCAGCTACAGAAGGGAGGAGGAAATCGATGTGTTTAGCGATTTCCCAGGACTGTTTTGAGAATCAGCACAAGGGCAGGTCCTACAGATGAAGCACCTTAGAACACAGACCCAGCAACCAGGTGGGTTCATATCCTGGAACATCCAGTTTCCTGTTCCGGGACTTGGCACCTACAAGGCTCTTTGTAACAGATAAAACTCACCTAATTCTACTGCCAGCCTGGGGATTTTTAAGAGGGTTCCTTTTTTTTTTCTTATGTTAGCACCTCTCACATGGGACTGTCCTCCAGTAATTCTGTGAAGCAAGTCGTTCTCAGCACTGCTTTCATCCGTGCCCAGACAAGACTAAGACACACCGGCTCTGGTTTCTTCCAGGCGGTTTTGAGGGGCAGGGCGCTGCCCGCCACCCCTGCTACGTGTTCTGGGCGGGGCTGCAGCCGGTGACTTCTCTGCCCGTCCTCCCAGAGGGAGAAGACGCCTCTCATCCACTCCCAGGCACGATGGCGCCGGCCTCGGGTCGCCGTCTGGGGTTGGAGGCGGCTGCTAGCTCTCCAGGCTGACTTTGATTTTGAGTGTGTGAGGCCTGCGGTCAGGTCTGAGCGTGACCTCCCGGTGATCCGGAAGCCAGGCCGTCCTACCGCCGTCTCTAAAATGCTGGCACTGCGAGAAGATGGAATATGCCTGCCGGCTGATTACTGGTGGGAAACTCGTATTTTGCTGCTTCCTCTCCCCGCAGATAAACGTGGCTCCCGTATTTTATTGTTTGCAGCTGATGTACCTTTATGACCGGCCATTTCATTAGCAAGTGTTAATCCAGATAGCAGCTCCTCAGACTGGGATGTCCTCAGCTCTTCCCCAGATCCCGGAAAACGGAGCGGCAAGGCAGGGAGGCTGTTGGGAGGGGGACTTGGAGCCAGCATTGTCCTTACCTTGAGAAGCCACTAGGGAGAGAGCAAGCCGCCGCCTCCTGCTTCGGCTGACCCTGCTAGCAGATGGGCACCAGGACTACTATACCCCTGTGAGCAGGGGATTTAACAGGGCTTTATTTAGGGAAGAATGGGCTGATTAGCTGATAAAGAGCATGTAAGATGGTATGGGGCGGCCTTTGATGTCTGGCTGGCGCGGCAGGGAGCCGGGTGGTGAGTGACAGCAGTGTGTCACAGGATTACTCTGCCCGTGACAATGCTGCTCTCTGTTCTGGCCATGTCACCACTCAGTTACAGCTACTTTTTGGGTTGTTATGCCCTTCTTTTGAAGGCATTTCTCTCCACTCTCACACCCCCGCACCCCACCCCTCCTCGCTAACTCAGACGGGAACTCAGGGGTGCGGCAGGCACCGTTTCTCGTTTGGGGAAATCTTGTCACTCCCGCAAGAAGAATGACTTTGCAGCTAATCTGCACACGGACCGTATAATCGTGGTCAGGGTAAGCGGCAGAGAAAACGTGACAGATTTTCCACACCTCAGTCAGGGCTCAAGCAAATGCCAGTTGCTGCTTTTTGAGTGCTGGGAAGAAAAAGTCCATTAAAGCCCACGAAGTGCAGAGAGTTATGCTGTGGCCACAGTGATTGTTCTGAGCTCAGGCGTCTCCTCTGAAATCCATCTGTCAAGAAAGAGCGGTTCCCTGTGTTCTGTATGGACGGATCAAGTAATAGCCCTAAATTCGTCAAATTATGCCGCATTCCACTTGATGGGGTTTACTGCCTGGAGTAGTTCTGTGTTCGTGCAAACCTCAGATACCTGCAAACCAAATCCACCTCACGCTGCACGAAATCTGTCTCGCTTTGCCGTGCACCAGACGAGGAATTTGGGTGTTAGAAACTCAAACCAAGAGCCTGTGAGCTCAGGGACGTGTTTCCCCGCCACGGCACAGGGAGGGTCACCTCGTCCGTGCTTCTGCTCCTCCACTTGACCAGTCTTCAGGGAAAGAAACGGTGTCCCCAAATGAGATCTTAATCACCAGGTCTGTGGCTCCTTTTGCGTCCTTGGCTGTGACAGGGAGCGCGAGGCGTTTTTCCCCGGCACGCAAATACAGTCGTAGTTAACAAAACTCTCCTGACACCTACATGCGGACCTGTCAGAGCCGCCCCCCCACCCCAGACCCCGACACACACAGCTGCACAGGGAGTCGATGCTGGTGGTAAAATATTGAGTGGCCCCTTAGCAACATCCGTCACGAACACAGCCTTTCCCCCTACGAAATGCAGTTCCGATTTGAAGCTTGGTAGACTCAGCACTTGCTTCAGAGAAGCAAAGGTAACAGACCTTCCAGAATTTCCATCTTCCCCGGAGACACGGAGGCCCGGTACTATCTGCTGCGGGAGGGCGGAGCTGCCGTGTTTGCCAGGGCGTCTGTCTGCGCAGGCAGCCGCACACCCGTCATGAGCAGGCGTGCCACGGGGGGCTGCGGATCCCTCACCTGTCCGACACCGTGGAGAATGGTCCAAGAGCAGAACAAGGGCCTTACGGTCTCAGAGCCACCGCGACAATGTGGACGAGCAAGTCTGTGGGCTGTAACCGCCCTCTCTCGTGTGAGTTCTGTGCTGGAACCATGAGAGCGCTCCTCTTCCCCGGACAGTTTAGTCTGTAGCTGCCTAAGACTTGTCTACCCGGCTTCTGCCACCTGTGTCTTCTGATGTTTTTCTTAGTGCCTAGAAACGCCTGGGACATCGCCTTTACCAGGAAGCCAGTAACTGCTTCTCTGTTCTCGCCTCTCTCCTCCTAAAATTAGTCGAGGAACAGCACTCTGAATTGGTGACTGTTCTTAAAGGAGACGCAGTTTTGTTTTATTTGTATATGTTTTCTCACACCAGCCTTCTTGAGTGTTGCCTGATCTTACCAAATGGGCAAACAGTCTGAAACGAAGGCGCTCTTAGCCTCGGCTGCTGGCCGCTGGCTGCGTGCGCGCGGCCGGTGCTCGACGGGCTGCGGTCAGTAACGCAGGGGTGTGCAGGGGCCGGCTCCCCTGGGTCCTGGTCTCAGGGCGCCCAGAGCCAAAGTTCCAGATACAGTGCATCCTCTACAGCAAGTAAACATCCTCCTGGAGAGGGTGCGTGCCGGACTGCCCGTGTGAGTGATCACAAGCACTTTATCCCCAGGGTTGAAACTGGGGGTTTTGCAGACTCCGTCTAGGGCATTTTTCAATTTTGAAGGCCTCTGCCCTGTCACTGGCTGTGACTGTCGCCCCCGGCTGTTCAGCGGTTGTTAAATAACTACTGAGAGTCCCTCCTGACTAGTACTGTAGTATCCCCTCGTGTCGTCGGTGCCGAGCCAGGGAGGGCCACACGGTGATGAGGAGTCGGTGATGCGCCACTTCCCCTGCTCGTGCCCTGGGTCAGGCGACTCAGGCTTTCACCCTGCCTAGTCCCCTAGCCTCCCAGATGGGGGAACTGGAGCTTCATGGTGCCGCCGTGGGGACCAAACCAGGTGCTGAGTGCAGGACATCAACACAGTGTCACACGTGAACGCACGGAGCACTTGTTGCCGGGGACAACGGCGACAGTACTGCTGGTGGCTCTCCGCGCCCGCCTTCCCCGTCCCGGCGAGTATCCGGGGCACAGGGAGCAGAAAGTGCGGCCACCCTTGAGCTGAGCTTATCAGGAACAACCTTGAAGACACGGAGCGGGTCCTCTCTGAGACACGCATGGGGAAGCGGCAGCTGCCCCTCCCCACAAGGCAATATTCTCATCATTAGGAGCAGCTTGCCTGCCAATTTTTATGTGGCATTTACAGCCTCCCTAATATCACTTAATTAGCTGAAGGCAAGCCTGGAATCTTGCCCACTGTGAAAACTCTCTCGATTTCATTGAGCCAGTGATCCTGTGAAAAAGACAGATTGGCCAAACGTGAGATCAGAGGCTGGACAAAGCCACGCTTAAAAACGTGGGGATCTCTGGGAGCAGCGCCACCCCTGCATGTGGCCGAGACCTCTCCTGACCCGGCCACACCGCTGACCGCCGCGGCCGCTGTGCCCTGGCCTCTGCCTGCCACTTCTCTGCCACCTGCCACCCCGCCGCCGTCGGTGGCAGCCCTTGGCCCCTCACCTTCCTCTGGCCTTCTGGACTACTCTGCGGCCACTCTGCTCCCCTCTGACCTGTGCTCCAGGCTGAACAGCTGCACACCCCTCACCCGTCACCCTCGAGGCCAGCCTGTTGCTGGGTCTCGTGGCTCTAACGACTCAGGCACGCGACAACGGCAGACCCGCTCTTCCCAAGGACCTGCCTCCCACGGCCCCCGTTTCCCCATTCTCTCAGGGCCTGTGCCGAGCACCCTGAGGCCGAGGCCTCTGGCCCAGTTTCCCTGGCTTCACAGGGGGCCTAGGCCTGGGGATCAGCCCACAGAATGTGGGGACAAGCCGGTTCAGGAAGGTCAGATCACGCAACTTCAGCCTGAAGACCAGAGGGAAAGAGCTAAGGACCACCCGACAAAGCCTTGAGGACAGATGTGCGTGTCCGGCAGAGCGAGGGAGCGGGACCTGCTCTCAGACTCCCCGGGGGAGCTCTGTACACACAGAGGCCCAGGCCCCAACCCAGGCGACCCTGGTTCAGGGAAGTCTCAAGTGATGAAGAATGGGGTGGAGGTGGTCACGAACTTGACTGACAGACCCAGGTCCTTGGAGCAGGTGATGGAGTGCCCTTCACACAGGAAGGCCGTGATGTGCCGGCCGAGTGTATGTGCGCTCTGAATCGATTGTAATTTAATGCGGAACCTGGATGAGCTGCCCCGGTTGTAGATGGGACCGCGTCCACCTGGCCTCTGCTGAGGGAGAGAAGGTGAGTCGCTTGGAAGTCCGCCTGGATCGTTGCGGACGGTGGCCGGGTCTCTTCTGGTGGAGCACGTGGCCCAGCCCAGCGTTGTCGCCCGGTCCCCTGCAGCTTTTGAGCTCACTGCGTTGCATTCGTAGGCCGCTCCGGGTGGGTGGCCTGGGGCGGGCCCGGCTCCAGTGGAGGGCTCGCCCCTTCCTGCAGCTCAGCCGGCACAAGACAGTCTCCATCCCCTTCCCTTCTCGCCCGTCGGGGACTGTGGGCCCCGTGTCATTACAGTGGTGCACGCGCAGCTTTTTACATTCGGCCTTTTGCTTCTACCACTATTTCTTTTTCTCTCTGACACCATGCAATTACCAGCCCTGTGCCTCCTCGTGAAGCCAACACCCCCTCATCCCCACCAGGCTAATGAGGCGATTAGAGGGATTTCACAGTGACCCTGCTCTTCCTCCACACCTGGGTCACCTGCAGACGGCGGCAACCACGGGGTGTGCTTTCAGTCAAGCAGTCAGGGCTGACAACAAAGAACAGGAGCCCAGCCAGCCTCTCCTGGGAGGGTGCCGGGCGATCACGTTCACTGTCGGAGACCCCCAGACAGCAGAGTTGGCAGAGGGGACTGGCCCGGCACGACTCGGCAGACAGCGGTTGAGGCGGTGTGCAATAGGAGGGGCCCGGCCCTTCGTTCGGTTGGCCTTGCTCTGGTTCACGCCACTGCACAAATCGGAAAGGACACCATGGGCGTCCCCAGCTTTCCCCTCGCTACACATGGTTCGGCTCCGCTTTCGTCATCCTGGCCTGCTCTGACTCACTCCTGTCATCTGTCCCTATGGTCTTTGGGCTCCCTTCCTGAGTAGGAAAGTGTGTGTCCCCAGCCCTTCTGGGGACGAGGCCAGAACCTTTGCACCCTGTTACGACCTGAATGAAATGGCTTCAGATACGCTCTTCACTCTAGCCCTGAAGGTACAGCCACAGTGCAGAGTGGAGCGCAGTGTCTTCCCTACATAGTGATCCAGAAGAGGGATGTGCGCGGAGCACCGCCCCGGAGCGGCAGCGTGGGTCTGTGGGACTCTCGGGCTTCTGCGCACCTGTGGCTGTGCCCAGTGCATGTGCGGGTCCCACGGAGACGTCAGCGGGGCCCTGTGACTGAGGCTGGTGTCCAGTAACCCGGCGGGATGTGGGCAGGCCTGGTCCCATGGCCCCATGTCTGAGAGAGCCTGGAGCCCGTGCTCTGAGCACTTGAATGCTGCCTTGCGTACCCTTAGTGGAAGCTTCCAGGTTCTAGAGTTGATATTGGGCAGAGTAACAGATATTTGGAACTTGCTACAGATGTTTTTCTACATGAGCAGGTAGTTGTTCACGTAGGGAAAGAAATAGGCTTGAAGCAAGAGGTCTTTGGTTTGCGTCTGTGGAAGACTGGTTTGAAACCAGCAGAGGAGCAGCCCCTCCTCCGGGTGGTAGAAGGTTGGTGTTTTGGGGGGCAGCTACCTCAAAAGCTCTCTGAGAAGATGGCAGAGAGAGTCTGGATCCCACTTTTTCTCTGGCTTCCTTCGGGGTCCAGAGGCAGAAGGATGCAGTGCAGCGGGGAAACCTGGAGCCAGTGTCCCATGTTCTGAGCTTGATCGTGGCCCTGGTGGTAGCGCACCCGCACCGTGGGGCCCGTGGGGGCCCATGAGGCCGTGTGGAGTGGGAGAAGGTACTGAACGTGGAGCACCCGGCCTGGAGCCGGTGCTGCTTTCTCCCACTGTCCCGCTGCCTCTCTCTGAGTCTGTAAGCGATGGGCGAGTGCTTCCTGGAATCCTCCAGAGTCCTCCCACCGCAGCCGGCCCTTGACTCGCCTGTTGTGTGGCTCCTCCATCCAGAAGGCCTCTGCTCCGGGCCTCCCAGCCATGGGGGCCCTCCGCCTCCCCAGTGGACCCTGCTCGCTGCTAGAGCTCCTGAAGATGAGCCCCGATGGACCACTTTCATTTCCCCCCTTTGGTCTTCTTTCCACTCTGTGGTCTCTGTGAGATTCAAATACTGAATGCGCATGATTTGCAAACACAAAAATACAAGGTGTTGTTATCATTGATCAAAGCCGTCCCTGGGCCACATGACATGTGTCAGATATCTGATGATGGCTCCTTCTCTCCTGCCTTTCCTCTTTTCCATACTGTTAATAACAATAACAGTCAACGTTTAATGAGGGCCTTCGCAACAGGCACTGTGAGAAGCGCTTTGATTCATTAGTTCACTTAATCCTGTTGTGGGTGAGCAGACTGGCACGAGGAGAAATCGAGCCTTGGCCAGACTCAGAGAGTCGCTCAGCCCATGCGGGGCGGCGCCAGCGTCCTCCCCCCTCGGAAGGGCCAGCTCTGGCCCGCGGCGCCGCCACCAGGCCCTGCAGCCCAGCGCCTCCAGCTGCTCCGCGGCCACAGTCATCCCTCAGCCCGGGTTCTTTTCAAAATCAGGCTCATGAGATTCCCCAAACATGCAGCAGAGACTGACCAGCACGAAGAGGACAGCGGTCACATCTGTTGGTCTGTTAATGGTAAGAGCCGGGACTGCAGATACGGCTCATGTCCGGCCCCCCTGGGCCAGGCTGTCAGTGCGGCAGGCCGGGGGGGGGGACCTCCCTGCGTCCCGCCCCTCATAGGCGGGGCTTCACACGCACCCAGACCTCCAGGCCCATTCTTGACACCTGGGTCATCCTGGGGCTTACGTTGAAACTGAACAACTAAGCCCCGCCCCTACTTGTCTGCACGTGTGATAGTTCAAACCACCGAGCTGCTTTGCGTCTCCAGCAAGATGTTGCCTGTGCCCCGGTTCTGTTTCACCTTTCAGCTGAGGCCCGTCCGTCTGGCCTGCTAGGGTGTGGTAGGCGTTCCGTCATCCCGTGTGTTCGCTGTCCCTGCAGGCTGCTTTCCGTTGGCAGATGTAATAAATGTGCCTCAGATATCATCCAGGGCATCCGTAACACTGTCAGACAGGATGGGCCCAGAGGGCTGAGCTTGGGGGGGTTTCGTGCTGAAATTCTGCACCGAGCCGATCAGTCTCTGACGGCGTTTTCAGGATATAGTCTTACCTGTTACAAGTGCACTTAATTGTTTCCGCGTGTCCACTCAGTATTTCTCCATCTTGGTTTTTTTTTGCAGAAAATTGAAACGTTTAAAGCACTCTGACATGCTTGTGGGCCTCAATTTGGAAGCACTTTTTGACATGGGGGAGACCGAGCTTGGAGGAACCGGTTGACTGGGGGGCATTAGCTAGGTGAGGGGCAGAGCTGGGGTTCCAGCCAGGGTCATCAGACCTCTCGTCTTAAACCCTTTCTTTCTCCCGCAGTGCCACCCCGCCCAGCAATGTCTGGGCCTTGTTCCTGACAGAGTGTCTGTCATTGGGCACCTAATCTCGAGAGTTCCCATCCATTTCCAGGATTCTGATTCCGCTCTTGACTTCCTAGTCTCCGCTGTCTCTAAAGATGATCTCTGTCCTCGCCTTCAGTGTGCCTGCCCTGCCAGGCGGCAGACTAATGCAGCTTCTGTGTATTGGTCACCTGAGGCCAGCGTGGCCTGGCGGCGTGTGTGTTCTCAGCCCAAGGCTCAGAGCTCCCTTCTGCTTCTCACTGGGTCTTACTCTCAGTTGTAAGGCAGGAACCCACTTTTTATCAGTCCTTGGGTCCAGAGAGCCACTGCCGGGAATTTTCCTGCGACGTCCACTACCACAGCAGGGCTCCCCTGGAATGGGGTGTCTTCTGGGACCCTGATAGCTTCAGAGAAGCTAGAGTTGGTCTAATCCTAAGAAATCACAAAGGTGGTCCACCCACCAGCTTACATCTCTACCGAAGCAGAATCCAAAGGGTGAAGGAGTCTTGGTACAGTTGCTTCTCCTTCAGTGACCGCGGAAGGTTTGGAACACATGCTGGCTGGCTCCTTACCTGAACCACTTTGTTGCACCAGAGGGACTGCTCGTCAGATTCTCCTTGGAGCTGTCTGTTACTCTTACTGCCATCTGAGAGCCACCGAAACCCCTGCTCAGACACTGTCTGAGCTGTCCTGCATCCACAAGAGCAAGGCAGGAAGTAGAAACTTTTGAGTCGGCCTCAAGCCGCCTGCAAGCATTCCTGTCTCCTACCGGGATCACTTAGAACACAGGCTCTTCTTCCAGCCGGGGGCCTGCCTCCCTGCAGAGTCCTGGGTGGGGAGGGGGGTGGGTCTCACTCTGGCTCTGGGTCATTCATTTTCATGCAGAATCTTTCAGATCAGAAAAGTAAGTACACTGGACTCCTCCCTCTTCTGTATGTCTGTCTGATTTAAGAGAAAAATCCCTCACAGAATCAAGCAAACTAACAGCCAAAGGGAAGGACGTTTTAATAAGTAAAGATTAAAATACTTCGATGTTTCAACATAGGACAAAAATCTACCATTTGATTTTTCTCTCCTAAAATATGCTTTTGTCTGATTAAAAAATAATACATGTTCATTGTAAAAATTCAGGAAATAGAGGAAAGCTTTAAAAACCCCCCATAAACCCACAATCCAAGTTAACCTTGAATCACATCTTTTATGCCCTTCAGACTTCCTCTGCAAGTGTACGCATTCAGGTCTCTTCATATCTGTAATGAAGCTGAACAAATTGTGAGTTTCTGAAGTGCTGTTTTTCACCTGTTATCCAACCATAAGATGCACTCTATCTGGGGCTCTAAGAGTCTCTGAGATTTTGAGATCATGTGAACGTTGTCTTGTTACTGAAAGTATTTTGGGACTCTGGGGTGGCTCAGTCTGTTACGCTTCTGTCTCTTGGTTTCAGCTCAGGTCATGACTGGGACTGAGCCCCTCACTGGGCTCCGTGCTGGGTGTAGAGCCTGCTTAAGATTCTCTCTCCCTTGGGGTGACTGGGTAGTTCAGTGTGTTAAGCCTCTGCCTTCGGCTCAGGTCATGATCCCAGGGTCCTGGGATGGAGCCCCGCATCAGGCTGCCTGCTCCTCAGGGAGCCTGCTTCCTCCTGTCTCTCTGTGATCCTTGTCTGTCAAATAAATAAATTAAAAAAAAAAAAAAAAAAAAAGATTCTCTCTCCCTTTCCCTCTTCCCCGCTTAGATGACCACAGCACGGTGGTTAAGTGTACACGTCATAGGGTCAGATTTTCGGGGCTGAACCAGCAGTTCTTCTGTCACTGGTTCATGACCCTGGGGGTGCTAACACTACCTGTGTCATGGGGTTGTTGGCAAAGTAAGTAAGTTAAATACCTGCCAAGTGCCAAAAATGGTACCTGACCTACCCTAAGTGCCCCGGGAATGGGAGGAGTAGAATTATTATTACGGTCGCATGGCCAGTTCGAAAGCCATGGATTTAAGACTTGTTTTACCTTTGAATCCCTTCACCGCCCATGTGAGTTACATGTTGTTCTAATCGAGTTGCAGACTGCGTTAATGCTGGCCGTCTTTGGACATCACTTCCGGGAAGTGTTCTGAACATCAGAAAGGGGGTGATGGGTGCATTCTGAGTCCCTGGGGGGCAGGGTTATTGTCCAGTGACTGTCTTGCATAACTGGATAGCTGCTGGGGAGGAATCGTTAAACCAGAAGAAAATCTTGATGGAATTAAGGCAGTAGCCGACGGAAAGAAAGTATGCCTGAACGCTTTTCAGTGCGAGGATGAGGAAGACTTTCCCAAGCCTGACCTAAAGCGATAAAATAGAAAAGAAAACATCGATTGGCTTGACAGTACATAAACAAAAGAAGATAAAGTGAAACCCTCCCGTCCCGCAAGAGGACAGCACTGACACAAGCCTGGGCTGGGCCGACTCCCTACCTGGGGCGGCCCTCTGGGAGTCTGTCCATAAAACTGGGAGGAGGGCCCGAGGCCCCTCTCCTGCAGCGGTCACCCTAGCGACCATACAGATTTCCTAATTAGGCTGTGATTTCACCTTATTGGCAGTGAAAGCGGCATCTGCCCGTCCTGCCGGGTGATCCAGACTGGTGGCCATCCAGGCTGCCGGCCGAGGGGGCTCCTTCAGCCTTCACTACAAGGGAGCTCCCCGTGGTTAGATAAACTGATCTGTTGCTTGGTAACTGCCGGATTACTCGCAGCCCCGGGAGGGCCACTGGAGAGGGGCTGGAGTGTTTGGAGGGCAAGGAAGTTGGCGGGTCCCCGGAGGACTGCAGCTTGGCCGGAGAAGGAAGCTGGAGCCCACGTGCGGCCGGCGCGGGCCCGGGCTGAGAACGTCCCACCTTCCCATCTGCACTTGGCCTTCTCGGCCCCGGCCTCAGAACAAAGGAACGGCAGGCATGATCTGGCCAAGAGGGAAGATGGGTCCTGCTGCTCCGACAGCAGGGGAGCCTCCTGCGGGTGACCCTGGGGTCCGCGTCCTCAGGAAGGGCTCTGGGTCTGAAAGCTCAAACCCCGCTCGCTCTCCAGGCCACCAAGAGCCTTGGAGTTTGGCTGTGGGCCCCGACTTGAAAGTACGTTCATTGACTAGAATGAGATCATGACATAGCCCGGAGGTTTTGCGATCACAAAAGCTCCAGGCTTCTATGCAGGACCACCTCCAAGACGGCGCTTTCAGGGGCGGCCTCTTCCACAGCGTGGACTTGAAGCTGCTGGCCGGTGCACCCCTACACACGCCCCCCACCCCCCCACCCCGCCCCGTGCCCAGCAGACGGGGCCTTATGCGGCCCGGAGCACCCAGCTGTGTGTGCGTGTGCGCGTCCACCTGCCGTGTGGCGCCGGTGATGGCGCGGGGCACGCCGCGGAGCGCCCTGGCCGGGAGAGTGTCACTTCTGCAGATGGCTGCCCTCGGACGCTGGCTGTTGATCTTGCATTAGCAGGTGGCAGGAGCAGTCTCTGAGGCGGCAGAGACGTTGTGTGCTGGGGAGGATATTTTGACTGGAAGTTTGCATATTTTGAAACTCAGTTGTTGCGTTTAAAATTATACACATTGTAAGTACCTGGCGTCAAAAGGGAAGAGGCAGTGTTTCTTCCTGTCAGAACCTTTCCACTCCGTCTGTCATGTAACCCGACTAAAAATAACTTCCAGGCACAGAACTGGCAGCCTTCGGTGTGCAGCAAGCCGAGCGCTCCCAGCTGCAGGCCTGGCTCCTGCCGCTTCCCAGCCCCGATTCTCAGCCCCGCTTCCCAGACCCGCTCCGGCCCCCTGAGCTGCGGCCTTCCGCCAGGGCACGGCGGGCCACCCTGCCCACCCCGGGTGGGCCCCCCTGGAGTTGGACGGGGGGCCCTGGAGGAGAAGGGCGAGCAGCCAGAGGTGCCCTGGCCTTCCTCAGCCTGCGCGTCGTACTTCACCCTCACTGCTCCGTGAACTTCGACCTGAGCGTCCTCCCGGTTCGGATGAGGAAGCTGGAGCCCAGAGAGCCTCGGTCCCCGTCGTTCAGCTAATGAGCGAGGTTCCAGGCCAGGCACCTCCATCACCCCCGGCCTTTCCTCTTCCTCCCCACGTGCCCCTTCCTCCTCGGCCATCCAGATTCGGGCCCCATGGTCCCCCTGCAGCATCCCTGTGTGACCCGGGACTCCGCCGTGTCAAATCGTGGTTGTCACCCTTGATGCTGCTGGGCCGTCCTGACTGCTCACCCCGGGCCCGGTGGCCTGGTTGGAAGCACGCCAGCTTGAGTCCCTCTGACGTATGTTTGCGTGTGCGTCTCTGCTTCTGCCCCCGTGAGCTAAATGGTCCTGGGCAAGGTATGTGTGCGCCTCTGGATTGTCTGTGACGGGAGGCTGCTGCCACGCCGCCCTCATCCCGCGGGGGCCGTGTGGGATCATGCGGAACCTCTGTACCCCTCGTCTCCGGGACGCAGCCCTGCAGCCCCGGGAGAAACTCTGGCCCTCGGGCCAGGCCTCTCGTCGTCCTCAAGTCTTCGCTGTGCCCAGCCAAGGGTGACTGTGGCCCCCATGTGTCGTGGTGGGAAACCTCACTCTGCTGGCATCGCGGACTCAGCTGCACCCCGCCCGCACCCTGTACCCCGCCTACACCCCACCCACACCCCGCACCCCGTGCAGTGTGCCTGTCATTCGGCGCGGCCGCCTTCGCCCAGGGACGACACCGTTCCACGGCTCTGCGGCGTTTCGTTATCCGTTTATTAGCGCAGCGTTGGTCCCGTTGCTGGTTCTGGAGTTTCACAGGAGTCCTGTTTGTGTGGACCACGGCCCTGGTCCACCTGAGCTGCGATTATTACAAAGAAAATGTAACTGTAAGTCACAGAGTGTGACATGTGCCTTCCGTAGGAGCCCCAGGACACTATGTTACCCTGTGACCCTGCCATCAGGGGGCTGAGGGAACGGCCCACCTAACACTGTGGGTTTCTGTTATTGTTTTGGCTAAAATCCTGTCTTAGGAAACATTCACTTTTCCATTTTCGTAATGGTTCTTCCTGTGTACAACTGAACTTCTACAGATTTCTCCCTCTGATCTCCCGATCAAATGGTAAGGCTGCTGTCTTTGAGAACAGTTACTAGTGTTCAACGTCCGAGGTGGATTTTCAGCCTTTGGCACTTACTTTCCGAGTGGGTCGGGCAGGGAGATCCCCCTTGAGCCAGAGCCACAACTGTGGTCCGCGGAGAGCCACTGATCCGGCTGCCGTGCGGACGCTGACCGCGCTGGCCCAGTGCACCCCGGGCTTGGGGCCTTCAGGGTCAGAAGTATTTACTTGAGTCTCCTCGCTCAGTGAAGAGGTGACTGTCACTGACACCCCAGCCGCCCCTGTTTGGCCCTGTCGAGAGGAGGCCAGTGGCTTTGAACGGTGCGGGCCTCACCGGCCGGGAGCTACTACTGAGCTCTTACCGCTGAGCCTTGTGGAGTTTCAAGGCGGGTCTTCTCCCTCATCCTTTGGCAAACTGCTGTGTCACACGCTTCATTTGCCATCAGAGTGTGAGTGTGTATATCGTTCTTTTTTTCCCATGAAAACAACATAGAACAAAGCCTCACTTTTAAAAATGCCATGATATTTTGCCACTGTTATGAAAATCTGTCAGCGCCGTATCTAATCTTCTGGTGCATAGAATATCAAAACAGGCACTGTTGAAGGCATTGTACTTCTGTTAATACAGAAATGTCAGTTCCGCAGTCTCCGAACCGGCTGCTCTCAGCCTCTTTCCAAACGGGAAGGAAAAAAATAATAAAGTTTCTTTTCCCTTCTGCTGTTACTGTTCTTCAGGCCTGACCTTCATAAGAAGACCCGGAGTAAACACTGCCTCGCTGAAATCTTGCGTTCGGAATACTCAAGTGGGATGGAGGCCGGCGTCGCCAAGGTCAAAAAGCAAAACAAACAGGCAGAGCCCGGCAGCCAGCCACGCAGTGCTGTCTGCCACCGGCGCCCAGCCTCAGCCGTGGGAAAAACTAAGAAACGTTTCTCGTGAAGCAGAAAAAAACCAAAAAGACTTAACTGGGGGACAACAGGACTACCCCAAAAAAGTTTTCAGTTCTTTTTTTTAACTCTGCCTACACAGGCCGGGGCTGATGCCCTGTCCTTGTCGGGAGCCTTGTGGGAAGTAATGGTGCCACTTTTCCCTGAACACGATGTCCCCATCCCGGAGAAGTCACAGCCCTCATCCTGGCAGGGGCGGGGGTTACTGCTTACCTTCGTGAGATAGCTTATACTTCCTATCTCTTCCACCAGAACCATCTTGGCCCCCGGGTTGCAGGCATTTCTTGACCTCCGGCGAGGGCCTGGTGGGGCCGGCATCAGCGGGAGGCCTCTTCCTGCCACGGGACAGGGTTCTGAACAAGTCTCAGAGTTTTCATTAGCTGCCCTGTATCAGCCACATGGACTAGCATGCATTTTGGAAAGTAGGATTTTAAAAAATGGAATGCAGTTTGTGAAAGTGGAAAAAAAAAAGACATCAGCTCCTCTTCTTGATGTACAGGTGCTTTGTGGGGAAGGACCCAGCAGGTTAGGGTGGGGGTCACCAGGCTCCGGTCCTGCCCGCGGGCTGCTCCGGACCCGTTGCATTCACTCATGCGCATGGCTGCCTTGTCCGTGGCCACGGAAAACTCTCAGGGCTGATGGATGTACTGCTGCCTTTTCTCCGTTTTTTTTCTTTTTCTTTCTTTGTTTTTTGTTTTTTGTTGTTTTTTTTTTACTGTTGCCTTTGAAGTCAAAGGGCACCAGTCTCTGTTTTCTCCCATCGAATCCCACCTTGTCTTCAAGGTTTGGGTCTGGGTTCTTTGTAGCCAGGCCCAGGCCTCAGTCACCCCTCCCCCCACTCTGTTTCCCTGCCAGGTTTGAAAGCCCCGCCCCCACCGGACTCCGCAGTGATTTCCCATTGGGACCAGGGACTCCAGAGGGGAGTCTGCGCGGACTGTTCGGACTCTGTCTGTTCCTCCACTTCCTCTGTTCTCTTGGCTGCCTGCCTCCTCCTCCAGCTCCTGCTGAAGGAGCTGAGGCCCCATTTCATTAAACCCTCCAGATCCACAGGAACTAAGTGGCCAGGAGCGGGTCATGAGAGTGGCATGGTGGCTGCTTGTGGGGTCCATGGAGGGGTCGGCTTCCTCGCCACCATCCCTCTCTGATAGGCAGGGTAGGGGCCGGAGACGGCCCTGGGGAGAGGGCCAGTGGGAGCCCAGTGAGTACTAATCCTCCATGGTGTGTGTGGGGGAGCGCGGCGAGAGTGTGACCTCTTCAGATCACTTGTCACATACGCATTCATAGGGACGGTTGGTGAAATTTCTAACAATAATAATAATGATACTAATAGATCCCTGCGGCTCATGTCAAGCTGACTTGGGGAAATCGGCCACCTTTCTTTTACTTCTGTGCGTAATGGTTCACAGGATTTGGATGAGAAAAGGAGGCACTGAACTTTAGAGACAAAACCCAGCTGTGTGAGAAACAGGATTAAGGCGAGTGATTGGGGAGGATCAAAGGGAAGGCCTGCGCCTGCCCCCACCTACCCCCCAAGTACTCATTCCAAGAGGGGTCCAGTCCGGGTTCTGCATTCCTGCAGCCAGGCTGGGACCTGCCCCTGCAGAGTATAAAGGACCAGAATTCTGAGGTGGAACTTGGGCTTGATCTGCCGACACTTAGGTGAGGGCTTCCTGCCATAGATGCTTCGAGGGCCTGTTTCTAAGCAGAATCAATATATTACCCCCAGTTAATAAAGAAACACGGATTTAACAGATTTAGGGTTAATATTATCTAAATTTAAATAACCTTAAAATAAATCTCTTTCTCCTATTCTGGCTCCTGACAGATTATACATTTCAGGCATCAATTAGGCGAAGCTTTAGCCTAATTCCACTGTACATATTCTAATTTTGTGTGTGTTTTTAATCGTGTCCTTTTTTCTGATTTCCCAAACTTACCTATTTAAAGTCACAGAGAATTTGGGCATCTCGTGGAGTACTGCACCCTAAAGCTTTTTCCCCTCGTGGGCTTGTCGAATGCTGGTTTTGCATCCCAAACCTCTCTGCGTTTGCAGCGCCTCCGAGGGGCCCATTCCCACGCACCGAAGGGCAAAGAGACCTTGGCTAGTGATCGAGTCAGTCTGGTGCACACAGTGTCTTCTGCTCTCGGAGAAGCCAAGAGACCACGAGGTCTCAGCAGAGGACATTCTGACAAAACCCAATGGGTTCCTCTGATATTTTTTTTTTTCCTTTCCTGTAGTGAAGGGAGGTGAGATTTAGGGAAGAGGGAGTCAGTGAGAGCCCCTCGAGGCAGGTGCATCCCACACTGCTAGGGACCTCTCTAGTCACCACTGCGGGCCCTCAGCACGAAGTCAGGGAAAGCCATGTGAGTCCAAGCATCGCCTCCATGATGCGGGAATTTAAAGCTTTTTCTACTGGAAAAATGGCCCTGCTTGGACAGGGCGCTTCGCGGGTCTTGTTAAATTGCCTGTGTGACCATCTCACCTTATATCTTAATCCGCTCCCACCATGAGAGGAGCTCCGAGCAAGGCCTACCTGTGTGGGGGCAGTGGGACACCCTTCGAGTCTGCTAGGCTCCTCAGAAATTTTCAGAGCCCTAGTAACGAGGCTCACAGGGGAACCTAAACTTCCTTTAAACTTCACTGCTCTGACCCCGCGGAGCCGTTGGGGATCGGAGAAGATGCCTCCTGGGGGCCTCTGCCATTGTTCGGCCCACTGGGGGGGGGGGGCTTGCATTCATTCTTTCCTTTGTATTTTGAAAAGAGTCCACACCCAGCCTCAGGGTTGGGAACAGGGAAGCCAATTTAGTCTTCCAAGTGGATGAGAGCAGACGCCCACCTCGTCGCAGAGGTTGTGAAGTTATTATTACAGATGGGAAGTGCAGGACAATTTAAAATATTGTAATTATAAACTTGTAGGGAAGCCTTGTTCTTCATTAATGTAAGATATGAAGTCGCCTCCGAGGTACAAGGACAATTACATAGTGGAGAATGTGTCTGCGGTTTACACTGCCGCTGTGTAAACGCGGGGCCGGGCGCTCTGCTCTGCCTCCTTCGCTTTCACAAAATGAAAAGCACACCAGTGCAAGTTGTCCTTTGATAGATTTTTAATATGATTTTAAAGAGTTTTGTTTGGTCTCATTCTTATTCAATGAGATTAATTTAAAGCACTTATCCCCTGGGTTTAAGTCAATCCATGTAGGATTTCGGCTGGGTTTGTTGCGTGGGGGGTTTTGTTTGCAGGAGGCTATGAGAGACTCCTTTCCCACTTCATTAACCCTGAGTTGGGGACAGTCTCCCCTCGCCCCCCACCGCAGCCAGAGCTGGGGATTTACCAACCCCCATTCACATGCAAAAGAACTCGAAAGCCGAGAGGCTCCTTGACTTAATTAGCTGCTGTGCATTTTGCAAAATTAGAATAATACCCTCACCATCCCGGGAAAGAAAAGCGGTTGGGGGGGGTGGGGAGGAAACAGTAGCAGGGTCCATTTGGGGAGGGTAGTTTAAACATGCCCTCCACCCCTCCCCCAGGAGGCAGCCCTCTCCCACAGCAATCCTGCCACAAAACTGGAGGGGGCCCTGCAGGGCCCCCAAACTTCTGGGCCCTGAGCCTGTCTTCTGCCCTGAGAGTCCGAGCTGCAGGTGGTGTGTGGGAGGGAAGCACCTGCGCCCACTTCCCCTGAGAGCCACCGGCCTCAGGAGGTGACCTTGGCCCTTTGAACATGAACTGGAGGCCTCGAGTCTGGCTGGAGCCTTAAATCCCCCTCCCCTGAGATCCTGGAGCCGCAGGCTGGGGCATGGGGCTGACGCGGGGATTTGGCTCCCTTCTGGGTCTCATCTACGTACTCCCAGGGTCAAGGGGAGAAGTGAGAAGATGCGGGATTGGGGGGTTACCCATGCAGCATCAGGATCCCAGCGAAGGCTCGTCGGGTCCTGGCGGCGCGGGGCCTGAGCCGCCTTGGCGTTCGAGAGCGGCCGGAGCGCGGGGCGGAGGGGGCTGGCGGGGGGAGTAGCCTCGGAGCCCATCTGTCGGCCCCGCGCCCGGCGGGCCGGTCACCAGCTGCCGGCGCCCTTGTTGCGGCCAGATGAGCCGGCTCAGCGAGGGCACCGCAGCCCGGCCCGCCGCGGAGCGAGCCCAGGCGCTGACCCCCGCTCCGGCCCCCGGGAGCGGCTGGGAGCCGCCAGGAACCAGATGGAGAGGGAAGGGGGGCGGTGGGGAGAGCAGTAGGCTCGCCTCACTGTAGAGACAGGAAGACTGAGGCCAGGGAGGGGAGGCCCCTGCCCGTGGACCCCAGCGAGGCCAATGGGCCCCCTGACCACAGCGCCAAGGAAGAGAGGGGGACAAAAATATCTCCTACTGCGGATGGAAGGAAGCCGGGTCCCAGGAGGGAAAATGAATCTTAAGGAGGGGCGGGAAAGAAGGGCTGAGCGCGGACAGGCGCATGGTCATTTGTAAGAAGTTTATTTCGACATTTAAAAAAGAGAGAGAACCCGGGGGGCCTGCCTGCCGCAGGACAGGAGGCTGGGGGTCGGGGTGGTGGACAAGCCCGACCCCTTCCTGCCTCACCTGGGAGGGAAGAGGGCACAGGCCACAGACTCACTGATTCACGGACACGGTCACGGGCTCATGGGTCACGAATAAATAACTTCATATACACTTTGCACACCTTATGTACAGCTCTGCTGCGGCCCAGGAGGAGGGCTCCACACTCCCCTCCGCCTGTGGGGGTGCGGGGGGAGGGCCGGGTGTACAGCTGCAGCATGAAGGGGGAGCGGGAAAGAGTGCAGCGTCGGGGTCGCCCCCCACCTCCTCCCAGGAAGGTGCAGGGCGGGGCGCCTTGGGGAGCCGTGGGGGGGGGGTATGTACACCGGCGGGTGGGAGTGGCTCCTTGACCGCGTGGCGGGGACGGAGCCCGCGGGGGGGGTGTTGGGGAGACTCAGTCCGGGTCCGGGCCTCAGTAGTCTTGGCACAGGGCCCTTCGGGGGACACTGGCTGGGAGTCCAGGGAGGGCCGGCCAGGGGGCCCCGGGGAAGGGGCGTTGAAACCCCGCGCCCCGCGAAGGGCAGGCGGAAGGGGCGCACGCGGAGCCCCAGGGAGGCGGGTGGGCGCTTCACCGAGGCTGCGCGGCGCGCGGGAGGACGCCGGCCAGCGGGGGCAGCGGCGGGGGCGGCTCGCTGGCGCCCTGGAGTCCGTGGATGAGGATGCGGGGCACCAGAGGTCTCTGCAGGGCTGGCGGCGGCGCGCTGGGCCCGCGGTACAGATACAGTGCGGCGCCGGGATCCAGGTTGGAAACTAGACTCTGCGGGTAGAAATAAGGCGACGGGAACATCCGCTGGAGCGCTGAGTAATTGCCTGCCTCCGCCAGCAACTCCAACCCGACTGCCGTCTGTCGCTTCCATTTAGTCCTGGGGACCGAAATAAACGCGGACGGCGGGGTCAGGGCTGTGGCGCCCAAAGACCCCTGCCGCTCACGAGTGCTTGGCCCAGAGCACCTTCGGGGAGGCCAAGAGGGACCCCACGGATTTGTTAATAAATAGCGGGGTGCCAGGCACCGTGCTCAGCTGTCACTTGCATCGGCTCCTGTCATCCGCCAGCCTTCGTGGCTGTTATCTCTGTTTTACAGATCAGAAAACTGAGGCCTTGGCCAGTTTTCGAGATGGTCTCCAAAGAGGAAGAGCCCAGGCTCTAAGCCAGGCTGTCTGACCCCAAAGATGGGGTTCTTACCTGACCACACTTGGCTCCGGAGATCACAGGAGACACTCGGAGCTGGGTGTTGGGGCTCCCCCTCCCCTGTGTATGCGCCCCCTGGGAGGATTTAGGAACTCGCGCCCCCCCCCCATGATGGTGGGGGTGGAAGAGGGCCCGTGGCCACTGCCCCATTGGGTGAGCTTCTGTGGAAGCGTGCAGACCGGAGTCTGCAACTGGAGAGTATGAGTACTAGCCTCACACCCTCTCCACCCGCTGCCCTCAGTACCCAGCTCCCCGGCACGGGAGGAGCCCTGCAGGCTGCGGGAACCCCAACAAACAGCCGAGTGTTGGCCTGGGACTGGAGGAGGCAAGGAAGTTGAGGCTACGCTTCAGCTGGGACCCCTGGGTGCGCCTGGCCAGTGAGGCTGGGCCAGCCTGCCCTGGTCCCACTGAGGCGGACACAGCCACACCAACCGCGTTTCTCTCCCTGAATTATTAATCATCATCATAATTGTGTAATTACTGTAACGGGCCTTAATTATTGATGCCCCGAGCAGTAATCGGTATTTATTATTAATGGGGAGACGTGTTCTGAGGCATGTTTATGGAAAGCACCATTCCAGCTCACACTGAGTGTGCGAGTGAGTGTGGGTGTGTGTGAGCTGTGTCAGTGTGTGTTGGGGGTGTCTGTGGATGGGTGTGAGTGATTTCATCCTGTGATGGTGTTGGGGAGGGAGATTAGGAAGCACCAGCTTCTAGACCAGTGCCCACTGCCAGTTTCCCAATCACCCTCTCCCCAAGGAGCCGGAGCTGGGTCTGTTTCTTCCTCCAGTCCGGACTGTAAAGGCTGAGGTGTCCAGAGGAGCCCCCAGAGAGCTCAGAGAGCCCCCCAACACACACACATCAGGGCTGCCCCTTCATTCCCACACCCCCCCCGCCACAGGACTTTCTGGATACTGAGAGCACCACCCCTCCCCTGGCCTGGCACCCTTCCTGGAGAGCTCAGCTGCCCCAGCAGGAGCTAAGGCTGGTCCTGGTGGGGAGGGTAGGATCCTGGCTGAGGTAGGGGCAGGCTCCTGAGTCTGTCCGTCCTCCTGTCCTGGAGGGGGATGACTGGGCGCTGGAGACGAGTCCAGTCCTGTCGCTGTCCCTCACTGTGGACTTTGAGCAAGGCCTCTGCCCTGCAGGGCCTGAGTCTTCTCACTTTACAGAATAGGGAAAGTGCAGGGGTCCCCTCTGGGTCAGGCCAAGGCTTGTGGGTCCCAGGGAGGGGCAGTTAGGAAAGGAGGGGGCCCTCTGCCCCCACCACCCTGCAGATAGGCCTCACCTCCGGTTCTGGTACCAGGTCTTGACCTGCGTGTCGGTGAGGTTGAGCGAGGCGGCCAGCTCCATGCGGTCCTGCACGCTCAGGTACTTCTGCCGCTCGAAACTGCGCTCCAGCTGCGCCAGCTGATGGTCCGTGAAGGCCGTGCGCGCTTTGCGGGGCTTCTTCAGGCGCACCGGGGGGCTGTCCCGGGAGCTGGAGATCTCGCGGTCGCCTTCCTCCTTCACTGCGGAGACACAGCGGTGCGTCAGGGCCCGGCCTCGCCTCCCGCCCGCCAGCTCCCTCCCCGCCCCAGCTGGCCGCCGGTTCGCTCCGCTCGTGTAAACGCGACTCCCGACGGCGGTGGCCCCACCGCACTCAAGCGCGTGGGGCCGCGGCCAAGTGGCTCAAAGGCAGACTCCCCGGCTCCCCGCCCCCGCCCCGCCCGCCCCAGACCAGGGCGTGAGCCCTGACGGAGGAGGAGGATTGACACCTCCGGGGACAGATGACCCAAAGCGAGAGGACCCGACCCGCTCGCTCTGCGCCGCGCTCCCTGGAGGGATGAACAGTCACCGTCCCGGAGCCCTGAGCCGATCGGCCAGGCGGAGGCGCAGGGGGTGGAGGGAGGGGGTTCCAGCGGGTGCGCCGCGTCGGTGCGCGCTTCAGGGGTGCGGGTCTGTGCTCCGCATCCGCGCCCCGATTTCCTGGCCGCGTGCGGACCCGGAAAGGAAGAAGCTGAGGACCGGCATGTGGGGAGAAAAACCCGCGTGGAGAGACAAAAACCGGTTCGCCCCGCAGCGAATCAGTGTCCCGAGAAGCCAGTCACTGGCCTTGTGAGATGCGACGTCGTAGCGCCGGCCTCCGCGGTCCCTGAGCTACCTACAGACCGCGGGGCGGAGGGCGGAGCGCCGGGCGCCCGAGCCGGGAGCGCGAAGCTCTCGGAGAAATACCCGGCGCGTTTGCCCCTCAGCTGTGCGCGTCGCGGTGGCCCGTGTTTCCTTGTCAATACGCGCTCCAGGGTCGCGACACCCCGGCAGGGGCCCCCGCTCCTGAGGCCCGAGAACGGACCCGACAGGGGACCGTTTCTTTTTTCCCCTAGACGCCTTCGTTCAGCGCCGACTGCTCCGAAAACGCACACTTGATAGTACAAGCTCCATGATCTCCTTCCTTCCCTCCCTAAAGTGATGATCTAACCCACAAGACCATGTCCCCAAAGTTGGCTGCGCCAGCTGGGGCTTTCCCCCTCATTTTCCTCTGTTTTCCTTCATGGTGAGTTTCATTGTGCCTGGCGTGTGCAGTGACAGGGTTCAGCTGAATGCAAGTTGATTTCTCTCTGTAGGAAACAATAATCCGGTTAATTGAGCCACTAGGGAGTGAGACTTTTCGACCAGAAAGGCAGAGGTTCTGGGCCGGGAGGGCCCCGGGCCGGGGCCACGCTGGGGTACGGCCACCTCAGGAGGTGCGTTAGGCAAAATCTGGGTTGTGGCTGCGCCCGAAGGCAGAAATTGAAACGAGTGTGAGAAAACAGTAATTCAAACCTCAAACTTAATATCGTGGAAATCTGACTTTTTGAGGGAGCTGCTGGGACTGACTTCGGAAATCCCCAGCTTCTTAGGGCTGAGGTGGGGGATTGAGTTTGTGGGTCAGGAAGAACGGGTTGGAGACTCCAGCGTTTCTCTAATCCCTCTTTGACACAGGCTGGTGCCTTGAGGGGCACTCGGTGCTGCTCAGCCTCAGCCTCCCGGACAGTCTCAGCCCAGTGGGGCCTCAGACTCTGGTCTGGAGGCCACATCTCAGTGCCCCAGAGTCCCGGGCCCACTGACCCAGCCTACTCTGAGCAAAGCGCTGGCTCAATTTCTCCATCCGATTTATTTGTCCGCACACATCGGCTGTAGCAAGCAGGACCCCGCGGCAGACCGCCTTACGTCAAAGCCTGGTTTCAGTTTCTTTCAGTGTGACCCTTGAGGAGCCTTTGATGCCAGAAACAGGTGGGGCTGGCCTTCCCTCCGTACCCTCCTTGGAAGAAATTATTCTTAGCATGGAAGGTGGACGGGGATTTGAATTGCTCTGATGCCCACCCCCCGCTGGCTCTCTCTCTGGCTCGCTCCGTGTGTCTCTGTCTCAACAAGCCTTCCTAATTCAAGCCCTGAAAAACTCGCTTCCACATTGGAGAAACACTCCTGACAGTGTCTCGGCGGTAGATGTTTCCGCTCTCTCTTCCACCTTGGGGCTTTGTAAGTGCAAAGGCAGCGGTTCCTAGGGATGGGGGTGGGGGAGAACTTCACACCCTCCGCTCCAAACCTATTTAAGTGATACGTGGACAGCCGGCCCTCATCACTTCCCTGATCAGATATCATCAGGGACAGGAGAGGAAAATTGATATTCCAATTATCTTAAACGAAATCATGCCTCAAAATCCCACCTACGGGCAAAGAAATGAAAGGAGACAAGAGCCAAACTATCTTCCACGTCCACCAGCCCCAGCCGTTGGCATGCGGTGTGGGAGACGCGCGCCCCTTACTCTAACCATAAAGCTGGGATGTTGCTGAGAATTATTAATATTAAACCGCTATCTTATAAATACAGATAGACATTGCCCACCCCCGCCTCCGCCCCCAGCACCTGCCTTTCTCCAGGGCAAGCCTTTGCCTCTCTAAAGGGGTCCCAGGGGGAGGGGCAGGGGTCGCTGGGCCACATGCCTCCAGACCTCGTTCCTGGCTTCTCGGCTTCTTAACCGGCTCAAAGACACTCTCTGGCAGCTTGGGTGGGCAAGCAGAGGGCAGTGGGATGAGGAGTGGGGCCCCAAAGGGGTTTCGGTTTGTGGTCAGGGCCTGTCCACGAATGAATTCTTGGTTGGGAGGAGAGTGTTAAAGGGACGTTCCCTAAATTCTTGCAAAGGCTTAGTGCAAATAGGAGGAGCAGGCACAGGGCTCCCAAGACAATAAGAAGGTTGCCTTTATTAGGGAAGTTTTGTCTCATGAAAAGGGTTCCTGGAAAATTAATTGCAAAACTGAAAGAGCTCTGAGCAGCCTCTGCCAGCCCCTAGTTTTCTGCTGGACAGGGACACAGGGCTTTACTCCCTCAATATCCCGAGACTCCGTCCCATCCTGCCTCCTGACTTCTTTCTAGAAAGAATTTTGCGCCTCTGGCTAAAGTCGAGGTAGTGGCTGGGGGTGAGAAAGAAAATTAGGGCCTCTTTTCTTCTTTCCTTCCCCCTTTCCTCTTAATCCTAATCTGGTCTTCCTGGTCAAGAGGACAACAACAACAAAAAACTCCCGGTGGTGGAAAAGCAGCAATTCTAATACTGGGGAAGCGGGGCCGGTCACTTGCGAGTTTCTGGGTCCCACACACAAGCTGAAGTTGGCTGCTCGATGCACTTGAAATCCAATTCAGTGAGAACGGTGGGGTGGGTGCAGGGTCCTCCCCTCTCTGACCCAGACCTCTGAACCTGCTCCCCGTCAGCTGCCTGGCTGATCTTTCTACTTTGAAGTGAGCCTTTCTTTTTAATGATTCCCAGGGCCCAGGTCACACTGGGCCCAACGGGAGGGAAAGCTCAGTTCCTCTTCCCGCCTACAAGTTCAGATTAAAGGGGAAAATTCTGACTGTTCTTAAGGCTCCATCTGAAATATCCTGCTAGGTTTTCACCCTTATAAAAAGGCGTTCAAGCAGAACCCTCTGGACCTTCTATTGCTTCTGCAAGATCTTTTCCCAGAGACACTCTAGCCAGATAGGAACCTGCTCCTGCCCACCAGTGCTGCTGGGAAAGTGGTCCCAGGTGAAGTTTAGAAAGTTTGCTTGGTGCATTTTGGGGAATCTTTCCTGGAGCACACAGTGTCCCTCTTGCACTTTCTCCACTGCGCTCTGCTGCTCAAGGCATAGCCACGGGGCCAGCTGAAAGGTTCAGACAAGACCAAAAGGTTCAGCCTGGGCCCCGGGGGAACTCCGAGTGAGCATGTACATATTCCTATATGCTTTAAGAAATATAGCAGTTCTTAGAAATGTAGCATGCCCCCCCCCAAGTTTTCTCCTCCTGTTTTCTTACCTTTATACTCGGAGTCCGACGAGGCGTTACTGCCACTTTTGTCCAGCTTGTCTCTAAAGTCCTCCCCAGCCTTGGCCACAAGACGGCCCCCAGGCTCAGGGGCGGCCGACTGCCCGCTGCTAGAGTAGGGTGCACAGGCCGCTAGTGGTTTGCAGTCGGCAAGGATGTCCCTGATCAGAAAGGAGGAGGTCACGGTGCGCGACTGGGCTGGGGCCGAGAGCTGCCCAGGTTGCAGGTGGGAGTCCAAACCTGGGCCTGATGCCCCGCCAGGCCTCGGGGTGCCCGTCTCCAGACAGTCCCTTCCTGGTGAGGCTGGTGAAGAGCAGTCGCTGCTGCTCTCCGAGCGCGGACTCAGCTCCAGGGGCGAGCGGCAGTCCCCAAGCAAGGGGTCCCCCTTGGGAAGGGCGGGGCTGCCCGCACGGTGGGAGAGAATGGAGTCGATCCCAAAGCCATTGGAGCCTTCCATAGCCAAGCTGCGACCTGTCTTCCCCAAAAGCTCCCCACCCACCCCCAACCCCAGCCGCCGCTGCCCCTGCCCCTAGCTGCGGGCTGGCATGGGGAAGGCGGGCAGGGAGCCTGCGGGCACCTTGGATGGAGTTCAGCCTTGGGGGAGCCGGGGAGCTCTGGGCCAACCTCCTCTGCGCATTAGATCCAAAAGGGCTCAGCGCGTCTTCTGCAGCATCGCGCCGAGCTGCCGAGCCGAGGGGGGGTGGTGGGAGTGTCGGGGAGGAATGGGAGGGAGGGTGCGCCAAGTTGGGGAGAGCAAAGGGGGAGATGGACGGCCTGAGCGCCCGTTTGGCACAGAAGAGATGCGAGGATGTTGGAATCTAAATAAAGAACGGCTTTAAAAAAAAACAAAAAACAAACCCAAACCGCACGCTTCCTCCAGGCTAGCAGCCGCTGAGGGCAGCGGGGTCAGTACCGCGGATAGCAGCGGGCCGGAGCCGCGCTACCAGTCGCCGGAACGGAGCGCACCTGGCGGCGTCAGCACCGCGGATAGCGGCGGCGGCGGCCCGCGGCGCATGACGCTCCACCTGGCCAGGGAGGTCCTGTCGCCGCGCTCGCACCGCTCCAGGGGCCCGTCAGCACCGAGGACAGCGCCTCCGGCTCCGAGGTTCTGCTCTCAGCGCGTCCTCCGCGCGCGCCTTCGCCTCCCCCCCTTCCTTTAAAAAATGAACTTGTGTCACTTTTACTTTGGGGCTGGGGTTTTTTTGTTTCTTTTTTTTTTTTCGTTGTGTTGTGTGTGTGTGTGTGTGTGTTTTTTTAAAGGGGACTCGCCCACGTGTCCCCGGAGTGATGACGCTGATTGGCTCCGGCCGATTTTGGGGGTGATGTCACGGTTCCGCAAGCCGCTGCCCGATTCCCTTTCAGTTTGATTAAAAGAGACACTGAATTAATTACACCACAGACCCAACTGTTTACCGGCGATTTCCACACGGTTTGCTTTCATTAGGCCGGTGATGAGGCTCCTAATGAGGGTGATTAGCCGAGGGGGGCACGGGCTAGCCGGGAGGGGTCCGGAGCCGGCTGCCGCTGCCTGCCGCTGCCGGTGGGTCGGGTTGGGAGGTTTTTAAAGTTTTCTCTAACCTCTTCCACAGTTATTCAAATTACTCGTCCTCGGGGCTGTCAGAAATCCTTTCTTCACTCCCCCCGCCCCCCACCTCCGTCGTTTTTTTCCTCCTGCGAGAGAAAGGGACTCAGACTAGCAGAGAAAGAGTGTGTGTGTGTGTGTGTGTGTGTGAAGCCCTGACCTGGTGTGGGGAAGAGATGTTCGTTTAAGCGACATTGTTTTGGGGCATTTTCGTTGGGCTTTAGATGTTTCCCGTGTAGGACATTTGCAGCCTTCTCTCTGCCCTCTTTGGACCCTGCAGGCCTAGCAGGGGCTTGGGAAAGCCTGGTGTGGGCCCGAAATGGGGCCAGACCGATGGCTTCGTTGTGGGGCAGGGGTGGAGAAAGTGGGAAGATCATGTCTGGGACATTGAGGACCCCGGGAAATCTGTGTGACCCCAGGGAAGCAGCACACGGGACAAAGAAGACGGGACCTCCTATCCAGCCGATCGCCCCTGCTGTGGCGCCTGTCCCAGGCACTGGGTGTCTTTGTACTTCCAAACAGGGACGTGAAAGAGCTTCCATATGCGAGTATAGACGTCTGCAAACGGCTGGCTTAGCTTCTTACTCGGCGAGGAGCTGGAGCTCGCCGGGGGATGTGTTTTCAAGGCAGCTCTGGAAACACAGCGTTTTCATTGTGAATAATGCGCCGCCTCACCCTCCCCACTCCCCGAACCACGGTGCTCTAGTTCCGCACCTTTCGGGGTTAGCCTTCAGTGTTGGGGCCCAGAGTGGCGGCAGATCTGAAGCGCATCCTTGGCCAGGATCCTCCTGGCACAGCCCCAGGGATCACAACCCTGGTCGGTGGTCAAGGGCGGAGAGAGCCGAAAGAGCCGGCGCGGAGCCGGCGCGGCTGCAGGCAGGCCCCGCGAGCCTCAAGCACCCCGTCGTCCCTTCCGCAAAGACCCCCAGAGAACTACCTGGGCCCCACGTCCGGCTCAGCGTCCCAGACCACAGCAGAACCATCCCCCCAAACCCAAGACCTGGCCCCATAGAAGCCCCACACGACCCGGCGAGCAGAAACTTTCTTCTTCCTCCGGTGAGGTTGGTGGTGGCCTCACGCCTGGCTCCCCGCGCTCTCCCCCTGTGCCCGCCGGCAGATTGGAAGCGGTCTCGCCGGCCGGGCTGGGAGCGAGGACGGGCGCCTCCCCGGGGACAGCGGGGCCCTGCTCGGCTGCAAGCTGTCGGGGAGGCAGGAGGGCGGGCGCTGAGGGGCCGTGAGCAGACAGGCCCCCGCCCCAGCTCGGCCGAGGTTGCAGTGGGTGCCTCCCGGGACTGATCGGCGGGTGGGTTGTTAAATTTTCGTTGGGTGATTGGGGAGGGGGACATAAATCACAAGGACCGCAGGCTGCCCTGGCCCTTCCCAGGGCCAGCCCCAGCTCGGGCCTGATTTCTCCTGCTCTGGGCGCCTCTGGAGGCTTTTCCTCCTCTCCACTCTGTTGCTCCACCCCTGCTCCTTCCCGCCTCGCCTCGTGCTGCATCTTTGGAGAACCCCACCTCCACCGGAGCCCTACACGTCCCAACTTAGTCAACAAGATCCCCCATCCTGGGTCTCTTAACGATGGGGATGCCCCCAGCACCAGGATCCGCCAGGTCATGAGAAAGTCATTGTCCTGCTCTTACCCACAAGTGGGTCTTGAGCAGCACCTGCCCTGGGCAGACCTCTTTTGGCCTCTCGGTCTTAGGCTGGGGTTTGGATCCCGGACCTAGCGAAAGCAAAGCTGCTGCTAGCGCTGAGCCCTGAGCCCTGCGCCTGGCGATGATCAGAACTGCAGCGGGGCGTGTGGAATGTGTGTGGAAGAATGGATCTTTTACAGTTGAAAAGAACAGCATGAATCCAAACTTCATGCAGCCCTGGCCAGCTTCTCAGCGCTCCTTAGAGCCCAGGAATATTTAACAAGTCGTTAGGGTACTATCATTGGTATTGAATGTTCATGGTCTATTCTCACATAGAACATGCTATGCAATTTATTTGGAAATTTCTCTGAGATTCAGTGTCTCATTAACCTCGTTTTATTCCCATCTGGGTGTTTCCCGCTCTGCCAGCAGACCACCTCCTTTCTCTTTTCTCCATCACCTGGCTGCTGCTTCCACCTCAGCCTGTCCACAGCCTGAATGTGTGTGTGCTCACCTGGGCTCTTGTTTAGCTGGGAAGGTGCCTGAGAAGTGGCCTTGGACTAAGCATCCAGGGGTTCCTGGGGCAGGAGGTGATCCACCCAACCCTTTGAGAAAGGAGCCTGGTCAGTCCTGGAAGGATATAAGGGCTTTGAGGTCCAGCGAAGCTGGGTGTGAACCATAGCAAGTGACCTAACCTCTGAGAGCGCCATTTACACAGCAGGAGGCAGACCTCTTTCCCCCTCCCCAAGGAGGAAGTGGACCTGCTGGAGGGGCTTTGGGGCCTCAAGGAAAGCAAAGTGAATGAGTGTCAGGCTCCCAGGGGCCAGACCAGGCTCCAAGGGCTACTCAGTCTTAACCCAAGTGTTGGAACTGCCACTCCAGCGCCCAGGCTCCCTCTTCTGGACTCCAAACCCTCCTCCCCAGCCTCCCACTTCCTCCTGGAACTTAGAGCTTCAAATTCCTGTCCTTAGGCCTCCCCAGACCTTTGAGGCTGCTTTAAACACACACACACACACACACACACACACACACACACACACAACTTCAGCCTCTCCATGGACCCAGAGGCCTGGAAGGTCCCAAACTGCTCACTCACAGACAAAGAGACAGCCACAGAGGAGGAGCTGTCACTCTTCTCCAGGGACAGGAAGGGCAGCTGCATGGACAAGTCTTCAGAAGACCTGGGCTCTGGCTCTAACCTTACTCTGGACAGGCCATGTCTCTGGCCTGGACCCCAGCTCTCCTTCTGGTGCAAAGATGTTAAACGTCAGAAGGTTTGTAGTGAGGGCCGTGGGTGGCAGAGGCCCATAGGTGGTGATGGAGATGGTGTTGAAGGAGACCACACGTCCTCTTGCTCCCACCCTGAGGCTCTCGGCTTGGGTTTGGCTTTGCTCCCAGAATGGGCCTGGGAGTCTCTGGGCCTCTGGCTGGGTCATGGTTCTTCCCAGCCTCACCTCCCTCTCCCCCGAATGCCACCAGGCCCCAAGCATGGAGGGAGGGGTGTTCCGGCCCGTTTTCTTTGCCTGTCTCAACAGGCAGAGCCCCGCAGGGGAGATGTGCCCAAAGCTTTCTGAGAATGACCCTCAGGTCTTCTCTGCTCACGGAGAATTGTAACTGGAATGCCATTCAAGGTTCTGAGGAACTGGGACCAAGGGCAGCACAGTGCGGCCGGAGCAGCTGGTTGGGGTTGTGGACTGCAGAACTGGCTAGATTTGAGGAAGCAGAATCCTGGTTCCGGAGTCCAAGCTGGGACCTAGGGGAGGCCGGTGAGACATCTTTACTGAAACTTAACTATTCTGCCCATCAGGGATTTTAAAATTTTGATTAAAACAATATTGCTTTAAAGAATTGTCTCGGTTCCCGAGTTTGGGGGTAGTCCTAGAAATGCTGATTCTCTGCTTCACTGTGGTCCCAGCCCTGCTCTGTGGCCTTGAGCAAACCCTTTCTGAGCCTGTGATTTTTTCAGCTGTAAGATGAGGATAATGTTGCTCCTTTACCTGGTCTTCGTGAGGACTCTGCACTGGGCTCAGATCCCAGAGCGGAGTGATTATGTAGTTCATGGTACAGCTACCGCTAACAACAGCCAAAGCTTTTTTCTCTGGCCAGTTACCTTGCCTCGCCAGCCCCCGCAGCGGAGGTCAGCTCCCCGGCCTTGGCCCAGGGCCTTCCCGCTAAAACCTGTTTTTAATGTGGGGTGGGCAGGGGACTTGGATGACAGAGGCCAGGCCTGGATGCTAATATCTCTCTGCTCTGCAAACAGATGGGTTGGACAAGGATTTGGACACTTTGTAGGCCTCAAGGTCATGCTGTTCTCAACCATTTGTGTTAGTTTAGCTCAAAACCCCATGGAGCTCCTGAAACCAGGAAGAGAGCGGATTCATGATTCCCCCCCGCACACCCCCCCCCCCCCCCGTTCCCACGCACTTCCCCTCCCTTCCCTGCCTCCCTCCTTTTTCCCTGCTGAGTGCGCACTCGGGGCCGGGGCACCATGCTAGACCTGGCCGGGCCGCGGGGGATTGTGACAGAAAGGACCTGCCTCACGTATCCAAGAAGGACAGTGGTGCCCGTTCATCTAAACTCCCTTCCGCAGATAATTTCTCATGTGTGGATTCAAGTTTAAAGTGTACCTGCATTCAGTTCTGGGAGCCTATGTACAAAGCCAACCTAGTTTTTATACGTTTTTTCTTTTAATGATGATTTCAAACATCAGAGCATTTCCCAGGTAAAAAGAAATGCAGCAAAAAGACTGCTTGGGCCCAAAAAGCCAAACGCAAGAGAAGATACTTGATTGGAAACAGACCTGTCTGGCTTCCCCGAGACCCCGCCTGGGCATGTGAGCCTCGGGTCCGCTCGCTGCCATGGAGATGTGCCTTCTCTCACCCCCTAAAGCTGTGATTTCTAAGCCACCACTGCTTGAAGCCCAGGGATAGGCGAACCAAAAAGCCAAACCATCTCTGTCCCGATCCCAGGCCCAAGCCCAGGGCCTGGATTTAGAATATGCGGCCTCCCAGCAGGCTTCCTCTTCAGCTTCTAGCAACGCCCTGCCAGGCAGAAGCAGGAATCTCTGTTGGCTTCCTGCTGCCAACCCCATAAGGATCCTGCACGACCCTCAGACTCCGGAGTCTCTGTTCTTCTGGCCCAGAAACAATCACCTGGTTAGGTCCGTGCAAGAGACAGAGCGATGGAGGGAAGGGGGGAGGGGAGGGGAGAGAAGGGGAGAGAATGAATAGGATGAGGTTTGGGCTCAGGTTTAAAAACCTGGAAGTTGGGGCGCCTGGGGGGCTCAGTGGGTTAAGCCTCTGCCTTCAGCTCAGGTCATGATCTTGGGGTCCTGGGATCGAGCCCCCGCATCCGGCTCTCTGCTCAGCAGGGAGCCTGCTTCCTCCTCTCTCTCTGCCTACTTGTGACCTCTCTGTATCAAATAAATAAATCTTTAAAAAGCCTGGAGGTGGACCCAAGTCCGTGGGGGTTGAGCAGGAACAGAAAGCCACATCTACCCCCCCAGGAGGTCCGTCCTAGTCCCCGTCTGGTGTCTACGTCACTCTGCAGCCCTGTCTTGGGTGGCAGGACTCTGCAGCCCTGTCTTGGGTGGCAGGACTCGATGGTTTCTCAAGCCCCTCCCTGTCCCCCCCAAGTCCTGCTTCCAAAGGCCCCATCTCGGCACTCTCACACCTACGCCTGAGCTCCCCCGCCCCACACCAAGGGCTCTGCAGCATGAACCTCACAGGGCACTTGGTGAGGCTCCAGCTGCTTCCCTGTGGCTGGTGGAAGGCAGCGCACATGGGCCTCTTTGGTGAAATCTCTGATGGGATATTGCCAAGAAACTCAACCAGGACGGAAAATGCCAACCAGCAGGGAGAGGAACAAAACCAGGGACACACGGCAGTATCTGCTGATGGCTGTCCTCGCGTGGCATTCATGGTGGTTGACTAGGACGGATGCACAGCCACGCGCTCCCCCTTCCCGCCCACCTTGGAGAAGTAGTTTTGGGAGCAGGTTCTGGACCGCGTGGGTCTTGCTGATTTTCCACCTGTGAAGTGAGGGCGGGGGTCGTAGAGGGAGGTAACCGGCGGTTCCCAAGGCCCCCCTGGCTAGAACCTGCAGGGACTCTACCCTGGGTCTTTGAAGGGCAGGCAGAGCCCCCCAGTTGCACTGGGGGGACCCTCGGTCGGGGGATCCCCAGTCAGGGTCAGTGCAAGCGAGCACAAGTGTTTGGTCTGATGTAACTGGACACCCAAGAAGATGGAATCGACCGGAATCCGACCCGGGGCTTTGTGCGGATACGAATAATTAATGAAGAGGGAAGGACCAGGCTGGGGAGCAGGACTGCGGGGAGGGAGAGACCGGGAACTTCGGCAGCCTCTGACTCGGACTTGCCAGAGGGTGGTGCTGTAGGACAAGGAGCCGAGGTACTCTTGGTCCGAGCCGCACAGGCCCGCCGGTGGGTGGGGGGAGCACCCAGAAGCTGGGATCTCCTGGCCAAGGCAGAGGGTGCCGCTCCCCGGGGAATCCGCCCCAGTCCCAGCAGGTCTCACGCAAGCTGGAGCACGACAGGCTCGCGTCAGCCAAAGACACACCCCGTCGCTATTTCTGTCCCACTCTGGATTGACCCCTTGGCCCAGGTCCTTGACAAAACAGACCCAGTGGGGCCTCGTGTCCCAGCAAGATTGCCCACCCTTCTGTGCATAACTTCCGGTCCCTCAGGAAATTCGGCGTCCTGGTGTGCCCCCTTCCCTTTTTGGGGGGGACTTAAGAGCAAAAAAGTGGGTTAAATTCAAAATATCTTTACTTTCTTGAGGCACCTGGACACAAAGGCTTCCATTCCTGTGTTGTTCGTTTTTAAGGGGGAAGGGGCAGAGGCAGAGGGAGAAGCAGGCTCCCTGCTGATCAGAGAACCAGAGACGGACTCGGTACCTCGACCCTGAGATCATGACCTGAGCCAAAGGCAGACGCTTCACCACCTGAGTCACCCAGGTGCCCCAGGTTTTGCTCCTAAAAGCACACCCTCATCCCGGAATTGTTCCCAGGATTTTGGTTGCCCCCTTTCAGTGTGCTTTATTAATAAGAAGACAATAATTCTCATTAATTGGGGCGCCTGGGCGGCTCAGTGGGTTAAAGCCTCTGCCTTCGGCTCAGGTCATGATCCCAGGGTCCTGGGATCGAGCCCCCCATTGGGCTCTGCTCAGCAGGGAGCCTGCTTCCTCCTCTCTCTCTGCCTGCCTCTCTGCCTACTTGTGATCTGTCAAATAAATAATAAACCTTTAAAAAAAATAATTCCCATTAATCTGTTGCTTTGAAGTGCCAGCCCCTGTGCTAATCCTGGTGTACACATTCTCGACTGTAATCGTGCTCTAATTTAGCTTGAGGAGATGTCCTGTACCGTGCCAGGGTCCTATGTCACAGGTGAGGCCCAGAGAGGCTAAGACACTTGCTCAAGAGCACACAGAAATTGCTGATGAGGGCGGGCTTCATGCTCTTGACCACACGGGATGGCCGCCAGCTCAGTGGCCAGGCCCTTTGGGCTCTCCTGTGCTCCCACACCAGGCTCCCTGCTCCCTGCGGGTCAGAAGGCTTCAGGGTGGCTTTAGCCAAAACCAGTAGGGGTGCTGGTTTCCCTGTGGCTCCTGTGGTAGAAGGAGGATCTCCAGTCCCGGGAGTAGGTTGGCGTCTGAGGGGTGTTAGCGTGTGTGGCCTTGGTGTGGCGTTGGAAGGCACGCATGTATCGGGCGGGGGTGGACGGCTGATCAAGGAATCCAACCAGACCTGTAAGCCCCCGACTGGGGCTTGGGTACGTCTCCAGGCCTTGGCCTCGGCCTGTAGGGGGTCCGTCCACAGTTACTGCTGGTGCTTACATATGCCGGGCCCTTGGGATCTCAGGTCCCTGATTCCGTGCCACCTCCCAGCTAGAGGAGAGACAGGCAGTAAAGCAGGCATCATTATTCTGTCGAGGATAAAACAAGTTGACGTGAATTTTACCAGTGGCTATTTCAGGGACTGCGTTTGGAGTTAGGGTACTTGGTTTTTGAGCTAAGATCTGAATGATGAGAAGCGGTGGGCAGGTGACGGGCGGGGACCAGGCAAGGGACAAGCAAGCGGCAAGCCTAAGGCAGGAGTGAGGGCTGTGGCTGCGGGAAACCAAAGAACAGAAGGACACCGGGGGTGGGAGATGAAGCCAGAAGGGACGGCCTCACGGAGGGCGCCGCGGGCTGGGTGAGGACTGTGGAGGTTCCTTCGAGGGCGGCAGAAGCTGCTGGAATGCTAAGGGGCTGCTCAGTGGAGAGCATGGTTGGAGGGCAGTGGGGAGAGGGGAAGTTCTCCAGAGACACGGTGGTGGCACTTGGAGAGGAGGGCCAGGAAGGGGTCTTCTGGGAGCGACGCTGACAGGCTTGTCTCTGGATTCGAGGCGAGAGAGGACAAAAACAGAGCAATGAAGATTTTTGCTTCAGCGGCAGGGTTGATGGTGGCGTCTCGAATGAGATGGGAAACGCTGAGGGAGAAACAAGTTTGGTGGGAAAAAACCAAGTGTTCTGTCTCGGCCGTGTTGGTGAGAGGGAGCACCCGCCGCTGCCGCTCGCGAGGACAAGTCAGCGGCGGTGGGAAGAGAGCATCGGAGGTCCCCGCGGGGTTGGGGGGCCGCTCTGGGTCCAAGATCCGCAGTTGGGATCTTCAGACCAGTGTGGATTTAGAACCTGGGCCTGATTTCGCGCAGACACGGCTGGGATCTGTGAGGAAGGTAACCAGCCTCGAAGGGCACCCATTTTGGAACAGCATCGGGCGTGAGCTGGGTTCTCACACCCGTGGTAGGTTTAAATAGAGACGGCCAGGAGGAGGACAAACAGCAATTTTAATGTGAAATAGAGCAGCATAGAATTTTCGGGGAGAAGATGAGGCCGTGAAGAATGCTGGAGGGGAGAAGTGCCCAGGAGCGTGGCTGAGAAAGTTCCTCAGCCTGGGCCTCATCCGCCCACCTGTGGGCCCAGAGAGCTCGCTCCTTCGGGCGGGGTTGGCCTTCCCAAGGTCCGTCCGGGTGCAGAAGCCCCTCTTGGCCTGCCTGATGGACAGGCGCCTGGCGTGGAGGGGGGCGGGCAGGCCCTGGGTCGTTGTCAGGGGTCCCTGAGAGAGAGTACTGGCCCGAGGAGGCATCAGGCATCCCCAAAGCAGTTACACTCCTGCTCGGGATATGAAAGGAGTGCTCTCCGCAGGAATCACATGGGGGTTTTTCACACTCAAAGGGCAGAGCCTTGGAGTCGGCACTTTGGCTGGAGTCTGGCAGCTGCCAGCAGTTTGGGGTTTGGGTTCGCCTCCCCACAGGAGGGCCGGAGAGCTGGGGCAGGGGGGGCTCCAGCAGGAGGAGGAATCCTAACGGAAGGGTCCCTGGGGCTATGTGTGTTCTGGCTAACCTAAAAGGGGGCGGGGACTCTTACCAAAAAGAACCAATCAAAGACCTGAACCTGAGGTCCTTGCCAAAGCAGGACCCGCATAAAAGTCGGGCGGGGGGAGGGGGCGTCTCACGTGAGCGGGGCAGAGAAGGGGGAGCTCCTCTGACCGTTCTGCCCGACCTGGCAGGCTTCAGGGATGGGTGTAGTTGCCCATCCGCAGGGTCCCCTGGCGCACCGCGTGCTCGTCCTGGTGGGCTCTCAGTGCCCTCTGGCGATCGGCCTCCGTGGGGAAGGTGCTGAGGTGGGGACGCACCTGTGGACCGGAGAGGGCAGGTCAGTGGGCTCGCAGCTCCTTCCCGGGGCTCCCCTGCTCTCCTGGCCGGCCCCCGCTTCCATCTTCGAGCAGTTACAGTGACACGAGTCATGGTGAGAAGGACGGAAGTGAGGAGTGAGCGCCCCGCGGTGACGAGCCGGAGGCCTCGAGGGCAATGCCAGCCTTCCGGAGGACACATGGGGACAGATCCAAGAGTGTTTCTCCGTTAGAATGCGAGGCAGTCAGTACTGGTAATGTCTCCCCTGAGACCAGGTGCGGAGCGGATGTGACCTGGCCTGGGACAGTGCCCGGGAGCCCCCGAATCCAAGATCTGGGTCACCACTTCGGGTCCGCCAGACCCTTATTGTGGGCTGTCTGGCCTCAGGTCCTAGGAGCATGTGCTCACCATCTGCATACCTGAGGTCCCAGTGGAACCCAAGCTGAATGTGTTCACCATTTTACAGATGAAGAAACTGAGGCCCAGAGCAGTCTGTGCAAGGCTGGCTGCACAGGGAATCCGTGTCAGAGAAACTGTTTTAGCCTCCACCCCCCATCCCTGGACACTAAATTGTGGATTCTTGCTAGAAAATTCTGTTGCACCCACAGCTCACACCCTGTTTGGGTGCCTCCCCCAACCCCTTCAACTCGCGCTTGAGGAGAAAGGGGGTAGGGGCTGCTGAAGTAGGAACTCGTACAAGTCAGGTGGCGGTGGGTTGACTCGGGCGTTACTGTAGGACATAAACCACGTTCTTCATTCTCAGGCAGGTAGACTCTCTGGCGACTCTGCAGAAGTCATGGACCTTCTCCTCTGGGGGGAAAAATACCCCAAGTCCTAACGTACAAAATGGTGTGGGTCACCACTTAAGATCTGTGGACCCTGTCCAAGTTCCCTGTGGGCTGACTGTGTGTGGCAGCACTTCCGGAAGCCACCGCAACCCTAGCCTCAGGTTTTGAATTTCTTGGATGTACATCAGGATCTCTGGGGCTCTTGTAACCCAGGCAGGGCCAGAGCCCAATTCCAAAGCTCTTGAGTCCTCTTAGGGCAGGGTCCTTGCCGAAGTCACCTGATGCCTTCCTGGACCCAGGGCTCCACACCTGTGCTCAACTCCTTTTGGTCAATCAAACCATAATCCTGTTCTCAGCTACATCTCCAGCTTCAGAAAAGTCCCCAGGTTGCCGCACACAAGTTATTGGGAAGAGAGAAGACCCTACACTTTGTGCGGGAATAAAATAGCCAACAAACAAAAGGCTTCTACGGTGTATCTTTGTGTCCCTTCTGGCAAGGGATGGCTTGATTTTTACACTGTGATACAATTTTCCGGACACCTGTGCTTCCCAGAAGGCAGCTAGAGATGCTCAGGAAGGCTGGCACTTAGGATCTCCAGACACCTCGTGGGCTCCCTGGCTGATTCCGATGCCCGGACTCCTATGTGTTCAGGGTCTCCTGTAGCATTCAGAGTGGCAGAGTGGCAGGGCTCCCCGGAGGCTGGGCTCTGCCAGGGAAGCGTAACTCTGCAGCCCACATCTCTGCTAATTCCACATATCCCCCCTGGCCTTTGTAGGGGACTGAATGGTGACCCCCCAAAAAGATATGTCCACATCCTAACCCCTGGAACAGAGGATGTGACCTTTTCAAATGTAATTAATTTAAGGATCTCAAGATGAGAACATCCTGAATTATTCAAGAAGGTTCTGATTCTGCTGGCAAGAATGCTGGAGACAGAAGACATAGACACAGAGGACAGGACCACATGAGGCCATAGTGATGTGGCCACAGTTCAGGAATGCCAGGAGCACCAGTAGCTGGAAGAGGCGACGAGGCATTTTCCCTAGGGCCTTTGGTGGGAGTGTAGCCCTGCTGACATCTTGATTTGGGGTTTCTGGCCTCCAGAACTGCCAGAGAATGGATTTCTATTGTTTAAACCACCAAGTTTGTGATGATTTGTTATGGTAGCCTCAGGAAATAACTACAACCTCCAAGCCATTCCCTGGGCGATTCAGTCCGCATCAGTGGTACGTGGTGCTGTTGCCTTTTGGTGGGTGGTGTTGGATTGGTGTTGACGGTGGGGAGTACTGGTGGATGGTGGTACTGATGGTGGGTAGTGTTGATGGTGGGTGACGTTGATCTGGTGCTGCTGGTGGGTGGTCTTGGAGGGTGGCACGTGGTGTAGATTGGATGGAAGGAGGCTCAGCACTCACTCCCGTCTCCTAAGGAGGTGGCAGAAGGGTCCAGCCTCAAGGAGCTGCTCAGCTTAGAGATAATCGGGTGAAAACCAGCATCAGACAAAAGAGAACCTAGAAGAAATTTTCTTCTGTGCAGTCCCCTTTTACTTAGAAACTTAAGTGGGAAAGAAATATTCACTCGTCCATTCATCTACAAAATTCGCATTAGGTGCCTACCGTATTCCAAGGATGACTGGGACGTTTTGTACTTTAGCATTCAGTTCCATTTTCCCTTTGGTTTCCTAGAGGGACGTTCTGAACATAGGAGGCTCACCCCCGTGGCCGACCAAGCATTCTGGCACACACGATGTGACCAGCCGCACTGGGGGACATGGGAGAGGCAGAAGGCGTGCCACATGTGGTCTCTGATGCCATGAGTTCGCATTCCAGCTGGAACCTTATGGGATTAGGTCATCCAAGACAGGGGAGCTCAAGCCAGTACCCAGCCCTGGAGCCCTGTAAAGCAGGGTGTGCACCTGTCCTGTGTGGGGACCCCCAGTGCCTGGCATGGGGCCATGTTTAAACATAGCTGCTTGGTGTGTGTGTCCCAGGTGAAAACCAAAGGGGATTTGTGTGACTGGGTCTGATAGGTTCTTCTAAAGCTTAACTCAAGAAAAACCTTGCACCCAGTGCGGGAGGGGTCTTTAGAAAGAAGGGAAGCTGGATCCCTTGAAATCCCCAAATTCCCCAGCAGAAGCCAGGGTCCCTGGAGAGGGGAAGTCCAGCTCTCAGAATGCCAGGAAGCAGGGTGCCCCTCTGTACCCTTCAGATGTGCCAGCCACAGCGCACGGATTTCACACAAGCCCCAGACTGTCCAGACGTTATCTCCATTTTACAGATGGGGAAATAGAGGCCCAGAAAGGTTAAGTCGCTCCCCCCGTCACACAGAAAACCCAGAGCTGTGGGACTGCCCCAGGTTTCACCGAGAGACTCGACTCTCCTAATAAACGCTCGTGAAACGAATCCAGTGAGTCAGCGCTGGGAACGTTGTGGCTCCTATCCCACAGACACACTCCCCTCCTAAAATAGCAACAGCCAGAGATGAGGAGTCTAATTACAAGACAGGCCTCAAGCCGTGTGTGGTCACGACCCCACGGACCCCTGGAGCCCCAGGATGAAGAGCTTCGAAGCAAGGAATTCCTTCGGAGATGCTTCTAAATTAAGCCATCCACGGTCTGCCTCCGCCTGGAGCTAGGAAATTGTGACGGCGTTGGCAGGAGGCAGCTCTGCTCAATGGAGCTGAGTTGCTCTAGGGTCCACGCAGGTAAATAAGAGGCGAACAGCCGGCCTGCCAGTAGCTCCGGGAGCGGAGTGGGCGGGCACAGCTCTACCCCCGTCGGCCAAGGCCCTGCACCTGTCCGGATGGGCAGCATCTAAACAGCATTGCCCAGACAGGGACCGGGTGCCTTCGCCGTGCGACACACGTGGGGACACGCCGGTGAGGGAGACGGGCGGCGACGTACACCCATGGACCCTGCAGGACGGCAGGGTGGGGAGGGTGGCCGCAGAAAACAACGCGTGTTTAGTGGCAATTTATTAGGACTGTGGATGGGGATTTGATTTTATTTTAAAATTTTTAAAGATTTTATTTATTCATTTGACAGAGAGAGACACAGCGAGAGAAGGAACACAAGCAGGGGGAGTGGGGGAGGGAGAAGCAGGCTTCCCGTCAAGCAGGGAGCCCAGGGCCCGGGGATCATGACCTGAGCCAAGGCAGTTGCTTAACCACTGAGCCACCCAGGCGCCCATGGGTGGGGATTTAACTCCAGCTGGCGGGGGGTGGAGGCAGGAAGGCCTTTCTAGAGATATATATAGGGCTGGGCAGGGGATGATGGGGAGAGAATGTCCTAGATGTGGGGACCTACCGAAGCCCCGTGGTGGGAAGAATCTGGGCAAATGAGAAGAAGGGAAAGCGAATTGGTGCCCCTGGGGGACAAGATGAGGCAGGTCGCTGAGCAGCCGTCGGATCTCAGAAGAGCTTAGTGTCCACCGCTGGTCCTGGGATCCCTAATCCCTAATTCTTGACTCTCTGCCATCGAACCAGAATAAAAGATTCCCAGAGACCCAGGTTGGAAGAGAACGTGGACGCCATGGAATCCACATCTCCCGGTGAGAGCCCAGGTGGGAAGCCTCTGGGCTCAGCCCCCACAGAGTGAGCCAGCAGCCCACCCGCCGCCTTTTCCGCATCCACCCCCGCCGCCTGTGACCCTGCCGGGCCCCTGGTGGGATCTGGATTCCTGGATTCCATTTCCCACAAGGTTGGACGCATCCATGCTCTCCCAGTCCACTTCCAACGGATCAGCTTTTCGTTTGAGCCCTGCCTTGTGGTACCTTCCCCTCTTCATTAATTTTGCTCGTGATTCCTGATTCCCTCTTTGAGGCCACTCTGTCCTTCTCTTCCCGGCATCTCGAGTCCTCTGTGAGCTAATTACCCCTCACTCCGTCTTTTCCTGAGAACACCGTTTATATAACCCAGAAGAGCAACTTCTCTGCCCTCTTCATTGTCTTTGATCTCTCGGTTTCGGGTTTGGAGGATATTTATTTTTGTTCCGTTCTCTTTTCATCTAATTTCTATCAGATTTCCTTCTTTGGTCTTTTAGTGATTTATAAACGCGCTTTTATAAATTTCCAGGCAATTGTCTTAGTTCCATCTGTGACTGATTTCTAATTTAACTTCTTTGGTGCCGAGGTAATTTGCATGAATCAGACCCTGTGTATTTGCTCCGTCTTTACTTTTTTATGCTTCCTTGGAAAGCGTGATCTGTTTTCAACAGAAAACCGCCGGTGGAATGACAGTTTGCCATCAGGGAGCTGGTGCCCGTGTGTCCTGGCTTCGGGGGTAAGATGTGGCCATTGTCCTTTGGCTTCTCTAACAGTCGTTTGTGTCTCCATGATGTCCTGGACTCTGTGCTGGGCACCAGGAGCCTGGAAGAGTTTAGAAAGCCTCTGCTATCACAGACCCAGAAAAGAGTGATAGAAATATAATCACACAACTAATTACTCAATTATAGTTGTGCTGAGTACTAGAAGAAGTACCAGATTTCTTTTTTTTTTTTTTTAAGATTTTTATTTTTTTTAAATAAGCTTTAGACCCAACATGGGGCTTGAACCCACAACCCCAAGATCAAGAGTCGCACGCAGCACCGACCGACCGAGCCCACCAGATCTATAAGAGGTTATAATACAGAGAATCGGACTCATACTTTGGGGCCAGAGAAGGCTTCTTAAGGGGATAACATACAGGCAGAGACTCAAAGAATAAGGCAGAGATGCGGTTGGAGGTTGGGGATGAAAGTGGCCTTGGTGTCCCAACGCAATCACAAAACAGGAAGAAGAAATGAATGGGCCCTTCACGGAGGGGGGATCTGAAGGCCAACACACGCAGGAGGCATTCTCATCCTAGCACAGTAATCAGGGAATAAAGAAAGAAAAGGCCATTCCGTGCCCGTCGTGCTGGCGGCAGTAACGGTAATGAGCCTGACGTTCGAGGTTTCAGGGACGTCTAGCATGGGCGGTGACCGGTTTGACCACTCAAGGCGATCGGGCATCACCTGGAAAGACTGGGCATGTGCTTTTCCCTGAACCAATGAGTCTGTGTTTGGATGGAGACCCTAGAAGGACTTTCAAAAATGTCCACTAAGAGCTGTGTACAAGAATCCTCACGGTCACAGGACCACAGGGATTAGAAACGCGACATGTCCATTGGTGGGGACTGAGCAAACCAAAGGTGCTAAATTCGTGCAGTGGAACGCTCTGCTTCTGTTAATACGGACGGCCCAGAGAGGTTCCGTCCGACACGGTGGTCACGAGCCACATGTGGCTATTTACTTTTGAAGTAACCAAGATTAAGTGAAATAAAAAATTGGGTCCCCTTGTTGTACTGAGCACATTCCAAGTTCTCAGTGACCCCATGTGGCCCGTGGCTACCAACGGACTTTCCCATCATCACAGAAAGTTGTATAGGACAGCACTGCTCTAGGTCTGTCTGAATCGATGCGTAGAAATCTCGAAAACAATGCTGCCGGGGAAAGAAAGTTGAATTTACGGAATAGAACATAAGGATGATGCCATTTATATGAAAGATTTAAAACCGACAGAGGAGTCCCCTGTGATGTTCAGGCAAGAGTCTGGATCTAGTGAGGCAGAGCGGGAAGGAAAGAAGGTGCTGGAAGTCATGCCCTGCCCTGCCTTGGGGAGGGGAGGGAGTGGGAGCAGCGGGGGGAAGCTGGGAGGGCCTCCATTCATCTGTAAGGAATCACTGCCTTTTCCTCTTTGTACTGTGAGCACAACGAGGTGGGGTTTTGGAACTGCGTTTTGGAGAAGTGACCAGCAAGGGGACGGAGGCGTGGGGGGTTCCTCCCTCCATGCACAACTTAGAGTTACTCTGTTTCAGGAGATTTGTTTGCTGGAGATTCGTGTATGATTCTGTTTGAATCACGAGCCTTGCTGTCCAATGAAGGTTCACAACCGGGGGTTTGTGACTTTGGCTCATGCCGACTGTCCCCGTGGCAGACTTCCCCCGCTTCGCTGGGCACAGTCATCTCAGGGCCGAAGGAAACGTCCAAGACCCAAGGAGGAAAGACATGGTCGTCCTGCCTGGTGACATCGGTCTCCGGTGGGTGGGCCAGCTTGGCTCCGCACGCTAAAGAGTGAGCAGCGTGTCACCTCCTCTCCGTCCCTGTCTCTTTCCCGTCTTCTTCCTTCGGCATGAGGCCTCTTTGTAGGCGGGAGGTGGAGGCAGACGGGGCATGGGGCTCTTTACAGCACAAGGCAGGCCCTGTGGTCACGGGTGACACTGTCCCCAGATGCGCGTGGAGGGCGTGTGCATGTGCTCGCCGTAGCCGGGAGGAACGCGCCACAGCTGGCCAGGTGTGCGGGCTGAGCGGCCTCACCACATGCCTGTTGAGTCTAGGCCCCCAACACGGTCCTATTAAAAGGGGCAGCTGGGCTAGCTGACCCGCCAGTCCCCTCTCATCAGCCACACAGTAGTCCCCAACTGGACACCCGGCCTTCCAGTGCCAAGTCTGGGGGCCAAGTAGGCAAATGGCAGGATTTGAGGGAAAAAACAGCCAGATTAATAAAATCTGCCAAAGAGCTAAAAAACAAACAAACAAATAAATAAAAGGCAGCTGTAGAAGCTACAGATATCTAGTTTAGTTTGCGATTTTTTTTGTTTGTTTTTTAAGTGACAGCCTCTCGGGGACTGGGAGAGAGGTTTTGCTTTAAAAGATTGAGGGCCTGTCTCCTCTAATGAGAGGTACTTGGAAATTATGGATCAGTCCCAGGTCAGTAATTTCTGTCAAGTTCAGGGCAGCTGGAGGTCAGAGGCCCCGGCAGAGCACAAGTCCACGCAAGACGTCCTCGGCAGACAGGCTGAGTCCTCAGCTCTGATGTACAAGGTTTGCGGCTTAAGTCATTAACGAGGGGGACGGTCTCTCCCGAGACATCTGGTCCCTACGTTGTTATTCCGCTACTGGCTCTGATTTCTCTGTGGTCCAAAAATAGATAGGACAAGGACACAGGGCCTGACCCTCCCTGCTGACACAAGCTGCGTTTTCAGAGAACATCCAAGCTCCGGCTTAGGAAACAAACTTCCTGCCTCCCTGGGAGGTCTAACGTGGCACCATGAGAATCCCCATGTCGGGTGAGCCGGGGTGGGGGGGTGCAGGGGCAGAGAGGTCGGGGAGAGCGACCGCTGTCTGAGGGGCTGCGGGATGCCATCCTCCTCGGACACGAAGGACTCGGGATGGTAAAGACTCCGGCCCAGGGAGACCCAGCTACCTTACGCACAAAGCCAGACCTGTGAACCAGGTCTTGGCCTACTGACTCTTGGGCTCTTTGAGACTTTCTGGGGCCGAAGGCGAGCCGGCCCTGCAAGCCTTTGAAAATGAGAATCAACTTGCTAATTCCAGAAGCCACACCGGTACCTGTAGATCATTCCTGAGGATTACCTAAGGCCAGTCAGCTGTTGGGATCACAGTTGGACGATGAATCTTTTTGCCAGATGCTCGTCTATGAATAACCAGATAACATCACGGCGGGGTGTTTGACTCAACTTCCCGAAAGCTTCCAGCCTGGCTCCCAGGTCTGCTTCCGGACGTGAGCGTTGCTGTGGATAACCCAGGGGAGCTGAGAACAGACCGGACCCTCCTGCACCATCGGAGACCACTTCTCAGCAGCCGATTATCACCGCAAGCCAGCCTCCAAAGACTGCGTCCGGGCCGCACACACACCTCTGACTCAACGAGGTGTTCTTATTCCAAGCGGCCTGACCTTCTTGGTAAAAGAGCCTTTTTGAGATATAATTCATGCATCATACGGCTCACCCGTCTGCGTATATAAATCAGGGATTGTAGGTACATTCATAGGCTCGTCCACTCTCATTGCCCCAAAAAGGAACTCCATACCATTGTTTCCCTCCCCCGAGCTCCTGGCGACCCCTCCTTTCCGTCTCTATGGATTTGCCTGGACTTTTCTAGAAATGGAGTCATACGAGGCATGGTCTCTGGTGACTGTCTTCTTTCCCTTGGTATCACATGCACGTACTTGAATAATATTCTGCTCTAGGGACCTACATTTTGTGGATCTGCTCATCAGCTGGACATCAGGTTGTTTCCATTTGGGGCTACATGAAGAATGCACTGTTGGGGCACCTGGGGGGCTCAGTCGTCAAGCGTCTGCTGTCGGCTCAGGTCATGATCTCGAGGTCCTGGATCGAGCCCTTCCCTCTCTCTCTGCCTGCTGCTCTGCCTCCTTGTGACTCATTCTCTCTCTCTCTCTCTCTCTCTGTCAAATAAATAAGTAAAATCTTAAAAAAAAGAATATGCTGTGAACATTGTGCCCAAGTTGACATGTGGACACCTGTTTTCCTTCCTCTTGGTGAGATACCCAGAGTGGAATCGCCAGGGCATATGGGAACTCTATGTTTAGGCTTTGGGGGGAACTGCCACAGGGTTTTCCAAAGTGGCCGCACCATTTCATATTCTTATAGCAACGTAGAAGGTTCCAACTTCTCCACATCCTCACCAACACTTATTCTTGTCTGCTGTTTGGATTGTAGCTGTCCAAGTTCGTGGAAGCGAGTGGTGTCTCGCTGAGCTTTGATCTGGGGTTCCTCGACGGCTGCCAGGGCCGGGCATCCTTCATGTGCTCGTTGGCCATCCGTGTATCTTTGGAAAAACATCGATTCAGTCCTTTGCCCGTTTAAAATTCGATTATTTGTCTTTCCATTACGGAGTTGTAGGGACGATATTTTTGTTCATAGTTACAAGTCCCGCATCAGAGACGGGATCTACAAATACTTGTTCCTACTCTGTGGGTTGTCTTTCCACTTTCTTAGTACCGTCTGAAGCATCAAAGGTTTTCATTTTGATGAAACCCAGCTTACCTGTTTTCCTGTAGCGGGCCGTATTTGATTTCCTCGATACACGAAGCATATGAAGGCACCACGAAAAGAAGGTCTTCCTTCGCAGTTTGTCTACACGGCCCCGCTAAGGCAGGGACGGTGAGCAGGCCGGACGGCGGGCCTTTCCCAGAGCGAACCAGCTCCAATAGACGGATGGTGGCTGTTCTGGTATAAATTACTCTCGGGCTGAACTGCAGCTCATGTAGAAGTGTGCAGAGATCAAGTGACAAGGTTTGCCATGGCCGTGGGAGGGAGACGGTGCCAGGTTTTTGCTGTAACAGATGACAAGAGCGTCTCCTCCATTGGAGACAAAGAAAGACTCAGAATCCCCAGGAGAAGACACCCATGTGCTCATCTGCCCTGAACTCTGTCTCCTTCTTCAGGTCCCCTCGGGTGATCCTCACTGGGGCTGGCCGGGGGGTCCGTGAGCGAGGGCCGGGCGCAGGGACCGAAGGGATGGGCTGGCGGGGCCAGCAGGAGGCTGGCGAAGGAACCAGCACGCGCTCCTTGGAGTCTTGTTAACCTGGAGCAGTCCCGGTCCGGCAGCGGGCACAGGCACGGAGTGGCGACTGACCAGCGCTGCTGTTGTCACATTGTGGGGGGCGGGGAAGGGGGTAGTAATAGATGGCACCTTTTTTCTTTAGCGGTTCTGCTTTTAAAAACCACTAAGTCCTCATGTAGGATGCAAAGCCAGGGGAGGAGCTTGCAGGTAATGGCTTTACACGGACGTGTAAGAGAAGAGTGGGTTCCTCCCGATGAGGCCTAAAGTATGGGGTGGGGGGGGTGCCGCGCCTGCCTGGCTCAGTCGGGAGAGCAAACCGCTGTTGGTCTCGGGGTCGTGAGTTCGAGCCCCACGTTGGGTGTGGAGTTGGCTTAAATGAATGTCAAAAAAATATATATATATAAAATAAAGGGTGGCCCAGAGACCACGCCGAGCAGCACGTCTGGCTCGCACCCTCCTTTCGCCCAGCACGTCCGCGCCGTTGGAGTCGGCCAGCCTCTGGGAGGCTGCACGGAGGCTCCGTCCGGGGGTCTGGAAGCCGTCACTCCCACCGTCCGTCACCTCCGCTCCGCTTCTCGGCTCCTCTTTGAAACAGCTCAGCCCGGGGAGAACGTCGCGCTGGAAGCTGTCCTGCGGGAGCCCGACGCGAGGCAGGGAGAGAGGGATCCCTTCCTGCTCCCCATCTCCACCCCGGAGCCCCCATCCAGTGCGTGTGCTCGCACGCACACACGCACACACACGTGCGCACGCACACACACACACACACACACACGCCAGGATGCAAATGATAACCGCAGAGCCATCACTTGTGAAGCTTGACAGAAAATAATGAGAAACACTAAATCTTTTATAAGGTCAACACTCGCCTTAGCCGAGCGGCTGTCAGACAAGAAAAGAATTTAGCGCCGGCGCCACGAAACTTCCATCGGCTCATTAAGCCCAACAGGGCCCGGCCTGGCGTGGCGGAGGAGACGCGGGGCCTTCCGTTTTGTGTCAGTAATTTGCGGCGGAGGAGGCGAGAAGAAACACCGGCGCCAAAGGGGCCTCGGGGGCGGCTGGGGAATCGTTAGCGCGCCAGGAGCGGCCTCGGCTCCTAATTGGAAGCATTGGGCATTATCAACCGAGGATTTGCCTCCGCTCCCTGACAGCTAGTGGGCCCAAAATGATCGCCCACTTGTCAGTGTAAAAGACCATTAAAAACAAGCCATTTTGATTTAATTGGAGGCGGTGCACCGAGGGGCCAGGTGAGGAGGCCCGTCAGCCCCGCTCACCCCGGCTGACGCCTCTCTCCCTGCGCGCCCGGGCCGGCGGGGAGGCGGGCGCGTGTGCCTTCCAGACGCTTCGCCTTTCAAAAACTGTCTGAGGGAGCGGTGCACGGGAGACAGAAGAGCCTTCACGGCGGCAGTGGAAGCTGTTTTCAATGGGGTTGTCAACAGACGCCCTGACAGGCAGAGCTGCCGGGGAGGGGCCCCTTTTCCTCCCGGGGGCCCAGAGGACGGGAGGCAGCGGGGCGCTATTCATTGGGGAGGTGGCCGTCGCGCGTCCAGCTGCCAGCGGGAGGGGGGACCTCCGCCGGGGTCCTTAGCCCGCTCTGCCTGCTCGGAAGCATCGCAGGGCAGGTTCTGGCCGGTCGTGGGAGCCCGATCTGCCATGGACAGCAGGACCTAGTCTTTTATTTTAAGCTCAAGTAAGAGCCAAGGAGGGAGTCCGAGAAGCGGGCACGTTGGTACAGCCCTCCCCGGGGTCTGGGAGCGGACGCCCCGGCCACTCGGCTGGCGTCTCAGCCGCGCTCCCCCAGCGGAGGCCGCGGGGCTGCAGCCCTGCAGACAGGTCTACATCGTCCCTGTCAGAAGAGGCCACTTGCTATAAATACTAAGGCAGACTCACAGCGGGCTCTCCCGCCGGGCTGGGCGCCCCGGCACGTGGAGCAGCTGCGTGTAGATCTGAGCGCGAGTGTAGACTCCCCGACGCCGGGGACCGTGTTCCGCATGTCGGTGCCGGGCACGGTGAACGCCACGGGTCCCTCATAAATGCTAATTGGCACTCGCTGATCTCAGAGAGGTCTACGATTCGTGTATGAATCTCACCCCCGTCCCACAGGCAGTGACCTCATTTGCTGCCGGCTGCTCGTCCAACAAGACAAGGCTTCCAGGAGCACCAGGTGCTGGAGGGGTGTCTTTGGGAGAGCGAGGGGGAGACACACCGGCGGATCCCCTCGTCGGCCTCCGCCGTTCATCCTGATGAAGGATCGGGCTGGGAGAAGACCCCGGATCCCCAGCGAGCATCAGATTCCAGAGCTCCAAATTTCGCTGCTGGTTTTAGACAATGGGGATTCCTTAATTACTTTCTCTGGAAGTGTACCTGACGGTGCTTCCTCAGGTAGTGCGAGGTGGTTATCCAGGCGCTCGGTTCCTTGGTTGACAGCGTCTTTGATTTTGTGCTTGGTTGCAAATTAAGTCCTTTGCTGAGCCGTCCGCGCAGTGCCCGGTGGTGCCTCATTGCTTATTCATACCGGCTGTCGGACAGCCCGAGCTTCTGCCGGCGCTGCGCGGCGCGGCGCGCGCTCAAAGGTGTGGTGTCCGTGGCCTGCTGGGTTGGGCGCTCACGGTCTTTCCCCTTTTCCCCTATTGAAATAATGAGCAGGAAGAATTGGGAGAGGGCAACTCTTAGGAAGGAATGAACCTTTCTGTGGTCGACGGGGCCGACCCTGCCGAGTCAGAAATAGGAGTGGAGGGAAGTGTCTTCAGCTCGACAGCAAGGACGTCCTGCCATATTCCCGGCACGTTCTGTAGGACGAGCGACAGCCTGGACACTGATAGAGCTCTTGGGGTTCTTCGGCTGCTGGGGCACTCTGTAGACGCTGAAACCAATCTTGCCTAGATGGCCAGGTGGACAAATAGATGGATGGATGGATGGACAGACAGACAGATGGATGGATGGACAGATGGATGGATGGATGGAAGATGGATGGACGGACAGATGGATGGATGGACAGATGGACGGATGGGTGGATGGATGGACAGACAGATGGATGGTTGGAGGGATGGATGGATGGATGGATAGACACATGAATGAATGAACAGACGGATGGATGGATGGATGGATGGACGGACAGATGGATGGATGGACAGATGGATGGATGGATGGATGGATGGACGGACAGATGGATGGATGGACAGATGGATGGATGGATGGATGGATGGACGGACAGATGGATGGATGGACAGATGGATGGATGGATGGACAGATGGATGGATGGATAGATGGATGAACAGACGGATGAATGGATAGACAGAGGGGAAGACGGATGAACTCACACCAATTCTCATATTAAATGACTCAAGTGACATTGACCACAGTCTCATAAATATATGCAAAGGCAGTTCAAGGTGACAAATTTTTTTTTTAAGATTTTATTTATTTGTTCATTTATTTGAGAGAGAGTGTGCAAGCAGGGGAGAAGCCGAGGAGGGAGGCGAGTGGATCTGAAGCGGACTGCGCGCTGAGTGCCGAGCCCGACATGGGGCTCACGACCCCGGGGTGGTGACCTGAGCCGAAACCAAGAGTCACACACGCAGCCGACTGAGCCACCCAGGCGCCCCACGTTGAGGAATGTTCTGTGACTGTGGGTAAAGGTGGAGAACACGACACCGCGTGGTAGAGGTCATGGCACCCGGGCAGTCCGCTGTCACTGCCACACGGCACCCCACTGCTGACGCCGGAGCTGTGCCCCCGGAGGAACCATCAAGAAGGAAGGCGTCCACGCAGAGACCGTCTCCGCATGGCTGCCGCTCAGCCCGGGGCCGGTGGTTCAGGGGAGGCGGGCAGATTTTGGCTGAATGTGAGAAGCCGCTTGCCGAAAGTGCAGGCCTGGGGCCGCCTGGGTGGCTCTGTCAGTCAGGCCTCTGCCTTCTGCTCAGGTCGTGATCTCGGGGTCCTGGGATGGAGCCCCACGTCGGGGTCCCTGCTCAGCGGGAAGCCTGCTTCTCTGTCTCCCTCTGCTGCTCCCCCTGCTTGTGATCTCTCACACTCTCTGTCAAATAAATAAATCTTAAAAAAAGAAAATGCAGGCTTGGAGGCTACCCCAGACCCACTAGAATGGATCCTGGGGTGGGCCCTGGAATCTGCAAGTTTTTTTAGAGGGGCGGGGGGAGAGGGAGAGGAAGGGCGAGAGCCTGTGCGCAGAATGGGGGAGTGGCAGAAGGTCAAAGAACCCCAAGCAGACTCCACAGTCAGTGCAGACCCTGTCCCGGGGCTTGATCTTGTGACCCTGAGAGCATGACCTGAACTGAAATCAAGAGCCAGATGCTCAACCGACTGAGCCTCACCTGGGCGGCCCTGGAATCTGCATTTTAAAGCTCTCCTCAGAGGACCCCAGGCACAGCCAAGTTGCATCCGTAGGAACAGACTCCGTACCCTGCCCCACACAGAGGGTGCGTTGCTCCACGACCGTCCCCTGGCCAGGCCCATGCCAAGCACTTCACACCCACGACCCTTGCCCTCTGCCGTTGTCCCCACTTCACAGGTGCAGCACGAGGCCAGCACGAGGGAGCCCCCAGGCTCAGCCCTCCCGGCTCCCCCCGCTCTGCCTCCCACCCTTTCCTGAAGCAGGTCTCGATCAATGGCCTGTCTTGTTTTCAGCCTTGGGGCCAAATTGCAATTTAAAAGACACTCCGGTGTTTTATCAAGATCTAAAGGCTTTCAGGGCAGTGGGAAGTTTTGTTTATTGCAAGGGCTTAAATCAGCCAGAGCAGGGCTGGCCACGACCCTCTGGACACCTATAAAAGCCCAGTTCCTGACCGCCCTTCACTCTCCTTCCCAGGTCCGACATTTAGCCCCAAACTGGCCGCTGACCTCAGTTTCAGGTCTGTAGTATTTATGGACTCCACCAAGGCCTGAGGCCTGGGGCAGCCGGCCAGAGGGCGCAAGCCGCCACTCTACCGCTCGAGGGTGCTGGGCCTGTGCACATGACCTCAGGCCTCCCGGCACAGGCGCGTCCCCTCTGAGACAGTGCGGCTCTTCTCGGCCACCGAGGGTTATTGGGAGCATTGGCACAAGGTGAGCCCCTCGGAGCTCCCAAAAGGTGCTCCAGATGTGCGAGCCCCGGGCATCCTCATCGTCACTGCCTTTGGGAGCGCCGCCTCTGAGGGACTTCTTGGACACACTCCCCTGCCGCTCGTCCAGCTGCTGGACCCCAGGTCCCAGCACCCCCTTCTGTTGTGCGATCTAGCCCATCTTTGCCCACGACGTCTTTGAGGAGGGGAAAGGGAGAGGCCGGCAGACAGCCCCATCTTCTCACTTTCTCCGCGACACTTGCTCTCTGTCACCGGCAGACTCTGCATCTCTGAGGGACACCGGTGGGTCCCGGGGGTCCACCGTATTGATGGCTTGTGGCTTTGAGACACAGGGATACCAGCCTCCTGGTTCGTCTCGCCCGCACTTTTGACGAAGTTCAGGTCACACGAGCAAATCATCTAACGTTGTTTATTGCTGGAACCTGCTGCGGGCCACGAGCTAGGCAGCTCTGGATCCGTCCCGGTGACAGCATGGTGCCGGGTGACAGAGGCGGAGGCGTGGGGACACATGGCAGTGAGGTGCTCAGAGGTTAGCCCCAAGTCCTGCTCAAGCCGGCAGATTCCATGTAGATCACCAAGAACTGTTCTCGGGGAAGAGCTGGAAGAAGACATTGGGGACCCACGAAGTCCCACTGAGTCCCCCAAATTCAAGGGGGGATTCTGGCTTTCTCTGGAGGTTAGAAATACATGCCTGATGCCCAAACAAGCTGTCTTGTCTATTTTCTGGTTGATTCTCAACACAAAATTTGAGATGTTTTTTGCCCCCTGGTGGGGGAGAAGAGCTTTCTCTAGAGAACCGAGAGTTCCCAAGTGCCAGAGTGTAAAGGGGACAGTCAGGCTGGGGGCCCCCAGTTAGAAGCGGCAGCTCCCACCTCTCTGGGCCCCAACGTTGACGCCTGGCATCTCCCTCTGCCTCCTGGGAGCCCAGATTTGTCCGGCCCTTCCAGGAGCTTTGCCGCTGCCCCCCCCACCTCCCGCCCTGTTCTGTCCCCGGAGGTTCAGCTCCGGCTCTCTGCGACTTGCCAGTATCGAGCAGCAATGTCACCTCATGAACAGGTGCCTAAAATTTCTGTCCCTCCAAGGTGCCAGATTATGTAAAACCAACTAAACCCCCGCTCTTATCTGTCCGGTGAGGCAGCTCTTCTGCACCCTGATCTGGTTTCTAATGGGGGCATCCATATTTAGGGAAGAAATGTCACCTGCCTCAGGACCTCTGAATTCTCTGAATCATTCTCCCTCGCGCCCTGTTTCCGCGTGTGACACATTCCATCCCGGCTCTCCGTGCCCGACGCGGCAGCATGGGCTGATTCTTATTCCAACGCGACAGAGCAAGAGGATTCTTAAAATACACCACTGGCGCGGGGACCTCCGGGAGGGGCAGCAGACCTGGCACCTGTCCTTCCTGCGTCTGGACGGAGTGACTTTGGGGCTGAGCACACCTGTCCGGAGAAGGGCTCCTATGTCGTGGGCCCTTGGGAGAGGGGGCAGCAGCCAGGTGGACAGGCTCGGAGCCCCCTCTGGGGGTTTAACAGAGAGTTAACTTTCCAGCCGGCTGTGATTTGTAAGGAAGCTTAAAGGTGGGAAAGAAAATCCTTTTCTTAGATTCAGCAGCTTTCACTAATCAGCTGTATCTCTGGGTGTCGCTGCTTGGCTGACTGCTGATTTTTTTTTTTTTTTTCTCCCGCCGTCCTCGGTTCTATTAGGGAGCCAGGGGCCCAGGAGACCCAAGGCAGGGTTAGTCTTCCACAAAGAGAGGAGTCTGATCCCAGCATTCAGAGCACAAGAGCTTGTAAATCAAACTGTTAGCTTAATAGCTTGGGCCATTATTCTAAAGCAGTGGGGCGGGACCCGAAAGCCAAATGAAAATATAGTCAATTTGTTCATACTTTAGTGACTGAATGACTATGTAATGTCCGTGGGTATTGGCACTGGGGAAGACAGACGGGTCTGTCGGGGGAGAGGCGCCTTGTTCCGCGTGGGGGGTGACCTCGAGATGCTTGGGCAAACCTCCCTCCAAAATGGGTTTGGGATCTCCAGTTATAACACGGACTTGGCCAGAGAGAGCCAGACTGGGGGAGCGGGCCGCCTTCACTGCTGGGAGAGCGCCGGCCTCTGATCTCTGCGCCTGATGGAAACCCAGGGCGAGCAACCAAGCGTGGCCAGCGACACCGGAGGGACTCTGAGTTCAGGAGGGACTGGGCTGAAGGGGGCTTGAGCCCTGGGACAAGCACCCGAAGAAGGATGTAGTGTCCCTACCTTTCAAACACATTAAAAACAAAAACGAAAACAAAAACAAAACCCAGCCTTACTGGTTTTGTAAAGGTCATACACTCACTGTAAAAATTCAAAACATGCAGAAAGGAGCATCAGAGAAGGTCAAACGCAGCCTCAGCCTCTGCCCGCCCCAGGGATCGCCACTGCTGCTGCCTGGGGGCGGCTCCCCCAGACGTCGGTCCTTGAGCGCTCAGGGGTGGGCCCCTCTATCCCTACGGCGTCACACAGCGCGCGTCATGGGTCAGGAACGTGGCAGTGAGTAGACCAAGTAGACCACCTCGATTCAGTGGCTGTGTACTGCTCCCCGGGATCCCACACTGTCTGTGCGAGGGCCGTGCGGGATCTGTCAGCTCCTTCACCGGCTCGTCAGGGCTTACCCCGCGGTGGGGGTGCCGCCGCACAGACATGGGACCCACTGCCCCCACATTTGTCTTTGGATTGCTATCACGGGGAAGTCATTATAAAGAAGGATGAACCGTCTGATTTTCTTGGCTTAACATCAGGCGGCCGTAGGATGCGTGGTTCAGACTGGGTCACTTCTGAGAGCAGAAGGTGGGCTTTAGTACTAATCCCGCCCCCCAACAGGCAAGCCTGGATTCCGGTCCCTGCCTCGAAAACCCGACCAGGTGGGCCAGCCTCTATCAGGATCACGTGGGTGGGGGTAAATTTATGGGGCTTGGCCCCACCCCCCGCTCCGGCTGCCAGCTAGGGTTGGGGTCTCCCCACCATTTCAGGCTTCTGGACACCCCAGATGGAGCCGCTCCGAACTTCCCCGTCTAGCCGTCCAGCCCTCTGTCCGTGGACCCACATCACCCTTGCCGGTCACCAGGGACCCTCCGGCAGTATGACATCGGCCCAAGAGCAGGGCTTGGCACCGAGATGCTGAATGAGATTTGGGAATGAATGAGGGAATGAATGAATGGTCACCAGGCCCGTCCCCAGGGCGGATGCCGTGTGTTGACACTTGAACAGAGTCCAGGTGTCCTGCCGAAGGCATTAGTGTGTCATCGAATCCTTCTGCTGGTCCCACGCTCAGAAGACAGAATGGGGACGGGGACCAGTAAAGCCATGTGACAGGTAGGGAGAGGCAGGGTCGCCATGTGACCCAGGGCCGCTGACCCTGAGTCCTGTGCGCACACAGACATAGCATGCGGGTTCCCTCCTCCCTCCCCACAGCCCCCAGCACACTGGGGAAGGGCACGAGCCCCATTGCGTCTGGCCACAGAGGGTGCCGGCTCCAAGCCCAGCAATCCCTCCGCTAGGGATGCGAGGAGGTGCGTACACATCCTTCCCCAAAATGGGAGCCTGGGGAAACGTCTGAGCCGTTTTCCCTGGAAGTTCACTCTGGGATTGGGGTCTGCCACCTCCAATAGCCACCAGCCCCCTCCCACACGGCTCCTTGAGCCGCGACCCTGGGATCATTAGCCTTCGGTTTGGAGGAGATACTTTAGAACAGTGCCACCTTCACTTTCAGGTCAGGAAAACGAGGCCCGGAGAGCCTCTTAGCCAGCTGGCGGCATAGCATCCGTGCCCTGGGCACTGGCCGGCGGTGGGCTGACCCCCTCTCTGGGTCCCGGGCATCGGTGGCAAAGGCTGGTGGCACAGACCAGAATGGGCACTGGAATCCCAGGCAGCCCGTGGCTGGTCGCAGGGGTATGGTCCCGGGCGGGGGCGGGCGGCAGGACGCCACTGAGCGCCCCTTGAGGTGCCGGGGCCGAGGAGGGTCTGGGCGGCCCCCTCGCGGGCCGGCAGCGTGGTACAGGCAGCCAGCTTGCTCGCGTTGACCCAGCGCAGGGAGCAGGCCGCTGCGCCCCTGCCTGCTGCTTTTCCACGGGCGAGGTGTTTAATTATTTCTGACAGGGTTCAGCGTCGACATCTGTTCTGAGCTGGGAGAGTCCATTTAGGTTATCCATCACTGTGACAGGTTCAACTTTTTTGGAAGTGCTTTTCCCTTTCATAATGGGGCTGGGGTGGTGGGGGCGGTGGCTGGGCACAGACTCGAGGCACAGACAAAGACCCTCCTGGGGCTCCGGGCAGGACGCTGCGTAGCCTCGGCCGCCGTCGCCGCCGCACTGGCCCTCCGGAGCCCAGACCCGGTGGGGGCTGCCAGAATGGGGGATGCCAGGATGCTCGGGTCGGGAAGGGACTTTCGGCGAATCTGTGAAAGGCTTTTTCATTCTTCTGCCGTTCTGCGCCGTACTGGTCTTTTATTCATTCATCTCCTCCCTCACTCATTCTTCCCGCAGACGCTCACTGACCGCTCCCTGGGTGGGAGGGCTCTGGGGATGCCGCGGGGGGTCACAACAGCCACGGGCCTTAGGGGCTCCCATTTTGCTGGGGAAGATGGACAACTAATTGCCCAATTAACTAATTAATTGCAGTGAGGATGCACACTGTGAAGGGGAGAAGGGAGCCCCGCTGGGCTGGAGAGGCACCTGCTGGGACACAGCCGGAAGTGAGGGAAGGACCCTCAGGACGGAACCCGGGACCCTTTCCTACCGGGCACGGTCCTTCAGCCTGCGGGGCCTCAAGTTGTATATCAGCCGAGGGGACGTCCTTTCTGTGACATAATGCATGTCCAGCGCTCGGCGCATAGTGAGGGCTAAACGCTTCCCGTTGCTACTGTTTCCCCAAAGTGGGGACCAAGGGTTGCATCCATAAAGGCATCACTCTGGGGGACTAGGGTCTCTGCTGGGCTGACCACAGTGGCGCCCAGGGACAAGCCTTGCTCTGAGAGTCCTACAGAAGACCTTCCAGAAACCCACGAACATCCTCAAAAAGATGAAAAGCGCCCCGTGAATCCTGGGGCGGGCATGTTTATGCTTTCTCGTTGTTTCCATGGCGCTGCTGGTCATGTGTTGGGGCTTGGGGCCCACGGTCAGAGGAGCCAGGCTTCCAGGCCCCACCAGCCCACTCACTGGGGAGGACAGCCCAGACTCTGCTTCCGCTCTGTGCCTCGGAGCCGCGGGGGTGGGGGTGGGGGGCACTCGCTCTGAAGACGAAGTACTCCAGTACACAGAGATGTCTTAGCATGGTGCCTGGTGCTGAAGACAGGGGTGGCCTTCACAGGCTGCCCCCTGTTGCTCCGACCACAGTTCAGTGACAGCAGTCTAGACCGGAAGAGTGTAGCATAGCTGCGTCAAAGCCCCCCTTTTGAAAACAGAAACTGGTTTGTTCGTGTCCGACTCAGGGCCGAGACCGTGGGGTCACCGGCTGGGAGACGTGCCCTCCTGGTATGGGAGAGTCGGGGTAGGGGTAGGGGTGGGGGCCCTTTCCTTGCTCCTCTGGCCCAAGACCACCTGAGCCCTCCTCTGTCCCCTGCCTCAGTAGCTCGGGGCAGATTCTAAATCGGAGCCGGGGGACAGGGGATGACACCGCAGAGCTGAGTCCCGTCCACGGCCTCTCGTGCTCACGGAGCTCCGGGTTCCTGTCCCTCCCTGGGGAGCCTCCCAGGGAAAATCAGAGGGAAAAATCGGAGCAAAAAGAGCAAAAGAGGAAAGATGACGGAGAAAGGGCCAGGAAGGAAGCTGTGTGTGTGTGTGGTGGGGGGGGGGAGAACGTGGTTAAAAAGGCAGGAAACTGGGGGAGACAGAGAAACCAGGGTGAGCCTCGCGGCCACCCGGCCAAAACAGAAAAGCTACAAAGCGACACGGGCAGGGACTCCCGGCGCCTCCGGCTCGGCGCCCGGTCACGTTCCTGTGCGGGGTGGTGCGGGCTGATGGGCAGCGGGCGGATGGTCACTGACATATGCTGACGGAGGCCGCGTGGCCAGGCCTCGCGGGGCCGCGTGGGGCGGGGTGGGCAGCAGGCGTCTCCACGGCGCTCGGCAGCTTGTTCGAGTGCATTAGGCTCAGGAAGGCATTGGCCCCTTCATTGTCCAAATTGCAGTTTAACTCAGTACCATGGGTGGGCTGGGCTGGCCGGGAATGTCACTTCGCCCAGCTGTCTTCCTGGAGCCAGGCGTGTCCCCGTGGCCCCCTAGAAAGGTCGGCTGGACCCGAGCTTGGCGTGCAGAGCTCCCTTCCCAAGCGGAAGCTGCTGTCCCCAGATCTCCCTGTTCCCCTCCTCGGGACAGCGCCTCCCCACCCGGGCTCTCACACGGCTCTTCCCCTGCTAAAAGGCACTGAAGAGAGATCCCACTTCGGGTGCGACAGGGCTTGTGGCCTGATGAACACCAGGGTCCGTTTTGAGGCTGGCGCACGGCGGGCGTCAGCCCCCGGTGGAGATTTGCTCCCCCGTCCCCAGGAACTCCACGCCGCAAGGAGGCCTAGCGCTGGTGGTGTGCGCTCGTCCTCCCCCTCAAGTCCCCACGGCAGGATGTGGTGCCTCTGTGACCCCATCGCTGGAGGGGGCTTTGACCCAGACAGCGCCCTCTGTGGCATAGACAGACACCCAGGCTCTGGGGTCCAACGGCCCGGGTTCCGCACAAGGTCGCTACAGAAGCCAGCGTGGGCTCCGCTCCCCGTCTGTGCAGCGAGAGTGGCAGCAGCCTCCCAACTCTGGTGAGTGTGAAGAATCAGTGGGATGACAAGGTAATATACCAGTCATGTAATATTCGTCATTATGCCCACCAGTGGCCAGAAGCCCACAGCGTCTCACTGTCTAGAGGACGGGTAAAGACCGGGCAAAGTGGTCGGCGTCCGCCGTGCGTACGGGAAGAGGCATTTGGAGGCGAGACTGACCTTCTGGAAGTGAGGCATCTGCCAGAGGGCATCCAGCTTCACGGGCGGCTTGTACTTTCTCAGCTGACTGCTCCGGGTCTCATACAGCTTCCCCAGGATCACCTACAGGCCAGACAAATGCGGCAGTGAGGCGGTCTCCCGGCTCCCGGAGGAGTCCGAGCTACGACGAAGGGAGGCGAGGGCAGATGGTTGGGCTCCGGGTGTGGCCGACCCCTGGGTCGCGTTCCTCCCTTCTGCGAGGCCACCGCTTCCCTCCCACACCCCCGGCCCCGGCTCCGTGGATTCTGGTGTGGGACCACCCCGGATCTGTTTCTGGTCTGGCCCCTAGAGCTCACCGGGGGCAAATTTCCTGGAATCTGATGCAACTTGAGCTTTGGGGATCCTCGTGGCACACGGTCCTGACTACGGTCCTGGAGGGGCCCTATTCGTGCGCTCTGTCTCTCCAAAATCTGTAACAGTCACGTGTTTTGTTGTGTTCTCTTTTCTTTCCTTTTTTTCTTTCACGGAAGGGCAGCCGACACTGAATGTTACATTCGTTTTGAGTGGACAATGTAGCGATTTGACAAGTCTGTGCATTTGCTGGGCTCGGCAGCGTGGCTGTCGTCTGTCACCGTACGACCCTCGTACTGCACCACTGACTCTACCCCCTGGCCGGTACCTCTTATCCCCGGGACATACTCATTCCATCGCTGGAAGCCTGCGTGTCCCACTCCCCTTCCGCAGGCCCTCCAAGGTATAGCTCGGGGTCTGCGGAATCTGCACCTGCCCTCGGTTCCACCGCAATAGAACTGACCCGAAAGTAGCTGAAGATCGAACCCCTTTTATCGGCCGATTTTGTCAGTCATTTCCATTAACTTCACTGAATGCGCCTGTGGATACCGCAGAAGCCCTTCGGATCAGCCGTCTTCTCTGCCTCCTAGAACAGTTTTGCAACTATCTGCAAACCTGAGATGCTAGCCCGCCGAGAGTGACCAAGCCTGCCTTCAGAACGGGGGTGGGGGGATGCAGGCACCCCGTTCCCCCTTCCTAAGTGGAAATGGATCTCCCTGCTGGAAATGGATCGCTGATGCCTGACGGACAAGGTTGGTCACCGTAGGATTTGCTGAGTTCCGCGTTGAGCCAAGGGACCCGAGATAAAGACTCACTGCGTGGAAGCTGTAGCTGCGACTTTCATGGGGGGGGGGGGCACCACCATCCAAACCCCAGGACATCCCTTGCTGCTGGAGAGACAGGCTTCCCTGCGGATGGTGGCAATTTGGCCTCACAAGATCAACCATCCTGTCAACCCCAGGCCCCAGCCCGTGTGTGTGGGTCTGGGTGTTCCTTGCTGTTAGACCATGTACAGCCACAGAGAACCTTGGAACAGGAAGAGAACCCTGGGGTTGGTTCCACAAGTGTTTCCTGAGCGCCTGCTATGCGCTGGGCACGGCACAGTGGGCCCTCAGCTGATCTGAGCCTTTCTTTCGCCCATGAGGGAACTGAGGCCGTCACAGCCCCAGAGCGGGCCCCAGTTCCCAGCCAGGGCTGGGGCAGAGCCACTCCCATTAGTGGGGTGCTCTGCCTAATGGGGAGGGGCACTGGTCATGGCGGTCTCTAGCGTCCTTGGGAGCTCGGTTTTCCATGGATTTGCGACACTCTGAGTCGCCAGGAAATGGCGGCTAATTAAAACGCGCGACGGAATTGGAGCTCGAAGGCGGCTTGTAACGGCGGGGCTTCCTTCGAAACTGCTCATTACCATAGTAAGTTGACTCTTTCTTGAGCCATTAACGAGTAAACTAGTCAGGGGCTGCTTATTAAAATGTTATTGCAACACTCTGCTGTTTCAGGAGTCGGTGTCGTGTGCTCCACTACCGCCAAGGACAGCGGGAGGGGTCATGGTGGCCGGCCAGGGGCCCGGGGAGCCTGGCGCCCTCTGCCCTGCAGTGTCGCTCCTGGCCTGTCCTGAAGGCGCCAGGATCCCTGCTCAGACTCTTCCACTCCTCACTTTGGCTCTAGAGCATCTCTGTCTTTCCCACGATTAGCAGAGTGGGACCTCGCCCTCCTGGAGAGCCGAGACTCTGGGGCCGCACACACAGGGGAGTCCAGGCCCGGCTCTGATGCCTTTGGCCAGTCGCTTAATCCCTGCGAGCCTACGTTTGCCCACAGGAAAATGGACCAACCGAGACGACCCGGAGAGTTCCCAGCCTCATGGGGTGCTCAGGAGACGGAACGCGGGAACACGGGTGCGCGCTCAGCCCAGCTCCCTGCCTGGAGCACGGCGTCGGGAGGGCCCCGGCTGGATTGTGGCACCAACCAGACACGTGCGCCTCGTGCTTCTAGTGAAATCCCTGTGGCACCACGCGTTCATCGGTCGGGATCGGCTGCCGCTCGCACCGTTAGCACCTGGCAGCGTGGGGATACGGTTCTGTCCACAGCTTCGGCGTCCCTGTGCGGTAACTGCCGTGCTGAGGCTCAGTTTCCATGCCCAGGGACGATGGCCACCACGGGGGCTTCGGCCAAACCTAAGGGACACCATGCGTGTGACGCACACGATGGATTTAGCGTGTGGCCTGTCGTCACTGTGGAACAAAATGTTTTCCTGAAGTCCAGCGAAATGTGTTCTCTACGCATCCTGCCTTCCTAGCCTTTTCTTCAGTCCAGGGCGCCCCGCTGTCTCGGCCGGGCCGGGTTGGTTGAAAATCAGACTTCTGGATGTGCGGAGCCCTGGAAGGTTGGTGGGCGGAGGCCCGGAGAGGAGTCGGGACACGGGGTTCTGGCCCGCATCAGAGGCACATAGGGCCGTGGCCAGAATCTTCCTTGTCCGGGCTTGAGTAGGGGTTGGGTGTGATCATCACCAAGACCCTTTTAGCACAGCACCTCGCAGCTTGACCCCGGCCCCCCACCCCCCTACGTTTGTGACAAATGTGCCCAAATCTCAGTGTCAAAGCTTTGCCAGGCCAGCCCCTCCCCCCACTCCCATCCCAAACGGGGGCCACTCTGGAGTGGGGGGGTGCTTTTACCTTGTGCTTTTTCTCCAGTTTAATGGCTTTCTGGGTGGCCTTCTGTTCCTGCACCCAAAGCTGCTGGTAGCGATGCTGTAGCAGGTCGAAGAAAGGTGTGGAGGGCCTGCGGGGAGAAGGGCAGAGAGGCTGTCTTGGAAGGCTCCGCATTCTCTCCACCAAGGAAGACCCCCACCTTCAGGGCGGGGCTGGGAGGCGGCGACAGAGACCGTCCCCGCGAGTGGCCTTCAGACGGCCTCCTTGGAGCCTTTGGGCTTGGTCCTTGATCGGTGAAGCCCGTCTTCATAAAGAATCGGTGAAGTCAGCCCCACCCCGCCCCACACCCCCCTTGGTTTCAGTGTCTGATCACCTTGGCCTGCCTTTACCAAGAATCCCATCGGATCAGCTCAGCGAGCATCGCTTTGCCCTGTCTGTGTCCTTCCCTGACCCCCACCCCCGCTCCCGGGCGGTAAGCCCCCCCCCGCCGCCTCCCCCATGTTGAGTCTCTTTCTCCTTGTGCAGGGGGGGGAGCTGCATGCAATCATCACCGCCTCCAGTTTCAGACTCTGATTCTCCTTGACAAGGGTCTCCAGCCTGGGAGAGCACTTGGCCTGCGCGCCCCATTTCGGATGCCCCGCCCCTTCGCAGCGGTGTCCTCTCCCAGAGGATTGGTGGGTGGCACGTGAGACCTGCCCCGAGTTGCCGCACGGGTGACAGGTGATGAGGACAAGTTCTTCCCAGAAGAACCGGAGCTCACGGTTGCAGGAGGGAATGATGGAGCCGAAGAGAGGGGACTCGCCGGGGAGCCGCTCCCAGCGAAAGGACGGACGGAGACAATCATCGCCAGCGGCTGCCAGCGCCGTTCGGGGCCGAGCTGGCCGGAGACCATACCCTACGTGGGGCAGGCTACGGCAGCTGAAGCAAATGCCCCCTTTCTCTGTTGTGCTCAAAGACAGACACACCGTACAATTTCCCCACGTGATCAATCTTACCGTTTCTGAAAGGGACAAGCAGCCGTCTGTGCCCGAAGTGATACAGGGGGAGGCACGCGGGACCGCCCACCCAGTGTGCTTTGGGAAAAGAAACCAAAGTACCCCGGCGGTCATGAGACTTCTCGAAACACAACGCGAGTCGCCACGTAACGAGGGCTTTTCCGGGGGCAACGTGAAAAAGGAACGGGCGGAATCGGTTTTACTGATGTATTTTATCCCTCTCCTTACTGATAGTATGTTATCGATCTAGTCCAGCCGAGATATTGTCACAGCACCATAGAGCCCTTCTTTAAATACTCACGGGGTGTTCGAAAGATTTAGTTTTGAAATTTTGAATTTTACTTAGTTGAAATTAAATAAGAAGCTAAATTCAGCTCCTCGGTGGCACCAGCCACGTGACGAGGGTTCGGCAGCCGCCTGTGGCCGGGCCACCGCATCAGACACACACCGCGGTCGGCCTGCTTGCCACGGCTCGCAAGGGGCTCGGGGCCTGGGGTGTGCTATGCACCCCCGCGAGGATGCCGGTGCCCAGGCCCGAGTGTGGGACGCACTGCAGGATGAGTGACATCAGCAAACACTGGACCGCACGGAGGGAGGAGGAGAAAGGGAGCTGGATGACAGTGACCTGGGAAATGCACCCAGCAGGTGACGTCCGTGGGCCTCGTTCGGACCCCGAGTCAAGCAAACCATCCGTGGGAAGGGGTGGGCCAAGTGAGCGTTAACCGAGGTTTGGAAGCTATTCAAGTGTTTCTGTGGGAGAATACAGAAGGGCTTGTGGGTGGAGTAATTGGTTGTTGACAATTTGCTTTATTTTTTTTTTTTTAAGATTTATTTATTTATTTGACAGAGAGAGATCACAAGCAGGCAGAGAGAGAGAGGAGGAAGCAGGCTCCCTGCTGAGCAGAGAGCCCGATGCGGGACTCGATCCCAGGACCCTGAGATCATGACCTGAGCCGAAGGCAGCGGCTTAACCCACTGAGCCACCCAGGCGCCCGACAATTTGCTTTAAAAAGGAGCTTCCACAAACAATAAATACATCATAGTCAGGTAAAGTGGGAACGGGTGGCGGTGTGTACCGATAATGGTTGAAACTGGGTGTTGGGGGTTGATCGCGGGCGTATATTATAGTGTCGGCTCATACCTTCGTGCATGTTTGACATTGTTCATCCTAAGCAAAAAGGGAAAGAGAAGAAGAAACAGTGAATCAGGCTCATTGCTTTCCCTCCCATGTCTTTCGGACCTTCCTTTTGTTGGTGAACAGTCCTAGCTAGCTTCTGCCTCTCACATCTGAGCTGATCATTTCTTCATTTCCCTAGCCAGAGAGTCTCAGATTTTTCTGGTGCATAAGAATCACCTGGGCCTGGGGCACCTGGGTAGCTCAGTGGGTTAAAGCCTCTACTTTCGGCTCAGATTATGATTCCAGGTTCCTGGGATGGAGCCCCGCATTGGGCTCTCTGCGCAGCGGGGAGCCTGCTTCCCCGCTCTCTCTCCGCCTGCCTCTCTGCCTACCTGTGATCTCTGTCTGTCAAATAAATAAATAAAAATCTTAAAAAAAAAAAAAAAAGAACCACCTGGGCCCAACCCCCAGAAGTTCTGAGCTAGGAAGTGGGAGGGGGACCCAGGAAATCGCATTTTTAGCAAATGTAGTTCTGATCCAGGGTATGCGGGCTGAAGGGTGGTCCTCCAAGTGGTGTTTCCAACCTTCTCCCTAGACCTGTGAATATGACTTTATTTGGAAAAAGGGCTTTTGCAGAGGTAGTCCACTGAAGGATCTCGAGATGGGATTAAGAACTATGCAAATGCTTCCTGGGGGTAGACCCTGTATCCAGAGACAAGTGTCCTCATAGGGAGCTGACACACAGGGGTCCCGCGGCCCACCCCAGGGACACACTTAGAAACAGCCCTCCCTCCTTTGGAGGGCGTCTAGAGCAGGTCCCAAGACTAGAAATCAGTCTTCCACAGCCCAAGGAAACACAGAACAGTGTTCTGCAACCTGGCACGTGTGCGTGGGTCCCCGTCCCCGGGGGATCTCGTTACAGGCACGTTCTCGTTTGGTGGGTCTGGAGTGGCCACAGGTGTTGTGGCCCGGGACCCACGCTTTGAGGCTTAAGCCTTAGCCCCGGGGGTCTTAGCTCCGGAAGTCCCAAGAGTTGTGGACGTCAACCTCTGAGCAGGTGTCTGGAGGAGGGACCGCAGCTTCTCTCATTGCACTTCTGGAAATGCAGGCGTCCCAGGAAACGCTCTGGTCTTCCCCGCTGACCTTATCTTACAGACCAGGGAAGGCAGAAATGGCAGCGTTAAGAAGACGCGGCACCCCCTCCCCGCCACCAGGATCTTGAGGCAAACTTCCAGCCTCTCTAGCTTTGCGTTTTTTGTTTTTGTTTCTGTTTTTTTGCTTGTTCGTTTGTTTGTTTTTTATGAGGGGAAGGGGCAGAGGGAGAGGGAGAGAGAGAATTTTAAGTGGGCTCCACATCCAGTGCAGAGCCCAACACTGGCTTCCATCTAGTAACCCTGAGATCAAGACCCGAACTGAAACCAAGAGTCCGATGCTTAACTGACTGAGCCACCAGGCGCCCCTCTGGCTTTGCGTTCAAGACAGCAACCTTAAATACCTTGACACTGCCATCATAGTTATTAACAGTTAAAAGTCGGGAAATTTTACATTAAAACCCCAGCTTCCCAGACTGTCTTGAAAACCTGCAGGTGCTGACCGGGCAGTCTGTGGGCAGCAGCTACCGGCCGGCGCCGAGGGTCACTGTCAGGGCGCCCCACGCCTCTCCCTTCCCTGCTGCCTCTTGCCCCGGCCAGCTCCGCTCCCTGCGGGGCCCCTCCAGGTTTTGGATTTCGTGGCCGCAGAGATGGACACAGAGTCAGATGGGACCCTGAACATCCACCTGCGCCCCGTGCGTTCCGGTGTAGTCTGACTACTGTGCAGACCTCCCTGGGCGGGGACCGGGCTGAGCGAGGGCTCTGCTTGAGCAGCGGCTCCGCGTCTCTGAAAAGCCTCTCGAGCTCACAGGTCTCTTTACAGAGCAGCCTGCCGAGCAGCTACAAACAGTGGCTCTTTGTTTTCCGGTTCCTTTACCCCTGCGGTGACTTTTATTGCTTAATTATCACACGCCCCATGCTTCTGAGCAGCCTAATTTATGGCCACGCTTTCTAATGACATGAGATGCGTAACCTCACAGTATCCACCCCCAGAGGCCGTTCACAACAGAAGAGCTGTCTTGCCAGCAGCCCCCACTGCATACATCACCAGGAGCCTCCCTTCGAGGCCCTCCCGCAGCCTGGGCTGGCCGGCTTTGGGTCCTGCTCTGGCCAGTGGTTATTACCTGGAGACGTTTTGAGGGGTGGGATGGAGAAGGGGCTTGGACGGGAGAACAGCTGAGAAACCTTGGCGGTCACAGCAGCCCCAGCGTGCCTGGCTGAGGGAGATCCGGCAGGTGCTGCCCATTTCTGCTCTGGCTCGTCCACTTGGGTAGAAAGACAGGGAGGCTTGTCAGGACACAAATCAGATCACATCACCCTTCCCTGTTTAACCCTAAGCCTAGACTCCGGGCCAGGGACCTTCAGGGCTCTTGCCTCCACCGCCACCTGGCTCACCCTCGCCTTCTGCTGGTCTCAGCCGTGGGGTCGCCTCCCCAGAAGGCCTGCCTGATCGCCTGTCCTCGGCCGCCCCCGCCAGGTGGCCGCTCACAACAGGGATTCCAGGTCACTGGTTTGCCACCAGCCTGGGCCACTGCACGCCAACACCCCCGGGGCAGGAACAGTTCATGTCGTTGAAGAAGAGGGAAGGGGAGTCAGAGAAAGAAAGATCAGGCAAAATTCTGGGAGATGCACTTTTTCATAATTCAGGATGTAGGACACTAGGCTACGTAGAAGGTATAATAAAGACCGTAAGTTGATGGACAGTGCTGCTCGATGGACGAAGGACAGTCTTTTCAACCGATGGCACAGAAATGACTGGAAGTTGTAGGCAAAAACCCACAAAACAGCTCTCGACCGAGGGCTCATACCCTCCACAAGAATGACCTCAAAATGGATCATGGATTTCCATATGAAGATAAACCAATTAAATTTTCCGAAAAAAAAAAAAAAACGCAGGAGAAGCTCAGGAGCTCAGGCCGCTGGAGGATATCTTGGCTGTGCCCAGTTTGGGGATATGACAAATAAAGCTGCTAGAAACATCCGTGTACAGGTTTTCAGGAGCTCAGGCCAGGCTTGGTGCTGACTTCCTGGATTTGGCACCAAAAGCAAGATCCGTAAGAGAAACCACAAAGTGATGAATCAGACTTCCTCGAGATGAAGGCCTTTTGCTCTGTGGAAAATCCTCTGAAGAAGACGGGAAGACCAGCTCCCTAGACCAGGAGGAGGTCCCTGCCAACCACACGTCTGGCCAAGCGCTTCTCTCTGGAACGCATGGAGAGCTCTCAGACTCCATGTGGAAGCAAACCGGTTAGAAAGATACAAAGTTTCATCGGAGGTCGTACCGGTAAGGCCAGGAGAACATCGTCCACAGCCTCGCCGTCAGAGACGCACAAATCCAGACCCGATGACAGTCCACGACACACGTATTGTGTAGAAACGAGCAGGAGCAAATGCGGGCCAGGATGCAGAGAAGCCAAGCCTTGCAGCGTTGCTGGACGGAATGAGAAGTCACACAGCCACTCTGGAAAACAGCTTGGCAGCGTCTTAAGAATCTAAACATACAGCAGCGCTGGGCTGGCTCAGTGGGTGGAGCCTGTGACTCGATCTTGGGATCGTGAGTTCGAGCCCCACGTTGGGTGTAGAGATGACTTAAAGATGAAATCTTAAAAAAAAAAAAAACAACCCACCCTGGATATACACGTACAGCCCAGCACCTGTACCCCTCCGCATTTATTTCAGAGAAGAGCTTATGTACAAGAAAACCTGTACACGGATGTTTCTAGCAGCTTTTTTGTCATATCCCCAAACTGGGCACAGCCAAGGTATCCTCCAGCGGACGAATGGCAAAAGAAGCCAGGGTCCGTCCACACTGTGGAACAGCACTCAGCAGAGGAAAGCATCAGGTTTTACAACAAGCTGCTTGGGTAGATCTCAAGGCCATGGTGCCAAGTGGAAATGGACAATCTCAGAAGGTCACCTACATGGTGATGTCACGCACATCACACGCTGGAACTTTCCAGGGGTGAGGGGTTGGCGGGGGAGGGCAGTCCCTGAGGGGTAGCATGAGGGAGATCTTTGAGGTGATGGAACAGTTCTGTGTCTTGACTGTGCTACTCGGATGGCATGCGTGCGCACACACACACCCCCGAGCGCTATAAAAGCGACGGTCCCTGTGTTGTACCAACGCCGCGTGTTTAGTTTTGACGTTGCACATGGTTGTGCGAGATTTTATCACGGGAGGAGCTGCGTGAAGGGTACGGGATGTCTCCGTCCGTCTCTACCCCTTCCTGTGAGTCTAGGAATTATTTCGCAGTACAGTATTATTTTAAAATTCAATCAAGCATGTTAGAGGAAAGGCTGGAAGAGCTTCCTTCCTCCTTTATGGGAAATTATCATAAAAATTCCTGCCGTGCAGCGTGGTAGACAGAGACTATGGGGCCCCGGGATGTGGGGAGAGAGGAAGGGAGCCTTGTCTGGTAATTAAATTTTTCAAGTCTAGAGCTGCCAAAAAGCATGGAGCGGCCGTATGTGTAATGACCCAGAAAGGTCTCAGAGACCTCCGTCAAGTGTGAAAACACAAGTCCGGGGCGACAGAGCTGCATCCACGCAGATGTGGGTGACTGGAGAAAAGTCTGGAAGGAGGTCGGCCGATGACGGCTCCGGGGCTGAGGCAGGCACAGGTCTGCTTCCTGGTTATGCAATGAATAAAACAAAAAACAAGGACGGACGGACGGACGGACGGAGGGAGGGAGGGAGTTCCAAGTCTGACAGGTTGTGTGAGCGGCTGGGACCGTAATGCGGGTGACGGATCCAAGGCCCCCAGTCCCCGCCCCGAGAACATCAGACCAGAACTCACAGCAGCCCCCCACGAGCAGCCCAGGGTGGCCAGGCCTTCGCGGCTGGGGAGGCACCCGGCAAGAGCCCAGCCCTGGGGGGTTGCTGTCGGGAGTTTTATTAGCATTTCTCCAGGTTCTAGGACCTTCGAGGATGCACCCTTAGGAGACACTTCCTTGTTTTCTTCTGCAGTTGCTTCTTGCTGCTACCTTAAATACATTCAGCTGTTTTTCTTTTGAAGTAAATGTGATTCTTTATAATAATAATTTAAAAAATAGGCATTTTTCTCCTGCCCCCAAATGAAAGATTTTTGCCACAGGCGGAGGTCACAATTACGGCTACCCTATCTGCAGCTTACCTTTGAGAAGCTGGAGGGGGGCACACAGAAGGTCTTAATTATTTATCCTCACTAAATGAGCTGGGAAACGTGGGAGTGGGGAAGCCAAAGTCCAGAGAGGTCAAATGGCTGGTCCAGGGTCACACAGCACATTCCACCAGCAAAGCCTGGACTCCTTCCTGCCCTCGGGCTACAGCCACGAGAATGCCCATTGATTTACAGGAGACTGGAGTCTGCCAGAGAGCCTCCTGCAGACAGAGGCCAGACCCCAGGGGCCTGGCTACTCTCAGACAGGACCCCCCCAATCCCCAAGGCGCTCTCTCCCCAGGCCCCAGAGCAGTGCCCAGCCTTGGTCCACGCAGGTGCAGGGGCTTTCTAAACAATGCACATCTGATCCTATCTCTCTCAACACCCGCTGGTATCTTCTCTTGCCCTTGGGGCGTGGGGCACAATTTCCAAGGGCTCTGTGCTATCTCCAGGATCGCATCCCGCCTCCTCCCAGACCAGCACACCCTAGGATCCCCCGTTTCATCCCCACCCCATCTCGCTGCACCGTCCCGTCCCTCCTGAGACCTCCCGGAGCTCTGCAGGAGATGTTGCTGTCCCTGCACTTTGCACCCGGAAAGGTCTTTTGGACATTTTTTACAGCAACCCGTTCAGTGCCCACCTGTCCCAGCAGCTCTAAGCTCCATGGAACAGGGGTTAAGGCCGGACGGTTCTCTGTGCACCTCCTGGCCTGGACAGCCAGCCTGCACCTGGTAGATCGTCTTTGTGGCTCTGGGATCCCACTTCCTTTCCCTCTAAGAACCAACTCTTTTCCGAGGACAGCTTTCCTCCTCCACTGCAACGCCTAAGAGGCGGTCTTTGGAAGAAATTCACTATTCCTTGGGGAACCTAGAGACGGGGACAGGGTAGCCCTTCTGTCTGCAGAAAGGGTGCAGGTACCGAAGGCAAGCCCTTGGGCATTTAGGTCCCTCTCTCCCCTGGCACGGGGGAGCTCGGTAATTAGAGCCAGCATGTCGGAGTGGCTCCTGGATCCCAAAAGGGGCAGCGATGGCAGTCCGCCCAGAGCAGAGGGCCCGGCCAGGACAGGTGGCCCATGGCAGCAGCCCCTCCCTGAGGATGTTTAGTCTAGGAGGCCTCTGGCTGGAGGGTGGGGGTCTCTGAGAGCCCACCCAGCCAGGGGAATCTGGGATTCTCAGGCTCATTCCCTATGAATCTTTAAAACTATTTGAAAGTGATTAGGGCTTGTAAAAGTGTGTGCTTCCATGTGATATCGGAGAGGTCCCCAGAGCACAGGGACTGGGATGTAGGTGTGGGGGCTGTTCGGAAGCTCTTCAAAGAGCAGAGAGGGGCAGAGGGCTGGCCAGGCACAAGCATCTGGGGAAGGGGTGTCAGGAAGGCAGGAGGCCTGGGACCAGGTCCACTCCGGAGCTGGGGAGCTTGGTCCTGGCGGGGGTCCTCTTGGAGGCAGGGAGAGGACTGTCCGTAGAGGGCTTCTGGGGACTTTGGGGTGTCATGGAAATGTGCTGTATTTTCATTGACTACTCCGGTATCTAAAGTTTTTTAAAGTTATCTTTACGCCCAATGTGGGGCTCGAATTCACAACCCTGAGATCAAGGAGTTAGATGCTCCACCGGCTGAACCCACCAGGCACCCCCAGCTCCAAGTTGGATAAATTTGTCAAAACTCATCAAGTTATACATGAACCATTTCCATGTCTAAAAATTATATCCCAATAAAGTTGTTTTAAGAGAAAAAAACAAGAAGACAGATTGTGGAGAAAATGGCCAAGGCAGGAGTTGTAAGAGAGAAAGGGGTTGGTGAGGGTGCTAGGGAGCTACAGATGGTTTCAGAGCAAGAGGAGAGAGGCTGATGCACGGCGATGGCCACGCTTCCCAACGGTTGCTTTGGTGGTGGAGTGAATTAGACCAGGAGGGGGGTGGCAGCATAGGATTTGAGGACCCAGGCCATTCCAGGGGAGGAAGGGCTACCCTTCCTCTGAATGAGATCAGCCCTGTGTCCACGATCTCATCCGTCCGCTCACCCGTCCTACCCGCCAGGAACGTGAACAGGCTCCTGCTAACGGGAACGAGCTGTCTACAGTCTGTATAGCAACAATAACCATGATCGTCACAGTGCACACATCCTGCCTGCTTCCTCAATCCTGAGGGCCATGGCCCTGGAGACGGTTTTTTTTTTTTTTTTTTTTAAATTTAATTATTTATGTATCTATTTGAGAGAGAGAGCGATAGCAGGGGGAAGATGAACAGAGGAAGAGCGACAGCAGACCCCACGCTGAGCGCGGAGCCTGATGCAGGTCTCTGTCTCACAACATTAATATTCTCATTAAGACGGGAAATCCGAGGTCCAGAGAAGGTCACGGTCTTGCCCAAGACCACACAGCCAGGGAGCGTGACGTTTGTGTGGGGAGCTTGTGGACGGATCTGCCTGCAGCCCTCTGCCCCCCAGGCAGGGAGTCTCCTACAGCAGGACTTGGGTGGAGCAATGTTCTCTCTGAGCCTTTTGATGGCTCTTTGCGGGTGAGCAGAGGGTGGAGGTTGGGGTGGGGGAGTGAAGCGAGGGACTCCTTACAGAGCGGTGGGCATGAGCAAAGATGGGGGATCCGATCAGGCTGGCCCCGTGCCTCCCTGCCTTGCACTGGCCTGATGAGCATGGGAGCCCAACAGCAGGTGGGAAATACCTCCCGTTTTAATGAGCACTTACTATATCCAGCCTGCCATGAGCACTCCAGCTGCAGTCCTACCGATTCCTCACGACTCGGACAGTGAGGGAGAACATTCCTGCTTTCACGGAGGGAAACTGAGGCTCAGATAAATCAAGCAGCTTGCCCAGGGTTTGCTCACGGACATGGAGCAGGTAGGGCCAGAAGAGGGGGACCCCACTCAGGATCCCCACCCAGGTTCCCCTGACTCGGAAGAGCTAGGCGCTTCACGGTTGGGCTGCGTGTCCAGCAACCCCAAAGAGGGTCTGAGCCGTCCAGTGGTCGCTGCCCAGTGGCCTGTCCTGGTGGCCTCGCCGCTGGTCCTGCTCTGTGCCTGGGTGGTAAAGCTGTGTTTTCCGTCCAGGGAAGGACTCTTCCTCTACAGAGAGAAGGCCAGTGGGTCCTGAACCTGGGCGGTCTCATCCCGGGGGCCTCGGGCCCTGGCCCGCAGTTGCGAGGATTTCTGCGCGCCCGTCCCACCGTGTCTGAGCAGTGCCCGTCGGTGACCAACTGTCTGCCCATAACCCGGCAGGAACCTCTCGGAGAAGTTCCTCACCACCCTGACGCTTTCGCTCACAACAAAACCATGTCAAAACTAAGTCTAATAAAGCGGAAAATGGGGAATGAAATGAAATGAAATCAGCTCTACTTGGGGTAGGCCGGCAAGAAACTTCAAATTAGTTCAATCCGACCCATCTTCGCCGCTTCGCGATTGATACCCCAGACCAGGGGTTGATCTCGGATGAAGGCACCAGGGACGAGGTGGGAAATGGAAATTATCATTTGCAAACATTAGGCTGACACTTTGTGCGTGCGGGAGATGAGGGCTGACAGCTCTGATTTGCCGGCTCGGCTCCTCTCTGCCAAAGAGCGCTCTGTGGATTAGGGGGGCCCCTTTCATGGCAACCCATCTTCATCTTCGCTGCTCATTAAAACTTTGTGGAGCTGGAGAAGTTGGCGGAGGAGAGGAAACTGCAGGAACCTTCTGAGGGACTTCAGGTACACATTTGTTGAAAGGTGTTTGAGAAGGGAGCCTTGGGTCTGACAAACCGGATTTTAGTACGGCTCTCCGTGCGCAGCGGGCTAAAATAATTGGTCATCAGTGACTACTAATTCGGTTTAGTAGCCAGAGGCAATTTTTTTCTTCCTGGAAAATCAATGACAGCACGGAGGTCTGTTCAACGTGATTCCGCTCAAAACTGGGCCTTATTTGGCGCTTGATGCTTCTTCAGTGGGGACAGCGATTTTGTTAAAATAAAATTAAAATCCATCTCTACTATGCCAGTGGTCCGCCGCTCCCAGGGGGCGGGCAAGGCGCCGGCACCGGCCCCCGCACGGCCCCGGAGGGCTGGAGGAGTAGACAGTGGCCTCCGGGATGGGCTGCGGCCAAGGACCAGGGACGGTCTGGTTTGGGGGGAGGGAGGGGGCTGGAGGCCGGGCTTCTGTCACAGGCTGGAAATCAAAACCGAGCCCACGAGGGACAGCCCACAGTGGCACTGTGTATGGAGCCCCAGCTCCTGGTGCACCCCCCAGAGCTGTCCCTCTCTGCTCCGTGGGGCCTGCGTGCTCAGACGGCCCGGAGTAGTGTGCTTCCCTTCGCCTCCACACCCGAAGCTTCCTGAACGGGCCCCTGTGTCTGACAGCCCAGGGACATCAGGGACCGTCCGCGGAGCCCTCAGCTCCTGCCTGCAGCTGCACCGCTGTTTCTCCCGGGAGGTGCTCCTGGCTGACTTTGCCTCCACCCTGCCAAAGCCACAGCTAAATCCGTTTTTTATTTTGTGCTTTGTTTTTTTTAATTAACATTTTTATCGAGATCATTGTAGATTTCACAAGCAATTGTAAGAAAGGAAACAGAGGGGTTCAGTGCACGCATCTCAGACTTCCTCGTGGTCACGTGTGTGTCTATTTCTCCGCAACGTCATCACACGCAGGGCTTCACGCGCCCGCGGCACGGTCAGGATGCACAACACTGCCTCACCCCAGGCCCCTCCGGGACCCTTGGCCACCACGCCCCCTTCCTCCCACGCTGCACCCATGTGCCCAGGACGGTTCCAGGTCACCCTCACAAGAGCCCCACAAGGGAGAGGACCTGGGACCGCCATCAGCCCGTGTTTCACTGATGAAGACACCGGTTGATGAGGAACTAGCGTGAATGATGCCAGACGATCTGTACAGCTCAAGTAGAGGAAGTCGGCTGCTCGGGACCTGGATTTGAGGGTCCTGCCCCAGCGTGGTTGCAAATAGCAGACTCCGGGACTGCAAAGAGCAGTCTCCAGTGTTCAAAAACTCTCTGCTACCAATGTATACATTTTTAAAATCAGAATTCACGTAAAAACCCAAATGTCTGGCTTTCCTTAGTGAAGCATTAGATTGTCGGTTAGGACAGCGCTGGGCCCCCATTCCCATGGGTCCATAACCGGCTGGAGCTGCTGCCCTTGGACCAGGCATGTGCTCCACCGAGACACAGACCCCACCATTCCCTACTGCCTCACACAGCGTTGGCTTCCCTCTCCTCCCCGCCAGGCCTCTACAAGCCTAGGAAACTCTGCCCCCTCTCCAAGAGGCTCTGTGCCTTGCATCACAGGGCTATGTGGCGACAGTCCTGGGTACCTCTCTTCTCAAGAACTCCAAGGACTCTTTACTGATGAACTCACACCATTTCTTCGGACCGAGGAGGACGTAGTCTTGCCCCCACCTACAGACAAAGAAATGGAGGCCCGCAAAGAGCGGGAGCTCAGAGCCCCTCCGCGTGGGAGCCAGAGTGCCGTGTGGAGTCTGGGGTCTGCTCAGTTTTCCATCCTCTCTCCGCCTCCGTCTCGGCTCTCTTGGGAAGAGGCGGGAGAAGAGAGGAAACTCGCTCAGCGGAGGGAGGGTTTGGACAGGCCCGAAGGGAAAAGCAGGACCAACCTGCCCACTGGCCCAGGAGGCCTGACGCCTAGGCTCTAGGACACTGTTAGGGGCCCATGGAAATGGTTTCATTTCTTTTAAAATCAGCACAGCCATTAAATATTTTAGATTATCATAATGCTTTTTGTGTGCGGAGGAGAGGGCTCACGGCAGCAAGCGTGCTCGAGGGCTTGCGGAAATCCCGCCATCGCCAGGTGCCCGGAGCGGGAAGACACAGGCCTGGGCCTGCCTCTCCGAACAGCGTTTCCATCCCGTGGGAGACCAGGGATCCTCAGTCTTGAGGACACAAAAGAATTATCCCACGTACAGCGGCCTGGGCCCCACCATCGGACTTTCCGACTTGCCCAGGCCCCGGCGTGTCACCGAGGCTGCAGCCCCCCACCCCCAGGGGTGCCTGGCCCACAGGATTGCCGGCACCCTTTGGGGGTCCAGCTCTGAGCCTCCCCCGTGCAGAGGACCCTCCAAGCGGATCGCCAGCAGCGCCTCTGTGGGGGCGGGTGGCCGGCCCGGCCCCAGGGGACCTGCCGCAGCTCCCACACCCCTCCTCACCCCCCTGCCTTGTTCCTGCTTGTCCCCCTCAGCCCGAGGGCCTGTCTTTTCTAACTAGCCTGGAGGAAGGGGCGGTAATTGAGGGGCTGCTCTCCCTGGCAGGACTCTTAGAGCTAATTAGAGAAGAGGACCTCTGGGCTTGTGGTTATTTTTTAATTGTTTGTGGATCCAACATAAAAGCTAATGACAGGGCAGGGAGACTTAGTTAGCCGAGGCTCTCCTGACTTCTAAACTTGTCTAAGAGGTCATTTGCAATTTGTTAACATTTTTTCACAAGGGTGAAGTCAATTAGCAGTTTCCCCACACAGACGCCCAGAGGCGGGCCCAGGCTTTCTGGAAGCTTCTGTCTCAACCTTGAGGGTCTGTGCCTGAAACGGGAGCTCCCCCTGTGTCCTGCAGCGCTCCCCCCCCCCCCCGCCCCGCTGCAGGCTCCGGTGGGGCTTGAGCCCCCCTGGGGGAGAGGCCCAGTGGAGCCAGCGCACATGACGGGGGACAGAGTGCCTCGTGCACACGCAGACGTCTGCTGCGCAGGGGTCCTGGCGTCTGGGGACAGGGTGAGTAGCAGATGGGGCCTCCCTGCCCCGTGGGGTTGCAGAGAGGGCACCGGCTCCTGGCAGAAGCCGAGGAGGCCCCTTCAGCCCAGCAACTCCCCCCATGGACTTGACCCTGAGGAACCTCGCCCACAGGAAATGAGGAGCCACCTGGACATCCCACGATGGGAGACGAAAACACCCGCCCGGCGGGGCAGGGTGACCTTTGCAAATGTGTGGAGCGACAAAAGCCAGTTGCCACGCAAAGGGATTTACGTGTTTCGAAGCCACATGAACACACAAATACGCATTATTGACGGCCGCCTAGCGCTGGAGCGAAGATGGGCGAACCCAGAGGACAGGACGCGTATTCCAACCTCAGGAGGGTCCCCCGGGGGCAGAGGGAAGGGCGTGGGGCCAGGAGGGGCTGAGAAGGGGCTTCAAGCTGCATTTGGTCTATTTTATTTCTCTTAATAAGGGCTCGGATGCAAATATAGCCTGGGGGTAAAATTTGTGAAACCCAAGTGTGGGGCCACGGAGTTAGTTACGAAAGCTTCTGAACTTCTCTGCACTTTTGGAGAGTTTCCTAATAAATACGAAGAAAGGAGTGGCCAAATTTTGCTCCTCCGGAAAGCATGGATACCTGTCATCTTTCGGCTGATTAAAACTCTTGACTGATTGCGAACTTTCTTATTTTCCACAAACACAGGACGGGCAGCACGTGACAAGACGACAGGAGCACGCGTGCCGAAGCAATAGTTCCGTTCCCGACAAAGAAGTTCCCTCCAAGCCCCACGGTGCCTCAAGTGCGCCGCTTTCTGACTTTGCGGGAAGATGCCCTGATGACCACAGTAGGGTGACCGGTGGGTGCCCCCCCCCACCCAGAGATACGTCCTCCTTCTACCCCAGAGCCCATGGGTGTGACGTGAAGTCAGAGAGGAGCTTTGGCCGACGTAACTAGCTTTGGGAGCTTGAGGTCAGATCACCCTGGATTATTAGGGTGAGCCCTGAATCCAGGGACCCGTGTCGTTGTTGGAGACAAAAGGGGAGAGACCGGAACACGTGGAGAGGAGGCGGTGTGAGCCGAGAGCTGAGGCTGGAGGACTCCGAGCCCAGGGACGCCCCGGGCCACCAGAGGGCAGGAGGGATTCTCGCCTAGAACCTTCGGCGGGAAGCGGGCCCCGTGACACTCTGTGGATTTCCGGCTCCATGTTAGGAGGGAATACACTTCTGTTGTGTGAAGCCACCGGGTTGGTGGTGATCTGTTCCAGAAGCCCCAGGAAGCTGATAATCAAAGCCCAGAGCCCAGCAGGTCCAAGCCCAGGGAAGTTGTTCCTCTCACGTGCTGGCTGTGTCCCAGCTGGGGAGCGATCACAAGCAAGCCAACCCTTCTCCCCTTCCAGTCAGGCAACCAGCACTCACTGAGCACCTACTATGTCCCGGGCCTGTGCTAGGCGTTGGGGATACAGCAGTGAACAAAACCAGGCGGGGCCCAGAGTCTCCCTGCGCCTTCCGCCATCCTCCCCTCCCACCGAAACAACGTGTCCTGTTTCATTTTGCGCCCCGTGTCCTCCTGGTATCCCGAACACCCGGCGTGACACCCAGCACAGGCGGGCCCTGAGTGAGCACACGGTACAGGACAGAAGCGACAGATAGGACCTCCAAGGTCAAATCCCACTCTCTGGCCACGCGATCACAGACAAGCATCTCTGTGGAAACCTCAGTTTCCCCATCTGTAGAAAGAGTGTTGCTACTCAAGCGTCATTCTGAAGGTCAGGGGAAAGGCTGGGCACGGAGGGTCTGTCCCTGTGCCCGGCCCCAGAGGAGCTAGCAAGGTGGAAGCTGGTATTATTATTACTGGAACCTGCAGGGCAGCCGGTTTTCTGGAACAAAAGGCCCCCTCCATCTGGCCTCCAAAGGGAAAGGGACGGCCTTGGCCCCTGAGCACATGTTCAGAGACACGCTGTAGGCTCTGAATTCTTTTGCGTGGGGGTCTCGCGCAGCAGCAGGCTGGGGTGCTGTGTTGGGCTCGAAACTGGCTCTCCCCGTGGGACCGGCTCCTCCGTGCCCCCATGTCAGAGGGGCCACCGTGTCACTGAGGGACAGAGCCAGGCACAGCCCAGCGAACCCTCCAGCTGTGTCGAGGCTGGGGCTACGGAGGCCGAGGCGCCAGGCCTACTCCCACGCTTTGCCCACCGACGCGGGCAGGCGAGGCCCAGCTCTAGAAAAATCAAAAGCGGGAGAGCGGGAGCTGGGGAGGCCCCGAGGGGGAGCGGCCTGCGGCCTCGTTAGTGCTGACCCTGGCACGGAGCCGCTCCTGATGGATGGGGTTCGGGAGGGCCAGGCCCCGGGGGAGCGCGGCCCTATCCATTATGGGCCCATCAGCGCCTCCCTGAGCCCTCCCTGCTCCGAATGCCGAGAGCCTCAGGCCGGGAATAAATCTCTGTCTGGGCCGCAGGAGAGCAGAGAGGGAAAAAAGGCAAAGCATGAAAAATGTCTCATTCCTGGCTCTGGCAACAAAGCCGCTTTGCAGGAAGGAGTGAGCAGAGTTTGGGGAGGGGCGAGAGGTAGGAGCAGACGCAGCCGGGCGGGGGTCCCAGAGAGGAAGCGGGGAGAGGGTAGGTCCCCTCACACCGCCCCCCAGCTACTCTCCCTGCCTGGGCCTCTTTTAACAAAAGGCCCCTGGGTCAGGTCCACGGAAGCAGGCTCCCCATGAGGACGGGCCCCTGTCGGACCCAGTTTGGGGTGTCCCAGGACCCGGCCTGGCAGTGATGCATAGGTCTGGGGTATCAGCCAACACCTCCCCGAGCATGAGGGTCTAGAGTAAACCATCTGGACCCGAACACCCAGGCTTCCGCTATCACCTGTGAGCTCTTGCTACAGGGACATAACCTCTCCCTGCCTCAGTTTCCCTGCGGGTCAGTGGAGGTGGTGGGCCACCGTGAGGACATGCTGAGTCACTCTGTGGAAAGCCTGGTCCCCGGGGAGAGCTCGCGAGCAGCAGCAGCACTGACCACTGTCCCTGCTGTTCGCAAATGGCCTCCCTCGGCCGAGGACGCGCCTGGAGACAGGCAGCCTTGCGGACGGGGTTCAGGATGTTGAAAGATGATTTCCTCATCCAGGCCCTGGCTCAGCCTCCTGGAAGCCTGCAGGCTGTGGGTATGGACAGCAGCTCAAATCCTGGCTCTGTCACCAACTGACCATGTGGCCTCAGGCAAGGGACTCTCTGGGCCTCAGTCTCCTCATCTATAAAATGGAGATGATAGTCCCTCCCTGTCGGAGGGGTTTAACAAGATGGTGCACCCGTCTGCTGTTTCTCGAGGGCTCTGCCACCTGAACCACAGGCCCGCTCTCCAAACACACACACCGGTCCTCGTTTTGTTCTCTCAAGGCTCTGAGAACAAAGCCCCTCCACTGTCCTCACTTATTGTCATGTTCCTGGTACACGGTGGTTTCTGTCCCTCACGCCAGCACCCCCGTATGCTATCTCTGGACCCCTTACTGTTTATGGGCCTTCCCTGAACGTATGATGCTTCACATTTTTTAAGTTGATGCTTCAAGTGTGACCTGAGCATCAGAATAGAGTGGGAAGGTCACCTCCCTTTTTCTGGACTTGCTACCTCTAGTAACGAGGCCAAGGGACACATTCACTGTTCAAGGCAGCCTTATTGATATTGATTGGTAACATCAAGCACAGGGGACAGAGCAGACTCTGGCTTTACCGCCTCCTCTGGCCTCAAACGGACTGTGTGTGTGTAGTTTCAAAGACTCTGTCTCAAAGCCTTCAAAGGTCCTGGACCATATTTCTCCTCAACAAATACTTAGTGAGCTCCTATGTGTGCCAGGCTCTGACGAAGCCGCAGTGAACAAAACTGGCATTGTCCCTGGCCTCCAGACCAGAGTGTCCAGGAAAGCAGAGAGCTAGTAACTGTCAGCGGCGGGAGCAGGTGGGCCAGGTTTCTAGGCCCCCGGATGTGCGTCTCAGGTGCGGGGTCAGGCCGGGTTCATTCAGCCGGCTTCCCGGCCACCCATAAATCTGGAGTGGGTCTCCCCATTCAGAAACTGTCGTCGATCCCCAGGTCGGTCGTCTGGGAAGGGTCTTATTATTATTTTATAGGAGTTTGGGTGGGCGGCTTGGATTTTGGCCGTCAGCTCTGGGAGGAACAAAATAACCCAGCGTGATTGATGGGCCCATTGTAAATTTGTAAAATAAATCAGCTTGGCAGAAAGATTCAAAAAACCTGTCAGGCAGCAAACATTTTTTTAACCGCCTGTAAAATTTCTCCATCCTTCAGGTTTGTCACTGTCAGGCTGCTGATGCATCTGATTGCTGGGCGGGCAGCCGCGCAGACAGACGGAGGACTGGTAGCATTTCCTGCCTTTCTTGTGCTTCTCATTTCTCCATGGTCTGAATGCGTTCAGCACCGGGACGGGGGCTGGTGGGTCTAAGCCAGACTAATTGGTGGAGGAACCAAGTTTTCTGCCAGAGTTGCACGTTGCTACCGGCTTCACATTCAGACTCCAAAGTGGCCCTTTATTTGTGGGTTCATTTGGTGAGTGTTTACTGAGGACCTCTTCAGCAAAGACCCTGTGGTCAGCACCGGGGATGCTGAGGAGCACAGAGCAGGCAGTGCGGTGAAGGTTCTGGGTGCCCCATCGAGGAGTTTGTTTGTCGGGATGTGGGGAGCCCCTGAAGGGGGAGGGAAGGGGAGGGGCCCATCGGAAGGGTAGCTCATTGTGTTCAGAGTAAATTTAAAGCTTTAAGAAAAATCCAGACAGGGTGGTCTTCCACTCTCTCTCTACATATACATATAAGTGACGCAGATTCTGTCTCAGCCCCCCGCTAGAGCAGAGAACGCGTGGGTGGCATCTCTACCCGTGTCTCCTCCATCCTATGTTCGTTAGGCAGGCAGGTCACTGTCACAGACACCATCCTAGTGTTTAGACCAGACCAATCCCCGTCCCAGTGCAGAGGCAGAGGCAAATAACTTCACCTCTCTGACCCTCGGTCTCTTCTTCTATACGATGGGATGTGAGAGTTCCAGCCTGGCACTCACTGAGCTGTTCAGAGTTATTTAAGGAGAGGGTGCCTGGGAGGCGTTCAATTATAACAATAACATAGTTGGCACTGTGAGTTCAGAGCAGGGGCCTCCTACTGTTCATCCGGCCCATGCCATACACAGACATGCGTGGCGGGGGGGGAGGTGCTGTTTGCCATCCATGGAGGGATAGATCCTCCTGCTAGCTGTCCTTGCTTGCGTGTGGCACGAGGCTCCCCAGGCTGGAGAGTGGCCGAGCCCTGGGTGCCCAGAACCTGCCAGGAGCAGCAGCTGGGCCGCCGCATGCTGCTCCGCCCTTCCCCGCTTCCCTGACTCCCCACCATCGACAATCCTGGACCAATTAGGAGCAGTAACAATTAAGATGTGCCAAGGGCATGTGAACATTTGCAAACACTTATTAAAATGCATCAATAATTAAGTGCTTCTTTAATAGTTACATTTCTGGCCTCCAGACATATCTGTCTGTGGACCTTGGGTCACAGCATGCTTGGAGATCTGTGTTACGGCCCTGCACACGGGTAATGAGAATTTAAAATCCTTCCCTGACTCGAGGTCTGAGATTTGACGGTGAGACGGGAGAGCCATCGCGCACGGGCTCTCTCCAGATGCCTGATCCGAGAGGTGTTGTCTTCAAAGCCGGCCAGCCAGACGGGGTACAAAGCCTGCTCTGCTACCTTGTAGCCCGAAGCTGCACCCCCTTTCCTGGCCTGAGAAGTAGATCATACGTCGAGGCCGGATACCTGCCTCGTAGGACTGGTATTAGTGTTAGCGATTCCGTGCACAAAAGGGCTGCCTGCCGCGTAAACTCAGCTCAGGGCCGCGTCGGTTCTTGGTGCCGCCCCCTCTATCAGAGGATGAAAGGAAGGAGCCCTTCCACAAGGGATCGGCACGGCCAGTCTACACGGGGATGGGAGGGGCTGCAACCTCGGTGTCCACCAGGACCAGACAAATAGCAAAAAAGGGAGAAGCCAGGCCAAGTGGGGACGGACAGATGGAGGAGCACGCATGGGTTCTGTCCGAGCGGGGCCCTGCCTCCCAGCGCCAGCCCCCGGGGCCAGGCAGGGGTGCTGACCTCGGTCGCCCAGCTTCTGACTTTGTAGGAGAAGCGGGAAATCCAGGTTTGTATATGAAACCCCCTGACTTTTTCAAATGTGGCAACTCGTTCAAACTTTCTAAGTGCCGCATGGGGAAACATGGCCAGGGGGCGACTTGGCCGTGGCCCCCGTTCTCGACCGCAAGTCCGCACGGGCTCTGCTTCCCGATCATTGCGTAGGGCCCCACTTTCTTTCAGCCACGGCAGCTCGTGCGCTGAAACGTACCTTTCCGATGTAGTGACAATCTGCGACAGATCGGTGTAGACTGGAAATCAAATCCGCTCACTGGAAAGGGACTGATTGAATAAGCCCAAACTGGGGTTTGGATCCCATATGGTATGGGGGGCTGAGAGGGCGGGCTGGTGGAGGCCTGTGCCGCCCCTCATACCCGCGATTTTGTCCATCGTAAGATACATAAAGGGCGAGAGGATTTGGCGTCGGGGGCAGGAGGCAGAGCTGGGGTCGGACTTGTCTCCTGTGCGGCCCTTGGCGTGCTCGGCTGCGTGCCCAGCTTCGAGTGAGTTTTCCGTGTATGTAGTCCGAGAGGGACCTGATGCTTTTTGCTAACATATCTGTACTTGTGAGTAAATGGCAGTCATTTGTTTCTTTGTCTATTTATTTATTGGACCAAATCGCCCGAACAACTCCTTGGGTAGTCGTGTGTAATCAGATTTGGTTTTTTAACATGCTTTTAAAGTAAAGAAATAAATACAATCGAGGCTTGTAAAAGGTGATCATTAGGAAATGGGCCTCGGCCCCATAACTTTAAAGTAATAGCCCCATTATGGAGAGGGGCGCTCATCTTTTAACTGCTTTTCTCACGTACGTGGCGAGGTGGAGGGGCTGTGCACGCAGGCCGGGCATCTTGGTAAAAGCTTTTCCGGCAACCACTTAACCTCCACTTATGAAGAAATAAAGCGGAATTGATGCTGATTTGGGCCTGCTTTGGGGGATATTTTTGCTCTGTAAAAGCCCTTTTGCTTGCAATTTGCTGAGCTGCCCTGTCACATGAGAAAAGGCTGCTGTTGATAAAGATAAAGCTTTATGGCCACGATATTTGCTGCTAACAGCAACCTAATGCAGCATTTTCATTTTTGTGCAATTAATGTTAACGTCTGCTACGAAAATTGTCATTAAATACCATTTTAAAATCCATTCAATTTGCATATGCAGAGCCCATTTACCATCACGGAAGATCTGGCCGGTACTTCATCACGTCTTTCCTCTGGAATTGTCGCCACTCGGCTCTAGAGCAATTTCAGATTTTATATTGAAAGCCAGATGATAATGGATGTCCTTTTGGAGCCCAGCTGACTTGAGCTTTTCCACTGTACAAGGAATAACAGCCCCCCAGGATCAGAAACTGTGGGCGTCCGCACCGTCCCTCAGTCCCGGGGAGGCAAGGAGAGGAGCAGCGAGCACTGCACGGGGAGTCTGCCCGCGGGGCTCCAGACCTGGCGCTTGTCCGGCCACAACATGCTTGGGAAAGTCTCTTCGCTTCTCTGAACTTCTGCTTTCTGGTTTTATTTGTTTTATTATTTTTTAAAGATTCTATTTATTTATCTCAGAGAGAGAGGGAGAGGGTGAGGAAGAAAGGGAGAGGGGCACGCAGACTCTCCACTGATCAGGGAGCCTGATGCGGGGCTCGATCTTGAGCACCATCTGCGCTGCAACCGAGAATCAGATGCCCAACGACTGAGCCACCCAGGTGTTCCTATTTATTTTACTTTTTTACCTTTTTTTAAAGTAAGCTCTATGGGCAACACGGGGCTTGAACTCGTGACCCCAAGACCAAGAGTCACATGCTCTACCGACTGAGCCAGCCGGGCGCCCCTGCTTTCTTTTTAAAATAAGGGCTTTGAACTAGGTGATGGCTAATGTTCTGTGTCTTCTAAAGTTTTTCCTCAAAGATTCATTCATTTATTTCCGGAGAGAGAGAAAGGGATTGGTGGGGAGACGAACTAGGAGAGGGTTCCCCGAATGGGGACTTGATCTCAGGGCCCTGGGGTCACCACCTGAGCCGAAACCGAGAGTCAGACTCAACCGACTGTACCACCAGGTGCCCCTATGTTTTTAAACATCAGCACATCAGGTTGAGAACCCATTTCGGGAAGGTTGGTTCATGTCTCCGTGCCTTGGCTGGGCAAGCAACCACCCAGACCCCCTGCACAGGGTTTTAAAGACAAAGGAGATTGACAGAGAGACCAGACATAATCCCGGAACCCTGGGATGTCCGGTTAGTGCTGTGACAGCCCACTGACAGATGAGGAACCGGAAGCCTCGAGGGGAAACAGCTGGTGACCAGGCTGGGACTAGAACCCCAGGCTCACTCCTAGCCAGAGCTGCTCCCAGACACTTCAAAGGTGGGCAGAAGATGGTGAGCAGACAATCAGTTAATCCAGTCCAGAAATGACTTTCCAGTGTGTCTTCAGGGTCACAGTCCCGGTTTGGAAGGCTGATGAACAGAAATGCCTTTCAGGGGAGAGATGTCCGTGGGAGCTGGGAGAGCTTCCTGTAGAGAAGGTGCTGGTCCGGACTCTGGGGACAAGTAGGTTTTGCTTCGTTGGGTCGAGAGAAAAGTCAGGGAAAAGCACAAAAGCCTTGTGGCTCTCGCTGTGGAAAACGCTGGCAGTTCCTTAAAAAACGTAATCTAGAATCGCGTATGATCCAGCAATTCCACTCATGAGCAGATGCCCTCGGAGAACTGAAAACAGGGACTCGAACGGACGTTTGCACACGATGTTCCCAGCAGCACGATTCACAAGAGCCCGAAGGTGGAAGTAACCCAGTGTCCACCGGCAGGTACATGGGTACACAGATACACGGGCACACGGGTACACGGATACACGGGCACACGGGTACATGGATACACGGGCACACGGACACACGGATACACGGGTACACGGATACACGGATACACGGGCACACGGACACACGGGCACATGGACACACGGGTACACGGACACATGGACACACGGATACACAGGTACACGGATACACGGATACATGGGCACATGGACACACGGGTACACGGACACACGGACACGGATACATGGGTACACGGATACATGGGTACATGGACACACGGGTACACGGACACACAGATACACGGATACACGGATACACGGGCACACGGATAAACAAAATGTGGTGTTGGGATATTTTTCTGCCTTCAAAAGGGAGGAAATTCGGGCACCTGCTTCGGACCTGGATGAACCTCGGAGCCATTACAGTGAATGAAATCAGCCAGACACAGAAGATCAAATACTGCATGATTCCATTTAGAGGATGCACCTGCCGTCTCAAAATCACAGAGATGGAAAGCAGCGCGCCGGCCACCGAGAGCTGAGGGGAGGGAGCAACAGAGAGATACTATCTCCCCGGGGCAGAGTGTCAGTCTGGGATGAAGAGAAAGTTCTGGAGATGATGGTCACGGTGGTTCACAGCAATGGGAATGTACTTCATGCCACCGAACCGGACATGTAAAAGTAGCACATCTTACCACAATAAAACACGATGAGAAGAAAAATTAAAAATAAAGAAGGAACCACAAATAAATAAATAAATAAATAAATAAAGCATGGGGTAGAGCCTGAAGAAGTGACATGTCTGGGAAGAGTGGCATGAGAGCGGGGAAGGGGCTGGTCCACACAGACGGACCAAGATACTGGCTCCTCGGTTTCAGGCGTCTAGGTGGGGCTTGGGGCAGCTGGAGGTCCCAGGCCATTTTGGCAGCTGCGAGCACTTCTGTTTCTTTGTATGGTGTGAGGCATACATGCCAGTAGTTTTTGTGAGGTTTGTACGGCGGCATCGTTTGGTGAGGATGCGTTGCTGTATCAACCGTCTGCTGCTGCGTTCCAGTCTCCTCCTTCTGGGGTCAGAACCTTGATTTCTGCATGTCTTCCACCACCTGCCCCTGTCGATTTGCAGAGACTGATTCCAATCCTCCAGCCCCTCCCAGAAGGGGCAGGGGATCCTGCCTGGCCCATCAGGGTCACGGAAACTCCCGGACTCTGCAGCTGGTTCAGAGGCAGACATGAGACCCAAGACTGGCCAATCAGTGTACTTCGCCGTCCCTTCTCGGTGTGGTTAGTTCCAGGAGAGGCAAAGCTCTGAAGTTGGGCCAAGGAGTCTTGATCTCAAGTCTCTGTTGAAGTTCCTGTGCCCTTCCCGCCGAGAATAGAACTGTTCCTGGTCATTTTGCTACATGAGGAGGGAGTGTGTCAGAGAATGAAGCCAGGACTGGGAAGCACAGGATGTTAAACTGGTAACATCCCTCCATTACCCAGATCCAGCTATGCCTGAAGCTCTCTACCCCAGAGCTTTTCAATCATATAAGCCAGTAAATTCCACTAAAAAAAAAAAAAATCAAGGCAGTTTGATTGGAGATTTGATGACACGCAACCACATTCTGCTTTTGTAGAATGTCTTGCCTTCCAGAGTTGGGACATGGGCTATGTGTCTGCTGCTGAACCCATCACTGGGACCGACGTTTGTGAGATACACTGCTTGACCAGGCTTGGAACACTCACCCCTTCCTGGAGTCAAAGGTCATGCCCCACATTGTTCCCTAATTCAGACACCTCTGAGCGCCCTCCCGCCCCATGGTGAAGCAAAGAACCTTGAGTGCCAGCCCCCTTACCGTGCCGGGGTCCCAAACGTCATATTTGGCGGGAGAGAGGGCAGGTCCTTCTTGACGTGCCGGTCTTCCTGGTCACTGATACGGATGTCGTTGAGCTGACGGTAGAGGAAATTCTCCCGAGCAGTGACCAGGCCGGCTTTCACTGCCCCCCGGTTCATGGCGATGTAGTTCCGGGTCAGCTCATGGGGGCAGGTGGGCTGCTGCTTAAACACATTCCAGTGTCCGATGGCTGGGGGCAGGGCGAGACAGCACCATGGAGCGGCGGTCAGTCTGGGAGGTGAAGCCACCGGGGGCACCTGACTGAGAAGAAGCTGGGGCGTGCGTCCCTTCCCGTCAACCCAGAGCCCGCTGCGGGACAGCCCTGCTTGGCCTGCTGGGAAGGAGGGGCCAGGATTCCCCGAGATCCCAGAGGGCACCTGAGCAACCTTTGAGTTGCTGGGTTTGTCCGGCCTTCACCTCCTCGGGGCCATCAGAGGGCTGGCGCGGAGCCCGTCTGTGCTCGAAGCTCGCACCGTGCAGAGCACAGTCTGGCCCGGGATCCGTGTTCCACCGCGGCTGGGGCCTGGGCTACTTCCCTGCTACCTCCGACCAGGACGCTGCCTGGACACCCCCGTCTTGGCCAAGCCCCGACTGTGGTTTCCACCAGAATCGTGCCGTGGGACCAGCACGTGAGACCCCGTGACTCTTGGCTCTGTCCCCGGAGCGCGGCCGCCTGCCTGGCTTGAGAGCTCAGGTCCCCTGGGGCTGCAGAGTCTGCTGGCTCACCTGCGGGGACACCTCCATCCAGTCCCCGGGTGTAGAGTCCATAATTAAAATCAACTCCCGGCAAACTGCAGCTTCTCTCTCGGGGCTTCCCGAGCTCAGCCTGTTGGGGAAAGACAGAGAGCAGAAGTGAGCAGCGGGACCCCAGACCGACCACACAGGACAAAGTCAGCAACAGGAGTCACTGGACGCTCGCGGGGGCCCAGGCCCTGTGGGCGACCTGGAGGGCCAGGAGGGTGCGGCGGCAGAGCCCTCCCTGAGCGGGGCCCAGAGACACGCGCTGGAGAAGCCTGCCGGGGTGCTCGTGCCGAGGGACAAGCGAGCAGATCAGGTCAGGAAGGCCCTGAGGTCTTCACAGAGGAGGCGCGTTTGTCTGGTGGAGCAGGAGGGACAAGTCCCCGCCCCCGAGCAGCTGCACTGGGGGACCCAGCCCAGATCTGCCTGGCTGGGACGGGCTGTCACTCACCACCACAGGACGTGCCTGGGCGCGGAGGCCCCGTGGGGGACGGAGCGGCACCTTCCCTACCTGACTCTTTATTCCTACCCAAGATGGCTTGTATCCCGGTCCCTGCAGCTCACGGGGACATCGATGCCTTCTCGAATCCTCACCGCCGTGGGGATACGGGGACAAGGCCCACTATCGCCTTCCCAGTGGCTTCCCAGTGGCTGGACAGCGTTCCTCACTCTCTGGGTCTCTGGCAGACTCCTCCTTGTCCCCCAGAAGGGGGTTGTAGGAACAAAACTGCCCTATCACCGACCGCACGACTTCCCTATTTTATAGACAGGGAAGCCGATGCCTAGAGAGACGGTCGTGATCCGGGCTCCCAAGGGACAGGATGGGTTTCACACGCCGGTGTGTTTGGCCCCCCGCCAGGGCTCTAAGTCATTAGAGTAGACGACACCGCCCCTCTTCAGAGGAGTGAGCGGCTCCCGAGGCAGAGGTCCTACCCTGTATGGTACGTAGATCATCTCCTTCTCAGCTTTATCGAGCCCTGGCTGGATTCCCACCGAGTCCCAGACACAGCGTTCAGTCCTTCCTAGGCTTCTCGTGCTGGGTCCTCACAACCCCCCTGTGAGGTGGACCCCATCGCCACCCCGTTTCTCAGATGAGGAAGCTGTGGCACAGACAAGTCAGGCAGTTTGCACAAAGCCACACAGCAGCAAGTGGCCGAGCCGGGATTTGAACCCAAGCCGTCTATCTCCAGCCCACGTTCAGATCCACCAGTTCAACAAAGACCCACGAGCCAGCATGCCTGGATTATAAATTCCCACGCAGCCAGAAGCATGACGTGTGTCGCCTTCCCTCTGCTGGTGGCACATTGCAGGTGCTCAATAAATGCCTGAGATTAAAAACCTCTTTCTCTGGGAAGCCCTCCCGGGTTGCCTTCAGTCCAGACAACTTTCCCTGTCATATGGCATCATGAGCTCTACCTACAGGGCACTTTCAAAATCACACAGTAGTACCTCCGCGGCACAGACGGGCTTGGACAGTATGACGCTTACACTCGGAGAGAGCCGGCCACCGAGGATGACATATCGCTGGAGGTCACTGACGTGAAATGTCTCAGACAGCAAGTCCATGGAGACAGGAAGTAGATTCGTGGTGGCTTCCGGCTGGGAGGGAGATGGGAATGGGATGCTCGGGGTGCGGGGTGATGGCTGAGAGGGACCCTAAAACCCACGATGGTGATGCTTGCCCAAGTCTGGGAATATGCGAAAAGCCACGGGCTTGGGCACTTTGTTTGGGTGAATTGTGCCGCGTGTGAACTGTACATCAGTGAAGCCGTTAGAAATGACAAAGCGGCGTAATTAAGTCATTAATTGCATGGCGATCAGCTTCATGTCTGTCTCCCCTGGTAAAATGTGTTCTCAGTCTTTGTCTGTTTTAAGGTTAATGTTTTTAAGCTCTTTAAAGATAGATCTTTTTTTTGTTTTTTTTAAGCAGTTTTATGTTCACAGCAAAACTGAGAAGAAAGTGTAGAGATTCTGCCCCTCCTCCCGCGACCCCTCCTCCCGCGACCCCTCCTCCCCCGCGCTCACCCCTTTATCCTTGTGCGCAGCGTACAACAGACGCTGGTGAATAAGGATGGAGGGAATGAACGAACGAAATGCCTCCGTGGAGACCCCATCCGTTCTCTTCTGCACATTGCTCTGCCTCTTCTTCCCCATCTCAAAACCAGGCCTGTCCCCCTTTGAGAGGGACAGAGCTCGGGGTTCCAGGCAGCCGCACGGAGCCTCTGCTGTGTGGTTCGTGGTTTGCTCTGAATTCCTTCTGCAAGACTCACTCTGAGCTGCAGACAAAGATCTGGCTTCTCATTTGTTTATGAAAATGACCTGGCCTCTCCGGTGACTGCAGGGGAAGTTAATTAAAATGTGGCTTCTCCAGGAGAGCCCCCCACCTCAGGGCAGGTGCAGGTGGGCAGATTTCCAGCTGGCAAAGGAACGACAGACAGACTCAGGCGCTGGCTGTTATGCTGGTGCTCGGGGGGTGGAGCAGGGAAGCAGAGAAGCTGGCAGGTGCCTGTCTCTGCGCTTTTGACCAAGAGCCCCCCAGAAATCAACGACTGCCCACAGACTTTGAAGCCTTAGGCTGCAAGAAACATCCCAATGGGAGGTTTACCCATTCTTTCACTCCATAAATATTTATTTTGTGCCTACTGTGCACCAAGCCCTGTGTTGGGGGTTCTGAGGTGAACAAAGCAGACTCACAGTCTTTGCCCCTAGGAAATGTGTTGTTTTGCAAAACGGACAACTGAAAAGTAACACTAGTCAATTGTACCAAGCACGGGTTGCCTCTAGCTCTAAAAATCTAAGTCCATAGAGTGAGAGAAGATATTTACAATAATATATCTTGCAAAAGACTTATCCATCATATATAAAGAGCTGCTACAAATCAATAAGAAAAAAAAAGGCAGACAGTCCTACAGAAGGGTGAGCAAGAGACTTGAACAGGCACTTCATTAAGAAGATGTCCAAGTGGCCAAGACCCATATATCAAGTTGTGTAACGTCAGAGAAATGCAAAGTAAAAACTCAATACTCTTGGTGAGAATGTGGAGCAACCAGAATATAGACGCAACTGGTGGGAAGTTAAAAACAGCCAGCGTGGAAAGCTGTGTAGCAGTATCTATTGAAGCTAAACATATGCCTACCTGGTAACCCAACCCAGTTCCCGCCTAGGCACCCAAGAGAAACGAGTGCCCATGTTCAAAAAAGACATGTCTAAGAACGCTCACAGCGCCTCCATTCCTAATAGCCAAGTACTGGAAACCATCCAAATGGCCACGATAGGTGGATAAAAAAACTTGTGACATATTCATTCCATAGAACACTCCCCAGCTGCCATGCTCAATCAGGGATAGTTTTGGCCTCCCAAAGGACACCTCTGGGATGTTGGAGACATTTTGAGTTGTCATAATTTGGGAAGGAGTTCTACCTTCCATGTGATGGCTGGAAGCCAGGGATACCACTGACCATCCTACAGGCACAATACAGTCCTCACCCTCAACATTGAAGAATTATCTGGCCCCAAATGCCAATAGTGCTGAGGCTAGGAAATCCCACACTACAGCAACAATGAAGACATAGTCACATACAACCACACTGCAGCTTTCGCATGGAGCGCAGAATGAGAGAAGCCAAACACGCAAGGCACATGCACTCAGGTGCCCTTGGGGCTGGGTGGCGGCTAAGAGCAGCACAAGGGGGCTTCGGGAGTGCTGGTCCCGCTGCTTCCTGACCTGATGTGGGTCCTGCCTGCTGGCCTCCTTCAGAACCATTCGTCTGGCCACAGATCGAAAGAGCACTGTGTTCTTGAGTGACGCGGAGCGCCCCCTTCACGCCAGCGTCATGGAGGCCCCGGCACGAGAGAAACAGCAGTAGCCACGCAAAAGCCATTTGTTAGGTCCCAGAGGGCTCTCTGCTATGCGCTTCTGCGACGTTGGGTTCACATCCAGAATTCCCCGAGTGTTGGTTTTGTCGTTTGCTCTAACTTTTCCAGACTGGAGTACCCGCCAAAAGGAATGGGTAGAGCTCCCCGAGAGTTCAGCAGGGAAGGGGGTTCAGCCTTCTAGCCCTGCAGCCGGCCTTGCTTCCGCTCAGCATCCAAGAGGGCCACCTGTAAGACACCAAAGGGTCCCAGGGCCGATGTCCGGAACACCATGGAGCTGTGCGCAGAGCATCTGTCCAGGCTAGTAGGGCAGGCGTGCTCCCTGACCTTTTCCTGGGTTTCCCCCCACCCCCCAAAACTCCCATGCTTGAAATCGGCCCTTGGCAGCTCGGTCCTTTAGGTCTAGAGGTCAAGTGCCTTGGGGCCCCTGTGTTCACAAGTAGATGCCCAGAGGAGCAGCGGACTCACCCATGACCAGCCCAGGTGACTGATGAGACGAGCTCACCGGCCCGCCTTGTGCCAACGCCGCTGACCCCAGTGACCCCTGTAATCACGGTGACCACGCGCCAGGCTTCTTCACCTCCATCACCGCTAATGCTGAAAATCATCCCGCAAAGTTGTTCCTACTGTCCCGGCTGGGTGGAGAAACAGAGGCCCAGACAGCTTTAGGGCCTTGTTGGACGCAGAGCTCGTGAGCGGACAAGGCAGGATTCGAACCCACTTGGCAGTGGGCATGAACGGTTCCTCACCCTCCCACGAGCGCCAGGCGGGGCTCTGCAGGCAAGTTGCCCCTCACGCAGGGGGGCGTGGCTTTGACTTCGGGCACCGCCCCTCCTCCCACACAGGCTAGCCTTATGCCCAGGAGGGCCCCAGGTCAAGTCCCTGTCTTCAGGTATAGTTTGGGGTTGTGGGAAGAGCTGCCACTTCAGAAAACCCAGGAGGCCTGATGTGACCTGCACGCACAATGGGAAGTCCTGACCGTGTCAGGAAAAAGTGGGCAGGGAAAGAAAGAAAGGCGCGGACCTTGGTTTAGCATTGTGGAGACAGCTGACCTGAAGAGGATTCCAGTGGGTCAGCCAGGGAGGGGTGGGGAGCCAAGCATTCTCTGAGGGGCCTCTTGGAAGCAGGAAGGAGCATTGAGCCAGAGGCGGAAGAGCCTGGCACTGATCTGGGCCTCCTTCCCCCGCTTGAGCACAGAGGCCTTCTAGAAGCCTACAGACAGAGGCTGCCTGGCAGAGAGTGCTGCAAGTCTCTGGGCACCTCAGGGGAGCTGTGTGAAGCCAGCAGGTGCTCAGAGCTCCTGACTCTGAACTTCCAGATGCAGGCAAGCGAGTCGCGACAGACATCTGAGATCAGCTGCTATTGAAATGAAAGGTAATTGCTGATCCCCTGCTTTGCCATGGCAACCCTGCTCTGATATCCATGAAATCGATGAGCTTGGCCACACATCTCAGCTTTGATTAGCCACTCAGGTCCCCCAAGCTACCTGCCTCCCAGCTCAGAACAAGATGAGAGACATCCCAGAGGCAACAGCTCTCAGACTGGAATGTGCAAAGGTCCTGGGGCAGATGGCATGGCTGGGCTGTTGGGCCATGTGAAGGCTGCAAGCACCTTCCCCACACTGGGATCCCTCGGAACCACCACACTCTCTTTGCTGCAGAAGTAAAGAAAGGAACGAGGAAGACAATTCACACTTACTGAGCACCTCCTTCCTGCCAGGAGCTCATGTTATGTGCTCTCGTTTAGGAAACCTTTTTACTGAGCACTCACCGTCCTGAGAGCTTCTCGTGCTTCTCCCTGAACCCTGCCAATCCCACTTCACAGATGGGAAAACCGCAGGTTCACACCTGCCCAAGGCCACCCTGGTATTAAATGCAGCAGCCGAGGTAACACTCAGCTCTCTCAGATGTGCCAACCCCACAGCCGGCCTCCCAGCAGCTCTTTGAGGGAGGTCAGGTCATCACCAGTGGACAGGTGGGGAAGTTGAGGCTCAGGAAGAGAAGGGACCGGTGAACCCCTTTCTGCCTGCAGCTTTACACCCCTCGGGCATTTCCTGTGTCTGAGGGCAGAATTCTAAGGCAGCTCCTGCAAAATCCCCAAGGTCCTTAAACAGGCACCCTCAGCTTCGCACTGCCGGGACGCGTGAACCGCGGGACGCTACCGAAATACAGCCCAGGAGCCGGGCTCCCTCGCGGCCAGCGAGGTGCTCGAGTCAAGAGGCGCTCGGAGGCGGGAGCAGGATCCGGGCTCTGCATCAGACCACCCCGCCCTCCTCAGCAGCATTCAAACTGTGCCTTTTTCCGAGTTTGCTCTGTCACAAAGTGGCTTGGCTGGAATACAGCTCTGGGTGACAGCTGTCCCCATCAGCAGACAGCTTCATTAAACCTCATTAAGATGTCATCCCTTGCTATCTTAGTTCCCGTCTCTCAGCTCTAATTAAAACCAGCTCTCTCCCCGTCCCAGGGGTCCTGGGATTCTCTGGGCTCCTTCTGCACGACACACAGCTCCCTCCGACGCTTGCATAAAGGACCAGGCCCTGGACACCGGCCCCGGATCAGGGGTCAGGACCAGGCCGGGCAGGCGGCACCCTCCCCTCCCAGCCCGAAGAAGCGCCCTGGGTGCGCCAGTCCCTGGTAGGAGGACCACTGGGGCTTCCGGGGAAAGTCCAGGGGGTGGTCCCTTCAGGCTGTCACCTTGCTCCGAAGTCACCTGCGGGCCGGAAGGACAGCCCCTAGCCCTGGAGCCTTGCCAGAGCCGGTTCTCCGCGGAACAGCTTCACAAGTGAGCTGGCCTTGCACTTCTAGTCTAAGAATTTCCCACCCGATCTACTTTTGAAAATTCTTATCCAGCCCCTGTTTCCCAGCCAAGAGGGGAAGGCGGGGGAGATGAGTTGCCTTGATTTCTTGGCTGGCCGGAACTGGGTCTGACTCTGGACGAATGAACAGAGGGCATTTTCCAAGATGGGCTTTGGGTCTGGAAGCCCAGTGCCTGGGATCTAGCCCTCCTGCGGATACTCTGTCCCGCCAGAGAAATCCCCGTAGTGGAATCCCTCCCACTGGCCCCTGCCAGACAGAATGTAGTTCATTAACCCTCTAGCCCAGCGTCTGAACGAAACGAGTGTTTGTCCGACGGCTGAAAAGCCTCCACTCACTTTCCTGCATGCTATTCAAGGGTAGTTACATGAAATCCCACAGTTATTGCCTGGGAGTTATTAAATAAATATCTGTCTGTCGCTATACCCGGGCATGCACATGCACACCCCATACCATGGCGCTCATGGAGGGATCGTTCATTATTATAGAACAACTTAAGATCCTCAAATGAAAAGCACAATATAAATGCAAATTGCGACCCTGATTAGCATAGAGGATATTTATTTATTTCCATAATGAGAACCTCAGATAAACAATCATGTGAAATAAGGTGCATTAGGCATCAAAGGACTCCGGCTCCGTCTTAGAAGCCAGATTCTTTGAACCATGTACATTGTGTGAGAGTGGCAGTTGAACACCGAATAATGATCCTAAAAAGACACACATAGGAGGACCACATCCATATATGATCAAAGGCGTATAAAATAATGTCAAGTGAAAAAAAAAAAACACAGCAGTATCCAGAATTTTACATATACTACCGTTACAACTGTGTTTTTTAAAAAAGCTTCATTGAAAAAAATACTGGAAGGAAACACAACGGAACCGATTGCAGGAGGGTGTGTAGTTAGACATAGGGGCCTTCCGAAGGGTGCCGAGCGGTCTCTTTTATTAATGAAAGAGTCAAAAGGTGGAGTTAAAGCACACGTTTCTATTTCCTGTGCATCTGCCAAGGGCCACAGTTACGGGTTTGTCCCGCATTAGTACAATGGCAGGGGTTATAATGGGGACCGAGCTGGCCGCCCCGGGATGGGGGGTGCCGCGGGCTGAGCATAAGGATCCAGGGAGCCGGCTTGTTAATGTCACACGGAACTGAGCCCCAGCTCTGCCGCCTCCCGTGTGACCTTGGGCAAGTCACCGAGTGCTTCTGGCCACTGCTTCCTCACCTGTGATTCCTCCCCGGGGCGCACTGAGTGTGTGTGGCTTCGGCTGCTGCTGGAGTTAGAGTTGGGGTTACCCAGTGGGTCTCCAGCTCAGGCTGCGGGGAGTCCCCACTGCACCTGCCGGGCCACCCCCGCTCTCACGGCCGGCCGGCCCGGGCTGCCTGTGCTTTGCCGCCCCTGGCCTGGCTCCTGCATCTTCCTGGGGCGGCCCGGGCTCCCTTCTCCCTCGGAGCTGCCAGGACCGTTCCTGCAGCTGACGGATGGGCCTTGCCGGTGAGGCGGTCACGGTGACGGGGCCCCCGCGCTCCCTCCCCTCCCCCGCCGACAGCTTGAAGCCAGGTCCTTCATTTGCATTTACATGATCTCGCTGTGCGGCTTATGAGAGCGAGAGATTTATTTGCTACTTAGCTTCATGTGTGATTACACTCGGAGAAGTCGGTGACAGCAAAGTGCATGGATGCGTCGCTCCGAGCCCGCGGCCTCCGGGGACCCGTAACTCAACAGCAGGGTTAGGTGGATGAGGGGGAAATGCGCAGCGTTTTGAAAAAGGCAAACGTGAGATGTTGGCAGGAGAAAACACCATGATCTGGGTGTTGTTTTGTTTTGTTTTGTTTTAATGAAAGCAAAAGAAACTGGCTCCGGTGTCATCGGAATTATGGACGCCGCACACTGCTCTCTGAGGGGTCTCATTGTCCCAGAAACTTTTCCTCCCAGGCAGAACCAAGGGCTCCTCAAAGAGACGGTGCCTCCAGGAAGGCGGCCAGGATCACCTCTGCTCACAGGCATGGCTCTCAGACCGGCTCTGCCACTTACACCCATGCGGCCTGTGCCCCAATGCTCCTCATCTGGGAAATGGGCAGATGACACCACCTTTCCAGTCTGCGGCTGAGAGGAGTGAACGTGGTGACTTCGAACCACGGTGGACACAGAGCAGGGCCTGATGAACCCACTGTTTTCTGAGAAACAAGGAATAAAGCTAAATGCCGTGGAGAAAAGTCCCTCGGCGTCACGCTCTTCCAGACAGATGTCACTTATGCGACTTAGGGGTGGTTCGCAGTGGTGGTCTGAGGCGGGGTCCCCGGCAGGCCCGCTCCAGAGGCCCACCGCTGGGGCAGGCTCAAGGAAGGCCAGCTTGTTTCCAGAATAGTCTGAGCCGGGCATCATTAGGAGCGGAGAGCTGCTGCTGCCAGCCGGTACCCTGTGGCAGTCCGGATCCAAACGGAAATCATTTGGAACGTTCCTGAGACATTAACAGTTTGGCGATCTTGGGCCAAACCACCTGGGTTGGAATTCCAGCTTCTCCACTCCCTGTGACTTCGAGCAAGTTGCTTAACCTCTGAGCCTGTGAAGTAGGGATACTGAGAGTCCCCGGCTCACAGGCTTGTTGGAGCATTTCATAACGCAGGGCAAACTGTGAGCATAGGTTCTTAATTAAAAAGTGGGCATACGAGCTAGTGGTCTTCATTAGCCTCACCGCTATTTCGAATTACCAACAGCTCTGCATTCGTGTCAACAGAGAAGCAGCTGGAAGATTCCTATGTCCATTTGATGGCTCTTCAAAGAGTTCAGCAGAGTTGCCAGCTGACCCAGCATTTCCAGTCCTAGGTAGACGCCCAAAGAAATTGAAATCAGATGTTCAAGCTCATGTAGGTTCACAACAGCATGACTCACAGTAGCCAGAAGATGGAAACCAGCCTGCTGTCCGTCAGCCGATGAGCAGATGACAGAATGTGCTAGATCTACAGTAAACTATTAGTCAGCCACAAAAAAGGCATGAAGTCCTTATAGACGCTGCACCGCGCTCGAACCTTGAAAGCGTTATGCTAAGGGAAACGAAGCCGGACACAGAAGCCACACAGTGTGTGATTCCGTCTCCATGAAATGGCCAGAATCGGCAAATCCACAGAGAAAGGAGGCAGATCAGTGATTGCCCAGGAGCAGGGCCAGAGGGGGATGGCGATGGGATTTCCTTTTAGGGTGATGTACATGTCTTGGAACAGAGGTGTGACCGCGTGACACTGCGTTGCTGAATACCGCTGAACTGTCCCCTTACAAATGGTGAATGGTTAATTTTATGTCAATGTTGACTCAATAAAAAGAAAAAAATCAGTGTGTCCGCAGGAAGGATGTGCCACGCCTCCCACCCGAGCAACTTAAGAAATTCTTTTCTCTCTTTGGGACGAGAAGGGAGAGAAACGCAAATGTGTATCCCACAGCAGCAGAAGGCGTTGGAAACTTCGCTCCACCTGAAGGAGGCGCGGCTGCGTGGCTGGGGGTGGACGGTGTCTCAGCGGGAGCTGCAGGATGTTAGCCGTGGGCCGTGTGGCCTCATCGCTGTCTCCGGTGGCTGCATGACCGGAAGCTGGCGAAGGCACGTCTGTTAGAGGCTTTTCGGTCTTCCCGAGGTAGTTGTTCCAAAGCTGACCAAGGGCCAGTGGACTTGATGGGTTCTACTTCCCATCACATCCCGCCTGGGCCTCATGTGGCCTTACTTTTGGGAGGCTGCCGTGGGCAAGGAGGAGCCCTGGACTGGGAGTCCAGAGACCTGAGAGGTGGTGTCCATCCACTTTGCTCCCCGCGGCGCCTGCCTTGTTCACACTGGGAGACACTGTAGGAGATCAGTGACTTTCCCACCAACTGCCACGCGTCTCCCCTGGCTCACAGAGAAGTGCCGGCTCCCTGAGGTGCACGGCAAAGAGAGGGTCCCCGGAGCGTGCAGCCCTCCTCCTGAACCAGCCAGACGGCTGCTAAGATCCGTGTTTTATTATGGGCGTCTCCACATCAGGCTTCTTCTGAAGAGTGGGCTCTACGTCTTTCAGAGAAAAGTGAGAGTCTCTGGGCGAGGCCATCTGGGGGGTCCTCCCCGGGTCCTCCCCAGGTCCACCCGGTGCAGACAGATGGGGTCTGAGTCCAGACTCTGATCGTCCTCACCATGTGACTGGGGGACCTGCTGGGGTCTCCGTCTGTCATCGGCCACACCCACCTCGAGTGGAAAGACCAGATTTAGATGAGATACCCGAGACGAGGTGCCAAGGGGCACAGAGCACGCAGTAGGCGCGCACCTGCTGGGACGGGCTCCTCCCTCCCCTTCTCCAGCACACTGCTGTCTCCGTAAAGGGAAGAAACACCTCTGCACCCACTTTGATGTAGCGTCCAACAAGCAAAGGGGCACGTTTCCAGACTGCTGAGAAGTAAGCAGCAGACCGGGGGCCGCCCCACCGACAGGGAGCCGTTGGCTGGACGGATAAACGACATACTCATCCGGTGACTCAGTCACTCCAGCTGCCAAGGGTCAAAGCCAGCGGACCCAGGACTACAGAGGGACCAGACTCAAGAAGGAGCCTCCCCACCAAAAAAAAAAAAAAAAAAAAAAAAAAAGAGAGAGAGAGAGAGAGAAGAAAGAAAAAGAAAAAGCAGAGAATGATCTATGTACTTTTCAAAACTTAAAACAGAAATCAAAGGGAAACTGAACTGTTTTAAGTTTTGACAGCTGCAAGGATCATTCTGTTTGGTTACTCTATTTATGTTTTCATTTTCTTTATAGATTCATTGAAAATCGCATCATGTAATAGGGAAGAAAAATGTTCAGTATTTCCCGCCCCCCCCACCCTTGTTTCTTCCCGAGAACAGATGAAAACGCCAGCTCCGGTGACTTCTGTTTTGATGTATATTTCATAATATCTCATTGATTGTAAGTTTTATTTCCATGTCAATAAAAAACTGGTATTGTAATAAATGAGAAGGAGTTTAACACAAAATGGCAGCTGACCTGTTAGCAGAGCGGGTCGCGGAAGCGGAGGAAGAGGCTGGGGGAGGCAAGCCTGTTAATAAGTTTGGCTATTGATGGCCGCACGGGGCTGGGGGACTGGGGGGCTGGGGGACGGGGCCCCCTGCTCCCCCTCCGTGGGCTGTGGGCTTGCTTTCTGGTTGGCTCTGGGTTGCCGTGCCCGGAAGGTGATGCGGGGAACCCAAGCAACACCTCCTCCTCCAGGACAGGCAGTGGCAGCCGTTGGCGAGGTGCAGGGCCCCGGGGAGCAAACAGAGATGGATGATAATCTGGTTGCAGAGGACAGAGTGTAGGGAGTGAGTGCAGGGGTTTGAGCTGATCAAGGAGGGAAAAGATTTGACCTCAAGAGGCATTAACGCACAAGCTCTAGGGGCTGCCCCTTGGGTAGGGATGTACCCAAAGGAAATCCTTCACAGGGTGAGGCTGTCCAGAGGCTTACGGGTGAGGGGCCCCCATCCAGAAGGGGAGGAGGGCACAGGAACTCTGGCGGGAGGGCCTCCGAGAGGGGCTCAGGCGTCCGGGTGAGCAGGGCAGGGCCTCTGGCTCTCCAGGCTCCAGCGGGCAGCAGCAGCTTGGGGTCTTGCGGACACGAGGCTCTGTCTTAATGGCTAGCAGCTGCTGGTGTCACTTGAAGGCAAAGCATGCAGGCCCTAAATGGCTAGAAATCCGCTTGTTTGGGCTCTTTTTAAAACAGCTGGATATGTAAAAGTGGGTACCGAAGGGCTTTTGAGCTAACGAGTCTCAGCCTGCTGTGAGAAGGAAACCTCTTGGGCACAGATCCGCCTCTCAGTCACCTCTCCGTCACCCACTCCTGGGCTCGCGCCGACTCCTGCCTTAAATGTCACTGCCTCGGGAAAGCCCCCGACTCGGCAGCCCCGAGGTAGACGCCTCGGTGACGTGATCTCATGTGTTCTCCCCTGGACCCGCCTCGCTCTAGCTGACCGATGGGGTCGGGGTCTCGGCCACAGCTCGCTCAGCCGCCCACCCGTTGCATGAGCCAGATCAGCTCTGTCCCGCTCAGCACAGAGTCCCCGGCGCACAGTAGGTCTTCAACACACACTTGGGGAATGCTCATGCGACCGAGTGCCAGTGAGTAGTGCCGGCGGCTTGTGTTCTGGACACAGGTTCCAGTGCTCGTTCCCAGACCGAGCCTGTCTGGGGCAGGGGACATGTTCCCAGATTCTCCAGGGAGGAGGAGTTCTGAGGGCAAAAAAGGGGAAAAGGCCAGCGCTGCCCCACAGGGGGCCCCACAGGAAGGTTGCTGTTTCTGGAATCAGAGGGAACCCCAGAGCCGGGCAGTTTCCTGCCTTGCAGCTATGACAGGAACCAGGAGTTGGGGGGAAGCTAGCGGATAAAGGAGAGAGTCAGTCCAGGAGGGCAGCCCTGAGGAGGTTCCTTCTCCCCTTCTCTGGCCTCCGTGATCCCATCTGTAGCACAGCTGGCTGATTCCCAGGGCTCCATCCGGCTCTGCCGTTGTTTCTCTGGAGCACACCTCGGTCTGCGTCCCCCACATCCGCGTGTCTAGGTCTTTAGTTTGGGAAGGCAGGACAGTCCCGTGGGAGAGCTTCGGAGCCAGCCTGATCTGGGCCCGGTGTCCGCACTCCCGATTGTCAGCTCGTGGCGCGTGTGAGGAGAGCCCACGGGGCCCCTCGCGCAGTAAGTTCATGGGACAGGGACGAGTGGCAACGCTGAGACACCTGATGGGGCCTGTGCCACTTCCACCTGCCGCACGGGCTCTGGCCGCCTGCCCTCAACCAGACTGACCACAGCAAAGCCGCCTGGGCCACCCCCGGACGGAACTCCGCCCATGGCTTCTCCAGCACACGCGGCAGCCACTTTGAGAACCACCCCTGACTCGTGGGACGCTGTCTAGATGCTGAGCTGCGCCGAGGGCAGCGGGCGGAGGGCGGGTGAGGCACGTGGTCCTGAAGACCCTGGATCGGCCAAACCGAGCCCAGGCCTGCGAGGCCTTCCCGGTGCCCTCACCGTCCTGTGTCTGCATCTACGGCTCCGGACTCGGAGGAGGGAACGCGTGGTGGGAAAGAGATCGGTGCTCCCCTGAAGGCGCTCAGTGCACACGACGCCTGATCGATACTAAGGGAGGATGAGGGGCTGTGTTCTAAATGATTTAATGGGTGGCTTCTTACACCAATAGGGCTGCATAACTCAGGTGAAGATTTCAAATATATGGCCTAATTGCCCCATGTGAAATCTGTTTGTACTTAGCTTTTAGTCTTGGAAATTACCAAGCTCTGGGCTGCTCCTACAATTCATCATTAAAGAATTAAGACGGAGAATACTCATTATTGTAAAAGACTCCGGCGATGGTCTTGATCCAACTTATAAAATAGACAGATTTGGTGCAACTGAATAATTTTCCTCTTCTGCGCACAGAATCAGGAATGCTAGTCAGACTCGCCGGCTGGAGTGAATGCTTACTAACTCGTACAGACCGGCCTGTAATTACCAAAATAGAAAAAGAACAGCATTTTGTAATGAATGACAAGCTGCTGAGCGGAAATCTAATTTGGTCTAATTAAGCAGCCTTTTGTGAGGATTTGTCTTTAGATGAAAAGAGGGAGCGGGAGGAGATCTAAATGCAAATGAGCTCCGTCATCCGGGTGTTAAAGGGCCAGGCCCAGGCCTCTCTTCCTCAGCCCGGACTTCTGTCCTTGCCACCCAAGCCGGTGCGCACCCCACCTGCCTCAGAGGCGCCTCCCGCGTCTTGTCCCTGGTCCCTCGTATCTTCTCGAACAGGACACCTCCGGTCCACAGACCTCACGGGCAGCTCTTGCTTCTTCAGGAGCGAATGTTATTTTGCCCAAAGTAATAAAAGCCAGTAGGGTTTTGCTGACTCGAGGAATCCACTGATCTCCGAGGGGGCACTTTCTGAAGTCTGGAGGGTTGGACGCACACCCAGGGCCATCAGCACCGACAGAGCGGCGGCGTGGGGGGAGGGGGGAGGCACCCCCTGCGTTGGCCAGAGCGCACCCCCCAGGTCAGCTACATCCCGGTCCACTGGGTGGACCCACTCTGGCCCACAGAGCTAATAACGTTACCTTGTCCCTTGGCCCCGTGCCGTGGCTTCGGGGATGAGCGGAGGCCCAACGCTGGGCTTCCCTTTGCGGGGGTCCCAAGGCCATCTTCAGCTTCCGTGACTCACCGGAAGGATCTCAGAGAAGCCGCAGTTCTCACCATCGTGGTTTACAGACACGGACAGAAGCCAGGGCTTGTCTCTCCCCGGGGGTTGTGTGACTCGCGCGTACTTCTCCAAGGTTTGACATGTGACCATTGGCAGAGCACTGACGACCAAGGAAGCTTGCCCGAGCCTTCGTGTCCGGACTTTTACTGGGAGCGGGTCACACGGACAGGCTGATCACCCGGAGGAGGGCTGACCTTAGTCTCCAGCCCCTCCAGGGCTCGAACCCACACCATGTGTCCCGAGGGCCCCACCATAAGTCACACTGTTAGCTTGGCCCAGGGGGCTCAGCCCAACCCCGGCTAAACCAGACGTTCTCATCAGGCAGGACTTGCCACGGGCTGAGAGGCTGGAGGTTTACGTCCGAGGAGCTGGGCCCCTGGTCCTTTCTTTGGACCGGGGAGGGTGCGGACATTCCAACCAGCTGGGCTAGCCCTTTACCGCCCAGCGGTGACCCCCCCACCACCCCCGCCCACAGCCCCTGGGGACTGGAAGTGGCAGAGTGCTAAGACCTGAGAAGAACAGAACAGAATGCGCTTCCTCGCTCCAACGCCGCCATCTCCCATCTCCGCTCTCCAATTTGTTTTCAAAGAAATCGCAAGCATCTGGTCTATTTCATGGTTCCAACAGGAGCAGGGTGAGTGAGGGGAGGCAGGAGGCCCAGGCAGGACCCCTCGGCAGCCCCTCTCCAGGGGCACTGGTTCAGAAGGAGGACCCCCGCCACACTGCCCTGTGAGCCGGTGGCTTCACCTCTCCGCCCCCCCTCCATGCCTGCCCTGGCATTCGGGATGCCCGAGGGAGGAAGCCAGGACGGACTGAAACAGAACACAGGACAATAGGAGGCACAGAGCACCCCGTGGGGGCAGGCAGGACAGCGGGAGCAGGACTCGTTCTGGACTTGAGGCTGACCGTTCCTGGCGCCCAGACTCATACGCTGAGAGCTAATCCCAGCATGATGGCTTTGGCAGGGGGGGCCTTTGGGAGGTGATTAGGTCATGAGGGCAGAGTCTCCCTGAATGGGATTAGCGCCCTTCGAAGAAAAGGCCAGAGGGCTAGTTCGCCCCTTTCCCACCGTGTGTGGCCACGAGGAGAAGCCAGCCATCTGTAAACTGGGGAAAAGGCCCTCACCAAGAAGCCAGTGGGGCCGGCACCCTGACCTGTGAGAAACACATGTGTGCGGTTTAAGCCCTCGTCGCCCTGGCCCACCCCGTCTGTGGCAGTTTGTGACAGCAGCCGAGCTGGCTAAGCCGAGCATGAACAGCTCCTGGGGGCTGAGCCGGTCCTCTGCGCGATGCCCTGGCCAGGGCTCAGCGCCTGACGCCCGCTGACCACGGACGACCCTCTCCGACCTGACCTCTCACGTGACACTGTGCCGCAGCCTCCCCTCATCTCCACCCCCGCAGGGTGCTTCTCCACACGCTTGTCAACTGCGTACGTGACTGATGAGCTGCGGTCCCCGAGTTTCTCTCCTTCGGAACACGGGAGCTTCCTGGGGCAGGGACCGAGCTGCTGCTCACTGCTCTGTCCCCAGTGCCTAGAATTGTTCGGGGCACGTAGTAGGTGCTCAAATCTTCGTCGAAGGATGGATGGACGGATGAATGAATGAATGAATGAATGAATGAATGAATAGACGTATATATGTATGTATGGGTGGGTGGATGAGGGGACGGACACACGGACGGGCGGACGGATGGATGAATTCTCATCATATCCTATGAAGCAGGTCTGTTCTTCGCCCAGTGTCACAGATTAGTGCTCAACAGTGACAGGCATGCCCGGGGCCACCCAGGTAAGAGGCAGGGCTGGGAGGCCAGGCATGCCTGACTCTGGGCTCGCCCTGGCTGGGGCCTCTCCCGTCTACCCAACCCTCCTCACTGTCTTCAGCACAGAGGTAACAGTCCGCTGGGTGGGAGGTGGGTGCAAGAGACTGCTTGTGGCCCCAGCTGTCCCCGGGGCCTGAGGAGGACAGGCTCACAGGACAGACCAGTCAGGAAGGCCTCTCCATGGCCCTGAACCTTCTCCTCTCTAGTAGTTCTCCGGGGCTGCTGCAACAAACAGCCACAAGCTTGGGGGCTTTAAACCACAGAAACTGGCTTTCGCCCGGTTCTGGGAGCAAGAAGCCTGAAATCAAGGTGTCAGCAGGGGTCTTCCTTCTGAACGCCCTCCGGGAGAACGCGTCCGGTGCTCCTGTGGCTGCCGGTGGCCCCCAGCCATCCTTGGCATACCCTGGCTTGCGAGGTCTCCCGCCACCCTCTGCCCCTAGGTCCCCCCCTGCCCTGATGCAGCTGTGTGCCACTCTCCTTCCCCGGTACCTTATAAGGACACTAGTCATTGGGCTCACCCGGAATCCAGTAAGGTTTCAACTCCAGATCCTTAATCTGACGATACCTACAAAGACCCTATTTCCAATTCGGTTCCCATTCGCAGGTGCTGGGGGTTAGGACTAGGCATATCCTCTTGGGGGACATAATCAACCCACCGCGCCCTCCAGCAACACGACGCACAGCACCATCCAGCCACCCACACTGACAAGCGTGGGGCAGGGGCACCCTCCGTTCACAGCGCTGACCAAACGGATGTCAGAGGAAGCACCTCGGTGCCAAGTTCTGTATCAGGACAAGCCAAACTCCATCTCCTGGGGCTGACGTCATGTGTGTGCCCCTTATTAAAGTTCACGGGGAGACAGGAGCTCCAAGAGGTAGATAAGCAAGGTTCTCGGGACCCCAAGCTGGAAGTAGCTCGCCATCCCCATCCCGGGGGGGTGGGGGTGGGGGATCATGTAGCGAAGGTTTCCCGGAGCACGTGCTGTGTGAAGTGGGGTGAGGGGAGAGGTGGACTTTTCCAGCACTAACGTGCGAGGGGCGTTCCTGGAAGCGTGTGGCCACGGGACCACGGAGGCTAGGGCACGCAGATTCCTGGGGTCTATCGGCATCATGAGTATATCAGGCTGTGGGATTGCTGAGGAGGGAGCAGGCTGGCTGCCCGCCAGCTTTGGGGCAGACTTCCTGGAAGAGGCAGCATCTCAGAAGGAGTTGGAGTGCTGACCAGAGGGATACGGGTGGCATCTCACAGCATGTGCCCAGACGGTGGGAAGGCATGACCAGGAAACACAGCCGCAGAAGATGGTCCACTGACCAGGGAAAGATGGGCAGCGGGGCCAGGCTCTGCCGGGCTCCCTTCCGGGAACGGGGGATGGGCGTCCTGCTGGGTTGGGGTCAGTGGTCGTGAGATGATTGGCGCAGAGCAGTTAGGAGAGTCAGACTGGGTGATACAGGAGGGACTGGGAGGGAAAGCAGGAGGCCAGGGGCCCCAGGAGTCTGGTTTGGCACACCTGGCAGGAGGTGACAAGGGTCTGGATTGACAGTCCTGTCAGCGCTGGCTACCAGGGCTGTTCAGCCTGCAGCGTCTCCAAAGGTGATTCAGTGCAGAGAAACCTGCAGGCTGGTGTCACGTGGCTTCCTCGTTCTCCCTGCCCCTAACCTCTCCCTCCTCCCCGCCCATCACCCCTGGATCTCCCCCTTGACCAGGGCATTCCGGACTGGCGAGCACTAGGGCCGTTCGGAGAGAATTACTTGCTCCAACCCGCGGCAGGTCTCCTCCCCACCCCAGTGTCCCCTCAGCCGTGAGACTAGAACCCCCCTGGGTCCTGTGACGGTCCCCATGGCAGACCAGGCTTCGAACCGGGCCCCAGTGGTAAATGCGACCTTGAGGAACGAGAATTAAATATGTGCTCTCGCCCGGACGTGCTTTTCCCCGCGACGTCCGGACTGGGCTCTCCCAGATGCCCCAGGATCCGTTTGCTTCAGAATGTCAGAAAAGCCTCATTTTAAGGGGTGGGGAACAAGCCTCAGAAGAGAGTCCCCACCTTTGATCGAAACCTTCAGGTGCCATCCCTGCCTCCTCGAAGACCCGAGGCCCGGTTACGGCGGCCGGTATGTAGAAAAGTCTTTTTGTGCAGAATTGTCATCTCCTTTCCAACAATAAAATGGTTAAAAGTTTTCGTCTTAAATGATGTGCTTCCTCAGTGTCAGAGGATCTCAGACGGATGGAGCATCTTTACTGTTCCACACCCCAGAATTCCCCTAAGAAATCAAATATAATCCTCTTTAAGAAGCTTTAAATAATTTTGAGCTTTCTTATTGACTTATTAAAAAGCAGCTTAAAACACGCCTTCAATGCAATCCTTTTACAAGGGTCAGGGATATAAAATTCGAAGAAATATAATTAGTAGATCAGTTGGAAAGGCATAAGCAGTCAGGTCCAATTTTGACGAATTCCGAGAAACCCTCCTAAGCGACGTGCCGTGGGCATGGGGGTGCTGTTCCCGCCTTTGTCCGTTATCGCTGCGTGAATTCTCATGCATTTCCTAATTCCCAAATGGTTCTCGGCCCAGAGGAGTCTGCTGCCACAACTCTACTCACGCTTGCCCTGGCAGCCTGTCTGTGAGCTCGCCTCTGGTCCTAATGACTGAACTTCTCAGAAACCCCTTTGTTAGGACCTTGAAAGGGCTTAGAACATTTCCACGGTGGCCTTTGATCCCTGGTATCCTCGAGGGATAGGAACCCGGCTCAGCAGTGCCCTCTGAACCCCCACATTCTTCCCATTCCGCTGGAGCCATGCTCCTTCCTGGGATGGGGGCGGGCAGCGTCACCGCTGGGTAACTTTCATGTCGGAGTGAATGAATGAACAGAAGAAGGGGCGAGCGGAGGAAGCCCAAGGCCTTCCTGAGCGCCCGACTGTCCAACAGAAAGCCACGCAGACAGTGACTAGGAAAAGCAGACTTTTCCTGGGGAAGTCATCCTTGGGACCACATGCATTCCCTGCTTAAATGAAAAGGGATACGTATCTTAAAATGCACAACGCAGTTCATGTTTGACGGACCAAGAGTGGCGTCAAATGCAAGCCCTTACAAGAGACAAACCCCGATTCTGTAAAGGAGTTCTGACCCACGCGGGCACCCTAACCACGATTCCAGGGCGGGCGATGGACTTGGGCTCATCAGAGGAGGAGCCGACGGGACCTGTGGGGCCCTCTGGAGCTGGGCAGGACTTGGCCCTGACTGTCAGCGCCAAGTCCTGCCCAGCTGGGTGCCACCCACCTGGGCCAGGAAAGCTCCAGGGACATGTGTATGGACCACCTGGTTTTCGCACAGCTGGTCTGGCCTGGAATGGCTCTCTCCAGACACCGGACGTCATCCCGACGTGCGCACAGTTTGGAAATTCAATGTGTGGGTTTAGGAGCCACGACTGCAAAATCCAAGCTCTGTCACTCCCCAGCCGAGCAACCGTGAGCACGTGACTGCATCGCTCTTTGCCTCCGTGTCCCCAGTTATAAGACGGGGATGCAAGTAGGAACTTCCTCGAGGGGGAGTCACGGGAATCGGAGAAGAGAACCTTCATCGAGAATCAGAACCTGCAAAGTGGCTGTGGGTGTGGGTCCCAACTGGGAAGACCCTAGCAATCTCGTGGGGCTCAGTCCGTGCCTGCACGCGCCAGCCGCTCAGGAGAAGGGAGCCGAGCGTGGTTACGCCCACGTTCATATCCGCCTGCAGGCAGACACACTCTCTGTCACGTTGGCCTAAGTGTGACGGAGGACCGGTCCCACCGCCGCCGCGCTGAGGGGCCCAGCACATAAGTGCCAAAACAACCAGCCCGTCTCCTCGCAAGAACCTCCCTGGGGCCATCACTCGACGCCTACTTGCAGACAAGTTCTACCGCCCGGCGTGTACCAGGCAGGGTGCTCCGCGCTGGGGGTGCTGAAATGAGACACACCACTCTCGGCCCTAACGATGGCACAGAAAGGAGGAAACAGGTGGGCACGGCGCAGAGTAATGGGAGCCATCAGAGGGGTCTGGCTGGGTGCTGGGCTGCGTGGTAGCAAATAGAAGAATACAAGACATCCAGCTAAATTCAAGTTGCAAACAAACAGTGAATCATTTTTTAGTATAAATGTGTCCCAAATATCGCATGGGACACACTCACTATGCATTCATTGTTTGTTTCGAGTTCAGATGTGACTGGACAGCCTATATGTTATCTGGCAGCCCTAGTGGGGCCGGAGTGACAGGAAGGAAGCCCCAGTTCCCCCTTGGGGGAGGGCCGGAGGCAGTGGTCATCCTCATCATAGTCATTCAGAATCTGGTACTGACCCCCACACATCAGCAAGCAATCGGACGCGTGTTTGTCTTAGTCCGTCAGACTGTGGTAACGGGGTACAGCAGACCGTGACGTCTCAGGGTTCTGGAGGCTGGGGAGTCCAAGATCAAGGCACCAGCAGCTGGGCCGGGTGAGAACCCTCTGCAGGTTACATCTGGCCTGCACTTAGCTGGTCCTCACGGGGCAGCAAGAGGGCGAGGGAGCTCTCCAAGGTCCCTTTTGTAAGGACATGAATCCCCGATGGACGGGCTCCAAGTCAGGAGAATCACCTCTCAAGGGTACCGCCCTCCTAAGACCGTCATCTTAGGGGTTAGGATTTCCACATATGAATTTGGGGGAACAAAAACATCCAGTGTTCAATCTTATGTGACAGAGACACAGTGAGACAGAACACGAGCAGGGGGAGTGGGAGAGAGTTAGCAGGGAGCCCGATGAGAGGCTCGATCCCAGGATCCTGAGACCATGACCTGCGCTGAAGGCAGATGCTTAACGACTGAGCTACCCAGGTGCCCCCAATAAATAAAGTCTTAAAAAACTTTAGTCCAATGCAACGTATCTTTCGAGTAAAAATCATACTCCCCTTAAAACAGAATGACCTGAACCGGCCGGGACTCCCGGCACCGACCCTCACGTTTACGGCACAAAGTCCAAGCGTCCCTGAGTGGAAGACACGTGGGATTTTGAGAAGAAGCTTTAGCCACCTGCGCAAGAGCTGAGGGCCTGGTTGCTGACCCAGGGATGGTTGTGGACCTATAGGAAGTGATCGAAAGGAGAGAGTCGACCTCATGTCAGGGGCCCGGGAGCACCACGGGTGGGTGAGGGGCCCCAGAATGACACCCACACTTTCTGCTCTCGGGCTCTGTCACCTGCCACAGCGTTCCAGGGAGCCTCTAGTGGCCGTCCCTCCAGATCACCTCTGGGAGCCCCTCCAGCATCTCTGTCTTGTTCAGCGCCATTTCCTGTTGGGTTTGGGGTCACAGAGGCCCGGGCTGCATGCTTCAAAGGCCATGGCCTCCTGGAACCTCTCAATCTTGCATGCAAGGCCGACTCCTCCATCAGGGATGGCGATACAGGGACCAGGGCCCACGGGACTTAGAGGGGCCTCAGAAACATTGTAATTTCTTCCCAAGCAGAAGGAGTTCTGAGGGTTCATGAAGGTGGAAGTGCCCCGAGTGCATGGCTGGGGAAATGGCCCCAGTTTCTTTCTCAGGGAGGAATCTGGATGTCAGGGCACTGGGGCCCAGGAGGCAGCACACATCCCCCGCCCTCCCTCGAAAGAACACAGTGGGGGGGGGGCAGGATATTGACTCTGCCACCTCCCACCGCCAAGGCCACCAAGCAGGTGCGGGGAGCTCAGGCTGATCATCTGGACCGGGTTCTAATCCTGCTTCCAAGGCGTAGACCAGCCACAGGGCTGGAATGAGGGGCATCCATGCTGAGCCCAGGGCTGTATGACGGGGACGGGACAGCCCTTACTGCCAAGGACCCCTGTGAGGACAGGGCAGGTGCCGCGTAGAGCCCTCGGGCTGAGGCTCGGCCCCGTGTTCATCAGGGCTCGCCGACGGACGGCTGTTACGCCTGCGATGTCTCCAGAAAGAAATGATGGAGCCCCGAGGGGGATCTGAGGAAGGTCTCTGGCCGGAACCAATGTCAAGTTCCCTGCATCGACGTATCCTTGCCCGAGATGTCCCCACTGGGGGAAGCTGGGGGAAGGGCCCTAGGGACCCTTCTATACTGTTTTTGCAACCTCCTATGAGTCCATAATTATTTTAGAAATTAAAAGTTAAAAAAAAAAAGAGAAGGTGGGGCCGATGAAATGCCCTTCGTAAAAAAGGGAGATCAGGGCCAACAAAGGGCGGATGGGCTCCGTGACTACCTCGTTTTCTGGGGAACTCTGAGGAGCCCGTGTGTCGCCTCACGTCCCCCTGCCCCCGTTCAGCTGCCGTGGTATTTTCCTTCATTATGCCAGCGCCTCAGAAGTAAACCTCTCTAATTTTCTACACCACAGCTATTTATTTAAATGCTAACTCGCATTATGAAGTGATAATCCGCACGCGCAGGAGATAATTTATGAAGCATTTAAATTAAGAGGAGCAGCTAATTGGGAGCATGTGTCTTATAAGCCTCGCTAACACCAGAAAACTACAAATTAGGGGGAAAATGGAAGATATTTTTATCTTGCTTTTATCTTCATTCGGAAGGCACTCGAAGGAAAAATCTCCCTGTGATGCACACACCGGTCCCCCAGCCCCTCCAGAGACTGGTGTGTCTGGCCCAGCCCCCCACCCCGCCGCTTACAGAGACCCCCCCTTCCACCCAGGCGAGCGGGGATGCCCCGCACCACCCCTGTTCTGATAAGGGAGGGTCCTGGGGGGGTTATCAGAAAGCTTCTCAGCTCCACGACAGAGACGTAAGGGGCGAAGATGGGGACTTTCTAGGTGTTTGTGCCTGATGAGCGAAAGAGAGGCAATTTGGAGGGGAAAATCAAAGCAAAATATGACGCATTTTGTAATGATTTGGCTTCTTCTGTTTTGAAAAGGGCTGCCTCGGATTGTGTACACAAGCTGAGAGTTAAACCAGAATGTACAGGTGTGGGGGTGAGTCGCTGTGTGTGTATGTCTGTGTGTGTGTGCCTGCGTGTGTGTCTGTGTGCGTGTGTGTACGTGTGTGTGCATGTGCATATGCACACACACGTGTTCCCAAGCATGCATGTGTGTTTGTTCAGTTCCTCTTGCAAAAGAGTTAAGTGAGCACCTACTATGTGAAAGGTACTGGGGAGGGTGCCTGGGTGGCTCCGTTGGTGAAGCGTCTGCCTTTGGTTCAGGGCATGATCCCAGGATCCCGGGATTGAGTCCTGCATCGGGCTCCCTGGGCTAGAATGAGCTGGTGGGGAGGGAATGAAGCCCAGGGTCACTCGCCCCTGGGAGGCACGACCTGGAGCCTGAGGGGCTGTGGCCCGTGGTAGGGGCTCTGATCTGTGGTTCTGAGGCCATAAGGAGACTTCGAAGGCTTTCAGACCAGAGAGGAAGAGCAATGTCATCATATCTACAGTGTGACCCTTCCCCCAGGACGCTTAAGTCACGGGGCTTTAAAGGATGCTCCCCGCACACACGCCCGTTAGGAAGGCTAGCATCAAAACAGGAAACAAGAAGTGTGGGTGAGGCCGTGACGACATGGACCCTTGTGCACAGCAGAGGGGAGCAAACGGTGGCTCCTCAGAAACAAAACAGAAGCACCCGAGGATCCAGCAATTCCACTTCCGGGCATTTACCCAGAAGGATGGAAAGCAGGGTCTCAAAGAGAGATGTGCACATCTGTGCTCACGGCAGCTAACACGGAAGCAACCCAGGTGTCACCAGGGGGTGAAAGTGTTAACACAGCAGCACGTTGTTCAGCCTTAAAAAGGGAGGATGCCGTGACGCCTGCTACGACTTGGGGTGAACCCGAGGACGTGTCGCCGAGTGAAATAAGGCAGTCACGAGAGGACACAGACCACACGGTGCCACTCACAGGGAGTCCCCAGAAAAGTCAGAGTCACAGACAGAAAGTGGGTCAGGTACAGGGAGAAGTGGCTGGAGGGATCTAGAGTTTCCGTCTTGCGGGACGGAGGAGTCCTGGAGCTGGGTGGCGGCGATGGTTGCCCAAGGGTGTGAACGTACTTGACACGATCGACATGGTACATTTTAGGTCATGTGAATCTGACTATTTTAAAAGAAAAAAAAAAGTTCCCGGCTTCAGGACACCTGGCTATGACAAGTGGAGCTGGTTCCCTTGGATCAAAGGATTGGAGCCGGGGGAGGAGCCTGGTCTCTGCCCAGCGCATCCACTGGGCAAGGACAGGGTACCACTGGGGAGGACGGAGTCCGACTGGCCTCCAGAAGAGGTTCTGAGAGCCGGGGGCTGATGTTCTTCGTGAAAGGGAAACAGCTCATCAGGACCTCTCTTGGCCAGGTGTCCACCTGACACGCGGGAAATTCTCCTACAGTCGGGGGCAGTTGAACCCTCACTCTGGTGTGCGCCTTACAGAATGTTCCAGGCCCCTGCCCACACGTTCTGGGAGACACGGCCCTGCGGCCTGAAGGGAACCTGAAGTTGTGGCCATCAAATGTTGTTTCAGGGCATTCTGGGGCGGGTCCTGTTTTGGGCGCAAGACGGACAACCTCAGCCCCAGGTGCCCTAGAGAATTGCCCGGGAAGTTTAAAAAAAAAAAAAAAAATGCTCGCGTCTGGATCCCACCCTCGATCGTCTGCCCTTGCGAATCCTTGGTAGCCGGAGTTTTAGTCCCGCACTTACGGATTTTGCAAGTTCAAATGGTATTGATGTCAGATACCCACAGATAGAAGCAGACAGGAACATTGCCAGGTTTCTGGGGAGAGCCTTCCTCCGGCTGGTTCCTTCCGTGCGTCACTTTGAACTGCCTTTATTTATTTGCCTCTATTGGGTCTTTTTATTTTTTTCTTTTTAGATTTTATTTATTTATTTGAGAGAGAGTACACGCGAACAAGGTGGGGGAGGGCAGGGGGAGAAGCCGACTCCCCGCTGAGCAGAGGGCCGGACGCGGGGCTCAATCCCAGCACCAGGGGATCATGACCCGAGCGGAAGGCGGGTGCCTAACTGACTGAGCCACCCCGGCGCCCCTCCCTCTCTTGGGTTTTTATGTCACTTCATGTCCTCACCCTGTTCCCCTGTTTCCTTCTAAAAACAGCTGGTCTAACGGGCGGGAAACTCAGCCCCCAGAAAGCTGCCCGCTGTGCTCGAGGACCCAGGGGCCCGGTTCGACATAATCGGGGTGGGGGGACTTTCAGGAAACATTATGGGTGGTCTATGTTAAGCAACTCTTGTTTGTTGTACAAGTCGAACAATCCGATGTGCATGAAGACCGAGGTGTCCCACGTGGCCAGCTGTGTCCTGTGCCTTTCTCACTAAACAGGCACACGTGCAAGCAGCCCCACGATTATAGGGAGCCCCCCACCTCTGGGGGATTGGCAGAGATCAAGGGCCTGTCCCTGAGCCTACCTCGTGCCTCTTCGTGACCGTCCGGTATTCCCCAGCGTGGATCCACCCTTCCCCCACCTGCCACCCCCACGGCCGGTTGAGCTGTTTCCTGTTTTTGTTTGTTTGTTCTTCGCTGCTGCAAATAAGCGTGTGTGTATAGTCACGCTTAAGAGTTTCTGTAGAAGAGACCCCCCCCCACCAAAGTTGAAGAATTAGCCCCAAGAGGATGTGAGTTTGTCTTCTAAGACAGTCCCCTGGGACAACCGTCCACAAGGGCACAGCTCCTGTGGCAGGTGGGGGGAACCCTCCGGCTGACGTGTGCGCCTCGGAGAGTCATGGTCCCTGCTCCCCAGCTGGAGCTGTCGGGGCAGAGGCCCCGACCCACGTGTGGCCGTTGAGCACGTGACCTGCGACCAGACTGAACCCAGACGAGCTGTGAGTGCAGGACACCCCCCGGATTTCAAGGACAGGGTAGAAGAAAAGGGACACGAGAGAGAGAGAGAGAGAGAGAGAGAGAGAGAGAGAGAGCGCATTCATCACTTCCGTGTTGATTACATGCCAAAGCCCTGCTCTCGTGAATAACTGCATTAAATAAGATACTATTACAGTTAAGTTCCCCTGTTCCTTTTGACTTATTTAATGTGGCTGCTAGAAGGTTTTGGAGCACGCCCATGGCTTGTGTCGTTCTTCTAGGGGCCGGCTCCTGACCCTCCCACCCGGAAAACTGGCTTCGTAGACAGGCACATCTGTTTTTCCTGTTCGTTTTTCCTCTTTTGAAACCTGGGTGAGAGACTTAAACTCTCCAAGCCTTGCTTTCCTCATCTGTGAAGTGGGGGCTGTTGAGGGAGTTCAGGGGACAGTGTTTGCAGAGGCAGAGCCCGGGGTCTGTCTCAGCACAGCCATTCGGTCAATGGTTGCTATCACACCACCAGCATTGATTGGAAAATGAGCATGTTTCCTTCAAATACGAAGTTATAAAATGCTTGTTGTGGTTTTAGGCTCCGTTTCCTGAGAAACCCTAAGTCCTCCTTGTTATTAAATAGGAAACTAGCCTTCGTGCAGAGACGTTCGCTGTAAGTGGGCAGTCACTCGGAATTAGGGACACCCACCTCTCTCCCCGGTTCCCACTCACCTCCTTGGCTTGCTTATTCCAGCCAAGGTCAGGGGCTCATGATCAGGGATTCCCAGCTCAGGTTTCCTAGACTTCAGGCCTGACTTTGACTCCTCCCAGGCCTGCGTGATGCCTTGTGGTGGCTTCCGTTTACGCCCGTGGGTGCACCTGCTTCTGGAAGCCACTGGGCAGCCTGGGCTGAAGGCAAGAAAGCTTCGTTTCAGTCCATTGTCCCCAGGTATGGCGAGGCCTCCCTCCCCTTTTGTGGCACTAAGCTGTGCCCCTGCTTCTCCTGTGTCTCACAGGAGTCTTCTAGTGGGGACAGGCTTGCTCCTCTAACGTGAGAAACCTCCAGTGTGTGTAGACACTGGGGAAACCCTACCTTCTTCCGGTTATTCGAGCAGGTGGCCTGGGGGCTGCTGAACTTCCCAGCTCACCCAGCCATCAGTCCAGCTTCCTGTGCAAGATGGGGGTGGGGGGGCAGGGGTGCGGGCAGAGACCCCGTGAGGACTGGCCTGGGTCTTTCTCCCAGCACCAGCGACAACGCAGGGCACCGAGCAGGCGCTCAGGGCCTCACGTGTGCTTGTTATTGATTGGCACCTGTCCTGTGACCTCTGGTCGAGCAGAGGGCTGGAGAGGAGGCTGCGGGGAGAGGACCGCATAGGCATGGGGAAGGCAAGCCGGCTGCGGGGGGGGGGGGGGGGGGGGGACGGGGGACGGGGCGGGGCGTTGCCCTCTTGGAGGCTGGGCCCAGGAGCACAAGCTGGACAACCTCCAGGAAAGGCAATTATTAGTCCCTGTGACCTTGTAAAATGTGAAGAGCTGCCTCTGGCTGGTCAACTCCCCGACGAAGGTATAACCTCCGGACATGCTTGCACGCACGCACAGACGCGCTCTCGCAGCCCGATGCTGTAGTGTCGAGAGCCCGGAGAGCCCAGCGGGGGCTGCAGATTTTATGGTCCCTGGGATGAAATGCATCTCCGAGAAAGCAGGAAGTGACGGCCCGACCGCTACAGAAAGACGTCCCAAATCCTGACACCCAGTTAAATCAGGGAAGAAAGACTTGTTTGTGGGAAAACAAAGCAAGCCGAAAGGACAGGAACACTTGCAGGCCCTTAAATTCTTTCCTGGAGGAACACACCAGAAGTGCCCCACAGAGATCCCCCCCACCCGACAACGGGGGCTCGGGGCTCGTCTTCCTCTATCTGCCCCCCGGGGGATCCCACTCCCTTTCTGCTCAGAGCTGAGGTTTGTGAACAAGGCCACACGCGGAAGCAGCCAGCGCCCGCTGGGAACGGGGAGACTGGGCTGGCGGCGTGACAGTTACTAATTGCCACCTTTCTGGGCCTCTTTCTTCTCTCCCACAAAACAAAGACGCAGAGATGTTCAAGAAATAGATATTAGACGCCTACTGCATGCAAGGGACAGAGTCTCTCCAGGTTTCCCTGATTTCTCCTCCTTAACATTGCCAGGGAACACTGGAAAGGACCCTTGGGGCTTTTAAAAAATGCTTACTGCTTTCTCAAGGACGCAGGCCTGGGAGCGGAGATGGGGCAGAATCGCAGGCGCTCGGTCGCTCCGGCGAGGCTGGGCCACAAAGGCCCGCCCTGGGCCCACGCAGGAAGCCTGCCTCTTTAACAAAGCATTGCCTGCACACACCAGTAATTGCCTTGTTATGGCCATCGGTGTCATCGTTCATCGGCCAGTCCCGAGAAGGGCCCGGGGGAGCAGTTCTACCTTTGCTAAACCAATATCCCCCTGACAACCCCCCGCGGCCTCCCCGTTGTGGTCCCGGCAGAATCCATCCTCCGTCGCTCTTTGCTGAATGATCATGAACACATGATTAAAGCTCTAGATTTATAGCTTCCCCAGGCTTGAGAAATCAAGCAGCGCCCGCGGCTTAGGCCTGCCCCCGCGGCTGCTGGGGACAAGGGAGCAGGAGCTGAAACTCGTCCCGAGCTGGAGGGAAGGTGGCAGGGGCAGATGCGACGAATCCGTTTACTAGATTGCGGCAGGAGCCCCTGGAATGGGCTGGGGGGGGGGGGGTCTCTAACCACACCAGGAGGGAGAGGCCCCACGTGTCCTGCAGCGTGTGGGCTGTGTCTCACCCACACACGGCTGGCCCTGTGCCCAAGCTCCCGCGCACGTGTGCGGTCTGCAAGGGCCCTCCCCGTGTCTGTCACTCTGTCCACCCTGAGAGATGCCTATGGTCAGGAGTGGGGATTTCTGCAGGGATCAGAGAATGCGTGAGGCTTATCATGGCTGCTGTTTTTAAGAGCAGCCTTTATTTAGACCTTACCACACGCTGGGCACAGGACTGAGCTCTTTACGTCAAAGAGCATTCACATATAATTTTTAATTAATGTTTAAATTGAAGCAAAAAATCCCATCACATACAACTGGCCGTGTTTAAGGGCACAATTCAGTGGCATTTGGTGCCTTTGCAGTGGGGGACAGCCACTGCATGTATCTAGTGCCAGAATTTTTCATCACCTCCAGAGAAAATTCATAACCATTAAGCAATCACTCCCCATTCTCCCACCTCCCCAGCCCCCTGTGACCACAAGCCCACCCACTGTTCCCAGAGTTTCACCTGTTCTGGATGTGTCCTATAGACGGAATCACACCATGGGGGCTCTGTGTCTGGCTTCTTTCACTTACATCGTGTTTTTGACATTTAGCCCACATTGCAGCATGTGTCAGTACCTGATCTTTTTTTTTTTTAAGATTTTATTTTCAAGTAATCTCTACACACTACGTGGGGCTCGAACTCCCAGCCTCAAGAACAAGAGTCGCATGCTCCACCAACGAGCCAGCCACGTGCCCCAGTACCTCATTTGTTCTGGCTGTGTGATATTCCCTTATCTGGAGAGACTGTATTTTTGCATCCGTTGACTTACTGACGGATGTCTGTACATTTCTGCAGTGGGTGCTACTATCACCTCTGTTCTCCGGAGAGGGAAGCGGGGGCTTTGGGAACTCAAGTCACTTACCCAAGGCCCCATAGCTCATAAAGTGGAGAAATGGAGATGTGACCAGGCAGTCTGACCACTGAGCTACCCAAGAGCTAGGAGAAGGGCTGAGGCCAGAGCAAAGGAAGGAGACAGAGCGGGGACTTCTCCATCGTGTCCTGTCTGGCACATCCAGAAAAGCTCTTCAGTTGGCTTTAAGGGGTTGGTGCCCTACTGCTCATGAAGCCCTACAGCATATGGGGCCCTGCCCTGAATGACACGGTGAAACCAGGATAATCTGGAGCAATTTCTTGAAGGCCCTCAATAAGCATGTGTGTGCATGTGCACTTGCACACACAGACTCCCACCCACCCACACTCCAACCATCCAGCCATCTTCCCGTCCACCACCCATCCATCCATCCGTCCATCCACCCACCCATCCATCCATCCGTCCATCCACCCACCCATCCATCCATCTACCCGTCCATCCATCCGTCCATCTGTCCATCCATCCGTCCATCCAGGCTGGATTAGATGCAAGGGGCTAAATTAAGTAATTCTAGAACTGTGAGCTGAGCTGCTACCACAGACACAAGCCACAGTGTGTCCCAGACTCTTTTCATGTTACCCCAAGGGAGCATTCTCCCAAGATCCAGTCCAGTTATCGAATCTGTGAGTGTCTTCACCCCTGGTGGAGCTCAGGGGAAAGAGTGTGACCTCAAAAGGGCCTGGTCATTTCGCTGTTCACCCCCACACCCGAATCTCCTCCTGCACACCTCTGTGATTTTCCCAGTGCGAGCTGCCAACTCGAGACAGCAGCTGCTAGATACAACAAAGGAAAGACACAATCCAGAGGCTTCCTCTGAATCGTCCATTGTCTGTCGATGTCTGCGCAGCCTGAGACCGACAGCCACTAGCCACAAGTGCCACTTTGAGTTTAAACTAATTCAAAATTTCATATTCAGCTACACTAGCCAGACCTCAAGTGCCCAGGATTGCCTGTGTGGGTGGGCAGAGCAGAGACAGAGGGCTCCCCTCGCCACAGAAGCTTCTGCCCCACAGTGCTGGTCTATAGGGTGCCCATTTCCGAGTAGTCACCCTGTGTAGACCTGACCCCTGATAGGAAATAAACACATTCTGGTGCTGAGGTTTACCATCATTGTTGTTAGGACCCTACTTTGCCTCCTTGGGTGGCATCCAGGAGCCTGGTCCAGAGGAAGGAAGGGGACATCAGCCGAGCCTTCCCTATCCCTCGGGGCAGGCACTCGGAGGTGGAGGACGTCATCAAAGTCCCTGAGCCTGTCACCGCGGCGCCAAGCAGGCCCCGTGTGTGAGTCAGGCTCACCACACACTCTGCTCCAGGATAGCAGGATCTGTGTCTCTGTTCTGATTTAAGGCCTGGCAGGGTTTTCAGTGCGGTGCCCTGGATCTCGCCCGCACAGTGAGGCCGCTCTGAGTCAGGAGAAAGCCACACCTCACGCCCGACGCTTCTCTGCTGCTCTGAGCCGCAGAGAAAATGGGGCCATAAAACACGACAAGGGAGGCCCCGGGCCTCCTCGAAGAAGGGATCCAGGCCGTTAGACTCCTAACTGTGCCGGAGAGAGTTGGGCCCGACGACCCGGGTTGCCAGATTCATTAAGGCGGACGCGCGGGCTGGCTTAAGGACCGGGAGACAGGTGTTTTAGGAGCCGGTTTATCCGAGGTGGAATCCAAAGAAAAACGTGCTCACTCCCTTCTGCTCCTCTCCTGCGTCTGTACCTTCCTTCCCAGCCTCTCGGCTTCCCCGGGAGCAGGCAGGAGCAGTTTGTTTTCGGCTGCCGGAGGAGGCTTGAAATATTACAAAGGTGGCGCGCGGAACGCTCCCCGCGGCCCTGCCCCGATGGCACGCGCGCAGACATAAAAAGCAAATACCATCAGTAACCCGTCGCCAGAACCCAGCAACAAGCCGAGGGTTTGTCTCCCTGCCGGGGCTGTTAGCAGCGATGTATTTCTCCCTGCACTAAGCACCATCTTTCCCAAGGCTGCATTACAATGATTTATAAACCCCATTTCTGGGGGAAACGAATAGATCAAAGCGGGGAGAGAGAAAGGAGACATGAGCAGCTGCGGGAAGATATTGAAGCATGAAAGAAAAACACAAAATGAAGAACGAGGCGGTGACACAATTGAGCCATTCTTCGCTGCACTTTTATCAGAGGAAAATAATAGCAAAATCTCGATTTTAATCCTTTTTCCCCCCCTTTATAAGATGCAGCCTCCTGTCAGTCAGCGGGGCTCCGGAGCGGCTGTGGGCCTGCGTGGGAACGGGCTGCCCAGGACCACTCGGGCCAGGGGCCTCTGCCAAGGGGGAGCTCGGGCCTCAGCGGTGCCGCCCTCCTCACCTTCGGGGGGACACTGTTCCGGCCCAGAAGGGGGATGGCCCTCCTGGCTTTCACCCAAGGGTGCGAGGTGGTCCGCCCTCCAGGTGCACCAGAGGCCCCTCCCATCACCCCCCAGACTGGATGGTTTCTTTCGCCTACTCTGGTTCCATGAAGACCCGAGGAAGAAGAAAGACCAAAGGCCCAGGGAGCCGAGCGGGGTCACTGCGAAGAGCGCCCCTCTGGACGTCTCAGTGAGACTGGGCGTCTGTGTCCAGCCCATCAGCACGAGTGGAGAGACATGGGCTGGCCGACGGGGGCACGGCTGGGTAAAGGCCTACGGAGGACGGAGGAGACATCAGGATGGGAGTCGGGCCAGGCTGCCGGGAGGAGGTGCCCTTTGAAATAGGATCTTTTTTGTTTTTAAGATTTTATTTATTTATTTGAGAGAGAGAGAGAGCATGAGCAGGGCAGGCAGCAGAGGAAGAGGGAGAAGCAGGCTTCCTGCCGAGCAGAGAACCCAACGCTGAGCTTGAACCCAGGACCCTGGGATCATGACCTGAGCCGAGGGCAGATGCTTAACGACTGAGCGGCCCAGCTGCCCCGAAATAGGTCTTGAGGGAAGGTGAGCACCGGCTACTGTGGAGGGGACACCCTCAGCCACCAGCTCAGAGCAGCTTCTCTGACCCCGGCCCGGCTGTCTCTCACAAATGCTGGTTTTTGTTTTTTTTTTTTCATTACTCAGGTATTGTCTGTTTCCTCCCACTAGAACAGAAGCAGGAGGGGGCGCCCGGCGGGCTCCGTCAGAGGAACATGAAACTCCTGATCTCCAGGTCGTGAGTTCGAGCCCCACGCTGGTGATAGAGATGACTTAAAAATAAAACCTTTTAAAAAACAAAACAACAACAATAACAAACATAGGCACAAAAGGGGCGCCTTATCTGTCTCATCCGCGACTACTTCCCCAGAGCCCAGGACGGCACTAGTCCGTGGCAGGCGCTTCATAACAAAGCCAGGAAGGAATGACCACATGCCAGGCAGAGCCGTCACCCGTTGTCATTCGTTCCCCGCAGCAATGCTAGCCGGTGTGGGATTATCTCCCTTTTACAGACCGGTAGGCTAAGAGCGGTTAGGTCCCGGGGCCCGGGTCACGCCGCCGCTCAGTGCTGAGACAGGATGAGGACTCCGGCGTTCTGGCCACCACACTGCCTGTCTTCCCCAGACCCTAGAGTGAGGACTTCCTGCTTCTCCTTGACAATGGGTGCTATTGAGGCAGAGTGGAGAGAGATTGGGTGGGGGTTCCTTTTGTTTTGAACGTGAGAACCCCATGCGTGGCCAAGTGCTGGCGGACTGTGCTGCAGTAACACATCAGAAATGACTCCGTCTCCCCCTAATAGGGCCAAAGAATAGTCCAGAGAGAATCTGCCAGGACAGAAGTGACCACCTGCTCCTGCATGAGACATTCCCAAGCTTGGCCGCGGACTGGAGTCATTCCTGCGGGCTAATTTATCAGATTCTCTCTTAAAGGCCAACCCAAGAGAACAAAGTTTATCCAGGGCTGTACCCAGGGGATAGCTCGCACGAGATGTGCTGACATTTTGGGTCTCCTCACTCCAAGCGGCCCTTGGATGCTCTCGAGGGATCCAGCACTAGGGCTCATAGGGATGTGGAAGGAAGGACCTTGGTGTGTGGCGTGGGTGGGAAGAGCTGCCCAAGTCAGGGTTGGGTGAGGTCAACAGATTGCCCTGGAGTGCCTGGCACGTGGCCCCTGTGGGCTGCACCGCGTGATGGCCGGCCCAGATGGCGATGTCCTTTGGCTTCACCTATGAGGACGTCTACTCTCTTAAAAGCCATTGTGCCGGTCCCGTAATTAAGAGTGCCTATCTGGGTTCCTGAAGAGTCTTTCAGTTCTAGAAAAAGACGCTCCATACAGTGTAAAAGGGCGTCATATCCAACTATCACTCAGTTGGTAAGAGGAGGGACTCATGGGGCGCCTGGGTGGCTCGGTGGGTTAAGCACCTGCCTTCGGCTTAGGTCATGATCCCAGGGTCCTGGGATCGAGCCCTGCATTGGGCTCCCTGCTCAGCGGGGAGCCTGCTCCTCCCTCTGCCTCTGCCTGCTGTTCTCCCTGCTTGTGCTCGCTCTATCTCTCTTACTTGCTCTCATTCTATCTCAAATAAATAAATAAAATCTTAAAAAAAAAAAAAGAAAGAAAGAAAGAAAAGGGACTCGTACTTGGCTTCTCCAGAACGTGTCTTCACTGAGCATATGTGGAGACACTGATTCTCTCATCAGGTGGGAACCCCAGTAACATCCGGATGCTTCTGACGGAAAAAGTGGCTTAATTCCATCTTACACCTGTGGTGCAGAAAAACCAAAGATTCACGCTAAAAAGTTGAAAGAAACTGAACTGAACCTACTTGCTCTGGTTGTTTAATAGTTCTCAGGTTCCTGGGATGCCTAGCTATTTACTGTGTTTCCATCTGATCTGATTCTTAAACAGGAGAGTTTCAAACCTCCTGAAAATCGGAGTTTATAATTGAAATATTGATAAACTCTTTCCCATAAAGAGGCTACTCGATACTGCAGGAATGACGGGAAAACAGGCAGAAAGTAATAAGAATGCTTTTCTCTGTGTAGCCAAGAAATACAATGGTGGAGTTTATTGCTTACAAAACACAGCTGCCTTTCCTCAAATTGGATAGAAAAACATGAACCCCGATAAATTATGATACTCCTAAATCCCAGAGAATGTGCATCAATTGTTGGGGGTGCCACCATCGTCCTTCTGGGCAGCCTACTTATTAGGACCGTAATTTATTATTATTATGCTTTGGTGCAAATACACAGGCTGATAAAATTCAAATCTATTAAAACAAACGTCCCGCTCTCTGAATCAGTAAGACACAACATTCCAAAAGGAAATGTGATAAATTGGAAAAGCAAAGGGTTCTTAGATACTCAGAAGTGCAAGACCAAAAGAGAGCCGAAGCGGAAAACATCCACTGTGACCAGGCTTTCCAAATCTGGCCCCAGAATCCAGGAATCGCTACAGAAGTGGACAGCTAGAGGGGCGCCTGGGTGGTCAGTCCATTAAGCATCTGACTTCCTCTCCGGTCCTGCTCTCAGGGTCCTGGGATCGAGCCTCATGTCGGGGGTCCCTGCTCAGTGGGGAATCTGCTTCTCCCTCTCTCTGTCCCTCTGCCCCTACTCATGCTCTCTCTGAGTAAATAAATAAAATTAAATTAAAAGGTGGACACCAAGAAACAGAGTCGAAGACCATGATCCGGGGCTCCTGGCTCAGAGTAAAGCTCTTTCCGTGAAAATGTTCATTATTTAAAAAAAGAAAAAAAGACTCTTTCAGCTTCACTTTGAGCAACCATGAGATACGTGTTCTTCAAGAGACGCGAATCACATTGGCTTTTTAAACACAGATGAATGCAAGGTTGGGGAAGGACGCTAGGATTCCCGGAGTTACTCCCTCCCTCTTCTGGAGAAGGAAGCTGCATCTCGCTGAGGACACGCAGGAGAGGGTCCAGCCTCCGTGTCACACCAGTGGCCCAAACTCCTCCAGCCCGACAGCCACGGTCCTCAGCAAGAGCCCAGTGGTTCACGCGGACTGAGCACCTGCCACGAGCATCTCCGTCAGCCGGTCGTCTCGTGGTTTTGGGACGGCTCACCAAGTTCTCCCTGGTCTCCTCACACCCACCGGACCCTAGGTGACCAGCACGGACCCCGGGAGCTCCCTGCAGAGGAGGACGGCGGGGACCGGGCATCCGTAACTTCAGAGCCCAAGCCAACACCCCTTGACTCACCCCGTTTCCCCTTGGGCTCCCCAAAGGCATGAAGTGCTGAACGGATCTCTCTCCGCGGTCCCTTCCCTACGCGCTCACACCGGGCTGGAGGAGGGAACGGAGCTATGGGGACCAGCCCTGCGGATCGCAGGGGAGCACTAACGGGCTTGCCGTGGGGGGAGTGATAGAAATCGACTTCTTTGGGGAAGATTTTTTTTATTTTGGAAGAGACTCCGTGTAGAACAGAGCAGAGGAGACAGGAGCAGGTAGGGAGATGCCAGACAGGAGGCAGCGGCCGTTAGCTTCTGGAGCAAACAGTAAGGCCCCAGAACTTGGGCAGGGGGAGGAGGGGCGGGGACAGAGGCAAAGGGTCTTCGTGAATGTCATGCAACGGGGAAGGGAGAGCCACAAAGGGAGGCTGCAGTGGGGATACTCGGGAGATGACTAGGCACACTCACTAGTTTAAATGACTCCTACACACACGCGCGCGCGCGCACACACGCACACACACACACACACACACACACACACACACGGCCGTACAAGACATTCAGATTCATATCTCCACCAGACTCTGCATCACCAAACATCACAGGAATTTAGGACCCTCCTGTGCTAAAGCCACCAGCCCTGAAAGGCCGTGAGTCGTGCCGCACGCACTGTCCACATTCACAGGTCCAAAGCAAATTCGCCATCTTCCTGCAGATGCACTCCTGTTCTCGAATTTTCTATTTTGGTTAGCGGCACCTCCACCGACTCAGTTGCCCAAGGCAAAAACCTGGAATCTATTCTCAGCTTCCTTCCGTCGCCCTCCACACTCAGTCGGGTACCCCCGGGGCAGATCTCTGGTCCGTTCCACTGTTGCTTCCCCAATGCTGCTGGCGCCTAAGACCCACCTCCACTCTCCGTGGCAGGACCTGTGTCTCCCTGCCCCTGGGGCTGACCCCCTCCGGTCTGTGATCACTCGGCAGCCAGAGGGTCTTGCAAAAAGCCAAGTCTGTTCACTCCACTTCCCCACTTAAAACCTTTCAAAGCTTCCCATGGCCCGTCCAGTCAGAACCAGGATTTGGTCAGTTCGCCTTTGTCCACGTGGCCTGTGCTTTTGTCCACGTGGCCTGTGCATCCAATCTCTGCACTACTGCCCATGAGCTCCATGGACCTTCCTGGCTTGTTAATGAGTCCTGCCTCTGTTTCTTCTTGGTAGGAGGGCTAATATGAGGACCCATCATGTAGACGCTCCATACCTGGTGTACAGCATTCGGTGGGTGGTGGCTGTGGTCCTTCTGTTGATTTGTCACAGTCTAAGCCCACCATGACCACATCCTGAGGTCATCTCCTGCCAACCACAGTCTAAGCCCACCATGACCACATCCTGAGGTCATCTCCTGCCAACCACAGTCTAAGCCCACCATGACCACATCCTGAGGTCATCTCCTGCCAACCACAGTCTAAGCCCACCATGACCACATCCTGAGGTCATCTCCTGCCAACCACAGTCTAAGCCCACCATGACCACATCCTGAGGTCATCTCCTGCCAATCACAGTCTAAGCCCACCATGACCACATCCTGAGGTCATCTCCTGCCCTGCAGACTTGCCCACTCCCGCACCGTGTGCTCTTCTCCCCAGCGATACTGAGGAACGTGCTGGTCTCGCACACGGTGTCCTTCTCTCTTCCCTCCTTCTCCATCTGCTATTTTCCTTATCGAGAATATACTCCCCACCTGCCAAACTTTTAATCACACGCCCAAACTCAAGCATGAAGGTTCAAAATGCTGACAGTATCGCATGTTGGTGGGAATGTGGGGCGAACTGGAGTTCCCATACACTGTTGGTGAGAATGCGAAATGGTACGGCCGCTTTGGAAATCAATATGGCAGCAGCTCCCAAAGTTGAACACACACGTACTAGGTAACCCCGAAATCCCACTCCTAGAGGTTTCCGCGAACATGCCCCAGCGAAAGTGTGTGTGGGGACGTTCATAGCATATTTTTTACAGTGGCCCCAAACTGGCAGCAACCCCACGTCCGTGGGGGGGGGGGTGTGGATCAATGAAGTGTGGTCCCATCCATACCCGGAAACATGCATGGCAATAAGAAACAATGAGATACCGACATGGGCCGCCACTCACGTGAATCTCAGACGTGTGGGGCTGAGGAAGTCAAACATACAAGACCAAGACTGTGAGCTGCATGGCTGCGTTCATACAAAATTCTGGAAGGTAAACCATGGTAAGAGAAAGCAATCAGGGGTCGCCTGGGGTCAGGACTGGAAAGGGACCCCAAGCACAAAGGGGCTCACGGAAGCTTTTTAGGGCAAAGAACCTGCTGTGTATCTTGACAGTGATAAGTTACGTGATTGTACACAATTATCGAGATTCACCAAAGTGTGTGCATATGCTGGGCGAGTTTTGATCATATGAAAATCATACACTAAAAAACAGTAAAGACGGGTATCCAAAGCCAAGCTCCAGGCTGGTCCCCTCTGCGCAGCCTTCTGGGACTTCCTCCCCTCCCTCCTGGTCATGTCCGTTGTTGGACTTTCCCCTTGGTCTCGGCAGGAAGCGGTTGGGTCGACATGTCTATTCGCCCAGAGGCAAGGCCTGGGCTCCCTCTTCCACCCCGTTGCCCTGCCTCCCAGTCAGGACCCTTCCGCACGGAGCACTGATTGCATTCCGAGAACTCTGCTGTGGGCTGACCCCCATGTCCTGACGGAGCTCCCCCACAACCCCAGCAGGTAGGTATTACCAACGGGTTTTACCAAAAACAGGGAGGCCCGGAGAGGTTGAATGAACACCTACCCACGTCGGACAGCTCAAAGCAGTGGGGCTGGGCGTCCAAACCAGGTCTATCTGTCTGTGTGTCCGTGTGCCTCAAGGCTGTGCCTTAAACACTACTTTGCACTGCCCGATGCCCCACTAGTTGGAGAGAAAGCCCCGAGAAACGACGTGTTGTATGGACGAATGGAACGTGGGAGCCATTCTGTTCCTCCCCTACTCCGTCTTCCCAGGGTCATGCAACCAGAGTTTTGCGAGGTACATAAAATTTCCACGTGCGCGCGCGTGTTTGCATGTGTGTTCTTGATCTATTAAAATCTCTGCTTTTTTCCTCTCCTCTTTTTTGAATTAAACTAAAACGCTAAATTAGCCCTCCACCCAGGAGACCAGCATTACCTTGCGAACAGCTAGCACGTCCAAGCTGCCATCTAATTAAGCCACACTCCCAGACAAAGCACATCACAGTGTCACCGCGTTAACAATGGCCACCTCCCCGGGCAGCCCCGAACTGCACCGCACAGCGGCTCGCTCGAAAACAAACAACCCTGTTGCCGGGTAAACACTCCTAAGTAGGTCCTTCCCTTCAGCAGCTCGCCTTTGAACGCGGGTGTTTTTATTAAGAAATATTCGAGGACTGGGTACAGAATGCAAGGAGCAGGCTGATTCTTTAATCAGACCAGTTTTCCAGGGTGTTCTGCTTTCTGGCGTTCTAGAAACCCACTCTTGCGACATGTATACACTGCGCTGGGCGTTTGAGGTCCCCGACTTTACTGTCAGCGGCGAAGTGCATTGAAGGGGAGTGTGAGTGCAAACACGCGGGGAGACAGCATGCTGGGGGTAGCTGGTGCGGGGGTCTGGGGGGACCGGGGCCACGCCTGCACCTGCTTTGCAGGACAGCAGAGAGGCGAGGCCACATGTTCTGGGTGGCAAGAGGAGGTCCAAGCGGAGGCGGAGAAGAAGCCCCTTTGCATCTTTACAGGATGAAGGATGAACGGCTTTACCCTTCTCGGGGACCTGCTTTCAGTTATGTGCTAGGCTTGGAATGAATTAGGATTAGAATAATATGGCTTCTTCTTTCCCCTTCGGAGGGGTCCCCTGAAATAGAAAATGATCAATGAACTTGACCCAGTTCGTTCTCTGCGTACTCAAGAAGAGGCAGGTGCTACCTGACAGATGGAGGTGTGCGACCTCCAGCGGCGTCCGGCATCCGGTTTGACTCATTAGTTTGTTGATTTTAAGGGGGAAACCCGCAAAACTGCAGACTCCGTGGCAGTGTGGATTCTGGAGAGGCCGCTCGGGTTCGAATCCTGGCATCCCCACGTCACTGAGGCTGAGACTTTGGGGGGCTAGTCAGCTCACGTCACCCAGCCTCAGTTTTCTCTTCTGTAAAATGGGAGCTTGAATTCCTCTCTCATGGGTGTTCCAGGAGGTTTGACCTGCATGAGCTGATGTCAATGCGAGCCTTCCGACACAGAGCAGAGCCCTTGGGAAACCACAGTGTAGCCTCTGTGGTGCAATTCTGTGTCTGACTGTGACAGCAAAGAAGGAACCAGCCATGCTCATGTGTCCCCTGCAGGTAAAGTCCCTCCAAGACAAGTTTAGGAGGATGAGCCACGGGGTCTGTGGGGTGATCAGAGGTGCGACGCTCACCAGGCTTTCCTGACCCCGTCTCCTTATCATTCAAGCCTTCAATGCAAGAGGCACCAGAGAAAGGAAAGAACTTAAGAATGGACAAAAGAGGGGGAGGGGCGCTTATTCACTCTGAAATCAAGGTGAGGCTCTCCCTCCCTCCCCCCAGGGGTGCCCGCAAGGAGCCCTCTGCCTCCTTGTGCTCAGCCCATCTCTGGCCTGTCACCCCACAAAGGCAGGACATCTGGGAGAAGGAGAGCCAAGCAACCAGTTCTACCTCCTCCAATATCAGCCCAGCTGAACCGCCGGGTGCCTGACACTGTGGCCCCGTGCGGGATTCGACAAAATGCAGACTCCTCGGCCCCTCCTGAGTCAGACTTTTCAGAGGTGGGGGCCCAGGGAGCTACATTTTTTTCTAAGTTCCTGGCATCGTTAAGTGAAGTGGGAGAAGCAGTGAGAGGTCTGACCTTGCTTCCTCAGGGCTAATGTCTGGAGGGCAGGAATGAAAGTAAGACCCACCCACACCTGGCAGACTCAAAGGTCCAGAGCTGAGGGCAGCAGCCTTAGGCTCTAAGTCAGAGCTGTATAAGACTGTATAAGAGCCACCCGTGTCCGCCTCTCCCTGCCGGCTGTAATCAGACGGCAGAGAGCGGTGCCCAACGCCTCCCCTGCTAGAGCATCCATTAAAGAACAAGGCTAGAGAAATGCTCCATTTGTTTGCTCTTTAAAAGTCAGTAACCTGGGGTCCCTACGTGGCTCAGTGGTTAAGCAGCTGCCTTCGGCCCAGGTCATGATCCCAGGGTGCTGGGATGGAGCCCCACGTCAGGTTCCCTGCTTGACGGAAAGCTGGCTTCTCTCTCTCCCACTCCCTCTGCTGGGTTCCCTCACTTGCTGTGTCTCTGTCAAATAAAGAATTTTTTTTTTAATCTTTAAAAAAACAAAGTCAGTAACTTGGGGGTGCCCCTGTGGCTCAGTCTGTTAAGTGTCTACCTTCAGCTCAGGCCATGATCCATGGGGTCCTGGTCGGTCTCCCTGCCCAGCGGGGAGCCTGCTTCCCCCTCTCCCTCTGCCTGCTGCTGCCCCACCTGGGCTTGCTCTCTCCCCCTTTCTCTCTGTGTCCAATGAATTTAAAAAATCTTTAAAAATAAAAAGTAAAAAGTCAGTCACCTGCACCAGTGTCCTCAGCAACCCTATTCACAAGGGCCGAAAACTGGAAGGACCCCAGCGTGCATCAGTCTGCGAATGGATAGGTATGTGTGGCATTTACACACAGCGGAGCAAAGGGGATTCTAACCGGCGCTGCTGCGCGGAGGAAACTGGAGGCCATCCTGCCGGGACAAGCCGGACACAGAAGGACGGTTCCCTACAGCTCCACTTCTATGAGGTCCCTAGAGCCGTCAGATTCATGAGGACAGAAAGGACAGGGGTCGGGGCCGGGAGCCGGGAAGCGAGGGGTAAGGAGTCTGTGTTTGCTGGGGACGGTTTCGGTGTGGGGAGGTGCCCACGTTCTGGAGATGGAATCACAGTGATGGAGCACGAGGTGAATGTATTTAACGCGCTTAAAAATGGTTAAGATGGCGAATGTGTGTGCATCTCCCCACGCTCCTTAAAAATGTAAAAGAAGGACCAAAAAACAAAGTAACCTGCAAAAGTCAGTGTTTTACCAACGACTCGCAGCACGTCTCATGGAGGCTCCAAACACTGCAGCGTTTCAGAGACCAAGCCGAGACTCCGCAGACCAGCCGTGGCGCTCGGATCACCTCCCCGCCCTGCCTTGCTGGCTCCCTTGATCTGACCCCAGGCGCCTCCCGAAACCATGGCCCCCGGCTGGCGGGCCACGGTGTGGGAGGACACACGATGGCTTGGTTGTGTTGCGCGTGCGGTTTCGTTTCTCTCCCGGTCCGCTCTCTTGGCACATATCCAACCCATAATTAGGCAGATTCTCAAAGGAGAGAGAATACTTCCTGCCCAAATGACAAGCCGTGGATTATGCAGAAATCTTTCCAGATGTGGCATTTCTCTCCCTGGCAATGCTGCAGGTGGCTCTCGGTTTACTTGGCTGGAAATCTCCATCTGAGCGCCTTATCCGCACAAATAACTTCTTCCGTTGATTCTGCTTATGCTTGGGGCTTTCGTTTTCAAGCTGATTCCCCTCAGAGCTTCAAGGCCCTTCTCTTTAGGAAACGGGGAGGGGTATCTTCAGAACCCAGCGAGGGACCAGGTGGAGCCCTTCACCCTGGTGGCGGCTCAGCTCTCATTATGGGAGCAGCCGGGCGTCTGACCAGTGGAGCCGGAGAGCCGCCACCATCTCTCCAGGGCCCGGGGCAGAGCTGAACCTCAAAAAAGTCTGTCGTGTGAACTCAGTGGTTGCTTGAATAAAATGGGAAAACGGCCCAGAACTGCCACTGATTTCATGCAGTGAGGCAGGCACAAGATTCATGCTTTACAAACCCAAACAAGTGGTTTTCAAGTGCTAGGATCTACTACTCAAGTGTGTGTCCAGGAGCCCCGTGCATGCAGTCTGGGGTCCTGTTTTCAGGGGGACACTCTGATGTGAGCCTTACAGACCAATACAAATGACACCTGATGGTTGGTGATGTAATAATCCAAAATGAACACTGTTGCTTCATGAAGGTTACAAAATGGTCTGTTTTGCATAAAATAAACAGGCTTATTTTATTTCTTTTCTGTAAGATTTTTTAAAAAATTATTTTGAGAGAAAGAGAGAGAGCACAAGAGCATGAGCTGGGGGTCGGGGGAGGACAGAGGGAGAGAGAGAGAGAGAGAGATCCCAAGCCGACGCCATGCTGTGCACAGAGCCCGACGTGGGCCTAGATCTCACGATCTCTCGAGATCATGACCTGAGCCGAAACCAAGAGCCAGCCGCTTCACCGGTCACCCAGGCTCCCCAACGCAGGCCTATTTTAAATGGATAGATTTGGTTTTCAGGAGCACAAATGTCCGTCAGCATGTGAGAGGATAAGCCAATTGCGCAATCTATACAATGGAACAATATTCAGCCACAAGAAGCAAAGACGTGCTATGTTAGGATACGGGTGGGCCTGGAAAATCCCACGCCAAGCCGAAGAAGCCAGATACCAACGGTCACTTCATACAGGATTCCTTTCATGTGAAAGACCCAGAAAGGGCAGAACTGGGGAAAGCAGAGCTGGGGCCGAGGGGAGTAGAGGCTAATTGCTGGCCAGGTATGGGGTATTTCTCCGGGGTGATGAACACGCTGGGAAGCTGGGGAGGTGGTGATTTCACAACAGTGTCCATACCCTAGAAGCCACTGACCAGTCCACTGTAAATGTTTACCCCTATACTCTGTGGATTTCACTTCAGTGGGGAAAAAAAAAAAAATCCAAGCACAGAGAAACTTACAAGGTTTAGGAGGATGTGTACCGCGTTGGAGCACAAACTATAACACAGGTGTGGTTTTTCTCATTTGTTAAGGTTTTGCCGCCTACAATCCCACTGAGATGGAAATGCCGTCCTGTCCGGTGATGGTGACGAGGGTTTTCAAACAGACCGTCTCACTTGCAATCCCTTGTTTCCCTGTCTGGCTCCCCCCAGCTGGTTTGCAAGCTCCCGGAGGGAGAGTAGGGGCTTTTTCTGTCTTATTCTCTGTGTTCCTAGTACCTAAGTTGGCTCCTGGGACATAGCGGATCCCAGATAAATGTGTGCTGAGTAAGTGAATGACACCAGCTACTCAGCTTCGCCTGGTCTGGGTGGGGGCTGCCGGGCGCCCTGCACCATCCCTGCCTCACCTGGAAGGCGCATACAGATCACCTGGGACCTTGTTAAAATGGACGTCCTGGTGCGGTAGGTGTGGGGTGGGAGCTCAGATCCTGCATTTCCAATAAGCACCCAGGGATGCAAGTGTTGCCGGTCCCCCAGCCCACACTTGGAGGAGCACAAAGTCCAGGCACAGCACCCCCAAGCCCTGCCCCTGAAGAAAAAGGGCAGGATTCCACGTCAAATACCCACATTCTTGGTCTCCCCAGATCTCACTGCTGCTTCCTCCTCCCCCCACAGAGGAACCCAAGCCCTTCCTGGTCACCCAGAGGAGGATGATTAAAGCAATGGGCAACTTCTCTCCGGATTCCGAGGTAGGCTGTCATTTCAAGGAAAATACGTCCACTGCAATTGGGAACACTCGATGTGTTCAATGTGCTTCTTAAGTGCGGTGGGGGGAAGGGGAGGGAGCGTCTATGACCCCCCCAAAAGAAACAAGCTGTTCTTCTGCCTTTGTGTTTCCAAGCATGTACGCTCAGTTTGAATCACAGCTAATAAACAGGTCATCTTGTACTTCCAAAATAAAAACATGCCGTATTTCAGTGGAATAGCAACTGTACGTTAAGAAGCTGTCAACTTCACTACAATTTCCCTGAACCTTGCACTGCAGAAAGATACCTTGTCACTCAGAGTAGACGGCAGTTTTACTGAAATATCTCCTTGTCTGCGTAAATAATGAGTAGACTTGCATGAGAAAATCTGGCCCCCAGCCTCCTTTCTCCCCTACTCCCTAAGAAACATATGCAAATGGCAGATTTATGGGGTGCACGCTTCTCCACACTTCACTTCGAAAACAAAGCGGGGGCGGTCCCACCAACCCTGGTGTTGCGGATTCGGGATGCAGGGGTGAGTAAGAGAAGGGTGGTGGTGATGGATATGGTGGTCTTTGCAAGCTTCAAATCAAGGAGACTGGACTGTCACTCAACAGCTATTTTGGGAACACACACAGGTTGCATCAGAAAATGCCATATATGGGAGAGTTTTGCTGGAGAATGGCCCAGACGCCAGAAGGTCTTTATGTAAAATAGGGCAGCCCCCACAGCCTGCCGGGTTCAAGACCTGGGTTCAAGAACCCCTCCACTGTCTGCCATGTGTGGGATCTTAAAGTCCCTTCACCTCGCGGAGCCTAGAGTTCCTTGATTATCAAATGACAACAGTAATTAACGCTGGCTTCATGGGGTGGTGGCAGATGATGAGTGCAGCGGGGTTTTGTAAACTCTCGAGTCATATCTGGTTGCTAATCATCACTGTCAACAGCTTGTCAATGGTGTCAGCCCGACTGAGGTTCAGATCTTGGCTTCCCCGCTCACTGGCAGTATGAGCCTCTGTTTCCTCACCTGTAAAATGGGAATAACAATAGTCCCTATTCTGGAGGGCTCCCTGGGAGGATTTTGTGAGAGAATGCATGTTAAAACTGGTGCCCGGGGATGCCTGGGTGGCTCAGTTGATTAAGCGGCTGCCTTTGCCTCAGGTCATGATCCCAGCGTCCTGGGATCGAGTCCTCGGCGGGGAGCCTGCTTCTCCCTCTGCCTCTGCTGCCACTCGGACTGCCTGTGCGCGCTCACTCTCTCTCTCTGGCAAATAAATAAATAAAATCTTAAAAAAAAAAAAAAAAAAAAAACAACTGGTGCCCGCTCCTAAAAGGACTCTGTGAGTGTGGGTTGCTGTTACTGTTACTGCTGCTGCTGATCTGGTGATCCTGGTGATAAGGGTGATGACGGTGATGATGGTGATGGCGGGGATGACGGGGATGACGGGGATGACGGTGATGACGGTGATGATGGTGATGGCGGGGATGACGGTGATGACGGGGATGACGGTGATGACGGTGATGATGGTGATCGCGGTGATGACGGTGATTGCGGGGATGACGGGGATATTCATATTTCTGCTGTTGCGGCTGCTGTTGATCATGGGATTTCCCATTCTTCCCTCGGGGGGAATCACGAGATCAAGGGACAGGGAAGAGTCCAGCTCTGGACATGTAGATGAGGCAGATTACCAGAGGAAGACTTGGAACGGTGGCTGGTTTCTCTGAGGATGGGTTGGGGAGATGGAGGCCGATCAGCCCAGAGTTTAGAGGTGGGTGGGGGGAGGAAGATGCTGCCGGAGCGGCTTAACCACGGGGAGCCGATGCCAGGGATTTAAGCAGGTAAAGGGACAGGGAACGCTGATCCCGTGTGCTCCTACCACAGAAGCCCCTCGTTGGCTGGCCAGTTTCCACCTGCATCCTCCAGGCCTTTGGGAGACCCAGGGCTGGGCCCAAGGCAAGTGAAATGTCATGTTAAACTTCCTCCTAAGACTTTATTTAGAAAGAGTGACCAAGTGGCACCCGGGTGGCTCAGTGGGTTAGGCGTCCAACTCTTGATTTCTGCTCAGGTCTTGATCTTGGGGTTGTGAGTTCAAGCCTTGTGTAGGGTTCCACACTGGGCATGCAGCCTACTTAAAAAAGAAAGCCACCAGCCTCCTGGTGGCTAAGTCAGTTAAGGGTCCAATTCTGGATTTCAGCTCAGGTCATGATCTCAGGGTTGTGAGGTTGGGACCTGTGTCAGGCTCCGTGCTGGCTGTGGAGCCTGCTTGGGATTCTCTCTCTCTCTCTCTCTCTCTTTCCCTCTGCCCCACCCTGCCCTCTCTCCCCCACTCTTTAAAATGACTGTATCTTCCCTACCCTGCAAAATAAAGGGGGAACTCAGGGATCCTCTTATCCGCTGTGTAGTGGCAATTATAATTTCCTAAAATATACACAATTAAGACTCAGCTGAAAGCAGCGGTGTGCAGAGCCACTTTGTACCAGCTCACGAGAGCTGTTAAATATTCAGGTGTTTTGCAAGCCAACTGTTAAAGTCCTTATTAAAATTAAATTATATGATCTTTCAATTAAATAAGTTATATTAAAATAAATAAATACTCAATAAATAAATAATAAATACTCAAAACTCATCACTTCCTAGTTATTTTACTGTTACCTACATACCCTATACTCTTGAGACTTATTTATGTCTGTTATATCTCTATGGTGAAAATACCATATACTTGTTTCCCACACTCAGAGTGATCATTGCCAATGTGATCGTGTCCCTCTCAAAGGCTTCCTGCTGCCCTGCAACAAAGCCCAGACTCCTACCATGGCATCCAAGACTCCTTCTAGATCCTTCTGTTGCCATGTCCTGCCTCAAATTTGAGCCTGCAAATACTGACCCTCTTTCTGTTCCTGGAGTCTACCATACTGTCTTTCTCCTCCAGGACTTAGCAGCTGCTCTTGTCTACACTCCAAATGCAAGGGGCGTACAAACCAGCACAGAGCACGATGATAAATGCAGTAATCTTGAAAAAACAGCCAAGGCAGTGCTCGGAGAGCAGGCTTAGCTCTTGTGGAGACAGTGATCAGAGGCTTTATGATAACAGGACTTCACCTTTTTACGCATTTGGTGTTTTTGAATGAGCATTATATGCACACGGCCCAGGGTTCAAAAGATGCAAAAGGTGAAAAATGAAGAATGTCTTCCTCTTGTTCCTATCTCTCAGGAGTTCCTCTCTCCCCTTGGAAGGCAACCTCTCTTATAATTTTTTGTTATCTTCATAACAGGAATTTTTAAATTGTGGTGGGCGAGAGCCATGTAGAAGACTATCCTCCACATATAATTGTTTTTTTTAATTTTTTTTAATTAAAGATTTTATTTATTTATTTATTTCACAGACAGAGATCACAAGTAGGCAGAGAGGCAGGCAGAGAGAGAGAGGAGGAAGCAGGCTCCCTGCTAAGCAGAGAGCCTGATACGGGGCTCGATCCCAGGACCCTGGGATCATGACCTGAGCCGAAGGCAGAGGCTTTAACCCACTGAGCCACCCAGGCACCACCCCCACACACACACATATAATTGTTACCGCTTTCATTTTCCAGACTTCCCTTGCAGGCTCTGTTCAGGGACAAAAATAATTTTTGCAAACCTGTGACCAAACCAGAAGTAGAATTTTACGTTCTGCTCTTCCCCTCGCCTATCATGACGTCATGAACATTTCTCCCCCTTGTTCGAAGTCTTCCTAAGTATCGCCTTTACTGGCTACTGCATGAACTTTAAATATGGAAGGATGGAATGGTCCGTGAGCAAAGTCTTTAAAAACTTACTCTCTTCTGTGTTCTTTCCTGAATGTTCTTTTTACAAAAGTCACTCTGTCTGTATCTTCCTGCCGGGTAAAAGAGGCAGGAAGAAATTCTTCCTTGAAGCGAGGGTCATTTGATTGACCGGCATCAAATGACTGACTCAGCTTGATTTGACCCAATCCCGCTATGGCGGGTTAAATGGTGGCCCCCAAAAGACGCACCCCCACAACCTTCGAGGGTGACCTCATTTAGAAAAAGGGTCTTTGCAGATATCATTAAGTCAAGGACCGTGAGATATCTCAAGATCATCCTGGATTATCCACATGGGTCCCGAATTCAGAGAAAAGTGTCCGTATAAGAAAGAGCAGCAGGAGACCAACACAGAGGAGACGCTCATGTGACCGCTGGGGCAGAAAAGGGGGAGCGATTCAGTCCACGGGACGCCTGGAGCCTCCCCGAAGCTGAAGCATGCAAGGAAGTTATCTCAAAGATTCTCAAGGTGACACCTTGATTTCAGACTCATGCTCTCTGAACGGGGGGGGGGGGGGGGGGGGAATGCATTTCTGTGGTTTCAAGCCATCCAGCTTTTGACGGTTTGTTATGGCCACCATGGGAAATGAATAGACCTACCAAATCCATAACCAGAATCTCTTGTCTGGGTTCCCTTGATTCTCCGGGTAACAAGCACCTGCTGCTGAGGGACCACGACCCCTAGCCTCACGGCACCTTCTTGTGCAAGTACCTTCTGGCAACAAAAACTCAGACTCACCAGCATCAAAATCGCACTTAGCGGATCTACACCAAGTTGAACCAACGCTCCCTCCCTCCCTTTCTTCCGCCATCGGATGGACAGTGGGTGCCAGTGAAACCATTAGCTGAAATCATCAAGAACTTAAGGGGCTGAGATGAAGGTGGGAGGCGCTGGGACGCCCTCATGCTATGGAAGGGTCAGGTCATGCTGGGCTCCGTCAGTAACATACGAGTTCAATTCTCACCATCTTGGTGGAGCTGATGGGATCAAGGTTCAGTCCGTCTGAGCGCAGCGCACTTTTCTCACCAAACACCACTCAGTATCAGCGACACGTCTTCACCTCCACGGCCTCCTATGCCCCATGGAGGGGTGGGAGCAGGGCTCTCACAAGCAAACTGGCCTCTTGGATTTGGGGGAGGACATGCTGAAAAGGGATACAGATTCCTTTCACGTTTATTTTGCTCCAAGTGAACATAGGCAAAGGCCTCTTCCTAGAATATTGTTAGTACTGAAAACTGGAAATAAATTCTCCTGCTCCAAAAAATACGCTTGCTGGCAGATCGTGCCGTGTGGAGACGTGATGAATAAGAAAGGGTCTTCTAGCAAATTTTTTGAAAACCTCTTTCTCTCAGAACCCCCAAATGGAAGTTACAGTATTAAGTAAATAAATAAAATAAGTGGGCAATCTCGTGCTGACATTTTCTTTAGCCCACTCGCTTTCTGTCTCATTAGCCTTCGTGGGGGGAGGAAGGATTGTTTTAATTAGCAGGGTTGAGAAGTCTTGCTTGGGTGGCTTCCCCCCCTGCTGTTCGCAGGACTACCCTGTCAGCTTATAAATACAATACAAATCATTACAGCCCACAAAGCCACCTCAGAAGGCGGCAGAAGAAAGGGGGTCCCGCCGGGTCCATGTTAACTCTCTTTGAACAATGCTCCTTTTCTGAGCATTCAAGTAGAGTTCAAGCGTAATGTTGGGCTTTACCAAACAGCTCAATATCCTGTCACGGAAAAGTGCTTTCTAGTGTGGGACTCGCCATGTGTTCCCTCTTTTTTCCCTCTGTGCTCCCGGCTGCCCAAGCAGAACGCTCATCTGACAGTGGGACCACGGCTCCCACATCCCCCTTTGGATTTACTTGTTAAATGCTCAAATCGAGAGGCAGACCAGAAACAATCTCCCAGGCCCCCAACAAGTTCCCATATGCGTTTCCACGCTGTTAGGCACTTGTGGTCTTGAAAATGCACGCACTAATGTTATTAATTGTGTTTCCATGAGGGACGCCTGTCTGGCTCAGTCGGTGAAGCCTGTGACTCTTGATCTCAGGATCATGAGATCGAGTCCCACAGTGGGTATAGAGATGACTTAAAAAAATAAAATCCTGAATTGTGCTTTAATGATACAAAGTTCTGCACATAGATATTTTGCTTCTCCTCGAGGCTGACCTGCAGGCTCACAGCCCGTGAACAAAGCTGAGGGCTCCTTCGTGGAGAACACCGTGTCCTTATATGTTCAAATGGAAGTGTGTCAAGTTTGAATTGAGAAATAAATTCAGATGCCCACAGAAGTGCCTAAGTTACTATTTACCAGGAAACAGTCTTCTAGGTATTCATTAAACCATTTATTTATTCACTCATTCGACAAGCCTTTATTGAGCACCTACTTAGTGCCAAGCACTGCCAACACTAGGGATAGAAAGATGAATGAGACCTGGTTCCTGCCCATAAGGAACCCACAAGATCAGATGTTATAAGACGAACGCTGAGCGCAATGACCGAGAGGCATACAAGGCACACGGGCAGCTACCGAGGCCAAGAGCAGGGTAGGGTCCGGAAAGGTTTCCAGGGGAGGGGACTCAGAGCCCAGTTTGAAACAATGAGTGAGGAATGGCCCCGGGAGGACAGGAGGAAGGGGCTGGGTGAGGAGCAGAGGAGCAGCAGCAGCTCTGGGGGGCTGGGGACTAGTCATGCTGACTCGTTCATGCCATCCGGGGTGTCCTCCCTCGTGGGTGCAAGAGGGCCCGTAGCATGCGTGGTGATGACACTTCACAGGGAGTGATGTGTGATGAGAATCTGGAAGAACCCCAGGGGGGGCTGCCGACACGGAGAATAACAGAATAATCGTTGCACTTGCCGTGCATTAGGTCCCTACCATTTACTAAGCTTTGTGCTTGCGTATGTTTATCTCATTAACTCTTTGCAGCAACCCTGGGAGGTAGGTAGCTATGATCACCCCTTTTTTTATAGACGGGGAACTGAGGATTGAGGAGGTAAAGTCAGCTCCCTGAGGCCGTGGGGATGGAAGGCGGCAGAAGAAGGGTCAAGAGGAAGATCCACCCAAGTCTAAAGCTCGTGGCGTCGGTAGAAGGGCTGCTGGCAAGACAGTGCTGCGGTCAGTGCTTCTGGAACGTGGACACAGAGCTGCCCATCTCTTCCTGTCCCTCCGATTCTCTGTGCGCCTGTCGCTTAGGGATTTCATCTACTCTGTCCCCCAAAACACACCTTCCTTCCTTACATCCCCTTTCCTCCCTCAGCCAAACCCAGACTCACCTGTATTATGTCTTGCTCCCTGATTTTCTTTTAAAGAACTAGAAATTTGAGGGCACGTGGGTGGCTCAGTTGGTTGAGCAACTGCCTTCAGCTCAGGTCATGATCCTAGAATCCCAGGATCGAGTCCCACATTGGGCTCTCTGCTCGGCGGGGAGTCTGCTTCTCCCTCTGACCCTCCACGTTCTCATATTCTCTCTCTCTCTCTCTCTCAAAGAAAGAAATAAAGAAAGAAAGAAAGAAAGAAAGGGCTAGAAATTCGAATAAACAACCCAAGCTTAGATCTCTGTTACTGGACTCTTTGTTTCTGTTAGGAAGTCAGTGGTTTTTTGAATTGTTATTCCCTTGTAGGCAATGTGTTATTTTTCCCTGGTTTCAAGATTTTCTGTGGTTCTTGGCAATTTGACTATGCTATGCATAAGTGTGGTTTTGTTATTTTCTAAGAATACTTAAAAAAATATACCCTGAGCTTATAATCAGTAAATGTGTGTCTTTGTATAAAACTGGGGAAGTTGTAGTCATTGTTGCTTCAATTACAAATACGGTAGACCTTTTGATATAGTCTCACGGGTCCCTGAGGATCTGCTTGCTTTTTCCCACCTGTTTTCTCTCTTCCTCAGTTGGATAATTTCTATAGATTCAGTCAGGTTCACTGACTCCTCTGTTATCTAGGCCCTGATGTTGAGCTCATTCTTTTTGTTCCAGATATTTTCCCTTCTAAAGCTTCCATTTGGTTCCTGTTGGTTCTTTTTCCTTTTTCACGTATTTTGAACATATCTACATCTTGAGCACAGTTGATGTGCTCTACATCTTGAGCACAGTTATAATTACTACTTTAAATTCTTGACTGTTAATTCCAAATATGAGCAACCTATGAGGTTTGTCTCAATTAAATGTCTTTTAACTTGACAGTGAGTCATGTTTTCCTATTTCTGTGCATGTTAAGTATTCTGAAATATACTCTAGACATTGTGACTCTGCATTAAGTTATATTCCTCCTAAGAATTTTTTGCTCTGTTTTATTTTGTTTGCAAGTGGCTAACTTTAATTTGATTAAATTCAAACTAAAAACTCTGTATTCTGTGATGGGCAGCAGCTCAAATCCAGGTTGACTTATTTTAGCCTTTGTCTGTCCCACCCATAGGGTGTTCAGGAATCTTCCAAAAACTTAGGCAGAGTTTATATCCTGAATTAGGACTTCTCTTTTCTGGCTCTCTCTTTTCTTGGGTTCTTCCTTCATTTCCCAGTGACTGTGGTTTCCTCAAATTCTATCTTCAGGCTCTTCAACCACAGGCTGGATAGAACCATAGGTTTCTATCCAAATTCTAGGTGCCATGTACAGCACGTCCAGTAGCCTGGCTTTTCAGGAAGAGTCATTTTCCAAATGAGAAGAACGTTTCCTGCTTTCTCTTCTTCCATGGGCCAGCTCTTCATCTGGCTTTTGGATCCACCTGTGTTTGTTGGCTTTCTAGAGAATTTGGGTAGTTGGGGGTTGGGGGGGTGTTTCTTTGTTTTTTAAATCATATCCAGAGTTGGGCTGAGATAACTCTGGATCTCTGGCAGGGTTGGTCTGAGAGGAGCTTACTCCCCATGACCAGAGGAAGCACGGTGTTCTGGTGTGTAAAATGGCTTAAAATGGTGCCTCCTCCTCCGGCCATGTTCACTGAATTCCCAGCTACCTCCAATAAGAGGAGAGATTCTGCTGAGATTGTCTAGATATAATGCTTACAACATCTTAGGAAGGAGAAATGAGATGATTGGCTCCAAAAGGTGATCTGAACACATGTGTCTACCTTTCCACCCTCCCAAAATACCATGAAAAAAAAAAAAGTATTTTTCAGAAGGAAAAGCCCAATATAGTGTAGGAAAACAAGAAAGAGCCCCAACAGTGAACCAGAAACTTTAAGAAATTCCCCAATGATCCAGATCAGACAGGACGAGACATACAGAAAAGCAAAACCAGAGGAAACCACCAGCAGAACTCTGTGTAGGAGAGGATTGCTATGGAACCAGGAAGTTTTCAGGAAAATGCCAAGTCCAGGTCAAACACACAGAAAAGGGGAGTGGCTCTGGGGCAATATCAGGGACTGAGATGCTTGATTTTTGAGCAGTCAGGTTGGCTCAGCCTCTCTCCTTCCTGCATTACTCCATAAACCCCCTAATCAATCTGCCCATGGCTACCCCAGGTACTCCAATCTATGCTCTATAGCCAGAGAGCCTTTCCAATGCTAATGTGACTGTGTTCCTCTGCTCCCAGTCCTAACCCCTTCTTAAAGACCTTCACTGACTTCCACTACTCTTGGGTTACAGGTCAAACTCCTTGACTGGCCTCAGGTAGGGCCTGCATGGTCCCTGCCTCACACCATTATCTCCCATCCCCCTGTCCCAGCCACTCTGGACTTCTTTCAGTACCATCCAGTTGAATCCCCATACTCTCCCCACCACAGGCCCTTTGCACACACTCTTCTAAATGGCTGGAATGCCCTTGTCCGTCCCCTTCACCCCACCCCAAAACCACCCCACACACACATGTTCCTCCCCTGGTCCATTCAAATCTCAGTTCAGTCTTCATTTTATCCGAATAGACTTCCCTGGCGCCTGACCACCTGAAGCCTCCCAGATGCCCCAGAAGCTTCTCCTCCTTGGCTCTCACCACACTCGAAATCTTACGCTTATTCATGATGTTTTGATTAATGCTCTTCTGCCCAATTAGACTGGAAGGCTCCACAGAGTAATGATCACGTCAGATTTTGTTCATCAATCTCTCTCTAATGCCTAGCCCAGTACCAGGCACGTATATCGGAAATTCAGTAAATACTAAGGTATTTGTTGACTAAGACAGAGATGGATGAACGCATGGATGGATGGATAAGTAGCTCTGTGGAAGATAAAAGGGCACATGTTATGGAATCTGCCCTCCAAGAGTATCGTATAGCTGGCCAGTGAACCAAATTAGATATGCTTAAGCATTAAATATCAACAAGGTAGGAGCCTGGGTGGCTCAGTGGGTTAAGCCTCTGCCTTCGGCTCAGGTCATGATCTCAGGGTCCTGGGATCCAGCCCTGCATCAGGCTCTCTGCATGGCAGGGAGCCTGCTTCCCTCTCTCTCTCTGCCTGCCTCTCTGCCTACTTGTGATCTCTCTCTCTCTCTCTCTCTGTCAAATAAATAAATACAATCTTAAGAAAAAAAAATACAAGGTAAAAGTACCACAGATGGTACAAGAACATATGTTATTGCTTATCCTATGAGTGGTCCACACCACATGGAGGGGGACCACAGAGCTCTAAATGTTGGTATATCCACAGCCCTCATCGGGACGGCAGCCTCAAGTCCAACAGGAAGGATGCCTCTCCACTGATAGCCCCGTTATCCTTACCACAACTCTTGGACCGAGGCCCAAAACCCAAGCCCAAAGCAATTACCTGTCAAAGTCTTACCCCGATACCGCAACACATGACCTGGTTTGGCCACAGGGTCATTTCGAGGGTCATTCATGAGGATCAGGTCACAATGGGGTAGAGTGGGCCCGCAATGCAGTAGGACCGGTGTCTTTATAAAAAGGGGAAATATGGACATAAACACATATGCAGGGGAAATGCCATGTGAACATGGATACAGCCATCCTCAAGCCAGAGAGGGAGGCCTGCCGAAGATCTTTCTCGGCCAGCCCTCAGAAGGAGCCAACCCTGCCAACTCCTTCAGCTCCGACTTCCAGCTTCCAGGGCTGGGAGGCAATAAACTGATTCTAAGGCGCCCACGTTGTGGTCATGTGTCACAGCAGCCCTAGCCACCTCAAGCGGAGGGCAGCGTCCCCAGTCCCAGGAAGGACCAGAGCAGTCCTGATGGGGCAGGTGGATTGGGGCGGGGCCGGGAAGGAGTGGGCGGGGCCGCCGGGTGGGCGGGGCCGGGAAGGAGTGCGTTCGCATGAGGGAGGAAGCGAGGTACAGGCTGGAAGGGGATTCTTATCTCTGGAACGGAAAACCTCTTACACCCAAATAGGGAAATCGGAGCTGCTGGCGCTCCTGGGAGGGCAGTCCTGAGTTGCCCAAACCTGGCCGAGGCTGGCCAACGTGCTGCGGCTTGCAATGTGTTCTCCCCAGACTGGAAATAACTCGGCCGCGGGCTTCCTGCATTGATAAATTCATCGTGTTATTAGGCGGCGGCCGTCTTCTTTCTATTTAGATTAATAACCACGTAATGATCACCTGGGCTGATTTAGATGGTGTCATTTTAAGAAATTACGGTTTCGATCCATCTTCTCTTTCCCCTTTGCCTCGGCCCTCCCTGAATTATTCCTAAGGAAGAAACCAATTAATCGTGGCTTGGCTGTTGTAATGGAGCCCGCTGTACAATGTAGCAATGCCTAATGGAGTTTTAATTTCCCCGTGGTGAGTCAATATTTGCTTTAAGAAAGAAAAATGTCACCATAAACCACTGCCCCAAATGAATTTGGTAGCGCAGAAGGTGAGCGAGTCTTCTTTTTTAGGTAAACAGTGATGGAAAGAAGATGGGGAGGTGGGGGGGGGGCTTCCACTCCCCACAAATCGGGTTGCTTTTGGTCTTTGCTGCTCCTTCCTACCTCGGTGGTTATTAAATATTTTGCTTTGCAAATGCAGAGAACTGTCAGGGACTCACCCACAGTTTAAAGGGCCTGAAACAAAGTCATTATAATATAGAAGAGGAACGATTTATTCCAGCCTATTAATAACTTGTGGGGAGCGGGGAGGGGACTATACCAGTAGGCATCCCTCTTTGAAGACATTACGAGCCTTTTTTATTTCCCCCCAACTAAGGCTGAGCGTGGAAACCAAATCCTCCTTTCTAAAAAAAAAAAAAAAAAAAATGGATTCGACTTTTCGGGATCGTGCGAGGAAATAAAGTTCTGCAATCCTCTCTCATAATAAGTCTGTCCAAAAATGATGTTGCTCATTCCGTTGAAAGATAGTTTCATTTCCTGCTCAAAATTGGTATGAAAAATTTGCCTTGCCAAATGAACATTGTATACTGAACTTGTCAAATCCTTCCTCCTGACACAAATAAAAGATAACATTGGGTGGCAGCATGTAAAACAGCTCTGACAAGATAGCAGAGGGAGACAAAGAAATATACATATTTTGATTCTCTCTGTTTTAGAAGCTGGGGTTGGGGGGAGACACCAGCACGATGACTGGCCAGCTTGTGAATGCTTCAGGTAACAATTGAACAAGTCACTTTCATGTCAAGTTTCAATGCTATAATGACCCTGTTTCCAATTAGCCAAAACATGACAAAATTTCAACTTTTATAACGGCAAAAGCTGCCAGGGAGAAACCCACCTGAGTGACAAGGCTCTTCATTCAAAAGTTTACGGGTGCACCGCGCGGCTGTAATTACTAGTTCTAACACAGTGGGAAATTATTCCTAGCTTGTTTAAAAATATATAAGGTAAATGATCACCCTTTCATTAGATCTGTACTCATACCATATAAGTGACTTTTTTTTTCCTATTAAAATTGTTGATTGAAGGCCGTTAGCTGTTTATCAGCTCAAAATTACATTTCTGCTCTCTTAGGGGCCACCGCCGCTAAGAATCATACTCGGCACCTAGTTAGGAACAAGAAAAGACTCCTAAAACTGCAATTTCAGGGGGAGAAAAAAAACACAAGCAAGAAACCCAGATTGCACCTCCGCGTCCCCGAAGGCATCACGCTTCTTTGTTCTGCTAAGAATAATTAACCTCAATCTCAGCTCCCGGTCCCTAGATTGATTATCATAGTCATTTAAATACTGTAATCTCATTTTCAGCACCGGGGTGAGGAGGGGGGCGCGCGGAGCCGGGCTGGAGAGAGAAAGCGAGCAAGGCTGGGAGGGAAGAGAAAACAGAATAAATTATCTGACAAAAGGGAGCGGGCCTTTCTGCTCACAGAGCCTATTTCGGATCCTTCCACTTGATTGGAAAAGTTGATGAAGTTTAAATGAAGCAGAATTAGGACCTCAGGCCGCTGAGTATTGACGCGGGCTGCGCGAGCCTGTACAACTCAGTACCCCCCCAGGTTTCGGTGGAAAACAAGAGACAGACCTAAATGGTATAATCTTCAATCGAATCTAACATCCACACTGACAAGGCAAGGTAATGAGTTAGGCCAGATCAGGCCTGTTGGTTAAAGAAATTAATCCCTCCCGCAGCCCTAGAGGGCTTTGATGCCTATTGTGGCCCCTGTCCCAGTCTATCTAAATGCTAACTAACTGGGAGTGTGAGCCGGGGACTGTGCTTTTCATTGCTGGCGCTAATCTGATAACAATTTGCTCTCGCTGATTAAGGAGGCGGGGAGGGGACGGGGCGATGGGTGGGAGCGAGGAGGGGGTGCCTTGCCTTTGAAAGGGGGAGGCCGTGCTGGTCATTCTGGATGCCAGTTGTGCCCCCAACCTGGTAGCTGGTAGATAGATGTGTGCGCTTCGAATAACCTGCACACCAGACTTCCGTGCGAAACCAGGGATCCGGGGATCCACGCGTCTTTTCTCTTTGTGGCTTGCCTCTTCTTGAAACCAATAATCCACCCAGAGAGCAGGCTCCTGACCGGCTCTGTCTTCCTCACATTAAGCTCGCTCCAGACTTTCCCTCCAAACACACCCAAGCTCAGGGTGTCCCGTTTCTCACCTGGCCTGGCCGTTTCTACATCTAAAAGGACTTTCCCTCCTCTTGGCGCCGCCGAGGGCTGCTCAGTTCCTGAGGCTGCTCCAGGCCAGGCTGGAGTGGGGAGGGGGCCCTCACCTCTTCCTTACCAACTCTGTTAGCAGCCTCCTGGTCTGGGCCACCCCGCCCCCGCCGGGCCTCCCTGATCTCAGCCTCTTGCAGCCCCTTCTAGGTGTGTGCAGGTACCCGAAGAGGCTCTTCAAGAACAGAAATTCTGACCCTTCGAATCTATGTGGACTTTTAAAAAAAGATTTTGTTTATCTATTTGAGAGAGAGAGAGAGAGAGAAGCAGACTCCGCACTGAGCAGAGAGCCCGATGTGGGGCTCGATCCCAGGACGCTGAGATCATGACCTGAGCCAAAGGCAGAGGCTTAACCCCCTGAACTGCCCGGGAGCCCCTGGATTTGATGACGCGGATTTGATGAGGAAGATGAACTGGATTCTTCCTCCATCAAGACAAAGTTGTCTCCTGGGTAAGGGACAGTGTGGCACAACACAGAGGGACCATGACAAGCTGAGGACTCTCCACGCCACAGCACCAGCCCTTCCTCCCCCACTGACCCCTCTGCATGACTTCAAGTTTGATGACCTTGCAGAGATCCTGTGTGTAGGAGGCCGGCACTCCGTGGAAACTCAACAAACGGCGGCGTCGATGGCCGCCAAGCTCTTCTGGTCTGTGCAATGGTTATGACCTCGGGCCGTGGTGGAGTTGGAGCCCGGGCTCTGCCTCCTTCGCAGTGGCTGGCTGACCATGGGCAACATGCACGACCTCACTAAGCCTCAGCATCCCCATCTGTAACATGGAAGTTCAGCAATCCCATCTCTTAGGACGGTTGCAGGGTTGCAGAGACTGCGAGATGCTAGTGCCTGAGAAGGGCCCGCACAGGGGGCTCTATGGAGGGCCGCTGCTCTCAGCCAGGACCGCGGGGTGGGGGTCACTGCTGGTCGAATGGGGCTGCAGCCAAGAGCTTCCTGGCAACCCAGACCCCAGGCCTCAGCTTCCTGGTGCTCCCACTCCTGGGAAGTCAGGCCCGCCAGCATCTCGCCGGCAGATTCAGGGAGGATCGGCAGAAAGAAGCCAGCGGCTGCCTGAGAAAAAACGGAGCTTTCAGAAACGCCAGCAGACGCATTCCTCTTAGAAGGGGAGTTTTTGAAAGACTTGCTCAAACCCCGAATGTATGCCCACTGGGTGCCTCCAGCATGAGCAAAATCTGCAGTGACAGTTCATAAAGGTTTTGGAGGCAGCGGCGAAGCCCGGCTCTCGCCCCAGAGGGACCCTCGGTAGCACTCCAGCAGGTTCCCTCCGACGGCCCGGTGGAAATTTGGAGCGTGACAGGCTGGGGCGGGGGCCGGGGGGGGGGGGGGCGCTTGTTTTATTTGCAGTAGGAAACAAATTACAGTCGCTAAGCCCCAGCCCTCGCTGCGCGCCCAGATGCCCAGACAGGAGGCCTGGTAGGGGCCGCGTTGACCTTGCCCATGTCGGTTCCAGCAGCGGAGGCGCCCTGGGGCTTCCTCCAGTCCAACCCCCACGGGGTTCCCTGCTCTGTTTGGCCTGCGTCCCCCCCGAGCGCAGGTAAGGCAGCGATGGCACCGTGGTCCTGCTGTGGACCGTCAGCCTTCCGCGCTCTGCCCCGTGTAGCCCACTCCCTTTGGCCCCAGCAGGTTCACGGCCAGCTCCGGCCTCACTCCCTGCCCAGCCTCCCTTCAGGACTCCGTCCCTGACCCTTCGCTGCAGCTTCCAGAGCTCCAAAGACCTCCTCGCCCTCGAGGCACAAAACCTCTTATTTTGCCTGGACCAGTCTCCACTGATGGACCACCCAAACAGACGCATGCACACTCTGCCCCCAGCACCTCTAAACTTAGCACCTCTAGACCACTCCCCAGCCTCCTGGTTGACCCCTTTTAGCGTCCATGTCTCCCCCAAGGAGCCTCTCCATAGATCAGGGAGAGCAGCCTTGCCGTCTGTCTTCAGCAGGTCTTGCAAGCAGCGGGCAGACAGAAACGAAGGCTCTCCTGTCCGTCAAGCTACCCTCAAGGTCAGACTTGGACTAGCACCAACCCGCCCCTCCATACACATTGTGCAAATGGGCAAACAAGCAAACGGAAGGTCAACACCGGCTAACTCTTAGAGGGGAAGCCACTCAGGTGTGTAGACCGGGGCTGAGACCCTCCCAAGTTTCAGGGTCAATAAGAGACTGAGAGTTCATCACTGTGGTCCTGGGGCAGTGTGTGCCCGGTGCCATGCTTACAGAATGAACTGTGACAGGTCACCAGAACCTAGGACTCTGCGATCTGCTCATCGGCGCAGTCCTGCCCTAGGCCCCTTTCAACACGCCGCGACTCTTCCTGGAAAGCTGCCCCAACCCCCACCGTGCTGTGGAAGTTGGATTTACCCTGAAGTGAATGAAACTTTAGTTTCGGGTTTCCTTCCTTGCCTGTGGCCCCATCCAAGGCCTTGGACCTGATTTCCAACATGATTCATCTGTTCCTTGAACAGGGAACCTGGGTCCACCTCTCCCCAGCCCCCCGGCTCCCTACACCCGCTTACCAGCCCCTGTGTGACGGGTCAGCTCAAGTCTGATTCATTCCCTTGCCTCCCCAGCCCAGGTGCTGCCCTCGGCACTGAGCCAGGATCCCACCCGGAGGGGGACTACCCCTGCATCGGCCCCATTTAGCTGTTTGTTTTTCTGGCTCACGAGATTATGAGCGCTTGGAAGGCATCGCCCACCTCCAGGTCAGTTTACCCCACATCTTGGGTGCCTAGCTCCGAGCCTTGTGTACCATAGGCGCTCGGTAAGGTCTCGCAATTCAAAGCGAGTGAATGAATATATCTCCTGGTTCTTTCCTCACAGTGAACCCAGGGTCCTACAGTTGTTCGTTCGTCAAGAAGACACTTGTCCATCTCCGACTCCGTGCCTTTGCTCAGGCCAGCCCCATTCTGGGTACCCCTCCTCTCCCGGCATGCCCCAGCCCCGGTGCACAAGCCCCTGACACACGGCTCCTCTTGCCTCCCCTCCCGTCTCCCTTGCCTTTAGAAACTTTTTTTATTGGTTGTGATGTGCAAGGTCTGGTTCTCCCCTCACCAGACCATAACCTTCTTGGAAACGAATCCTCAGACATCTTACGTTTCCACCAGGGCCCTGCACATAGTAGGGGCTTACTAAATATTTGCTCTGTGATTGATGGGCCCATTAAGAGTCTCAAATACACACTAAAAAATAAACAAAGAAACAAATAAATAAGCAAGCCAACCTCTCTGCCCCCTCCACAAGACCCAGAAGGGGATAGAGGGGGCTATAAATGCAAATTCTACCCAGTGGGAACAGGAAGATGGCACTTGAATGTGAAGCTCACTACTACCCAGTAAGGTTAGCCACCTCAGCTGCCAGCAAACTTTCTAATTCCCTCAACTGAAACGCAAAAGCCTACAGGTCACCGCTCCCAGGGCATCCAGGTGGCTCAGTCGGTGGAGCGGGTGACTCTTGATCTTCGGTTGTGGGTTCAAGCCCCACGTTGGGTGTACATATGATTTAATAACATTTTTTTAAAAGGTCACCTCTCCCAGTGTCTCGTTGGGTGGCCCACTGCTGTGGGGGGCTGTGGCGTCCGAGCTCACTAGGGCATTTTCTCTGGTCCTGTGGCGTAGCTTCAATGCGGTGCTGAGCCATCGGGCCAAGGCGTGGCCTTTTCACTGATGCTGGGCCCTAGAATCCAATACTTTCTGAATCTTCCCCTTTCATTCCTCTGGACCAACACAAAAGGTTTTGATCCAGGCAAAGAAAATGTATCTTGTATGCTTCTGGGTTCATTGGTCTCCCAAATATGTATTGTTTGGTTCATATAAAAGATCAAAAGTCCTTCTTTTGGGCTCATTATGTGTTTTCCACAATGGTCGCTGTCCCCGCTGCCCCGTGTGATACGCATGTTGACCTTTCCGCTCATTGACCCCTATGAGTCAACTTCTTGACCGAACGCTGCTGTGCCTTGAAGTTATTGGATGGAAAAATACAGTTGTTTTTTTTATAAAGCACATTTATGTGCTTCCCTGAGATGTTATACTTTATGCCACAATAATACTATAACGTCTATGCCATGATGGGGCTCCGGCCCACCATGAGCTCAATTTGTGGTGTCCCCGGGGCACCTGGGTGGCTCAGTCATTAAGCATCTGCCCTTCAGCCTGGGTCATGATCCCAGGGTCCTGGGATCGAGCCCTGCATTGGGCTCCCTGCTGAGTAGGAAGCCTGCTTCTCCCTCTCCCACTCCCCCTGCTTGTGTTCCCTCTTTCTCTGTGTCTCTCTCTGTCAAATAAATAAATAAAAATCTTTTTAAAAAAATTTCCGGTGTACGAGGTCAATTCCATTTAAAATCCTACATGAATTTCTGCAGGGAGAAACCAAACCAAACCCTTGGAGGTGGTAGACAAGGAAAACGAAGCTTGCGCGGGGACCCATGGCTACCCGACACCCAGCCCCCACGCCACTTACTTTATCTGAGGACTTACTGCACCACACCGCACAGATCGTTGAAAATGCTTTTTATTTTTTTTAAACTACAACATGGGTGAGGCCAGAGATAGACAGACCCCAGATATTCAGAAGCTGTCGCTGAGGGAAAGGGGGAGATTTAAAATTGTCATAAAATGGGGCACCCGGGTGGCTCAGACGGTTGAGCATCTATCTGACTCTTGGTTTTGGCTCAGGTCATGATCTCAGGGCCGTGAGATGGAGCCCTGCATCCAGCTCTGCGCTGGGCATGGAGCCCGCTTGAGAGTGTCTCTCTCCCTCTCCCTCTGTCCGCCCCGCACCGCCACCCGCACATGCTCTCGCCCCCACTCTCCAAAAATAGTAAATAAATATATAAATTAATAAATTAAATTGCCATAAGATGTGCGGAAGGGGAGACAGAGGCAAACAAGCGAGGGAGACACAATTAGGAGAGCAGTCTCATTTCTACGGTGTTTGTACGGGGTTCCCAGGGCCCTTGGACCATGTGGGAGCTCACGGGGGATTCTCCACGTGGTCGTTCTCTGATTCAGGGCTCCTCCTGCCTGGAACTGTTGACATTTGGGACCAGATGCTTCCCCGCTGTGGGGGTTGGAGGCATATGAGAAGATGCTGAGGAGCTCTGCTGACTTTGGCCCAGTCGATGCCAGCAGCACCCCCAGCCCAGTGGTGATGACCAAGAAGGCCCCCAGACATGTTAGATGTTCCTTGGGGATCAGAGACACCTCCCTCAGTTGAGAAGTCCTGGTCCAATTCCAGAAGGTCACAGTGTGTTCAGTAAGATAGTAGCTCATTTAAATCAGTCTTCGTGGCATCCTTGACAAGTCAGTGAGGCCATCAGCACCCATGATTTATGGATAAGGAAACTGATGCTCAGAATTTAAGCCACGTGCCCAAGGACCCTCAAGGGAGCTAGAAACCAGATGGTTCTCAACCTCGGCCAGGGCGCACAGTTGCAAGAAACCTGAGACGAGCTGGATGATGGTATTTTTCTTTTACTGAAGTAGAGCTGACATGTAATATCGTATTGGTTTCAGGCGAACAACATAGTGATTTGACAATTATACACACGACGAAATGCTCACCAAGTGTGGTTACCATCTGCGGGTGACACTCTTTTTCAACAAGAGCCCAAAAAGGGGAAGAACGCAGCCCTTTGGCGAATTTGTGTCATTATAAATTTATTTTCTAAGTTCGGATTTACACGTGTATTTAGAAGCCAGTGGATGAGAACACAAAGGCTGTTTGGAGGAACACATATTTGGAATCAGAATAATGGAAAAGTAACAAAAGTGGGCACTCCTGGGCCCGGGATACTTAACGTCATCTCGGTGAGCTCTCACGAGTCCCCCATGGCCAGGTGCCGGCTGCTATCACCCATTTTACAGACAGTAAACTGAGGCTCAAAGGTGAGAAACGTTCCCAGGAAAGTGGCTGAGACAGAGCTCACCCTTGGATCTGCCTGGATCCAAAGGCTGCCATCTGCGATGTGACCTTTCTGTCCAGAAGGTGGCTATCTGCCTGGTTATGACTCCATCTGTGTATGTCTGATCATAGGAGAACAAAAGCTACAGCCCCGAATTGTTTTAACAGGTCTCATTGACCCAGGAGCTTGAAAGGAGAGTCAAGGAGCAATTTCATGGAGAGTTGAATTGTTACCAATGACAACAAATGCTCTCTCTCTTTTTTTTTTTTTTTAACAAACACAAAAGTCGGAGAAGAAGCACACGACATTTATAGTACACACTAAAACCAACCACAACGTAGTGTGATTGAGACTATGTTGTGCCTTCCCTTGTTTTTGCCTGATCAGCCAGAAGGTTCTGAAACCAGAGCAATGGTCTGAGTTCGGAACGGAGCCCGGCTCCCAGAGGCCACGGCAGAGCTGGGCACACCATCCCACATGAAGAGATTCGCCCAGCCTGAGAGTCCAGAATGATAATATGCTTGGTTCCAGTACTCCCTGTCCGTGACATGTTCTCTTGGGCTCCAGCACGAGCACAGAAAAGAAAACCCCAAACTAGTCAACTCCATTGCTAATGAGTTGGTGGTCCCCAGTGTGAATATATCATACAGGACACATTGAACAGAGTTTCCTTTTCATTACACTTTTTAAAGAGCTGAAGATGCATTTTCTTAAAAATAAATAAATAAATAAAAGTGTGACCAAGACATCTTATGGAAACCCCAGTGCTTCCACTGAACAGCTTGAAAACCAGCGCAATAGAAAACAGGGATTGGAAGTTTTGTCCACAGGGCCCGTTGGCAATCAAGAACACTTTGTCTTTCAAATAAAGAGAAGCAGCTTGAACTACACAATGAACAACACTTGAGCATGGAAGATTCTGGAAGGTGCTGGAAGCGATGGCTGACTTGTTCATGGTGGGTTCAGAACTCTTCCTGGGGGACTGGCCTTCCCACCAGGTTGAAGTGTTCTGAGGGCCACGTAATCAGAAGGTGGCTGGGTTCACAGCGGAGGAACCCCAGTTCTGAGGGTTTATTTGCATTAACATTTCAGAGCCAGAGCACACCTTCTCCAGAGGGACAGAGGAGGTCCTTCGGGACAGCCGTCCCAGGGGGTGGTGAAAAGCCTGAGAGGGAGCAACTGGGCTTTCTGAAAAGGCCTGAGGCTGAACGAGATGAGCTCATGGCTTCAGCCCCTGCTCACCAAACAGTGTGCCTGGGCACCGGGAAGGGGGAGGCTTTGATTTAAAAAGAAGAAAACAGTACAAAGGACCGGAGGAGAGAGAGAGACCCATGGCTTTCCCCAGAGAAATGAACCCGACCTACTGGCCAGCCGAGAGGGGCCCTTAGGATGGGCAGCTCACTCCTTCATTCCCCTCATAACGTCTTATTTTTTCCTGTTATGTCGCCACGGAATATAGTAGGATCTGAGCAATCAGAGCTATATTCTCTTCACCAGATAAAGCCGAGTGTGACATTTTCAGATTTTACTCAAATGTAGTAAGTATACTGACCCACGCTGGGATATTTGTACAGCTGTGTGTTTGCCCGCCTTCTTTCTGTTGGTTTCTGTGCATTGATGTTCACCGGCATCAATACTTAGAGACGCTAAAGCCATTAGTGGGCACGGTGTGGCGGCCTAACTTTGTAGACCATCCAGTCTGGACCCACTGGCTCTAAATAACTGCTTCCTCGCAGCGACAGTGATAATGACCATAATGACAACGATAGTAATCACAGCGGCGGCGCCCAGTCTCGAGAACCCAGAACGCCATGTGAGGGGGAAACCTTTGAACACATAGGATCTAAGGACAGTGAAATCATTTGACCCCAGAGGGCTGAATGTTTCCTAGTCCACCCCTGATCGGGATCTAACTCTCCACCCTTCAAGGTCCAGTTCCAGGTCTGTTCCCTCATAAAGCCCACCGAGTCCTGCTCAGGCCTCCCTCCCTCTAAATCCGGACCCTCTGGCTGGTGCACTGCACTTGAAACTTGCAAGGAGTGGCCCGTGACATTGCTTACCTTATTATGCATGTGTGTGCCTGTGTGTGTGTTTGCGTGCAACAGTAAGGGCTAATTACCCGAGAACTTGCTTTAACACAAGCGCTGTGCTAAGCAGTATGCCTGTATACACTCCATCGCCCCAGCTCAACCGTGAACTCCTTGTGGCTTGTGGGCAGGGCAAGGGCTGAGATCAGAACTTGTTTCTATTCACTGCCCCCCTCCCCTGCCTCCCAGGAGAGCTTAGGGCACATAGAAAACATTCAATAAACACTTCTTGCCTGCCAGCAAATCCCGGGAAATTGGTGAGCTCACACTGGAAGGCACGTTGAGGAAAATGATGCAGGAATCAGGTTCATTGGTGAACATTTTTGGACTGCCTGCCATACAGAAGTAACCAATCTCAGTTGTCATTAATTAACTGGTTACGTAATGTGGCCAGAAGAGTGGGGCTGGCAGTCCGGAGACGTGAATCTCATCCCACTCCTGTGACCAGGGCAGAGGGGAGTCTCTTCCTCTCCCTGGGCCTTAATAGCCTCAAAAAAAAAAAAAAAAATTGGACCGGATGTCTGCAAGCCTCCTTCCAGCCCCAAATGATGTGATTTTATGACTCTATTTCATAAATATACCCACTTCTTATTTGTGACATAAACCCCCATAGAAAAACAAAGTTAGTAATAAATTATGAAAAAAATCGGTGCCAAGATCCTGTGCACTTTCTAAGGGTGCTCGATTCAATCAATTCCACCCCTATACGTTGCCTGCCTCTCAGGGCGACAGAAGATTCAAGGCTGTCAGTGCAGCAAACCAGGCAGTCTCTCCCCTATAATTGTATTGACAGGATATCAGCTGAGTTCCGAAAGGCAGGCAGGGTACACCCTGACAGCTTTTGTGAAGGAGCCTTGAAGGCTATTGTAGCAGGATCCTATGTTGAGTCACAGAATTCTGGGGGAACGGGAATCAAGCAGAAAGCAGCTTGGTTCTTTCTCGGTTTAATTTCATTCTTCCCAGAGAGTCACATTTGAAGGAACACTGGCTAACTGCACGTCACTTTATACAATAGAGTCGAAGCCCTTTCTAATGGAAAATATTTACTTCTTTTTTGCGGCCACATAAAACACCCGGCTGATTCAATCAACCCCACTAATAACCGGTGGGCTTGATTTTAAATGAGGCAAGGAGTTGTTGAGCCTTTGTAGATGAAATACCAGCTTGGGTGTCTGAGGTTTTCACTTTTCACTTGGGTTACTGTAGCATCTCACAGACACATTTTTGAATAACTGATGTGTATCCGTGCTGGTAAATTCCGCGGGTGTGAAATCGCAGTGTTGGGTTTGTTCAGACGGTGTGTCTGCATTTTCAATTAAACAAATCCTGGTCCTCTTCTCTCGAGAAAACAATTTGAGCAACAACTGCCCCCCCGCCCCCATATGGCGGAATCGATGACTATTTCTAAGGTGGTATTTTTTTCAGTATAGATGCGACCTTCAGGCCCAGACTTCGACAAGGGCCAGAATATGCTTCATTCTCCTCCCCTTAAAGACGCCCTCGGGATAGGGCACTCTCGCTTCTGCCGCACTCGAGAAGGTGCACACTCACATGGGAGTCTGGACACGTGGGCTTGTGGAAGAAATCCACAAGCCAAGACTCAACAGAATCCCAGCGAAAGATTTTTTTTATTTTTTATTTTTTTATTTTTTTTTTAAAGATTTTATTTATTTATTTATTTGACAGAGAGAAATCACAAGTAGATGGAGAGGCAGGCAGAGAGAGAGAGGGAAGCAGGCTCCCTGCTGAGCAGAGAGCCCGATGCGGGACTCGATCCCAGGACCCTGAGATCATGACCTGAGCCGAAGGCAGCGGCTTAACCCACTGAGCCACCCAGGCGCCCGAAAGATTTTTTTTTTTAAATCGTTTTTAAAGCCTCCACAATCACGAGTCCTTTCAAATCTTCTTTGCTTTAAAGCTGAAAATCCCAAAGTGTTTTCGTGATTTAAATTTCATTTAAATATAGGAAGCTGTTTGGAGTGGGAAAATTATGCTGGGCTGGGAGCCAGTGGACGTAGCCTCTGACCCAGGCTCTGCCACAGCCTTGGGCAAAGAGCCCACCACAGATGGGTACAAATGGGTACACAGGCCTCAGTGTTCCCATCTGCAAGGAGCGGTGTGGAAAAGGTAAGAGTCAAGGCTCTGTCTGCTCCCGATGTCTCTGCAACTTTTACTTAGACCGGGTTTTGGTGGGAAATCTTGTAGCAGCGGTAAATATTGAAATGTGGACATAATCTTAACTGCTACAGAAGGGAGCTGAGAACCCATCGAGAGCCAGAGGGAGGCAAGTAAAGAGGAAGGACTAGCTGTCCCTGACCCGAGAAGAGCCAGGCATCATCCCGGAGCGGGCCTGGAAGTGGCCCCCTGCGGCTCAGGCTTGGTCACCACTGGCCAGGGTGGTCCTGCTCCTCCTCTCGTGCCTTGAAGACAGAACCCCTGGCTGTGGGTCAGTCATCTGAGTATCTTCCAACCCTGAAGCGCAGGTTCAGGAATTGGGGATTGAATTCATTTGGAAGCTGTTCAACTAGTGCCATCCAGAGGCCAAATACTGTCCTTCTTGAGAGATACCGTGAGCAAAAGAAAAAGAAAGGAGGGAGGATCTTACTCATACGTGTATATTATATATATGGTATACATACATACATGTGTGTACATATACCCATAAAATGTACATGTATGTGTAGTACATGTGTGGTATATACATGTGCGTATACATAGGTATATACATGTGCATATACCTAGAGGTATGTGTGTGTGTGTATGTGTGTGTATGCATATACAGTTAACCCCTAGATAAGTCAGAGAGTCAGGGGTGCTGACTCCCGAGTGCTTGAAACTCAACTATATTTTTTTTTAAGTGGTCTCCACGCCCAGTATGGAGCTTGAACTCACCACCCCTGAGATCAAGAGTCACATCTCTACCCACTGAGCCAGCCAGGCGCCCCACCACTCCAACCCTTGACTCCCCCAAAACTTAATTACTAACAGCCTCCTGTTGAGTGGAAGCCTTACAGCCAACAGTCAGCTCACACATTTTTGGTATGTTATGTGTTCTATATACTGTATTCTCACAATAAAGTAAGCGAGAGAAAAAAAATGTTATTAAGAAAATCAAAGGTGGACATTAAGGAGAGCACATGATGTAATGAGCACTGAGCATTATAAACACCGATGAATCACTGACCTCCACCTCTAAAACTGATAATACATTGTATGTTAGTTAATTGAATTTAAATCTTAAAATTTTTAAAAAATAAACTGAAACAACAACAACAAAGAAAATCAAGGAAAAGAAAAAAAAACATCTACAGTACGGCACTGTATTTATTTTTTAAAAATCTGCGTGTAAATGGGCCTGGATAAGAGCAGATCCACATCATTCAAAGGTCAACCGTATATAGCTTGGGGTGGGCATCTCACACTAGTGATGCTACTGATTCACCAGGGAGAACACCAGTAACTCTACAACGCTGTTTGTTTTATATGTCAGTAGAAAGGAGCTGGTCTACTAGTACCTGCTTGTGAAAGCAACCGCCTAACCCTAAAACAGCAGTGGATCAGAGATGGAGGACTTGATTCTCCCCTTTATCCCAGAAAGGTAAGCCCCATTTGTCCCAACCGTCTGCGGAGAGTGGCCCTCCTCACCTCGATATAAATAAAGGACCTTGTTCCACTTGGCTGGGGGTGTGGGTGCTGAGAACAGGAGCATAGTAAATGGAAGGGTGCTAGTGTGATAAGGCAGGTTGCGGTGTGGGGGGTGGTGTCAGGAACAAAGTTTGGGGAAGGCAAGAGGAGAGAGTCAATATTTTCATAGAAGGCAGTGAACTCCGCTAATTCTAGCGCGATGTTAAGAAAGTCCAGATTCCCTGAACCAAAACAAAAACCAAAAACCCACCAAAGAACAACAAAAACCTCAGGGCTCTAACGAGCTCCTGGCGTTGATACATTGTTACTGAGCCGGTGGTGACCGCGGCGCCACTCCCGGCTGCGGGCACCGCGCGCATTTCTGAAAGCGCACTGCCCCCCAGTGGCGCAAGACAGACCTGTTCTCGGATCCGCTCCCCGAGGGCCAAACCTCAACTTGACTCTTCCGGTGGCCCCGGGAAGGCGTGGCGATGCCACACGAGCGTTGGGTGACCGCCAGTCCCGAAACCTCTGAAGTGAGAGAGCATGCAATAAAGGGGGGGCGATCTAGTTAATAAGCCGCAGCTCCCACCCTCGTTTGTGCCTGCGAGCCCCCCAGGGCAGGGATGCGCGCTCTTTTCTCTTCGGGCTGTAATTCTGGGTGAGAGTATGACTGGCTGGAAATTAACTTGTGAAGTGATGCTTCCAGGAGAGATACAGAACCCTCGCTGCATCCTAGCAGCCCAGGCGTGCGGGAGGAAAGAGGGGGCCCGCACCCCGAGAAGGACATAGTCTGGGTGCGTGTTCCCCGTCGATCACCCTGTGGGCTCACCGGCGGGCTCCCGGGTAAACAGCAGCAGCCAACCCCGCGGGCTCGCCGCGTGCCGGCCGCTGTGCCGGCGGCCCCGTTCAGTCTTCCCCATCACTCCTGTTAATGGGAGCCATTACCATCCCACCTCGAGGATTAGGAAACGGAGGCGCAGAGAGGCGACGCCACCTGCCCCGGACGCGTGGGGATCCAGGTCTCTGTGCACCAGCGAGGGGGCGAGCGCCGAGGGCTGGCGGGCGTGGGGGCGGCTCACCTTGACGATGAGCGGGTTCTGAAACATGGAATCCCGCACCACTCCCAGCCTCTCGTTCTCCATGCCGGGTCGGATGTCGGCCACGGTCAGGGGCCGCCGCGGGGGCGGGCAGATCTGGCTGACCGTGCGGCGCACCGGCTGCTTCTTCCATCGCAGCGGGTCCTGGCGGGAGCTCTTGGCCTCCGGCATCCTGAGGTCGCGGGAGGTCCGCGAGCGGGCTTGTGCGGCGCGCTTCCCTGCTGGCGGAGGGGGGCGCGGGGCTCCGAGGGGCCCACCACCACTCCCGGGCCGCACCACCCGGGGCACCGGGGTGGGCCCGAGATGCCTGGGCCCCTCCGGAGAGGCGAGGGCCCACTTTGCGCCGCCCCCTCCTCGCAAGGAGCCCTAAAGCCCTATATAAGCCCGCTGGTTCCTCAGAGGAACTTCTGGGCACCGCTCTGCGGATTGGGAACAGACAGAAAATCAAGATCACCCCTTGAGAAAGAATGGAACTGTCTGTCTCCATGGCGACGGGACGCCAACAGCGCCCGAACTTGTGGCTTGGTTTCTTCCTTGAAACTATTGGTGGTCACCAAAGTGGACTTGCTTAGAGTTTTCATAACTAGATATGAGAAAAACCCAAGAATCGCCACTGGCTTGTGATAAAAGCGGGGGTTCTAGAAGGGCATTTACACTTGACTTCCAAAGCAAATATACCTCCCTCCACCCACCCTACTCCACTCGTGACCCCTTATTACTCTCCTGTCCTCTAACACACACACACACACACACACACACACACACACACACACACACGGCTAGTGCGTTAAATTTTTCATGATGAAATAGGGATCTTCATCCCGGGCCTGATGTTACTGCTAATCCACTTGGGTGAACTTGAATCAGTCACCCTTTTGCATCCTCAGTTTTTTCCCCTGTGAAATGGGTGAGGAGGAGAGTCTAGAGTAGAATGAGATTAGTAGTACCCAACTTTGTGCAACAGAATGTAGGGAAATGTAAAAATACAGATCCATTGACTTAGAATATATGGAAATGAGATCTGGGAACCTGAATTTAAAAACAAACAAACAAAAACCCTCCTTCTTCCCATTTGGCTTTTTTTTTTTTTTTAATTTTGAAAAAAGTTCAAAACTACAGAATAATTGAAAAAAGAGTACAGTGAAAACCCATATAGATTTCACCTAAGTTCACAATGCACAGACACACATTGCAGAATCACCTTGAAAAAATCGGTTGACAGCACCCTGTTTGATCCTAAACCCTTCAGCATGTATCTCTCTGCCAAGAACGGGGACATTCCCACATTACTACAGTGTCTTCATCATGTCCGTGGATCTTAATATGACATAATAGTAGCACCTAATGTCTGTATGCCAAGTTGGGAATCCACACGTTTTAAAAGCTTCCCAGGAGATTGGCACAGTGCTTTGGGAACTGCTGGCCTGGATGATCTCTCGTTCCTTCTAGTTCCAGCCTCTTGTGGGTTCTTTCAGTCCTCATCATCTTCATTAAATATGCAAATACCCACAAGGCTCTGGGTAAGAGGGTTTACCAAGGGCAAGTTGCACCAACAGCAAATTTGCATTTCAAGGCCTTACAGACCACCCGTGGACAACACCAGCACTACATTTCCAGAGCAGACTAGACAGACTTCTGGTTGCTCATCCAAGCCTGGAGCAGCTGTTGGATGGTGGTGGTGTGTGATGTGGTATGTGCTTATGTACTTATGATTTCTTCAGCCTGCTTTACTTCCAAACTTCTGCAGAAATACAGTTTGTGCACTTTAAAAATATATATATTTTATTTATTTGACAGAGAGAGAGATCACAAGCAGGTAGAGAGGCAGACAGAGGGGGAGGGGGAAGCAGAGAGCCAGATGAGGGGCTTGATCCCAGGACCCTGAGATCATGACCTGAGCCGAAGGCAGAGCCTTGACCCACTGAACCACCCAGGCACCCCTAGGTTGTACACTTTTAATCAAAACCGCTTGGCAGCTCACACAGAGGAAGTCAGGCGGTAGACATAGGTGATGTGCAAAAGAAAAATTAAATTTCCTTATTACCTACAGCCCACTGACAAGTCCTTGAAACAGGCAGAGCAACATTCCTCCAGGACTCAGCCGCCTCGATGTTACCACTTGGCTACGGGCAAAGGGCACTTAGCCCAACCCCCAGGATCCTAGAAGTCCACTTTAATATATAAAAATCCCTTTGGAGACTTCCTTTATCTCCATCCCCCAAGATATATGTTTGTTGGCAACCATCCCTGAAGCATATGACCTATCGATATACATCTGAAGGGTCTCATGACTCGTTTTCTTAGACAGTAATAAATGACCTTTCCCTAACAGCAACTAGCACCCTCAAGGTCCTGGAAACTTTGCTTCCAAAATTCCCTAGAGACTTAGGCTAGCCCTAACCCCCTCCCAACTTGAAAGTATATAATCTGCCACTCCTCATCGTTATGCCCCCCAAAATGGGTCTGTGATTAAAGGAGCGAGACTAATATAAAGTGAAGGTCAAGCACAGCTTTGTTTCGTGCCAAGCATCAGGAATCAAACTGACTGGCCAGGGCCGTGCCTCTTACAGAGAGGGGCGACCCTTCTCTGTTTCACAGACTAGCTTTTAAGGGCAAAGGCCACGCACAGGTGGCCAATGAGATTGTTAACACACACAGAAAACTCCACAGTGATACTAGGTGACCAATTGAGTTACAATTTCCCCTAGTAGACATCTAATTTAGCCTATCACACCTTGGTTAGGATTGGTGCCAAAAGGCTCCCAAAGGGCAGGGGCCCATACTCCTTGGAAGCTAAGGGAGACAGTATGCAACACCCCACTGATCGGATGTCTCCACCTGGCCTGACCCACCCCTGTATTTGAGCTTTGTTACCTGGAGCTGGTTTCTGGGACTTGTTTCCAAGTAAGTCCCCTGGGGAAAGGGGAGCAGGGACAGCTTAAGGGTTAAACAACGGTATTGTTTTAACCTTGATGGAAGCCTCTTGCTACATAGGTCCTTACACTAATGACCTCAGTGCAGCTCTTTCTGCCCACAGGTCCTGTTCCCATGCTTTTAAAAAACCATCTCTCTCTCTCTCTCTCTCTCTCTCTTTTTTTGCACCAAAAATATCTCAAGAATTCTTTCTTGGCGGTGGGCTCAGAACCCCAACATGTTTCCTACATCACAGGGAGGGGGCAGGTAGTGGAGTAGTGGAGAGAACACAGGCTTGAAGTCCCCCTGGACAAGCTACAGGAAGCCTTGGTTTTCTCATCCAGAGGGTGTGGCTGATAACACCTATAAAAAATAACAATCCCACGATACCCACGTGAGGTTGTTGCAGGATTCAGGGGAAAAGTAGCTGCCAACATGGTTATGTTTACAATTCAAGGAGTCTAAATGTTTGAGAGGCTTATATACCGGCCTCGACTTTAAAACTTTACTTTGAACCATAAGCCAGGTTTCTTCAGGGCGCAGTTGCACCGGGAGGACTGGGGCAACTTCTAGCTTCATGCAAGCGTAACCCAGCAGCGTCGGCCCAGCGCCACCTTCCCCGGCCGGCACCCTCCGCGGCACCCACTCCGCTCCAGCGGCCCTGGCCGGCTTCCAGCTCCTCCGGCGACCCAGCGCAGAGCCTCGGCCCTTGGTCCCAGGTGGAACAACCTTCCATCTAGACTTCTGCTCACAGCTCAGCTCCAGGGCTACTCCTCCAAGAGCGAACCCTTCGGCCTGCAGTGGCATCGCTGTCGCCGTCAGTCGGTTTCCCTTTTCCCCTCTCCCTGCAGGAGGCCTGGCGCGGTCCTGCTCGCGGTGTCCCGTCTTCCCGAGGTCCGGAGCCCCCCGCCGGCTTCGGGGCTGCGCGGGCACAGGGCTCCGCAAACACGGCACTCGGCGGGGCGCGCGCGCGAGCGAGGACGCCAGGCGGGGATTCGGTCCCCTCTCCCGGCTTTGGGACCGCGCTCCACCCCACCCTCCCGCGACTCCCCGACGACCGCCCGGAACGAAACCCGCGGGCTACTACGCCTACGTCACGTCGCGGCGGCGGGCGTGTTGCCATGGCAGCGTGATGCCGAGGCGGGGCCGGAAGCGACGCACGGCTACTTCCGCTTCCAGCGGGGCAGCACTTCCGGATTGGGAGAAAGGTGGCGGCCCTTGGCGCGGTAGGTTGAAAGCGCTTTCCGGGTTTTCGGTTGTTGGGGTTTATTTGATGCGCGTGTGGAGTCCGAGGCGAGGGGTGGGGTCTTCGCCTCGCAGAGCCGGCTTTGGCGGAGGTCTCCAGGGTGGGGAGGCAGCGGAGAGCCTTCTAGAAAGTGGAATTGTATGCTCCAAGACCTGGAGCCAGGGGAGGAGTGTGGCGGGTTTGAGGAACCCGGAAAAACGCGTTGTGTGGCCGGACCACAGCGTCGGACGCGAGGTTAGAGACGAGGCTGGAGGGAACACGGCCTGATCCTGCCGGCCACTGTTCCCGTTAACTTTTTTTTTTTTTTTAAGATTTTACTTATTTATTTGACAGAGAGAGATCACAAGTAGAGAGAGAGGGAAGCAGCCTCCCTGCCGAGCAGAGAGCCCGATGCGGGGCTCGATCCCAGGACCCTGAGACCATGACCTGAGCCGAAGGCAGCGGCTTAACCCACTGAGCCCCCCAGACGTCCCCCCACTTAACTGTTTTTTACCGCATCGTAAGGGCCTCGGGACCAGACCGTAAATTACAGGGAGCCTCCTGAGCGTTCAGAGTAATATTACATTTATAATCGTGACTCCACTCTTATCATTGTCATGCAGTCTCATTTCTCTCTGATTTTTTTTTTTTTTTCTCCCGAGGGTGGTACATTTTGCCAGAATAAACCATTGTTGTCAAGTTGCCCCACAGGAACGGAATGGAAGGAGAATTGAGCAGACTGGAAATTCACACTCCAGTTTTTGACAAGAAAAAGAAAAAGTACTCTGTATATAAGGAAGGCCATCTGAGGCATCCCCATGAAAGTGTCAGAGACTCCCCCCTGGCAAGCGAGCCGTCTCACGGAACCAAGAATAAAAAAAAAAGAAAGAATCGCCAGCATCTCCTCCCTCCCCCTTCGGAAAAATCAGGAATTTGTGGTGAGATGGAAAAGGCCACTTCTAAACCCAAAAAGAATAAAAAGAAAAGGCATAAGGCTTCAGAGATGGATGAGGAAGCAGGTGTGGTGTATGTCGTGGTGGATAAAGAAAATATCGAGAACACGCCAAAGAATTTTAGGGGGGACGTTGACGTCGTGTATGTTGACGTGAGCCAGGAACAGAAGCCAACAAAAGAGTCTGAAGCAGACGAACCGCATTCAGTTCCAAAGTCACAGAAGAACGAGTCGGAAGAGCTGCACCATAAAGTTAGGGAGAGAAAGAGGAGAAAACATCACAGGCACATGGCCTCCTGCGGTGCCGAGCAGGAGAGCCTTGCTGCCCTGCCCGAGTCGGAGCCCTGGGAGCTGGAAACCCCGCTTTCTGTGGACCCTGGAGGTGGAATCCCACAACAACCAGTATCAGCTGATAAAAAAAAAAAGTCTAAGAAAAAAAAGCGAAAAATTGCACATGACCAGGAACTGGAAGCATTGCCCGGGCACGAGAGTCTCGAGGTCGCGTACTCTGAGGGATGGCAAGGGGTCAGCGAGGTCGGGACTGCCGAAGGCAGCAAGGAAGCCGGCCGGGTAAAGAAAAAGTCTAAGAAAAAGAAGCGAAGGGCTTCTGTTGAAGGTCCTGTAGCTCCTGGGGCTGATTTTGCAGCGCCTGCCGCGAGCTTTGAGGATACACACTCGGATTCACTGGAACGTAGCAGTGCCCTGATTGAAGAAAGCATGAAACTCAGGCCACAGAAGAAGACCCAGGCCTGTTTGGGAGAGGAGCAGAGGTAATGTGAGAGAGCTGTGTGTTCCGGTGTGTTTGTCTTCTCTGTGAATTCTGCCTGTGACCTCTTTATCCAGCACACTTGTAGTAGATGGCAGGATTCATGGACACAGAGGGTCAGTTGGACAGAACAATGTACACATTGTAACAGAGTAACTTGGCAGGAACTTCTTCTCTTCATTTATAAAGTAGGGTAGTTAGACCAGGTTTTTACTGAGAACTATTCCAGCCCTGAAATGCTACAAATAAGTTTGAAAGGGCATTTTAAGTCCCCCAAATTACCTTTGTCCATATGCATATACATAGAGGAAAGAATTACATAGAGTTTTTACAGAGCAGAAAAAAACCCTTGAATTAGGTTTCTCCATGGTAAAAGAAATTTAGATGTCATTATTTATATAATTACTGTTTAAGTTAACTACCGATATAATAAGCACAGCGTTGTTTTGTTTTTTTTTAATTTAACAGTTTTTTTAAAAAAGTTTTATTTATTTATTTGGCAGACACAAATCACAAGTACGGAGGGAGGCAGGCAGAGAGAGAGGAGGAAGTAGGCTCCCTGCTGAGCAGAGAGCCCAATGCGGGGCTCGATCCCAGGACCTCAGGATCATGACCGGAGCCAAAGGCAGAGGCTTTAACCCACTGAGCCACCCGTGTGCCCGCAATTTAGCAGTTTTTTAAGCCACATTATCATTACGGGTTCCTCGGACTTGGGACAGATTTTTCTCTCCATTTTTACTGAATAGCTTTTTTTTTTTTTTTTTTTTTTTTAAACATTTGTTAGTTTGTCCTGGCCTAAAATAGTTCCATCAAGAAGTTCATTGAGGGACGCCTGGGTGGCTCAGTTGGTTAAGCAGCTGCCTTCGGCTCAGGTCATGATCCCAGCGTCCTGGGATCGAGTCCCACATCAGGCTCCTTGCTCCGCAGGGAGCCTGCTTCTCCCTCTGACTCTGCCTTCCACTCTGTCTGCCTGTGCTCGCTCTCGCTCACTCTCTCTGACAAATAAATACAATCTTTAAAAAAAAAAAAAAAAAAAAAGAAGTTCATTGGGAGAGGATGGCACTTCATCTTCTGGTGGTACCAGAGTGGCCCACTCCCCTCTCATCAGGGCAGGCATGTCGAGGGCAGTGGTTTTGAACTTGTACGGGGCTGTCGGCCCTGTGAAAGCCGCTGACCCTTTGTTCAGACAAATGCATAATAATTTTTAAAGTTTCTTGCCTGTCTGGCTAGCGGATAGGATTGAGCACAGTAAGGGGATTCGGACATCTGGAGGAAAGTTTGGGGATGATTTAGTGACAGGCGCATGGAAAACTAAGCAGAGAGGGAAGATGTGGCCATTGTTACCTGCAGCAAAGCAGCTAACCATGGGGACTCCGAATGGTGATTTAATTAATTACTAACCATTATCACAAAAATTAAAATCTCTGAAGGGTTGTCGGGGGGAGATGTCTTTAGTGTCCATGGGGTAGAAGAGGGCTTAGCTTATTAGGAAGTCAGTATCTAAAGCCAGAAAAGTTGGGAAATAGTGACCCAAGAACTAACACATGCTGAAAATTGGGCTTCAGGCCACACGGGTCCCTTGTAAGCAGCCTCTGAGTCCTGCATCCATTAGTCACATTATCTCGGAGTCCACGCATCACAGACTGAATCGCTCCAACTTCCCTCCTAGTGTTAGCACCTGCCTTGTCTCCAGGAGGCTCCTTTTCAGAAAAGAACTGGAAAGCCACGAGGGCAGGTGACAGTGAACGTGAGTCAACTCCGTTTTCCCTGCAGGTCAGAACCGACACATGAAGAGGAAAGCCGTTTGGAATTGGCCAAAGATTCCGAAACAAGATACTTATCAGAAGACTCGAGAGACTTGGGTGACTCGGATGTGGACTTGGACTCCGCCGTGAGGCAGCTCCAGGAGTTCATCCCGGACATCAAGGAGAGGGCCGCCACCACCATCAAGCGGATGTACCGAGATGACTTGGGGCGGTTTAAGGAGTTTAAAGCCCAGGGTGAGCTGGTGGCACTTTAATATTTGTCGAACTGGCCTGTCCACCCGAGGAGCCCCTGCCTTTGTTCTGTGAATATTGCAGATTTCTAGACTTGCAGGAAGCATCCTCTAGGATCCCTCCAGAATTGTTGTCTGAGCCATAAAATGCACAAAATGAAGGGCCCTGGTTTTGCTCTTCTCCACCTCGCTTCTGGTAGGAAAAAAGAGGAAGAAGAGGCTGAGTGGCTAAGCCTTTGGGGAAGATGCAGGAATAAAATGAAAATACTATTGTCAGCTTTGTTCCCGAGGTGTTGAGTAGAGGCTAAGCCAGTTGTAGTGGCCTTGGTTCCCACGAGATCCAGCATGGCCTTTTTTTTTTTTTTTTTTTTTTTTTTTTTTTTTTTTTGTAAGATTTTATTTATTTGACAGAGATCACAGAGAGGCAGGCAGAGACAGAGAGAGGGGGAAGTAGGCTCCCCACTGAGCAGAGAGCCCGATGTGGGGCTCGATCCCAGGGCTCTGGGACCATGACCTGAGCCGAAGGCAGAGGCTTTAACCCGATGAGCCACCCAGGTGCCCCATGGCCTCCTTCTTGATTTCACTGTGTTGTAAGAACCTCACAGAAAGCTTATGGAATTCAAGTCAACTACACATTGAAGGCTGTGTGCTCCAAACGAGTGATACTTACTCAGTGGCAGTGTAAGGCCCGGTATGGCTGGTCACTGTGAAAAGTAAAATGTGGAGCCTTAGGGAGTTAATCATGGTGAAGAGATTGGTTTTAAAAAATAGCCAAGTTAAGGAAGAAACAAGTAATTCACAGAGCAGTAGCTACAGAATATTCCCAGTTCTATTTGTGTATTCTCTGTGCAAACATTTGTGAGTGTGTATCTTATAAAAGATACTTGAAGTAAGTCTAAGAATAGAAAAACACAGTATGGGGACACCTGGGTGGCTCAGTCGGTTAAGCGGCTGCCTTCGTCTCAGGTCATGATCCCAGCGTCCTGGGATCGAGTCCCACATTGGGCTCCTTGCTCTGCAGGGAGCCTGCTTCTCCTTCTGCCTCTGCCTATTGCTCTGCCTGCCTGTGCTCGCGCTCTCTCTCTGACAAATAAATAAAATCTTTAAAAAAAGAAAAACGCAGTCTGTAAGAAAATTTGGTTGATTTGAATTACACAGAGGACTAGCTTGGATCCCATTGCTACCCCCACCTCCATACACATGCACTGAGAACATACGCGAATATTCAAGTCCTTGCTGGCCAGGTCCTACCACCGCCTTGTGGGAAGGAGCGGGGCAGAAGAGAGTAAACAGGAGGTTTCTTTTAAAAGTTTATTTCCGTACTGCTTGAGTTTTTAAATGAACATATATTCCATTTTAATATAAAGAACAACTGCTTCAAAAAGCTGATTGATAAATGGGGAAGGTCCTTCGGAAGGGGATGACCTGGGAAAGACTTTGGGAGAGAAGGGTCGGGGGTGGTGCAGGGCAGGGGAGCTAAGGTCCAGTGCACAGCTGGGGCTGTTCCCAGCAGGGGGGAGCTGCCAAGCCACTGTGTCAACTGCTGAAGACCCGGTGGTAGGTTTGCTTTTTCTCTGTGATTGACAATGCTTGCTTTTTCTCCCCGCCCAAATTCTAGGTGTCGCTATTAGATTTGGCAAGTTTTCTGTAAAGGAAAACAAGCAGTTAGAGAAAAACGTGCAAGACTTTCTGTCCCTGACAGGAATTGAGAATGCCGACAAGCTGCTGTACACAGACAGATACCCAGAGGAGAAATCTGTGATCACCGACTTAAAAAGAAAATACGCATTTCGATTGCATATTGGTAAGTTTCAAACCGTTCCCTCTTTGAGCCTCCACAGCCTTTCCGCCCTAAGCGCAGAGCCCACGGGAAGCATTTAGCACAGCGCCTGGCCCAGTCCGCGTGCACAATGTGTGCTACCTGCTGCCATGCAGCCTGCACTTCTGAGGATTTGGAATGTGTTCGTGTCTCCCAAGTGTAGTATTTTTAGAGATTTTACAAAAAGTGACACGATCAACTTCTAGCTTTCCTACTTGGTAATAAGTATCATTTTGGTTTCTCTTTATTTATCTGTTTACTCTTAATTATGTGTTGTTTCGCATATGCTGCACAGAGCACACTTTTTTTTTAAGATTTTATTTACTTATTTATTAGGGAGTGCGGGGTGGGGCCAGAGGGAGACAGAATCTCAAGCAGACTCTGTGCTGAGCACAGAGCCTGAAGCCGGACTCAATCTCAAGACCCTGAGATCATGACCTGAGCTGGAATCAAGAGTCAGACGCCCAAGGGCGTCTGGGTGGCTCAGTGGGTTAAGCCTCTGACTTTGGCTCTGGTCATGATCTCAGGGCCCTGGGATTGCAGGGAGCCTGCTTCCCCCTCTCTCTCTGCCTGCCTCTCTGCCTACTTGTGGTCTCTCTCTGTCAAATAAATAAATAAAATTTCAAAAACAAAGAGTCGGTCGCCCAACCGACTGCACCACCCAGGCACTCCAGAGCACGTTCTGATACGCACCAGGATCTTCGAAGTTTTCCGAGCATAGCCTTATCTGTGCTTTGTGTCTAGAACCCTCCTCCTGCAGCCGTGCTTGGGAAGTGAGAGAGTCTTGCAGCAACATGGGCTTGGACTGAAAAAAATCCGTGAATTTAAAAAGGATGATTTCTTAGGTGTTCTCTGGCATGTGCAAGGGGAAACAGGCCTGGGGCCCCCTGTCGAGGCGCTGTTCCGTCCTTCGAGTGGGGAAGAAAGCCAGTCTTGCTGGATTACACAGCTCTTCGTCTTACGGACTGCGGAGAGCTGTTGGCACGTGTCCCCCAGCTTCGCGTCCTTTCCTCTCGATTCAGATTTTGTTAACGTTACTTTGCTGTATAAGGGCTTTTCACTCAAATTTCGTAGACCAGAAGCTGGAGCCTTGATGTATTAAGTGTGTCGTTTCCAGAGCTCTCCAAGGAAACTGGAGATTCTGTGCGGAATGTGTGAAATCCCAGCCTTGATACAGGGTCTAGGGTAGTGGCAGTAACAGGAGCCACGCTGGGTTCCTTTTCCACTTGTGGCTCCATTTCAGGCTCTGCCCTGTGGGCCCCTCTGACTGCCTTTTTTCTGACTTTAGGAAAGGGCATTGCGCGGCCTTGGAAACTCGTTTACTATCGAGCAAAGAAGATGTTTGATGTCAACAATTACAAAGGCAGGTAAGAAAAGGTCTTAGCAGCTGAGACAGAACATTCTTGCTGATCGTGTAAATTAAAGCATCCACAACAGATGAAAGGTGAAAAACCATGAAGGCTGTGTGTGTGTGAAGGTAGACTGTGTGTTTGTTGTCAGTGGTATGTCCTCAAAGCCCATTTCGGTTTCTGCCTCTTGAGTAAACGTTTGTGCTGTTCCCCTTTCTAAATCCGTGGCTTTTCTTTATACTTTCCTAGGCCCCCAGCCTGCCGTGCCTCCTACATTATTCATGAGGTCTTCTTTGCTAGTTTGTGAGCTCCCTGTGTACCCAAACGTTCCTTTTGTTTTGTCTTTAAGCTTTTATTTATTTGAGAGGAAGAGACTGAGATCGCGCGAGAGCACGGTGGGAGGAGAGGGAGAAGCAGCCTCCCAGCCGAGCCGGGAGCCTGCCACAAGGCGCGATGCCAGGACCCTGAGATCATGACCCGAGCCGAAGGCAGAGGCTTAACCAGCGAAGCCCGCCAGACGTTCCCTTTCAAGGCCATGGTTCCTTCAGCGCTCAGCCCAGTTCTTTGGGTTCTTAGTGAATATTTGAAATTCGGCTGAACACTAAGGTAAAGAGGTCACATAGGAGCAGGTCAGTACTGACCATACAGAGTGTCCTGCGGTGATGGTCATTCTCCTTTTCTCCCCAAGCAAAATACCCAATTATATCTTGTTCCAAACATTCCAGATAAAAGCAGTGTGGATCGGCTGTCGGCTGTGGGTGAGCGCTCTGCTCCAGGCCAGAGGGTCAGGCAGCAAAGCATCCACCAAGCAGCAGCTCAGCTACTCCTCTCACTCTGGAGGCGGATTTAGTAAATCTGACAGGCCCAGTTAGCTGCATGATTTTAAACCAATGCACATATATCCTCTGACCTCCAAGCACTGATACCATCTTGGTTTCTTAACTTTTGACTAAAAGAAAGAAACAGTTAGCAGAGGCAAAGGTTGCCCACAAACTAGTACCTGCCCTCCCCTTTCCCCCAGCCCCGGGCTTGGGCATCTGTAGACAGAGCTTTAAGGAAATTCACTTAAGGGATCATGTCAAATGGGACTTTAAAGAATGCTTTGGCAAATGAATGGTGGCAGCTGAGGTGACATTTTCCTACCTGTGACATAAGCGTGGGAATGAAAGTTTTAGAGCAAGACAAGTCTGTCATTCCAGTGAGAAAGTTCATTTGTTTGCACCACATGATTTGTGTGTGGTGACCATTTGCCCCTAAGAGTATCCTTCCTAAGTTAAGGAATTCTTAGCTGGAAAAAAAACAAAACAAAAAAAAACACAGAAAGCCAAAAATCAAAGAATTTTGAGGCTCTGGGGGATGCCCCACATCAGTACCCCCGTTTGCTCATTCTTACGCCCCCACTTTCTCTCTCATGTCCTCCTTCACGCAGCCTCAAGGCTGCCTTTAAGTTTGATCTCAGAAAGAGCGGAGCGTGGGTGGCTCAGTTAGTTAAGCATCTTTTTTCAGCTCAGGTCATGATCCTGGGGTCCTAGGATCAAGTCCCTCGTCGGGCTCCTTGCTCAGCAGGGAGCCTGCTGCTCCCTGTGCTTGTGCTCGCCTGCACGTGCTTGCTCTCTCGCTTGCTGACAAATAAATAAAATATTAAAAATAAATAAAGGGAAAGATCCTGCTCGCCTTGAGAAGGAAACCACTAGAAAGCATGAGTCTTTGCAGTGAGGGATTACACGTCTCTACTTACCACGCCCTGCATTTGTAGATGACTTTCTGAGTGCTAGGCTCTCACTGTCGGATGTAATTCTGCATCACCGTTGTCGGGAAGGGTTAGTATTTTGCTAGGGCTTCTCTTGGATTGAGTTAGCAGAAACCACCATTCCCCGCCCCCTGGCGCTTCCTGACGGCACATGGGAGAAGAATGAGGCACAAACAAGTCCATGGCAAGAGAAGGGGAACAGGGGACAACAGGAGAAAAGACTGTCGCCCCGAACAGCTCCTCAGCCCCGTGGTTATTGGATACAGACAGTAATCCACAGAGGAGCCGACGAAGGCTACAATTACTCTTATGCCTTGTAGATAAACGAAAAGGCAGGCAAAATCCACCTGGGCTAGCAGTAATGCTTCTAGTTGAGCAAGCACATTCGGAGGGCTCGTCTGGTTAGCCACAGGTGCCCCCCGGGGACGGAGAGAGAACGGGAGAGCGAAGCAGGCGGCGTCCGCCTCCATTGGGCTGGCGGCCCCAGATGCTCGGTTTCAAGGACGTCTGTCATCCTCCCCCAGAGGCCTGTTGCCAGCGTGTGCTTTTGTTAAGGCCATATCTCAACATGCTTGGTAACTAGAGTAATTTCTCACGGGTTACATTTTAAGTAATACATTGTTCTGAGGGACACTTACAGCCCCCTGTATTAAGAAATTCTAGAATGCCCCAAGGATTGCTTTCCCTTCACTTAATCACTTGTGTTTCATCTCCAAACCCACTAATAGTGTTTTCCGGTGCTTTTCCTTAGTATATTTGTTTTTTGTTTTTCATTTTTAAAGATTTTATTTATTTATTTATTTATTTATTTGACAGACAGAGATCACAAGTAGGCAGAGAGGCAGGCAGAGAGAAGGGGAAGCAGGCTCCCTGCTGAGCAGAGAGCTCGATGTGGGGCTTGATCCCAGAACCCTGGGATCATGACCTGAGCCGAAGGCAGAGGCTTTAACCTGCTGAACCACCCAGGTACCCCCAGTATATTTGTTTTCATGTGGGACGAGTGCACCATACATTGCTTAAATAATTGTGCACTCATGTGAAGTCAGTGTCTGTTGTCTGTCAAGCTTTGCAGATACCGTGGGGTAGAAAACCACTAGGGCTCCAGCCCTTGTAGGATGTCCCCTCCAGAGCTATGCTGTGCATCACAGTGGCCACCAGCCTCACGAGGCTGGGGAGCCCTTGAAGTACATTCAGTCCAAGTTGAGAGGCACCGTGAGGGTGGTGCCCATGCTGGAGTTGGAGGAAGAGAACGTAAAATACCTCATTAATGTGTTCGGATTCCGATCGCGCGTTGAAACGGCTGCATTTCTAATAGAATGGGTTAAGTCAAATTTTTTATTAGGTTCATTACAGTGACATAAAAGTCATTTTTACGTGGCCACTACAAGGTTTAGGTAACGTGTATGGTTCATACTACGTTTCTGTTGGGCAGCACTGGTCCAGAGGCAGAGACGGGCCAACAGGGGGACCCCTCGATGTCCAACCGCCCGTCCGGGGGGGTGCAGTGAGAGGGGTAGGGCTTTCTCTGGGGGAGAGCGGGGCAGGGGGTAGGGTGTTCAGGTATCCAGGCAGCCTCACAGACGACGGTCCACCTGCAGGGTTTGTAGGGGCCATCCAGGCGGGCGGAGAAAGGCCGTTTCTCCTGCTCCTCCTGCAGCAGGAGGCCCTGAGAGGAAAAAGGCCTGAAGGCCACTGGGGCTGAACCGTAAGGAGCGCTGAGTTCTGCGGGCACGTGGAGGAGCTCGTGTTTGGTGCGCGCAGTGCAAAGCTTCTGGGGTTTGGATGGGGAATACGGGACCCAGTGACTTGCTCTGGCCCCTGTTCAGCTGAGCCGGGGCCCTGGCCTGGGACTGCAGGGACTCACAGGATGACCACAGTGAGGCGCCGGGGCAGGAGCTGACGGGACCATCTGCCTGACAGCTTTTCCCAGGACCACTGCGACCCGCCATGAAAGTAGTTTTTAGTCTTTGTTCTTCACTGGGAATTGTAACACGTTTTCACTTTTTCAGGTATAGCAAAGGAGACACAGAGAAGTTAAAGATCTACCATGCCCTGCATGGGAACGACTGGAAGAAGATCGGCGAGATGGTGGCTCGGAGCAGCCTCTCCGTCGCCCTGAAGTTCTCCCAGATCAGCAGTCGTAAGTGGGGGGTCTCGGTGCCCCCCCGCCCCGCCCCGGTGCAGGCCTCCTTGCTGGCTTGTCTGCTGAGAGAGCTGTCGTGTTTTAAGCCACTCTCTGTACTGATTCACTGCATTTCCTCCTGCATGTTCATGAGACCACACGGCCTTCACTCCCAAGACCGATGGCGGCCGCACCTGAGGTCCTTCGCTTTCAGCGAAGCTCTTGCCGCCAGCCTGACCAAGGCCCTCGGGAGCTGCGGGGAAGAGAGCCCGGGCGGAGGAGGTTCCCCCCACCAGAGGGCAGGGGAGGCTGCAGGGCGCCAGAGTGCAGTTCGTTCGGCCTGTTAGGCAGGGACTTTTCCAAAACCTCGTGTGTCTTTTTCTCCTTTTTTCTAAAAAGGAAAATTTCCTTGGACATATTCCTTGCATCATAAAATCCACAGCTGCTTCAGGAAGACAGCTCACAGGCAGTGTCTCCGTCGGCACGGGGGCTAGGGAGGGATGTGCTCTGTCACGTGGCAGAAGCCCCACGTGGGGCAGAGCGGCCGGGCGGCCGGGGCCCTGGCCCGACTGGGGGCCTTCTGTGCTCCCACGTCCAGCCACTGGCACCACTTGAGGACTCGGTGTGGCCAATACTTCCGGTTTCCAGGAAGTAAAGCAAAAGTTTGCATTGAGGGGTGGGCGTATGTGTATGTGTCGGGGGGGGGGGGGGGTGATCTACGTTTTGTTTTTTTTTTTTTCTTTTGGAACTCTTGATTTTTAAATATTCACCAAAATTGTTGAGAAAAAGTAACACCACTCTGTGCGCCCGATCAGATAGTCGTAGACTGCTGGTTTGAGCCATCTTCCTTTGCCTGATGGTGACCCCCTAGATGTGGAGGATGAACCACCGATGGTCTGATGCCCTCTCAGAGGCCAATGTGAGGTTCAGGGGTCTTTGTCCCTGTGATCTGAGGTCCCATTTGCTGCTCAGTACCACACTGGGAGTTCCTGGGGAGAGTTAGGGTGGCAGTGTGAAATCATTCAGTTATTTTTGTTCCCATTAAATGTTTGAGAATCTACCAGTTTCACACAAGAGACATTACTGTCAGAAATGAGAAGAACATTTTTTTGAAGTTAAAAAACAAACATTGCTTTAAGAATGGACTTTTCTGGCATTGGTTCTTTTTTTTTTTTTTAAGATTTTATTTATTTATTTGACAGACGGAGATCACAAGTAGGCAGAGAGGCAGATGGGGGGCAGGGGGAAGGAGGCTCCTGACTGAGCAGAGAGCCCGATACAGGGCTCCATCCCAGGACCGTGGGATCATGACCTGAGCCGAAAGCAGAGGCTTTAACCCACTGAGCCACCCAGGCGCCCCGGTTCTTTTTTTTTTAAAGAGTTATTTATTGGAGAGAGAGCGTGCACAAGCGGAGAGGGTGATGGGCAGGGGGAGATAATAGCCACGCAGACTCCTGCTGAGGGTAGAGCCTGATGCAGGGCTCGATCTCACGAGCGGTGATTTCAGGACCTGAGCTAAATCCAAGAGCGATGCTTAACCAGCTGAGCCACCCAGGTGCGCCTCACATTGGTTCTTAAAAAGAAGGGGTTCCACTTAAATTTGCATCTAGCTGTGTTTGATAGCTGTATGTCTGTGTCATCAAGATGTTGCGCTCTGTCATCTGAAAAGTACCTGGTTTAGTTACTTATTTTTTCAAGGGTTTATTTATTTTTTTAGAGAGAAAGAGAGGGAGAGTACGTGGGGGGAGAAGCAGGAGAGGGAAAGAGAGAACCTCAAGCAGATTCCACACTCAGTGCAGAGCCCGACGCAGGACTGGATCTCATGCCCCGAGATCATGACTTGAGCCAAAATCATGAATCAGACGCTTAACCGACTGAGCCACCCAGGTGCCCCTTTAAGACTTAATTTTTTTAGAGCAGCTTTGGGTTTGCAGTAAAATTGAAAGGGAGGTGCAGAGATTTCCCATAGCAGCCTGCTCCCTGCTCCCACATACAGCCTCTGCCATTGTCAGCATCTCCCCTGAAGAGTGGGACCTTGGTTCTAGTCCATGACCCTACACTGCCACGTCATCATCTTCCAGGGTCCATAGTTCATGTCAAGGTCCCCCCACCCCTCCAGTGGTGGTGTTTGTGCTGTGGCTTTGGACAAGTATGTAATGACGTGTATATGCATCATTGTCATTTTTTCTTTTAACACCGTGCTTGAAAACAAATAGATTAGCAACTATAAGATCGTTTCTTTTGGGTCTATAGCGAGAAATCACGGTGCTTGGAGTAAGACGGAAACCCAGAAACTAATCAAGGCCGTCGAAGAAGTGATTCTAAAGAAAATGTCTCCCCACGAGTTAAAGGAAGTGGATTCTAAACTCCAAGAAGACCCCGAAGGCCACCTGTCCATTGTGAGGGAGAAACTCTACAAGGGCATATCTTGGGTAGAAGTAGAAGCCAAAGTAGAAACCAGAAATTGGATGCAGTGTAAAAGTAAGTGGTAAGTTTTAAGGTTTCTTATGTAAATTTACACCAGATAGCTCCCTCCCCCCTTCCCACACCTCGCACTGCCCAGAGGGGGTACTTGAGTGGGCTTAGTAGGGAGAGCTGTGTGAGGGCCGTGTGCAAAGCCTTCAGGTCAGGAAGGAGCATTTCCAGCAGCCCCTCAGTGTCCACATCCGATCTAAGTTAGCACATAACTAACCCTGATTCATCGTGTGGTTTCCTCCAAAGCTTGAACTTTTTAATACTGAATACTGGCTTTTGGTTTCATCCTTGAGTTCTGGTTTCTTCATTCTGTCCCTTGCTTAAGTCTTTAGTAAGACAAAACAGTTCTCTCTGCGGCATTAAAAAACAAATGAAAACAACAGGAAACTCCCCTTTGGCAGAGAGATCACAAGCTTGATGTGCAGGAACTTGCCCCTCCCCTGAGCCTGTCACAAGGTGGCCGTGTTCACTGCAGAACTTCTTGAGACTCGCTAATCACACAGAAGCATTTTCAGGCCTGATCTCGCTGCGCCTTCTTAGCTTGACATGGCTTTTTCGAGCCCCAGAGGGTCTCTGAGCAGGATGGTCCGCTGCTGCAGGAGCCCCTGAAGCTGGGGTCCTGCAGCTCACGACCCACGTCTGGTGCAGAAAGTGGGTGTGGTCATCGTCAGCATCAGATAAGAGAGCCACAGTAGGTATGTTTTATATTAAAAGCACATTCCTGAATACACCATTTATTGTTACCTTGGAAATTTGCTGTGGGATTATCTCTATTTCCATCGAAGACTACAGTCAGGGACATGATAGATCGATGCTTAAAAGGGAAATGCTGCAGAGAAACCACGGATCAGGAGCAGTATAATTCAGATAACGTGTGAGGGTGACTGCTTTTTAATGAGAAGAGAAAAGCAACAAACTTAAGATCTGAATATAGATTTCTCTCACGTACATGGAAATGACTGCAGATGGTGCGTGTCTTTTTTCTTTCTTTCTTTCTTTTTTTTTTTTGAAGATGGATTTATTAGAGAGTGTGGGGGAGGGGGAGAGGCAGAGGGAGAGTGGGAGAGAGTCCAAAGCAGATCCTTCCCGAGCTGATCTCACAACCCTGAGATCATGACTTGAGCTGAAACCAAGAGTCAGATGCTCACCTGCCCCCCACAGGTGCCCCAAGGCTGCATTTTGAACGAACGCATTGGCTGCTGGTACAGACAGCGGAGTCCTCACCTGTGTATCGTGGACCCCCTACTTGAGAATGTAACAGGTCGCGATCTGCCGTCAGATCGCGACATACTTTGCAATTTGAGATGAGTACATACTTGGAGCTGGGTTGCTGCTCTCGTTAGGAGCTGTGGTCACCCTTCCCTTCAGCCATTAGCTGTGGCCGTCAGAGGAGTCGTTGATGACTGTATCAAATCTCCCTTGGTGTCCCGACAGCTGGTGACAGCCCCAACAGCAGTGTCCCCCTGTTTTCTAAACAGGAACAGAGTTTACAGTTCCCCTTAGCACCTGCTAAAGGGCTTATTCTCCTCTTGTGTTTGTAACTTCGTATTACAGAAATTTCACAACACACAGATTTAGAACTCCTTGTATCCCTCATCCAGTTTCGATAACCATCAACTTTCTTTCATCTTATTTATCATTTGCTTTTTTTTTTTTTAAAGGTTTTATTTATTTATTAGACAGAGATCACAAGCAGGCAGAGAGGCAGGCGGATAGGAGAAGGCAGGCTCCCTGCCGAGCAGAGAGCCCAATGCTGGGCTCGATCCCAGGACCCTGGGACCATGACCTGAGCCGAAGGCAGAGGCTTTAACCCACTGAGCCACCCAGGCGCCCCTCATTTGCCTTTTAAAAGAAAAAAAAAATCAGCCTACTCTCCATGGTGGTCAGTGTTAGCAGTGATGAGTCACACAAGTTAGAGACTGGTTCTGAGTAGGGGTGTCATAGGTGAGAAAAGTGCAGGAAATCACAGTGGAAACTTCACCCCTAAAAATTTTAAGTACATTATGTGTTTGTTTTTTTGAACAGGACGGAAATCCTAACCAAGAGGATGACGAATGGTCGGGACGTGTACCGCGGAGTTAACGCCCTACAGGCCAAAATCAACCTCATCGAAAGGTGGGGATCTCGAGTGTGATGCTGCGGGGGCTGCTCCTCTGTCCGGCCAGAGAGTGGCTGTTGAGCACCAGGATCCACGTGGCCAAGGCTCAGATCCATCTTGCCTACCCGTGTGGCCCTGGGGACATTCCCGGCCTCTCTAGCTCGGTGTGTGCCTCTCCAGTGAGGGCGTTTGTGATAGTACCTGCCTCTTGGGGTTATTGGGAGGAGAAACAAAATTACAGAGTGATTTTCGTCTTTGAAAGTTTCTGGGTAGGTAGAAGTTGTTTCTGTCCACTGGAAGGTGGAGGTGACGTAGTTCGGGCTGAGCCCCGCCACTCTCCTGCACGCCTAAGTGCAGTCGCTGTGGCCTGGTCTTTGGTTTTGTCTTTGGTCCCTGGTCCATGCAGAGTCCTCCCTCCACTGAGGGCAGAGAGGCGCGGGCCTGTTTCGCAAAGCCTTCATGGCTCGTGGGCTGGGCTTGGGTCGAATGAGTAACAGCAAAAAGCACAGGACACTTGGGATTCTGGCCACCCCCGTAGGGCTCCGTTCTTCCCGCTCGCTGTCCTGAGCCCCGCTGGAAGTTCTCCTCGCCGGCCTGGCTCGTGGAGCCTCCACTTCTCTTCCCCCAGAGGCAGAACGTAGACCAGCAGACCTGAGGAGGCCATCGTGTTGGGCAAGCCTGGGCTCCAGTGATGGCAGCCCCTGTTAGTCATGAAATCTTGAGCCACTGACTCGGGCCCTTGGCCCTGGTTCCTCCCCCGTAGACCAGAGATATCGCCTGACCTCAGTAGCTGTGAAACTTTTCACACAGCTCTGTCCCACCATGACGCCGAGCGTGTGCTTACTGTTACGATGTGTCTACACTCAGCTGTTGACTGTGGGGAGGCAACGCGGTTTGGTGGGAGCTGCAGAGAGCCCAGAAGGAAGAGAGATGGCTTTTCCTGTTGGGCTGCAGCTCACTGAATGACCTTGGGCTAACCTTGGGCTGGCAGGCTGACCTCGCCGGGCCTGAGGGAGCTGGGACAGGGGTGAACACGTTGGTGCCCCCGAGCGTTTCACACGTGTGAGTCGGTGAAGGTGTCCATCGTGCTGACTTGCGCTTGAAAACCTCATGTGTGTTTTTTCCCGTAGACTGTATGAGGTCAACGTGGAGGACACGAACGAGATAGACTGGGAAGACCTTGCTAGCGCCATAGGGTAAGGCTGTGTGTTCAGTGTGAGGCTAATTAAAAGGTAAGATGTGGCCTCACGAGTGACAGATTGGACAGGACTCGCGTGTAGACCGTCCTGTGTGTGGGCGTTTGGAGCCTCCGCTCTGGGTGCTGTGGGCCAGCCGGACCCTCCCTCCCTCCCTTCCCCTCCCGAGGACACGTAGGGGTGGTGAGTGGAATGTGTGCAGAGTCTCCTGAGAGCTTCAGGGAGCTAACCAGTTGAATGACCAAGAGAGACACCGCACACCCTTTGCCCCAGTTCGTATTTTCTTCTTAAGCCTGCACGTTAGCTCCACCGTCCGCCTGCCCTCTCCCCCTCCCGTGTCTAAGGGAATAAAGTCATTTTCCTTCCTTAACCACTTGAGAGTTGGTGGTGGGCAGCGTGGCCTAAATGGGAATGTCATTGTGTGTAATCACAGTACGGTTGTCAGATGCTGGACAGCAGACGCCGGGACAGCTGTGTGCTCTAAGACAGCTCACGTTCAGATGTCCCAGCAATGGCCCTTTTTTTATTCCTTAAGATTTTATTTATTTGTCAGAGCACAAGCAGGGACTGCAGGGGAGGGAGGAACAAGTTCCTTACCGAGCGGGGAGCCCAACTGCAGGGCTTGATCCCAGGACCTCAGGATCAGACATGAGCCAAAGGCAGATGCTTCACCGACTGAGCCCCCCAAGGCATCCCATCTCAGTAATGGCCTTTATAGCATTTCCCCCCAGTGTACCATCCAGTCCAGTGCCACACATCGAAGTGTCCTGTGTCCTCGGTGGCCTTCCATCGGTAAAGCTCTTTCGCCTTTGATGCCCTTGAAACTGTGGGCGAGCACAAGCCAGTGGTTTGTCACTGCATCGTGAGGCCCAAGATTCTGATTTCTAGTCCTTTTGGCTCTGGTGGCATCTGGCGCGTCCCCCACTGTATGAAAGTACCAGTCGTTCTCTTGGGGATAAGAAGGGGCCATGGGAGATATTTTGAGACCATGTAAAGGTCCTCTTCCTCTTCAAGCTCTCGGGGCGGGTGTATTTGCATCTCTCAGCTGTGGGGTGACATTGAACTTGCCTGTGTTTGTGAGTTGCCTCCTTTTGCCTTCGCGGGGAACCTTTGTTGCGCGGGGTCCTTATATTTTGAATCCCTTCCTGCTGCCCAAGACCGAGGCCACCACTGTCCGTATCTGAATTTATTGCTTGCAAAGCACAGCCCCTGTACACAGAGAAGATCGTTGAGGGTTGTGGGGTACGGGGATTGGGGGGGCTCTTGGAAGCGGGGTGTTAGGGGTTGTTTGGCCTCAGTTTTGGCAGGGTGGGTAGTGGGGTAGGGCGGCTGCGCCTGGCTGACTTCAGAAGTGTGACGCTGTCCCTGGTCCATGAGGAAGGGCTTAAGCTGGTTCTGATGGTTATTTGCTCCTGGGGATCAGGGACAAAGAACAATCAGTTTGGTTTTTGTAACTTGGAGAATGGGACGTTTGTCACGACCCAGACATCATGCTCATGGTTCCAAACCCTTCCCTTTTCCAGTTGACATAAGTGAGAGATGGGGCTCCCACTGCTCAGAATCATGGGTCCCAGAGAGGTGGGGGTGGCAGGTGCTTTTGAAAGAGGGGACCTTGCTCTGGACCCACCAGCTCCCATCCTGAGACCCATGGCTCCAAAGCCCTCCCTTTGTAATAACAAACCACTTTTTGAAAAATTGGACATTTCCAGTAAATTCTTGTGCATTTTGTAATGTTGCTTTAGATCACAAGCTCCTAAATTAAAGTTTTGAGTAAAATTATATATTTAAGAACAGATTGTCTCACTTAAGATTTATTAATCTTATAAAACGGTGATTATGGTGTCATTCAAATACTCTTTTTTTTTTTTTTTTAAAGATTTTTTTTTTATTTATTTATTTGTCAGAGAGAGAGCGAGCGAGAGCAAGCACAGGCAGACAGAGTGGAAGGCAGAGTCAGAGGGAGAAGCAGGCTCCCTGCGGAGCAAGGAGCCCAATGTGGGACTCGATCCCAGGACGCTGGGATCATGACCTGAGCCGAAGGCAGCTGCTTAACCAACTGAGCCACCCAGGCGTCCCTCAAATACTCTTTAAAAGAATACATGGTCGGGGCGCCTGGGTGGCTCAGTGGGTTAAGCCGCTGCCTTCGGCTCAGGTCATGATCTCAGGGTCCTGGGATCGAGTCCCACATCGGGCTCTCTGCTCAGCAGGGAGCCTGCCTCCTCCTCTCTCTCTCTGCCTGCCTCTCTGCCTACTTGTGATCTCTCTGTCAAATAAATAAATAAAATCTTAAAAAAGAAAGAAAGAAAGAAAGAATACATGTCAAATAAATAAATAAAATCTTAAAAAAAAAAAGAAAGAAAGAAAGAATACATGGTCAAGTTTTAATCAACACAGTGAAAAGTAATAAAATGATATGTTCAGTCTCTTTGGAGTCTTAAAGCCTGCCTTGGGAATTATTTTGGCAAAATGTAAAGAAAGCGTGTCTGGCTAATGAGTTATAATGCCTGCTTGGTTTGAAAATGTCCAGATCCATGATCGTGACCTCAAGCCATAGTTGGGTCTGTGGCCGGTCCCACGGGGTGCATGGCCCTACGGGAAGAGAGAGGGCGTGGGGGCCTTAGAGCTTGGCCTCTGCTGTCGGACTGACCTGGCGTTGACTCCTGGTGCTCATTTAGCCGTCCTCGGGCACGTTGTTCCTAACTTGTGTCTGAGTCTCGGTTTTTTCGGCCATAAAATGTTTTAACGGGACCGTCGCGAGGACCAAGGAGATCGCACGTAGAGGACACACAGCCCAGTGTACGCCCAGCTGCTAGTGGTTAGTGTTAGGAAGAACCCAGTAAGAATAAATGTATTCACATGAATTACTTTAACTACTAGATTAATTATTGAAACAAATAAGTCATGCTTTTGTCATCTAAGAAAAAGTGGCCAGGAAGTGAAGTGAAGAGGTTTTCATTTAAAAAAAAAAAAACTTAAGATTTGGTGGTTTCTGTCCTACTTACAGTAAATTGCAAGTATATTTGACTCACTAAAACATCATAAGCATCTGCTTTTTTTTAGTTTTGCAAAATTAGAAATCGGGGGACATCTGCCTCTGGATTGTGACAGATAGGCGTTTGTCCTAAGTGCAGTGGTGACCAGTGTGCAGAGTTGGGGTCAGACCACCCCATTGAAGTCCCAGCTATGTCCCTTGTTAGCTGTAAGACCTTTGGCCACTTCTGTGTCCCTGAGTTTCCCCATCTCTAGAATGAGGCATAAGAGTAGTAGCTCCTCATAGAGCTGCTGTGTGGGTTGTTTTCGGCTAGACAGGAAACTCTTAGGGCAGGGCCAAGTACAAGGTGAATGTCAGCATATGTTGGTGTTGTGATTTAAACAGGATCTGGCATGTGCTTTTCGCTTTCTTTTTTTGGTGTGTATTCTTCTGACCGAAATGAACGGCAGCATTTTCATATGTGTCTTACTTCTGTTACGCATTTGTGGACATGATGGTTTCCTGTTCAGGATTAAGAAAGTTACTGATGTCTGTAGATTCCCCTGAATCACTGTACTTACTACATGTAGTGAAATGACCCGTTTTTAAACTGATACTTTTTTTTCCTTTTCCTTTCTAAAGTGATGTTCCTCCGTCCTATGTTCAAACTAAATTTTATAAGCTGAAAGCTACCTGTGTTCCCTTTTGGCAGAAGAAGACTTTTCCAGGTCAGTATTTCCAGTATTTAAATACTTAAGAGGACAGCGGGTGGGTGGTGGGCTGGCAGCGTGACCCTGGGCGGCGACTTTACTTTTGGGAGTCTCGGTGTCTTCGGTTATAGAACGGTAGAAATCATCACCTACTCAACCCCCCACCACCAGCCAGGACTTTGAGAAGTCTAAACCAGAAAACAGGTGAATGGTGGTCAACAGGGTGCTGGGGTCGTGGTCAGCCTTCAGTAAATGACGGACGGCGTGCTCCTGGATTGCCACACGCTGTTGCACAGTTCCAGAACAAACCTGAGATACCCAGCCTTCCTGGCAGCCGTTTGTGGGTGGTTTCAATATTCCCAAACTCAGATCCTCTGAGTCCTCGTGGACCTTGTTGAATACATGCATACCCGGGCCTCATCCCGTACGTACTGAATCTTAACCTCCACGCTGCATCCAGAGGCCAGATTTCCTGAACAGGGTCCCAGGAGAGCCTCAAGGGGTCTGCCCAGCACCAGCATTTGGGAACCATGAGTTTGGGTGATGCTTTGCCCCGCCCCGGCGTGTGTGATGATTACTTCTGACCCTCAGCAGACAGCCCCGCCTGGGTTTGAATCTGGCCACATTTGCCCCTACTAACTCCATGACCTTGGCCATGATTCATAACGTCGATCTACCCGTTTCCTCATTTGAAGAATGGGCTGACAGGAAGGCCTGCCTCCTAGGATTTTGAAGGGACTGGTGAAGTGAGTACAGGCAAACCAGTTAGAACAGGACCACGTAACAGCAGCACCAAGACACCCGCATCCGTGCCCTCTGCCCTTTGACCTTGGGAAGGAGGCTTTGTACAAATAATGTCAAAATTACGTTTTTTGTCTTCAGAGATTATAGACTACCTTTACGAGACCACCCTGCCTCTGCTTAAGGAGAAGTTAGAGAAGAAGATGGAGAAAACGGGCGCGGAGATCCCGAGTCCCGCAGTGCCCAGGCAGGTCTTCCTGTTCAGAGACATCTTTTATCTTGACGACGACGACAGTGAGGGAGAAGATGGGGAGGAGCGGAGGTAGGGGACGGCGTTGTGTCCTGTCTGCCTCTCGGGTGTGGTTGGGTTCCTGTGCCTGGGGCAGAGCAGCTGCTTGCAGGACTGATGTTTAGTAGAGAAGGGGCGGCGACCAGAGGAAGGGGACGTCGGCCATGCTTCGTGTTTCGGAGCCTCCAGAGCGACTCACCCGTTCAGACTCTGGTGTGTTTGCGTGCTCAGAGGAAGGGGGGCCTCAGAGTTGATTTGCTACGGCTGGATCACTGAGGACAAGCACAACCGGCGGACTTTATGGAACAGCGTCCCCCGTCCCTCTCGTGGCAGAAGGTAGAGTCATGTCCCGCGAATATTCCTTCTGTGGATCTCACCGCACGCACGCTCCCCAAAAGGGGGACCGCTGACAGTTTTAGTAAGGCACACCAGCAGGTTCCTTTCCGCTTTCCCATTTGTTATCTCTGTTCCCAGAGTCTGTGAGTGCAGGATAAGCGTCGTGAGGGCGGGGATCTGCTGGTCTCTCAATCCGGCTTCCGTTGGCACGTCCCTCACTTGGTGCAAGGAGCGCCTCTTCCTCACGTGTTTTGCATACAAGATGCCTTCTCGAAACCAGTCCCTGAGTTCGTCTGGTGTTCCAGCTGGAAAAAAAAAATCCAGACCACAAACCCAGCAGTCTCTTCCACTGCTTCCAGAAAACCTGGCTCTGTTACACTTAGGGAAAGATGCCACGTGGGTCTAAGGCACAGCTCACACCTCTCGGAATTGCGAATCGCAAGGATAATTTACACGTTGGGCTATTCTGTCAAGTCAGGAAAGCGAAGCCACTCTAGGTGTTTCAAACAGAGAAGGATTTAGTGCAGGAATTAGGTTACAAAATTGTTCAACAGGACTGAGCGCACATGGGGAGGCTGACTTCCCGAGCCCTGGGGGACGGAGGGGAGTTGCTGCAGCCCCTGCAGTGCCCCTCCCGCCGCCTTGTCCCCCCACTGCTGCCTCGGCCGTCTCTGCGTTGTCTCCTGCCTCCCTCCTGCCTGCCCGCCTCTCCCGAGTGCCCCCCATGGGCCGCCCCTCAGCAGAACGCTGCCGGCAAGGGGAAGGAGCGTTCCAGGCTCCTGGCCACATGTGAGCCTGGAAGGAAGGGCTGGTGGGCGAGATCCCAGGCAGCCAAGTCACCGTCTGTGCCAGGACAGAACTCCGCCGTCTCCTGAGCGTTCTGCCTAATGTCATTGATCTCCCGTCATGATGTGTGTGCCGTCGGTTAATTACATCCACAAAGCTAGACATTTTTCCAAAGCAGCCGTCCTTGGAGAAGGAAGAATACAGAGACAAGTCTAGGAGGCCAGCCAGCGGCATATCCCCAACACCTGTCACCCTGGTTGCACGCCTAAGAGACACTCAGTACATATGCAGCAAACAACTGGGATATTTCTTTTTAACAAGCATTTTACCTTTAGTCACTTCCTGTCTGTCAAACCTGCCTGTCCCCATGAAGACAGGAATGAAAGTTCCTTTTGGAGGACAGTCCGGTGAAATACATTAGAGCCTTAAGAATGTATTTTATGATCTAGCGATTTCATTACAGAGATAAAGCAGATTCACTTTCCAGAAATAAAAAAACTCGTGTATATGAATGGCGTCTTTCTAGTTCGAAAGGCAGACAAAAATGTAAATGTTCCTTAATGGAAATCTGTTAAATTATGGCATATTTCTAGAATGGGATATTATCCAATAATTAAAAATGATTATGATAGATTAGATCAACATGAAGTAAACAGTATTATCAACTAAAATATTTCAGAAGACTATATATTTTCAGTTTTATAAAAGTAAGAAAGGAAATGGTGTATACATAGATGCATTAAAATGTATGAGAGAAATTAATACCGTAATGTCAACAGTGTTTCTCTCAGGGCAGTGGGACTGTGAATTTATAGGGTGGAATTTTGGATTTGCAAGTGCCAGAAAAGGGGACCCACATGGATCTAAGGAATCCGGGGACTAAGGACTGACGCAGCGACTCGTGGCCACCAAAGATGGAGTTTCTGGTGGATTCTCTGCTCCCCCTTCACCATTGTCCACCTCAGCATCTGTCCGCACACTGGGGCCCCTTCCCATAGTCACGTGCTTCGGCGGACCTGCTGCCCCTCCAGAGGAAGGGGAAAAGGTCTCTTCCAATGACTCTTGATTAAGCCCAGGGTTCTGCTCCCCATGCCCAAATTAGGGTCTGTGTCCGGCTCTGAACCATCACTGGAGCCTCGAAGGCAGGACTGTTCAGCCGGTCTGGGCTCAGCTCAGGACCTGGGATTGAGCGCAGCACGCCTGGAGTGGCTGAGAGGGTAGAAACCCCAGTGGGAAACCAGGGTCCCATCAGCAGAGGAGGGGAAGAGCACCCTGAGAAGCAGCCCACATGTGTGCGTTGACCGTGGGTGTGCTCCTGTCAGTGCTGTGAATTGCCCAATAAACTTGTGTACTTTTTGTAAAGTTCTATTTTTGTAATTTTTTTTCATCGATATCTCCATGCCTACACATGCCCCCCCCGCCCAGAATAAAACCACCGGACAAATGTTAGTCTTTGCCAAACACTTTTTACATAGAAGAGTCCAGGAATACGGAAGAAAAGGAAGGGTAGCGTTCTAGACTGTCCATGTCAAATGCAGGTCCAGGCGAAGAGAGGATTGTGCGAGAAACCGTGCTTTTACTTCAGGCTCTGCGGGCTTTGCGGAGATCCCTGGTCTGTGGCAGGAGGAGGAGCGGCGGAGGGACGGAGCAGCCCAGGGAGAGACGGGTCTGTCGGCCCCACGCAGGTGAGGGCTGAGCCGTGAAGCAGACCGGCCCAGTTTAGAGTCTGAAAAGAGGGAAAGTTGTGTAAGGGCCATACTTGGGCGGATGTCAGACCAAGACCCGGCTCTCCTCCACACCAGTTTCAGGTCCACGGGTTTGACCACACACAGTGAGTCGGGTTCTGCTAGGAGCCGAAGAGGCCAGAGGGAGCCGTGCAGACTTGCAGGCGACACGATCTGGAGCCTGCTGAATGCCATTGCCTGTTCGTCTCCTGAAATACACGCCGGTCCTAATCTTCGGACCTTATCAAGCAGCGCATCCATCCACCAGTTGGCTCAGAGCCTGACCAAGCTGTCACCAAGTCTGTGTCACCGCCTCTCTCTTCCCAACACACTCTGCTGTGTATTCTCTTTCTTGGTGGCACCTCCCTGTTCAAGATGCCCAGCCTGGGTGGGCCCTTCATCTGCCTCCTCCTTGCCCCCAACAGGTGACTGCTTCTGGAAGAAAACCCCCCAACAGGTGACTGCTTCTGGAAGGAAACCCCTAGTCCAGGGTGGTTAAGCTTCTGCCTTCAGCTCAGGTCGTGATCCCAGGGTTCTGGGATCGGGCCCTCCATCGGGTTCCCTGCTCAGCGGGGAGCCTGCTTCTCCCTCTGTCTCTCCCCCACTTCTCTCTCTAATGAATAAAATCTTTTGGGGGGAAAAAGAAAACAGCTGGCCTGGCTGGTTTCACTTTAGTGACTGTCAGCCTCAGACTCTGTCACCAGAGGATCTGCTTTGATTCTCTGATCCGTCTGCTGTTCTCTCCCCACATCAGCCATTATGCCTTCGGCCCTCCCGCACCCTCCTGCCCTTTGCATGACTCACGGAGCAGGTTGAAGGCGGTGGACATCAACTCCCTCTTCCCTGCGCCTGTCAGGCGCTCCGACGGCACGTGCTCCTCCTGCCGGAAGCCCTGCCCCTTCCTCTGTCTCGGAGATTTTCATCTTTTGCCGATCCCTCCCCTAACTCGTCATTCTCTCCTGTTCTGGATCACCATCGCCGTAAACATGCTCCCATATCACACATCTGTGTGTGTGTGTGTGTGTTCATATAAGTGTGGAATCAGTGCTTCCTCTGTGCTCCCCCCGCCACACCCAACTTCTAACTGTCCGTGGTCCTCGGGACTACTGGGAACTTTCTTCACAATCTCAGTGCCTTGGAGTGACCTCTGCGTGCTGACGGCTTCCAGTTGTGTGGTTAGAGATCAGATTCTCCCCTGAACTCCAGGCTAAAAAAGTGCATCTGCAGGTGTGGGGGTGGGGAGTGGGGCGCCTGGCTGGTGCGGTCGGTAGAGCGTGCACTGTGGTTCTCAGGGCTGTGAGTTTGAGCCCCATGTTGGGGGAAAAGATGACATAACAAATTAAAAAAAAATTTTTTTTAGATGAAAACCACATCTGCTGACTTGTGTCTCACATCTTAAGTCTGACTCGTTAACAATGTTTTCGTCACCCACAGACCCCTCAGAGTGCGTCGTCTGCCCAGGCTTTCTCATCTCTGCTGGTGGGATCCCGTGCAGGGAGCTCACAGCAGAAACCCGGGGACCATCCACGGTAGCTGCCTCCGTCCCTCTACTTCTAGTCCCTTAGCGAACCCATCACTCCACCTCCAGTCAGTCATCTGGGATCTGTCCCCCCCGCCACCCTCTGTCATGGTCTCACACCTCATCCCCTCAGCCCCCCCGAACAACCCCGGTCTTCCTCCTCCCACTACCGGCCCTTCTCGAGTCTCCTCCCTCAGCTGCAGAATCGGGCACATCACACCACCCTGTTTAAAATTCCTGACGTGGCTTCCCTGTGGGCTACCCTGCACTGTGGGCAATGGTCAGACCCTGTCACAGTGTCTTCAGAGGAATGGGTCCCAAAGCTGAGATCAAGATGTCCCCAGGGCTGCACTCCCCTGGAGGTTCTAGGAGAATCTGCATCTTGCTCTTTCAGCTTTGTTGGAACAATTCAGTTCCTTGTGGATGGAGAGCTATTTTCTTGCTGGATGTAAACTCAAGGTCATTGCCAGCTTCTAGAGTCTACTGCATTCTTGGCTCGTGGTTCGCTTCCTCCATCTTCAAAGCCAACAAAGAGGTCAACTCCTCATGTAGCTTCCCTCTGATCCATTCTGCCTCAGTCGTTAGCGTTAAGCTACATAGATTGGGCTCTTCTGGATAACCTCTCTGCTGTAAAATTGTTTGATTAGCAGCCTTAATTGTGATCTGCAAAGCTAACGTCCCTTTTGTCATGTCAGATTTATAAACTCAAGGGATTAGGATACGGTCATCTCTGGTGGACCAGTATTCTGCCTGCTACAGTCACCATTTACAATTACATGAAAAAGTATCACATTCTTAGGAATGAATGTGCAAGTTCTCTGGGCAAAAGAAGTGTAAAATATCATTGGGAAAAAATTTAAACGGTGTGGAATCTCCTTAAGGTAGAATTTTGAGGCTATTTGTGCATTGGAACTCTATCTGCTTTTGGACCAACCCCGGAATAAAGAGCCACATTTTATTTATTTTTTTTTTAAAGATTTTATTTATTTTATTTGACAGACAGAGATTACAAGTAGGCAGAGAGGCAGGCAGAGAGAGAGGGGAGGAAGCAGGCTCACTGCTGAGCAAAGAGCCCGATGTGGGGCTCGATCCCAGGAACTGGGATCATGACCTGAGCCGAAGGCAGAGGCTTTAACCCACTGAGCCACCCAGGCGCCCCAAGAGCCACATTTTATATACATGCAATTGCGCTTCTGTGTTAAATGTCAATGACTTGCATGAGGAAATTTAAGTGGAGAAATTTGTTCTTTTAAAAGCCATATGACGGATGCCTGGGTGGCTCAGTGGGTTAAAGCCTCTGCCTTCAGCTCAGGTCATGATCCCAGGGCCCTGGGATCCCACATCAGGCTCTCTGCTCAGCAGGGAGCCTGCTTCCCCCTCTCTCTCTGCCTGCCTCTCTGCCTACTTGTGATCTCTGTCAAATAAATAAAAATAAAATCTGTAAAAAAAAAATTTAAAAAGCCATATGAATTTCTGGGAGCTATCTTGCAATATTATAAATCCATCATTAAAAAAAAAAATCCAGGGCGCCTGGGTGGCTCAGTGGGTTAAGCCGCTGCCTTCGGCTCAGGTCGTGATCCCGGGGTCCTGGGATCGAGCCCCGCATCGGGCTCTCTGCTTAGCAGGGAGCCTGCTTCCTCCTCTCTCTCTGCCTGCCTCTCTGCCTGCTTGTGATCTCTCTCTGTCAAATAAATAAATAAAATCTTAAAAAAAAAAAAAAAAAAAATCCAGGGCGCCTGGGTGGCTCAGTGGGTTAAGCCACTGCCTTCAGCTCAGGTCATGATCTCAGGGTCCTGGGATCGAGTACCGCATCAGGCTCTGCTCAGCAGGAAGCCTGCTTCCTCCTCTCTCCCTGCCTGCCTCTCTGCATACTTGTGATCTCTCTCTGTCAAATAAATAAATAAATAAAATCTTTAAAAAAAAAAAAAGAAAAAGAAAAAAAATCCATCATTAGAGTCTACATTGTTTTGATTTGGTACTTAAATCATACTCGGAGACTGAAGGTTATCTTGACAGCAGCATGTGACTCCAGAAGAAGTATGACTTTATTTTATTAAACACTAGTGTGTTGATTTAAGGAAATGTTACAACTTGGTAAAGGTATTCCCTCCCTTGGAATTGTGCTCCCCAAGGTCTTGATGATTTAGTGGGCTGTACTGTGGGCTGGTGGTATTATCTGAGTTTTGCAGAATTATACACTTTAAGGAGAGGTAAGACTGATCACATATTTTACCATTTCACATTTGCCTAACTAAGAAAATTGCCACATCTCCAAACCATGCTTCTGTCCTTGCTGAAGCAGGCTATGTCAGGCTGTTTGAATATAATTAACTTTTTGAAGTAGTTGTCACCGCAAAGCTTCTTTTTAACACAAAGAACTATGTATCATTTGAAATTACTCAAATCACATCTTCATAGAAGGCATGAACCCCAGGTGCTTCATACTTCCAATATCATGGTGCCCCAGTGAGAGGAGGCAGGAGGAGAATAAAAAGAATTAAAGAAAGATCAGTACAAACTAATCATTAAGTGAATTTCACTGCAACATATTTTTAGGGGAAATCCTTTCTGATGCTAAAGGCAGCTGTAATCTGGAAGACAATTCAGTGAAGATATTTTGTTACGAGTTTTGTCGCAGATAAATTACCAACCACTGTGCTCCTGGGCTGGTGCTATGGTAACAGCTAACAGCATATCGCAGTCTGAGCGGCTTCAAGGACAGAAACTTACTTTCTTACGGTTTGGAAGGCTCCAATTCCCAGAGGCAGGTGCCAGTAGGGCGGCTTCCCGATGAGCCCTCTCCTTGGCTGGCAGGTGGCACCTTCTCCCCGTGTCCTCTGCGGACGTTCCTCTACGCATGCCCTCCTGGTGTCTCTTCCTCTTACTATTTTTTTTTTTTTTTAGATTTTATTTATTTATTTGACAGAGGAACAGAGAGATCACAAGTAGGCAGAGAGGCAGGCAGAGGGAGAGGGGGAAGCAGGGTCCCCGCTGAGTGGAGAGCCCGATGCGGGGCACGATTCCAGGACCCTGAGATCATGACCTGAGCCGAAGGCAGAGGCTTAACCCACTGAGCCACCCAGGCAGATGCCCCTCTCTTCCTCTTCTTGTAAGAACACCGGTCCTGTTGGTTTTAGGGACTCATCCTTGTTGTTACAGGATCACAGGTTCTTGTCCCACGGAGCAAGAAGGAATCTTATGACACAAGAGGGTGCGGCAAAGTGAAAGTTTATTAAGCGAAGCTGAGAGAGGGGGTGGGGTCCCAGATGGGTTTCCCCCGCGGGCTCTTAGGGGCAGTCTTCTCTGGAGAACTGACTGGGAGCTTCTTGTGCCATCTTGGTTGGAGAACGGACTCTTGGTAACACCCTTCATGACTCCTTTGAGGTTTGGTCATCTTCTGTGATTACACTGTAGCTGCCAAAGAAAGGTCCTCCCGTCGCCCTGGGCCGGGTGCTCTCTTTCCGTATCTTGTGTTCACTCTGGCTTAGCACTTCTGCCTGCAGCCCGGAGTCTCAGAGCCTAGCCGGGCCCTCCTCTCCCTGCCTATACCTTAACCCTTTCCTTATTCATTATGATCTCATTTATCCTTAATCACCTCCTTAAATGCTGTCTCCAAACACAGTGGCCTGGACATTAGGCTTCAACATATGAGTTTGGGGAAGGTGGGGGACCCAATTCCCTCCATAACAACTACTAACAAATATCTTTAATACAGTTCTTTCATACGGAATATTTTGCTAAAAACATTTTGCTCTTGTCTTTATTTTACCATGCTTAGTGATTAACCTAGCCAGGTAGATTATAAAGAGGACCAACTAGCTATGGGTGCATCATATATATTAATAAACCATAGAAATAGTGTACCAGACTTTTAAAATTAGCATACTTTCTTTTTTTTTTTTTAAGCTCCACAGAGGCTGGGCTGGGCTTTGTTGTTTGTTTGTTTGTTTGTTTTTTTTTAAGATTATTTGAGAGAAAATGAAAGAGAGAGCTAAGAGGGGGGAGAGTCAGAGGGAAAAGCAGACTCCCCACTGAACTGGGAGCCCAATGCTGCTGGATTCCAGGACTCCAGGATCATGACCTGAGCTGAAGGCAGTGGCTTAACTAACTGAGCCACCCAGGCGTCCCAAATTAGCATATTTTCTAAATTATTGAAAATTAGCATATTTTCTAAAATATTGTTTACCTTAAGATTTAGGACTTTAGAGGAGCCTGGGTGGCTCAGTTGTTAACTGTCCAACTCTTGGTCCAACTCTTGGCCCAACTCTTGGCCTCAAGGTCATGATCTCGGGGTCATGGGATGGAGTCCCGTGTCAGTCTCCAGGCTCAGCACAGAGCCTGCTTCGGTTTGTCACTCTACCTGTCTCTCTGCCCCTCCCCTGAAGATGCTCCCCCTCCCCGCAAATAAAGTAAATAGATCTTTTTTTGTTTTTTTAAAGATTATTTATTTATTTATTTGACAGAGATCACAAGTAAGCAGAGAAGCAGGCAGAGAGAGAGGAGGAAGCAAGCTCCCTGCTGAGCAGAGAGCCCGATTGTGGGGCTCCATCCCAGGACCCTGAGACCATGACCTGAGCCAAAGGCAGAGGCTTAACCCATTGAGCCACCCAGGTGCCCCAGGTAAACAGATCTTTACAAAAAGAAGAAAAAATATTTAAGACAATTAAAAATGGCTTAAATCCAGTAAAGGTTTTGATTATTTTTTTAACAGGAGATGGTTTTTATAACTGAAATAACATTTCAGGTAAACGAAACACTGGTAAATACTGATATTTGACCTTTTTTTGTTACCTTATATAATTTCTTTAAATAATACTTTTCTTTAAAAAGGTGTAATGCGGGGTGCCTGGGGGGCTCAGTGGGTTAAAGCCTCTGCCTTCAGCTCAGGTCATGATCCCAGGGTCCTGGGATCGAACCCCACATCGGGCTCTCTGCTCAGTGGGGAGCCTCCTTCCCCCTCTCTCTCTGCCTGCCTCTCTGCCTACTTGTGATCTCTGTCTGCCAAATAAATTTAAATATATATATAAATTTTTTAAAAAAGGTGTAATGGAAGCACCTGGCTCAGTTGATCCCACGTCAGGAAAGGAGTCCCACATCTGGCTCCCCACTCAGCAAGGAGCTTCCTTCTCCCTCTGCCTGCTGCTTCCCCTGCTTGTGCTCTCTTTCTCTCTCTCTGACAAATAAATAAAAAATAAAAATCTTTAAGTAAATGAATAATTTAAAAAGGTATAATGTATTAATATTAAAGGTTTCTAAATAAAACAAATATATGTACACTTACATATACATATACATATTATTGACAGAAACTTAAAAAAAAACAAATAAATGGGGAAATACAGTACATTTAATGATTTGAAGACTCAATTGTAAAGATGTTAATTCTCCCCAAATTGATCTATAGAGTCTATACAATAAAGTAACAACATCAACAGGATTTGCTATGAAATGAATAAGATAATTCTAAAACTTATGCGGAAAAGCAAAACGTAGCCAATACAATCTTGGAATAAAATAAGGTAGGGATATTTTCGAGAGTTACTGTAAATCTACAATGTAGCCCTGTTGGAAGACAGACCAGTGCTTTGACAGCAACAGCGCACAGAATTGTGGGCAATGATATTTTCATCGCTGACTCCGCCCCCAGCTTAGATGACCAGTAAGTGTGTGATGAGCGAATGGATTGATGGATGCAGAAGAGAACGGCCCATGAAGCTGGTAAAATGGCCCGTCCAGCTCTGGGGGCCATCATTTTGCAAGGGCCCTTTCTCAGGTGCTGGGAGAAGCACCAGTCATGTATGCAGAAGGTTTAAAAATATATATATTTTTTAATTTGTGTGTTTTGTTTTCCCTCCCCAAGCTCAGTAACAGAGTCCCTGGGTACTGCACCTCTTCGCTTGAGAACACGTCTTTCACTGGGCAGATGGAAGCATGGAGCGTGCCCTCCTCCTCTGTCTCAGACTGGTCAGTGCTCTACGGAGCACTGACGTCCTTCCTGAAAATGCGGTTCTGTTGAGCAGTTTCCGCCTTGGGACCGAGGACGCTTGTCATACTCGGGCTTGGTCTAGTAGCACAGGCTGGCCCATTGTGGGGGTCACCATTGTTTGCAAGCAGAGGAGGCTGGGCAGCCTGGTTTCAGGACTGCTGGTAAAGCTAAGGGAGGAAGAGGAGCTACAGCGAGGGCTGCTCGAAGGCCCCTACCAGCTCCAAGCCCTCTGGCTTTCTTAGAAGCCCTACTGCTCTCACATTGTAGCAGATACCCTCTGCCCCCCATCTGAGGATATTTGCCTAAAATGGTGTGAGTTGAAATAAATTGCAGTTGATGGTTAGACATGTTTCTTTTTGTAAAAGCTTCCACATGTGTTGGTATCAGGATTTTAGTTTAAAATGTTTCATTCAGTAATTTCCTCCAGAATGGCAACATTTATTAACTCTTGCAAATTCCAAAGCCCCAGGCCCTTCACAGATCCAAGGGTTAAAAGGACCTGTTGCCAACTCTCACTGCTTGGGAGGAGAAGGTTTTGGAAGAGCTGTGGGGAGGGTATGCGGAGGGCCTGGGGGCAGGGAATAGAAGGGCATGGGACTGAAATTCAGCTCAGTCATGAAAGTAATACCTCACCTCCTATTTGCCCAGGACCAAGTTTTCCACCAAATACCGGGGAAAACTCTATTTGAAGTTGCTGCATTAGGAGGTAAAACATTTTTATAAGCAGGATATTTCAGTTTCAGCTGATTTAAATTTCTGTCACTTCTAGGGCAGGTGGCTTTGGAAGAGCGGCAGACAGTTTGGGGGGGATTTCATGTAGAACCACTACTTTTGGTAGTAGTTTTTTTATTTTGTTTTGTTTTGTTTGTTTATTTTGGGGGGTGGCTCAGGCAATTAAGCAACTGACTCCTTGGATTTTGGCTTAGGTCGTTATCTCAGGGTGGTGAGATTGAGCCCTGTGTTGGGCTCCGTGCTGGGCCTGGAGCCTGCTTGAGATTCTCTCTCTCTCCTTAAAAAAAAAAAAAGAAAAGAAATACAACTTTTGGATTTGAAAAGATGCTTTGGAATATTTCAGTACCATGACTGAGAATTTTAAATTCTTGCCTTGAAGATGTCTGAAGGGTATTATTTCTAGTCTCTTGGTGCTTTCTTTGGTTTTTCTGTATACAGAATCCCATCACCTGTGTTTAAAAATAGTTGTACTTCTTCCAGTCCAGTATGGAACACTTTTACTACTTTTCTGGCCCAGGTGCTCCAGGTAGAACCTCCAGCAATGTCGAATAGCAGTGGTGAAGGTAGCCACCCTCTTCTGATTCCTCTTCTAAGAAGAAGGAAAGCTCTTACTCTTTCCCCATTGAGTATGATGTCTGCTATGGGTTTTCATATATGTCCTTTATCATGTTGAGGAAGTTCCCTTCTATTTCTGGTTTCCTGAGTGTTTTTTTTTTTTTTTATCATGAAAGGAGGTTGGATCTTGTGAAAGATGTTCTTTTCTGTGTCAATTGAGATGATCATATATTTTTCCCCTCCATGCTATTAATGTGGGGTATTACGTTGGTTGATTTTTTCCTGCCTTGAACAACCCCTGCATTCCTAAATCCCATTTGGTCGTGGTATACAATCTTTGTCATATGCTGCTGAATTTGTTTTGCTAGTATTTTGTTGAGGATTTTTCATGTCTCCTCCTAAAGATACCGGTCTATAGTCTTATTTTCTCGTGATGTCTTTGTCTGGCTTTGGTATCAGGGTAATGCTGACTTCATGGAATGACCTCATCTTCGGTTTTTTAAAGACTTTGAGAAATATTGATGTTAACTCTTCTTTAAACATTTGATAAAGGGACGCCTGGGTGGCTCAGTTGGTTGAGCGTCTGCCTTCAGCTCAGGTCATGATCCAAGGGACCTGGGATCAAGTCCCACATCAGGCTCCTTGCTCAGCAGAGTCTGCTTCTCCCTCTGCCTGCTGCTTCCCCTGCTTGTGCTCTCTCTCTGTCTCTCTCTGACAGATAAATAAAATCTTAAAAAAAAAATTGGTAGAATTCACCAGTGATCTGTTCCTGGACTTTTCTTTCTTGGGAGGTTTTAAATGACTAATTCAGTCTCTTTAATGTTAAAGGTCTTTCAGACTTTCTATTTTATCTTGTTAGTTCTGATAAGTTTGTGGGTTTGGGTTTTTTTTTCTCTTTTCTTTTTCTTTTCAGGAATTTGTTCATTGCATCAGGGTTATCTGCAATTTTCTTAGTATTCTCATGCACCTTCCAGCTTCTGTAAGGTCAGTGTTAATGTCCCCACTTTCATTTCTTTTAATGATTTGGGTCTTCTTTTTTGTCAGGCTAGCTAAATATTTGCCGATTTTGTTAACCTTTCCAAAGAATCCACTTCTGGTTTTGTTACTTTTCTCTCTTCTTTTTCATTTCTCACCTCTCTTATCTTTATTTCCTTCCTTTACTAACTGGGGCTTCATTTTTCTCTTCTTTGTTGTTGTTGTTGTTCTAAGATTTTATTTATTTATTTGAAAGACAGAATGAATGAGAGAGAGCGAGCATAGGAGCAGGGGCAGGAGAGGGAGAAGCAGACTCTCCACGGAGCAGGGAGCCCAATGTGGGGCTTAATCCCAGGGCCCTGAGAGCACGACCCGAGCCAAAGGCAGACACTTAACTAACCGAGCCACCCAAAGTGCCCTTCTCTTTGCTCTTTCTAGGTCTTAAAGTGTGATTTGAGCCTTTTTTTTTTTTTTTTTTTAACGATGTTATCTACAGCTGTCATTTCCCCTCTGAGCACGGGAAACATTGGAAACAATGGAAATCTAGACTCTTACTTTATTGCATACACAGTGAAAAAAAAAAGAGTTAACATTACAAGACTTCTGGCAGAAAACATAAGACGATCTTTATAAATTCTTAGGACACAAAAAGCACTAACCATTAAAGAGGCAGTTGGTAAATTGGACTTCATCAGAATTTAAAACTTACATTCACTGGTGATACTATTGAAAACAAAAATGTAAGCGACAGGCAGGAGAAAATCCCAGAGGCAAATACCTGTAACAAAGTCCAGTTCTACAGGTAAGGAGCTTGGAAACTGTTGAGCTGGCAGAAAGGGCTACTTAAGATGGCGAAAGTCCCCGCCACAAAACCTGAGCTCGGACAGGAGAACAAAGACCCAAGCAGGAATCTGAAAACCCTCCCACCCCGGGCTCCCGCAGACCAATGGGACCCCGATGAGCAGGCGAAATATCCAAATAAGGGAAACTTGCCAAAAGAACCCTGAGCTCCCCTCGAGGCCCCTTAAAACCCCCTCCTCCCTGCTTTGGGCGTGACTTCCGCCACTCTGCTTTCCAGAGTCTCATCCGAGGGTGCCCACCTCCTCCCGGCGCAACTTTCCTGGCTCCCCTTCTCCTGAGCCCTGAAACTTCGCCGGAGAGTGTTTTTAATAAATCTTGCCTTGCACCCGCTTTGCCTGTTGTTGTGTTTATCTCGCCAGAAAAGCTTTACAGAAACCACTGCTCCGGCCTAGAAAGTAGAAACCTGAACCAACTAAAAAATCAGCAGCTCTTCTGGGATCTGGGAGAGAGAGGAGGACATAGGCAACATGCTGCCTCAAAGATTAGAGAGACAGACAAATAGAGTAACAGCTTCCATGACCCGCAACCACAAACAGAAATCACCATGGGAGCAAGCGCTGAGTGGGAAGGCCGCTGTGACTGAGGAAACACCGGAGGCGCGGTGTGGACAACTGAGGATTACAAAGTCCTGGGCACTGATTCATGGGGTCCCCCACAGTTTGATGAGATTGGCCTCCGGGAGCTTGACCAGGCTTTCACAGTAAGTATCAGAGGAAAAAGCCCCTTGTTCTTCCAGTAGGTGGAGGGAAAAGGAACCAAATGTGAAATACACTAGAGCACCCTGTTCTCACGTGACCTGCCCTCAGGACACACTTGTAGGAGCCTAATCTGCCCTGGGTCATACCAGCACCTAAATGACCTGGGGGAAGGACAAGACCCAAATCTCATCAGTTTCAGCGACTTGGGGGAAGGGGAATGCCCACCTCCAGCCCACTCTAGCCATCCTCTCCTAACGGGAAGAAAAAGATGATAAACACTTTTTAAAGTTAACAGTCAGTGGTAGAAGCTCCGTAAAAAGACTGAGATCCAACCACAAGGCTCTAGAACACTTGCCCTACACCTTGTCATCCCGTTACTAAAGGCCTTTTTACAGCCCTTGGGCATACACGGTGCCTCAGACCCCAGTGTCAAGAAAAAAATCCAAGGCATACCAAAGGGGAAAAACACAATTTTTTGAAGAGACGGCAAGCTTCAGAACTAGACATGGCCAGGATTTTGGACCTAACAGATGGGGAATTTTTTTTTAAAACTATGATTAGGGCACTGGGTGGCTTAGTCGGTTAAGCATCTGACTTTGGCTGAGGTCATGGTATGTGTTACAGAATTTTTACTCTGTTGGTGCTCATGTTCTTGGTCAACCTGCTTCAAAGAATGAAGATGTAGACCAGACAGAGCGCTGGGCAGCAAAGCAAGGTTTATTGAGCGATGTACTGGGAGACAGCAAAATGACAGAACAAAGTTCCCAAGGAGTGAGGGGGCCTGAACCGGTTCCCAACAGAGTTTCTGCTCTAGGGGATTGTATGGACTTGTTAGCGGCTGGGTTTTTTTTAAGATTTTTTTTTTTTAAGGTTTTATTTATTTGTGAGAGAGAGAGCGAGCGAGAGCGAGCACAGGCAGACAGAGTGGAAGGCAGAGTCAGAGGAAGAAGCAGGCTCCCTGCGGAGCAAGGAGCCCGATGTGGGACTCGTCCCAGGACGCTGGGATCATGACCCGAGCCGAAGGCAGCTGCTCAATCTGAGCCACCCAGGCGTCCCAGATTTTATTTATTTTATTTGACAGATAGAGATCACAAGTAGGCAGAGAGGCAGGCAGAGAGAGAGGGAGGTGAGCAGAGAGCCGATGCGGGGCTCGATCCCAGGTCCCTGGGATCATGACCGGAGCCGAAGGCAGAGGCTTTAACCCACTGAGCCACCCAGGCGCCCCATTGGCGGCTGTTTTAATCAGATTAACCCTTCCCTGTGCTGTCATCCAATCAGATTTTTTGTCACCTATCTACCATTGCGGAAAGGGCTCCTTCCAGGGTCGTGTAAAATCCTTTTAATGGTGGTTTCTTCTTGGGTGTGTGTGTTGTGGGGGGGGGGGGGGGGCTTATCTCTGTCTACCTCATGGTTCCTGCTATCTTTCATCATCTGGGTCCTGGGATCAAGGCCCATCAAGCTCCATGTTGGGCTTCCTACTTGATAGAGTGTCTGTCCCTCTCCCTTTGCTCCTCCCCCCCCCACCATGCTCTCTCTGTCTCTCAAATAAATAAAATCTTAAAAAAATAAAAATAACACATCTATGATTAAAATGCTATGGGCTGTAAAGGATAATGAGATAGCTTAAGAACAGGTGGGCAATGTAAGTACAGAAGTGGAAATCCTAAGAAAAAACTAAGAAGAAAGGCTAACAACAACAACAAAACCACTGTAAAAGAAATGAAGAATGCTTTTGATGGGTTTAGTAGGAGAAATGAGAAATGAATCTGAGCTTGAGGATAAAGCAATTAAAACTATTAAAACTGAAAAGCAAAGAGAACAGAGACTGAAAAATAGTATTCAAGGACTGTGGGACAACTACGAAGGTCTGACATATACATAATGGGACTACCAGAAGAAGAAAGAAAAGCACAGAAGAAATATTTGAAATAATGATGGAGAATTTCCCCCAGATTAATGACAGATACCAAATCACAGATCCAGGAAGTTCAGAGAACATCAAGAAGATAAATGCCAAAAAACTACAACTAGGCATATTATTTTTGAATCACAGAAAATGAAAGATAAAGAAAAGTTTTTGAAAGAAGCCAGAGGAAAGAGTTAAGTAACTTTTCCCACTCAATGGTGAGAAACTCAAGGCTGGGGCACCTGGGAGGCTCAGTAGGTTAAGTGTCTGCCTTTGGCTTCGGTCATCATCTCGGGATCCTGGGATCGAAACCTGTGTCAGGCTCCCTGCTCAATGGGGAGTCTGTTTCTCTCTCGCCTGTCGCTCCCACTGCTTGTGCCCTCTCTCTCTCTCTCTCAAATAAATAAATAAATAAAATATTAGGAAAAAGAAAGAAAGAAAGAAAGAAACTGAAGGCTTTCCCACTCAGATCAGATACAAGGCAAGGATGTCCCTTTTTACCATCCTTTTCAACATCATACTGGAAGTCCTTGTTAACGCATTCAGGCAATAAAAGGAAATAAAAGGTGTACAGACTGGGAAGAAAAAAAAAAAACCATCTTTGTTCATATGTGACTTTATCACCTATCTAGAAAATCCAAAATAATTGACCAAAACAGCCCTGGAACTAAGAAGAGATTATAGCAGGGCTGCAGGATTCAGGTTAATATACAAAAGTCAATTGATGTCCTTTAAACCAGCACTGCACAAGTGGAATTTGACAATAAAAACCCAACAGCATCTACATTAACACCCCCAAAAGTGAACTGCTTTGGTATGACTCTAACAAAATATGTACAAGGTCTCTGTGAGGAAAACCACAATGCTCTGATGAAAGATATCAAAGAAGCAAATAGATGGAGAGGTAGTCCATGTTCATGGATAGGAAGACTCAGTAATGTCAAGATGTTGGTTCTTCCCAGGTCAGTCTATAGACTCGATGCAGTCCCAGTGAGACTCCCAGCAAGTTCTTTGTGGCTATTGACAAACGGATTCTAAAGTTTATGTGGAGAAGCAAAAGATGCGGAATAATCAACTCAATACCAAAGGAGAACAGGGACACCTGGGTGGCTCAGTGGGTTAAGCATCTGTCTTCAGCTCAGGTCATGATCTCAGGGTCCTGGGATCAAGCCCCATATCAGGCTCCTTGCTCAGTGGGGAACCTGCTTCTTTCTCTGCCTGCCAGTCCCCCTGTTTGTGCATGCTTTCTATCTGACAAGTAAATAAAATTAAAAAAAAAATACTGAAGAACAAAGTCAGAAGACTGATGCTACCCAACTTTAAGACTTACTATTATAAAACTGCAGTAATCAAGACAGTATCATGCTGTTATGAGAATAGACAAGTGGGTCAATGGAACGGAACAGAGAGCCTAGGAATAGATCCTCCTAAATGATCAGACCCATCAACTGATCTTTGACAAAAGAGCAAAAGCAGCGCAATCGAGTAAAGACAGTCTTTTCAGCAAGTGGTGCTGAACAACTTGGACATTCCCCCCCTACCAAAAATGGAGGTAGACAGAGACCTTCCACCCTTCACAAAAACTAGCTCAAAATGGTTTATAGATCTAAATATAAAATGCAAAACTATAAAACTCCTAGAAAATACCACAGAAGAAAACCTAGATGAGCTTGGGTATGGTGATGACTTTTCTGATACAACACCAAAGGCATAATCCCTGAAAGAAATAATTGATAATCTGGACTTCATTAAAATTAGAACCTCAGCTCTGCAACAGATGATACCAAAAGAGTGAGTAGAGGGGCGTCTGGCTGGCTCAGTGGGTTAAATCCTCTGCCTTCGGCTCAGGTCGTGATCCTGGGGTCCTGGGATCGAGCCTCACATTGGGCTCTCTGCTCAGTGGGGAGCCTGCTACCTCCTCTCTCTCTGCCTGCTTCTCTGCCTACTTGTAATCTCTGTCTGTCAAATAAATAAATAAAATCTTAAAAAAAAAAAAAAAAGAAAGAAAGAAAGAGAGAGTGAGAAGAGAAGCCACAGACTCAGAAAACATGTTTGCATAAGACACAACTGACAAAGAACAGTCATCCAACATATATGCAAACCTCTTAATACTCCACAATAAGGAAAAACAAACAGGGGCGCCGGGGTGGGTGGCTCAGTTGAGCATACGACTTGGTTTTTGGCTCAGGTGACAACGTCAGGGTGAAGGGATTGAACCCTCTGCCAGACTCCGTGCTCGGCTGGGAGTCTGCTTGAGATTCTTCCTCTCCCCCCCTCCCTCTGCTCCTTCCCTTACTCTCGCTCTTTGTCACTCTTTCTCTTAAACAAACAAACAAACAAATAAGAAAAAGTAACCTAATGAATAAATGTGCTGAAGACTTGAACAGACACTTCATCAAAGAAGATAGACAGGTTACAAATTAATGTATGAAAAAAGGCTGCATATCCTATGTCATCAAAGGATTGCAGATTAAAATGAGATGCTATTACACAACTGTTAGGCCAAAATCTGGAACACGGACACCACCAGATTCTGGTGGATGTGGAGCATGAACTCTCATTTATTGCTGGTAGGATTGGAGAACGGCACTACCACTTTGGAAGACAGGTGGGTGGTTTCCTACAAAACTAAACATGCTCTTAACCCAGGATCCGGGGGTTGCGCTGTTGATATTTATCCAAATGAACTGAAAAGTTATGTCCATGCAAAAACCTGCCCATAGATGTTTGTAGCTGCTTTATTCATAATTACTTAAACCTGGAAGTAACCAAGAGGTTCTTCATGAGGTTCATGGATGAAACTGTGGTACATCCAGAGAATGGAGTATTATTCAGTGCTTAAAAAAAAAAAAAAAAAAAAAAAAAAGAGCTGTCAAGACATGAAAAGACATGGAGGAACTTTAAATACACGTTACTAAGTGAAAGAAGCCAATCTGAAAGGCTACATACAGTGTGGTTCCAGTTATATGATATTCCGGAAGAGGACAATCTATGGAGACAATAAAGAGATCAGTGGTTGGCAAGGCTGAGACTGGGGAGGGAAGAGAAGGCATAGCACAGAGGATTTTTAGGGCAGTGAAAGCCTTCTAGGATATAATGATGCGTATCTGTCTATGCATTTGTCCAAGCTGGGTAGAATGGACAATTCCAAGAGTGAATCTTCAGTGTTAATGTTGGACTCTGGGTAATAATGATGTATTCGTGTGTGTTCATCAGTTGTAACAAATGTACTCCTCTGGGGAGGGAGGCTGACCATGCATATATGGGGGCAGTGAGTATATTGGAAATCTCTGTATTTTCAATTTTGCTGTGAACTTAAAACTGCTCTAAAAAAATTAAGTCCTTTAAAAAAAATGGTCAAAGGAACTCATGCAGACAATTCCCAAAGAAATATACAAATTCCCAAGAAGCACATGACAAAATATTCCCCATCATTAGTTATCAGGAAAAAACAAACGAGGTACACTTTTAACCCAGTGGGGTGACTGAAGTTTAAAAGATTTAGTGGAGAAACCGGAAATCTTACACTTGCTTACAGGGATGTAAGGTGGTAAAATCGCTTCAGGAAGTGGATTGTAAATTCTCGTAACATTATAAAGACACACCCTCTAATGCAGCAATTCCACTCCTTGGTTATTGATTCAAGTTAAATGAACACATGTACATTGAAAGGCGTGTACAGTAATATTCATAACAGTTTTATTCATCATAGCAGAAAACTTAAAATCACCCAGTAGCCATCAGTAGATGAGGGAGAAAAATTGTGGTATATTCACTTAACGATATCATACTCTACAGGGAAAATGAATTGCTGATACATGCAGTGACATCTCTGATCCTCACACACTTCACGTTGAACAAAAGAAGACTGAGAAAGGAGGGCATAACATATAATCCCATTAAAAAGAGTTCTAAGGGCACCTAGAGTTCTAGGTGGCTCCGTTAGTTAGGTGTCTGAATCTTCATTTCGGCTCAGGTCATGATCTCAGGGTTGTGACTTTGAGCCCCTCGCCAAGCATGGAGCCTGGTTAAGATTCTCTCTCTCCCTCTGCCCCTCCCCCCAAAAAAGAAGTTTGAAAAAGACTAAATTAATCTATGGTGATAGGTAAGGTGATATAAATGAGATCCCCAGCTCCATTTGGGTGAGTGTGGAGAAGGGAATTACTAAAGAGGGTTCCAAGGGCACTTTCTGGGATGAAAAAAAATTTTTTTTTTTTATCATGTTTGGAGTTGGTTACATGAAATTATGGAGTTGTTAAAAGTCCTCAAACTGTGCTCTTAGAATCTCCGTATTTTATTGTGTCTAACTTCACATAAACTACATAAAGTTGACAAAAATTAAAGGATTATGAGGGAAGGGGCGCCTAGGTGGTTCAGTGGGTTGGAGCCTCTGCCTTCGGCTCGGGTTGTGATTCCAGGGTCCTGGGATCGAGCCCTGTGTCGGGCTCTCTGCTTGGTAGGGAGCCTGTTTCCCCCCCTCTCTCTGCCTATTTGTGATCTCTGTCAAATAAATAAATAAATCTTTTAAAAAAAGGATTATGAGGGAAAAGGGAATATGAATAATGTTGAAATCGGTAGAAATTATAACAAAAAATTCAGTAATTCATTAAGAGATCAATTTCAAGTAGAAATAATGAGTAAGAGATTCTCGGGTTGTTGATAATGTAAATGATGAAGGAAGGATGAGTGTATGCTCACGCTGGATAAAGTATGAAATTTTTAAAAAGATTTATTTTAGAGAGAGAGCATTTGAGCAGGGAGATGGTTAGAGGGAGAAAGAGAATCTCAGATTCCCCACTCAGCATGGAGCCCCACATGAAGCTTGATCCCAGGACCCTAAAATCATGACCTGGTTTGAAAATCAGACCCCCATCTGGCCACCCAGCCATGCCAGAAGTACTGAAATTCTTTTTAAAAAAAGATTTTATTTATTTGAGAGAGAGCGCATGTGTGAGAGAGTACAAGCATGCTGGGGTGGGGGTTTGTGGAGGGGCAGGTGGAGAGGGAGAAGCAGATTCTCTGCTGAACAGGGAGCCCAACACAGGGCTTGATCCCAGGACCCTGAGATCATGACCTGAGCCGAAGGTAGATGCTTAACCGACTGAGCCAAAGTATTGAAATTTTGACATAAAATACTAACATATAGGGACGCCTGGGTGGCTCAGTCGGTTAAGCAGCTGCCTTTGGCTCAGGTCATGATCCCAGCGTCCTGGGATCGAGTCCCACATCGGGCTCCTTGCTCAGCAGGGAGCCTGCTTCTCCCTCTGCCTCTGCCTGCCTCTCTGCCTCCCTGTGCTCGCTCTCTTCCCCTCTCTCTCTTTGATAAATAAATAAAATGAAAAAAAAATACTGACATATAAAAGTTACAATATGTTTCTAAAGATGAGAGCATCTATGACAACCTTATAATAATGTGTCATCAATCTTAAATATTTAGACTCAGTCACTACATCAGAAACTATGTGCTCTGGAATCTTACAGGTCATATGTGAAAAATAAAAGTTGGTAGTAATTTTGGCAGTCCTAAATATTTACATGACATTACCAGATGGAATCATTAATTTGAAACTTTTATAAACTTTATTTTTAAGCTTTTATTTATTTAAAGATTTCATGTATTTATTTGAGAGAGTGCACCTGCACACAGAGTAAGAGGGCGAAAGAGCTTCCCCAGTGAGCAGAGAGACCCACGCAGGGCTCAATCCCAGGACCCTGACGTTGTGTCCTGAGCCCAAAGGCAGATGATTAACTGACTGAATCATCGACACCCACCCCTATCCTTTTTCTAAAAAGATTTATTATTTGAGAGAGAGAAGAGATCGAGGGAGCGGAAGGAAAGGAAGGAGAGAGAGAACATCTTTCTGCAGCAGACTCCCTGCTGAGCACAGAGGCTGACTTGGGGTTTGGTCTCACAATCCTGAGACCACCACTTTAGCCAAAATCAGGAGCCTGACACTGAACCGACGTAGCCGCCCAGGCACCCCTAAGATTTTACGGGATCTCAACACCCAACGTGGGGCCCCAACGCACAAGCTCAGATCAAGAGTTGTGCCCTCTACGGAGCCAGCCGCGCCCCCAAACTTTCATAAACTTTTATTTATTTGACAGACGGAGATCACGAGCAGGCAGAGAGAGAGGGGGGGAAGCAGGCTCCCCGCGGAGCAGGGAGCCCGACGCGGGGCTCGATCCCAGGACCCTGGGACCATGACCTGAGCCGAAGGCAGCGGCTCAACCCACTGAGCCACCCAGGCGCCCCCAAACTTCCATAAACTCGTCATAAGATTTCACCCCCCGGGCGCGAAAAAAGCCTGCGTTCCCTTTGTGTTCGCGGTGGAGAGTGAGCTTCGACCTTATGGTTGCGGCGATTCAAGTGCGTGAGGCAAAAGCCCACAGTCTCAGTCGAGCTGTGTTTGAAGTTTGTTTCCTGGGGGAGGGATTTTTTTTTTTTTTTAGTGGGTTTTGTCTGTTTAAAAAACGTATAGTTTGTGCGAGTCGCTGCAAATACTCATTTTACTGCTAATTTTGCACTCCTAACGGCGGTGGGGCTGCCGCCAGCCGCGCAGGCTCCGGGTCCGGGGCGCGCCCCGGGTCCGGGTGTCACAGGACGCGGCGTCGCGTGTCAGCACCGGCGGGGAAGTCGCGAAGCCGGAGAGCGGCACACGCGGCGCGGGTCGCCCCGGGGCGCGAGAGCGCGGCGGCCGCACTGAGGCGGCGGCGGCCGAGACTCGGGAACTTCCCGCCTCCGCGGGCCGGTGCCTCCTTCAGCCCGCAAACCCGCGCCTCGCGACCCGCACGCGGCTGTTCACAGACCTGCCCCAGCCCGGCCTCCCGCCCTGCAAGGGAAGCCGCGGGTGCGCCGGGGTCCCCCGCCCCGCTCGGGACTCGGGGGGACACCGCGGTGATCCTCCCGCGTCCGCCCGGCCGTGCCGGGGGGCGGTCGGCGCCTTCCGCGAGAAGCCAAGGCGGCACCACGGGCGCGACGTCGGCGCCGAAGGAACCCCGGCCGTCCCTTCGCGGGGACACGCGCTCACGCGTGTAACGACGACGCCCGCGTAACGGTCCTGGGCGGGGGAGGGGCGGCCCGAAGCTTCGAGAATCCGGGCGGGTAACGGTCGCGCCTCGCGCCGTCCGGGGACGGTTCCGGGGCCACAACGGCCGCGCGGGGGGCGGGGCCTCCGAGCCACGCCCCCCGCCGGGAGGGTGTCCCCGGCCGCGCACGCCCCCGCGCCCATTCAGTCTTCGGGGACGGCCCCTGCGCGGAGGCCGCCGCTCCGGCCCTCGGCGGCGTCGTCTGGCAGCGGCCACTGCGGCCCGTTCCCGCCTCCGCCGTGTGAGGGGGGCAGGGGGACGCCCCCTCGCCTCCGAGGCCCGGGTAGGCGGTCAAAGCCGGGCGGGCTTCCCGGTGCTGGTGGCTGCTGTCCCTGCGGAGTCTCGGGTATCCTTTTTCTGTAGTCCAGGGGCCGCGAAGCCCCCCAAGTAGGTGCTGATTACGTATCATTATGTTTTAGGTATTTAAAGGCGACCAAAAAGGGAAAAAAGTCCTTCTCGATCTGTAGCACACCGTGTTGAAGCACCTGAGGCGCCGAAAAGAGAAGACAAGGGACGGAACCAAAAAGGCAAGCGCGTAGGAGCCCGAGCCCTTCGGGGCCGGGGGCCGGCGTGCGGCCCTTACCGGAAGCAAGCCCTGGGCGGGGCTGTGTTCTTCGCTCCGCAGCCGATGCCCCGCCCTCCGCAACACGGACGCTCTCCATTGGCCGAGCCCGGCATCCCGGAAGTGGCGTCAACGTCTCGGCCTCGCGGCGGAGCCCGAGTGCGCCTCGTCCTACACCCCGCCCCTCGGCGCACCAAAACAAGCCCGCGGCAGTCGGGGCGGGGCCTGCGTTGGTCCGACGCCGCGCGCACGCGGGGGGGGGCGGGGCTTTCGCGCGCGGCGCCCCCGGGTTGGGCGAGCGAGTGGGGACGGAGGCGCCCGGGTGCTGGCCCGTGCATCCGCCCTCGGCCGACTGTTGAGCCGAGGCACGGAGATGGGCTAGCGGCCGACGCGAGGCGGAGCGGGGTGAGGACAGCGGCGGGCTCGAGGCCGCGACCCGGCGGGCGTGAGCGCTCGTGCGCGACTGGTGCGCGCGGGGCCGCGTGGAGTAACCGCCGCGGCGCGTGAGGCCCGGCGGGTGGGGGAGGGGCGGCGCGAGCGGGGCCGCTGCCCTCAGGAGGGCCGCGGCGCGGGAGGCGGGAGCAGCCCGCGGGCGCCGCCTGCAGCCCGGGGGCCCGGGCGTCGGGACCCCCGCCCCTCCCTCGCCGTCGTGTCCTCTGCGCTCTGGCCGCTGCGTCGTTTCTTCGGGGAGCCGTCGGGGGCTCGCGGGAGACCGCCTCCCCTTCCGGAGGGAGAGCGGGTCCCGGGTGGCCGGTCTCCCGGCCTGGAGGCGCCGCGGCCGGCGGAGGGGCTCTGTCCGCCTTCCCGCCTGCGGGGGCTGCGAGGGGACGAAGACGCGCTCGGCCCGGCGGGACCCGGGCGCGGGGCTGGCAGGGGGGAGAAGCCCCGGTGAGGAAGAGACTGGCGGCCCGAGGGCTCGCTGGCCTGCTGTCCGGACCGGGGGACGGTGTCGGGCGCGGTGCCCGCCTCTCCCCTGCGGAGTCGGAAGCGCAGCGCCGTGTTCCGCGCGCTGCCCGCGGCCGGCCGCCGGACCTGCCCGAGCCCGAGCCCGAGCCCGAGCCCGAGCCGGTGGAGGCCGGTGCCGTCCGCCTCCGCTTCCCTGGCCTGAGAGGACGTTTTCTGTCTTATTCCAGAAATGCTCTCGTGGGGCGGAGTCTGGGTCTGTGTGGGCGCCGGTCCTGTCCCGCCCCCAAGGACGCCTCGGAGCCTCGGCTGAGCATCACTTCTCTGTAGGCCGCTAGCCCAGGTATTTATTTTTTTTAAAGAAACGTTTAGGACACTTTCCCGCCCCTTAGCACGTGTGAAGCGCTGGAGTAGAAACCTGCCCTGACGGTCGGCCGGGAGGACGGAGCCCGAGGGCGTGGGAGGCCAAGTCAGCCGGCCAGTGAGCGCTCGTGCCAGGCCCGAGAGGACAGCGGGGACGTCCTCCGGACGGAGAGGATGGGTCCTTCCCGACAAGCCCAGGGCTGTGGTGACACTCGGGTCGCCCGGCGGGCAGAAGCTCTCAGATCTTTTTATCAGAATCACTGGGGACGTTCCTTTAAAGCACGGAATCTGAATTTTACTTATCTCCTCTCTTAGTTCCTTTGGTGACTCCGGTGCATTGCGGGTGAAGAACCAGGCGGAGGGATGACAGGCGGATGTTGAAGGCAGTTGAAGGAGCTTGTACAGAGGCAGGGGATGCCACAGACCACGAAGCGTTTTCGGAGGAGCAAGGGAGGGAGAGTGGCAGGAAATGCCAAAGCCAGGTTAGGGAGGCCTTCTGTTGGGGAGGTCAGAAATTAGAGCTTTATCCCCAGACTGTAAGAATGCAGGACAGTTTTGGGTTTGCCCTTCACCCGCATTTTGGAGGAAATACTATTGGTGGTGGATGAAATCCGGCAGAGATACTTAGGTTTCTGTAATCCACACAGATGGTGAAAATCTATTCATCCTACTCAGGCGGTGGCAGTGTCACTGAGAAAGTACAGAGACGATAAGGGAGATGGACTTTACGGAATTCATGAAGATGGGGGTTAAGGGAGGGAGACTGCAGGATAATTACCAGGTAACTGATGTGAGCACTGAAGGGATCCTAATGTCCGCACACAGGGTGAATAACAGACTTAAGGGGCGGGTCTCACTCTGTTTTGACTTTGGTGGTGGCTGTCAGGAGAGGTTGGCTTCGCCAGGTTGGATATTGACTAGAAACTGTAGGTTCGGTTAGGTTACTGATTGAGTGGCTCCGTTAGAGGGAATCATCACACCGAGAGTGGCAGCTGCATCCTCGGTCCCTGGGTGGCTTCATTACAGGTGGTAGTGGAAGCGTGGTTTGAATTAGGTCACTCAGAAAGAGGACGTCGAGCGAGGAGTGCTGAGGCAAGCGTTTGGAAACTCGGGAGGAAAGAGTAAGTGATTGTGAAGGAGATGAGGTAGAGGAAGTGAAAGGTTGGTATGTCGTCCTAGCTGAAGAACGGAGGGTGGACATTCCATATGCTTCGGGGGAGGCGAGCCCAGAACGTCTGGGATTTGCCAAGACAGATTATTAGGGACTATTGGAAGAAACGCAGTGAAATGTGTGCGTAGAAGCCAGATTGCCAAGGAGTCGAGGAAGTGAATCTAGATTACTTTTTCAAGAAGTTTAGCTGAGAAGGGTAGAGGGAAGTGATTGCTCTTTGAAGTTTCTGGCCAGCTAATACTGAGAAAGGTATCCTCAGGGCAAGTCTGGAAAGTCGGTGAAGCATCCTGTATTTCTGACAAATCTGCTCTCTTTCTGGTGGTGCCCAGAGTACAGCTCTTATTTCTGTTCTGCAGTTAGAGGGGTCCCTGGACACCACCACCGTCTCTGACTCAGTAATGGGTTCCAAGCAGTTAAAATCCGACAAAATCAACAAAACTGACTTTCAGAGGACCTGAGTTGTGCAAAAACTTAACAGGATTTATGGTCACCTATCTTCCATTTTCCCTTAAAAGAAACATATTTCTTTTCTTTTTTTTTTTTTTTTAAAGATTTTATGTATTTATTTGACAGAGAGAAATCACAAGTAGACGGAGAGGCAGGCAGAGAGAGAGAGAGGGAAGCAGGCTCCCCGCTGAGCAGAGAGCCCGATGCGGGACTCGATCCCAGGACCCTGAGATCATGACCTGAGCCGAAGGCGGCGGCTTAACCCACTGAGCCACCCAGGCACCCCGAAACATATTTCATTTAGATTTTTTTTGGTGTAAGTATCAGCCCAGTGATGATTTCAGATTTGGCGACATAACCATCTATTTATGGCCTTGAGAGGAATCCTAGAAACTGTTTCTGTTGTTGACATGCTCTGTCACACTGTTTTCTGTATTCTAGAGCCCATGGCATTCATCTCTTACATGACAGGCAAGAAAATTTAGCTCTGCTTTCTGGGGTATGGAAGTAGGCTAGGCTAGCTTTCTGAGTGAGTGAAGGAAGACTCCTTAATTTTCTTTTTTCTTTTTTTTTTTAAAGATTTTATTTATTTATTTGTCAGAGAGAGAGCGAGCGAGAGCGAGCACAGGCAGACAAAGTGGAAGGCAGAGTCAGAGGGAGAAGCAGGCTCCCTGCGGAGCAAGGAGCCCGATGTGGGACTCGATCCCAGGACGCTGGGATCATGACCTGAGCTGAAGGCAGTTGCTTAACCAACTGAGCCACCCAGGCGTCCCAAGTCCTTAATTTTCTTAACAGAAAGGGTTTTTTTGTTGTCGTTAAGTGTTACTTTAAAGTTATACTAGCTTATTTGTACTTCAGATCCTTAATTTTTCCTCAAAGTTTTGATTGACTGCATAAATCCTGCTTGACACAACTGATGATGTTTGAGAAATTTCAAGGAGTTTCACTTTCTATTCTCAGATCTTAGATCTTCTAAGTTCACGCCCCACTTTGAATGAGATCACCGGAAGAAAACAGCTTCTGCAGATTTTGAATTTCATAGTATTTATGTTACTGGCGTTTTAGGTATAAGGAATTCTTCCTTGAATAAAATACTTTTATATTTTGCAAAACCACAGTATCCATTATGTTACCTGGTATTCCCTAGTTTGCTGCACACATGGGCAGGCTGTAGGATGTAATTGAATTAGAATTAGGTCAGGAAAGAGTCAGACTCTCCAGCTGAATTAGCAGACTTTTTCTATTTTTCAGGTGAGGCCTGTGTAACTCACATTATTTTTATTTATTTATTTTGCTCTTTTTTTTTGGAAGCTCCTAATTTAGGACTTAGTGAAATTTTCTTCTAAATGAGTTTTGATTTCTCCTTTTTAGTGTCCTTTTCTGTATGTTTTCTAAATGTCCATTTTTATATGTCCTTTTCAGCTTTAATGTTGAAAGTCACCCTGACTTTTTTACAGAAGCACAAAGAAAGCATAGTTAGTTCTTCAATAAATTAAAAAAATTCACAAGACAAGTGCATGTATTTGATTTTACTTATTTATATATAATTTTTCAATCAACGATATGAGAAGAAAATAAGGAAAGAAATTTTAAAAAATCAGCTTATTTTAGGAATTGGCATTATGCCAAAAAACCCTCAGTGGTGAAATACACTTTCTGTCAAGATGTCACTGATTTCCTGTTAGCAGAGATTTTTTCACTCTTGAGTTTTAGGATGATAATGCATTCAAAAACATCCCGCTACTGGGTTTCCATATCTAGATACTCAGTGACTTGGCCGTGTTTCTTAACCTTTTATTGTTCCTTTTCCCTCCCTGAAAATAAATGTTTTAGACATTTCTTTCCTGTGAATATCCCATGAATTTTAAACCACCAATACATTATATATCTTTTTATGGACTTTATGCATATCTGTGCTTTACACATTAAAAAAGGTAGGGCTTTTTTATGTCCTGATCACCAGTCTTCATTATCTTGAGGAAGATGTCGCATCCAGTTATGAAATGGACTTAGCTGTTAGTGTATAGTTTACAGTTGGGTTTACAACTTGATTCACCTTATATAGGATGATATTTTATATTTGTTGGATAGTTAATTTAAGGTCAAATTTCCTTTTTAAAATAATTTTTATTATTATGTTAGTCACCATACAGTACATCATTAGTTTCTGAGATAGTGTTCCATGATTCATTGTGCGTATGACACCCAGTACTCCGTGCGATTCGTGCCCTCCTTAATACCCATCACTTGGCTTAATACCCATCATCTCCACCCCTCTTCAACCCTCAGTTTGATTCTCAGCGTCCATAGTCTCTCATGGCTTGTCTGCCTCTCTGATTTCCCCCCTTCATTTCCCGCTTCCTTTTCCTGATTGTCCTTCCTGCTATTTCTTCTGTTCCACAAACAAGTGAAATTATATGATAATCTTCTCTCATTTCACTTAGCATAATCTCCTGAGTTCCATCCATGTTGATGCAAATGTTGGGTATTGATCCTTTCTGGTGGCTGAGTAATATTCCATTGTATATATGGACCACATCTTCTTTATCCATTCATCCTTTGAAGGGCATCTTGGCTCTTGCCACAGTTTCGTTATTGTGGCCATTGCTGCTATGAACATTGGGGTGCAGATGGCCCTTCTTTTCACTACGTCTGTATCTTTGGGGTAAATACCCAGCAGTACAATTGCTGGGTCATAGGGTAGCTCTATTTTTAACTTTTTGAGGAAACTTTACACTGTTTTCCAAAGTGACTATACCAGCTTGAATTCCCTTAAGGTCAAATTTCTGAAGATGAGGCTTGGATATTTTTCTGGCCCAGTTCCCAATAAATCATTTCCATATGGAAGAACATTTGCTTCATTCTTGGGTGTGGTTTTCTTCCTTCTTACAGACTGGCTGATAGCTGTGTAGACAATTGGCACTCTGGGTTTGTCTCATGTTTTTCTCATGCGCAGAAGCGGGGTGGTTTGGAGAAGAGTCCTACAATTGAAGTTCCTTCCTCAGTACATTAGGTGAGGGGTTATCAGCTACAGTGAGGTGAGCCTCGATTACTTGATTAAGTGTGTGTTTGCCAGCTGTCTCCACTGTCATGTCACAGTATCTCCCTTTCCATACTCTCTTCTTTGGCAGTGAGTCAGCAAGTCCAGCGCACACTCAAGATGGGGTGGGATTAAGCTCCACCTCTTGGAATGGAGAGTATCTGTAGGTATTATTTGGAATTCTTCTGTAAGAAAGGTTGGTCTCCCGCCTTTGTTAGTTCATGCAGTCATTTATTGCTATCCCTGTAGACTCAGGTGCATCTGTGCTGTGGGTTATAATCCACAGTTACATTGTTCATTTTGTTGATCAAATTGTTTCAGCTTTGGCCATCCAGAGCTCTTTCAGGTTGGCTGCAATTATTTCTTTGACATGCCCACAAACTTGGATTTTGAGTTCTTGATGGTATTTGGAGGCTCCCCTTGTATTTTTAGCCATGTTTAGCCATGACACACTGTTTACTGATGGCAAGCTTCGTATTTACTTTTATATGCATTTAGTTAGGGATAAAAACATAGTATCTTATTTTTATTACATTTAATTGGAGTTGGAGATCTCTTTGGATTTTGGCCTCCATTGAACTATTTGCTAATCCACGCATTTCCATGCTGTCTGTAGTTTTGATAAACCTTCCTCATTTGTGTATCTTTATGAAAACCTTTGATGGGTTTGGTTCTTGGGATTTCCTCCTGTTCCTGGTACCGTCCTGTTACTTTGCTCTTTTTGAGACTGGTAGGGTTTGGAAAATTAGTTTAGCTTAACCCTTTCACATGAGTTTGGATGGTGGAGGCTGTGATGGTATTATACAAACCAAAAGTTGCAGATAGTCAAAAAATCATTAAATATCAAACTTAGTAGCAATAGGTTGACATTTGTAGTTAATACAGTTTGCAGTGGGTTATGGGCAGCAGTTCATACACAATGTGTGCAGATTCTTGTATCTGTACTTTCTAAATCAGGGAAAGTTCTCTTGTGTTTTTGTTATTGGAATCGATTAATACTTAATGGATATTTATATTTCCATGAATTTCTGGAAAAATGTCTTCTAAGAATGTAAAGGTTCCCCGAACTTTTGACTTGGCTCCAGCACATCACTAGAAAACTCCAAAATCTATACCTTGAAGGCATTGACAAGTTTTTGTCTCTGTAATTTTCTATCCGTACCACACAGTTTTGAACTTGCTTTATGTACAGTTGTGTATTGCATGATGTTTTTTAGTAACAGAGTGTTTTCATTTCATCATATTTTTTATGTGTCAAAGATAAAGTTTTTCAGAGTGGGTTTAGATTTGAGGTTAGGCAGTAATTGATAAGCTGGCCAGCAGGACTTTCTCGATGTGGTGGAGGCACATTTTAAATTGGAGAGGAGAGTCCCACAGAAGAGGCCTGAAGTGTTGTTACTTTTCTTTAGTGTTTAGAGGTTGTCTTTTCTGGATGCAGGTGCAGAATGAGCACATGTTGTTGGTGCACGCCCGGTGGCACTTCCACCGTTGGCTTCCTGAAGCGCTACGCGTCCAGGACCCACTCCGGCGAGTTTCAAACAGCTGACGAAGACCTCTGCTATTGCTTAGAGTGTGTGGCCGAATACCACAGAGCAAGGGACGATTTACCATTCCTGCATGAGGTAATTTACATCCGATGGACAATACTTTTCAGAGCTTGGTAACAACGAAGAGGAGAAACCTCAACTCTTTTGGAAACATTCAGGAACCAGGATTGATGGATGGAATTGAATGGAAACCTAAAGCAGAATTTTATGATCCTTCACTTTTAGTCATTGTGATATAAAACAACCTTAAGAAATGACGTATGGGTTTTTTTCAGTTTATGTTTTTAAGTCTGTATATTCGGTAGTTTTACTCTCATGTATCTGAATGTCTTGGGTTATTTTATTGGTTGATTCCTTTTTCTTTTTTCATTTTTTAATGGGTAAATGGTATAAACTTCTAAGGGTGTGTTTGCTGGTCATAGTAAACAAAGTAAAACATATAATTTAAAACATGTGGCTTTGATTATTTGGTTTATTACATGAAAAGCACAACCAGACTGTAGAGTCAGGTATGGATGTATAGAAAGGAGGAGAGGCTGATTACTTACGAATCTGTTGAGGAAACCTTTGCATTTACAGAGTTTCCTAGTTATGAACCTAACGTGTCTTTACGCTAAAGCTAATGTTTTAAGGTGGGTATCTGTGGCTGGGCCGTGGAAGTGCAGACAGAGAAGGCCTGATCTTGCCTTTGACAAGAGACGCTTCAACTTCTCATCCCCCTACCTCTTTGGGGGAGTGGGTGTGGAACCCAGATTAGGGCTTAAACTCACAACCCTGAGATCAAGAGCTGGAGGCTTAACCAGCTGAGCCATCCAGGCTCCATATCATTCCCTTTTGATAAGGGATGTTGAAATATTTTTAGCAAAACTCAGTGTTTACACATCTCAAGTTGTATGTACTCATATCTTAAAAGTGGCCTTGTTTAATGACTGTTTTCTTCAAATCTAATGTGGTATTTACTATTTACACTTCTGTATTTTTTTATTTAAAGATTTTATTTATTTGACAGAGAGAGAGATCACAAGTAGGCAGAGAGGCAGGCAGAGAGAGAGGGGGAAGCAAGCAGGCTCCCTGCTGAGCAGAGAGCCCGATGTGGGGCCTGATCTCAGGACCCTGAGAGCATGACCTGAGCTGAAGGCAGAGGCTCAACCCACTGAGCCACCCAGGCATCCATAAAACTTTTGTATTTTTTTTTTTTAATTCTCATATATTTTTTAAAAGATTTTATTTTTATTTATTTATTTGACAGAGATCACAAGTAGGCAGGCAGACAGAGACAGAGAGAGAGGAAGAAGCAGGCTCCTTGCTGAGCAGAGAGCCCGATGTGGGGCTCGTTCCCAGGACCCTGGGATCATGACCTGAGCCAAAGGCAGAGGCTTTAACCCACTGAGCCACCCAGGCGCCCCAACTTCTGTATTTTTATACTTAGAAAGCTTTCTAAAAACATCATGACATCCAGTATTCTGTTGATAATAAGGTATAAAGCACACTACCCATTTTCCTTTTTCTGTAGGTTTTATGGGAATTAGAAACGTTACGTCTCATAAATCACTTTGAAAAATCCATGAAGGCAGAAATTGGAGATGATGATGAATTGTATATAGTAGACAACAATGGAGAGGCACAGCTGTTTGACTTTACTGGCCAAGACTTTGAAAATAAGCTTCGAGTTCCTCTTCTTGAAATACTGAAATATCCTTATCTGCTTTTACATGAGCGTGTTAGTGAGTATCATAAGTGTTCTACAAGTTTTATCAGTCTTTTTTAAGAACTGTAAAGACTTAGTTCTATCGGTATTGAAAATCTGTTAAACACATAATTAGGATACTTCATACTTTTCCCTAACAGTTTAGTATGCAAGTTTCCAAACATACAGAAAAGCGAATGATATGGTGAACACATATGTACATCATGCAGTTTCTACAGTTGTTAAAGTCTTGCTGTATTTGCTTTATCATACATTTACTCATCTGTCCTTAAGTTAATTTTCATTCTTAAAATTTGTCTATAGCAGAGTTTCTCAGCGTTGGCATAGTGACATTTTGGACTGGGTGCTTCATCATTGTGGGGCTGCGCTGCCCATTGTAGGATGTTTAGCAGCATCCCTGGCCTCCATCCATTAGATGCCGGTAGCGCCATGCTCTTCCCGCTGCCCCTGTTGTGATGACAACCGGACTGGTGCCACATACTGCCAGATGATCCTTGAGCGTTGAGGGCAAAACTATCTGTGGTTGAGAACTACTGGTCTGTAGTAATTTTCACTAATTACTACGGTGTGCCATATTATGATTGCCTAGATTTGGGTCATTTATATTTGCATTTCTTAATATGAATCTCATAAAAATGAAGACATTTTTGTGATCTAACAAAAAGCCATACCTTCCCCCCCCACACACCAAAAAAACAATAACTTTAAGCTACCTAGTATCTAGTCCATATTCAAATTTTCCCGGTAGTTGCAAAATGAGGTTTTTGGCTGGTTTGTTTAAATAAGAATCCATTCAGGGACCAAATATTGCCTTGGTTCATATTTTGTACATCTCTTTGAATGCAAAACAGTCGACCTGTACACGTACACAAATTTATTTATTTATTGTCATAACCTTGACTTATTGAGACCATATAGTTACCCTGTAATGTATGTATAATGCACTTTCTGGATTTTTTAGATTGTTTCCTTGTGATGTCGTTTAACTTCCTTATGCTCTATTTTCAGCACACTGAAAAGTAGATCTAAAGATTTGTTTACATACATCAATTCCTTCTAAATAAGTTCTAAATAATGAGGTTTTAAAATTCTAACAAGTCTGTTTTTGAGCATTTATTAATGGATACTCTGTTCAAGAAAAGTACATAAATGTTGATTTTTCAGCAAACACACCTGTGTAGCCAGCACCCAGCTAGAGAAACAAGCCATCAATACCCAAGTGCTTCCTTCATGCTTTTCCTATTATCATCACTGTTTCCCAAAGCTAGTCTCCATCACTAACAATATTCTTTGAAGTTTGAGAAAGTAGAGTTGATTCATTAGGTGGGGTAGATTAGTAGCAGTCTATTGAGGACACTTCTGAAAGGGTACTGTAGAGATTTCCGTAAAGCAGCAGGAGTCAGAACAGTGTAAGCATGGCTCGACTTGGGGAACAGCATCGAGTCTGGAAATGAACCAACCATGTTTGGGAAGCTTGTTTGATGATGGTAGCTTTTCAAACTAGTGAAGAAAGTGGACTATTCCAATAAATCAGAGTAGGACAACATAGTCATTTGGGGGGAAAGCCCACTTTATCACTAGTGCTAAACAAAGTCCATGTGGATCAAAATGTAGAATCCTAATGGAACTGGACTTATATCCATACTTCTAAGAAGATACCCTGTGGATATAATTACGCCAAGTGTAAGAAAAGAAGTGTATATCAGTAAAGTCAGGGTAGTTTATAGGAACACATGATGATCAGTCACACTGGGTTAGGCTTTTAGATAGGTAAATACTGTTACGTGATCAGCATTTTTAATGCCTCATTTAAAAAAAAAAAAAGGAACAATTTTATTTACTCAGAGAACAAGCAAAAGAGCCAGATTTAGGAACTCTTGATAAGCTAAGATCTATTTATATTTACTTTATATTTACGTGTTGCTTCTTCTGTTTAGATGAATTATGTGTTGAAGCACTTTGTCGGATGGAACAAGCTAATTGCTCCTTTCAGGTTTTTGACAAACATCCGGGCATCTATTTGTTTTTGGTCCATCCCAATGAAATGGTGAGTATAAATGGTGGGCAATGAAAGGACATGTATTTTGCACTTACAATAGCTGTAATAGAGGGTTTGGCTATATATTTTGTTTAAAATACTAAACTGTTAAAAATGTATAATCACCCCCCTCAAAAGGTAAATGTTTCTGTGGAGCAGCAATGGAGCAGAAACACTGAGCGATAGATGGTGGAAACCTGTAGGCCTGGGTGGCTTTAGGTAGCTGGAGTTGGTTTGTCAGGATAACAGGAATTCCAAGTGTACTCCAGGCAAGGCAGAGGACCAGCATCAAGGCCTGTGTTCAACATAAAGGTAAGACTTCCCTGCCTGGGAAAGAAAATGGACAGAAAGTATAGTAAGGTGCCCTCCGGGCCTGGTCTTTTTTACACCTGCACAGCAGTAGAGGAAGCAGGTCCAGCCAAGCCCCCAGGACCCAAGCGAAGCCCGCACAGGCTTTGTGACCGAGTCTGCAATGTCCCTTAAGTGACCAGTGGTTGAGAGTCTTGAGCTGCTGGTGTGAGACCGTTGAATGAAATCCTTAACAAAGAAGAATTCAAAAGATGTTGTCAGGAATATATGAAGTTGTTTGAATACTGTGATAAAGTTCGTTATTTAAAGAAAAACTAAGTTCAAGGAAAGTGAAACCTTGGACTAGGTGGTATCAGTGTGATGAGGTTGGCAGGCAAGGACACAAGAGGTGAGAGCGCGCGTGCCGGGTTCTCATCTGGTTAAGGGCAGAGCTAGGTACTGAATTATCTTAAATAATGAATTTATATAGAAAATGCCTTAAAAGAAATAGAAAAAGTTCATACATACAAACAGGTTTAAAAATACCAGTATTTAATATAAGTGGGCTGAATTTGTCAGTTAAAAGACAAAGATTGGATAACAAAGTCCGCGTAGCTCCTAAGACAAACACTAACAACATATGGTGCAAGGGATGCCTGGGTGGCTCAGTGGGTTAAAGCCTCTGCCTTCCACTCAGGTCATGATCCCAGGGTCCTGGGATCGAGCCCCACATCGGGCACTCTGCTCAGTGGGGAGCCTGCTTCCTCCGCTCTCTCTGCCTGCCTCTCTGCCTACTTGTAATCTCTGTCTGTCAAATAAATAAAGTCTTTAAAAAAAAAAATAGGGTGCAAGAAGGGTGATGTAGGAGTTGGAAAAAGAACTAATTGGCAAATACTGACCTAAACAAAGTGGTGAAGCTATTATAATATCAAATAGACATTTGGATAAGGATGGATAAGATTATTATGTAATAAAATAATTCAGTTCAAGATCATAGATGATTTTTAAACAATATGCTGGTTAAAGTAGGCTCAAATAAGTGATGCATTTATTTGTAGAACTACAAGAAGGGATAGTAGACTCATCGTTGTAAAAGATTTTCATGTCCTCATCTTCAGTATTGAATCAGTAGGCCAGTAAAGACCTCAGTGAGTAAGGGAATATGTGTACAAGGTAGTTTACAAACGTAACCTAATGAGTATATAAGTGAACTGGGCATCTAACCCATTTTTTCAAGTATACGTTGAACATGACAAAAGTGAGCAATGATAAATGTTTCAGCACATTTCAAGGACTACCATGATTTGTGATCATAATATACTTTAGACAGAAGTTAATGAAAAGATAAATGAGTTTTCATGTTTTGAAATTAACACATGCTAAAGAAGTCGTCAAGACTTAATTCCCAGAATTGAATCATAATGACGATGCCACATAAAAAAATTATAGGATGTAGTAAAAGGAAGTGCTTTCAGGGAAACTTATAACTTGAAATAGTTATGGAAAAGCAGAAAGCCTCAAACTTAGTGAGCCGATTATTCAGAATAGATTATCCTGATTTTATGATGTCCTTCCAGAAAAGAAATACTCTTAAATTTATAAAGCCAGTAATAACATATAAATAACAATCATATAAATAACAAGATAATAACATAAAAACATAAATAATAAGACATAATAACAAAAATAAGACACCTAACACATTAAGGGTAAATTATGATCATTAATATGCAAATATCTTAAAATTTTAGAAAATCTATACATAGAATTTCACCTTACTGACAAGTTAAAAACTCTCATGGTTGACTGGATGCAGGAAGACTATTTGATAAAGTTCAGCAACCATTCACATTTAAAATGCTTAGCAAATTAGGAATGGAAGGGAACTCTATGAGCTGATGAGTTGTATCTGTAAAAAAAACCTGAAGGAAACATTATCCAAATTGACTAACTTTCAGTGAAGCAGTCCCTTTAAAATCAGAAATAGACAAAGGTGCTCACTATCACCACTTTTTGTAGAGTGTCAAGTTGGGGGTTCTGGTCAGTGCAGTAAAAATTAGGAAAAGAAACTAGAGGCATTAAAATTTGAAAGGGAGAAGTAAAATGACATAATTTGCAACAGTAAGATTATTTACATAGGAAGCCCCAAAGAATCTGCAAGTTTTAAGAAATAAGTGTCTTAACAAGGTGATTGAAGTATTTATAGAAGTTGGTGGTATTTTCTGTACAGAGTCAGCCAAAAATTAATAAAGTTAAGTTTCCATTTATTACAGAATCAGAAAATATTAAGTACGCAGGCATAAATCTAACAAAGATATGAAACTTCTACAGGAAAATCATAAAACTTAATTAACACATGAAAGAGGGTGCCTGGGTGGCTCAGTGGGTTAAGCCTCTGCCTTCAGCTCAGGGTCCTGGGATCGAGCCACGCATTGGGCTCTCTGCTCAGCGGGGAGCCTGCTTCCCCCTTTCTCTGTGCCTGCCTCTCTGCCTACTTGTGATCTCTGTCAGATAAATAAATCTCTTTTAAAAAATTGAATTAACACATGAATGAACTTAAGTAAAGAAAGACCCTGTGTTCATAAATAAGAAAACTTATATCTGTTTGCTCCAGATTGATTTATAGATTCACAGTGTTTTTAAATAAATTCTAGCAGGGTTTTTAATGTAACATGTTAAGATGTTTCTAAAATACATATATGGAAGAGGAAGAATCCAAAGTTGGCAGGACATTTCTGAGAATGAGGGAGGCCTACTACGAAGCTCTGATAGTTAAGACAATGTGATATTGATGTGCAGACAGACATTTTGGCTGGTGGAATAGAATAGAGACTCAGATAGAGTCATTCATATTTAAATCTTCAGTATTTGATAGAGATGCTGTGTCAGATCAATGGGGCAAAGGAGGACTGAAATGGAAATGATACAAAGGTATCTCTATGGAGAAAATCATATTTTTAAGTCCTATCCTTAAAACATCAGGTATTTAAAAACTCTAGATTAAATGTCAAAAATAAAATGGCCAAACTGTTGGCAGAAAATAAAGGTATAACTGAGATTTTAAGGAAAGGAAAGCTTGCCTTTTTTTATTTTGGAAAGGAAAGCTTTCATGAAAAGAAAGCATTGGGCTTTGGTTACAAAGAAAGGCTGATAAACGTGACTATATCAAAATGAACTTTTGTTTATCAAAAGACATCTTGACGTGAAAAGACAAGTTACAAGTTGGGAGAAACTATAAGCAACACTAACAAAACCCCAGAAGAAAAATGGTAGAAGACCTGAACAGGCATTTCCCAGAAGAGGAATTTCTGTGGCTCATAGACATATGAAGGACAGTTTGACATCAACGACAAGGAAGTAGTAAGACCACAGTGAGCGTTCCGCAGCGTGCGCTACTTTGGGGCCGCAGGTGTTAGAACGTGGATCTGCAGGACTTTGTTGCTGGTGGACGTGCAAACTGGGGCAACACCTGGGAGATGAGTTCGGCTTCATCTGCATTTGCACATTCCTTTGTCCTGTGATCTGGCAGTTTCCTACCTGCGTGTGTATGTGAGAGATAGACTCTTGAACATTTGTAACAGGCGGCACGCAGAAGAAATTCCATAGCACACTCCTCAGAGTTCACCAAAACCTGCAAGCAACCTTCGGTGCATAAATTGTGAAGGGTCTTCACATAGGAATATCACGCAGCAGTTCAGACAGTCGACTCGAAACAAAATGGATGAATTCTGGTAATAGAACCTTGTAAGTGGAATAAAGTTTCCAAAGATGATGTATAGGAGGAAACCCTATTTATTTATTTATTTATTTAAAAAGATTTTACTTGTTTATTTGACAGAGATCACAAGTAGGCAGAGAGGCAGGTGGCGGGGTGGGGGGGTCGGAGAAGCAGCTTCCCCGCTGAGCAGAGAGCCAGATGCGGGGCCAGATCCCAGGACCCTGGACCATGACCCGAACCGAAGGCAGAGGCTTAACCCACTGAGCCACCCAGGTGTCCTGGAAGAAACCCTTTTTAAAAAGTTGAAAACAAAACCGATGTTTACAGGTAGGTACCATAACTGTATTAAAAAATAAGCAAGGGGATGAAGAACGTGGTATTGGAGATGATGGTGACCTCAGGTTGGAAGGGGCAGGAAGAAGAGGGGGCACGGAGGGCCCCATATAGTTCTATGTGTGTTAGAGTGAAGGGACCTTAGTTTCTGTGTTGGATGAGGAGTTTATGGATACATGTTGCATTAATAATAAAAATTAAAAATGGGTTATGCATGGACCAAAGATGAAAGTATGTTGTGAACAAAAGGTTATAGTCTTAATTCTGAGGTCTTACTCCCTAATCCTCATCCAAAAAAGGTGTTCAAAGGAATGTTCAAATTTAGATGAAATTTGGGTTTAACAGATGTGTATTAAAGCATTGAGATAGGGAGTTAGAGGCTCTACCATAAAACAGACTTTTGATGGGCCATCTCTCAGTCAAAAAGGTAGTAGAAAATAATTCACAGGTGACAGAAATGTGTCTGTTTCTGAAATCTGGGTGAGGAAAAAAGGTTTCCCTGAAAATTGTAACCAAAGCCCTCTTTTCGTAAGAGAAGTTCCTGTTTGCCTGCTTGCTCAACACTTGCAGAAACCATTACAGATCTTTCCAGAGGGACACATCATCAACTGAGTCCTTGGCCAGATTCCTACAGACACATCCCAACTGAAGATGGCAAAATTTTAAAACAGCAAAACGAAGTATGAGTAGAAATAAAAACAAGAAAGGGGACCCAAAGAACTCTTTACTAGAATGATCAGACACACAATATAAAGTGCTTCAATAAAAGAGACTTGAAAACTCACGGTCCAAAGACCGGGAATAGTTTTTAAAGATTGAATTAAAATATGTAGAAATGAAACACATAAAATTAAACATTTTAGATGGTTTGAATGGCTAGTTAGGTGTGGCTGGAAAGTTAATGAATTTAGAAGACAGGCTGCTTAGAAAGCAGACAGACAGAGAGATGGAGAGGGAAAGCTGGAGGCAGGAATAGTGGGAAGATGTAATCTCCGTTTGCCCTGTATTGGCGAAGGAAAAGAATCAGAATGAAGAGATGATAGTGGTGCGTTGCTTCTTAGAGTCCAGGAAAAACACAGAAGCATTCTCCAGATTCTGAGGTGGAAAATGAAAGAAAAAGCCACAACGCACACTATAATAATATCACAGGACATGACAGACAGAGGTTTTATTTTTATTTATTTTTTAAAAGATTTTATTTATTCATTTGACAGACAGAGATCACAAGCAGGCAGAGACGCAGGCAGAGAGAGAGGGGGAAGCAGGCTCCCTGCTGAGCGGAAAGCCGAATGCGGGGCTTGATCCCAGGTTCCCGGGATCATGACCTGAGCCAAAGGCAGAAGCTTTAACCCACTGAGCCACCCAGATGCCCCAGACAACAGTTTTAAAGGAGCCGGAGAAAAGACTCCCTGCAGGAGAGCTGCAGTTAGCTGCTTGGTGACAGGAATAAAACCAGAACAGTGGGATGGTATCTTCCTCGTGCTGAAGAGTGGTAGCTGTCTGTCTAGAAAGGTGTGCAAGAGAGAAGGCGAAACAAGACCTTTCATACAGCTGGGGTCCTTATCGCCTACAGTCTCTGTGCAAAGTCGGCTTGTGCCTTTTCGCTTCATTTGGACAGTCCCTAGTGTTACATGACACACTGCTTTCTTGGATGAAGGCTATTTGTGACCATAAATGTTCTGGTCTGCTGTGTTTTGGGTGCAGTGTTGCATGGTTTCCAGATGTTAACTCGTTAAAACCTTACAGCCCACGTTTCTTAGATGAGTACACAGAGTCAGACTTGTCCCCAGTCGTCTGACTAGTGTGTGGTGACCAGGGTGTATAGGTACGCACAGAGTTTCTAGGTTTGGTTTGGTTTTTTAACTGTTTGGAAAGTCCCACTTTCAGAAAAATCTCAAGAATAAAAATAGTAGGAGATACCTGTATCACCTTAAGCCATATTCATGAATTGTTAAGTGTCTCCGTTTGCTCTGTCATTTGCTTTCAAGTGACACGGCCTTTTTTCCTGAACCATTTGAAAGTTGGTTGCATCCCTCTGTGCTTCACCGTTAAATCGACATGCGTGTTTCCTAAGAGGCTCTTCTCTTTCTGTAAGGACATTGTTAACAGGCTTCTGTGAATCTTCCTCTGACCTGGTCGTGTCCGTCTTCCCGTCCCATGCATCCCAGTGTTGTCCTTCGCGTGTCTGCGCCGTGCCCCAGTATCAGGGCCAGCCTCAGCTCTAACACGCAGTTATGCTCCTTGAATCTCCCTTCATCTGGATTGCTGTTCCCCCAGCCTTTGTCTTTCATGACATTTCTGAAGTGTGCCGTCATCCCTGCCTCTGCCCCTTTTAAAAAAATAGAATGCTCTTCATTTTGGGTCTGTCTGCTTTTTTGCTTGTTCTAGTCAGGCTGTGTATTCCCAGCTGGGGTGCTCCATAGAAGTGGCGTGATGTCTTCCTGTACAGATGCAAGCCATAGCATTTGCCCTTCGTGGTTGTGGTAGTTTTGATCAGCTAGTCACAGTGTTGTCCCGTTTCTTCACTTGATAGTTTCTGTTTCTTACTTACTGGAGGTCACAGAAATGGATTTCATCCATAAAATACTTCAGTATCTCTCTAAAGACAAGGACTTTTTAAAAAATCACCACACCTAAAATAATTTCTTAATATATATATGTATATTTTTTTTTATGAAAAATTTTTATTTCTTATTTGAGAGAGAGAGCACAAGCAGGGGGAGCTGCAGAAGGCGATGGAGAAGTGGACTCCCTGCAGGGAGCCCGATACAGGGCTTGAGCTCTTAAAACTGACTGAGCCACCCAGGCACCCTTATATATATTTCTGATCGTTGTTTAAATTAATCGAAATGATTATCTCAGAAATGCTTTTGTAGGGTTAGTTTGTTCAAATCAGGATAAAATAAGGTCCAAGCATTGCATGTATTAATATCTCAGGTCTTTACAAATCTATAGAGAATCCTATTTTCTTAACTAGGTTCTTGCTGCACGTAGACAATTATCTGTTGAATGAAGTAGTGAACATGTTATGCCCTTAGGTTCGGCGTTGGGCTATCCTGACCGCAAGAAATTTGGGAAAAGTGGACAGAGATGATTATTATGACTTGCAGGAGGTTTTGACTTGTCTTTTTAAAGTCATCGAGTTGGGGCTTTTGGAAAGTCCAGACATTTATACTTCTTCTATCCTCGAGAAGGGTAAACTGATTCTTCTGCCCTCACACATGTATGATACCAGCAACTACAAAAACTATTGGTTAGGTAAGTATTGCTTTACACAAATACAATGCTGTTTTTCTATAATTCTTAATGAGTATCCTGCAAAGGAAGTGATTTCTTGTGCTCTGATCAAGGATTTCATGGTTCCCAATTTTTGTTCTGTTGTTAAAATTAACGGAGTCATTATAAACCCTGTTCTTAAACACTATGTATCCTAGAAACCATCTTTGTAAGAGGTCGATGTTCAAGTATGGCAAATCTCTTATTTAAAGCAATACTGCGTATAACAAAACATTAGTATAGCAGTTGATTTTAATGGGGTTTGTTATATTTTAAAGAGATTTTCCCGTCTGTAAAATATTTCCTGGTTGAAAGGGATAATAGCTTTGGTTTTCAGTTTTACACTGACCCAGAATAGTTCTACCCTACTTACTTACTCAGAGTCTACAATCATACGTCATATTTGGTAGGATGAGTACTCAGGATATGGGGAATCTTAAAATTGAAGGCACCTTAGATTTGAGGAAATAATTATGTGATAGTCATCTTAGAAATTGTTTTCTAACCAAGTTTGTACCATTTCCTCCTTTTACTTTCAAGTCCGTCTAAAGTCCTCTTCCTTGGGAGCAGTTGGGTATGACTATCTCAGACTTAAGTGTTTGAGGAACTGGATACTGGTTTGCTTCATTTTACCACCTTGTTACTCTTTTGCCACCTAAGCCAGAGAAGGCATGAGCGCTGTGTTTTTTTAATCAAATCAAGAAAACTGCTAATGATCTTACAGGTATTTGTATGTTGCTGACCATTCTGGAGGAGCAGGCCATGGACTCACTGTTGCTAGGCTCAGACAAACAGAATGATTTCATGCAGTCAATACTTCACACCATGGAGAGGCAATCAGATGGTAATAACCTTTATTTGCGAAATGCTTTTGAATACTGTGATGTAAAATGTTAGTGTCATTGCAAGAATTTGGGTGTATGGTGTGGACAAAAGAAGAGTGAACATTTGTATGGTTAACTCACAGATTCAGATTTTTCAATTGGAAGGGGCCTTTAGAGTTTAAATTTCAGTACCTTAACCTTCATAAAATTGGAGACTGAAGCCCAGGAAAGTTAACTTACTGTTTCATGTTGAAATGCCCAATTAGTGGTAGAATCAAGACTAGCAGATATATACATGTATACACACACACACACACACACGTATATAATTTTTTAAAGATTTTATTTATTAAAAGATTTTATTTATTTGACAGAGATCACAAATAGAGAGGCAGGCAGAGAGAGAGGGAGAAGCAGGCTCCCCACCAAGCAGAGAACCCGATCAGTCTCTGGACCCTGAGATCATGACCCAAGCCAAAGGCAGAGAGGCTCAACCCACTGAGCCACCCAGGTGCCCCTAGCAGATACATTTCTAATGACCTGGTAGTTAAAATTGTGGAGAAAGCCTTCCCTGTCTCAGTGTCTTCCTTTTTCCTGGTTCTTCCTTTCACTTTGGTTCTCTAGGATTCCACTTTCCAGTATGGTAACTGTTAGCCAAATGTGGCTATTTAAACTTAAACTAATTACAGTTAAATGAAGAATTCAGTTTTGCGGTCCTACAAGGTGTGTTTCCAGTGCTCAGTAGCCGCATATACCCGGTAGTTACTGTATTGCGCAGTGTGGGTCAAGGACATTTCCATCAGCACAGAAAGCACTCTTGGTCAGTGCTGTTCAGATATTCTAGAAAACAGTGTAAAACTTGTAGTAATATTTATTATTATACCCTCACTTTCTTGTGCTCATGGTTGTGTCAAGCTGATGGGAAAGATCTGTACTGAATGTTTCTAATCTTTTTTTTTTTTTTTTAAAGATTTTATTTATTTATTTGACAGAGAGAGAGGAGGAAGCAGGCTCCCTGCTAAGCAGAGAGCCTGATGCGGGGCTCGATCCCAGGACCCTGAGATCATGACCTGAGCCGAAGGCAGCGGCTTAACCACTGAGCCACCTAGGCGCCCCGTTTCTAATTTTTTTTTTTAAAGATTTTATTTATTTGACAGAGATCACAAGTAGGCAGAGAGGCAGGCAGAGACAGAGAGAGGGGGAAGCAGGCTCCCCACCAAGCAGAGAGCCTGATGTAGGGCTCGATCCTAAGACCCTGGGATCATGACCTGAGCTGAAGGCAGAGGCTTTAACCCACTGAACCACCCAGGTGTCCCCGAATGTTTCTAATCCTGATGAAGTAGTAAATATGATGAAGGGTGTCAGATCCTATGAAAGTATAATGAATATCATTTCCCCCCACATTCACTTCTCTTTAGGCAATTCCCATGTGGATATAAACTCATTTGTACAAGATTCTAAAAGAGATATGTAAATATTACTCTTGAGGAGTGGGGGAAGGAGCTCATGTTCACCACAGATGGAAGGCCAGGTGGGGAGAGGGTAGCAGGTAGCACAGGCACCGCATACAGCGTACTGTCCTGGTGCACCGTCAGACCAGCGATGGCCTCAGTTCCGTCACTCCCAGGCTGACTCTGGCTCCTGCCTGACTCTGCCTGGCCGCAGCGCTCGGGACCTTTCAGAGGCATCATTGGAGGGTGTGTGGTTAGTTGAGCATCTGAAACGCATTCCTGACTCCTCTCATTATATGTGTGCTGCCGAAACGGGCACCCTGACTCCTCTTATGAACAGGTTTCATATTGCTTTGTGGCGTTCCTGGAGCCTGGAAGGGGTCGGCTTGTTCCTTGGGGGCATCAGAAGGGGCGTCTCTGTGGCTCCCCTGCACTCCTCTCTGCTGCTGGCTGGGGCGCCCACATCTGCTGAGCTTCCAGTAGTGCGTCTGAGCAGCTCTGCTAAGAAGCTGTGTCCTCAGCCCTGCCTTTGGGAGCTGGCGCATCTCCTGGCACTGCTGCGGCTCGTCCTGGAGCTGCCTCGACCATGGCTGCCACCACCCAACACCCAGTGCCCCCGCCCCCCATGTTAACTTTCGTGATCACATACCTTTTCTTGCTATGTTATTAAAGTTATTACTAATTCCTTTACCAGTATTTACTACATTTGTAGTTCATTCCTTTGTGCCTTTCCCGTACAATTCTGTCTTCTCTGTTAATCCAGCTCCCCTAACCTTCTTCAGAATGGGAGTCCCCTCTTTAAGAAGGCTTTCATAATGGTCTTCAACTGATGACTTTGTTCCTTACTTGAGAGCTTACTGGACATGGGACATTGTGTCCGCTGCAGGAAAGGAAGCAAGTAGAGTTTAAGAGTCCTGAGGGAAATAAAGCAGAAAGTTCTAGGTGATCAGATAAGCTATCAGTTTGATAGGGAGGGAGCACCTGTGTCAGAAGAATGCTAGAGAAGAGTAAGGGACCAGGGAATGTTTGGTGGTGTAGGAACATTTGAGCTGGGCTTGAGGAAGGACGATTCTGATGGGTGGTGCTAATAGTGAAGGCATTCTGGTTCTTACCTGGGAAAAAACCAGCTGTTTTTGCTGTAGATAAGGTATGATTATGGAAGTCTGAAAAATGAAGCTGAAAGAAACAGTAGAGTAGGATCTTAAACGTAAGGGCATGACAGAGGGCTTTGAATTCTTGGAAGACATTAAGGAGCAATTGAAGGCCTTTGAGTGGGACGGTCTTTTGCCACTGCACGTCTCATAGAGAAGAGGGAAAGGACTGGAGGCAAGAGCTTCTCAGTAATGGGAATTCCTGTCATTTGGATGAAAAGTACGTAACAAAGCCACATTTAGATATGGATGGATGAAGGGGTGTGTATCTGCTTAGCCTAATATTAGCTAAGGGATTCAGTCCTTTACAGCAGTCCCATGGCACACACAATTCAGATCACGCTAAACCAGAATTTCTTGTATCATGCGCTTTGTTTGGTAGGAAGAATTGCTTCAGGTATGCAAACAGGGTGAGAGAGGTGAGTTTACCTAGACTATCTCAGTTTGTTCCCCATTTAAAACTTTCTTAGCAGTGTATATATAGCTTGAAAAAATGCAAAATTAACTTTAAAGTTTACCAGGCTTTTAAAAACCTGTGTTTGGCAGCACTTTATTTTAAATTTGCTGCTTTGCTTTCAGTTTTGTTGCTACGCAGATAAAGAATGCTTCATTCTCATCTTTTTCTGATGGTTTTGTAATCCACCAATCACTCTGTTGTGTTTCAGATGATAGTGTGGATCCTTTCTGGCCAGCATTACACTGTTTCATGGTGATTCTGGATCGCCTCGGATCCAAGGTTTGGGGTCAACGTATCGATCCTATTGAGGCATTTCAAACCATTATCAACAATGTGAGCTACAATAAAGAGATCCAGAATATACGGAACAGCTCTGTGAGGTTTGTTCAGTCATATAATCTCAGCGAGGAAGTCTGTTGTAACTGACTTGCAGTAGGGTTTTTTCCTTTTTGTTTTTCTTCATTTCAGTAATTTATATATATTCTTACTCTTGAAGGACCAAGTTAGAACCGGAGTCATATTTGGATGATATGGTGACTTGCAGCCAGATTGTATACAATTATAATCCCGAGAAGACCAAAAAGGTACAAAGCATTTTGAGAATTCAGATGATCCCGTATTGCCTTTGTATTGTGTAGGTAATGTTGTCCATAATTAGATGAATTACTGATCTTTCGATACATAGCTGTTCTGAATCCACTGCTGCGTGAGGGGTTTCAAACTGAACAGATGTACATGGGGAAAATGGACTCTCACTACAGGGTGATACTTTGAAAAATGAAGGGCAGTTAGGAAGGGTGGAAAGGTTACAGGATGAGGGAGATAAGTGACATGACTGGAATCAAAACCTGCTAATGGAGAGAAGACCAGAGTGCATGGAGGGGTACTCACAAACCCTTGTCCTCAACATGGAACTGTGTTTTCCATTTTGGGGGGGCGTGTGTATATATGTGAACCGAAGTGGGAAAACTAGGCGATATATATTCTTGTTTATAGCTCTGTATTCTATCTGTCATGAATTCTGTTTGCTTGTCTAATGTCTGTATTTCTTTCACTTTAGGATTCGGGGTGGAGATCAGCCATTTGCCCGGATTATTGTCCTAACATGTATGAAGAGATGGAAACATTAGCCAGTGTGCTTCAGTCAGATATTGGTCAAGACATGCGTGTTCATAACAGCACGTTTCTGTGGTTCATCCCTTTTGTTCAGTCCCTCATGGATCTTAAGGATTTGGGTGTGGCTTATATAGTGGAGGTTATTCATCATCTGCACTCCGAAGTCAAAGATGTCCTCAACCAAACAGATGCTGTTTGTGACAAAGTTACTGAATTTTTTCTCCTAATTTTGGTGTCCGTGATTGAGCTGCATAGACATAAAAAATGTCTGCATCTGCTGTGGGTTAGTTCCCAGCAATGGGTAGAAGCTGTTGTAAAATGTGCCAAGCTTCCTACCACTGCATTTGCACGGAGTTCCGAGAAGTCATCTGGAAATTGCTCCAAAGGAACAGCAATGATATCATCTCTGTCATTGCATTCAATGCCATCGAATTCTGTGCAGCTGGCTTGTGTGCAGCTGATTAGAAGTCTCCTTAAAGAAGGTTATCAGCTTGGGCAGCAAACTCTATGTAAGCGATTCTGGGATAAGCTCAACTTATTTCTGCGTGGAAATTTATCGCTAGGTTGGCAGTTGACTACTCAGGAAACCCATGAATTACAAACTTGTTTAAAGCAAATTATTAAAAACATAAAAGTCAAAGTACCTCAATATAACACTTTTGTGGATCTGAGTCCTGCATGTAAAAGCTCTCCTGCATCTTACAGTAAAGAAGAAAATGAACAAATAGATAGGAAGTCTAATAAAGACCTGTCCTGTCTAGAAAGCTCCAGCCCAACATTTCCTAAAGAACCAATGAAAGCGGAGACCTATAAGATGCAAGAGAATGTGTTGATCAAAGCAAATAACACTGTAGAAGAGGATAATGAGCAAAATTTTATAAAAGACTGGAAACTAGAAGATCATGTCCCAGCCGAGTCATGCATAAAGAAGAGTAGTAAAAACCTTTTCACTGAAAAAGGTCAAGATCACGTTAAAAAAAGTACAGGGAAGCAGAAGTCTGTGAAAGAGAATTGTACTTCAAGGAATGATCCAGAAAGGGGATGTGACAGAGGAATAATCATGTCAACACGTTTGTTAACCAGCTCTAGCACTGAATCTCTGGAGAAGGCATCCACATCAACTGAGGATTTCTCTTTCAAAGATGATGCTCTTGGCAAAACCTCAAAATCAAAAACTAAGGCACGTAAAGATGAAATCTGTGCTAAGTTATCACATGTAATAAAGAAGCAACACAGGAAAGGAACTTTGGTCAGTAATACTGGTAATTTAGAGGAAAACCTAGCTGTGTCTAACATTGACAGTTTCTATTCAAGGAAAGATTCAGGAGGTCAGAAAGGGGACGGCTTTATGCACAATCTCTCTTTAGATCCTAATGGCCTTCTGGATGATAAAAATGGGGAACAAAAATCTCAAAACAGTTTATTGCTGAAAAAGAAACCACTGAAGAGTGAAGAATTAGATATTTTCTCGTCCCATGAAAACAGCTATCAAATACAGGAATGTCACATTGATAATAAAGATTTGGTCTCATTTACGGAAGTGACCAACACTTTTGTGAAGAAAACTTCTCCCTTCAAAGATCCTGTGACTGTTCTTGAATCAAGAGATAAGGAAAGTAGCAAGAACACTAGTCAGTTGTCTTCTCACTTGAGAGAACAAGCTCTTGGCCTGAGTCCTCAGTCTGACACCTTAACAGATTCTCAGGTAGACAGAGACCTCCACAAGTTATCTTTAATAGCTCAGGCCAGTGTTATTAAGTTCCCATCAGATTCAACTCAAAAAAGCTCATCCCAGTTACAAAGAAGAGTGAAAGATGGCAGAAGGCGTTTCCTGGCTGACCAGAATAATACTGGGGAAGCCTGCCGCGGCCAGATTATTATTATTTCAGATTCTGATGATGATGACGATGATGATGAAATCCTGGGTTTTGAGAGACATATTAAGCAAGATAAAATAGGCATCAAGAAAGAATGTCCGGAGCAGCATACTTCAGTAGCTAATGCGAATGTGGAAAAGAAGCTAATAAAGGAAGAGGAGACAAAGTCCCTTTTGCAGTTTGAGGAATCGGATTCTCAGATTTTTGAGTTTGAAAGTCCAGGTGAAGTGTTTTCTGTTTGGCAAGATCAGGAACCAGACAAGAATTCAGTTCAAGAGAATGAGAAAAATTCTTGTTCAGCTGACATAGCTGATATCACAAATGATTGGGGTTATGAAACAGATTATGTATCTGAAGAGGTTATTAAGAAAGTAGCAGAAGGCATTGAAAAACACACAGAACCGCAGAGCAGTATTTCTGTTGGGGAAATTCGTGAAACTGAAGTAAAAAAACGTAAGCGAAAACGATTTGAAAAACCTATGGCTGAAGATCATCCAAGACCTTCACCTTCTGATAGAAATGAGGACCAGCCTGATATTCTTAATGAGAGAAGTGTGACTGAAAATGATTTTAAAAGTGTGGACCTAAGGACAAGTCCCAGTTCAAGTGTTCAGAGAGACAAAGACACTACAGTTGCACTAAAGAAGTCTTCTCCAAAGCTTCGTTCTTATTCCAAACCCATTAGGAGAGTCCCACTTTCTAAAACTCCTAAGAAAACGCATTCAGATACCAAGAAAGGGCAGAGTAAAAGTTCAAATTACATCAGTTGTAGGACCACTCCTGCTATAGTTCCACCAAAGAAGTTGCGCCAGTGCCCTGAGCCAACTTCAACAGTTGAGAAACTTGGTCTAAAGAAGGCTCCTCGTAGGGCATTTGAGTTGTCTCAGCGATCTCTAGAGTATTTAGTTCAGTTACGCGACCATGGCAAAACTGTTGGAGTGGTTGATACTAGAAAAAAGACTAAGTTAATTTCCCCTCAGACTCTCTCTGTGAAAAATAATAAGAAACTGCTGACAAGTCAAGATCTTCAGTTGCGAAGGCAGATGAGATCCAAATCACAAAAAAATAGACAAGGACTTTCAGATTATGAAAGTAAAGATACTACAAGAGCAGGACCGTGTGCAGCACAGAATTCTGACATACTTGTCCCAGAATCAGATGGTTCAGATTATAGTTCTAAAGGAGGAACTGAGGTGGTTGCTAACACCACTGGGAAACAGTCAATGAAACGTGCATCTAAAGAACCAGAACCCATGAAAACAAAATACGTCTCTCAAGTGACAGATGATACTTGCCTCTTGAGCCCGTGTGCTTCTGTTGTGTTAAATGGAAGAATACCAACAAATGAAATAAATGTCTCTGCTTCAGCCAACCCCTTAGGTGGAAGTGACCCAATAGTACATCGTTTAGAGTTGGCAACTTTGAAAGACGGAGAGCTGGACTCGAACAGTGATACAGAAGATGAGAATATATTTCTGACACAGCACAACCCTGAAGATATGGATTTGTGTTCACAGGTGGAGAACGGTAATGAGAAACTCATTGAAGTAATTCGTGGCAAAGATAAAGCACAGGTGGAAGAAGATTCTGTAAGTCGGCCTCAGTTGGAATCTTGGAGTAGCACAAAATGTAAGTACAAAGATTGTGTTGAAACACCGAAAAACCAGGGTGAATACTGCGCAAAACACTGTGAAGCCAAAGCAGCCGATGAAGATGTATTTCGTAAACCTGGCTTGCCTCTTTCTGCATCTAAGCCTTCGAGACCTTCCACTGCTAAGATTTTTAGCTCAAGTAGTACTTCACGAATTGCTAATCTTTCTAAGTCTTTGGAAAGTACCCCTGCACTTCCACCAGCTCTAAAAAATAAGTCAAGTGGGGCACAGGCTGTTTCGAAAGTCCCACAGCCAGCCTCTGTGTTGTCTCCAAAGCCGGCGGGTGAAGTGAAGAGTTTGTGCAATGTTCTTCATCCTCAGACTCCAAATAATTCCAACAGGCAAGGTTACAAACTGACGTTTGGTGAAAGCAAATCCTTCTCAGCTTCCACTCCAGTCAACATTCTCTTGTCATCACAGTCCATCTCTGACACCTTTGTCAAAGAGGTCTTAAAATGGAAATATGAAATGTTTGTGAACTTTGATCAGTGCGGGCCCCCAGCAAGCCTTTGTCAGTCCATCTCAAGACCTGTGCCTATCAGATTTCAAGATTGTGGCGATTATTTTAATGTTTTTTTCCCTTTGATGATACTGAATACTTTCGAAACAGTAAGTATATTTTAATTGTATACGTGCCAAGACTTTGAAGTTGCTTCTTTTTTTATTTTGGTAGTGATTAGAGTATAGTTAAAATAACTGACCTAGTTTTGATTTAGTTGGAGCTTTGAGATTATATGTTGAACGGACGTTTATGCCAGACACTGTTCTAGTTGCTGGTGGTACAGAAGAATACTTTCTTAACCTCTGCCCTTCTGGGGCCTCTAGACACAATTCAGAGTGCTAATGAACCAAGTCCAGAGGTAGCACAGGAGTGTTTTTTGATACAGAGGTAAGGGAAGACATCTCAGAGGAGATAATTTCCCTTCTACATATATTTTTAAGTAATAACAAACCTTTACTGAAGTTTTCTTGAGGAGGTGGCATGGGGTAAATTACATTGAACAACACAAAGCAGTAAATCCTAAATTCCATTTTAGATATCTGTCTTCCCAGTTTCTCACTCATCCTAGCAATTGCTCTCTCCCTTCAATCGCCTCCCCTGTCTCAGTGCATATTCTGGTTCTTCTGTCTTCCTTACTCCCCCTGGTGAGGATTGCCAAGTAAAATACAAGATTCCCAGTTAAATTTTAATCTCAGAAAAACAGCTAATGATTCTTTCAAGTGTAAGCATCCAACCTGCTTTGAAAACAAAGCAGGTTGGGGTGAGAAGTTACATTTTTACTTTTTCAAGTTACTTAAAAAAAAAAAATGAGTGTGTAACAACCTGAATTTCTTAAAAACATAAGCAAGAACACTGAGATAAATATTTGTGTACTCATTCACCTGCAGGTATTTGGGTGGCCCATACGTGTCAAGTTTTTATTACAGGCCTCTGCCTTCTAAATGTGAGAATTTCAGATTAGGAGAAGGGCCCTAGTATATCTAGCACAGAGGGCATAGGGCATTTCTGACAGAAAGGTTCAATAAGAAATAAGTGTTTACACTGGTACCAGAAGGAATCCAGCATGAGAAGTATATTCCAGGCAAGGTGAGGGGAGATACTAAGGGGGGAATCCCGCTCAGCATGTTGAAGGAAAAGGAAATGTATCACATGAAGGGGCAAGTGTGCTACGTAAGATCATCAAGTAAATTGTGAATATTTGTTAAAAAACTTGAATCAGAGCATCCTTAAAATATACTTTATATCAATTTATGCCCTCAATTTTAGCCATTGTTGTAAGATTTAGTTTAATAGTATTTCAAAAGCATTAGAAACAACTAACTGACAAAGGATCTTTAACATCTCCGTAATAGCAAAGTGAAATACTGATGTAGTATTAGGAGAATTATTTTCTTCCCATAGAAATATTCTTAGCTTAGTGAGCAGTATATGTAGTTAAATGTGCTTGGGAAAATAAATTTTATTCATTTTGAAGCTAATTTTTTCTTTAATCTTTATTCTTCCTGGAAAATTTGCTGAGAAGCCATTCACAGCCCTTAAATTTAGGACAGATGTATTTTTTATTTACTCTTCCCTAAATTAAGAGCTAATCCTATATTCCTTTCAGGACATTTTTGTATCTCTAGTCTTTTCAAAACAGAATAGGCACAAGTTCTATTTATATATACACAAGGGTTTATTTTTTATGTTTTATTTTTTATTATTTGAGAGAGAGCACAAGCTGGTAGAAGGGGTGGTTGAGGGAGAGGGGGAAGCAGGTTTCCCACTGAGCAGGAAGCCCTGACATTGGGCTTGATCCCCAGACCCAGAGATCATGACCTGAGCTGAAAGCAGACACTTAACTGACTGAGCCACCCAGGCACTCTCTACATATACAAAGTTTGAAATAGTCAAATACTTTTGTAAAAAATGGCACGTACCCGTCATCCCCTCAGTAATCATTTTTTATTCTCAGTGGATCCTTTTGATGTCTGCTTTCTACTTCCATATTTCTAAAACGTATCACTCATGTGACATCTTAATTTTTCAGTTTTAGGCATTTTTCTGTTGCTATAGGAAGTACCTTTTTTTCCAACCCTGCGTTTGCACACATCTTTCCTGCCCCTCATCCTCATTACAGAGCTGTTTTATGATTTTTAGGTCAGTGTTTGTTGTTTTGACTTTATAAAAGGTATCCTTTTCTAACGGCTAAGTCATATAGTCTGCTATATGTTTATGCCAGACGTAACTACTTTTCCTTTCGTTCTCAACTCTTGGCTTTCTCTGGATTTACTATCTCATTTAACTTTCTGTATACTTTCAGTTAGATTCAGACTCTCTTGGATGTTTAAATCTCTAATGGTCAGGTACATGAAGTAATCTGTAAGTTTCATAGTCTTGGTTTATGGGGGTTAACCCAGAGGACTCCCCACCCTCATCCCAGGCCTTGTGTTTCCTTCTTTCCTGTGTAGGCTCTCTTTCTCTTGTGCCCCTAGTCGTCTTTCTTAGATATGCCATCATTTTAGGAAGGTATAGCCTTCCAGCTTCCTGAGAAAGGATGTGTGGATGATAAAGTTTTGACACCTTTCATGTCTTAAAATGTCTTTGATTTTCTCACTTTTTCTACTCTCCATCTCACTTTTCTTTTTCTGCTTTATTGGAGGCTTTCTCACCTATTGAATTTTTTTAACATACTTTGAGTTTCATGGGACTCTTGGTCTCTAAAGATTCTGTTTTATAGGATCTTGTTCTTTTCATGGGCATGGCATTTCTTTATTGTCTGCAATTTGTTAATGATAGTTTTAAAGTTAGTTAAAAAAAAAGTTCTCTTTGCGTGGTTCCTGTTCCCCCAGTTGCTTTTTGCCTGTTCATTTTACTGTATACAGACCTTTTACATTAACTCTTCAGATAGCTAATGATTTGCGGTGATCTACTCACAGTTAAGAACAGGACACTGAAAAGCAGATAGGAACATTATTCATAGTAGCCCAAAAGGGGAAATAACCCAGATATCCATTAGCTGAAGAATGGACAAAATACTAATGTCCATACAATGAAGTGAAATTCAGTTCTAAAAAGGAGTAAGCCAAAAAAAAAAAAAAAAAAAAAAAAAGAGTAAGCCATTATCTGCTGCTTTTACATGTTCATTGATGAACCTTGAAAAATTATTATATATTATAATGTAATATTATATAATATATATTGTTACTGTTACTATTATGCTGATATCTGCAACTAATACTATATGTCCGGTATACTTCACTGAAAAAGAAAATATATTGGGAAGTGAAAGAAGATACAGATGGCCATATACTATAAGATTACATTTATATGGAATGTCTAGAATAGGTAAATCCATAAAGACAGAAAGTAGATTATTGGTTACCAGGGATTGGGTGGAGGAGGGGAAGGAGACTCCCAATAGGTATAGGGTTTATTTTGAGATGATGCAAGTGTTCTGGAATTTAAGTAATGGTGATAGCTCAATGAAATAGTGAATATACTGAAAACCACTAAAAGGGTACACTTTAAAATGGTGAATTTTATATTGTGTGAAATACATCTCAGTTTGTGAAAATGCTGTAAATAAAAGGCGGGGGGATGAATTTAAATAGTGATGGGTTAAAAGAGATGCTTAAGAATACCTGAAACTCCTCCTGTGCTAAAATGATCCTTTTTATTGCACTGTGCAAGTTAAATGTGATCTGAAGGACACCAGAACACGGTGGAACCCAGCGTTAATTTCATTCTTTGTGTGAAGATTGTATGATTCAGGGTAGTTACAAATCTGTTTTGTTGTGTATAAGATTAAAGAGAAGCTCTGAGTGAAAGGGTAGGACAGTTAAGTGTTAGCATTTTGTCGTGAAGCCCCATCCCCACACTTACATGTCAACATCTGTAGGCTTTTTTCCTCTCTTAAGTGAGGTCAGATTTTCCAAAGGATCTTCAGATATTTCGCCTGGAGGGGGTAGGTCTGATGGGGAGCTGACCAGGGAGCTGACTGAGGGATGAGGGTCGGGGGACAGAGGGAAGGGGGGCCTGGCATTCAGTGTAGAAGCATTTGGCTAATTGCCCTCTTTGTCAGTACCGGATCTCCACCATACCTGCTGTCTCCAAGGCTGAAGACTGTATTTTACCCTCTCCGTAGACAGAATCTCTGCAGCGTTTTGTGGGTAGCAGTGAGGGGCTGTCTCCCTTCAGTCCTCCTTCCAGATCAGAGGTCTCCATCACATAGCTTACCGGTTGCAGCTTGGCTTCTTGGGCTTTCTGAGTCCGCTACCGTTCATCCAGCTGCTTTCCAGCTTCCAGCATTTTGAGACACGTGTCTTATGTTCTTTGTCCTAAAGAACTAATCCTGTTTTTAAAAATTTCTTTGGTGGAGCACCTGGGTGGCTCAGCAGGTTAAGTGTCTGCCTTTGACTCAGGTCATGATCTCAGGGTCCTGGGATCGAGCCCCGCATTGGGCTCTCTCTTTGCCTGCCTCTCTGCCTGCTTGTGATCTCTGTCTGTCAAATAAATAAATAAAATATTTGAAATCACACAAAAAATATTTCTTTGGTGTTTTGGTGGGGTATCAAGAGGGGTGAACGGGGAAATGGCTGTGTTCAGGCTCTTTCTTTTCTTTTTTTTTTAAAGATTTTATTTATTTATTTGACAGGGAGAGATGACAAGCAGGCAGAGAGGCAGGCACAGAGAGAGGAGGAATCAGGCTCCCTGCTGAGCAGAGAGCCTGATGTGGGGCTCGATCCCAGGACCCTGAGATCATGACCTGAGCTGAAGGCAGCGGCTTAACCCACTGAGCCACCCAGGTGCCCCAGGCTCTCATTTTTATTTGAAATTTTCTTTTTCCTTTTTTAACCATACAGCTTAAGCAACATTGTTTTAGCATTTCTTTCTTTTTTTCTTTTTTAGATTTTATTTATTTGACAGAGAGATAAGTAAGCAGAGAGGCAGAGAGAGAGGGGAAAGCAGGCTCCCCACTGAGCAGGGAGCCCGATTTGGGGCTCCATCCCAGGACCCTGAGATCATGACCTGAACTGAAGGCAGAGGCTTAGCCCACTGAGCCACCCAGGCACCCCATTAGCATTTCTTGTGTTTATTCAGGCCAACAGTTATTGGTGGTATTAAGATGCCTTGATTTTAATTTTTATTCTAATGAGCCACAGACTGTGGCGTCAACCACAGCCCTGGACCAAGGCTCATTACCCTCATTCTGATGGAATTTGACTTCATAATGTTTGTTAATAGAATGCTGTTTGGTTGGTATCTTATTTAGGACATAAAGCATATTTAGTCACTATGTCTTACTGCAGGTGAAGTGACATTATGTAAATTAACACTTGGTGCAAAAGACAGATGAGAGCAAATTCAAGTTCTGGCAATATGAGTCTTTTATTATACTGATGTGCCTGATAGAAGATACATTTGTTTTTTAATCCTTACATTTAATGCATAAAAGGATTAGACAAATGTTTGCCATTTTGGCAGGTTCCCCTTTTTTGGGGGGTTGTGGCAAATGCTCCTTTATCTTAATGTTTATATTTGCTGTCTTTGTCTGCAGTTCTCTCCTGTTACCAGGCTCATTGTAGGTTGTAGGATAGGGAGCAGGTAGGAAGAAAGTGCTCTTCTAGGGTCCTGACTTTGATTGTCAGTACTTAAATCCCCTGTAGTGAAATTGCTTCTTTAGCTCATCTCAGATTGTAATTTATTCTGAAAGGAAGCAAAACAGGTTGATATAAATCACACTTGGAAACTGCTCTTGAGACCTGGCAGGGAGCTGCAGAAGAGCATTCTGTGCAGGGTAGAGGGGCATGACAGGAATGTGATGCTTTGAGATGGGGACTAACTGAGCATGTATGAGCAGAGAGATTAGGCTGGTTTGACTGGAGTGAAGGAACTGAGGGGAAAAGGGAAATATAATAAGATTGGAGAAGTAGGCAGGAGCCAGATGGTATATGGCCCTGGAAACTATGGGTTGGGGTTTCATCTTCAGTTTAATGAGAAAGTGCTGGAAGATGTTTAGTTGGTGTTAGGGTGGGGGGTAGTAATACGCAGTAGATTGCAGTTTTTTACCCATCATTCTTGGTTGCTCCATGGAGAATAATCTGGAAAGGCAAGCATAGATGCTATATAGATGTGTTAAGGGGCTGTTAGAATAGCCTGGGAGAAAGGCAATGGTAGTTTGGTTTGGGTGGCGGCTGTGGAAGTAAAGAGAAGTGAAGTCATTGTGGGTAAATTTTGGAGATTTATTGATGGAATGGATGTTGGAATTCAGGAAAGAGAAGATGATTCTGAGGCTTTTTGCTTAAGCATCTGGTTAGGTGATGATGCTGTTTACCGGGCATCACATGCATTTGGGCTAATGGCAGTCTCTTCTGCAAGTGACATCATAGAAGCCAGAGGGTTGTAGTTGAATGTGTTAGATGAATATATATTGTGGGAAAGCCTAGGGGCAGGTAGGACACATGATGTGGTCTCAGAGTGGGAAAGAAATGATAGACCAGACTAGAAGAACTGCCACAGATGGGAGTTAGAGTGGATTTTTTACTTTGCCCTTTTTTCCTTCCTCTCATCCTGCTGGGCTAGAACACTGCTTTGATGTTACCTTGTAGTGCAGAGCAGAAAAATTGCAGCTAGCTCATGTCTGCCAAAAGTAGTAGGTAGCATTAGGGTTGTTCTATAGCCCAGCCCATATGAGGCATGGCTGACAGTAAGAGTCTTTGAATTCCTGGATTCTTGAAAGTTCTCATCCCTGGGACTAGGTTATTATAACCAAGGGAGTCAGAGTTTGAAAAACATAAGTCCTGGGATAGATTTGCTGATTATAATATTACCATGCTCATTCCATGAGGTATGTTCCCCCCCATTCCCCCCTACCCCATTCATAAGCAGAGGCACAAAAGCTAGAGTGGTGTTGGGATTTAGCTGCTTTCCCTCCTCCCCTGCCCCATGTACCTTTCCAAGTGATGTGCCTAGTATCAGTGGGGAGTATGAATTCAAGAGGGGGAAAGATGAGTCTCCTTGGAGTACAGTCACTATAAGGGAAAAGTAGCAAACTGGAAAATACAGAGAAGATAAAGCAAAAGTAGTGGAGCAGACAAAAAGATTTTAGTCCTAAGCACGTTAAGTATTTTCAGAGATAAAGGAGAGAACATGAAACACGAAGCAGGAGAAACTGTAACAATGCAGAGAAGATAGTGTGGCTGAAAGAGATAATAGTTGAAATCAAGAATTCATAAGTGGCATGAATAATAAATATACACAATTTGAGGTATCAGGAAAGGATGGAAGTGGGAAATAAAAAAGAAAAGGTACAGGTTTGGTACAAGTACAGTTCTGTGTGTAATAAGGAGCTCAGGAGGGAAAAAATGAGCTGAGATGATAAAACTGGAAATTTGCCAGTTAAGAGTTTGGGTTGAGAGGGTTCTTATATAGAGAATATAACTAAGCACACATGTACCATAACAGTTGCAGCAAGACCTTGATGTACTAGTCTTGCTGCAACTAGAATGTACTGAGAGGCAAGTTCCAGTAGTAACACTCTCTGCCAGAGGCATGCGTAAAAAGAGCTAGAAAAGTTAAAATGAAAGAAAGGAAAAAGAGGGTAACAGAAGAACATGAACAAAAGAAAGCAGGACTGCAGTTTTACAATCAAAATTAAATGTGAAAATAATTCAGAAATACAAAGACAGGTACTCATAGAAGGAATATTAACCCATTAAGAACATAGAACCAACCATGAGCATGTGTGGATGCAGTGGTTTAATCTCAAAATATTCAAAGCAGCAACTGAAAGAGCAGTTGACAATGACAATGTCATTGTCATTGTCAAACAGCAGTGAATAATTAGAAGCGTCATAATCCTGATCATTTGCAGATGGTATCATTATCTACATAGAAACTCCGGTAGAATCAGTAGTTGGGTACAAGGTTGATGTGCAGAAAAAATGTTCCTTTATAGCTGTAATAATTAGCTAGAATGTATGAAAGAAGTATCAGTTATAATCAGACCCAAACTGCAGACATGTTAAGAGCTTAGCAGCGAATGCATGAGGTATTTATGGAGAACATTTGAGTCTTAACTCTATTTTAAAGGCCATTAAGAAAGAGTGAACCAATGAAGAGAGGTACCATGTTCATGGATAAGACAATTTAACATTGTAAAAATATGACTTCTCTCGGAATCTATACAGTTGATACAGTTTCAGTTAAAATTCCAGCAGGATTTTTTTAAAAAGCTGCAGGGAGGGACAAAAGTAAAGGGAGAAGCAGACTCCCCGCTGAGCAGGGAGCCCAACTTGGGACTCTGTCCCAGAATCCTGGGACTATGACCTGAGCTGAAGGAAGATGCTTAAGCAGCTGAGCCACCTAGGTGCCTCCAAGCAGGACATTTTTTGAAGAGCTTTATAAGCATTTTAAAATTTATGTAAAGAATAAAATATTTTAGGGCGCCTGGGTGGCTCAGTGGGTTGGGCCGCTGCCTTCGGCTCAGGTCATGATCTCAGGGTCCTGGGATCGAGTCCCGCATCGGGCTCTCTGCTCAGCAGAAAGCCTGCTTCCCTCTCTCTCTCTCTCTGCCTGCCTCTCTGTCTACTTGTGATCTCTCTCTGTCAAATAAATAAATAAAATCTTTAAAAAAAAAAAGAATAAAATATTTTAATAGTCATTTTGAAAAAGAACAGCATGATGGGGAGAGGGGACACTCACTCACCTTATTTAATATGAAGACATATTTAAAGCGTTGTAATTGGAGGGCATGGGAATGGGCAGACAACTCACTGAAATGGAACAGAGATCCTTTAGCTCCTGAGACCTACCCCCATCCCCGCCCCCCCAGCCTATATGACAACTTAAGGATAAGACAACTTAGGATAGACTGCCACAAGTCAGCAGGGAAAGGATAAATTGTTAGATAGTACTGGGAAAATTGGCCTACTCTAGTGGGAAAAAATTAGCCCACCTTACTGTCTTATAGCATAATAGAATCTTCAACTAACACGTGTATTTGAAAGAATTATATGAGAGAATAAACAGTATCAGAAAACACATGTCAGTTTAGGTGACTGAAGTCCTAAAAACCCAAGAAGTATTAAGCACAAGATGAAAAATTTGGGTTTTACCCTGTCAAAGTTAAAAATTTTTCAGTGAAGGACCCCATATTCTTGGTTAACAGATAGGAAGAAGAGTTAAAATATTCCCAAAGTGACAAGACCGCTAGAATATACAAAAAGCTTTTGTAAATCAACAAAAAAATAATGTGGAAATCAATAGAAGATGGACAAAAACTAAAACTAGCCATCCATCAAAGGGAAGACTAAATGGTGAATATATGTAGTGCTGCTCTAACTCACAAAGAAGAAAAGTACATTAACAGAGTGGTGAGCCAAAGTTTGTGATCCCAGCTGACCTCTTAGTTTCAGACTGAGGTGTACGCATCAGAACACACATGTCCATCCCTGGGGATCTGTTATTAAAAGATGTTATTAAAAGGATTGTTTACAGAGCGGGAACCAGTTAGGTTGGATGAATAAGATATGGCAGTTCTAACTGCAGTCAGTAGCAACAGACTCTTAAGTACTGACTGAAAACAAGTAGGCACGTTTACACTGCAGTGTCCTTTGGGTAAATATACACCGCACTGGATTTTTTTAGTGATGCTCCTTCTAGACACAGAGTGAGTGAGTGTGGAGGGTGGAAGTTCTGGCCTTGTGGGTAGAGGGAGAGAGTCCTTGCGTAGACTGTTGATGGGAGTACATCTTGCACTGGAGATGAAATCTGTTGACCTGACATCAAAAGCAAGGAGGCAAAAAGAGGGCAAGGAAGTAATCTTTGAAAGTGGAGTATGCCACCTGGATGAACCATTTTGGTGGGTTGGTTAGGACAGAAGCCAAGTAGAAAAGACGGGAATAGCAGGACTGTTTTTGGAAGAGGAAGGGGAGCAGAAAAATGGGGCAGTAGTTGGATGGTGATTCAGGAATTAAAGAAAGGTTTGTTTTGTTTGCTTCGTGGGTTTTTTTTTTCCCCATTAATAATCTTTATAAAGCATTGTCAGATTTACAGCAAAAGTGAGGACAAAGCACAGAGTTCCTATATTACCCCCCCCCCCCGTCTCCGCATGGTTTGGGTTGGTTTTTTGTTTTCCAAGAAGTAGGTCAAGGTGTATGCTGATAGGAAGAAGCAATGAGCAGGAAGAAATTGATGTAAGACAGTGGATAACTTCAGAAATTGAGTCTTAAGGAGGAAAAGAGGGATTCAGAACAAAATTAATGGGTTTGCCTTTGACTCTGTAAAGAAAGGGAAGACAGGATGTACGAGTATGAGTGGCAGTTGCTTTGTAGGTTTTGGGTTTGGTTCTGTCTTGTAACCTGTAAGGCAGCATTGGTTGTTGGGAACCACCATTGCACAAACTCCTTTTCTGCAGTGAAATAGCTGTTATTTTAATAATGGGATTTTTTTAAAATCAAGAGAATGATCTTAACCATCTCATAATCAAAGAAAATGTATGTAGTGGTAACATTTTTATAAAAATATAATGTTAGAATATTTGATCTGAAAAATTACCAAATTTTTAGAAACCTACAGTTTTATACAATAATCCCATTCTCTATATTTATTGGAAAAAAGAAGGCTGGTATGTCCTCTGAGGACACGGCCTGGCTGGACATGTCCCCCCTACCCACCCCCGCCCAGTGTAAAGAAAAGGGACACGGCATGTTTGAAGTTACAGTGTGTTGTATGATATTATAGCATTTCCGCTGTTCTGTGATAATTTGAAGAGCCAATGTTAGTTTCTGTTCAGTGTGTTGTAAATGTTCTACCCAGGGAGCTTACTTTCTAACTATACGCACGATTATTTGTCCTCCCTAGGTGATTTCTTACACACTTAATACTGCTTTGATTGACCACAAGCATTCACTTACTTGAACCTTTAACTACTATTTCACTTAGTGTGAAAATATTAGCACATGCCATTCATGATGTTTCAATTTTTGAAGTCTAGAAGGTTATGAAACAGATAAAACTGTAACTTCATCAAATGTACAAATCAGTGTATATATGGTATATTGAATATATTCATTAGTACTTTTTTTGAGTTTCTCTGTACTTTCTCAATAAGTTTGGCCTCTAGTATGCCATTATAGCTTGATGATCAGAGATCCTCTTTATTTCTGGCTCCTAAGGTTGCTTTGGAAATTAAAAACCTGCACATGTTTATAGCAGCTTTACTCGTAATTGCCATAAAGTAATTATTTTTATTAAACTATTTTTAGAGTAGTTAATTGGTTTACAGCAAAACAGAGCCGAAAGTACAGAGTTCTCATATATTCCTGTCTCTACATGCATGCATGCCCTCCCGTTACCAACATCTGGTGCCGGACTAGTACATTTGTTAGAATTGACAGATCTGCATTGACTCATTGATTTCCATTAGGGTTCACTCTTGGTCTACAGGTTTTGACAAACGTGTGATGTCCTGTGTCTACCATTATAGTATCATACGGAATAGTTACCTGCCCTAAAAATCTTCTGTGCTCTGCATGTTCATCTCTCCCTCCTCCCTAATCACTGACCGCCACCTTTTTCACTCTTCCCATAGTTTTGCCTTTCCACAATGCCATGGAGTTGGAATCCTCCATTCTTCAGACTGGCTTCTTTCACTTACTAAGCCTTTTTAAAAAATTTATTTTGAGAGAGAGAACATGCACGCTCGTGATTGCGGGTAGGGAAGAGGGGGAGAGTTTTGGATTTTGGCCATTCGAATAGGCATTTAGTGGCATCTCATTTTAATTTTCAGTCTCTAATCGCACAGGATTGTGGACATCTTGACCAGTGTTTACTTGCCATTGATATCCTCTTTGGGGAGGAGTCTCTCAGGTCTTTTGCCCATTTTGGGGTGACTTATCGTTAAGTTTTAAGGGTTCTTTATAAATTCAGGGTAATAGTCCTTTATCAGGGGTATCTCTTGCAAATATTTTCTCCAGGTCTGTGGCTTCTCTTCTCATTCTCCTGACATTGTCTTACTCAGAGCAGAACGTTTTTAATGAAGTCCAGCTCATCAGTTCTTTCTTTCATGGGTCATGCCTTTGATGTTACATCTGAAAAGTCGTCACCATATCCAAAATTCTCTAGGTTTGCTCCTGTGCTACCTCCTAGGAACTTTATAGTTTTGCATTTTACATTTAGATCTCTGATCTATTTTAAGATACTTTTTTGAAGGGTGTAATAATCTGTGTCTACCTTCATTTTTGTGAGTGCCCAGATGTTTAGCACTGTTTGTTGAAAGAGATCGTCTTTGCTCTGTTGCACTGTTTCTTGCTCCTTTGACCCGTTGACTGGGATTAGATCATTTATGCAGCTCTGTTTCTGGGCTCTCTGTTGTGTTGCATTGATCTCCTTGTTTATTCATTCATCAGTACCACACATCTTGATCACTGTAGCTTTACGGTAAGTCTTGAAATTGGGTCCTCTGACTTTGTTCTTCAGTATTGTGTTAGCTAGTCTGGATGTTTTGCCTCTCCATATAAACTTTAAAATCAGTCTGTTGATACTTTGCTGGGATTTTTATTGGGATTGCATTGAATTTATACATCAAGTTGGGAAGAATTTTTCACATTTGGACATTATTGACTCTTACTACCTTTGAACATGGAATATCTTTGTTTATTTAGTTCTTTGATATTTTCCATCAGAGTTTTGTGGTTTTTCTCATATAGCTCCTACATGTATTTTGTTAGATTTATGTTTAAGTATTTCATTTTGGGGAGTGCTAATATGCATGATTATATATTTCAAACTCCACTTATTTATTATTAGTACATATGAAATATTTTTGTACTTTAGCTTATATCCTGTAGCCTTGCTAGTCTGTTGATGGTATGGATTACATTAATTGATTTTCGAGTGTTGAACCAGTCTTACATGCCTGGGATTGATTGCACTTCATTGTTGTGGTGTGTGATTCTTTTTTATACATTGTTGGATTCCATTTGCTAATGTTTTGGTGGGGATTTTTACTTTTATGTTGGAGATACTGAGATACGGTTTTCTTTTCCTGTAATGTCTGTCTGGTTTAGTATTTGGGTAAAATGTTGGCCTCATAGAATGAGTTAGGGACTACTCTACTGCTTCTGTATTCTGGAAGAGATCATAGAGAATTAGTATAATTTCTTCCTCAAAAATTTGGTAGAATTCGCCAGTGAAGTCAGCTGGCCTGGGTATTTTCTGTTTCAGAAGGTTCCTTTTTTTATTGATTGAATTTCTTTAATAGATGTTGGCCTGTTCATGTTATCTTTTTCTTGTGTGAATTTTGGCAGATTATTTCTTTCTAGGAATAGGTCCATTTTACCTAGGTTATCACATCTGTGGTGATAGGGTTGTTCATAATATTTCTTTATCACTTTTGTGTCTGTGGGATCTGTAGTGATGGCTCTTCTTTCATTTCTGATATTGGAAATTTGTGTTGTTTTTTCCCTCAGCCTGGCTAGAAGCTCATCATTTTTATGATCTTTTCAAAGAACCAGCTTTTGGTTTCATTGATTTTTCTTACTGATTTCCTGTTTTCAATTTCATTGATTTCTGCTCTTTTATTATTTCTCTTTTTATGCTTGCTTTTAATTTAATTTGCTTTCTAGTTTTCTAGAAACTAGTTTCCTAAGGTGGAAGCTTAGATTACTGACTTTCTAATATATGCATTCAGTGTGGATAAACTTCCCTTTAAGCACTGTGTCTGCTTTTCACAAGTTGTGTTTTTCATTTTCAGTTAGTTCAATATATTTTTCAAATTTCCCTTGAAATTTCTTTGACCGTGTGTTACTTAACTCTGTTGTTCAATCTCCAGATACATTGGGCTTTTCCAGTTATCTCTGTTGTTGATTTCTAGTTTAATTCTGTTATAGTCTGGAACAGACAGCGTATGATTTCTGTCCTTTTAAATTTGTGAAAGTGGATGTGGTCTGTTTTGCCATGTGATCTTGAAATGAATGTATGATCTGCTCCTGTTGTGGAGTAGTCTAGATTTCATTTGTATCTGGCTGATTGTTGGTGCTTTTGAGTTCAGCTGTCTTTCCTAATTTTCTGCCCGTTAGATCTGTCCATTTCTGATAAAAGAATGTAAAAATAATTTTTTCTTGCAGTTCTGTCAGTTTTTGCCTCATTTATTTTGATTCTCTTTTGCTAGGCACACCTGTATGAAGGCTTATTGTGTCTTCTTACCCATGTAAGATACATGGACCCATGTATCTTGGAGTGGTGACTTATTTGTCCCTCACATGATGCCCCTCTTCATCCTTGAGAACTTTCCTTGCCTTGAGATCTGCTCTGCTGGAAGTTAATATAGCTACTCCCTCTTTCTCTTCTTTTCTCTCTTTCTTTCTTCGTTCCTTCAAGTGTTTATTAGAAAGTATAGATAGTAAGTTTTTAAAAAAATTCTATCTGACCAGTTACTAGCTATATTGCTTTGGGCATGTTATTTGAATATTAGTTTTTTCCCCTAGAAATGGCATCTACTAGCAGGTGCAGTGGTGTTAAGAAGTACATGGAGGGGCACTTGGGTGGCTCAGTGGGTTAAAGCCTCTGCCTTCGGCTCAGGTCATGATCCCGGGGTCCTGTGATCGAGCCCTGCATTGGGCTGTCTGCTTAGTGGGGAGCCTGCTTCCCCCTCCCCCCTGCCTGCCTCTCTGACTTCTTGTGATCTCTGTCTGTCAAATAAATAAATCTTAAAAAAAAAAAAAGTACATGGAAATTGCCTTGTGTGCTATGATTTCCTTTCTACTACTGACTGTTAGCGTGGTTATCTTTCTCTGTCCCTTTACTTTAAAAAAAAAATTTTTTTAAGATTTATTTATTGAGAGCACGCAGAATGAGGTGGGGGATAGGCAGAGGGAGAATCTTAAGTAGGTTGTGCTGAGCACAGAGCCTGACGTGGGGCTCGATCTCACAACCCTGAGATTAACAACCTGAGCTGAAACCAAGAGTCGGATGTTTAACCAACAGCCACCCAGGTGCTCCTCCATCCCTTTACTTTAATCCTTAATGTGTCTTTACTTTTAAAGTCAGTTTCTTGTAGACAGTGTATAGTTGGGTCTTATTTCCTGATTCACTCTCACAGTTTATCTTTTATTTGGTGTATTTAATCATTGACATTTAAGGCGACTATTGATATAAGTGGATTAATTTCTACTGTTTTTTTCCCTTTTTTAGAATAAAAGAGCACGTACATGAGCAGGGGTGGGGAGGGGCAGAGGGAGAGAGAATCTTAAGCAGGCTCCACGTCCAGCCCAAGGTGGGACTCAGTCTCACAACCCTGAGATCATCACCTGAGCTGAAGTCCAGCGTTGGGCACTTAACTGAGCCACCCATGTGCCTCCCTGCCATTGTGGTTTTTTGTTTTTGGGATTTATTTTTAAAGATTTTTATTTATTTGACAGGGAGAGGGAACACATGCAGAAGGAATGGCAGAGGGAGAAGCAGGCTTCCCACTGAGCAGGGAGCTCCCCCCACCCATGCAGGATCCCAGGATGCCGGGATCACTACCTGAGCTGAAGGCAGACGCTGAAAAACTGAGCCACCCAGGCGCCCCCGCCATTGTGGTTTTCACTGAGCATTTTCTATAATGCCATTTTCTCTTTCTCCTTAGCATATCAATTATTTTTTACATTTTTTTATTGGTTGCCCTAGAGCCTGCAGTACATATTCACAACTAATCTGAGTCCACTTTGAGGTAACACTTCATGGGTGTTTGAGTACGTCGTGATAACAGAATAGCGCCAGTTCTCCCTCCCATCCCTGGCATCGTTGCTGGCGTGTGTTTCACTTGTGTGCGAATACACACATAAACGTACGTGATTGAATAAATCATTGCTATTATTTTGAATAAAACTATTAGGTTAGTTAAGAATAAGAAACATAAAGGTTTTAATTTCACCTTCGCTTATTCTCTGATGCTCTTTGTTTCTGTAGATCCCAATATGCTTTTCCTTCTCAAGATCTTTTCTAACATTTCTTGCAAGATAAATTTAATGGTGACAAATACCCTCCATTTTTCTTTGAGAAAAAGCCTTTGTTTCTCCTTCACTTTCAGAGAATAATTTTGTGGGTTCAGGGTTTTATGATGGTAGGTTTTTTCCTCTCAACAGTTTAAATATTTGCTTCACTTTCTTCCTTTTTACATGGTTTCTGAGAATTTATTTTTTTTTATTATTTTTTTTTTAAAGATTTTATTTATTTATTTGACAGAGAGAGATTACAAGTAGGCAGAGAGAGAGAGAGAGAGAGGAGGAAGCAGGCTCCCTGCTGAGCAGAGAGCCCGATGCGGGACTCGATCCCAGGACCCTGAGATCATGACCTGAGCCGAAGGCAGCGGCTTAACCCACTGAGCCACCCAGGCGCCCGGTTTCTGAGAATTTAGATGTGATTCTTATTCTTACCTTTTCTGCTCAGTAGGTAGGATGTTTTTCTACACTGATTTCTTTCACGATTTTTTTATCTTTGCTATTTCAGGTTTCTGAAGTATGAGTACGATACGCCTATGTATAGTTTTTGGCATTTGTTCTGTCTGGTGGCCTCTGAGCTTTCTGGATCTGTGATTTGGTGTCAGACATTAATTTGGGGGAAACTCTTGGTCATGATCGCTTCAGGTCTTGCTTCTGTTCCTTTCACTCCTGCTCCTGGTTGTCCCATTTCTTTGGCCCTTGCCCGCAGTTCTCGGGTTTTCTGTTCCGTCCCCTGGTCTTTGTTCTCCTTGCCTCGCAGCTTTGATGGTTTCTGTCGCCAGATCCTCAAGCTCAGCAGTTCTTACCTCAGCCGTATCCAGTCTCCTGACGAGCCCACCAGAGACTTCATCCTTCATCTCTGTCAGTGTTTTCTGGTCTCTGGCATTTCTTTTGATTCTTAGAATTTACATTATCATCTATTCTTTTTTTTTTTTTTTTTTTTTAAATAGAGTGAGGGAGAAGGAGAGAGAGAATCTTAAGCAAGCTCCATGGCCAGCATGGAGCCCAAGGCGGGACTTGATCTCACAACTGTGAGATCATGACCTGAGCTGAAATCAAGAGTTGGATGCTAAAATGATTGAGCCACCCAGGCCACCCCCATTATCATTTCTTCCATGCTCTACTTTTTCCATTAAACGCATAGTATATTAATTACAGTTTTTAAAAAATTTCCTGGTCTGGTAATTTCAACATTCTTGCCATACCTACCTCTGATTCTGATGCTTATTCAGTCTCTGTTTCTGGCCTTTGTTGCGTGACCTTACAACTTTTGTTGTAAGGCGGACATGATGTAGGTGAGAGGAAGAGCCAGCAGTAAGCGGCCTTTGGTGATGTGGTAAGCTGTGGAGGAGGGGGACCTTTCTGTAATCCTGTGATAGCCCCTCAGTCTTCTGGGGAGGTTTGGCTCCTGGACTAAGAACCATACACCTGCTTCTCAGTTCCCCCCAGCTCCCTAGGGGGGACAGGATGGCCAGAATGGGCTGCAGTTGGTTATTTTTCTTCCCTCAAATAGTTCTATTCTGGTAATAAGAGACTTTCTCCAAGATCAAGCCTCGTTAAGATCGAAATGTTCTGGTATATTTCAAAATGGTTTATTTCCTCCTCCTTGTGCTGGAAGCATGAATGGGTTTTCTCCATTACTCGCTGTGAGGGCCAGAAGGACTCCTTAGAGGTAGAACTCAACGAAGTGTGGGGTTCCTCTTAAGATGGGTTCCCCGTAGAGTAGTTATCTCTCAGAGCTGTCCACCCTGAGCCTGAACCAGCCCATCAGTTCCAGTTCAGTGTTTCCTCTCCTGGCCCTGAGCTTCGGGCTCCTGTCACTTGTGATGATGGGAAAGGTTGACTTTTTGGCTTGCTTTTTACTCATTAGGATCAAGTAGTGACTTCTAAGTTCCTTACATGCCAAACTGGAAACCAGAAGTCACAAATGAATTTTTCATATTCTGCCACTTGGGACTTTAGGTTCTGGGCTTTATTTGTTACTTCTTTGGGGAAGTTTTGCTGTTTAGAATTGGCTTTCCAGAATGTTTTTGCTCTCTTAATATGCCTTTTTACTTTGTATAGGTGGCACAGGAGTGGATCAGCTCTCCAAACAAAGAAAAATTCTATCAGTTGCATTTACGAAAATTTCCTGCTGATTATAAAAAATACTGGGAGTTTGTGGGTAAGTTCTTTCTTCTGTAATTTAAAATACATAATAATTGGAGATTTCTGTTGAGGAAACCTTATCGTCATTTGAATTTTCTGGGACATAGATTTCCTAAGCTGAATTTGTAACCTCTTAAAAGGAATGTTTTAAGCCTTAATTAGAGGGGTGCCTGGGTGGCTCAGTCGTTAAGTGGCTGCCTTTGCCTCAGGTCATGATCCCAGGGTCCTGGGATTGAGCCCCACATTGGACTCCCTGCTCAGCGGGGAGCCTGCTTCTCCATCTCTCACTCCCCCTGCCTGTGTTCCCTCTCTCACTGTCTCTTTCTGTCAAATGAATAAATAAAATCTTCAAGGAAAAAAGAAGTCATAATTAGAATAATTACTGGGACAGTTATGAATGTAAAATTCATGGTTTTAACCATTCTGTAGAGTATCACAGGCCAGAGTGGAAGCTGGACATGGAAGATATGGTGAGTGAAGGGAGCTTGACAAGATTGGTTGGGGGAGGGCGTCCCCAAATAACAGTGTTGATAGATTCTGAGTAAATCTTTCTATTTGCTCATTTCATCATTGGTCTGAAACACATATCACACTTAGGCATTAGTTATTAATCAACCATTCAGAACTCTTTAAAACAAGAAGTACAAATCCTCTTTTGCCTCGCCCTCTTACCCCCAATCCATCCTGCGCCATAGAGGCAGTGAAGATAAAAAGGACGTGTGTGTATATTTTGGAGGAAAGGTATTAATATGTTCATTGTAGGACACTGAAATAACATTAGCAGAAAAATAAGTATCACCAATTCCAATCATTCCAAGATAGTCCTATGAAAATAGTAGTGTCTATCTTACTGTGAGACTGTCTACTCACCAGTGTGAGTTGTGCATATGTGAATGTAGTAGGGTCATTTTACCTATACGTTAATGACATTTTTCATTCATTCAGCAAATGTTTATTATCTTTATAGTACCATAGGATATAATTTTAGATGCTAGGTATATAGCTGTGAAGAAAACATAAGATTCCTGCCTTCATGAAACTTAAATTTTACTTAATTTTATTTAATATATTGTGTCTTTTCAGAGTTCCTACGTAACAGTATATTTAATATTTGTGGTTATTCCATTGTAAGTATATTCTACAAATCACTTAACCAGTGGTGTCTAGTTAGACATGTACATTGCTTATAGTTTTCCCTGTTGTGAACACTAGGTCAGACAGCGTGCATATTTTACGACTTGTTCCCTATTGGCTCTGCCTACCAAAAGGAACATCAGTTTCACTTCTAACAGGAAGATGTAAGATGTAAGAATGTACATCTCCCTCATTTGCTAGCTTCAACTTTGTTTTCCAGTTTTATGAATGTAAAGTATATCTCATCTGAGGTTATAATTTTGTTCCCAAATCTTTTTTGATCATGAGTATTCTTAGTGAGGGGAATGTGCCCTTCTTCCTCCTCCCCCCCCCTTTTTTTTTAAGATTTTATTTTTATTTGGAGAGAGAGTGCAGGAGTGAGGGGAAGGGCAGGAGGAGCAGAAGAGGGACAGAAGCAGACTCCCTTCTCTGCAGGGCTCCATCCCATGACCCTGAGATCAGGACCTAAGCCGAAATCCAAAGTTGATCACTCAACCTACTGAACCACCCAGGCGCCCCCCACACACCTTTTTTTTTGTTAGGAATGTTGTTTTCCTCTTAATGTATGTGCGTTGTAAATTGCTTTTTGTAGTTTGTTACTGATTTTGAGGCACAGTTTCTACACATGTTCAAAACTGTACTAATTTCTTTATGGTTCTGACTTCGGGTTTTTATTGTTTATTTTGTTTTTTGTTGTTTTTTAAGATTTTTAAAATTTATTTTTGTGAGAGAGAAAGAGTGTTCCTGAGCATTGGGTGGGGGTGGTGATGGGGCAGAGGGAGAAACAGACTCCCTGCTGAGCAGGGAGCTCTATGTGGGGCTCAGTCCCAGCACCCTGGGATCCTGACTGGAACCAGAGGCAGATGCTCAACCCACCGAGCCACCCAGGCCTGAGTCTGGTATTTCTCGTAGTAGTTTTGTATTTCTTTTAAATATTTAAATCACAAATTTATCTGGCATTATCTTGATCATAGTATCTATTCTTTAACTTCTTTCATTTAACCTGTGTGTAAACTTGATCAGTTTTGTGTGGCATCACAACGTTCAGTGATTCACTAGGACAACTCACAGGAATTAACATATATTCATGCTCATGGTTGTGACTGTTATGGTAAGAGGTTGCAAAGCAGAATCAGCAAGGCGGGAAGCACATTTGGGTGAAGGACAGACGACACCGGGAGCAAGGCTGAGAGTCCTCTCCCAGTAGAGTCGCATGCAGTGTACTTTACTTCCTAGTACTGAGCTGCACAGTGCATGGCTTGCAGAATGTTCCCTACTAGGGAAACTTGTTGGAGATTCAGTGCCCAAAACACCCTCTGCCAGCCTAAATTCCTGACTTCAGAAGGATAGCAGGCGTTTGGCACAGACCATATTCTTTTTGCAAACACTTGAGGCACAGCGAGCCATTCTCATTAGCAAATGATAATCCCAGGATCGAGGATCCCACATGCCAAGGGCCACCCTTGTAAGCAGACCTTTCTAAGGACAGCAGCCTTGCATGTGCTATGTTAAGTCCGTGACACAGCATTTCATGAGCAGTGCCACTGTGATGTTCCTGTCTCAGTGTTGGTGTGAGGGCATTTTGTTGAGTCCTGGGGTGGATTGTGGAGTCTCTGGGTATGTGTGTGTTCAGGCTGACTAGGTCACGCCTGGCCTGTTGAGCATCATGCCCCACCGACAGTGTGCGAGAAGTCATGTGGTTCCAGGTTTCCACCAGCATGTTTGTATTGACTGCCGTGTTAGTTTTACCCATTGTGCCAGGTTTGTATTGTGGCCTTTTGTGGTTTTATTTTGTCCTACCCTTGTTTCCAGTGAGGGTGAGCACCTTTTTATGATTTAGTAGATGGTTCAGTAATCTCTTTCGGGAAGTGCCTGTTAAAAGTTATTGTTAATTTTCTGTTACCTCTTTCTTACTGATTTGTAGGAGTTCCTTATATGATCTGGATACACGCCATTCTCTCAGTTTGGCTTGCATTTTGACTCTCACTGATGTCTTTAAAAGTTTTATTCCTATTAAGAATTTTATTATTTATGTAAGTCATCTGTACACCCAATGTGGGGCTCAAACTCATGACCCTAAGATCAAGAGTTGCATGCTCCCCCGAACAAGCCAGCCAGGCAGTTCTAGAATTTATTTTTTATTATTTTTTAAAAGAATTTTATTTATTTATTTGACAGAAAGAGATCACAAGTAGGCAGAGCAGCAGGCAGAGGGGAGGGAGAAGCAGGCTCCCCGCTGAGCAGAGAGCCCAATGTGGGGCTCGATCCCAGGACCCTGAGATCATGACCTGAGCCAAAGGCAGAGGCTTAACCCACTGAGCCACCCAGATGCCCCTAGAATTTATTTTTAACACAGCAAATGCATCTTTCTTTCTTTCTTTCTTTTTTAAACTCACAACCCTGAAATCAAGACCTGAGCTTAGTCGTTGGTCACTCAGTGGACTGAGTGAGCCACCCAGGTGCCCCTCTCTGTTTTTTTTTTTTTTTAATGGTTAGTGTTCTGTACCTCATTTAAGAAACCTTTCCCTGCTGCAGATCATAAATGTGTTATCTTAACATCTAGAACAGGTGTCAGCAAACTCCAGCTTGCAGATCTACCCCATATCCTGTTTTTGTACTGCCCTAGAGTAAGGTTTTTATGTTTTTAAAGATAAATTTTTTAAAGATTTTATTTATTTATTTGAGAAAGAGAGGATGCATGAGCCAGGGAGGGGCAGAGGGAAAGAGAGATGCAGACTCCCTGTCAAGCAGGGAATACGATGCAGGACTTGATCCCAGGACCCTGGGATGCTTTAACTGACTGAGCCACCCAAGGTGCCCCAAAGAACTTTGAAAAGAAGATGATGAATATGCTGCAGACCCTGTATGTGGCTTGCAAAGAAGTTGTTTGGCTCTTCACAGAAAAAGTTTTCAGCTCCTTTTCTAGAGAGTTCATTGTTTTGTCGACCTGGAATTTATTTTTACGTATGAATGGGATGTGTAGGGGTCATGTCTCATTTTTTTTCCAAATGGAGTTGTGGTTTTCCCAATATTATTTATTGAAAAAACCATCCTCTTCATGCTCTGCAGTGCCATATTTGCCATAAATCTAGTGTCCATTTTACTCATGGATTTCTTTTCTGGACCCTGTTCTTTGGATCATTTGCCTACCCTTGTGCCCACATCACATTGCCCAGTTACTTAGTCCAGCTTTATAATGCGTTTTAAAACCAACTGAATAGTTTCTTCTACCTGGTTTTGCCTTAAAAGTGCCTTAGCACTTTTTGTCTGAGTTCCCATATAAATTTTAGAGGAAAAAATGGGGAAATTGGGCAAGAATTGACATCTCTTTTTTTGAGAATTGACATCTTTCTAATAATTTTCTAATTTGTGAATAAGAATTATATCCAGTTATCTTGGTTTATTTTCAGTCATGTTTTAGAGTCTCTTATGGAGAGGTTTTGCATATCTTCTTTGGTTTGCTTTTTGTGGGGCTGGGGCATCATTTGTAATTCAATGAGTATCTCTAAAAGGTACAGACCTCTAAGATTTTATAATAAGATAAAATTTTACTGCTAAAGTATTAAGTTATCCCTTAATGTCAGATAGTTAGTCAGTGTTCAAATTTCCAATTTCATTATAAGTAACAATTTTTTTCAGCCAATTTGAAATAAGGTCCAAGTTAGGTCCACACATTAACACTAGTTGATGTCTTTTGAACTGTAATTTTCTCATTCTGCTTTTTTTTCCCCCCTTTGTAATTTGTTGAAGAAGCTGAATTGTTGATCTTTTAGAATTACTGCCTGTACTTGTTGATTGTGCCCCCTGGTGTTGGGTGTTGTGTTTTTCTCTCTTTTGCATTTCTTAGAAATTGATAGTTGTATCTAGAGATATGGTCCGATTCAAGTTTGATTTATAATTTTTGACAAAACTGTCTCATAGATGGTGGTAAATATTCCTTTATTAGGAGGTGAGTGATCTTTAATTTCTCTTTTAGAAATATTTGTAGCTGTGGATGCTTAATACCTAAATTAGCTTATTAAAGGTACAAAATGGTGACATTTTTATTTGATAATTTCTTCATTTATAGTTGGAATAATTCCATAAGGACATTTCTGTATATTATTTGGTTATTCTGTATTGTGCTTTATAAAGAAAGGTAGAAAAGTACTTGACTCTTGACCAGTTTTTAAAAAGTGAATTAACCTGAGTTAATTCACTGCAAGCACTGGTGTTGACCAGTTAATTAATTAATTTCATAAATTCATGGACTTAAATATACTTGTGTTTCTATCCAGTATAATGTAAGCCCTTTAGATAGGACCCTTACAAGTCTTTGAGAGCTGACTTGCTATCTGATATGACCAATATCATCTGTATTCTTTTATCCCGTATCTGAACTTGCAGTTTTCTAAGTATTCTGAGAATCCTGTAGAAGAAAACGGTATTTCAAGAATAATATGATTGATAGAATAATACACTGTATGTATGAACAAGTAATACATGTAAACATAAGAATACAGAAAGGTTGAAAAAATAAAAGTTTGGAGAAGGGCACTCACACAAACCCTATCAACAGAGGGTGTGTTTAGGGGTGCCTGGGTGGCTCAATTGGTTGGGCATCCTGCTCTTGAGCTCGGCTCAGGTAGTGACGTCAGGGTCACAGGGTCAGCCCCACGTCTGGCTCTGTGCTCAGCAGGTAGTCACCCATACATATGTGCACACACTTTCTCTCTCTCTCTCTCTCTCTCTCAAATAAAATCTTTTAAAAAAGGATGTTTAGCTTTGTTAATATCAGACTAAATAGATTGTAAGACAAGAAGAAACCTTACATACAAAGGGAATTTTGCACGAGTTTAGTTCAGCAGAAGAGATGACAATTCTCAATGTCTACATACCTAACAGAATATATAAAGAAAAAAACTAAGTGGCGCCTTGATAGCTCAGTCAGTTAAGCGCCTGCCTTGGACTCAGGTCATGGGATTGAGTTCGTGTCGGGCTCCGGAGCATGCATCTCCCTCTCCCTCTGCTGTTTCCCTGCTCATGCTCTCTGGTGATCTCTCTCTCTCTCTCTGTCAAATAAATAAAATCTTTAAAAAAAAAAAAAAACTAGAGAACTAGATATACTAGAACTAGATAGAATTAGATAGAACTAGAGTATACTTTTTACAACATATATGAGACTTTGAACTTTTAAATAACCACAGGTGAATTGTTGAAAGCATACCATAAAATGAAACACAATAGAAGTGAACCTAATTGTATATTACATGTATTACCTTTTGTTTTGGTTGAATACTTCTACTTTTTTTCTCATTTCGAAATTTTACTTTTTCTTCTTGTTTGGAAATTGTATCTCAATTTACACATTTTTTGCTGTTTTAAAACAGTAAGGTTAAAACTTAAAACATGCACCCTTGAGTTATCAAAATCTATAGTTTTTTTTTTAAGATGTTTATTTATTTATTTGACAGACAGCGATCACAAGTGGGCGCCCAAAATCTATAGTTTTAGTAGCTCTTTTTTGAGTGTCTCCGTAGGTGAGGCAAACCTTTTAAACTGTGTGAGATAGGGGCACCTGGGTGGCTCAGTGGGTTAAAGCCTCTGCCTTTGGCTCAGGTCATGATCCCAGGGTGCTGGGATCGAGCCCCGCATCGTGCTCTCTGCTCCGAGCCTGCTTCCCCCTGTTTCTCTGCCTGCCTCTCTGCCTACTTGTGATCTCTGTCTGTCCGATAAATTAAAAAAAATAATAAAATAATAAAATAATAAACTGTGTGAGATATAATCTATAGCTGCCAGGACAGTCCTTGGTTGTTGATGAATCCTACCAGTTGGTGTGTTCTTCTTTCCATGTGCCTTGCTTATCACTGGAGAGTGTTGGTCATTTGGAAAGTTATTTATAAAACTAATTTGAGGCCTGGGATGATTCTGTCTTCCTCCAAAGAGGATTTTCCTTTGTTTCTGCCAGACTTCTCAGGGTACCTTTGATGTGGGATCATCTAGATCTGGTTTAAGGCATTGGGCTTTTCTAAAGTGCCCGGCTGTTTGGAAGCTGGGCTCTTGCCCATGTCAAGGCACGTTTGCTGCTTCCTCATGCTGGGGCGTAGTCCTGAGGCCTCCTTCATAGTCCCAGTGTGAAGCATATAGAGGTGCCTGGGTCCCCACTCCCACTCTATACAGGCCCTGGACTCCAGTTTTTGTCTTATACCATCCCAGGTATGGCCTGGCCTCTTGGCTATCATTCCAAGAACGGTTCACATGTCTCTAGGGGGAAATGACAGGGCTGCCTCCACTGGATTTCCACATTCCTCTGGATCTCAACGTAGTAGTTCTTCACTGTTGTAATTGCTCTCTGATATCGTCACATAGATCTTTCTTGCCTGCCAATTTTTATTTATTGTTTTAAAAAGATTTTATTTATTTTGAGAGAGAGGGTGCGTGCATAAGCAGGGGGAGGGGCAGAGGGAGGGGGAGAAGCAGACTCCGCATTAAGCAGGGAGCCTGATGCGGTGCTCCATCCCAGGACCCTTGAGGTCATCACCTGAGTCGGAGCCACCTAGGCACTCCATACCTGCTACATTTTAAAATCTTGTCTGGAGTTACTGGTTCTGTCTGCCTAAACCCAGTGCCTCATATTTTAGTTCACTATACGGTTACTGGATCTGGTGGTTGGTGCTCAACTTTTTTGTTGTAATACTCGCTGCTTTCCCAGCCCCCGTGGTTGACAACTAGCCTCTCTCCCTTGTTTGAAATGCCCCAAGTAGGCTCAGATTTCTTATATGTCTTTGGATCTGTTTTGGGGTATTCTTCTGGGATTTTGAAAGTGAGGAACAAAAAAGAATTTCTTGGTTAAAAACTAAAACTTTAAGGAAAGGAAATTTACTAGCTACTTTTGAATATTATGATTTTATTTTGGCTTTTTAGCCATTTTTTGGTAACAATTTTATTTATTTATTTATTTATTTATTTATTTATTTATTTGAGAGAGAGAGAGATCACAAGTAAGCAGAGAGGCAGGCAGAGAAAGAGGGTTAGGGCAGGGCAGAGAGCCAGACTGGAGGCTCGATCTCAGGACCGTGAGATCATGACCTGAGCTGAAGGCAAAAGGCTTCACCCACTGAGTCACCCAAGTGTCCCCTTTTTAGCCGTTGTTAAGAAGCATTTTATAATACTGTGTAATCTGTATTTGAGAATGTTGACTGACTCAGAGTATTACTTTGAAGTAGATTACAACATCTTGTGCTGTATACTTGGTTGAACTTAGTACAAGGGTTTAATATCCTTTAAGTTAATCGCATTTAAAATAATTCTGTTAGAGTCAATGCCAACTTCTTATCGTTTCATAGTTCATCTTGAGGAATGTGAACTCGCTAAACAACTTCATCCAAAGGAAAATGATTTGGTGTTTTTGATTCCCGAAAGACAAAACGGAGAGAATAAAGATACAGAGAGAGATCACATGGAAGATCTCCGTGATTACCACTGCGCGTATGTTCATAAGTTTCGCCGCACTTCCGTCAGTAAGTACACGACGAGACTGTGAAGAGGAATCTGTGAGATATAAGCTCATCTTTTAATTCCCTCGGAGCTGTGCTTTACCAGCCACATACTTGTTATGCGTATTCGAGACATGTATTTGCCAGGTTACTTGCCTTCCAGAGTCCTTGTTTAGTTTTTCTAGACTTACCTGGGAAAGGCCCAGTACTTACTGGGCTAGACTTATGATTTAAAAGCTTTCTTTTGTAATGTCCTCTTGTTCTGACACATTCCTTCATCTGTCGTTGGGTTTGTTATTAAACAATAGTTTGCAAACCAGCTATTTTTGTATATTAAATCACAACCTTGGTGTCGTGGCTAAGTATCAGTGAGAAGACCAAACACGTAAGTCACTACAAGGCAACTTGAAGAGTTTGCTGTTTCCATTGCTCCCATCCCTGGTGCTGTAGGGACCGTTCTCCAGGGAGTAGCATCACAGAAGTAAGGTCAGCACCTGCTGTGTGCCCAGCCACATGCCCTGTCCGTCTTGTGCTCTCTTCTCGTCTTCCTCAAAGCCTTGCAAAGCAGTAGGAGTTGTGTGTTCTCTGCTCATCAGGATAGGAAGGCTCAAGGCTTCAGTGCTCACCCAGGCGCACGCTCAGTAACGTGTGGTCAGCCCGGAAATGAAACCTGCGTTTGTTTAACCGCAGTGTCGCCCACATTCTTCTTTGTAGGCCAAGTGGCCTTTTTAACACTACCGCTTCCTTAGTCTCAATTATGTCACGAGAACATGAGTTCATTATTCCTTCGCCTTTTTGCAAGTAGTCTTAAAAACGAAACTCCTTGGGGTTCAGCGTCGTGCCGCACTGTAGCTGGCGGGCCGCACTTCAGCTGGCGGGCCGCACTTCGAGTGTGTTCCAGCTCAGTGCTTCTGTAGATTGTGTTTGGGCGAGTAGCCGGAGGGGTGCATACATAGCTCAGTAAGGGCTTTTGACTCTTGCAAATGACGACATGCACCAGATTTCTGTTTCTGAGTATTCTCCTTCTAGCTCCTCAAGCACCCAACTGTCTGACCTCGCCATTTGCAAATCTGTCAGACAAAAAAAACAAAGGAAGCACTTGACTGTCTGCCTGACGTCTACTATTCCTTCTGTTTTTCCCACGTCAGCACGTGGGGCCTGCGTTTTTCTAGTTGCTCAGACCCAAACCCCTAGGCATCCTTGTTGCTTTCTTTGTCTCACACCCTACGTGTAATTCATCAGGAAATCATGTTGACTCTTCGCGAAGTATCCAGGATCCAAGCTGTGTGTCTGCTCCTGCCTCCTGGTCCGCACAGCCGTCCACTGCACTGCCTCCTGGTGGTTTGTTGGCTTCTGTGCTTTTCCCCTTGCAATTCCATCTTCCCCCACAGTGAGAGTGATTCTGCTAATGGGTGACTTCAAGCGTGTCCCTCCCCGGTACAGCGCTGCCCTGGGGTTTTCTACCTGACTCGAGGTAATATTCGGTCGGTATCGTGGTCTGCAGAGCCCTGTAAGATGGAGACCCTGTCCTCTTCTCTGACTCCCACCGCACTCCTCTCCCTGCTCCCCCCACGCCCTGTGCACGGCTACTCCAGTCACACCCTTGCTTCATGGCCTTTGCCAGTAAATACCCTCTCCCCCGACAAGGGCGTGGTTTTCTCAGTTATTTCAAGTTTCTGCTCAGGCGCAGTCTTATCTGGAAGACCTTCCCTGACTTGTCCATGATGGTAACACATCCTCATCACGTTGTCATCCCCTTTCTCTGCTTTTCTTTCTTTCTCTTTTTTTTTCTTTTTCTTTTATTTTTTCTTTTTTGAAGATTTTATTTATTTGACAGAGCGAGAGAGCATAAGAAGTAGGCAGAGAGGCAGGCAGAGGGGGAGGGGGAAGCAAGGAGACGGATGCGGGGCTCGATCCCAGGACCCTGAGATCGTGACCTGAGCTGAAGGCAGAGGCTAAACCCACTGAGCCACCCAGGCGCCCCGTTTACTCTCTTCTTTCTTCACACTGCTCCTCACCGCTGACGTTTTTGCTTGGTTATCTGCTTCCCTCTTCTAGGAAAGAATTACCTGGTTCTTAGGAACCATTCAGTAAGCATTTGAATGAATTACTTGAACAATATGTCATACAAAAGACATGAATTATAAAATACATAATTCTGAATAACCTTATTTTAGCTGGACAGTATTATTCATTGGTAACTGAAATTGCTTTTTCTCCTTCTTGATAATAGTGCGCAACGGGAAGTCTGAGTGTTCCCTTTCCATCCAGACTCAAGATAATTTGCCAGTCAATTTAAATGAGCTCGTGAAATGCATTGTGATCAGTTCTCTGGTAACTACACAAAGGAAGTTGAAAGCCATGTCTTTGTTGAGTGGACGGAACCAACTGGCCAGAGCTGTTCTGAATCCCAACCCTATGGACTTCTGTACGAAAGATTTACTAACTACAACATCTGAGAGAATTGTGAGTCATGGCTAAACGAGAATGAAAAGTCTGAAAATTCTGTGTCAGAACATGACAGCCTCATGTGTGTTTCTTCATCACACATTCCCGTGCGTGCTGGACAAGCCGCGTCCCTGTGCGCGCACAGCAACAGCATGTGGCGCTGCATTTTCTTTGGTGTGGCATAGTCTATGTTTCGTTACTCAGCTTACCTCAGGAAAAAGGCATAGTGCAATAAAGAATTGAAAGTATGGTTAGAGAGGAGCCCTAAAATGTGAAATGAGCATTCTACGTAAATGCTTGTTAGGTGGTGACAATTCAGAAGTAGCAGTGGGTTAATTTTGAGTTACTATTGCAATTAAAAGATCGATGGAGAATTGATGGGTGAAGTTGCCATTTCACTTGGGCCCATGTTCTCCCTCTCAGAGCTGTGTATGTTCGTTCCAAGGAAGCAAGAGGAAAGTGGTGGTGTTTGGACTGCGGTTGTGTGCGGGGGCTTTCCGTGCAGCATCATTCACTTTTCATCCTCCCAGGAGAGTCCCATTTAATGGATGAGGTTAGGAGTTTGGAGACCTAGCTTATGAGTGAAACTGAGATTTAAACTTAGATCTGATCCAAAATCTTGGAATGGTTTTTTACTGTCTAAGTAAAGAATAAATAGAAGAAATGTACAGATCAGTTTATTGTGACCCTCTTTGTAAGATTCACAAATAAAAATGCAGTTGTAGTAGTTGTAGATGGGCTGACACCTACAGACACTCACAAATAACTTTCTCTATAGTAGTGAAATTGGTTCTGTCAGTTAAAGATCATTTGGGGTCTTGCCTGATCATAACCAAAGCTTCTGTCTGATAAAGTCTAGAAGAAATTCAAATGGAGTTTTTCTCTTCCTCCTCTCCTGGGCCACTCTAAGAGCAACTCACTCTCACTAATGTCTTTTATATAGATCACCTACTTAAGAGATTTCAACGAAGACCAGAAGAAAGCGATAGAAACTGCATATGCCATGGTCAAGCACTCCCCGTCTGTTGCCAAGATCTGTCTGATACATGGACCACCTGGAACAGGAAAATCAAAAACTATTGTTGGCCTCCTGTACCGCCTCCTGACAGAGGTAGAGCATGTGAGGGCATCAGTGCTGTTAGCCGAGAGCATCGCTTCATGCGAATTAACTGACATGTGTAAATAACTACTACGGGTCTCTCTGCCTGCACTTCTGTGTAGCTTTTTGATACTTGGTGGAACTGTGTCCGAGAAAGAGGTAGCAGAAGGAGAGAAGATTATAAAAGATAACAAAACAGAAAATGCTGTCCTGTGTGACACTGATCTGAAGGGTTAGAATGGTGGTCTTCTGGCTTAATAATGTGTCACGTCTAATGCCAAGAAACTGGAATGTATTCCAGGGCTACATTTTGGTTGGATTGAGTATGCAGTAAAGTAAGTGGACAGTGAGGTGAGGCTCAGAGAAGCCATGATAAAATGTCCTGTTAGAGTCATCTCAGCGTCAACGTAAGCTGTAGGTGCTGTTACTTATTTTTAAGTGTTTATAAGGGGAACTCTCGAACGTACATGGAAGTAGGAGCAAACTGGAAAACTCTAATAGAGCTCATCAGTATCTTTTGTCTGTCTGTCTGTTTGGCGTGTGTGTGTCAAATTGTAGAACCAGAGGAAGGGCCATTCAGATGAAAACTCCAATGCCAAAATCAAACAAAACCGTGTCCTTGTGTGTGCGCCTTCCAACGCAGCTGTTGATGAGCTTATGAAAAAAATCATCCTCGAATTTAAAGAAAAATGTAAAGACAAGAAGAATCCTTTGGGTATGATACTTACATGGCTTTTTATTTGTTTTTGGTTTTGTTCTCAGTGTTTAGTGTTGGCAGCTTGGAATGCCAGAGGGCAAGCCAGTTCTGATGGTAACTTCTGCTTGGGGCCATGGCCCATATGTACTCATCAATTCGTTTAGCAGATTTTATTGAGCATTTATTCTCTGCCAAGGCCCTGTGCTAGGTACTGAGGTTTCAGCAGTGAAACCTTCCAAGAGACAGTAGTGAGGAAGTGGATCGGTGAGCAGTTAGAGTATAAAGCTGGACATTCCGGAAGAGCAGGGAGATGTGGCTGTGTTCAGACAGCTTAGAGTGGCCCTTGGTTCAGTCGTGGAAGGGTTAGGGAAGGCTCCTGGGGGAGATGATGTCTAAGATGAGACCTGGAGAAGAGCAGTTAGGGGTTAGCCATGGGAAGAATTGGTAGGGTGTGGGGAACTCTAGCAGAAGTTTCTTTCAACAGAAGGACTGGAATTGAGAGATCCTTCGTAGGGTACAGCTGGAATGTGATAAGCCCCACAAAGGCGGGGGTTTGGGCGTTGGTTTGCTGCCCTCCCCGGGGAGCTTCAGGCAGTGAGGGCGCGTGGGGACTCTGCTCTTTCCTTGGGGAGGCGCGGGAGTTCTATATTGGGTTTTGACGTCACGTGTACTTCACGTGCTAAGTCAAGAGTTTATAAAAACGCTGGCCTACCACAGGTAGACATTGGAGTGAAAATGTTGGGCCGAAGGATTTCCTGCATCTTCGGTTTTCTGGATAGTGCCAAATTCTCCAAATTCTCCTCAGAAGTGGGCATAGCAGTTCACACGCCCAGGAGCAGCTCCCACACGTCCACAGCGCTGTGGTTCGAACGTGCCTTTCCCTGCGGGCTGAGGGAAGGGGAGGGTGCAGGCATGTGCTGCCCGTGCAGCTGGGCAGGAGTCAGGCCAGGCCAGCCGGGAGTCCGGTTGGAGCTTCCATTCTGTTAGAGAAAAATTGCTGTCTTCTGGCCGTGGAAGAGAACTTGGGTCTTCTGTACTGCATTTTCTTTCCCCTACTTCCAGCTGTCCTGGGCATCCTGAGAGAAATGCCTTGGGCATCTCGCCATTAAGGAAGCTGTTGATTTGGGGGCTTTAGTGTTTACCCTCCTCAGGATAAAGAAGTTCCCTTGTCCTTGGTTTCTGTCCTGAAGGGCTGTTGAGATTTATTGCATGCATTTTTCTTGTTGCATGCATTTAAATGATCATGAAATCTTTTTCTTGAATCTGTTAATGGGGTAAATGGCAGTGTTTTTCTAATGTTAAAATATCTTGGATTCCTAGAATAAGGCCAACTTGGTCATGTATTAATTACTATTTCTTAACACGTTGCTAGATTATTAATGTTTAATTTAGTATTTTGAAATTAGTATTCATGAATAAGGCCAGCCTGTGATTTTTCTTTGTCATATCTTTGTCTAGTTTTTATAAGACTGACTTTGAAAATGGAATTGGGGGTAATTTTTTGTGTATTCTTTACAATGCTTTATATACGACCGAGATCATCTATTCCTTGAAGATTAATTTGTTTTTGCTGTTGTTTTGTTTGTTGCTCTTTGTTTATTGACAGAAGGGTAAGTCTTAATCTACTGTCTGAATATCTTAACTGTTAAAGTTCTATTCGGGTATCTGTATTTTAGTGAGTTTAGCTAATTTGTTGTTTTTCAAGAAAAATCAACACTCCTCTTAGGTTTTTCAGTATATTGGCATAAAGTTGCTCATTATATTCTCATTTTAAAACTCTGAACTGTATTTTGATTGGGCCATCTTTGTCATTCCCTGAATTCTATATTTAGTCCCTAAATCCACCTGGGGCATGGCCCAGGGCTGGAAAGTTCTGGAAGAGAATTTAGTTTTCCCCGCTAAGCTAAGCCCAGGCATAGAGAGCTCCACTTCCCTTCTCTCCTCCCACCTCTTCCGGGCCCTTCCCTTTCCGCTGGCCTTTAGAATCCAGGCCTCCATTGTAGAGTTCCTGTGTCTTCACTGGAGTGGTAGTTTTGCCAGTGTAGACATTTGTCAAACTCTGTAGGACTAAAGATTTTTAAGTATCTGCATTTTATTGAATGTAAATGTAAAAAAAAAAAAAATTCTGAGCACTAGACAGTGCTAGCCCTGACTCCTCCTGCTCCCCTGGGGAAGCCTCAGCAGCCTGTGGGCTTTCAACTCTTGTTTTGAGTTTTCTCTGTTTTTGGCCCCTAGGAATTTCTCTTCCATTTCTGTGAGCTTACCCTGCAGTTTAAAGGAGTCTGTTTTAATTTGTGGCGCATTTCTAGATATTTATAGGGGGTGAATGTCTAGGTAATTTCGTTTACCTTTCTGGTGGAAACACAAGTAAGTTAGCAGTTTTGAAACCTTCAAGTAAATGTTGACCAGAGAAGGTGGCTTCAAATTTAGAAGATTGAGCTGAACTAGAAACAAAAATATGTTGTGGACAGCTGCTTAGTAAGTCATTCATTCATTCAGTACACATTGATTGCACTTCTGCCAGCCACTGTCGTAGCCAGTGACCACAACAAAACCTATTCCAGGGAGGGAGATCGACAATAAACGAATAAGGACGTGGTCTGTCAGACGGGGTAAGTGCTGATGGCTGTCACTTAGCCCCGTGATGGAGTGAGAGATGTTTAGCTTAAATAACATCTCAAATATGGAGACCTAAAATAAGGGTGTGGTTAGCTGCCACATCTGTGACATTTCCACTGTTTGCAGTTATCAACTCCGCAATTTCCAGCCCCTTGTGTCCCTTAGATTCTGGAGTAGCAGCATGATGTGGAATAGAGTTTTAAAAACTTTGTTGTGACTGCTCCATAGAAAAGGATTTGATAGTAAAATATGATTCTGTCAGGGAATAAAAGTATGTATTCATAAATGAAAGTCTGTATATACCTGATCTATCCTGTGGTTAAGAAATCTGTCCTATTTAACTCCCCTTCCCCAAATGTACTTTACTGTGGAATAGTATTCAGAACATAGTTTGAGAAATGTTGGTATGACTGAATCTCAACTTTGTAATGTCCTATTTATGCAACCTCTGTAGCTTTTATTAGGTGGAAATGGTAAGTACTCCCCCGTAGGGTGATTATGAGTATCTACTGTGTATGGAGCCTCCAGTGTGGTTGCAGGTGTGGAGTTCTTGATAGTTAATGTTGGTTCCCTTCCCTGATTGTTAATATGCTTGCTGAGAAATAGATACTACACGTGGAAATTGGCAGTGTCCTTATTAATCTCTAAGTATGATTTTTTTATCAACAGGAAACTGTGGAGATATAAATTTAGTACGTCTTGGTCCAGAAAAGTCTATTAATAATGAGGTCCTAAAATTCAGTTTGGATAGCCAAGTTAACCACAGAATGAGTAAGTACTATTAAGGCACAAACTGACATTACTTTGTTTCCTTTTATGTGATAGGTGATGTGTTGGGCATTAAAGGTATTTTGGAGAAACTCGAAATAGCCTTGCTTTGAGAACTAATTTTTCTTCTCATTGTATATGCATATGTGTATATTTATGAGAATTGTCATATCATTCTTTTTTTTTTTTTTTTTTTTTTTTTTTAGAAAAAGACTTACCTTCTCATGTTCAGGAAATGCATAGAAGAAAGGAATTTCTAGATCGTCAACTAGATGAACTTTCCCGCCAGCGTGCTTTATGCCGAGGTGGAAGGGAAATGCAGGTACCTACACGTTTCTTGATGGGTGTTTTTTAATAGCTGATAAGTATAGAAGCTAGTGATGAATATTTGATACCATTGTTTTATTGTGGAATAGCATAATTTGTGTATAAAGATGTATACAAAAGTGATATGCCTTATATTAGGGATTAAAAAGCTCTCTAGAAAGGAAAGGTAGAAATAATTTAAACTTTGCAGGCCATATGGTCTCTGTTTCAGCTACTCAGCTCTGTTGTAACATAAAAGTAGTGATAGATAATACATAAACAAATGTATGTGGCTGTGTTCCAATAAAACTTTATTTATAAAAACAGATGGTGAGCTGAATTTGGCCCACAGGCTGTAGTTTGCTCTTGTCTGGCTTGTATTAAAGCTGTAGTGAATTTATTAGATATGTTTCAGTTGCAAGTTAAACCCACATTAGACAAAAAGGGAATTCACTCACTCATATACCTAGGAACTCTGGGAGGGATTAGCTTCAGCATGGCTGATCCAGAGGCTCAGATGCCATTTTTCCATGCCTTGATTATTCTGTGTGTCAGGCATTTCTCATCTTGCAGAAGACAAGTGCCAGCGTTTGTGGGTACCACCACCCCAGCTTAGAAAACCCATGGGAGGGGCACCTGGGTAGCTCAGTCAGCCAAGCATCTGACTCTTGATTTTGGTTTGTGGCATCGAGCCCGTGTCAGGCTCTGTGCTCACCAGGGAGTCTGCTTTCTCTCCTCCTCCCTCTGCCTCCCCACTGCCCTGATGCCCACACTGTTAATCTCTCTCTTTCTCTCTCAAATCTTAAGAAAGAAGGAAGGAAAGAAAACCCATAGGAAGAGAAGGGGCTGCTTTCCCCACCACCCATGTCAGTTACACGGCGGGTGTCTGATTAGTCCCTGGGTGTGCATACAGGTCTGATCCCTGTTCATAAGGGAATGTGAGCCATAGTTTACCAGGCCTGTGTTCTGTCCCCATCACTCTGGCTAGAGTAGTGACTGGGTTGTGATGAATAACCTGTTTGAACCACTCAGAAATTAATGCAGGACTGAGCCCCAGGGGTTAGACTGCTCAGCAGACAGAAGTAGCACACACGGGACGCACTGGGCAGAACAGCATCTCACACAGTGTTAAGGCTTGTTCTCAGACTATGCTTAAGTGGAGCTCAGGGTGCCAGATCCGAGAGAAACTGAGTAGATACATTCATTACGCTCAATCCTGCAGGAAGTACACATCCCTCCTCCAGGGGCTACACAGGGAGGTCAAGGCAGAGTGTGGACAGAGAGGCAGGACCTGGGGTGTGTGTCTTCGTTAGGGTCTGTGGGTGGAGTGCTTTCCGGGTCCTGGGCTAGGGCCATGTTGGGCCACTCGGACCAAAAGGGCAGGGCTTGTATAAGCTGCGTGGGCGTGCATCAGGAGCACAGGCGCTGGAGGCAGCGGGGTTGCTGTCCATGAGGGTGGTGCTGTTGGGGCTTCCATTTGCAGGATTCTGGTTGCTCTCCTGCCCGGGATCAGTGTTTGTGTGAGGGCTGCTGTCCGTGAAGGGTCTCTGCAGGCTGCCTGGCTGGATGGTGTGCATGTGGGCCAGTGTGAGCCAGTGTGGCCCAAGGCACAGCCCGAGTGTCAGGACTCCGGGGGAGGAGAGAAGGAACTGGGTGAAGAGCGAGCCTCTCTCGGGCAGATCAGTGTCACCTGAAAGGCAGGACAGTCAGCTGGAAGCATTTGAAAATGCTCATTTTAACTTTAATGATTGTGTTCTTACTTTTTCCAGAGGCAAGAATTAGATGAAGAAATTGCAAAAGTTTCAAAAGAGAGGCAAGAACTAGCTTCTAAAATTAAAGAGGTAAGTGGTTCACCTGGAGCATTTTCCACGTTTTTCTCTCTTTCTCTTTATTATGAATTATTTCACACAACTGATGGGCTTTTTTCAATTACATTTAAAAATTTATTTATCATGGGGCGCCTGGGTGGCTCAGTGGATTGAGCCTCTGCCTTCGGCTCAGGTCATGGTCTCAGGGTCCTGGGATCGAGTCCCGCATCGGGCTCTCTGCTCAGCGGGGAGCCTGCTTCCCCCCCTTTTCTCTGCTTGCTGCTCTGCCTACTTGTGATCTCTGTCTGTCAAATGAATAAATAAAATCTTTACCCCAAAAAATTTATTATGAAAAACTTCTTTAAATGTTAAAGTAGAGAAAATGATGCAGTTGCATGTACATTTGCTTTTTTTGCTTTAGCCTAATAATTCTTACCCTCACTAAGATTTATAAGAGAGAGGCGATTATACAGAGTAATCTTTTCCTTTTCTAGGTCTGGGTAAGCATTAAACTCCATTGTTAGGTGCTCCCCATGCCACGCCGCTGCAAAGTCGGTTATGATAACTGTCATAGATGAATAATTAGCGAAAGTAGATTTGAAGATGTTTTTCCTGTTAAAAAGAAAATGGAATTAGTGCCCACCCAGGGACACCAAAAAAAAAAGGGGGGGGGGAGGAAAATCACATGTCAGGATTCAAGTAGAGTGATACTGGCTGGGGATTTGGCAAAAGAGAGTATGAACAAGTGTTCTGCAGTTCTTGATGGAAGTATTAACTTATATTTGTTTTTGATCATAAGAATCCTATAGTGTGTGTAACTTCTGCCCAGTATTCTTTGGATGTAAAAATACCATCAAGGGGCAGCTGGCTGGCTCAGTCAATGGAGCAGGTAACTCCATATTGTGAGTTTGTGAGTTTGAGCCCCATGTTGGGCATAGAACTTATTAAAGAATAAAATTTTTTTTTTTAAGATTTTATTTATTTGACAGAGAGAGAGATCACAGGTAGGCAGAGAGGCAGGCAGAGAGAGCAAGGAAAGCAGACTCCCCACAGAGCAGAGAGACATATGTGGGACTCCATCCCAAGACCCTGAGATCATGACCAGAGCCAAAGGCAGAGACTTAACCCACTGAACCACCCAGTCGCCCTTAAAAATAAAATCTTTAAGATGGGATTGGGAGGGAGATAAACCATAAGTGACTCTTAATCTCACAAAACAAATTGAGGGTTGCTGGGGGGAAGGGGTTTGGGAGAGGGGGGTGGAGTTACGGATATTGGTGGGAGGGTATGTGCTATGGTGAGTGCTGCGAAGTGTGTAAAACTGGTGATTCACAGACCTATACCCCTGGGGATAAAAATACATTATATGTTTATAAAAAATAATAAAAAAATAAAAATAAAATCTTTTTAAAAAATGAATAAGGTTTTGATCAAAGCAAGGATGAGCCAGGTATCCTAACCAGATTGCAGCCCTAATAAACCAGTGGGGGTCAGGGAGAGCAGGTTCTAGCAACTGGTGACGTGATTAGTATTTTTTTTTTTTAGGTTTTATTTCTTTCAGAGAGTGAGTGAGAGAGAACATGAGAGGGGAGAGGGTCAGAGGGAGAAACAGACTCTCCACTGAGCAGGGAGCCCTATGTGGGACTCGATCCCAGGACTCTGAGGTCATGACCTAAGCCTAAAGCAGTTGCCCAACCAGTTGAGCCACCCAGGAGCCTGATGTTACTAGTATTTTTAAGCTGAAATTTTTCTCTTGAATGCATTTCTCTTTCTGGTAGAGCTAAATAAATAACATTTGAACTTAATTCATATTTCCATTAGCTGTTGGTTATTTAAATAAAAAGTTATGTGGAAAGATTTTTATTAAATTGTAAACTGAGCCCAAAATTCCTTCCCAAATTTAAGGCTGAAGTCTGTATTTACTGAAATCTGATTCTGCATATACTGTGGGTTTGCTCCTCGCCACCTTGTTCTGTGGCCCACGGAATTCATTGTACTTGGCACTTTTCCTCAAAAGGTGGCTGAGAGGGGAGGTGTGTGACAGTGCGTTCACGTGTGCCCCTGCGAGGGCCATGGTTGCCACCATCTCCCTGATGCTTCCACACGTGGTTGGCAGTCCACGTCTGTGGTTGACCAGATGTGCCGGGATGAGCCCCTGTTCATAAGCCGGTACGGGCTCACTGAGTCCGATGAGATCGCTGGGTTATCAGCTTGGACCCTAGATGGGACGCGCACTGCCCGCACCGTGAAGCATTCTGTACGGCGGCGGCGGACTGAGGAGGCCTTTCTTACCGCGTGAGCACAGAGCTCCTCCTCTTCACAGGCGGTGGTGTTGGTACAAGCCTTTGTAAAAGAAGGAACAGCGTTGTGTACTTAAAAACCGACAGAAAAATGTGTATTCAAGCTGAGTTCTGACCCTAGTTTAACTCTGATAATTGCTTCACCACTGTCTCTACGCGTTCTGTACCTGCCCACGTACATCTGCTGTAAGGATTATAATTTGCTTTGACCAAATCAAGCCTGAATAAATTTTTCCTAATGAGCTTTAACTCCTGTTCTGAGCTTAGACTGTGCTGCGCTACACGGTGCTGTCCCGTTTGTTTTCTGATCGTCTTGAGCGTTTGTGCCGTTTTCTAGATTTGAGGTTCCTGGGACCTCTGTGCTCACTAAATATTTTTATCGTATAATAAATGGTGGATGTTTTACAGTAAAAACGGGCCTACCATAAGCAAGAATTTATATACAGTGAAAATACTGATTCATCTTTATTTGTTGTCTTAGGTTCAAGGACGCCCACAAAAAACACAGAGCATCATCATCTTGGAGTCCCATGTCATCTGCTGCACACTGAGCACAAGTGGTGGCTTACTGCTGGAGTCTGCTTTTCGTGGGCAAGGGGGTGTCCCCTTCAGTTGTGTCATTGTGGATGAGGTCAGTTGGCGCAGTTGGATGGTGCTGTGAGGGCCGAGTCTTGGGGGTCTTTGCTGCTGCTGACCTAGGGAGAGCAGGGGCCGTGGGCCACTGGTGTTTACCTGCTGTCCTGTGTGTGTAGTCTCGTATGTTGGAATGTGTTGCTGACAGCCCCTCACAGTTAAAACGGCTTTTCCAGAATTGGGATTCTGGAATCCCTGACTGTTCCAACAGATCGTTCCCAAGGAGTATCTCGCTTCTGCTTGGAATAGCTCTGGTTCCCTTTTGAAGCAGTTTTAATATAACTTTGGACAGCTCTGAGCCACAATATTTTCAGCTAACATCCTTTATCCGTAGTTCATTCATTGAGCAAGCATTTGTTGGGTACCTACTGTTTGCCAGAATGTGGAGCTAGAAGACAAAAGACGCAGAAAATGAGATACAGAGGATCAATCCAAGATCCGTTTTCACCAAACGAAAGAACAGACATCATGGAAGTGATGAAAATAATTGGAGAAAATGGCACTGAAGAGAAACTTGAGTCTTGCAGATGATGAGGCCTGCGGGGAGCAAGGAAGAAAGGGGGTGGCGGGGAGAGGGGGACTCACAGCCATGCAGTTCCCTTGGGCATGTGCCCAGAAGGAACAAAGAACATAGAACTGGGGCATTACATGCCTTCCAGCTGGCGGCTGGTTCCCAAGCAGTCATGGTGCCCGAGTGGTGCCGGCTTCACAGCGCCTCTGCGGTGGTGGTTCTTAATTGGCTGTCGAGAGTGTTTGTTTCTTTGTTGTTTTATTTTCTAACCAAAAAAAAAAAAAAAAACCAACCTTGTTTTTTTTGCTTACTTTATTTTTCTTATTTTTTTAAGTTATTTCAGTCACCTGGTGCTCATCACAATAAGTACACTCAAAAATCCTTTTTTTTTTTTTTTTTTTTTTTTTTAAGAATTCATTTATTTATTTGACGGACAGAGATCACAAGTAGGCAGAGAGGCAGGCAGAGAGAGGAGGAAGCAGGCTCTCCGTGGAGCAGAGAGCCCGATGCAGGGCTCGACCCCAGGACTCTGGGATCATGACCTGAGCCGAAAGCAGAGGCTTTAACCCACTGAGCCACCCAGGCGCCCCCCAAAATCCTTATTTTTGATACTCAGTGCAGAAAGAGAAAGTGATACTTTTCTGAATGTTAGAACTTCTGTGAATTAGATAAAGTGCACACGGATAAAGAAACGGCAAAGGTGATTAAGAACACCTTCTCATTATGTACTTTATTCTCAAGGCCGGGCAGTCTTGTGAGGTTGAGACTCTCACTCCACTCATCCATCGTTGTAACAAGCTCATCCTCGTGGGAGATCCGAAACAGCTCCCTCCCACGGTCATTTCTATGGTAAGTTAGTTTCATGTTCATATTGCTTAAAAGTGGAAGGGCCTTCTTTGTTACTGTGTTTGGAGGGGTCTTTCTTGGATCAACATCTCTTACTTGGAAGGAAAAGGAGGGAATGGCTAAGAAAGGGGAAACACTGTTGGAATTTTAAGAGTAAGAGTCTGTAAAAATGTCCCTGTGTTCCTGATTGTGCTTCTGTGCACATGTGACGTGAGCAGGGTGGGTGCCCAAGACCAGAAGGCGAAGGCGAGAACGACCGTGTTCTGTGTGCGGCCTGCTCATTCTTGGGGAAAGGCAGTGCACAGCTGTTTTAAGGGCTGTATCCAATCCATTTTAGTAACACACACACCAAAACAATAATAGAAGAAAAATTTTAGAAGAAGTTTCCTAATCTTCTGATTTATATTTAAATGTATATATTTGAAAACATTATAAAGAGTACTTTAAATGTATTCTTAAGAGTACATTTCCAGTGCTAGAATTTTGTGTCCTGTCATACCAAAAAAAAAAAAGTGCTTCTCCTGTCCTCTGAAAGTACAGTGTCAGGAAAAGGGGCCCATGAACCTCATTGTGGGAGGAAACAGCCCGCGCCGGGAATATGCCCGCCCTCTCTGCTCCCTCACCACAGAGAGCTCCTACCAATGCACGCCAGAATCAGGACGTTTGGTAGAGGGTTTGTAATCTGAATAGGTGTAGACCATGGCTTTGAATGTAATAATAGTTGAATATTTCACTGATCCGTGGATTGTTGGTACAGAGTGGTGGTTGCATAAATGACCCCAGAGAACAGATCATTTCAGAGCTTTTCTGTTCAGTTGTGGAATGAAAGCCAGCGGGTTGGTTGGTTTTTTGGTTTTTGTTCTTTTTTTGTCATTACTGTGTTTTGACTTTGGATTATTGAAAATGATAGCGCAGCTCTTTGACATCTGAGCATACATGCGCGACCACGCTGAGACTAGAAGCCCAGCCGTCTCCGAGTGGAAACCTGTGTCGATAGGAAGGAGTGGGGGGAAACGGTATTACTTTCTAAATCATAGGTTCTTTCTATACGTGATTTTAAATAGGTCTGCGTAACTAAATAAAATGTTAGTAGTAGACATTCAACAGTTTCATCTACGTCCCCAGAAGCTGATGTACTCGTTAAGTTAGCCAAACCTATTTTGAATCTCTCTGGGGAAAAAGAAAAAGTAACAGTTCCACTTGTAGAAAAAAACTGAGTACATCCTACAAGATGATGCGGATTCTGTGTTCTAACACAGAAGGATATTCCTGATCTTTTTATAGACTAGGAAAAAAGACAACCCGGCACGGAATGCTTCTGCCCCCTTTAAAGCAAACCCTGTATACATACAGCCTCCACACACAGACCTTCCAGCCACCTGACATACCACATCTTAGCAACTTATATACTGTTTGTTACCCCTCCATGCAAGCTCCGTAAGGGCAGGGACTCTTGTCTGTTCTCTTCACTGTTTTAACACCAGCGCCTAAAACAGTGCCTGAATTAGGCTGGCACTCGATGACTATTGATGGAAAGAAATAAATAAACACACAACAAATGCCCAGCAAAATCTGTTAAAATACTCAACTAGGTTGTTCCCAGTAATTCTTAGAAACAGGTGGACAGAAAAGCATGTTGAGAAAATTAACTTTGTAATTTTCTAAATTTTTCATCACCAAAGCAGTGAAGTTGGGGCCCATCAACAATCCGTTTTCACTACATGCTGAGTTCAAGAAGTTCAGTCCGTAAATTTGCAGAACACCATGTTATTTAAAAGAAATGCAGTGTGAGTTGGTTCTTGATTATTCTCCATGAACAGAATCACTGACAGCTCCCCTAATTTGTGAAGTAGGTTTTGGAACCTCACGTGCACGGCTTCCGCGGCATCACGTGTGGCCATCCCGTCTCCATTGTCTTAGTGTGTTCTTCAGTGCACGTTTGTTTCTAGATTATGTAAGACGCAGTACTTTTTGAGTATTTCTATGATTTGACATTGAAAAGTATATCCCAAGGCACAGCTATAATAACATTAAAACTGTTCTCTTCATTTGTCTCTTAGGTCACTAATTTTTCAGGTCTTAACTCATTAACAGGTTTATGAAATCAATTTAGTCATTATTGTCACTTGTCTTTCTTCTCCACTGAAATACAAATTCTGTGACATTTGGTCTAATTTACCCAGCAGTCTCGGCACCCTAACTTCTAGATGGTCAGTGTTATGTTGGATAGACGGAAGGATGGATACATGGGGAGACTGGTCTTTATAAGACTTGTGTACAGTGACAACCAGTATTTCTGTTTGTGAGAGAACACCTTAGATATAATTGTTAAAATCTGTGTCGCAGTTCTTTGTTTCTTTTATTATTGATTCTTTCAGGTGACCTCTGTTAGCATCAAAATAGCTTTACTTGTGGTCATTACAAGATCACATCTTTTCCTTTTTTTTTTTCTTAAAGTAAGTAGTTTCCACTCCAAACATGAGCCTTGAACTCACAACCCCGAGATAAAGGCTCACATGCTCACAAGCCAGCCAGGTGCCCGAGATCACATTTTTCTTTTTTCTTTTCTAAGATTTTTTTTTTTTTTTAATTTATTCACTTGTCAGAGAGAGAGAGAGAGAGCACACAAGCAGGCAGAGAGGCAGGCAGAGGCAGAGAGAGAGGCAGGCTCCCTGCTGAGCAAGGAGCCCGATGCGGGACTCGATCCCAGAACCCTGGGATCATGACCTGAGCCGAAGGCAGAGGCTTAACCCACTGAGCCACCCAGGCGTCCCCGAGATCACATTTTTCATATAAGCAGTATATGGGTTTTCTGAATAAACTGTTAACAGTCAAGCTACATGGCTCTCCAAGGCCTGAAGTCAGAAACATCTTTCTCTGAATCTGCTTCTTGGTCATACATATTAGTGCTCAGTCACTGTTTTTACAGCAGTGGGGAAAGTATGAACAAATGCTTGGAGATCGTTGTTCTCGCCCTTTCCAGAAAGCTCAGGAGTACGGCTATGACCAGTCAATGATGGCGCGCTTCTACAAGCTGCTGGAAGACAGCGTGGAGCACAGCGTGGTCGGCCGGCTGCCGGTCCTGCAGCTCACCGTTCAGTACCGGATGCACCCGGACATCTGTCTCTTCCCCTCCAGCTATGTTTACAACAGAAGCTTGAAGACGAGCAGGTGAGTTCCGCTCGTGGCTTTGTAGCTTGTTTTATTTGTGGGCTTAGCTGCTTAGGAAGAATAGCTGTTTTACTGTGTTCTTAAGTGTGACCTAAAAAGCATAACAGAGGTTTAGTACTTTTTTCTAGTTACAAAAGCCATGTTGATTTTAGCAAATGCAGATAAAAAAGAAGAGGGGAAGATGACTCTTATTTGTGCTGCCCAGAAATAATCACTGGTAACATTTTGGTATAGCTATTTCTAGTCCTTATACTATGCATATCTTATTTTACTTTTTTAGTTTTTAAATTTTTGAAAAAAAGAATCACACTATACTCAGCATAGTACGGATCTTTGACTTATGACGGAGTTATGTCCCAATAAATGTATCACAAATCAAAAGTGCATCTAATACACGTAACCTACCGAACACGGCGTAGCCTGGCCTACTGAAGTGTACTCAGAACACTTACATTGGCCTACAGTTAGGTAAAAATTCTCCAACACAAAGCCTGCTTTATAACTGTTGGTTATATAACTTATATATAACTTATCATATAACTTATCAAATACTGTACTGACAGTGACAGACAGAATGGTTGTTAAGTGTAGAAGTTGGTTACCCTCGTGACCGTGGGGCTGACCAGGAGTGGAGCCTCGCTGCTGCCCAGTGTCTCGTGAGAGGATTGTACTGCGTGTTGCTAGCCCCGGACAAGACCCAAATTCAAAATTCCAAGTACAGTTTCCACCAAAATGTATTGCTTTTGCACCATAGTTAAGTCACATAATGGTAGGTTGAACCATCCTAAGTTGTGGACTGTCTGTTTTCTCTGGCTGGCTTTTTTCACTTATCGTATTGGGAGTGACTTTTTAATTACAGTTATCTTTAATTGCATAGATCACTCTTCCTGGCCCAGAACAGAAATACAATCTGTTTTTTACCTTTTACTAAAACACATTTTGATAAAATAAGGTAGGTATTTTTTACCCCCAGCTCCCTCCCTAACAAAAAAATGTTAATAAAAATAAAATATTTTCTTGTAACTTGTATTCTGAATGGTGGCTGCTTTTTTTGTAGACAGACTGAAACCAGTCGCTGTTCATCAGACTGGCCATTTCAACCTTACCTGGTGTTCGATGTTGGAGACGGTTCAGAAAGACGGGACAATGAGTATGTTCTCCTCTCTTCATTCCCCGGGAGAGTCCCAGAGTTGTTATTTTTGTTCATATTTACATGGAAAACATTTTCCATACATCTCTTTGCCTTGTGTCAGGGCACAGGCATTCTGTAGCTAAGCTACTAGCTTTTCCTTTATTACCCTAAATTAACTAATATCTTTCTCTGTACATTTCGGCCTTTTAGTTCTTCTTAATCATGTAATGGGGATCATAATCGCTAGCATGGTAAGCACTTGAGTAAACACATGCTAAGATCACAGCTGTTGTAAAACAGATATGGCTGTTGTGCATGGCTCCTGTGATCTAAGAGGAGACACAGACACAAATGGGAATCCTCAGGTTTATTACTTATTCCAGCGGGTTACGTGGCGCGAGGATCAGTGTAGACCCGTTTGAATGAAGGTGGGAGACCCAGGGCACCCAGTACCTGATATGTGGGATTGTGAATAAGGAAACATACTCATTTGGTTTGTGGGGCACGAGAAAAAGTGGTTAGCGCAGGTCCCAGCATGGAGTACAGGGAAATACAGGGGGCACTGAGTGCTCTGTGCCTTATTGATAAAACCCTTCCTCAGGAAGGGTTATGTATTAGTTGAGCTACCGGGGTGTGGGGAGAAGACATGGAGTGAAGAAGTTAGGGACACAGAGAAGCGGTTGATCCTAAGCGCTGTAGGGGGGAGGGTCACAGAGGAGGGTTCACCTGAGAGGTGACCAAGGAAAGTAAATTAGACTTCAGGGGTGGAAGAGCTAGCTGGCTAATGGTGGGGGGGGGGTTACGATTTTATTTATTTATTTATCTGACAGGATAATGAGAGAGGGAGTGGGAGAGGAAGAAGCAGGCTTCCCGCAGAGCAGGGAGCCCAACACAGGGCTCGATCCCAGGACCCTGGGATTGTCACCTGAGCTGAAGGCTGATGCTTAATGACTGAGCCACCCAGGCACCCCAACAGGATTTTCTATAGACTTAAACTTAAGTCGGAAGTTAAGATTGTGGGTATTAAAGGCCCTTGAAGTGAGACCAGTAAGGTGGCCTCAGGTGCAGTGCATGTAGCTCCTAGAGCGGTAGTGAAGGGGTCCCTGTAGTTCAGGAGGTGGGTAGGGAGAGCAGGACGAGGCCAGTAAGGAGGCAAGCCCACTGCAGGATTCCATGTTGTTCTCTAGGGGCCGTGTCTCGTTCAGATGGTGTGGACGGCATCACACCTCGGCTGTGTGGTACGTGGTTTGCACAGCCAGCGGTGGGGAATTAAGGAAGATACATGACTAAAGCACTTTTTTCAGTGTGTGGAAGATAGTAAATTTCTTAGTTTTAGCTGTTGATCATTCATATCTGCGTTATCGTAAATGCTTTTGTTCTTACTGTTGCTATCCCTGTTACAACAAATGAGAACGGTGAGTGACCTTCGGTTGATTTCAGAATCTTTTCTTTCTTACATCTTCTGTTTCACTGGGTGGTTATAGGTCTGCACATGTGCAGTATTAATGGTCATTATAACAGCTTCTTTGAGCCGCTGATGACTGAATAAAGGTGAAACTTAACCTGCCTGCCCTTCACTGTAACGGAAAAGAAAGTAGGACTGAAGCTAGCAGTTGGACTGCTATTAGTTTTGATGTGTTTTGTTTTGTTTTTTTTCATCTTATTTAGCTCATATGTAAATGTTCAAGAAATAAAACTGGTAATGGAAATAATTAAACTTATTAAAGACAAAAGAAGGGATGTTACTTTCCGGAACATTGGCATAATAACCCATTACAAGGCTCAGAAGACGATGATTCAGAAGGATTTGGACAAAGAATTTGATAGAAAAGGGTGAGGCATCTCTATTTTTACAGATATTTCCAGTTTTTCTGTTGAATTAAAAAGAAGAAGGAGGGGATCAAAGGAAACCTAACTCTAGGAAATGGTCTTAGGCCGTGGTGATACAGCAGGGGGAGACTCAAGGCTTTGGTCATGCTGGGTAGGGAACACTCACACTCCTGGCCCTGCAGACCAGCCATCGCCAGAGTACCTCCTGCTGGTCGCAGTGTCCTCACCACCATTGGCAGTGGACCCGACTGAGAAACCCTCAGCCTTTTCCTTTAGTTCCGTGACTTGTTAATCTGAATTCTCATTCTAGTAAGATTTACAAAGTAACACTTTCACTTAGAATAAAGTATTTAATCCTTTTCATGCCTTTATGTACAGGGTGAAGCTCATGTTTTTGTCTCCTCCTTACCTCAACAGTAAAATCAAAGATTAATTATTGGAAATTGATTAATTCAAAAATTTCTTAACTTAGGAACACACAAGCTACCAAAATTGGCTCTAGAAAAATTAGAAAATTTGAACAGACCTGTACAAAGTAAAGAGATGGAGTTAGTAATCAAACACTTTTCCAACAAAGGAAAACCCAGGACCAGGTGAATTCTACCAAACATTAAGATCAGAATTAACACCAATCCTTCTCAAACTTTTCCAAAACATAGAAGAGGAGGGAAGACTTTCTCACTCCTTTTATGAGGCCAATATTACCATACCAGAGCCATGGAAAGACATCACAAGAAGAGAGAAACTACAGGCCAGTATCCTTTATGAATATGGATGTTAAAAATCCTCAACAAAATATTGGGAACTGAATTCAGCAGCATATTAAAAGGATAATACACCAAGACCATAGTGGGATTATCTCAGGAATGCAAGGTTGGTTCAATATACAAAAAAATCACTCGTGTGACACACCGTTATTAATAGAATAATGGGAGAAAACCCACATGATCATCTGAGTAGATATAGGAAGAGCATTTGATGAAATCCAACACCTTTCATGATGAAAACATTCAACAGACTAGGAATAGAAAAGAACTTTCTCAACCTAGTAAAAGGAATCTATGAAAAATCCCCAGCTAACCTACTTGATGGTGAAGCTGAATCCTGTCACCCCAGGATCAGGAATGACACCTGCTCTCACCATTGCTGGGCAGCACGGTATTAGAGGTTCTAAGCAGGATAATCGAGCAAGAAAAGAAATTAAAGGCACCCATATTATAAAAGAAGTCAAACTACCCTTTCTCATAGTTGGCAGGACATTTTATATAAAAAACCACATAAACTATTCATTTTTAATGAGTTCAGCCAACTTGTAGGATGAAGATCAGTATACAGAGATTAGTTATATTTGTATTACAGTAGCAACGAGCAATCTGAAAAGGAAATTTAAAAAACAATCGTTTGTAATGGCATCAAAATGAACAAAGTAGGAATGAATGTAGTAAAGGTGTATAAAACATCAAAAAATACAAAACGTTGTTGAAGGAAATTAAAGAACACTGAGGTAAATGGAAAGACAGTCTTGTCTGTGGTTCGGAAGACTTCCTGATGTTAAGGGGGCAGCACTCCCCAGAGTGATTGATCCTACAGAGTCAGTGTTGTCTCTGGCAGAACCCAGCTGCCTGTTTTACAGAAATGGACAAGCTTAACCTAAAATTCATGTGGAAATGCAAGATACCCCAAATATCATGAAAAAGAACTACATGTTGGAGGGTTCACACTTTGCTCTTTCTGAACTTACTGGCAGAGCTGGTTATCAGGACTGGTGCTGTCCTAAGGATAGGCCTATAAACCAGTAGACTAGAATTGCCAGTTCAGAAAGAAACCCATTCATTAATGGCCAGGTGCTTTCCAACAAGGGTGCCAAGACCATTCATTTGGGAAAGAATAGTCTTTTTTTAAATGGTGCTGGGCCAACTAGATCTCCATATGCAAGAGAATGAATTTTTTTTTTTTATAAATTTTTTTTTTTTTTTTTAAGATTTTTTATTTATTTATTTATTTATTTGACAGAGAGAAATCACAAGTAGATGGAGAGGCAGGCAGAGAGAGAGAGAGAGGGAAACAGGCTCCCCGCTGAGCAGAGAGCCCGATGCGGGACTCGATCCCAGGACCCCGAGATCATGACCTGAGCCGAAGGCAGCGGCCCAACCCACTGAGCCACCCAGGCGCCCCATGAATTTTTTTTTTTTAATAGTGTGCAAGTGGGGTGAAGGAGGGGCGAGGGAGAGAGAAGGAGAATCTTAAATTAAAGGAGGCTCCATGCCCAGCGCAGAACCAGACACGGGCTCCATCTCACCACCCTGAGATCATGACCTGCTCATGCCGAGATCAAGAGTGGGAAGCCTAACCGGCTGAGGTTAACCCAGCTTAACCCAGATGCTGTGAGAATGAATTTTGACTCCTGTCCCACAGCATACAGTGTATGAACTCAGAGTGGGTTAGAGCACTGAATCTAAGCGTAAAATTATAAAGTTCAGAGCTATAAACCTGTCTGACCTCAGATGAGACAGCAGTTTCTCAGCATGACACCCAAGCACGAGTTACCAAAGGAAAAATAGATAAACTGGGCTTCATAAAAATTTAGAAACTTGTGCATGTCAAAGTACACCATCAAAAAAGGGAGAAGACAGCCCCCAGAATGGGAAAATAGACGCATAGTTCCTGAATAACCATGGTTTGACTTAGAATTTTCCAACTTCATGATGGTGGCAAAGCAGTACACATTGAGTAGAAGCTCTACTGCAGATTTCAAATCTGAATCTTTTCCCCAGCCGGTGGCAGGCAGCACGATCCTCTCTCGTGCTGTTGGGCAGTAGCGGCCACTGCTCCCGGTCAGCACCGCAGTCAAGAGGGCGCATCTGATAACACTGACAGCCATTCTGTCCTGGTTCCAGAGCAGTCACATGACTTACAAACAGGCTTTGCCGAACTGTAGGCTGATGTAAGCATTCAGAGCCTATCTGAGGTCTGCCAGGCCAAGCCAGTGTTCTGTAGGTTAAGTGTAATAAATTACATTTTCAGCTTAGGATGTTTTTAAACTCATGGTGGGTTTATTGGGATGTAACGCCATCCTAGGTCAAGGAAAATCTGTACTTGCAAATCATGCATTTGAATTATATAAAGAACTCACACAACTCAAAAAGTTAAATAGTCTACTTTTTTTAATGGGCAAAGGATTCGAATAGCATTTCTCAAAAGTAGGTTGTCAACAAATGGTCAACAAGTATGTGAAAAGATGTTCCACATCGTTTGTCATTAGGGAGATGCAGATCAAAAGCACAGTGAGATCCCTTTTCACCCGTCTGAACAACGAATAAAAAGCCAGCCAGTGAGGGACAGGTTGAGGCAAGGATGTTGAGAAATTGGAACCCTTTTGCATTGCTGGTGAGAAGTTAAAATGGTAGATCACGGTGGAAAACATTTTGGCAGTTCCTCAAAGAATAAAGCATAGGGGCACCTGGGTGGCTCTGTCAAGTGTCCTCTTGATTTCAGCTTGGGCTGGGCCTGGTCTCAGGGTTGTGGGATCAAGCCCCGTGTCAGGCTCTGTGCTGGGCGTGAAGCCTGTTTGGGATTCTTTTCTCTCCCTCTCCCACTCCCCTATCGTTCACATGCATGCTTTCTCCGTTTCTCAAAAAAAAAAAAAAAAAAAAAAAAGTGAAGCCTAGAATACCTGTATTTTTGAGGTATATCCCTGAAAAAACTGAAAAAACGTTTGCGCAGAAGCTCAGACGTGAGTGTTGCAGCAACGTTGTTCATAACGCTAACAAAGGGAAAACAGCCCAGATGTCCGTCTGCTGTAAGTGCGTAAATAAACCATGGGGCATCTGTGAGTCAAGTACGCAGCCCTGAGAGGAGTGCGGGGCCGTTCCACGCCACGGCAGGGAGGAGCCCTGAGCATGGTCTAAGTCAAAGAAGCCAAGCAGGAAAGGCCACATATGTACGGTTCCATTCATACGACATTTCCAGACACGAAGTCTGTCTGTCGTAGATGCCAGGCCTGGAGAGAGGGAAAAATCGAGACTAACTGCTAGTAGGTCCAGGCGGAAGAACTGCAAAAGTACCCGGGGGTGATGTTTGCATGGCCCAGCGGGTGTACGAGAAACCACCAAATGCTCCACTCAAGAGTGGTGACCTGTAGGTTACATGAATTACATTCTGCTAAAAGATCGAGTGAAAAAGCTGAAAAATGCCACTGTATAAATATGCATGTTTAGTAAGTATTCTAGCGGTTTCCAATAAGCATGTTTGTGTTCTATAAATAGGCCAGCAGAAGTAGATACCGTGGATGGGTTCCAGGGCCGGCAGAAGGATTGTGTCATTGTCACGTGTGTCCGAGCAAATACCGTGCAGGGCTCAATTGGGTGAGTGTCACCGGCTCTTCACTTGTCTGTGATCTCGAGTCCCATCTGTTTCCGATTGCTGCTGGGGAATACCACTCGTTGCAGTATTTTCCTTTGTTAGAAACTTGTGTCACATCATGAAACGTTCTTGTTTCACTTGTAGAGTTGATCCGCTGTCACGTCTGCTTCTCTTGGACCTTGTCTGTCACCTGCCTCCAAGGGCAGTCTGTTCCTTCACTTCCTAAGAGTGACCATCTCTTGGCTCGGGGTAGTCGGCCTGTCCTCTCCACGATCTGTCACGGAGGGGCTTTTCATCTTCCCTGTGTTTTTGTGCTTTGCTAAGTTTGTAAACCTTAGCTCCTGTCCGTTTACTCACTGAAGATGTCAAGGACACTGTAGCAAGTGACAGACAGGAGACTCCAAGTTCCAGAGCCCGGACACTCGTGTGGCTGCTTTTTCCTGCTCTCGAGGAATGGGTGAAATTCGCAGTTTAGAAATGTGTTTCCCTGCTCTTAAAGGAAATAGTGACGTGAGTTCCCTCCGCCCGTTCGGAGAGTCTGCATGGACAGGTGGGGCCCTGGCATCTCTGGGGCGTCCCGTGGAGCAGAACAGTCGCCTTCTTGACACAGCAGTTCTGTTGTCTCCGAGCCCTCCTCAGATCTGGTGGTACCTTTTCCTGATATGTGCGTGCTTCTGCTCTGCCTCCACAGCACTTTACTGATCCTCACACAGATTTCGAATAACTGACTAGTAGCGTATTTTTAGGACATCTCTAGAGCTTAAGAACGCCACCTTTAAACTTCCCAGTATCTCCTCCAAGGCAGAACACAAGATTGGCAGACGGATGCATCACTTGGAAGGAAAGCTCCAGGCTTTTCGTTTCCAGGTTTTAACGGGAATGGCTGCTTTGCCAGGGACCCTGTGTTGGGAAGAGGGAGAAAGTGATGCACTGTTAAAGGAGGAGAAGGAGCCCCAGGACAGTCGTCTGAAGCAGCGTCTGTGTCCCCGCACTCATGCTAAGTCACTCTGCGGCAGGAAGTAACTTTGCTTTTGTCACTTAGGTTTCTGGCAAGTTTGCAGAGACTGAACGTCACCATCACACGAGCCAAGTACAGCCTCTTCATCCTTGGACACTTAAGGACCCTCATGGTAGGTGCATTCTGGGAGCAGAGTGCTCTGGAGCTCGCCCAGCGTGACTGATACTGGGTTGAGCTTTTGTCTCTATTTTCCATGAGTGCGGAATTGATGCGGGTTACAGAACAGTGAGCTGCTTCCCCTGGCTGCCCTGTCCTTCAGCAGCTTCTGCCTGGAGCTTTCGCAGATGTAAACCACTCACCCTGTCCCAGTCCGAGGCCCACACTCTCCACAATTTAAAAAAAAAATACGTCTCTGTCCTAGGACTGTTGAGCTCTGTAAAGCCACCCACATGTGGAAAGTGCTAGCACAGTTGCTGGCACTCAGCGGACAGTCAGCTGCTGTGGCTGTTACTGGCCCAGCTTAACGCCAGCTCGAGGGAGCTTGGATCTTTTCTGTCTTGGCACTGGGAGCTTGCTGCGTGCTCTGTGTCGCTTGGGTGGGGGGAGGCGGGGTGGGTTCGCATCCGACCAAGAGTGCGGCCTCCGTTGGTGATAGCACAGCTCACCGGCGCGGGTGTTTGCTGCTTCCCTCGCTAGCGATCGTTAGCTTTGAATTCTTCCCATTTTTGTGTCTCACAAAGTCAGTGGTTATGATAGTAGAGGAGCGGAGCTAATGCATTGGATTTTTTCAGCTAGTTTTCCCCGTGTTTTCTGGTATGTACCACCAGAGGGAGTTCAAACACAGTCTTTCTCATTCCGTTTTTCCCTACATCTGTGGTCTTCAATTTCTGTAGTTTGTGTGCCCCCTTGAAGGACTCTTTAAAAGCTGCATACCACCTATTTTTAAGTTGATATCAAAAATTTGTTATGGTAAGTTTAAGTATTGTTTAAGATTTTGAGTATATTACAAATACTGATATTGTAAAAAATGAATCCATTGGAAACAATTGGACTCCTGGTCCGACTTTTTATAGAATTGTTTTCCCTTGTACCATGAGGATCTAAGTGTTAAAAAGTGGTTTCTCATCAGTTGATGAACCCGTTCGAATTATTTTTTTACACAGTTGAATTTTGGTAATGTTTTATCCTGAAAGTTAAAAGATAGAGCTGTGTGTCTCCTAGCGACACCCTGATTGAAGGAGACTTCCTGGGCACCCCTGTTTTCACTGCCCCCTCGGGCACCCAGGAGTCTGCTTGTGCCCTGGCAGCCGCATCGTGCCCCGTGGAGAGACTGGGGATGGGCAGGTCGTGACTGTGCAGGACGGAGTCGGGGCGGGGTAGCCCCCAGGAGCAGGCAGGGAGCTGGGGCGTCTGCACCCTGAACAATAGGAAAACTCCCAGTGTATCCCTTGGGCTGGTTTGTTTTGTTTTTTCAAATTCTTACCCCAGTTTCCCTTATAGAAATGGAGTCAGTGGTGAAGACACTTGATTTCCTCTGAGAAACCAAGAGTAACAGCCCATTCCCAAAACTGTTTTTATGATCCTCGGCTCGGATTAAACACCAGGTTGAGGTGCTGTAGATTTGGCAAAAATAGCAGCGAGGCCATCTGCTTCACGGCACAGCCACGCTTCAGCCTGGGGGGGGGGGGGGGAGATGCTCTGCTGCGCTCCAGAGTGAGGAAGAGGCCCGAGCCCCAGGCCCGGGAGTGCTCCCGTGGACTCTCTGGTGCTTCCCGGGCCTCTGCGTGTGCATTGTATGCAAACCTTTTGCCCTCACAGAATCCCAGTCCATCCGATCCAAGAAGCCATTATGAGAGGAATCATTATTTTATGTACTACTATTAAACTGTGATACTTAACTTTCACGTAGAATTTTTATATTTATTTAAAGAACTTTTCTAGGCTTGTTTTGACAAGACAGACTTTTATCCTGTCGCCCTTGTTCATATGTAAAAGAGAAAGTACAAACAGGAGGAGTAGGCCGCAGAACTCCTGAAAGGACTTCACTTTCGGAGTCTAGTGCTCCAGAATCGTTCCCCAGGTCACAGTCACACGTGTCCTTGTTCCCGCCACAGGCTGTTCCCTGCGCCGGCAGAAGCCTTGGAAACTCCGTATTTCCTAAGGGTGCCTCCCCATGGTCTCTGGGCTTCTCTTCCAACTCCTGGTCTCCGTTCTCCCCGGTAGTAGTGCTGCTACTTTCGTGTCTCATCAGAAGGTGCTGTGGGTGGGTTTTTAGGCGTGCTGGGACTCGTTCTTTAAGTGGTTTATTGGCTGAAAGTCAAGGAGTTGCTGTTGCCGAGCCATGAGTTCCTCCAGGATTAGCTACTTAGAAAGTGCTGCCTGGCCAGGGGGTGCCCCAAATCAAGAAATGGTAAAATGTGAAAACAATGTGCATTTTAGAGTTAGCTAAAACGTTATGCCCATTTTACAGATGAGGAAACAGGCTCAGAGAGGTTAACTTGACCAAGGTCATGCCACAAGTAAGGACTGCTACCCTCACCTAGTTTTTTGACTAGGGCAGGAGGCTCCACGAGGGCCGCTGTTGTCTTCCTTCTAAAGAGGCGCACGTTCTGATGGTTGTGAAGCGGGTTATTGCTGAGGAGAGTCCGGCGGGAGGAGAGGAGCGATCAGTGCAGTCGGGCTTCCTTCTCCTCCGGCTTGCTTTCACGACTTAAGTTCCTCCGGAAAAGAGACCAGACCGTGGGAAAGTTCTGTGGAATGGTTGTCTCCATGGATGAAGACGGTTTAGCCCTTTGGAGTCTGGGAGGCCTTTGGGAATTGAGTGAAGGCTGTGGGACTCTTTCTAGAATAGTCACACTCACACCCCACAAAAGTTAGGGCTCTCTGAAACCAAGCCTTCCTGCTCCACAGTGTTAGCCTTTTGAGAGAGAGGCAGGACTCTAGGTCAAGTGTCCGGGGGAACTTCCTGGGGTGACAGAGCTGTCCTGTGTCTGCTCCATCCAGCACACGAACTGAGAGCCACGTGGTGAAATGGCGGACATTCTTTGTCCCAGGCCGTGACCGGTGCTCTTTTCTGATAACATGGCTTCGTGATTCTGTATTTGAACTTACTTTTTCTTTAATGGATTCTTGAGAATCTGTTCGCGAAGTATATTTGTTGCTACTCAGAAATGAGAGCAGAAACTCACACTTCCCAAGCCTCTGAGTATTCTGGGCGTGTGATTGTTTCTCCCTCCTCTGTTTCCAGGAGAACCAGCACTGGAACCACCTGATCCAGGATGCCCAGAAGCGGGGCGCCATCATCAAGACGTGTGACAGGAACTACAGGCACGACGCGGCCAAGATCCTGAAGCTGAAGCCAGTGCTGCAGAGAAGCGCGACACACCCCCCCGCCGTCGCCCCGGAGGCGTCCAGACCCCTGGGCGGCTTGCCCAGCAGCAGGCTGGACAGCGAGCTTGCCAAGACGTCCATCACGTCTCTCTACCACACGCCCTCAGATTCCAGGGAGTCTGCTGGTCCCGTCACGGCAAAGGACCCTGAAAGGCCCCTTATCCAGGACCGGCTTCGGGACCCAAGACTGCTTAGGAGGCTGGGCCTGGACCCTGAAACCAGAGGGCCGTGCCTCAGGGATCCGCAGCCTTCAAGCCCCCAGCATCCCGGGGCGACACCGCCCTCGGGGGAGCCAGGCTTCCCCGGGAGTCCCCAGGATGTGGGAGGCGCTCAGCAGTCCACTGCCAGGGGGGCCGCTCTGAACAACCACAAACCTCAGGCACACTGTGACCCTGCAGCTGCTGGGACCGAGGTCTCCGCGAGTAAAAGAAGATGTGACTGGGAAGAAGGGCTCGGCTCCAGGAGAGAGACGCGAGCTTTCAGTGAGGGGGACCAAGAGACGTGGAGCCCGGAGAGCTACCGCTCGAAGAGGAACCCGGGCTGGGACAGGAGGGGCCTGGAGAGGGAGGACGGCAGCTCCAAGAGAAGGAGACTTTCCTAGGAAGGCCACGTGGCTCAGACTGGCCGCCGCCGCGCCATGGCAGGCTTAAGATGACCAGCTCACGGGATGTCCAGATGAGATGTTGTTTGTTTGTTTTTTTTTTCCTTAAAGGAGTTTGCGTGCCATTGGGAAGCACGGAAAGTGCACCCTGACCTCCGGGCCTCGCGGTCATCTGCCGTAGCTCAGTTGCAGACGCTTTCGAGGGCCTTTGTGTGTCTGCAGTATTGTCCTTGAAGTCGGAGACTTCGAATGTTGATCCCTTGTTCTAAGATAAGGGGTCAGACGGGGTGGGTGTTGTAGAAGTTGAAATGTCTATTTGTATAGCAAATAACAAATCGTTTTAAAATTTAATCTAGTAGACCGCTTTTCTTTCTCCTGCTTAAAATGTTGTTCACTTTCAAGAGAACAAACTTTATATTCACCAAAAAAAAAAAAAAAAACGCAGGAGGAGGAGGCCAGGCCCTTTTCAGACGTGTGCACAGCGCAGGCTCTGGAGGAGGCCGGGTTCAAGCGGTGGGCCAGAGGGCTCCGGTTCTCGTTCAGAAAACCAGTGTCCTCTCCTGGGGGAGCCTGTGGGCAGCTAAGTCGTGTTAGGTGCAGATCTGCGGACGCTGGATGTTTTCTGATTAGGCTCCTTGGCCCAGGGTAGTACCCCGCCCTGCCGAGGCCAGCCTGCTCCAGGCAGCACGTGGTTTTCGAGCTGAAATTCGAGTTCCCCTTGAAATAGACGAAGGCGAACCGAAAGAATAATTCTTGACCCACCATTCAGATGCGTCCAGCGTAGTGTGGGTGTCCCATAGCTGGTGGGTGACAGGTCCCGTGGTTGCTGGGTCGGGAGCCCCGCGGGGGACCCTGGGGAGCTGCATGTTAGACGTCTGCCCAGGGGACCTGGTCATTGACCCGGCAGCCTAGGACCCAGGAGGGCCGGCCAGATAGAATACTGTAGGTGGGAAAGAAACTGCCCTTCCAGGGAGAAGGCTGAAGGGAAGTGCAGACAGGGGAAGTTGGGACCAGGGAGAGAGTTGACAGGTTTCCTGTGATCTTTGGAGACTGTGCTGCTTGATGAAAAGACACCACTGTTGCAGGGTCATCTGTTAGAGGGGCTTGTGCCGTGGAACGTGGTGCCCTGGGGAAGGGGACGTTTGAGTGTGTGCACAGGGTCGGGGGTGAGGGGTCTGTCGTGGCGAAGTCCAGCTTTCCAAACACACACAGACACGAGAGTAGGTTGTAGCCACAGATGGCGCTTGTCGGAAGTAGTGGTTTGTGGGGAAGGCTGTGCCGCCCATCAGTGGATCTGGGGAGGGCAGCATCGCGAAGATGGGTGGGCACCGTTCGAAATTTTCCCAGCTGCTTTTAGGCAGAGGGCTTTGTGTCAAATTCTACTGAAGCTTGTTATTAAAAGCTTTAAATGTTTGTCAAAAGTGTACACATTCTGCTTCTTCATTACCCACATCGCCCCGACGGGGGTCCGGACACCTGGTGACGTCGAGTGGGCACCCCCGGCCCTCAGGGAGCACACGCTCCGGCCCCACGGTCACCCTGTCCCTGTGTGCCCGCAGAGGGCGGGTCCCCGGCCAGCGTGAGTGCAGGGCGAGCCGCACCCTGGCCAGAGGAGGCCTCTGTGAGCTTCCTGCTTGTGCCTTTGGCCAGAAACGTCTTTGTTACTTTGATGGACTTTTCCTATTACTCCACTTGAGCAAATTCTTGGTGTTAGCAGTTCAAAGGGTCTAAACTCCATTTAGAGAGTTCCATCCCCAGGCTGTGGACTTCGCTGCCAGGCTCGGACCAAGGTCCTCGCTGAGCCTGTCCTCACACACCGTGTCCCATCTGCTGGTTCCCCGCGCTCCCCCGTAGGAGCCTGTGTCCTGCTGGCCTTGCCCCACGAGCACAGCCTGCCGGACGCTGCACTTGACACTGTTTGTTTATCCAGTTGGTAAGAAAATGTTGGCACAAAGTGTCTCACACGCGGCTGTCCCCGCGCGAGTGGGGGTCGTCGTCCTTGCAGAGGGAGGAACAGGCTCTGCTCCGTCCTCCGCCGCGGCGCCGCAGCACATGGCCTGTCTCCGTAGTCCTTCTCCCGCCAGGAGGATGTTCCGCTTAAAAGCTTGTTTTGCTGCTCTGTGTATACTTTTCCTTGAATTTATGTGCTGGTTTATTTGGTTCTATGTTTTCATGTATCACCAGGAGCAAATGTGATAAGTACATATGAGTAACTCCTGTAAATGGATTTTATAACAAAACTGTACTAAACTATTTTCTAAAATTAGTTGCGCAGATGATAATTTTTTGCTGCTGCTTTGACTCTTTCCGTGCTCTGAGTTCACAGCTGGGAGGTAGGAAACAGTAGCCCTCTTTGTGAAAAGGTCCATTTTAAGAGAAACTGGTGAAATCGACACCAGAAAACCGGCCTCAATGAGGTGGGATTCAGGGTCCGTGCGCTCAGCAGCAGGCTCCGCCGCCACGTGGTCTGTCCGGAGGAAGCACGTGGCCGGGATTTGCTTTATTCAGGTCTGTTCTCCAGCCCCCCTGCTGCCCCTTCCAAGCTCTTGGGGTGATGGAGTGTCATCTCTGAGGCCACAAGGTGTCTCACCACCAGCCCTGGTGGCCAGTCCTTTTTGGGAGCTTGGCCCGATAGAAAAAGACGCTCCTCCTCTAGGCGGAGGCTGGGGAGGGTCGGGGAGGCCGGGCGGGCGCAAGTGGAGCTTCCAGAGGCAAGACGGGTGCAGACGTCCAAGTTGGGGTGACTGCCGGCGCCCACAGAGGTGGGGCGCGCGTCCTACGAGCCATGGCTGCAGGTGCGATGTGGGACTCGGCCAGGCTCCTGGCGGAGGGCCGCTTGCTCGTTCCAGATGCCGAGCAAGTCCCTGGGAGGGTGAAGTGATGGGGGCAGGAGTGAGACCAGGGATCCGATGGCCATTTCGTCCATGGAGTTCATTACCGTCGCCATCTGTGGCAGGGATTTTTAAAGGTCCTCCTGCTCGACACCCACGCAGTCCCCGCCACCTCCCTGGGGTCGCCATTCATTGTTTGAGGAATAAATAATTCAGGGAGGAAGCTGAAACTGAACTTCGGCTTACGCAGAATTTACGCGTTGTGCCACGCACGGCAGCACTTTGTGTTCTCAGGGGACCCGTCTGTCATCCACCCTGGCCTGTACGGAGGCATCTGCCATGTCAAGGGGCATAAATGGTATCTGTAGACAGATGGGGTGCTGGAGGCCCGCCGGGCGGTCCGCGGGGGCCCTGCTCCCGGGCGCTCAAGCTGGGCTGTGCGGGCGGACGGGGCCACCTTTGTGCTGCAGCCGCGTCCCCGCAAAGAGAGGTGTTAGCGTGTCATTTTCTTAGATTTGTGTTTATTTTTTTAATTTCAGTGTTCCATCGTGTCATTTTCAACCTGGGGACCCGCTTCAGAGTCACCCGGGGAGCTCTGGAAGAGTTCCACTCCTGGGCTCTGCCCGGGGGTTTCTGACATAAGGGGTCCAGGGCCCAGCACTCGCTGCCTGTTCTGTTCCTTTCTCTTTTTTTTTGAAACTCTTAAACTCCCTCGCAGGGGATTCTGCGGAGCAGCCTGGCTTCGCGGGGTCAGGAGTGAGGAGCAGCCCTCGGGCCCGTGGGGGTCACGTCTGCCTCCCTCAACGCATTGTCTCTCCCAGGAGCCCCAGATAGGGCCAAGCCCACCACGAAAGGCCATCAGGGGGCCTTTGCTTTCGCTCAGATGACAGTCCCCAAGGACAGCGGAGGGGGTGGGGTGGGGCGGGGAGAACGGAAAACCGCTCGGGGGACTCCGGGCTGTTAGAAGGGAGGACATCCGGAGGGAGTCCTCGTGGCCCACGAGGGCTCGAGAAGGCAGCCAGTCTGGTACTGGTCCGGCCAGGAAGGCCATGTGGCTGTTGTTTAGGCGAGGGGACCCCGGCGCCGGGGCTGCATGTGGGGTCGAAGTCACTCATGGCCAAGTCCACTGGGCAAGTGCACTCCCCTTTGTGATAACCGGAGCTTTCCCACCAAGCGCTGACACCAGAGCCGCCGTTGTCCCTGTGGGGACGTGCCCAGGGTGCTGCAGCTGAGAACTAGCGGAGCTACGGTCCGGTGACCGGAAAGCCCTTGCTCCTGACCCCTACGGTAGGTGCCAGCAGGACAAAGGGCCAGGCTGGCCCCACGCACACAGACCTGAGAAGGACTCGGTGTTGACCGGACGGGGGCAGCTCGGCCTAGCTCCGCCCTGGCCACCGGCAGCCTCCAGGGCCGTCACTAGACCTGAACGTGGAAATTGGGGTTTGAGTTCTTTTTCTGATTCTTTTCACCAGTAGGTTCCAAAATCAGGCCCCCAGCCCCGGGGTTCTGGGGAGGAAGAGGCTAAGCGCGCGGTAGGTTTCTGTCCCCGCGCATTCGGGCTGCTGCAACGAAATCCCAGGGACCGGGCGCCTTCCGAACGTCCTCGGCCCGCTCCGGAGGCCGGGAGTCCCAGGTGGCGGCACCAGCGGACGCCGTGTCTGGTGACGGCCTTGTCCCGCCGTGTCCTCACATGGTGGAAGGTGCGAGGGAGCTCTCTGGGGCCTCTCTTCATGAGGACACAGACGCCACTCGTGAGGTTCTATCCGCATGACCTAATCACCTGCCACAGGCGTCACCTCCTGTCACCATCGCTTGGGGGGCAGAATGTCGACGTGGGAACGGGCAGAGGGGGACACAAACATCGTTCCACGGCAGTCCGCGCGTTGTTGGCTTGGGTGGGCAGAACTCGCTGCAGGTTTGCTTTCGGACGGGGACGGGAGACCCCGCGTGACACCGGAGGCGAGAAAAGCCACAGCCTCTGGTCGGCTTCTCCAGCGCCTGGGCCGGGAGACTGTCCGGCTCTAGGACAGAGGGACCCAGCTTCTCCTGGGGGACAACCCTCGTCTCCAGCCACGCGGGCAGGCGGACGGGCTCCAGTCCAGCTCACGGCTTCCAGCGTGCCCTCGCTCTCCCCTCCCCCTCCCCCCTCCTCCCCTAACCGCCGCCGGTGGACTCCGAGCTCCAGCCCGAGGCTTGAACACGACCGCCTCAGCCATGGAAGGCCAAGTCCAGGAGATAATACCTGATGTTGATTTTTTAAAAAGATTATTTATTTAGTTATTTGACAGACAGAGATCACAAGTAGGCAGAGGGGCAGGCAGAGAGAGAGGAGCAAGCAGGCTCCCCGCTGAGCAGGGAGCCCAATGTGGGGCTCAATCCCAGGACCCTGAGATCATGACCCGAGCTGAAGGCAGAGGCTGCAGAGGCTTTAACCCACTGAGCCACCCAGGTGCCCCCGGTGTTGATTTCTGACAGGAATTCTGCTTAACCGAACTCCCAGACACGGAGAGCTCTGGTCCCTCCCAGTAGCAGAGTGGCTCGTCCCTCCTGCGCTGAGGAGGGCTGACTGTGGGAGCAGCTGGGTATGGGGGGAACACGGGCCTGCAGGGGTGCGTGCTCTCTCTTGGATCTCCTGCTCGGGGGAGGCCAGCTCCTTGCTGTGAAGACACTCAAGAATCTCCATGGGGAAAGGTCCTCATGGGGAGGAACCTCCTTGTGCCAACAGCCAGCGGCATCGACGTGGGCAACGAGGGCGCCATCTTGGAAGTGGACCCTCCAGCCGCAGTCAGGCCTTCGGATGGTACAGGCCTAGCGGATGCCCTGATGGCCACCTCATGAAAGTCCCCAAATCAGAACCACTGAGCTGAGCTACACTGGAATTCCTGACACAGAACCCGTGTGACCTAAATGTGGGCCCAAGTCCCCCCCCCCGCCCAAGTCAGTGCTTTTCCCCAAAAAAGAATGAGCTAGAAAGAAGACACACGGCGTTATGCCGTGCAAAGTCAGCAGCATTCCAGCTCAGGGAGGCAGGGAAGGCTGAGAGCTGATACATGGGGCAGAAGCTGACATTCCAGGAGCCCCACTGAAGAGCGCGGGAACCCAGCGGCGGGAGCTCGCAGTCAGGCGGAGGGACTGGCCGAAAAAACTTTTTTTTCAGCGGGCGAGCAGCCAAGCCTTACTCTAAGGGCAATAGGGAGCCATGGAAGGTTTTCAAGAACTTAAATGCCTTGATCGGAACCCCCGTAGCCGGCACTCTCCTCCCAAGTAATCTTGGGGCTTAGAGACTGGCCCTCAGCCCGAGCCACCACGTGCTGCCCATCAGCAGGGGCGTGGCTAATGACGGCACCTCCGGCGCGTGGTGACAGCCCCCGGTGTACATTTCAGTCATTTTTTTCTTCTTTTTTTAAATAATTTACTTGACAGAAAGAGACACAGCGAGAGAGGGAACACAGTGTCCGGCAGAGAGAGAGGGACAAGCAGGCTTCCCGCTCAGCAGGGAGGCCGATGTGGGGCTCGATCCCAGGACCCTGGGACCGTGACCTGAGCCGAAGGCAGAAACTTAACGACGGAGCCACCCAAGCAGCCCTTCAGTCATTTTTCTTGACCTGGAAAAGCTTCACAATATCATGGTAAGGGGCGGTTTTATTTTTCTTCTCTGTGTGTGTGTGCATGCATGTGTACATACAACGCACAAATTTTTTTTAATAGGGAAAAAGAAACCCTAAAAAGACAATTTTCCAGTATGTTTAACAAGGACTAGGTAGTTGGGGTTTTTAAAATAAGTTTTATTTGATAGAGCATTTTAGGTTCACATAAAGAGGAGAGGAAGGTACAGAGTTTTGTCTGAAGATCCTTCTCCCCCCACACCAGCCTCCCCACCGCCTCCCGCCCTCTCCGGAGGGCACATCTGCTGCGGGCCCTGCGTCCATGGTTTGCATAAGGGTTCACTCACCTGCATTCCAAGGGTCTGGAGATCGTGTGATGACACCCGTGGGCCATTCCAGTGTCACACAGGATGGTTCCACCGCCCTAGAAACCCTCTGTGCCCAACTAGTCCAGGGAGTAAATGCAAGTTTATTACAGATATATGTTTTTAAAAAATTTTTTTTCTATTTCTTGTACAATGAGTGTGAATTATTTTTATAATAAAATTAACTTTTTAAAAAAGATTGTATTTATTTGACACACAGAGAGAGAGCACAAGCTGGCAGAGTGGCAGGCAGAGGGAAAGAGAGAGCAGGCTCCTGGGCGAACAAGGAGACGGATGCGGGACTCGATCCCAGGATCCTGGGATCATGACCTGAGCCAAAGGCAGCTGCTTAACCGACTGAGCCACCCAGAGCTTTCGAGAAAGGCTGTGTTAGCAGTATTTTCCTCACTCCTTGTGAGCCACTTCCCCGCGATGGGCTCCGGGTCCTTGGCTGCCCTGCACAGGTGCTCACCGCCCCCAGGGCTCTTGGGGTCCCCTCAGGCCACAGCCACCAGGTCTCGGAGCCTTCCCACCCAGGACCCCCAGAGTGGGGGCACTGCCGGGGCTGGCGCATGGATGGCCAGAGGGGCAGCTGCGCTACGGGGGACACGCGCAGCCCTCCCCAGCCAGGATTGCGCCATGTGGGCTGCACTCCAGGAACAGCAGGGACCCGCGCCGTGCCAGGTGCACGTGCCAGGTGCGCCCCAGCTGCCCTAATGCGAAGGAACTTGCCACCGGCAGGGCGGCGCTGTTGGCCCGCTCCACGCTCCCTGGGGCCCGCGGAGGGGACCCGCCTGGGGATCTGACCCCCAGCTCGGCTCCAGCTCCGGGTGGGCGGTGGGGACAGTGACCCGCGCTGCCGCCCTGCGGCCTCGGCGCACGCAGAGCAAGAGGCAACCAGCCGGGCAGAGCCGGGAGGAGCTCGCAGGTGGGGGAGCAGGTTTTCCCTCAGAGACGCCCCCGCGCCGTGGTGCGCAGCGATAAATGTTATTTGCACGAGGGACTCCGGGAAAGGGGCGGAAACCGCCCATCTGTAGGGGTCGTTCTCAAAGCCGGTTTGACCTGGGGCCCTTTATGGACCAGGGCCCCTGCCCGTGTCCGCAGAGGTAGAGAGGCATCGAGCAGCGCGGCGCTGACCGTGGATGCATTGCGTCATCGGGGAAGACGGCCAGGGGCACGGGGAAAACCCCGCATACAAACCTAGGTAGGGGCTGACTTACCCGAGTGGCACACGCGCGTTGCCACGGGGCTTGCGGCCCCACTCTGGCTCTAGCGGGGGACTTCGGGCCACGTGCCCCCCACCCGAGCCTCATCTGGGGAACGGAGATGCGTTTGTTTGGGATGTTTCAGCGTTTTTATGAAGGATATGGTGCCGCCTCTCTCCTGTGATGTGTCTTTTAGGGTCTCTCCGTGGGGACGCACGCAGCTCCGGTTGAGGGGTTCTCGGTGGGGGGGGGGGGTGCAATTTGGGGATGGGTGGGCGCCACTTGCGTCTGTCGCGAGCCAAGCGTGCAGCCTGACGCCGCCTGGTGTGCAAAGACACCACCGCGGCAGAACGATCCGGTGCGAAGGGTCAGTCGTGTCGCGGCCGAGGGGCCCCTCCCGGTCACCCAGGGCCACCTCGAGCTGCTCTCCCAGGGCGGGGCTGCCCTGCAAGCCGCTAGCTGGGCTCCTGTGGCGCGCAGCCGGGTTCTCCCGCTACTCGCTCACTGTCCGGTACTGCCGCGGTCACCCCGCACGCACGCTCCGGTCCCCGGGGCTGGATTTTCTCCGGGCGGCGCGGAGCCGAGGGACTGCCGGGCGAAGGCACAGGAGACTAAACGGTCCGCTGACGGACACTCCCGCCAACAGTGCATGGGACAGCTCGATGCCCCACGTCCTCACAAACACTCGGTGCTACCAGAATTTTTTAAAAGCTTCTTTGCTAATCCGATGGGGGTAAACTTTGTATTTCCTGCATTGCCGTGGGGTGGGTCTCAGGTTTGCTGACCATTTTCTTTCCCTCCTCCGGGGTTTGCTCTGGGCCTCCTCTCCTCGGTTTCTTGGGCTGTTCGTTTTCTCCCTTGATTTGTTGTTGTTGTTGTTAGAAATTCTTGTATTTTCCATGTTAATCCATTATCTCTGTATGCGTTTCCAGTATCTTGTCTCGGTCACGGCTTGTGCTTTTTTCCTCTTGTCTTTCACGGTACAGAAGATTTTTATTGTAATGTGGTTGAATTTATCAGTCTCCTAAAGCTTTCAAAACGTTACTTCGCCTTTAACCTCTTGAGTTTATTTTAATGTATGGCATGAGGAAGGAATACAGTTGTATTTCCCGCTTCTCACAATGCACCTTTATTAACAAGTTTATTTTAAAAATTTTATCGTTTTTCAGGGCGCCTGGGTGGCTCATTTGTTAAGCGTCTGCCTTCGGCTCTGGTCATGGTCCCAGGATCCTGAGATCAAGCCCCGCATCAGGCTCCCTGCTTGGGGGGGGTGGAAAGCCTGCTTCTCTCTCTCCCTCTTCCCCTGCTTGTGTTCCCTCTCCGGCTGTCTCTCTCTCTCTCTGTCAAATAAATAAATAAGATCTTTAAAAAAATTTTTTTATCGTTTTCATTCAACTTCTTGTCCTGAAATTTTTAAATGTAAAAGAAAGTTAAAATAGTGCAACGAAGATCTAAATTCAACAAAGACGGAAAGCACGCAGGTTCCGCAGGTTCCGACACTTATCACGTGACGCTTCCTTGTTCGTTCATTTGTCTCTGCGTTTGGTTTTCTCAAATCAGTGTCAAAATGTGTTGTGATAATCATGATATCTCACTTCTAAATACTGGAGAACGTATTTCCAAGGAATAAGGACCTTTAAAAACACAGTAACAGCAGTTACCGAAATCGGATGTAATCATCTGATTTGTGTTCACATTTCTGCCGTTATCCTAAAGCGTCCTTTATTGCTGAGTTTTTAAAAAAGACTTTAATTCCGAATCCAATCAAGGATCACACACTGCATTTAGTTGCCCAGTCTCTTCAGCCTCCTGTGTGTAAAACGTTCCACTCCTTTGTAAATTTTATTTTGTGTCAGTCTGTCATGGTACAGACATTTTTGACAATTAAACGCTAGGTAGCTTTTAGAATACCCCAGAATCTAGATTTGTCCGATCGTTTCCTTGTGATTAGAGTCGGGTTAAATATTTATTTTTATTTTTTAAAAAATTCATTATCGGGGCGCCTGGGTGGCTCAGTGGGTTAAGCCGCTGCCTTCGGCTCAGGTCATGATCTCAGGGTCCTGGGATCGAGTCCCGCATCGGGCTCTCTGCTCGGCAGGGAGCCTGCTTCCTTCTCTCTCTCTCTCTGCCTGCCTCTCAGTGTACTTGTAATTTCTCTCTGTCAAATAAATAAATAAAATCTTTAAAAAAAAAATTCATTATCGGAGAGAGAGAGTGAGAGAGAGAGCATGAACAGGGCAGAGACAGGAGAAGCAGACTTCCCACTGAGCAGGGAGCCCGATGTAGGACTCGATCCCAGGACCCCAGGATCATGACCTGAGCCAAAGGCAGACACTCAACCGACTGAGCTACCCAGGCACCCAATTGGTTAAATATTATTTGACAGAGAGAGATCACAAGTAGGCAGAGAAGCAGGCAGAGAGAGAGGGAAGCAGGCTCCCTGCTGAGCAGAGAGCCGGATGCCGATGCCGGGCTCCATCCCAGGACCCTGAGATCATGACCTGAGCCGAAGGCAGAGGCTTTAACCCACTGAGCCACCCAGGCGGCCCCACCTCCCCTTTTTGAATGTGGATGGGGACGGAGGGTTTCCTTAAAACAAAAACCACAGAGTGTAAACATCCGCTGCTGTCACTTTTCTCACTCCACTCCAGTGATCTCCACGTCCTTTTCCTCTTCCGAGCCCCTCCGTACCTCGTGATACAAAAGGTTTCAAGCTCATCTCAGACTTTCTTTGTCCCCGGGGGAATCAGGATGGGAGACCTTCCCCATCGCTATCTCCAGGGTCCCTCCCTGCCCTTTCCCTGCGCCGTCAGCCCTCACAGTCTGCTGGTTCAGACCCTGGGCCCCTGAGCGGGACCCTCCCCTGCATACTCAGTGCCTTGGTTCTGGACATGACCGTGAGGATGGGGGGGCTGTCGCTGGGCCCCGGCCAGAGCTGGGACCGGGGCCAGGGTGTCGGCCTGATTCCACAGGCCCCGGCGCCTGGCACTGAAGGCACTCGGATATAAAGAGATCGGGAGAAGGGCAGAGTGACGCGCCCCTCGCAGGTCTGTTGGGGTCGGGGGGAAAGAGGGGACCTGGGCAGGGACAGCGGTGCCATGCGCTGTTCTAAGCACGGTCTCAACTTGCTGAATTCCCCCCAATGGCCTGAGATGCTGGTACTAGTTTTACTAGTGTAACACCCCCATTGCACAGCCGAGAGAGTGAGTAACCTGCCCGAGATCACCCAGTTCTGGGTGGGGAAGACAGCAGCAGGTGGAAGCAGAGAATGAAAGGATGTGCTTTTGCATTGCCTGCTTGCTTTTTTTTTTAGACTTTATTTATTTATTTGACAGACAGAGAGGCAGAGAAGCAGGCAGAGAGAGGGGGGGAAGGAGGCTCCTCGATGACCAGAGAGACTGATGCGGGGCTCGATCCCAGGACCCTGAGATCATGACCTGAGCCGAAGGCAGAGGCTTAACCCACTGAGCCACCCAGGCGCCCCTGCATTTCTTTTTCACTGTCAAACACCCCCTTTGATATTCAGGGCCAGGCCATTATTGTTTTAAAAGGTCAAATAAAATAGAGGGAAAAGGTGGCCGTGTGCAGGTCAGGGTGAAAATCTTGGCTCTGCACCAGAGAGTCTGGATTTGCACCCCAGGCGCTGTTTCTTCCTGGCTGCGTGGCTCTGGGCCGCGTGCCTTACCCTCTCTGTGCCCGATGGTCTTTGTTTCTTTGCACCTTTCCGCCGGCTGCGGAGGAGAGACCATCTCCGTGGGTGGAATGGGAAATGCGGGGCACAAGGCTGGGCGTACCTGGCAGACCTGGGGCTCGGGCAGGGTCCCCGGAAGCCTCTGGGCCCACAGGACACGTGCCTTCAAGTAATCTTTTCTGCCTAAACTCCCCGGAGCCGGCTTTTGTGCTGTGCCTGAGCTCTCTGAGCAGGACACTTCTGGATGCTCGCGCTGTCCTCAGTCACCTGGTCATGCTGACAAAGCCCACTTCCCAGCTTCCTGGCCGGGATTTGGGAAATAAGGAATGTGAGGCCCAACCGCGATGCTTGCTACTTGGCTTTACAGTCCCCCACCCCCCCCCCGCCCCAAACTGTCCATGTACGTTTGCTTTAAGGAAAAGTACTAGAAATGGGTATCAGAAGATATTAACTGTTATTAGCTCCGAACAGAGGATTGTGGGTGATTTTAATTCCAAAATTATTATTATTTCGCTTCTTTGTATTTGCTAACTTCCCTACGGTCTGATTTGTGTTTTGAAAAGGAAAAATAAACAAGTAAAGCTTTTCTTCCCTGGGCCTTTGCCCTGAACTCTTACGGCCTGAGATGTGCTGAGATGTGCTGGGGTCCCTTTGGGGCTGCTGAGGGGGGCCGGCCTAGCCAGAACTGTGGGGCCCAGGGCAGGGGTGCAGGCGTGGGGTGACCCCCTTTGAGCCCTGCCTACCCAGGCCTGCCTGGAGATGCCGAGGGCTGTTCCCCAGGCGCCCATAAATGTCTCATAAGTGTGATGCATGGCAGGGAGGCCAGAAATGCTAACACAGCAGTCCTGCTTATTTAGAGGGGGCGAGCGGGGGGCAGGGGGCGAGCCAAGCTGCCGCAGAGGGGCGGCTGGGGTGCAGGGAGACATTTCCTGTGACAGCAGAGCTATTTGGATGAAGCCCAGCTCCCCAGGGCTCCTTGCTCTGCCTGCCGTGGCGCTCGCTATAGAGACTATGTGGGGGCACAGGGTTGAAGGGCAAAGCAGGCAGAAGCAGAAGCAGAAGCCGCTGCGGGGCCCTCCCCAACCCTCACCCCAACCCTGGGCAGCTGCCCCCCTGCCTGGGCTGCTGCCCCCCGCTGACGACTCAGCTCCTGCCCCCTGACTCAGCGAGTGTGGTTTCAGGCCAGTTGCTTCTCTCCTAGCCTCCCTTGGTGGACCTCCTCTTCCCTGTCTATAAAATGGGTATGACAATCCCTTCTGCCTGGGGCCGTGGCTCTCCACCTGGGCCTGTTTGGCTCCCGATCTGCAATGCCTAGAAGCACTTTTGGTTTTCACCCCAGAGAAGGAGATGCTCCTGGAATCTTGGGACCCGAGGCCGGGGATGCAGCCGCCTTCCCGGAAGTTTCTGGTCCTCATGTCAAAGGCACCGAGGATGGGAAACCCGTGCTAGGGTGAGGAGGGGCATTCGCTTGTGCGCGGGAGAGGGCGATGACGGATGATGGACGGCTGTTATCCAAGCTGCGGAATGGGGACCTTGGCCTCTTGACCTCTAGAGGCAGGGCTCCGAACCTGAGCTCAGAAACAGGATGCGCTATTTAGGAGAGGCTGGGCTATGACTTTGGGTCCAGCTAACCTTGTTCCTCCTTCTCCCCGCTGCCTGGAAAATGTCAGAGTTTTCCAAATGGCCACAGGGCGCATCTCGCGCTCCACCCTCCAGCCAAAGTCAGGGTCTGAGTGGCTCAGGGACTGGGGCTTCTGCTCTGATGTACCTGCCGTCCACCTCCCCGGCCTCACTCAGACCAGCCTCAGGGGGGTGAACACAACACTGGTCTGGCCAAGAGAGGTCAGGGAGGACAGAGCGTTGCCCGCAGACGTCCCTTTCCTCCTGGACCCCTCAGGACCCTTCCAGGGACACGCCCAGGACCACAGAAAGGGGAAAGCGTGTGTGTGCACGGGCAGAGTTGTTGGTACTCAGCCCAGAGACGCTTCATGGGAGCACCCCCCACCCCGCACTGCTGTGTTGGCCTATTCACAGCTCACGGCCACCTACCTTCTGTACTGCAGGACTGACGGTAGCCCCCCAGGGCAGGATGGGGCCAATGGCAGCGGGCCCTGAAGACGCCCCTTGCTTCACAATGTGATTTTTGTTCCAAAGTCCCCGCAGCGGACCAGGCTGATGGGGGACATCGGTGCTGGGCCTTCCCCACGCCCCACACCCTAATTCCCTCACTACCTCAGCAAAGGCATATCCGAACCCCTGTCTCAGGCTCTGCTTCTCACGTGGGGACCGGACCTAAGGGGCGTTTTTGTGTGTGTGTTTGGGCTTGTATTACTGTTGTGCTTTTGTATTTAACATCCTGAGGAGGTGGAGGAAGGCGACACTTGTTTCCAAATTGTATCCACCCGGTACTGTGCCTAGTGGTGGGTTTGCTCTGCCGGCCCACACCAGGCCGAAGGTGGCTTGAGACGGCAAGGCCTGGAGACTGCAGGCGAATGCGGTAATCCCTTGTCCTCCTCATGGGCTGTGTTGTGGGGTGGGGGTGGTGGCAGGCGGCAGCTGAGAGAGGAAGGGCATCAGTCTCTCTGTCCTTAGTGGACTCGGGCGCCGGGGGGTGGGGGCCCAGATGCCGGTGAGGAGAGCCAGCAGGTTAAGAACTGGAAACTCTGAACCAGACAGAATATCTTAATTCCAGTGTTTTAATCACATCAAGATTTATGTTTTTCTCATACATGAACAAGTGCAGAGGTTGACAAGTAGGCCTGGTGTGCTTGTCTCTGCTGGTTCCTCAGCTCCATCATCCTGGGAAGGATGCCCTCACAGCTGGGGTTGCCAGACCCAGGCAGCGGCGGTGGGGGGGGGGGGGGTTTCGGGAGTTGGGGAGGCCTCTCACTTCCACTGCCTCAGCACTGGGGGAGGGGCAAAAGAGCAGGGCCAGGGCCCCAAACCCACCAACTAAAGCTTGGTGGGGAGTAGGGAGGGGAAGGGTTTTTAAGGAACTTTCTAGAAGCCCCATCCATCCCTCCTGCTTACATTTCAGTGGCCAGAACTGTGTCAGCAGCCCACTCCCGTACACAGGGAGCCCTGGGAGGCCTTATTTTCCCTGGGGTTCTGACGGTAAGGAAGGAGGTAAAGAAGCCACGGGGGCCTGACAGAGGCACTTCTTTTAACGGTTGGGAGTTGACCCCTGGTGTTGGGGTTGGGAGCTGAGAGAGGCCAGCTGCACTGGCCTTGGGCCTTAACAAGCCTTGAATCCTGTTTCATACCCAGTTGTAGCGCCTCCTCCGGCGCTGCATTGTAATCTCTTCGTCCTCAAGGCCAAGTTCTGTGGAACTGGGTCTTAGCCTTGTTTGGGGGAATTGAGGGTGGGTGGGGGAGGCAGGTCTAAACTTCCCAGCCTGGAAACAGTGGCTGCAGATTCCAGAAGGCAATTGTGGGTGGCGGCCGGTTGAGGGGGTTGCTGCAGCAGCAGCTGGGAGCCAGAACTGACCCATGGCGCTGGGAATCTTTGGGAGAAATGTGGACCTTCTGGAGAGTCAGCAGGGCGAAGTACGAGCATCCAAGGGCAGGAGAGATGCAGGGGACGCTCCCTCGGCACAGGGCCTCGGCGGATGGACCCCCTTCTTCAGGGTCTCACAACTCCCAGGCTGCCCCTGGGTCCTCTTGGCCACCCCCTGTGCAATCTTTGGGAGGGAAAGGGGAAGGAGAGGGGGGTGGGCTCTGGACCCCAACTACGGATTCCAGCCCCAAGTGCTGGAAGGAGGCTACAGCAGCAGACACAGGGTCCGGGCTGGGGGTCCCACAGGTCTGAGAGACCCCTCCATCCCGCATTATAAACCACCAGTCCCCTCCCTTGGACCTCCTAGCAATGACACCAATGTCCCCCATGTGTCTTTAAATTCAAAGACAGCTGAGGAAAAGTGCCAATAAACTTTGCATTTTTTTTTTCCCAAGGGAAAAGAGGGAGGCACCCGTCTGTGGAAGCTGCTAACGTGTGGGTCCCCCCTAAGAAGGGCTTAGCCACACCGCTGGGAGGAGGGCTGCCTGATCTCGGTCACAGAAAGGCCGGGGGAAGTGGTGGCCTTCACGGTGAAAACCTTTCTCCAAGGTGCTCTGTGAGCTCGGGTGCAGACGAACACCAAGAAAACAGGCCCAGGAGGCAGCAGTGAGCAGACTCTTTACTCGTCGGATCACGCACCATCAACCACCAGCAGCGGCCCGAGTCCTCCCTCCAGGGGACGGTTAATACGAACAAAAATAGTTTCTCTGCGAGACACAGTCTCCAGCGCTCCCAACCCTCCTTCCCAACTCCCTCCCCAGACGGTGAGTCCCTTGGTCACCAGGCCTCACGGAGTCTGGTAGGTTGCGAAGGAAATCAAAGAAGAGTTGTAGGCGACGGGACCTCCGGTCCGCTGGCCGGTGGCAAGCGGGGACAGGCGCAGGGGGTGTCCGCAACAGTCGCGCGCGCGAGTGTGTGTGAGTGTGTGTGTGTGTGTGTGTGTGTGTGTTGGGAGGCGGGACCTGGAGGTGTCGAGGTGAGCAGCGTTTCTCCCCACCCCCATCTCACCGCCAGCAAAAAAAAAAAAAAAAAAAAAAAAGGGTGGGGGGCGGCGGGTAGTAGAAAAGAAAAAACTAAGACCCAAATCACAGGCTGCAGGGCCGGCGCCCCACCGCGCCCCCTGCGGCGGGCACTGGCGGGGCGGGGCGGGGGCCGCGGGGCGCGCGCGGGCGGGCGGGAGGACTCTGCTGAGTAGCACCTGGGAGCAGCTCGGGCCGCACCCTTCTCGCCGCCCGGCCCCGGACGCCGGGGCTCCCCCCACGCGAAGCCCCGAGCCCCCCCCCGCCCCCCGTCCCGTCCTCGGCTCCCCGGGCGCGGGGTCGTCCGGGCCGGGCTCAGCAGCCCAGGCGGGCGGCCAGCCCCAGCAGCAGCAGGCAGCCGAGCAGGGTGGCGGGGCGCGGGGCGGCCCCGGGCGCGCGGTCGCAGTCCAGGCCGCCGTCGTCCGCCGCGGGGTCGCAGCGAGGCTGCTCGCAGCGCAGGCCGGTGTAGCCGCTCGGGCAGGCGCAGCGCTGGTTCTGCACGCACGTGCCGCCGTTCTGGCAGAGCAGCTGGTCGTCGTCGCACACGTTGGCTGCGGGGCAGAGGGGCGGTTAACGCGGGCGGGGCCCGTCCCCCCCCCCCTCGCTGGAGCTTCCGCGACTGAAGCGCGGCGGGGCGGCGGGGGGTGCTGGAGGCTCCGGGCCACTCGGTGCGAAACGCCCCTGCGAGCACGGCGACAGCGGCCGGGCGAGACCTGGCCTCTTTCCTCCCGCCACCGCCCGTGTCTCCCTGCTCCCGGGCCCACGGGCCTTGGGACGCCCCTGCTCTCTCCCCTCCGGAGCTTTGCACCTGCTGTTCCCTGCGCTCTTCCACCCTCCCCCGGGGCTAGCGCCCCCTCGGCCTTTCGGTCCCGCCAGGTCCTCATTTCCTCGGGCAGCCGCCCTCCCCCCGCCCCGTCACAACCCCCAACCCGCCCGCTCCACCCCTGCCTCCATCTCCCTTCTCAACCAACCCCCAGTTCCGCCACCCCGTGGTTCCCACCTGGCACCCGCCCCAGATTCCCGTCGCAGCAGACCCCGCCCACAGCGGACCCCGTCCCTCGCTCCACCCACAACCGAAGCCCCGCCCCCGCAGGCACTAGCCCCGCCCCCGCAGCAGCAGGCTCCGCCCACCGGGCGCGCACTCACGGTAGCAGCCCTGGCGCCAATAGTGCGTGGGGAGGCAGTCGTCGCACTTGGGGCCCGCTGCGCCCTCGCGGCACTCGCAGAAGCCGGTCTCGTTGCACCGGTCGTGCACGGAGCCGATCTGGTTGCAGTTACACTCTGGAAGGACACGTGCCCGGCGCGCGGTCAGGACGACCTGTGGGCGTCCTCCGCACCGACCCCCACCCGGTGCGGCCCCCATCCTCGGGCCGGCTCTCGGTAATCCCCGGGCGGTGCACCCCACACCATCGCCACGGGAGCTCACGGCTGCCCGAGGGTGCACATCTCTAGGGAAGACTGTTCTGTCTTGGTTCTTTAGCATCCATTACCCACTCTGCTCCCCTGGCCCTGTTGCTGTGTTGGCCTGGAGCAGCCCCCAGCCCTCTCTGGGCCGCGGTTTCCGTCTGTGAAACTGGAGGGAATGCTGATTCTTCCACGCTCCAAAGGGCTCCAAGATTCTTGTCAGGTGGGAAGAGCCTCATCGGAGGCAAGGCTTGCGGGGGGCAGCAGTCCGCCTCCGCATCTCCTCCCCAGGGCGGCGTGGGTGTGGGGGGGGCAGCCCCAGAGGCCCCCAGCCTCTCCCTAGTCCCTTCCCAGTTAGTTTCCTGGGGCCTCCGCACTGGATGGGGGGCAAGTGTCCCCACCCTGGGGCCTCTGCACTGGATGGGGGGCAAGTGTCCCCACCCTGGGGCCTCCGCACTGGATGGGGGGCAAGTGTCCCCACTCTGGGGCCTCCGCACTGGATGGGGGGCAAGTGTCCCCACTCTGGGGCCTCCGCACTGGATGGGGGGCAAGTGTCCCCACTCTGGGAGGCCTTGAAGCCCAAAGCTGGCCCAGAGGAGGCAGAGAGAGGCAAGGAAAGAAGGAGGGTATGGGGAGGGGGGTGCCTTGCCCCCCACCCAGACGCCCCGCCCTGTCCCTGCAGCGGGCTCCTGTGACACCGGCAGCACAATCCTGTTAGGTTCACTTTAGAGTTGATGGAATTATCTGAAAGCCAATGCCATAATTCAGACTGACAGCTCCCGCCTTGAAGGCAGCCCCTCCTCTGTGAAGTTGGCGCTGACCGGTGGGTGGACGAGGGGCTTACGGGGCTTAGGGGGCTGGGGGGGCTGGGGGCCCTAGGACTGAGCATTGGCCTCCATTGGAGACAGAGGCAGAGGTGGTGTGCAGCCCTTCCAGGCGGGCGGGTGTTGGCCGAGGCCATGTGTTTGGCCTTTCGGGATGGGCAGCCCCACCCCTGGTCCAGGGCCCCCCGCGGCTTTCTTCTCTACCCCAAAGCCAGTCCTGCAGCACACTCTGAAGAAAGCGGTCCGAGTGCCCACTGGGTCCTACAAGCTGGGCCTCTGATTATAAAGCATCAGAAGAACTGCACTGGGAGAAAAGCTTCAGCCACAAAAGGGAGTTGAAAACTTTTGATCTAATCCACTTCCCCACTTTACAAGTGGGGAAACTGAGGCAGACAGCAAACTCTAGAATCAGTCTTTGACTCTAATGAGTGGTTCTCAATTTCCAGTGTCTGTGGGGATGGCCGAAGGGGGAAGTTATTAATAGAGCAGATTCCAGAAACTTCTGTCCTTCCAGACGCCCAGAGGAAATGGGTCCCAGAAATCCGCCCCATGCCCCCAGGGTTCCCCAGCACCTGTTGACGCCAGGGTCTCCGGAGCCCGTCCCGCCCCTCCCCTGCGCCCCGCCCCAGTGGCTCACCGATGCACACGTTCTCGTCGTCCAGCTCGGCAGAGCCATTGCGGTAGTAGCCCAGACGGCAGTGCTGGCAGTGCTGGCCTCGCGTGTTGTGTTTGCAGCTGACACAGGTCACCACGTTTAGGAAGTCGATGTAGCTGCAGCGGTTGGAGTGGCCATAACACTCACAGTCTGGGCCAGCCGAGCGTGAGAAACACCACGGGTCAGTGAGCCAAGGCAGACTGTGCCTTCCTGCCACCCCCTGCACCATGTATTGGGGGAAACTGAGGCACGGGGCTAGGACAGACCAGCCCGAGGACATGCAGGGAGGCCTGACTGGCACGGGAAGGTACCACGGGCCTCCAACACTTCTGTACCATCTGGGAGGAGGCAGGCGCGCCACCTTTGAGCCAGAGGAAGGACCCGTGTGGGCCCAGCCTACAAGTTCCCACCTGGCCCTGGGGACAGGAACCCAGGGAGGGCCTGTGGACAGCACCTGCCGGGCGGGGTGCCAGAATTACGTGCTCTTGGAAGGATGCCTGCGAGATGCCGGGTGATTGGAAGTGATTCATGCGGGGAGGATGGGTCATGCGGCCGGCGTGAGCTTAGGAAGGGCAGTTGCTGGGTCTGTGGCGCTCAGCACTGCACCCCCAGGGACTCGGTGAAGGACGGACGCATGCACGGACGCTGGGTGAGATGCAACGGGCCAGGGGCTTCCTCCACGTGCTGCTTTGGAAGGTGGTTGGAAGGGAAACGCCCACCTGCTGGACCGTTTACCATCAGCCTGAGCTGTTCTGCAAGTGTGATTGGCACCAGAGGGCCTCTTCTTGCACACCCCCGAGAATGAATGTCATCTTGGGGTTTGTGCCCGGGCCATCTTGTTTCGCCTCCTGATCATCTTGGCCTGGCTTCTGACTCTTACTGCGTGCACATGGCTCCGCACTGAGGACAGCGATCCCTGTCGGTCCTGCTGTCTCCTCCAGCCTCACCACCCCACCCCAGCCCCCATCTCCCAGCACTGGGCGAGTGCTATGACTGCCGGGGCGAGGCATCCTAAAGGTGTTGGGGCTTCACTCCCTGACCCCACGAAGGCGGCCATCCTTTGGTGTCCCTCCTAAGGGGCCCAACATCCCCTTCAAAAGGAAAGCTAGTGTGGCTGCCCTTGAATGGGAAGGACGCCGGCCACCCTCCTGAGGGTGCCATCTGTGTATCTCAAGAGGACCCAACCTCCCTTTTGTGGTGGGAGAGGAAAGAAATGAGCCTCGGAGCTGTGCCAGGGAGGAGACGGCGGGCACGCCACACCTTGGGCTTCCTGGACCCTCCCCCTTCACCTGTCCCTTCCAGGTGAGGCATCCAAGTGTCTCAAGGAGTAGTGGCAGTGATCCCTGCATCCCAGCTCTTGCTTCAACCGAGACAAGCCCCTGGGCCACACCCCCCAGGGGAGCCTGGACAGACTATTTCTGGTTGCTGCTCTGCCTGCGCCGTGCCTGCCCACTGTGCTTCTGACTCATACCTGCTCTCAGCTCCCTTGGGGAGGGGCGACTGAGGGAAGAGAGGCTCAGTTTCACCTTGACCCAGCTACTCCGGGAGGTTTTCTGAACCAGGCATGGGTCCTCCGTCCCGCATCATTATTTCCAGCGGAGGTGAGGATAGAGGTGCGAGAGGAGGGCTGGTCCGGCCCGGGGCCTTCCTCTTACCTTGGAACTCTTCAATGGGCACCACTTGAGCTGATTTGGGCTTGAGCTGGAAAGGTTTGGAGGCCGGGGCAGGGGCAGCGGCGGAGGTGCCCACAGCTTGGAGAGATGAGAAATAAGCTCCTTCGTCGCCACGGTCCAGCTGCCCCGGGCGGGCTGTCCGGGCCCCGGGAAGGCCCAGCAAAGGCTTCCACCGTGCCCTGGGAATGCTCTGGGGCAGATGTGAGGGGACACAGCACATCCAGGAGCATGTGGAGAAAGCCCTGCCTTCGGTGCCCCTTCGGAGATCACTTTCACACTCGGCTGGATTAATTCCCCCCCAATTCCTTTTCTAACCCCCAGCAACCCCTGACAGGGTGCAAGGTGCTTTGCTGAAACTGATTTTTTTTTTTTAAATGATCTCAGGCATCGATCGAGATCCTCAAGAGGAGATCCTCTCTTCTCCAAACTCCCGCGAGCATCACATCCAGAGAGTGGCCCTGGTGTCCAAGGCTTTGGCAACTCCCCTTCTGACGCATCCCCCTCTTCCAGCCAAAGTGAATCCTTTCCTATCCCAGATTCCCTGCTCAGCGGTGTTGCGAGCCGAGCCGCAAGCCCAGACGGCGCCCGCCTTCCGCATCAGAACCCACCAGGACCTGGCCACATGTTGGTGAGTGAACAGGACGCTGGCCAGGCAGCAGAGAGGGCTCAGCGTCCCTCTGGGAGCCTGCGGCGCCCTAGGCGGTGCAGGGCAGGGCAGGGCAGGGCAGGCTCCAGGGTCTCCATCACCAGGGAGGATGCGGGACGCAGGGGCCTGCAGACCCTCACCTAGTGTGGATCCAGCTCCAGAACTGCCTGCCAGCAGAGGGCGCCGAGAACCCTGCTCACTGCTCACGGAGGGGCTGGCTGTTGTCTAAGCAGGCAGTAGGACTGATGTCCAGGGAGCAGGTGAGCTGGGCTGGGAACAGCCTCCCTTCCTGGAGAGTCGGGCAAGCCCCTGTGTGCTTCCTGCGCGTGTCCGTTTCTGGCCACCAATAAGCCCACGTGTGTCTCCTCCCACTGCTGCAGGAGACTAAGGCTCCCAACTAGGTACCAGTAGCTTCTACTACGCCTCCTGCCCTGCTCACGGCCACCCCACCACCATGCCTCTGCCCTCACTGGCCCTGCGCCTGGAATGTGCTATCTTCTTCCATCTGCTCATAGCCCGCCCCTCTGTCTGGGTCTGACTTCCACCCGGCTCCTGCAGGAGTCCTGACTCTCTCTGGGCTCCAACCCTGCCCCCGGGGGTTCTGGGACCGACAGTGGCAGGACAGGGTTCCTGCTCTCAGGGCAGAGTCTCCACTCAGCTCCAAAGCCCTTGAGGGGAATGAAGGATGAATAGGTGTTGGGTCTGGTGGTATCACCCTGGGCATCTCTAAGGCGAGTTGAAGGGGGGGCAAGTAGAGCTCCAAGCCCCACCCCCAGCTCTCACGGACCCCCCGCGCCACCTGAGTCCCACCACATACACCTGCTGCCTCCACTAAAGAGGGAGGGGCCTGGGGTCTAAGGAGTTTTCAGGGGTGTCTCATGCCCGTGCAGACCCTCCCCCCATACCTTCTGCACTGGAGGGCGTCTGGGGCCAGGGGGAGCTCTCCCCAAGGGGGGCAGCGGCAGATGGCCTGATCCGCTCTTGGGGGAAAGAAAAGAAGAAACTCAGTTATGGGACAGGGTGGGGCTGGGGGGTCCTGGAGACACACTGAGGCATCACACACCCTTAGCAGCAGCAGCAGCCTGGTAAGAAGCGGCTCTGTCTACACTGGCCAACTAGAACTGGGTCCAAATCTACTGGAGAGGCAGGGTCTACACTACTGCAGCTTATGGAGGGCACACGTGAACTTGAAGCCAGATAGGGGGACGGGGGGAGCCCGAGCATGCTTTTGGCTGCCCTTTCCTCAGTGGGCCTCCTGATTTACACGACTTTTCCACTCTCCCTATGTGTCCCTGTTCCCACCGGGGGTAGACTTGGATCCAGCTCTGTGTCTGGGCCCAGACCTCTTTGTGCTGAAGTCCCTGGCTAATGACTGCAAAGGGGGACATGTGTCATCAAACGTGTCCAGAAGGGTCCTTGGAGGCTTTCTGCACAACACCAGTGCGGGGCCCGGAGCCCCTCTGCCATCTGGCCTACCTCCCCAACCCACGGTTAGGACCCACTCTCACCAGGGACCCCAATGCGAGGCAACCCCCACTGCCATAGATCCTACCTCTGGGACCAACGGACACGAAGCAGGGGAAGCAGGCTGGGCTGGCCAAGGCCCAAGCTGAATTTCAAAGGACAAACCCAGAGGGACAGGGGAGAAATCGGATTCTTTCCGCTTCTTAAAGGGATTACGCACGATGCCGGTTGGGGGAGAAAAAGGAAATCTACCAGCTAAAAAGTGCAGGAGACTTTCCAGCTGGGAGCCGGAGCCTTTCGACATCAAATTGACATTAATATGGTGCTCAATGAGGAGAAGAGGCTGCAGGACCCAAATTGGCAAGGGCTTAATTAGAGCCACAATAAAACCCGCCCCGAAGGCTTTTTGCTTTGGATCCTTTCTCCTAGCACCCTCTGTGGGCGAGGATTAGGCATCTTGAGCAGTTTTTCCTGCCCCGCAGCCCCTGCCCCGCCGACAGCTTGACACTGGCAGGAGGGGGAACATCTGGGCCCGAGGTTCACAGGCGCAGCTGGACTCCGGCCAAAGGGCTGAAGCACCTGTTGGGAGGCACATGGGGGCTGGGATCTGGGGGCCAGAAAGACCCCCGGCTGGGCTCTCTGGGACATGCTCAGGTGTGCGGGAAGAGCATTCTCACAAGGGCCCGTGTCGCGTGCCAGGCCAGATGGAGGACCCGTCTGCTCCTTTGGAATTGGGGAGCTGCGCGCAAGCCACGTCTTCGAGACCGCGCCAGCTCCTGGCCTCTGAGGCTGGGGGTGGGGCCCGGAAGCCGGCCTCTGCGGTCAGCCAGCCCTGAGTTTGGATCCTGCCTGGGCGCCGCTGTCACCCTGTTACCGCGAGCAGCTGCTTCTTCCTTTCTCAACAGCTTAACTGACTTGCATTTGCGTACCGTGAAGGGCCCTGATCCTCAGAGCTGTGAGTCAGGAGAAGTCCACACTCTGCCAGCGGGCCGATTGTCATTCTTAGTGGGGGTCCGGGCACATGGGGCCCAGGGCACAGGCTTCCTTTGCTAAGAGGAGCGACGGCCCCCAAGACGTGGGCTGCTGGGGTCATTGTCTGTCTGCTGTGCTGGAACCACCTTCCCCTCTGAGCACTCTTGCGCCTGGCACTGGGCTCAGCTGGCAAAGCCGACCACGACCCACTGAGGGCTTGAGGAGCCCCTTTCTTGCCACTTGGGTCCTGGAGACCCTCACAACTCGAGCTCCCCTTGCCTCGGCTCACTGCCCTAGTCTTGGACTCTCTCGTCACCTCCTAGCAGTGCCGCTTTCTTACCCTAAGCCGCTTGCCCCAAATCAGAAGCAGCTCGGAAAATGGATTCAGGGTTCCTGTGTGCATGTGCGTCTCCCACCCAGACAGGCTGCTGTTCGCACGCAGACGCGGCACCCACCCGGCGAGTCTGGTCCCCGCGCGCGTCGGCTAGTCCCAGGCTCAGCACAAACCATCAGGCGGCCGGCCAGCTTCTGCCCTGGAATTGTCAGCATGGACCCATTCTTCACCCCGAAGAAGATCCCTGGGCAGGAAGTTCCCCCGAAATCCCTGAGTCCCCCGGCTACTCCTGCCTCCTGCAAACGCCTCCCATGCGGAAGAGAGGAGGGCAGAAGTAAAAAGAGCGGGGCTGGTCACCCTCCGGGTTCCCGGGAGGCCTTAGGCAAATGGCTCTGGAACGGACTTTTCCAGGGCATTCAGCCAGGCTTGGAGAGGGCGGAGCCCCACTCCAGGCTGGGGGCGGGGGCAGGGGTGGGCAGGGGGCGAGGCTGAGCGTGGATCTCTTCCCCCAGCTGAAGGAGGGGTCTCTGCCCATCGGAGGTGTGGCCTGCCCCTCCCCTGGTCCGTGCGCAGAGAGAGGGAGGGTCACGGCTCTGCCCAAACAGTGACGCGCCCGCCCCTTCCCAGCTGGGACCAGGAAGAATCCCCTCGGACCCACCCTCCCGGCACCCTCTGGGAAGGACGAGTCCTTTCAGACGCCCAGCATTTGCAGTGGGTGGAGACAGGTGAGCCCAGGGGGCCACCCAGCACCCCAGGCCTCAAGTATGTACCCATCCAACTTTGGAAGGGAATTAGGACCAGCGAGCAGGCGTTTCCAAGCCTGTCTGTGGCTGCAGACCCCACAGGGTGGCTGCTGTGGCTGAGGAGGGGCAGGAGAGGATGCTGGCCCTGTCCCCCGCACTCAGCCCAGAAAAGCTCGGCAGGCCCATTCCTAAACCCCCTGCCCAGAGGTGCCCTTCTGCATTGCTGACCAGAGTCTCTCGCCTTCTTGGCTAACTGTACATTGCCCACTCCCAGGGGATCTGGTGCTGAGATGTGGGGACAGAGCGGGCCCTGGCGGGGGGGCGGGGGCAAGCTCCACGGAGCACTGAGACAGAAAATCTCCTGGGAGAGCTCCTCAGTGCCACCAGGCACCTTCCCTTCCTTGGTTACTCTGTCCTCTCGGCCATGCTGGTCTCGGGACCCGCCTGACCAGTGCTGTGGGAGGCAGGAGGAAGAAGCATCGAGGGGCTTGAAGGGAGCCCCAGATCCCCTCGCTCGGGCCCAGTCATGGGGGACCAGACGCCCTCCGTCAGCCCCACACTCTCAGGCTCTAGGGTCTAATGTGCTCTAAGAGCCAAGCCCCATGGCAGACACCGACAGCAGCACACATCACACACGGGGCTGGGGACTGTGGCGGGACGTGGGGAAGAGCAGGGCAGCCGGGCTGTCCCTAAGCACCCACCTGTGGGCTGTGGGGTGCTGGGGGCCATCGGGGCCCGCCCGGTGGAAGTGGAGGGGGCGGGAGTGCTGGGGTCCCCTCTCAGGGCCACAGTGGCCACAGGGGCTCTGGGGACAGGGTCTTTCCGGGGCCTGCCGACGCCTGGCAAGAGACGAGAAAGGCAAGAGGGTGGGGAGTTGGCAGGTATGGGGCACTGCAGAGAGGCCACTTCTGGCCTCACCGAGTGGGCCAGCATCCCCTCCGGGCTCCAGCTCCCTCTGGCACCGTCTCTGCTCCCAGGATCCCAGCAGGGAGCAGGCCACGGTGGGCTGTGGCCCCCCTCGAGCATGTCTGAAGTGTGACGTGGGCCACCGGCAGCCCCTGTGACCCTGGCGAGTCCTCTCCTGCTGACTCTCAAAGCTGGTGGCAGAGCCCATGGTGGGGCGGTCCGGGAAGCACCATGCTTAGAGCCCGCAGCCTGCTGATGCCGCGTCAGCCCGTGGGTGCCCACGCCCCACCTCCCTCCCACAGTCTGACCCCTCCGCGAGGGCCTGCAGGCAGCAGGACCCCGGCGTACCTGCCCCAGCCTCCCAGGCACACAGGTGCAGACTACCTGAGCCAGGCACACCCCACAGTCGGGCTGCGGGAGGGGGCACTTCTGCCCCTGGCCAGGGAGAAGGGACCCCCATTCTTGTCCTGGAGGAGTGGGAGGCATGGGGAGTTCACCCTGGGGTTGCAGGGCCCTTTCCAAAGCAGCACTGACCAGGAAGCTCGAGGAGAGAAATGTGGGGGCGCTGGCTGAGGGCCACAGGCCCGGGGTGCAGGGGGAAGGGGGTGGCGGTGAGGGGGCTTGGGGGGGTGGGGACAGGAGGGAGCAGGAGAGGTGACGAGTGAAGGGGTGTGGTTGGAGTCATGCACTGGGGGCGCCCTCGGAGGACCGGCGCGTACTTACTGCCAACAGCAGAGCCTGCAGCAGCACCTGGGGGAGAGAAGGAGGGTCACAGGGCCTCCCGGGGAAGTGGGGGGGGGGCGGTGACAGGGCTGGGAGAGGGAGGCCTGGAGACTCATGCAGGACTGACTCTGTCTGCCCGGTTTCATCCTCCGCCGGCTGAGGGGGAGGGGCCCCCTTTGCCCATTTTGCAGATGGAGAAGCTGAGTCTCAGAGTTGGGACCGACCCCCCGGGGACCTGCTGGAAAGTGTCAGACACTCCACTGGGGGCAGCACGTGCACTCGTCTTTGAGGTTAGACTCTCAGGCCCTCCTGTGCAGGACAAGGAGGAGGGGTGCCGGAGGACTGGGTGCCGGAGGACTGGAGGCCACCGCGGCCGGGGCAGGCGGGTTTCCTGGAGGCCCTGGTGGAACTGCCCTCCAGGCAGAAACCACAGTGTGTGCTTCCGTCTGCGGGAAGCGGAGATGACCAGGGACTCGCGGAAACGAGAATCATGGCAGCTGCCGCGTGTGGCTGACACGTGCTGAGCGTGGCCCCATGCAGAACCCCACGGGGGCTCCTCGGTGTCCTCACTCTACAGATCTGGGACACTGGGCTCCAGGTAAAGTGACCTGCCCAAGGCCACAGAGCTGGGAGTGGCCGGTGTCCATGCCCCGGGGGCTGAAGAATGCCCGAGGAAAGGAGACGGGGGTAAGAATCCTCAGTCCCAGAAGGAAGGAGCTGTGCCAGGCTTCCCTGGCGGGGTGTCCCTGAAGAACGACAGAGGACCAGGACGCCCCTCGGTGCCCTGGGAGGCCCTTCGGGGGAGTGTATGGACGCAGGCTACGTGAGGCACAGCCTCCCCAGAGTGAGCCCAGAGGACGCCAGGGCGGCCTGGGAGGATGAGGGGCTGGACCGGGTTAGGACTGGATTCTGAGGGCCCTGGGCGGGGCACCCTGGTGGGGAAAGCCCTTTGCCTGCGGCGAGGACGGAGTAGCGGGGCCCCGACGGGAGGGGTACGGAGACCAGGTGGGGGCAGTGGAGAGGAAGGGCTAGCCTCTGGGGACCCCCACACTTGCAGCTTGGCCCTCTGGGTGTTGGTGCCATCACCTGAGATGGGGACACGGTGGGAGCAAAATTAAGCTGGGACTTGTTTCTGCCTGTGTCTTGGGGCTGTTTTCTCCTGTTGTCCTAGAGAAGGGGGGGTCGCAGGTGAGGAAGGGACAGGCTGAGGACACGCAGCACTGCGGGCCTCATCTCTGCTCCTGGGGATTCCAGGAGAAACCCCTCTTTCCCGGGGCAGGCGGGGACTCTGGGGAAGCAGGAACCAGCTCCAGGAGGTCCCCCAGATGAAGGGGTTTGGCCTGCCCCTGCAGGACAGGGGGGTGAGGGTCCAGAGGCAAAGCCTGGTCTACGTGTGCGGGTGCATGTCTGCCCCCGGCGGGCTGGACAGAGGGTGGCCCCCTCGGTCCGAGCGGGTCTGGGCACCTGCCAGCGTCAGGAGACGGCAGATCCTTCCAGGAGGTGGGGCAGAGAGCAGGGGGAGGAGGCCAGTGGGACAGATGAAGGGAGGCAGACTGCCCGGGAGGGAGGTGACAGCCACTAAAGAAAGGGCTCAGGCAATGGCTCCAACAGAGAGATGGGTCGGCACCTGGCGAGGAGGGAGCCGGGCGGGGCGGCTGTCAGCGCCCAGAGCTCTGGGTGCCTTTGAAGGCCCAGAGTGCCGTGAGCGCCTGGCACGTCACCCCTTCAAAGGCCTGTCGCCCGGCCCAGGCACGACATGCCTGTCACGGCCTCCCTGTGAGGTTTTCAGCTTTGATCAGCGTAAAGTCACATAAATCTTTCACATCGGTAGAGGGAGGGTGCCAGTGGAGGGGCTCCCGCAAGGATGCCCAGGCGGTGGGGGGGGTCCGGGGGCCGGGGGCCGGGGGCGGCCGCCCTGCTCTGGCTTGGGAACTGGGCCCAAACCAGTTGCTCGCTGCTGGACCAGGGCTGCTGGGCCTCAGTGTGCCCATCTGGGGAGTGGGGGGTACTCGTTCCGCCCATGGGGCAGCTGTGAGGGCTACGGGAGGAGCTCCGTGTCGGGTGCCCGGTGCAGCCTCTGTCAGGGAGCTGGGCAAGTGTCGGACCTCAGCCAAGTCACTGGGGGCCGGCCAGGGAGAGTCCACCCTGGGGCTGAGCCCCAGCCCCTCCCCACAGCAGCTCGGGGGCGCCCTGGGATCTGTGATTTCATGAAAACATCCATGGCCTCTGGGGGGGGAGCCCTGATGAGTGGCCCTCCCCGGGCTGTTCCCGACGCAGGCACGTCTGGGTGCACCCTAGCCCTGGCACAGAGGCAGAGAAAGGAGGCCTGCGGGGATCTCGGGCCAGGGCCTCCAAGGACCCCTCCTTAAAATGGGATAAAAGAGACCCACTTCCTGGGGTGACGCTGAGGGTCGAGGGTGTGGTGACCGTGCAGCATGCGGCGCCCGAGTGGCAGGCTGTAAATGCCCCGGAAGCTGGTTACGGTGCTGCCCACCACAGCCTGGAGGCAAGGGTCCCCCCACCCCCTGCCAACACCCCACGTGCTGTCTCTCCAGCCTGCAGGGCCAGGCAGAGAAAGGACAGCAGGAAAGACGCTGAGCTGCTCATCTGGGGTTTCCCCTGGCACCTGGGGTGGGAAGGGCGGCTTAGGTGTTGCAGGGGACAGGGGCACCTCGTAACAGGGGGGCGGGGGGCAGGGTGAGTTTGCACGCTTGTATCTGTGCACACGTTGGCACGCCCGTCTGCACAGGTGCGTGCTCGTACGCTCGCAGGTATCCGCACATGCGTGTGTGTGTGACCCACAGCCCCTGGGGTGGAGAGCGGGGGAGACCACAGCCCCCCACCCCTGGGCCGGGGTCGGGCAGGGGGTACGTACACGCGTTGGGAGAGCCGTGGGGCAGTGGCAGGTAGGAGCCGGCGCGCCAGGACCGGGTGCGGAAGTTCCTCTTGCACTTGCCGCAGTCGGGGCCGGTGGTGTTGTGTTCACACTCGCACTGCAGGCTGCCCTCCCGCACGGAGCACAGGTTGGCGTGAAGGTTGCACTTGCACCTAGGGGGGACCCAGAGGGTCAGAGAGGTCCGTGAATCCTGGACAGGTAGGCACGGGAGGGTGACGTGGGGGCCTCCCGTCCAACCTGCTGGGACTCTCCTTTGGGACAAAAACTCCCCGATCGCCCCGCTCTTCAGAAAGCACCTGATCCACCCTTTCCCAGGCTAAAGCTGTGCCCGGAGCCCCCCGCCACGGGTCCACCCCACGGTGGGTCGGTGCCTGTGGCGCTCTCCGCCGTCCCAGGGCGGGTGGGAGGGTGACCTTGACCCAGACGCTGTGTCCTAATCACCTTTGCTCTCCACCGAGGCAGGATGACAGGCAGCAAAAGCCGCTCACCAGCCCTCCCCTCGCAGACCTGGTCCCAGCCCCCGGCCGCCCCTCAACTCTCAGCCTCGGCCCACACCCACACCCCTGAGGGCAGATGGAGAGAACCCCTACCTACTCCCAAACCCCGTGGGTTTGTCCACACATGTATTATTCATTCCTTCATTCAAATATTTATAGGCAACTCATTATTCTGAAATCCAGTAAATAAAGGGAGAGAATCCAGCGTGTCCTGTGTGTCCTGTGTAAACTGTACCCCCACGTAACGAACTGTGGATGGGGGGTATTTCTTTTTATAGAAGCGTCCCCGCTAGTAACCGAAGCAGGCGGGAGTGGGAGGTCGCTGTGCAGCAGCCCTGCCCCGGCCAACGGCTCCAGGCTGCGAGCCGCAGCCGCCGCCACCTCGCAGAGACGGCCGACCGACGGAAGGCACACGGCACCCGACGGCCGACGGACGGAAGGACACACGGCACCCCGACGTGGTCTCACCCAAGCCCGCTGAACTGGAATCTGATGGGGCCTCCGCATCTGTCTACAAAATCCCAGGGAATACGGAGGCCAGAGACACACACACGACAGCAGCGGGATGCAGTCGGCCCGGACAGAGGGGTCTCCGGGAGTGACCAGCCAGCATTTCTACCCGATGAAGAGTGGGGGGCAAAGACTGATGGGGGGGCCACACCAAGAGAAGCCTCGCAGGCGTCGGCCATCCGGATCCTGATTCAAACAGCCTCTAAACTCAAATAAAACGTTCATGAAACAATCGGAAATACGGAGAATGACTGTATTTGATGACCTTAAGTTAACGCTGGTTAGATGCGGGGATGGTGGTCTGGTCACATTTTTTTTTTTTTTTTAAAGATTTTATTTATTTATTTGACAGAGAGAAATTACAAGTACACTGAGAGGCAGGCAGAGAGAGAGAGAGAGAGGGAAGCAGGCTCCCTGCTGAGTAGAGAGCCCGATGCGGGACTCGATCCCAGGACCCTGAGATCATGACCTGAGCCGAAGGCAGCGGCTTAACCCACTGAGCCACGCAGGCGCCCCGACTGGTCACATTTTTTAAAGTCCTTCTCCTTTCAAGATCTACACTGGAGTACTTACAGAGGAAGTGAACCGGGCTCTGGGATTTGCTTCAGAGTGACACAGAAAGGAAGAAGGTGGCCCGAGATGGGGATGAGACCCGACAGACCACGGGTTGGTAGCTCCCCGGCTCGGGGGGACAGGTATATGGCGGTCCTCTGCTGGCATCCGTGGTGGAAATCCTCCGGAATAAAAAGAAAGCCAGAGGGCTCTCGGTTCTGATACGGGAAGATTTCCAAGGTGTTATTGTCCATGTTTGTAAAAAGCAACTTGCAGAATAACGTCCTTTAGTAGAATCCTGTTTTTGTTAAAATGTGCAAAAACTATAGAGATCGGATACCAACTACGTGCCAGGCTCTGGGCTGGGGAGCAGATCGTGGAATGACCAACAAAGTGGGGGTGGGGGGGTCCCCGCTCCCACAGAGTATACAGTCTGTCTAGTAGGGGAATGATGAAACCAGCGATTGGGTTAATCCGTGAAGCACAGGGGGCATTCTAGGGCAGTGAAGCCATTCTGTGTGACAAGGTCATGGTGGCAGCAGGACTCTGTGCATTGGCCCAAACCCACAGAGCTGACAACCCTGAGAGGGACCCCGATGCGCCTGTGGGCTCTGGCTCCCAGTAACACAGCACTGCTCATCGCCTGTAGCGAATGATCCCACTAGCGCAGCAGTAATGATGGAGGGCCGTGTTCACGGATGTTCACGGAGACCGGGTATCGGGGACCCTCTCCCCAACATGACGTCTATTAGTTTGACAATAGTCATTGTGCCAATCTTTAGTTCATGGCACTCGTTACAGGTGCCTAAGCACCATACAGAGGAGAGGGTGTAAGGGCGGGTCCTAACTTAGTCTTGGGGGAACAGCATAGGCTTCCAGGAAGAAAAGTTTAAAATTAAGGCCTGAAGCAGGATCAAGAGTTTGCCAGACAAGGAGGAGAGAACCCCCTGGAAAGAGGCAAGAACAGGAGGAGAGCCCCTACTAGGGCCGAGAAGAGTTCCACCCCTGAGGTCTGAGGGGAGCCCAGCGGTGGGAGGGGGCCAGGCCAGGACACAGAGGCCACTGGGAGGTTGGAGGTGGTCTGCCCTGACCCACTGTTTCTGTCATTTACCTGGGGAGCCAGAGCCTGGCTGGGGAGGTCAGGGAGAAAGCTGGGCATCGACTGGAGGCGGAGAGCCCAGGCCTGGGCTCGGATGGAGTCATGGAGGCCCCCAGTCAGGCCAGTCTGCAGTATCCAGCCATGGTGAGCCCAGGCACGCTAACATGTATCTCTTCCTGTTACATTTAAAATACATATATCCACCCCCAAATCACCAGGAAAAAAACGTAACTGGGCTTCAGCGTGGTTGTCCTAGGTTGGGAGGAGATGGGCTGATTCGTGGCTTTTCTTTTTTTCTTGGTCGTTGCGCATTTCCTACAGGCTCTATCATGAGCAGGTCTTAGGTTTAGAAGCAGATGGCAAATGTTATTTTCTACCAGGCGGTCAGGCCTGACCCTCTCGAGAACTTACTGCAGCTCAGACCTGGGCTCCATGGGGCATGGAGAAGCCTGTTCACTCTTTCAGAGTTCCAATCTGTGGCCGCAAAAGCACAGGGGGCCTACCGTGTGCCCGGCTCTTGGAAAGGCACTGGGGGATGGGCTGGCACCTGTTGGCACTGGTGACGCTTCTTTCCTGGGCAACCGGACTCCAGAGCTAGTCCTTGGCAAAGAGAGGTTCTGTGCTTAACCTTACTGGTCAGCACACACGATGCTTCCTTAATGCCCTCACGCCCCCCTCCCTGACCCCCACACCCACAGTGCCCATTAGCAGATCACAGGCTCTGACAAGTCCTGCAGGAAAGAAACCTGTCTGACTTTGTCTAACAGAAGTTTGTTTGCAAAACGAATTTGACCTCAGATTTTTTTTTTCCCCTTCTGAATTCCTATTTAACATCCCACTGAGCTAGCTGGAGAGGAACCCCCCAGCTGTGTGGAACCAGGAACATACTCCATGCCTCTGGCCCAAAGATGGGATATTTTTAGAGATCAGCTACATAAAGAAAAGATTGCCATCTCAACTGGGTGATAACACTGACCTTGGCTTGTTAAAAATGCATAAAGACTGGCTGAATCAGAGAAGCAGATTGTAGTGATCGTGGCGGGGAGTCCAGGGTGTCAGAGTTGGACAGGCCCGTGGGGCCCAGGCTGGGGAGAAGCCGAGGCCACGCAGCTAGTTCCTCAAGACCCAAATCCTGACCCGGGCTCTGCCCCAGTTCCATACTGGCCAGGCCCTCCCACAGGCCTCCGCTCCCAGAGGGTGTCTTGGCTTCTCCACCCTTGCTGGCTGAGCCTGGAATGAGCTCGGTGCCTCCTCCCCCAAGGAGAGAAGTTCCCCGTTGGGCATGGCTGCCAGGAGAAGCCCACATAGTGGGGGAAAGCCTCACCAGGGCTGGCACAGACACGGACCCCCGTCAATGGAGCTGCTTCTTAGACTTCCTGACTTTGCAGGAAGGACTGGGAGACGCTGTCTCTGTGTTCATACAGGTGCGCGCCCTTGTTCAGGGCTTGGCAGTTCCGAATCTCTCCCTGTCTCTCCAGGTCTCTGTCTCTCCCTCGCCATCTCCATCCAGCCTGGATTCTGAGCTTGCTTTCCTCTGGACCTCCGCAGACGCTGTTCCCTCCACCTGGAGCAGCTGCCGAGCCCTGCCCCGGTCTTCTAAAGCTCACCACTGGGGGAAGCGCCAGGTTTGAGACCAGATGTCACTTGTGCAGGGGACTTCTCACGGTCCCAGCTCTGTGGGCCCCTGTTACACTGTTCCTCACCCCAGTAAGCATCAGCGTCGGTGCGGTCTCCCCCCGTGGAGCACACGACGTGATCGTGGGAGAGGCACGCGTGAACCATAAGGCAGTTTCGGGGTTTGTATTTATTTTGAACACAGTATTTTTTTTTTAAGTGACGAACGCATCAGACCTGGGATCTTAAACGTATCATCGCCCAGGTGAGGCAATAAGGCATATTCACTTAAAGCAACTCTGAAGCAAGGAAATTAATAATCCGGGACGTCCACATGCACGAGGGTGAGGTCACACCACAAACAGAAAGTAACTCAAAACGGGTCGAAGACATATACGTAAGAGCTAAAACAAGAAAAACAGAAACATACGGGCAAATCTCTGACTCTGGGTAGAGCGGCGGTTTCTTCGCCAAGACACCCAAAGCATAGACAACAGCAGAAAAAGATGTATACATTGGATTTTATATAAATGAAAAACTTGGCGCGTGTCAGAGGCCGTCATCAAGAAAGTGAAAAGACACTTCACAGAACGGGAGAAAACTGCTGCGGCTTGTGTCTACGCTACTGGGTGAGCTTCTGCACCTCCGTAATCAAAACATGACCCGGTTTTTAAAGTGGAGAAAGGATCCGCTTTCACCCAAACCCTTTCCCCAAGACACAAGCAAGGCCAACAAGACCGTGACAAGATGTCAGCCAAAAGCAAATCAAAATCCCGCACGTTGCCCTCCGAGGCGTATCTTATGTTGATCATCAAAAGCACAGACAGTGACAAGTGTTGGCAAGGACAAGGCACCACCCGGCGATCCCGCCCACAGGTGTACACCCCGCAGACAGGAGGGCACGCCCGCCCGAGGGAGGAAGGTGTGCGGGGTCGCTCCTAGCTCCTAGCAGCCGCCTTCACAGTAGCCGAAAAGCAGAAACAACCCGAGGGCTCGTCCACAGAAAAGCAAAACACATGCAAGGGAATATGACCGGGCCATAAAGGGGAACGGGGCTGGGATAACCTGCTCCTAACCTGCTCCGGCAGGGGTGAAACTGGAAAGCACGAGGCTTAGCAAAAAATAAGCCAGACACAAAAGGGCAACGGCTGTTTGATTCCATTTATAGGAAATGTCCAGATTAGGCAAATCCACAGAGACTGAAAGTAGATTAGCGATGGCCAGGGGGCTGGGGAGGGAGAAGGGGAGGGGTTCGGTTCTTTGTAAGGTGATGGAAGTGTTTGAAAGCCTGCCTGGGCGGCTGGGTGCGTCTGTGAGCAGACTGAAGTCACTGAATTGTACACTTTAAATGGGTGCCTTGCGTGGTAAATTATATCTCAGGGGGCTGCGAATGAATGAATGAATGGTTGGATGGGTAATAACTGGGGAGAATTGTGAAGGGGTCACTTACGTGACCGAAGCCCGGGAAACAGGGTTTTATTATCCTCTCTCTCCTAGAAATTGTCAGAGGCGTGTTTTACTATCGTATCAAACGTATCACGCTGTGCCTTAAAGAGGGCCGCCGGCGGAGGAGGCGGACACGTGGCTCAGCTCTGAGAGCCCCACGGGAAAGGCCGTGCGCCCTTTCCCAGCAATCCCGTGAACAACACACCATGATCATATACACTGAGCAGATTGGGAAACTGAGGCCCGGGATGGGGATGTGAATGGCCCGAGGTCCCCCCGCCGGGAAGGGGCAGAAGCCAGAACTTGAATCAAGGCAGCCCGAAGCCAGAGCCACACTCAGTGCCTGAACTCCCTGGTGGCCAGTGGGGGTGGGGGCACCACGGAGCCCGGGAGTCCCAGGGTGGTCACCTGCCTACTGAGGACTGGTGGTGTCGGTCACCCGTGAGTGAGGGAATGAATGAATGGACAGGAGTGACGCACCTGCCACATCACGTCACTAACCGCACACCGCGGGGACCAGGCAGGGTCTGCGCTCCTTCCTCCAGCCTTTCCTGGTGATTGCACAATGGGAGCCCCGGCCCTGGGTCACACTAGCCTGGCATGTCCATGCGACCTTAGGAAGGCTGCGGAACATCCCATGGCTCAGTTTTTAATCTGTAAAACAGGGCGGCAGTGGCATCTGCCCCCCAGGGTTGTCGTAAGACGCAATGGAGATGTGGTCTATGACCGGTTGGTTTCCTCACTCCTTAAACTTAAGAGCTCCTAGAGACAGGGATCCTGAGATCCTTCCAGGAATGAAGACATCAACTCTTTGCAAGAGCCTTACGAACGGTAATACTGCTGTCATCTCTATCTTACAGCTAAGGGAAGGAGGCACAGAGAAAGGAAGGGAGTTGCCCAAGGCCACACAGCTGCTGAGTCCCCTTTAAGAAGGGCCGCAAGCAGGCAGGGGACAGTGGCTTGGAGAGTGTCCAGGACTGCCTGTGGGACAGACATGGGCCCAGAGGAAGGCAACGCACCCACAGTCGCCCAGACACAGGCACGCCCCTTCCCACCCTCCCTCAAGCTGCTTGCTGACCTTCTGGGGTTTCTCTTCGCCATTCCAGAAGGCCGCGGGAGATGACATAAATAAAAAAATAAGCAAGCACATATCAATAATTTATTGGGCACGCCTACGTGGACAGGCACTGTGCAAATGTGCATCGTTAACCGAATCCTTGTGAAAACCCAGAAAGCACGATACCCCCACGTCACAGGGGAGGGGCTAGACGCCAGTGGGTCCCTGTCAGTAACTCACTCCGGGCATCTGGGTGTGGACAGGCGGGATTTGAACTCAGGGCTCCCGGGTGCCTGCGGTGGACCTCACGGCCCCTTTCCCACCTCTTGCCGCTGGACGTGCTGATCGCACGAGGCCAGGCGAGGGGGCACAAGGCTGTGCCCCCACCCACAACCTTCACAATTCTGAGGCCTGGTCCTAGCACAGCCTCAGAAGAAGCCCCTTTCCCACCTTCTGTCCGAGCACTGGCCCCCCGCCTGTGTCCAGGCCTGGGGGTGCTGCTCTCCCTCCGGCCTGAGTGTTTCTCCTGCATCCGTGGGATCAACTTTCCCAAGGAATTGTTTTCTGAATTTGACCTTTGAGAACCATCAGTCTCACCAGAAAACCATCCCCTGAGCCACCTGACCCCACGACACAGCACTTTCCAGCTCATCCGTCAGGAAGCATTATTTAATAATGAACCGAGGGACCGCGTGAGGCCGGCCAGCCCCCAGGGACCTGCCACCGGCTGGCGGACACTTCCAGCCCGCCCGGGTCTGCTACCCCTCCCACCCCCGTCCGGATCTCAGAGTCCCAGGCTTTAAGTCTACGGACCCAGCCGGAGCAGCTCCATGAGAGACGGAGAAAGAAGGAGAGAGGACAGAGCAGGAGAGGTGCTGAGTCAGCATCCAGACGCCCGGCCGGGCTCCTAATTTGCAGGGTGACCTTGAGCAAGTCACTTCTCAGGGACTCAGACCTTTCCTTTGCAGCTTGGAAGGGTTGAATTACATCTGAGAGTTTCAATTCTGCTATTTCATTGCTCGCAAGTGCCCGACACACTGCGGGGCCCCCATGGGCTCTCCGTGTCTGTGGAATGAATGAGTGAGGTTATCCCAGCATCGGGCCAGCGGCTGCTCTGGTAAGACCCAGGCAGTGTTACATCTGGTGGCAGGTGACCAGACTCCGGGTGTCAGTCTCCCCTCTGACAGGGCCGCTGGGAACGAGGGGCAGCGTTACGTGGGGAGCACAGCATGGGGTTCCACACAGAGCAAGCCCCACGCACATCGCTAGCGGCTGAGAGGTCACAGAGCTGGGAGCGGAGGGTTCCTAGCAATAAAGATGGGCCTTGCCCTTACGTGGCAGCCCCCCGGTGCCCAGCCTGACACAGCCTCCCTCCTCTGTCCTTTCTACCCCAGAGCCTGTCCGTGGCCAGCGCTCCCAGGTCAGCTGGCCTATTCTCCACGCCCTGGGGGTCCCCAAGGGGGGACATACACACTGTCATCTTGGAGCCACTTTCCTGAGGAGACAGAGGTGGCAAATAAAAATATATGTTGCCTGATTAAATTAGAATTGCAAGTAAACAATGAATAGGTTTTTAGTATAAGTATATCCCACGGCATATTTGGGACAAACTTATACTTAAAATTTCTTTCTTAGTGTGAAATTCACATTTAACGGAGCACTTTCTCTGGCACCTCGCCTGCCACGCTGCTCCTGTACGGGTCTGCATCATGGGTTTCCAGCCCGACCCCTGACTCCTCTTAAGGCCTGGCATGGGCTGTACCCGCTCTCCCACTGGAAGCTGGCCCTCCTGCTCACCTCCAGACCGAGGCCTCCGCCCCCTTCTCCAATCAATGAGTCCCTAACGAGCCCCGAGCCCCCAGGACCGGCAACTGTCTGCGGTGGGGCCAGGCCTCACCTCCATGGCAAGGCCTTCCCAGACGACCCAGTTCTTGGGGGACCGCGCTCTGCTCCTCCCGCCAAGAGGCAACCGGCACGCTGCCATCACTGCCTCCTGTCCACCTGCAGGGCCTGCCCGGGGCCTCGGCAGCCGCATGAGCCTGGGGACCCCAGGGCCAGCGGCCCCAGCCAGACCAGAGCAGTGCCCTGCCCCGGGGGGAGGGCGGGCGGTGCCCCGGAGCTGCCGGCAGGAGCGCCATCTGGCCGCGGGCCGGGCACCAGTGCTCCACGAAAAATCGTGAGCGGGCCCTTCCCTCCTCGGGGCGAGAGGAGCGGGTGTTTGGAGCGCCTCCCAGACAGGAGGGCGGGAGGAATGTAGGTCAACGCCTGGCAGCCGGAAAGAGTGATGTCATCGCTCCTGGGGTGGGGGTGGGGGCGATGAGAGAGAGAGAGAGAGAGAGAGAGAGAGGCGGGTGCTGGAGCCCAGCAGGGAGGAGGGGCCCGGGGCTGGCTCCCCTCCAAGGTCAAACCCTCCAGGATTTCGGGACATTCACAGGGACCCCTTGGCCATGGGGCACACAGTGGGGGGCTCAGGGAGAGCCCAGGGCCCTGGTGGTTCTCGGTGCTGTGTCCTCTCTGCCCGGCGTCCCCCCCAGTTGGCTGCTGCTCCGACTGTTATTACACGCAAGGCGAACAGAGAGGACTTGCGTGTTCCCGACACCCGAAGCCTGGAGCTGTTGGGGACAAGCGACTATTTTGAAGCAGTCGTGGTGTCTGCCCATTTCTCTGCCAGATAGAGCCTGTGCCTTCGGGTAAAGACGGTTCTGTTTTCTGGGAGACATGTCAGTGGGCTGCAGGGTTTAGAGGGAAGCTCGCCCCAAGCCTGTGCTGACACGTGTTGGACGTGGACGGACGTGTTGGCACAAGAGGCTGGACACACGCTGTGCAGGACCAGGGAGAAGGTGACAGCCCCAGGGGCACTCAGGGGCTCACGGCTTCAGGGCTGGGCTCTGCATGCCAAGGAGGGAGGATGTGGCCTTGGGAGGGGGCTGGGGCTCCCTGGAAGAGTCGGGGGCAGGGGTACCCCTTCCCAGCCAGCAGGTGCCATGGAAACTGCTGGGTCTCAGGGTGCTGCTGGCCAAAGGTCATCCTTTGAAGTGTCCTTACATCCCACAAAGGGGATACCATGGCCTGGGGGCCATAGACCTTTCTGGGGGGGAAGATGAAGGGAGAGACTGTGCTTGGCAGGGGCACACCGGCGTGGAGGGATGGGCAGCCGTTCCAGAAGCAAGCAATGATGGGAGGAAAGCTTACAGCTCCTGCTGGATCAAGAGGTGATGAGGGACCAGAGGGGCACACTAGGGACAGTGGGGAGGGGAACCCAGTAAAATGCTGGACTTTTCCAGTGAATTAGCGGCAGGGGGCGGGGCTGGGTCTGGAAGGGAGGGAGGAGGGCTCCCGGGGGGGCGCGGGGGCCACAGGAGGCAGGAGCCTCAGGGCAGAGCGGCAGGGCGGGCTCCGGCTTCCTGTGGGACCAACGCCGGCTGCCGCTCCTCCTGGAACGCAGTCAGGCCGGCAATTGAGTTCATTGGCCAAATCAAATTTGGGCTTCTGTGCGAAGTCCTTTTATATTAAGTGCTTTAACGTACATCACCTCCTCCAGACTATTGATAAATCCTATTACCCATTACAGAGCCAGAGGCAGCCTCCCCGCCACCGGGAGAGGCTTGTGGAAGGGAACTGGTGGGCCTGAGTGTGTGGCTTGTGGACGACACAGCGGGTATGGCCAGGGAGGGCCTGGAAAGGCCACCTCGCCCCCCAGCCTGGCCAGGCCGTTTACTAAAGCCAGATCTGTGTCCTCCCCCCTCCCCGTGAAGGGAGGGCCAGGCCCGGGTGGTCGGGTGATCGGGGCTGCTGGGTGCGTAGGATGGCAGGGAGCAGCTATAGGGTGGGTGTCTGCGTTGCCTCCCTGCCCCGGAGCTGCTAACACGCCACTCCCTTCTGCTCGGCAAGGAGCTGCTGCTGGAGAGCGTGTTTGCTCACGGATGAATGAGTGACAGAATTCAAGAAACGCACAACATGCCCAGCCGGCTCCCGGCCCCAGCCTCACGGGGTGTGGGGGGGGAACGAGCCAGACCCCACGCAGCTCCGTGCCTGGGGCAGGGTGGGGGCGGGGGTTCAGATGTGTCCATGCAGGGCCTCCGAAACTGCGGCCAAGCAGTGGGACTGCCACACTCCATGAAGGCCCAAGCGGGACATGGAGGGGTGGCTGCCCAGGTCTCCAGCCTTCGGGAGCCCGAGAGAGGGGCCGCCTGAGCCAAGCCCCAGCGAGGAGAAACCGGCCAGAGGGGCAGGCGGAGATGGCCTGGTCGTGCTCCAGGCAGAAGGAACAGTGTGAGTCAGAGGGACCCAACATCAGGGCCCCAGCTCTGTGAGGACCCAGAGCCCAGGCTGCCAGAGGAGGGGGGCAGAGCCTGTGGGCCGTGGGCCGTGGGAGCAGAGCCGCAGGGGCCGGACTTGACATGGGCGGCGGGAAGCCATGAAGGGGAAGGGACCCAGCTGTACTTGTGTTTGGGAAAAAAACCCTCTGCACGGAAGGGGCAACACTACGCAGAGAAGCCAGACATCTTCCCAGATGAAATCCTGGCGCTGGTGGTGTCGCTCTCTGGGGGGCAGAGGGGTGACAGGAGTTCATGTAAGGAACCTGCTCAGGCCGGGAGTGGGGTGTGTAGGGGTGTGTAGGGCTGGGTAGGCATCTAGAGGGAGGGCATGGCCCCGCAGAGGGGAAAGAGGCCTCCAGGATCCCAAGCTCAGAATGGGCAACTCTGAATGGGGGGAAGCCCAAGACTCCCCAAGTCCCAGACAGCCGAGCCAAGGCCTCTCGGGGACCCAAGGTTCCCACTGAGGCCTCAGGGCGTCCTACGGCCCAGAGCCTGGGAGTCTGTGAGCAGCAGGTGTGCCATGCTTCAGGGGTGAGGAGTTCAGTGACGAGGGGTGCTTGGGCAAGCGGGCTTCTGCCTGTGGGGGTGGGGCGGGGCAGGACACACCCCCGTGTGGGGGGGCGTGGCACGGTGCAGGGCAGGGAGCAGCTGTGACTCGAGCCCATGCTTGATGCCAGGCGACATTGACCCCTGCTCACTCCGCTGTGGAGGCCGAGGCCTGAGAACAGACTCAGACGGATCCCCCCTTCCCCCCGCCCCGACTCGCACTGCCCCTTCACGGCCCGCCTGCCGGCTCCATGCCCACGCCTCCAAGTCTCACGGGTCACAAAACTGGGGTCTGGGCTCACAGCCTGCTGGGGCCTGGGGTTTGTCCGCGGGGTGCCGCCAGGCTGTGGGGACCGCACGGGAGGGCAGATGAGACCCAGAGGATCCCCCCACCAACTTCCAGTGAGGGCCGCACACCTGGAGTGAGTTTTGCGTTCAAGTGAGTGAAAACAAGACTCCTTGTTTTCAAGTTACTCTGTGTAACAAGGGCACCTACTTCTTGCTCACCCGCGGTGTGGGGCCCTGAGCTTACCGGCAGGTGCTGGAGGAGCCTCCCAACAGTGGGATCCAAGCCGGGGAGACTTGCCTTGGGCCAGAACCTCGCAGAGGAAAGAGTCAGATGCAAACGTAGGCTTCCCTTGGGCTCCGAGAGCCTGGTCACCACAGAGGGACCTCTTGGAGCCTCTGGGCGGGTGGGGGGTGGGTCTGGGGCGCGGGCATGGCCATCCTTGGTTGCCAGAAATACTAGAAGTCAGGTTTCTAACCCAAATATTGCATCTGTCGGTGGCGTACGTGGGCCTTTCCCCCTTACATGGGCTGCAAGGCTCCCCTCCGTCCCCCCTCCCACGTGGCAGCCCCCTGCACCTCGTAGGTCCGTTGGCTCTTCCCACACTGGGGCGCCGCCCCCACTGGCAGGAAGGACTCTCTTCCCCACGTCTCCCCACTGGCTGCCTTTCAGGACGACACTTCTTCAAGGTCTTCCCGGCACCGGCTTTCCCTCCTTCACCTTCTTTCTTTCACTTCGTGGCACGCACCCTGGAGCCCACCCCAAGACAGCTTCTGTCCCCCGACTCCACCCATCCGCTCTTGGGACGTCACCTTTGATGTCCCTGTTGCTGAATCCCCACCCCCCGCGTCGCCCTCCTCCCTCGGGAACCCCCGGCGGCACGGCACGCGCTCCTGCTTGGCTCTGGGCTCTGTCCCTCTGGCCACTCTCCGCTCCCGGCTGCCCGTGCTCCGCGTCCGGCCTGCCCTGTCCAGCCTCCCTGGGCTCCATCCCAGCCGGACGCTCTTCCCGTCTCCCCACTCGGGGTTCTCGAAGGCTCCCACGGAGTCGGAATCTCTCGAAGCCCCAGAGGCCCCAGGGCTCAGTCTGGGCTGCACTCCAGAGGGAGGCCTCCAGGGCGGCCCAGAGCCACAGGTCCCCCTTCCCCGTGTGCAGCCCTCTAGAAAACCGGGCAGCGGTGTCTTATAAAGTCCAACATACACTCATCACAGGCACCGTGATCCCACGCCTGGGCGTTTACTCAAGGGAAGTGAAGACTAGGTTCACCCAGAGACCTTTGCATGAATGTTCACAGCAGCTTTATTCAGGATTGTCGCAAACTGGAAGCCGTTGAAATACCCCACAACGGCTAGATGAGCACAGGAATAGAGGTACGGACGGCACACAGTGGGACACCACCCAGCACACAGTGGGACATCACCCAGCAACAAAACAGCCAGTTCCTCAAAGGCACTGTGCTGAGAGAAACGGGCCACCCACGCCCCGCATGACCGCACCTATAGGACATTTTCAGGAAGACAACTGTCCGAACAGAGAGCACATCTGTGTTTATTGGGGGTGGGGCAGCTACAACAGGGAACCAGAGGCAGTTTCATGGCACATGGACGTGTCCTGCCACCACAGGGTCGTGGCAGTCACCTGAATCTGTGCAGGTGTTAAAATTCATAGAACTGTGCCCCCAAGGTATGACTTTTACTGTACAATAAAATAAAAAGTAAAATGTAAAAATGTAAAATCAACCTCCTCTGGAAATGTCCCTCCCAGCTGTCCACATGTGACCAGGTAAAATCTTCATCTATCCAGGGTCTCACACCAGAATCCTGGGAATTCCCTGGAAGCTTCCTGCTCCCTGTCCCCACCAGGCGCACGATTAGCCACTGCCAAAGGCCCCCCCATCCCTAGACGGCCCCCAGATCCCTCCTCCACTGCTGGACCCTGTACCGGCCAGTGTCAGCCTTGGAAGAACCTGCTTAGTTTCCCTGCCACTCCTTGGTCCTTTCCCAACTCAAATGTCGAAGCATCAGAAATCAGATGACGTCACTTCCTAGCATCCTGCAAGAGCTCTCCAGGAACTTAGAATAAAACCAACTCCCTCCCACGGCTGCGGGGCCGGCAGGATCCAGCCACGTCCCCTCTGCTCTTGTCCTAGGGCACTCACACAATCTAGCCACGTCACACGAAGTTCTTAGAAGGCACCATGCGTGCGAAAGCAGGGCCTTTGCACCTGCTGTCCTCTTGCCGGCAATGTCTCTCTCCCACCTGCTCCCACTCGCCCTTCTTGAGGTTCTAACTCCTGCTGCATGAAGTTATACGCAAGCCGGGTCTTTGCAGATATGACTAAGACATAAGGTAAGGTGATACCCAGTAGGGTGACCCTAATCCAACGGGGCTGTTGTCCTTCCAAGAAGAGCTCCAGTGAGCACGGCAGGCTGGGACAGGCAGCCGGGAGGAGACAGAGGCTGGGACAGAGGGACGCAGCGACAGCCAGCTGGGCCAGCGGTCGCCGGCTGCCTCCGAAGCTGGCAGGGAGGCACGGACTGGTTCTCCTCTACACCTTTCAGAGCATGGGTGGCCCTGCCCACCCCTTGATTTCAGAGTTCACGCCTCCAGAGCTGCAAGGCAATACGTTTTGGTTTTTTTAAGCCCACCTGGTTTGTGGTACTTGGTTCTGGTGGCCTTAGGACACCAATAAAAGTGTGCATTAAAAATATCTGTGGAATGACTGAATACGATAGTGAGAAAACTCTCAGGAAATCCTTCTCCTTCAGCAAGAGAAAGGGGGGCACGGTTCTCCTGGCACTGTCGGGGGTCCACTCCCAACCCACCCCACATCTTGGGTGACTCGTTCGAACCAGGAGCCCTTCCTGCCCCCTGTACTCATGGAGGGCGCCAAATCTGGGCGGGGAACAGGGGAGCTGCCCTGGGCAAGGGACCCCCCATGCAGTTCCCCCAAGAACCCCTGTTCCCCCCAGTTCTCAGCAGACAGACAACTCTGTCCTAATTGTGCACATCTGCTCTTTGGTGGGGAGGACGGCTCAGGAAGCTCAGCAGATCCAGCTAAGGGGACATGACGGACCCCTAACGAAATCCCCGTCCCCAGTGAACGGAATTTGTATATGTCAGTTTAAAAAAAAAAAAACCAGCACCCGAGGATGACTCTCCAAATACTCGGGATCACAGGCCCCCTTTGAGAACGGCCTAGAACCTGGGGCCCGACTGGCAGGCTGACCACCCACACCGCACACGATACCCAGCCAGTCCTTCAGGGCTCCTGGCTCCCAAAGCCTGCATGACCCTCCGAAAAGCACACAGCCCGGCGGGGGAGGGCCTCCGGGATGCCCCCCACCACCTGGCGTTTCCCGGGCACGATGCCGGCCTCGGTGCTTCCAGATGCTCCCCGGGGCCCAGCCACAGCCCCAAACCCTCTTCCTGGTTCCCCTCACTTACACCCCATGGTCGCTGTCTCCATTTTACCAAGGTGGGAAAGAAGGCCCGGACAGCTGGTGTCCCCCGCCCCGGGACACAGCTCGGGCGGGATCTGCCCCAGACCGTCTGACATGGAAGCCGTCCACACCACCTGTTCCTTCTTCTACTCCCCCCCACCCAGGTTTCTATGTAATTATGTTTTTAAGTCATCTCTACACCCAACATCGGCGCTTGAACTCCTGACCCCGAGATCAACAATTTTCTTTCTTTTTCTTTTAATCGAGGCAAAATATACATAACATACAATTTACCATTCTCCCACTTTTAGGTGGTTCAGGGGCAGTAAGGACATTCGCGTTACTGGGCCAGTGTCCCTGCTGTCCGCTTCCAGAATATTCCCATCATCCCACACCGAAACTCTGCCCCCGCTCCACGGTAACTCTGCGCCCCCGCCTTCCCCAAGCCCTTATGTTCTGTTCTGTTGCTCTGATCCTGACCTCTCCAGGCACCACGTCTGAGCAGAGGGAGACAGCAGCTGTCCTTCTCGCGTCCGGCTTGCCTCACTCAGCCTCGGGTCCCCGGGGTTCCCCCACGTTGTAGCAGGTTCAGAACCCCCCGTCTTTCCTGCTTTCTCAGTCACACCTAGGAGTGAAACTGCTCTGCCTCGAGCGGGGTCCCAGCATCTGCAGGAATTCACACACTCCCCGCAGAAAGGCCCGGGGAAGAGTCTAGAAGGAGGGCCAGGCACGCAGGTTGGGGGGGGAGGCGCCGCTCTCTGATGCGCCCCCCGCCCCACCCCCCACTGTCCTCTGCACTCACACCCAGAGCAGAAACCTTCCCTCTGAGGTTTCTATTCTCATCCTGAGTTCCGTCCATCTCCAGTTACCGGGTGATCAATAGGGACAGGACGTTTGTGGAAAAAGACAAGAAAGCGAGACGGGGGAAGAGGGGGAGGGACTAGACCAGGCGCGTGTCCGCCGGCCCAGGGACTCCGAGCAGAAACTGGTGAAGCCGGGAGGCTCCGCCAGTCCGGGGTCAGACGCGCCCGTCCGGGCCCAGCTCTGCCTCTGGGACAGAGAATGTCTCCCCCCTCTCCAAGCTCTTTCTGGGTAAAAAGGCAGTGAGGACCCAAGGCCTGTAGTCTAACACCCGGTGAATTTCTAAGTGGTATCTATAAGCTCCTGCTCACTTAATCAACATTAATTATTGTTGTATGGAACAGGTGCACAGGACCTTAATGTGACCCACCAAGCTCTCTCCATCGTCTCCCACAAACACCACGGAGCTGGGCTTGAATACCTCCAGGAACAGGGAACTCACTCCTCCTTCTCTGTCCCCAGTGATAAAGGCCTAGCTGGCCTGGTTCCCTGGAGCCTCCAAGAATTTTCTGAGCAGGGGAATTTGCCCCTGGTCAGGGCTTAGGGCTGAGAACTGGATGACCTCCATCTACTCTCTGTTCTAGACCCAGAGTAGGCGGGACTGGCAACACCGTTTTGCTGGTCTGCCTGCGCCACAGCCCCTGGGTGCCCACCCTGCTGGGGGCCTCCTGAATCCTATTAGTACAGAGGCTCTGCTGTCACAGCTGGGACAGAACAGGGACATCTCAGCGCATGAGGGGCACACGGTCAGCTCAGAAGCTGCCCTGGGCCACCAGTATTTTTTTGTTGTTGTTGTACCTGTGCAGGGTTTTCAAAAATAATTTTGAAGTAAGTGCCAAAATTTTAAGAATCAAGAGATCTGGGGTACCTGGGTGGCTCAGTCATTAGGTGTCTGCCTTCAGCTCGGGTCATGATCTCAGGGTCCTGGGATCAAGCCCCATGCTGGGCTCCCTGCTCAGCAGGAAGCCTGCTTCTCCCTCTCCACACTCCCCCTGCTTGTGTTCCCTCCCTTGTTGTATCTCTGTCTGTAAAACAAATAAATAAAATCTTAAAAAAAAAAAAAAAAAAAACCCAAAACCAAGCGACCTTACATAGATACCTGCTACCTGCCTTCTCTCGCAACCTCAGAAGACCTGGCAATGTTTGGTCTCTTGTTCGGCGAAGGGCCTGCTCGCCCCATTTCTCCATAGACCTCACTCTTCCCTGTTGTCTCTATGGGTCTGCGTCACCCAGGGATGTTGTCCTCCGGGCCCCTGCAGACACAGAGGCTGCCACCGTACTAACCCAAGAACGCATGCTTCCCTGCATCTCTTCTGAGCTCCGGTTTCTGGGGATGGATGTAGCGGTGGACCCCCACCCAGGCGGCGCTGGCCCCCAACACCTCCCTCCCTTACCTCTCCTGCCACCTAGGGAGGAAGGGGACGCTGGGTCAGCTCCGCGCACACACCGGCGCACTGAATCCTCGCACTGAATCCTCGCCCAGAGCTGGTGAGGGAGTTCCTGAATTTCCACTTTGCAGATAAGAACACTGAGGCCCGGTTCGATTAAGGAGATCGAGCTCATCAGGGATGGCGCCCTGCCTCTCCAGCTCGCTTCATGGTTTTCTGGACCTTGCTCCAAACTACGGGATCCGAGGCTCATCGCGGTGGGTCTGGGGAACGCGTCATCTTAGAAAGCTCTCCTGTGGGGCGCCGGCCGGGTCTGGGCCTTGCTGCGCCGGCCACTTGGGGCGGAGGTGCGGGTTCTGTCTCTGCTTCAAGGACAGTAAAGGGATGATCAAGCGCCTCCCCACCCAGATGTCACCCTGGATCTGCTGCGCAGTTAAACCCTGATGCTCTCAGTTTCCATACCCGAGCGTGTGGAAGAGAAAAGAGCTCCCTGCCCCCTCCGGCCTTCCAGGAACGGGAATGAATAAGAGGTAGGACCCCCCCCCCCTTTCCCTCTATCCCAGACCAGAGTGGGCAGGATGGGCAAGGCTGTTTGGCAGGGGTCTGCAGGGAGGCGGGGAGGCCGGGAGGCAAGGCCAGTGGGGCAGGAGGCCTCAAGGTGCTGAAGCCTCTCCCCTCACGCCTGCTCTGTACTTGTGCCTCATTCCACAGGTCCTTGGGCTTTCTCCAGCTGCTTTGCTCAGTGAGATGGCCCTGTACAGAGATGTACTTGAGATTGGCCATGCCTGGGTTGAGTCTTAGCTGTCTGGTGTTTAGTTTAGCTGTGTGATTTCCTTATACTCCCTGACCTCAGCCTCTGTGTCTGAAAACAGGAGGTAGAGTGGAGTGCTGTCTCTATAGGGAAGGCTCTACAAGGTGGGGATCAGGTCCGGCTTGCTCAATGTCACGTTCTCTGACTGTGGGATCTTAGCAATTCAATAACCCACTGGGGAGTCAAATGACTATTAATTTAATAAGAAAATGCCCATGCAGACCTTAGCTCGGAGCTCAGTGAGACTCAGTCAATGAGACTGTAGCAAATGCTCAGTAAGTATCTGCTACTTTTGTTGGCAGGCTATAGGGGGAGGCACTCGGGCTGTGAGACTCAGGAAATCCCAGAACGAGTTCAGTCTGAGATCCCAGAACCCGAGAACCCCCAGGTCCCCCAGGTGCCCACTCAGAAACATCAAGGGCACCATCTGGGCGGTTCCTCCATACGCCTTTGTTTGTTGCCCATCTTGTCTCCCTGGCCCTCTCTGGCTTCCTGGCACTGCTGTGCTTTCCCACCCGGAATTTAAAAAGGAAAAGCAGAGGAAGTTGCAGCCGTTTGCTGAACCATCTAACCAGACCTAATTTATCGATAAGCTAAGCTGCCACTTTCCTGCCAACCAGCCGCCTGAAGAGTACTTACTTCCTCAGTGAATTGATAGCCCTACTTTCGCCACCACTACGTCTGATCCCCGCCGCCCGCAGAGGCTGGGTGCCAAGGGGAGCTGGGAGCTGCTGAGCGGGGGCCGCCCTGCCATCCTGCCAGGGAGACATGGTCTCCAGGTACCCAGTCCTCAAGTTACAAGTGGGAAACTGAGGCACAGAGAGGGGCACAGAGGGGTCGGGCTGGGACCTGTTCACCTGCCCTAGATCGCCCAATGAGGTGGAAGGAGGGCTGTTGACCAGACTCCTGAAGAGGGGGGTCCCCCTGCAGCAGCTAAAGGCAGATCAGAAAGGCGACCACAATCCCCAATCCCCACCACGCTGCTAAGCCTGCTAGGACTGTGGGTGGAGGAAGCAGTCACTGCATTCCCCGGGCAGGCAGAGGTCACAGAGAGGACCAGTGGCCCATAGCCTGGACACGGATCAGAGAGCTAGCTTCACCTTGACCCCGAGCTTCCACAACAGTGGCCATTTGTCAGGTGGTTTCCAGAACATTCCTGATTTAACATATCCTGCCCCAAGTGGGGGAGGGTTAGAAGTCACAGGTGTCAGAACCACAGGACCCCGCATGTGCACCTGCCAGCCTTGACCCTGAACCATCTCATCAACCACTTGTCTTTGCCTTGCCCCCCCCCCCGCCGTTATACACACGCAGAATCCACAGGAAATAAAATGCAAACATGAGCTGAAAACGACAGCCCTACTCTGCAGGCAGGACCATCGTGATCGGTCAGCATACAAGCTCCCAGCCTTTGCCCCGAAGCCCTGATGCTCTTCCTGTGTCCAGACAGATTTCTTTCCAGTGCCTCCCCAAGATGTAGAAATTATGCACACGGGTGTATTATACATTTTACAGAAAAGGGGTTATACCAGACACACCATGCAACAAATTGCTTTTTCCTCTCATCAGCAATTCTATACCTGGGGTCTTTGGAGCCCGCTGTGGAAAGATGCCCCCAGTGTATGTTGTCCCAGTGGAGTTCTTGGTGGGACCCCTGCCCACATGGCCTAAGCCAAGCTCCCTATCCCAATTAAGCCCCTCGTTAGCCTGTTTAACTGTCACCACCATCCCATGAGAAGGACATGGCTGTTATCACCCCCATCCTACAGACTGGGAAACTGGGCCACAGAACGGTCCTTGTCCAGGGCCTCACAGCTAGTGGCTGGCAGTGCCGGGAATCCAGCCAGGCTGTCTGGCTCCAGAACCATGCTCCCACCTGGCGCACCAGTGTTCTCAGACTAGAGCACCCATCAGAATTCCCTGCACAGCTCACTAAAACAGATTGCTGGTCCCACCCCAGAGGTTAGGATGCAGTAGGTCTGGTGTGGGACCCGAGAATGTACATTTCTAGTAAGTTTCCAAGTACCGTTGAGGCTGCCTGTCCAAGAGTCAAATGAGGACAGCGTCACACAGGGCTGCTCCCTATCACTGAGCCCTCACTGACCCAGGGATGAGGCCTTCCCAAGCCTCTCCTGAGTGCAGACCGGGGTGTTAGGGAGCTGGCTCAGGGGCAGAGCTCTTGTCTCCGCAGACCCGCACATTATCTGTCCAAGGAACAAATGACTCAGGTATCATGCAGTCACTTAATCATCTGCCACCTTTCCCGGGGATCAAAGGCTTTTTTAAATCTAGATAGTTTTTTGCCTCCACCCAAAGTGGCCTGGAGATATATTCTTCTCCAAAGCTGTGAGTAAAGGATTAGCTCAGCAGGTGTGGGCTGTCCACACCCTGCATATGCCAAAGACAAGTTTGGTCCTTTATCAGCCTCCGCGGAAGTCATCTCTGAGAGGTTGGAATGTCTTGACTGGTCAGAGTGTCTTTGTTTACCTGGGGCTTTGGGACACATTAGTTTGGTTGATGGTGGTGATGTGATTTAGGGCAGGGGGCCTCTAGGTCAAGGGATTGAAGACCAAGGTCAACCATACAGGCACTCAGCCATGCCAACACGATCAATTCTCAACAAAACACCCCGGACACTAAGGCGTGGCCAAGCTTCCCTGGCTGGTGCTATGTTACACATTATCATGCATCATTGCTAGGAGGACTGACTATGGTCTGCAGGATTACACTGGAAGGGAAAACCAGAAGCTTGCACTGGTGTCTCCAGGAGCCACCCATGTACCTTTTTGGGTTGCTGATTTTAATGTCTTTTCAGTGTGATAAACTGTAATTGAGAGTGTACTGTTTTGCTAGATTCTGTCCTTCTAGAAAATCACTGAGCCTGAGGGCAGCCCTGAGGACCCCCAGACACAAGCACCAATTCAATAAGAGGCTGGACAGTTACAGAGCATCTCCTGAGCGCCCAGGTTTCACTCAAGCCCTGCCCACACTGCCCAGCTCCACTGGTTCTCTAGACCTTCCAGCTCTCCAAGCCCTCCAGAGGACATTATCAGCCATAATTCACCTCCTTCCAAGGAAAAACCATGTGTCTTGTCTGTGCAGCCCTGGCCACCATAGACAGCCCCTTGATGTAACACCAGGTACCACCCCAGGTACCAGATAATGTCCCAGGAGCCAGGTAAGCTCCTGAGCATCAGCTGACATCCCAGCAACCAGGTAACATCCTGGGAAACAGGTACCACCCTGAGTACCAGCTGACATCCCCAGAGCCAGGCGGCAGTCCAGGACCCAGGTAACCCCCCAGCACCCCCCAGCAGGTCTTCCTTACCTGCCAATGACCTCGATGTTGGAGATGGCATAGAAGTACTTGTAGAGGTTCTCCCGCTGCACGTAGGTGCCCCCCAGCGCGGGGCGCAGCAGCCGCATGCGCAGGTCCGTGAGGGTGAAGAACTCCTTGAGGCCCCTGGCGCTCTCCAGCCGCGTGTAGAGGTTGCCCATGTTGCGCAGGTCGGGGCCGGCGAAGATGGCCAGGCGGTCCCGCACCTCGAAGCGCACGTGCTTCTCCTTCTTGGAGCCGGCCCAGCGCGAGTACTCCTCGGTGCACAGCACGCGGTGGGCGCCGGAGGACGACAGGTCGCGGGCGCGGCGCGCCACCATGCCGAAGGCCTCCATGCAGTCCTCGGCGTAGAACTGGTAGGGCTGCCACGTGCGCCCGTTGTCCAGGGACTTCTCCAGGACCATGACCGTGGGCCGGCCGTACTCGAAGGTCACCACCACGTCGTCCGTCAGCTCCACGCTCTTGTTCCACGAGAGGGTGATGTTGGCTTCCAGCGGGCTGGGGTAGCGGCTCCACGTGACGCTCTGCCAGTACGTGGCCAGGCCCTCATCCTCCCTGTCGAACATGAGCTGGGGCGGGTGGGCGAGGTCCGGGTTGGAGGCGTCACACTCGTTGCTGCACAGGTAAGGGTTCTCCTGCCGGAGGAGCAGACGGGAGGGGTTGGCGCTGACCGCGTGGGGGCGGGGGGCAGGGCCGGGGCGGGGCCGGGGGCGGGGCCCGGGGAGCCTCCAACCCACCCGGCCCCCACTGCGCACCGCCAGGGCTTTTGACCCCATGAGGCAGAACCTGTGCTCTGGGGTCCAGAACCAGGAGCCTCCCCTGGGCTGGTGATCTGCCCCATTTCCCACTCCCGAGGCCCCCTGTGGCTCCTAAAGTCCCGCCTGTTTAATGCAACTCTTTAGTCCTTAGTCCTTCCTCGTGACCCGCAGGCCCTGCTCTCAGTACCCCCCCACCCCGGCCGCCTTGCCCAGCCGCCCCCCCCAGTACTCCTACCCTCTGCACCCCGCTTCCCTGCCCTCCGGAGCCTTCGCACATGGCACTCCCTCTCCTCCACGGACCCTTCCCCTCTGTCTGCTTTGAAAATTCCTACTCAGGTTCTTAACTCTTCAAACATCTGCACCAAGACACCTTCCTGACCCTTAAAACAGCGGCATGAGAGCGACAGGCGTGGCCCTGGGAGAGGAAGTCAAAGTCCTGGCAAACATTGCAATGCCAGGCTCGCGAGGCCAGCTATAGACCTCAGTGTCTCATTTCTCCCGCTTGCTGTCTCACCCCCCAACAAAGAACACGATGATTAGCTCCAGGCTCCAGGCTCCGGATGAAGGAACCCGGGCTCGGGAAGGTGGGGGGGGGGGGTCCCTGACCCAAGGCACCCACCAGGTGCTGGGAGCCACACCTGGGCTGCTCTGCTGCCCAGCATAGCAGTCAGGCCTGCCTCTGCCTCCCGGGTGGTGTGCCCGCCTCGTGTGCAGTCGGGACACCCTGGGAGGACACTGAGTGCCTGTAGGGTCCTCTCAAGGGGGCGAATCATTTCCCGGGGCTTGGCACAGGCCCGGCAGGCTCAGGGGTGGATGCTGGCTGCGGGACACAGGGCACTGCCCACACTTGCTCTCTCTCCTCTTGTCCTACCCAGAGAAGGCTGGCAGCCCCCCCTCCTGGGCCCCGCGGGCACCCGCCGTGGCTCCCCTCCCTGGTGGTTCAGATCCATTTCCCGAGTCTGCCCACAGCGTGAACTCACCCGGAGGCCTAGAGACGTCACCCGTGTAGGGACTGCCTGGGGCTAGAGGGGTGACTAGGAGGAGCACGGGGGGATTTTCGGGCAGTGAAGCGATTCTGTGTGACACGTTATGGTGGAGGCAGGACACTGTGCATCGGTCCAAACCCACCGGCCCGACGACACTGAGAGCGGCCCCTGATGGACCCAAGGGCTCAGGTTGACCGTAACTATAGGCGTCGCTCATCAGCGGTGACAAACGTACCAAACCAGTGCAAATGTGAGTAGTAGTGGGGAGGCAAGGGGAGCGCTGGGAACTCCCACCACTGTGAGCCTAAAATTGCTCTAAAACAGGGTCTATTAATTTAAAAAAAAACCAAAACTGTCATGAAGAACCACAGCGCCCAGACCACTCATATCTCTTTGTGATGAATATTTCACGTCTCTGGTTTGCTCAGAGACAAACAGCTTGGATCTGAGTTAAAGTCTCTCACTCCAAGATGAGCGCCTCGTCTCCCACGGGGGGTGGGGGTTGGTCTTGTTGCCTCCCTGGGGGGCAGCTGAGCTGAGGCCCCCACCGGCAACACCACGGCAGCCTCGCCGCTGATGCCCTTTAATGGGAGACACACTCCCGGGCTGCCCAGGGGTCCTCGGTGGGCAGGCTGGCCCAGGGTTTTACTGAGGCAGGTTCCACAAAGCCCTCCTCGACCAAAATAGATCTGTCCTTGGTCCCCTGTGGTGCCACCGTCCACCCCACCTGGCCCAGGCCTGCTGATTCTTAGGACCCGCAAACCTCAGGATGAAAGGGTTTTACCACCGAGTCCAAGGCCTCGTTCAGCAGATGGGGAAACTGCTGGAGGCCGGGGACTAGGCAGGACTGGCCCAGGCCTCCTTGGCAGCAGGTGGTGTTCGAGGAGGAAACTCTTCCTGTCCCAGACAACCTCGGGGCTGTCCTGAAACGCTAGTGTCCTCACAGGCTTCCCAGCAAGGAGAAGGGTCTACCTTGTAGGTCCCAGCTTCCCTGAGCTCCAGAGGAGTGACCCTGCACTGTCCATCCCGCATGAGAAGGGGCTGAGAAGCCCCTGGGGTTGGCTCACTGGCCTGCAGAGGCCAGGCCTGGTGACTAAAGGAAGCAAGCCTGCCTGTGGGGTGGGGGACAGCGCCCACCCCAGTCCCTCGGCCGACAGCTCTGAAGGACACCCAGTCCGGAGGCAGAATGGGCTCTGGTCATGGTCATGCCATTTGGGATGGAGTTCTGGCAGAGCTCTCGCATGGACACTGGGGGCAGGAGGACACAGTTTGCCCCTAGGTTGGCATCCCTGCCCACCATCCAGCAACCCCTCCTCTCACTCCCAGGCCCCCTTCCACTGTCCCCGGCACCTTGTTGGGGGCTGAATTGTGTCTCCCTAAACCTCAGGCTGTGGGCATGTGACTGGTTGGAGAGAGGGCCCGACAGATGCCGTCAGGGTGGGTCCTGACCCAACACCACTGTGGTCCCTGGAAAGAGAGGAAACTGAGATCTGTAGAGGGACCCCAGAGGCGAGCGTGCACGGAGGAAAACCATGTGAAGAAGAGGAGGAGGGCGGCCAGGAGGGCGGCCACCTGCCAGCCCCGGGGAGGGGCCTCTGAGGAAACCGGCCCCGCCCTGGTCTTCAGGGGTCAGGCAGACTTTGATCTCAGATTCCAGCTGCCAGAGCCCCGAGCAAATAGATCTCCGACACCACCTGGGCCCTAGAAAGCTGGGGCGAGGGGAAGATCAGGGTGGGAGGACTGACATGTGAGTTTTTGATGATTTCCATAGACCCTCTGTCTGGAGCATCCCTCTCCAAGCCTGGTGTCGAGCCCACGGGTACCGGACATCAAGCTGCCTTGCCCACCCCGATAACTCCTATCCACCCAGCACCGAAGGCTGTGCCCTTTCTCTGGCTGCCTCAACCCCTCTGACCTCTGAGCTTATGTTCCCGCAGCCACTCTCCCTCCTCAGCGTTTTCAGAGCCCTCCCCCACACACCTCCTCCAGGAAGCCCTCCTTGCCTGACTCCCTATTTAAACCCAGTCCACTTGTCATCCATCATGGGACATCTGTGCTTATCTGGGACAACATAGTAAATCCTCTGTATAGGGCTTGGACCTCAGTAGCCGCTCACTCAATTACAGTTATTACTCTCATCCCATTAATTAGTCATTAATATCATGACCATTGGATTAGTATTACTGTATTTCATGTTGAATGCTGGTATTATTCCCCTCACGCCCGGACTGCTGTGAGTCACCCCACACCTCCCCCTCCCCCAGTCCTGCTTCACCCCCCGTCCTAACTTCCCTCACCCTGCCCAGCCTCCTGGCAGTCCCCACCACGGGCCGTGGGATCCCACACAGCTCCCGGCTGTCACCAGCAAGACTGACACAGCCAGCTCTGCCAGGGGACGGGGGTCCGGCCCGGCTGCCGACACCACGCTGCCATCACCTGCGGGGCCCGCTGGCCCCCCGCCCCCCGGGCCGGGAAGCAGATGGTCAGAAAGTAATGAATCAGCCTGTGTATTTACCAGCCCCGCGCCTGCTGCTGAGCGGGCTTAATCAACAGCGAGCACGATAAATAAATCCCCAGCCATCGCCAGCACAATTCTCTCTCTCTCGCCCTCCTGTTTCTCTTCTCCCTTGCCCCGCCCGCCCGCCCCAAGATCTTGGAATCCCGTTTAACCGTTTCGGGGTGCGGCGTGCGTCTCCTGTTCAAGGCGCCGACCCTGCTGAAACGGCAGCTCTTCCCCAGCATCATTGCTCTCTCCCTGGCTTTCCTTCTGTTCTCCCCTAGCGAGGGTTCCCAAGGAGGAGCCTGGGCCTGGGAGCCCAGCTGACCCCCAGCCCCCCACCCCCAGAGCTGTGCCTCAATCTGACAGCTCAAGATGGCACGGGGGAGGGAGGGGCCGGGCTGGAGGGCCCGCGGCTGCGCGCCTTCTTGGTCCGCACATTTCCACGCATCTCCATGAGATCAGACTAATCATGAAACACAACCCAGACAACACCTGACTTAAAGCCAGAGAGAAAGTTAGGGGTGTTGGAGGCACCCCTAAACTTTTTAGGATGATACCAAAGCCAACATTTGATATTATTGAAAGCAGTAATTATTTTTTTAGACGGTTCATAAATATTTCCCAAAAAGTAAATAAATAAAAACCATACCTGATTCCATCTTTGAAACTTTATCCCTCTGAAATATGTAACTCACCACATTTTCTATGCAAACTCTGGGGACTCGTGGGGTCCCATTGTCCCAGGGAGGAACCCCTGTTCTGGAGCAGTTAAGGAAACTGGCTTTGGGGTCTAAAACTCCTGGGTTTTAACCTCAGCTCTATCCATTGAAGCTGTGTGACCTTGAGGAAGTTGCTTTACCTCTCTGAATATGTAGTCTCTCATCCAACAGCATGTGATATAATGTGTATGAAATACCTAGAAAACCTCTCCAAATGGTAGCAATAATTATTCCAGAGCAGCTCCCAATACGCTAGCTCAGGAGCTCCCCCAGCAACCTTCAAAGGGAGGAAGGAAGGCGGAGGCCAACCGGCTCATTCACGGTAAAACCAGGACGTCACACCCGACACAGACTGCCTGGGGGGTTGCGGGCTCAGAAGTGGGTAATGACCATGGCATTCAGCGAGTTCGAACCAGGTGCCAAGGCTGGGCGAGGCGCATCACAGCCATTCTGCATGGCATCTTCCCAGCAGCCCCTTGGGGTGGGGGCAGGGCTGCAGAATTACCTCCTCTTCACAGGCCGAGAATCCGAGTATCTGCCAGCCCCACGTCCCTTCCTCTGAACAGAGTAGGACTAGCCAAGGAGTTCTTGGGGACACGGAGCCCATCCTATCATGCCTTTCCTGTCTCTGCAGACGCACCAAGGCAAGTCACCTGTGAGGTTAGGTGGTGGGGGTGACTGGGAGGGGTGAAGGCAGGGGTGCAGGGCGAGAGGAAGGCGGACAGCCAGGACCACAGCGCCAGGGAGTGGAATGGGAACAGACCCACGGAGAAACTGAGCAGGAGTCTCCTGGAAAGAACTCTTCCACGGAGAAGCCATTTCATACCACCAATTTCAGACCTTTCAATGGTCTCTTGAATGCTTTTGCTCCTGCGCTATTTTCTGTGCAAAGGGTACAGCTGGGAGTCAGAGGCCAGGCTGTAAACAGTGCAGACAAGCTCTGGGCAAAAAAATATAACTGAGTGGGAAAGTTGACTATTAGCAGGGACGCTGGTAACCGAGCCCAGGGGAAGTCTGGCTGTTTGGACCTTGGGGTCCCTACCAAGGAGCCTGGGCAGGGGCGGCCACCAGAGTCGTAACCAAGTCTCGGGCAGAGGAATAAACAGCTCTGTGCGGACGAGCCTTGCATCCTAACCTGTGTCGAGATGAAATTTCATTCGCTGGGCTCCGATGCGGCGGGTCTGGGGAATGTGTGCAGCAGCGGGCCAGAGCATGGTGGGAAGGGCCCTTGGATTTGTGGCAGGATAAGCAAATGGGACAGCCCTCCTCCAGGCTCCCCTCGGCCACATACAAGTCTCTCTGCTTCCCAGAGTCAAGTCTCAACGCCTGCTCTGCAGGGGCAGCGGCGCGAGGGCAGTGGCCTCATCGGCTTCCTTCCCCACGACAGCCAAGACCCTGGCATTCCTAGGGGCTCCTTGGGAGACCTTGGTGGAGTGGATGGACTCCAGGGGAGTGGGCAGGCTGACTCCTTGGGGCCCTTGTGAGAACAACAGCAGGTGCCGCGTGGCGAGCACCTCGCATGGTCCCAGCTCCTCAGCGACGGGTGGAGGGACAGCGTCCCAGCCGGCTGTCACCAACCCTGCGGCTGGAGCACGAAAGCAGGGTCCACGCCCCGCCCGTGCGCTATCCTGGAAGATGGGGTCCTTCCATTTATACTCTGTAAATGAGGAAAGGCCGAGCAATGTCTCAAGGTCACACTGCTTCCCAGTGGCTGAGGGGGGACCAGAAGCCGGGGAGTAGGGCTCAGGGGCAATTCAGGAAACTCTGCCCTTCACCCAGAAGGGAAGGACACGCCGCCTCCAGACCTGGGCCGCTCCCTTGAGATTCGGGCTCCACCCGGAGGCAGACAGCCCATCGCTCTGCCACCCAGGCGTGTGGGCAGGCCCAGGGAACAGTTTAGCAGCTGACAGATTTTTTTGAACCTGTCTGCCGAGTTGCCAACTGAACCGTCTCGTGCTCAGCCCGTCAACCTCGGCACGGCTGGAGGCATCTGCCTGTGGGAGGCGGACGGCGGCCAAGGGGAGCCCTAGGGAGGGGTGGCAGGGGACACCAAGGGGGAGGGACGCGGGGCAGGGGGCTCTGAGGGTCATCCAGGCACCGCCAGCTCCCTCTTGCAGAACAGGACTCAGGGAAGAGCAAAGGTGGGGGAAGCCCACCGGTAGCTGAGCTAGCCCCAGCCTCCACCCTGCATGATGCTTCTAGAACTCTGGGGGGGGACTCTTCCAGCCTGGGCAGGTGTGTAGGTCAATAACAAGTTCCCTGACCCATAGGGTCATGGAGCTGGGACACAGGAGACCGTTCTTAACCACCACGTATGACCTTGGGTGGGGCCTTGCCTTATCCGTACCTCAGTTTCCCCATTCATGAAAGGATCACGCTCTGTCCCTGGCCTCCCCAGCCCACGTTCCTCAGTCTCCCACACCCTTTGGCATCCCCACCTCTACTCCAGGGAGAAAGCTGGGGTATCAGGGGAATTCTCCCTAACAAATTATTTCCTATTTATTGGTAAGAGAAGTTGCAGCGGGGATAAATTATTAACAAAGCGGAAACGAGATTCTGTTGGGAACAGATCCTAATTCTCGCTGCCCTGCCCGTCTCTAACCTCCCCCGGCCCCGCAAGACTTCCTGTCCCGCTCCTTGGGTGGTTCCACTGACCCCGTCCCTGTTTCTCTCTCTCTCCTTCCCTCTGCCTGCGGGGTTCGCTCCCCTTCCCTTTCGGGTTTCTGTTTGAGCCGAAGCCTGGACCTTAGCAAGGTCATCCCCCCCACCCCCGCCGTGAATCAGCGGAAACCACCGAACGCTGCTTCAGGGCTGGAGCGGCAGCTGGCCAGGGAGGCTTCTCTTGTTGGGGTGGGGTTTGCTGCTGTTGGGTTTGGTTTCTTTTAGACATGTTTCTTCCCAGCCCAGCCACTACTCACTGGGAAGGCCAGGGGCCTGAATGAGGGGTCTTCCCCGGGCTCATCCACCCTGGCAATGAGCATCCAGAGGTCACGGCGACAGCCACCGCCTCCCCACACCAGGTCATGCCCAGACCTCGACTCTGAACCAGCCACCGTGGACATCTGCTAATGAAGGAGCCACGTTAGACCCCCCGAACCTGCCCTGCCTTCAGGTCTTCAGCTGCCCAGAGCACCTCTCCTCTGCCCAATTCCCCAAATTGTTTGGGAGGAAAGGGAGGCCTTTCACTTCAGCCCTGCCCACAACAGACCTCCTTCCAGAACCTTCCATGACTGGGGCTGGACTCTAGGCCAGCAGGGACCAGGTCTTGCCCCCCCTTGCTCTACACCCCCAGTGACTATTTGCACGTAGTGGTATTTGCTAAACGTTCCTACCCCCGCACCTGGATCCCACGAGAGTGTACATGAGGGGCACTTTCTCGCTCGTCTCACTCCATCTCATCGCTCTGGTGCGGCTCAGAGAGGGTAAGCGGCCTGCCCAGCGCCACCCAGGGAGGACAGCGTGGTCAAGGGACTACTGAGAGATGGGGAGCGGCAGCGAGCGCGGACGCCGGGTCCGCAGTCCCGTACCGACCTCTGGCTTCCCCACCAGACACAGCCAGCAAGACCTTCTGCCCACCCGAGGGCGTCAGGCTGCCCTGGAGGACTGTCCAGGAGAGGGTCAGCTGGGAAGCCCCGGGCAGAGAGGCAGGGATGCCAATGCTGAATGCTGCTCTCCGGGATCGCAGACCCGGAAGGACCGATTTCCTCCCACGGCTGAACGGTCAGAGGGTTCGGGCGACATCTTGTCAGGGCTCTGGTTGGCCAGACAAGAGTTCGTCTCTCTAGGAGCTTAAACTCTTGTAGTGGTCTCCCCCCTTATCCACAAGGGATACTTTCCAAGCCCCCAGGGGATTCCTGAAAACCCAGATGGCACCAAGTCCTACATAGACTGTTTTTTTTCCTGTATGGACACGCCTATGGTAAGGTTAACAGTGATGACTGATAATAAAATAGAGCAATCATAACCAAATACTGGAAGAAAAGTTACGTGAATGCGGCCACCCTCTCCACACACACCTCCCTGGGCCGCCCTCTCCCCTCTTGTGACGTGAGAAGATAAAATGTCTGGGTGATGTGATGAAGCGAGGGCAGGGCGTGGGCGTGGGGACGAAGCGTTAGGCTACGAGGGACCTTCTCACTACATGCCAGGAGGAGGATCACCTGCTTCCAGACCTTGGCTGACTGTGGCTAACTGACACCGCGGAGAAGGTGGGGGCGGGGGACAGCTGTACTGTTCAAAAAAAAACATTAGAAAAAAAGGGTACGTTCTGTTTTGCCCTGGCATGTGTGGATTCTTCCCACAGCCAAATTTCTAGAATGTTTGGGGTGGGAGGTTCTATCCCAACTGAAGAGAGCCTGGGCTGGTCTGTGTGCCCCCCGCCTCCCGCAAGGGCGACTTCTGCACCGCAGCCCCTCACCCGGCGGAACGACCTGCGTCGGCGTCTGAGTCAGACAAGGAATGGCTCCCCGGCCCCTTGCATGCCCCCAGTGACAGGGGCTCATTACCACAAGAAGCAGAAAGGCCAAAGGAGACGTCTTGCTCCCTAGGAAGTCTGGCAATAGGTTTGGCTCACACTGCACATGTCTCTTTGTTCCGGGCTCCCTTTCTGTCACATGTTGGTCCTGTGTTCTCTGGTCATGCTGTAAACACTTTCTAATTGATCTGAAAAAGCACTGAGAGAAGCAGGATTCGCCCAAGCTCTCCTCCTCCCCCATGCCCAGAGCTCAAAAAAACGCTTCCCCACCGGGGCCAGCAGGAAGGCTCAGCCGCTGGCCTCCTCCTGCTGTGCAGGGACACAACCTGTTCAGCCAAGGACCTCCAGCCTGGGCGCGGCCGGCCGAGCTGCTCTCTGCGCCCCCTTCCCGCGACCCCTCTCCCCACCCGCGCGGCCCCCCCCAAAGAGCCAACCCTTTCATTTAATCCCTCTTTAAAAAGTAAAGAGAAGTAAAGAAGGGGGAGACACGAGGCTGAAAGAAAGAAGGAGCGAGAGAAAGGGGGAGAGAGAGAGAGAGAGAGAGAGACGGGCAGGATGGGGGCAGGGTGCCGGCAGGAGAAGAGCCGCAGCCAGAGAAGCCCAGTAAAGTGCATTATTGATTCAGGACTCAGAAAATGCTTAGAGAGTAGGAAAAGCGTCCTGCTCTTTAAAAGCTTGTGCAAAGCCTAAGCCAGACACATGCAGCCTTCCCAAAGAGGGCCTGCTCTGCTGACATGAATATTTTATCACGGAGGAGAAAAAAATTGGCATGGAGGATTTAAACACTGGGGTGGGGGTCGAGGGGCGCCCTCCTCCTCTCCCGGAGCGGCCCTTGGCTTCCCTGCAGGAGAACAGAACAATGGGGCCTGGTGGTCCCTCAAGAGGCCAGGGGACTGGGGGCGCGGTGGGGGCGGAGCACCCACGGAAAGGGGCGGGTCCAAGAGGGGTGAGGTCGAAGCCCCTCCCCTAACTTTTGTCCGGCTGCCCCATCCCCCACCAGACGCCCCGTATGAGCCGCCAGTAACCCTAGAGGCTGCCCCTTCCCATAAAGTCCAAACCCAAACTGTCCCGACCTTCCCCTGGCTCCCCCTGCCTTCGGTTTCCACACGGAGTATTGCTATTGGCGCCGGACATCGTGATCCTGGTTTTTCCCGCAAAATTTCATTTCCTCTATGCATGACAATCCTGTGAGCTAAGGCACAACTCCGAATTCTGTTTTTCCGATGACGAACGGGGGTCAGGCTCGCCAGGCAACGTGGCCAATGTCACTTTGGTGAGCAAAAGGCAGAACCGGGGTTAGAAGTTCCAAATCACGCACTCGGCGGGAAGCCGGGAAGCAGAACGCGCTGCCCTGAGCACTCCCTGGTTTAGGGGCAACGGAGGGGATTTTCGCACCACAGATGGCTTTACAAACTGTTTTATGGTCCTATTGAAGTCATTTTCTTGCCTCGTTAGTCCTCTGGGCTCGGCTCCCTTTCCTGCTGCCCCCGCCTGACCCCTGGCTTTCAGCGTGGGGCAGCCTGTCTGGAGCTCCTCCCCTCCAGCCCGAGGGGGTGTCTGCTTGACTGTCCCTTCCTCAGGGCCTGCATCCCTGGCCACTGCCCTCGCCCGGGCCGGCCCCCAGCCTGGAGATGAGCAGAAGAGATGTCTCTTCTCCTTGGCACCTTCTGGGGCTAATGTGTGCTCCCGGAAGGTGGAGCCCCGTACCTGCAGGGCGCTTAATTAAGGCTTGCAGAGTGACTCCCCCTCCTCGGCAGGTCCCTTGTCTGGGTCCTCCGGATGCCATAGAAGTCTCCGGAGTCCATACAGCACCCAGACGGATGGCGATGGGTGGGGACGGCCGTGCCAACAACCGCAAGCTGGGACTGGCAAGGGTTTCTTCTCCCTCCTGGTCTCCAAGGAGTTAAGGAGAGGTGGGGCAGAGGAGACAGGAAGGACCCCTGGGCCTGCTCCCCCAGGACCCAGCTGGGCACCCCTGGACAGGTGTGTCACTCTGTGCAGGAACCGGTGGGTGAGGGGGGGAGTGGTAAGACTGAGCCTGCAAGATTTCATTCATCTGCTCGCTCGCTTCTTCATCCACTATTTCGGAATGTCCGCTGTGTGCAAAGTCGTCGTGGGAAGCAGACCTGGCTGCTATCAGAATTCCTGGAAGAGGCAAATATGCCCGGGCCCTAAGGCCAGAAATTCTGCTCCGGATTGAAAGCCAACCAGCCAACCCACCAACCCTGTCTGCAGGCACTCGGATGCCCGGCCAGATTTGGGAGCCTGGTGCAGCTGATCCGAAGAAGGGGTCCGATTCTACGCCAGGAGTCTCGCTTTCACCATCACCCCCATAGGTGAGGAGGGACCTGAGGCCCCTAGAGGCCAGGCACTGACTCAAGGTCAGGTAACCCGGGCACTTTGAGCTCTTACGAGAGCAACTGAGCCCTCTGAGGTGACCCCAGAAAAGCCACCTGTGGCTTGGTCCCCACAAATGGCCCAGATGACAAGCCTGGATGGGAACTGGCTGGGATGGTCAGCAAGGCTTCCTCGGGAAGGTGGGGTTTCCGGCAGGCCTGGATGAAGGGCGGGCAGGATGTGGACAGGTGGAGGAAGGTTTAACTGGGCCGGGAGAGGAGTGCCCTGCACCGTGAGGCCAAGTGAAGGGCAGACGGGTTGTGCAGAATTTGCACAGGGAGAGATGCAGGGAGAAAAGAGTTAATGCGCTTGGCAGGGCAGGGGCCGGCGGGGAGCCTGGGAGGTAAGGGAGCCAGCGTCCATCTTGACATTTAGCAGCTGCCCGAAGGCCCTGGCTCTGGCTGGCCAGCCTTCCTCCAAGGAAGAGGGGTTAAGAGCCTGGGAGCGAAAGGCTCAGGACATCGGAGGGGAAGGTTGGCCTCCCACTGCCCCCCAAGGCTGGAGCAAGAAGCAAGCGCCTGTGGCTCAGGCCCAAGGATGGGTTCTAAGAACAAACTCCCTCCCAGCGTGGGGCCAACGTTGGGGCCACTGGCCCCAGGACACTGTCATGGGACAATTCTCCACCGGGGAGAGGCCCCGGGGCCCCTCTTCCCCCCCCCCCCCTTCCTACCTCTGCCCTCTCCATGCCCATCCCCCACACTGAGAGGGGGCCAGATATTTGGGGAACCCCCGGTGGGAAGGGCCGGGCTGCCCGTTCCAGGCAGACGTGCTGGGTGGAAGGCGGTCGCCACGCTCCCCCTCCCCGCAGCTCCCCCGCCCCTCTATTTTTAGGTCCATTACTGTCCATTGTTGGGTGTATTTCTTTTCCCACTCCTTCCCCAGAAAAACAGCTCGGGTTCCTCCAGGCAAAACCATCTCGCCTTCCCCAGAGCTGGTGCGTGGGAGCGTGCACGCTGCCAAACAGACATGATATAAGTGAATTATCAAGTAAGTGGATTAGCAGACTCCGCCATGTCTCAAAGGGCGGAGGGGGTGGGGCGGGGTGGGGGGGTGCGTAACTGCCACCATCGCTCACTCCTCCCCTGCCCTCCCTCCTCCCGCTGACAGGGACCATACGCTCACCCAGCGCAGAGGGCCACAGCACACACGCGCGCACACAGATGACAACTAGCTCTATCCATCTGGAGCCTTCTAAGACACCCAGAGTGCCTCATATCAGCTGTAGATGGCGGGGTTAGCAGCTAAGTGCTGGGGCCAGGCAGCTCAGGGTAGAGGGGCCAAGCTCCTCTATTTCAATGCTGTGTGACTTTGGGAAAGTGCCTTAACCTCTCTGAACCTTGGGTTCCTTGTATTCAAAATGGGTATAAATATAGGATCCACCATAAGACTTCTGTGAGGATTCCATGAGCTGTTTAGGTTGAGTGCTTGGTATACAATAGGCACTCAATAAGTGTAAGCTGTTGCTCCTCTGAGGAGAAAGAGGTAAAATCAAGCAAACCCTCAGATAACGGGGCCATTCAGTTCCAAGAAGACAAACATTGGTTTTCCTGAGTGTAGGGGCCCCCAGAGGGACCACAGGGGTCCAGCGGTGGACTCAGGGTGGTCTGGGAAGCCCCATGAGTATTTGCAGCCATATATGTGTGCCCTGCAGGTGTGTGTGTGTGTGCACATGTGCACACTGTTCCTGAATGAGCACCATGAATCCCCAAAGGCAGGAACCTCTGCTCTGGGGTTTTGCTGCTGAGGTGTGGGTTGGGCTCTAGCTTTGCCTGTCCCCTCCGGGTCCTCCTGCGTGTCTGGGACATTACTGGTTTTTTCCTTCTCTCTCCCTCTCCTTTCCCCTCTCTGGTTTACTCTCCAAGTTTAAAAGTTCCAAAGGCTAGAAACAGAACCAAGGAATGCAGTAGGATTCTGAGGGGAGTGTGCAGGCAGGAAATCTCCACCCCAAGACTTGCCTTGAGGTCACCCAGCTCCCGGAAGCTAGTGCAGTGGGGAGCCCAGACCCCGCCCAGTGTCAGCCCCAGAGCTGCTGGTGAGGATTTTCGAAGATGCCTGTCTGGAGTGGGGACAGGGGCAGAGACAGTGCGCCCTTTGGCCGGCTGGCTTCTCTTTCCACTGTCACCTGCCTTTGGCTGTCTCTTGATACCCAGAAGGAGGGGACACCCCAAGAACCCCAAATAGGCACCACCATCCACGTGGGCTGGAGCAGAGGGAGGGGCCTGAGGGTTACACGCAGGCTGCGTCTCCCCGCCTCCTTTTCACCTTTGCCCAACAACAGCCTCCGCTGTGACCGGGGGGAACATGTCCTGGTCGTGTTTCATTTCCTTTTATTTCCCTGGTCGACACTTGGAGTCAAGTGGACGAATGACACGGGCAGAAGGAGGGAACTGGAATGAGGGACGGAGGGGTCCAAATGGCCCCACGGCACCCTGGCAATGGCTGGGGGACAAGGATGCCAGATCGTTGTTGATGGTCCGAGTTCCCTTCCTGGGGGGGCCGGGGAGGGCAGCCCGAGAGCATCCCCGGGTTAGGTGTGGAGGGCAGATCAGATGTGCCAAATTTCTGCAGGGGGAGATAGGTTGCATTTCTCTAATGGAGGTGACCCCTGCGCAGCCACACCTTGGGGTCCCGGGCCCCTTCCTGTCTGCCTCTCACAGCCCTGCCCCAGCACACAACACCACAGCTCGTGGGCAGGCTGGCATGGGGGCCTTGGAGCTCCCCAGGACCCTGGAGAGCCAGCTCTGAGAACAGCCGTGTCACCAGAGGCTCACCCAAGGGGCCCAGAAAGGAATGTGTTAACCTTATGTCACATCTACACTGAAGAGTGAGCCCCCCCCCACCCCGTGGGCTGCAGGTGGCTTTCAGGCAGGCAGCCCACGCCCCCCCCCCCCCCGACAAATGCCGTGAGGTCAAATCCCAGGCACAAGTGCATGACGGAAACATGGTGTGGAACGCCACCTGTCCCCAGGGCTCCGGTCTACTCCTTCAGGAGAGCCCGGGACCTACAGCTGACCCTCGTGGGTCTGCCGTCCCTCCCTGGGGGCCCGAGGAAGTCACTGCATCCTGTGGGGCCTCCGTTTCCCTCATGTAGGAAGCGAGGGAGCTGGAGTCACTAGTGGTTTCCCATTGTGTTCACAGGAGTCCTGGGACTGCCTGGGGGTCAGGGGCTCAGGGCCTCGGGTCGGGGGCAGAGGGTCACTGGCAGCCCCGTCCAAGGAGCCGTCTTTCCCCTGAGCCATCAGTCCCACGGGCATGTGCTCCTAGGTATTTCGGTTCCTCTAATCTCTCAGACCCCTTCCAACCTGCACTCCCTACTTGAGATGCAGGATAATTAGCAGTGGCATTTATATGTCGGGGGGCGAAGTGAGACCCAGGCTCCGGTGCCCTGCTGAGTGGGTCCGGGAGCGGGTTGCTGTAGAAGCTAAGGAGGAGCCACTCTGAGACTGGAAAGAAGCACAGGCTGGGCACCCCTCCCGTTACCCTCCCCTGAGCATCGGCGCTAACGTCCCAGCCTGAAAGCTTGGTCGGGAATAAAGGAGACACAGAGGAGGAAAGGACCGAGGGACAGAAAGGGAGGGGGAGGGCAGGAGCACTGGGGCTCCCCCTCCTCCGGCTTCACCCCGGCACCGCATTAAATGCCTGGCATCTGAGTCCAAGCCCAGACTCTCCACTTAATGCTGGGGTCTCAGTCTCCTCATCTGTAAAATGGGGAAAGTAGTTTTTATCCTGTAGGCTCTCTGGGAGGACCTGAGGATACACCACGCACGGGATACTCAGTGTTTCCTGGGAAATGATGGACAGCCCAGAGGCCCGCCCTCGCACGGATGGTCAATGGGTTGTCCACAAGGATGACAAGAACACGTAGTGGAGAAAGAACAGTCTTTCCATCACACGGTGCTGGGGGATCTAGCTATCCTCGTGCAAAAGAAGGAGGCCAGAGGCTTATTGTACACCACAGATCCAGATGAACTCAAAATGGATCAAAGATCTAGACATGAGGGCGAAAACTCTAGAAGTCTAAGAAGAACACATGGGGGTAAACACTTGTGACACTGGACTTTGCAAGGGTTTCTCTGATACGACACCCAAAGCACAAGCAACAAAAGGAAAAAAATAGATCAATTAGATTTCACTAAAGTAAAAAAAAAATATATTGTGCATTAAAGGACACCATCAAGAGAGTGAAAAGGCTAACCACCAAGTTGGGGAAATATTCGCAAATCGTATGTCTGATACGGATCTAGCACCTAGCACACACATCAAGGACATGTAAAAGAAGACAATCCTGTGAAAAAATGGGCAAAAGACATGAATACACATTTCTCCGTAGAAGATACACAAGTAATCAGTAAACCAGTCACTAGAGAAAGGCGAATCAGACCCGTAGGAGATGCCACTTCACACCCACTAGGTTGGCCATAATAATAAAAAACAAAAAAAACGGGAGATATGCCGTGCTGGTGAGAGTGTGGAGAAATTGGAACCACGTCCCATGCCGGCGGGAATGGAAAGTGGTGTGGCCACTGTGGACGACAGTTTGGTGGCTCTTTAAAAACTTAAAAATGGAATTACCATATGACACAGCGATTCCACTCCCAAGTGTAGCCCCAGAGCCATGTCCACACAAAAAGTGCACACACAAGGACATAGCAGCATTATTCCTAACGGCTCCAAAGCAAAATCAACCCAAATGTCCACTGACTGGGGCACGGAGGCAGAAATGTGGTCTAGCCATACAGTGGAATATTCCTCAGCCTTAAAAATGGAACAAAGTAGTGACCCCTACCACCGCATGACAAGCCTCGAGAATGTGATGCCAAGTGAAAGACGTCAGGCACAAAAAGGCACGTGTCATATCATCCCACTTCCACGAAGGGTCCAGGAGAGGCAAACCCATGGAGACGGGAGGCTGACTCGTGGTCGCTAGGGGCCAGGGGGAGGGGGCCTGGGGAGTGACCGCGAGTGGAGAAGGGATTCCCTTCTGGGGTAATGAAAAGTGTCTCAGAACTACATAGAAGCGGTGGTCACACAACATTTTGAGTGTACTGAATGTTCTGAAACTGGATCCTTAAAAATAGTTTAAAAGGCAGATGTTATGGTCTGTGTATGTTACTACAACAAAAAATGTTAACGGTTCATTTCACGTAATGTGAATTTCACCTCAGTCAGAAAAAATTTTTAAGTTCTTTTAAAAACAGCACCAAAAGGAGAAAAAAAAAAAAAAAACCCAAAACCTTTAACCATGTGCAGGGATAGATGTTAACTAAGTTTATAATAGTGGTCATTTTGTAATATCTACATATATCAAGTTGTAACATTATACACCTGAAACGAATACAGTGTTGTACATTAATTATATCTCAATTAAAAAAGAATTTATAGACCCAGAAGGAAATTATGTGATGTACCATTGTATTTTTAGTGCTCATCTTTATTTTTCTTTGTTTTGATTTTCATTTATGAAACTACTATAATAAAAGAGTTTGAACTTGAAAAAAAGTCTAGCGCTGGACTCGGCACTCAGAACCCCTCTATGTGCCCTGGGATCCCCCATTTTTTCTGCCTGTGACCAAAGCTGAACCCTAGCCCAGATTTCTCCAAACTCCCAGAATCTATTTGGCCATCCACCTGGAGTGCTGGTGAATCTAGGCACACCGCATCATGGCGCAGCGGGGGAAACTGAGGCCAAGGGGGCCTGGCCTGGCGTGCCAGCAGCAGGGAGGCTTTGCAGAACTGGAACCGCCTGGCTCCCCTCTGGTGCTTGTTCAGCTCTCGCACGCTCCCCCACCCCCCGCCAGCAGTTGGTGTGTGCGCAGGGAATTAGAAACACATTTTCATATATTTAAGCAAATCTGCCGCTAAGGAAAAACAGATCAGAACCTGCAAAGCGAAGCCGAGCAGAACCGTTTTCTGCATCATCCGCCGCTTCCTAGTTTCCTCGGCACTTGGTGCCCGGGGCGCTCGTGGGCCAGATGGACCCTGGCCAGGTCTACGCCGGGGAGCCTGGGCCATGGGGGCTGTGGGATGGGATAGGAGCTTTGCAGCCCGGGCTCCGGTCCTGGGGTGGCCAGGGCTGCGCGGCAAGGGGCCCCCCTCCTTTGGGCCTGCCACACTCTGCTCCAGCCCCTCCGGCCTCCGCCTGACCACTGTTCCCCTCCCCCCCTCCCTCCCACCACATCCTTGGCCCAACCCCCCAGCCGTCCCCCAACACTAGGAGCCAGAGAGAAGAAGGCAGAATCCCAGCCGCACCACTGAGTGGACCTAGGGAAGCTTCGGTGTCTCTGTTCATCTGCCTAATGGAACTGCAAGCGCTCCACCGCACAGAATTACAGGGAGGGGGGTTAGATGGGACAAGGCGGTGACATGGCTTGTCCCCCCCCCCCCCAGGCATCCACACGCCCCCTCCGCAGGTCCCCCGCACACCCCCACCCCACAACCTTCGCGCCAGCTGTCACGCCTCGGCATCCCTCCGACCCCTCGCCCCACCCCAGGCCCCCCATCTCTGAACTCGCACCGTGCACGCGGACTCTACCTCCTCTTCCAGGCCTGGCCAACAGCATCGCCTTCTATGTGTTATGTTCTACTGTCCCTCCTTTTGTCTCTCCAGCTAAGTTCTGGGATGGAAAAAGAAAATCCCTTTTTTTGGCACATTCATTCTGTGCCAGGCGCCCAGCTGAGGGCTCTCCGAGGCTTGTCTCCTCTCATTCGTCAGCCTTCCTCTGAGCCTGTGGCCGCTGTCATCCCAACGATCAGATGAGAACATGGAGCCTCGGAGTGCAAGGGACTCGGCCAAAGTCCCACAGCCCAGAAGGACGGGGTAACAGCCCTCGCATTTGCCCCTTCCCAGATCGCAGATTCTCACCCACAGTGGGGGGTCGCCTGCCCGGCTGTCCAGCTGCATGCGGACATGTCCTCCCCGCATGCGGGATTTGAGGCAGCCGGGGATCATACAGGCAACGCCGGAGACACGTGAGGATGTATTAAAAACCAAAGCTGGGGAGTGTAGATAGAGATGGAAGAGGAAGATGAGCCTGGAGAAGGCAGGGGTGTGTATGCTGGAAAGTTCTAGAGCTTCTGACACTGCCTTCTGACACTTCTGACTCTGGAGGCTACCACCTCCAGGCTCCTTCCCCTCTCCACCACCCTCCAGGGGGTGTCTGGACCCAAAGCCATTCCCTTAAGAAAGGTCAGGGGCAAGGATCTCACACCTGCGGGCACTGACCGCCCAGCAACGCTGCCCCCAGCCTGTCACTCATCCGCTCCCCAGGAAGGAGACTTCACTGTGCAGGAAGATGTCATGCATGGAACTATTCTTGTCCCAAGCCGGGCCCTGCCTCAGGCGTTTCAACAGAATGAGCTGCCTTAACTAAGAGTTGGGTGAAGCTCTGGTTCCAAAGTCGCTTTCTACTTAAGGACAGAGCTGTGCAGACCGCCTGCTGTCACCCCATGCCAGTCCCACAAAGCAGGGGCTCCAATGGAGCCAAGCGGGAGCTTCCGGTGCTTCCTTTGCCCTGATCAAAACCCTAGTTCTTCCTGTAAGACTCAGTTCTAATCTCTCCTCCTCTGAGAAGTTTTCCTGGATCACACTCACCTTCCACTTACCCGACCACTTGTTCATTAAACGCGTGCCTCGCACAGATTGGAGACAGAAAGATAGGACAGCTCTCCTTCTGGGGAGCTCACAGTCCAAGGCAAACGAAACACCAGGAGTACAATAGCCCTCGTGAATAAGTGTCAACCATATGCCAGGGGCTGTGCACCACAGTCCTGTTTGCCTATCCTATTAATAGCAGCAATTTGAGGCTCAGAGAGGTTAAGCCTCATACCAAAGGTCACACAGCATGAGGTTCTAACCTCCATCTCTCTCTCTGCCCCTAGGACCCACGCCCTAAACCACTAGGCCAACATCCGTGAGCAGGAAGACGGGGATGTGACCAGATGGGGGCCTTTTACCCACCTGGGCTAGGGAATCAGGGAAAGCCTCCTGGATGAGGGAGGGTCCAACCTAAACCTTGAAGACTGAGCTGGGGTTTTCCAGGTAAATGTGGAAGCCTTGGAAATGAAGGAAGCAAGGGAAGACATTCTGGGTGGAGGAGGCGGCCCAGGCAAGGGTGCAGAGGTGGGAAGCGTGGTGGGCTGGAATACAATAGGTGAGCTGAAGAGACGCATCTTCACCTTTCGGGGGCTCCCACCACAGCAGCTCTGTCTCCCCACCTGTTGGTAGTGTATATGGGTAACGTCTGTCTGCCGGTCTGTCTCTTTGAGAGTCCCCTGCGGGCTTGGGGACCAGGAAAACAGAGGGGGAAGGAGGGCTGAGCCAGCGGAGCCGTCAGGTCAGTGTGGCTTGGTGGGAACATTTTGTGAACATGGTGGTCTGGCGGGAGGAGGGACATCTATGACCTTGATTCTACATATGGTGTTCAATGTCACTGTCGGGAGGGGCTTGAGGACTCAAGGATCCACATGACCCAGCAGTCCCCTTAGGTTGGGGGACAGGACCATGTGCTCTGCATCTGGGTAAACCAAGGCACAGAGAAGGTAAAGCTTGAGGGAAAAGGGTGCTCATGGCCTATTCCTGGTTTCCCATCAAGCCCAAGACCAAGGGTCCTGTACATGTAAAGTCTCCTTGGATAAGAAGTTTAATGTTCATCTATTTCAAAATCAAGAGGATCAAGATTGGATCAATAATCATATCAGGGGCGCTTGGGTGGCTCAGTGGGTTAAGGCCTCTGCCTTCGGCTCGGGTCATGATCCCAGAGTCCTGGGATCGAGCCCCACATCTGGCTCTCTGCTCAGCAGAGAGCCTGCATCCCCCCCCCCCCTCCGCCTGCCTCTCTGCCTACTTGTGTCTCTGTCTGTCAAATAAATAAATAAAATCTTAAAAAAAAAAATAATCATATCAAAGCCTGACGCGAGAACAGAACTCACCCTCTTCAATGTTTCTGAGAGAAACATTTCCTTCTTCCAGGAAGCTGGTGGGGCGGGCAAGGCAGCCCAGGATCGCCCCCCATTACAGACGAGGAAACCGAGGTTCAGAGAATCTAAGTGACCAGAGAATGGCAGAGCTGGGATGGGTCCTCAGACCCCAGGCCTGTGGCTCTAGACGAGATACCCACAGCCTCTCTGTGGAAGCTTCCAGAGGGTCTCAGGGACGTCAGCTCCCAGCTCCAGCCCTCACTCCTGGGCTTGCTGCTCCCCACCATCTCCTTGAACAGGGATTCGTCACATAGCCCCCGCGGATTGCCTGGGAACATCAGCCGTGGGGTACGCGCACCACGAGGCCGTTACATACCTCGGACCATACCCTGGATATCTCTGAGATCCCTGGATCGCATGTTAAAATGCAGTTCCTGGCTCAGCAGTCTGGGGCAAGCCTGGGATTCTGCATTTTTAATAAGGTGAATCCAAGGACTACATCTTAGGCAGCAAGGGGGAACCCGTAGGGTCGCTTTAACCACCACCTGCCTGGTCTGTGGCCAGCACCCCACCCCCTCTCTTCCTCACCATCTCTCTCCTGAGACCCGAGGGTCAGCTTTTGTCTCCAGAGGCACAAGGAGAGTGTTTTGGGGCACCGTGGGGCTGATCCTGACACCCAACAGCACAGGGGATGAGAAGCCTCAGCGGGTACGGCCTCTCCTGCCTCCTGGGCCCTGCCGCGTGGCCAGGCTGGCCCTCTCCCGCCGGCCCGGAACGGAGGGTGGGGGGCCGCCCGTGCTCTCCTGCAGTCCTCATTGAAATTTTGCCCTTGCCCTCGGATCCTTGGTTGAGAGCTCATCCCTATTAATTCTCATTGTGCATTTAGAGCCAATAGGTTTTTATTTATTCATTTATCTTGGTCTTCTCCCCGCTCCCCTTCCTCACCAGGCTGGAATTTACAATTCAGGTCTCAGGTGGCCTTGCGGAAGGACGGGAAGCCTGGCAGGAGGGAGGGTCCGCACCCTGAACCCTGAAAACAGTGGCTGCTTCGTGCCCTCCCCGTGCACCCAGGGGGGGGGTGCTCCAGGGCTCACACTCTCACTGGCTGCATGTGGGGACAGGTCCAGCAGTCGCTGCAGGGACCCACTGGGCACTGGCCTGGCTAACGGGTCAGTGAGCGGCCGGATACCATTAGGGCGCCCCCTGGTGGTTCATGCCGCCGGCTGGGCCTGCAGGAGTCGGAGCTCCCGGACCACCCAGGACGGGCCGGCTGCCCAGGGACTGGGAATGCAGGGCGTGCCATTCTGGAGGCCGGACAGAGGCAAAGAAGAAAAGCCAGGGACACTGCTGAGCCCGTCCTAACGATAATGGTAAACACACAACTCCTACTGCACATTGAGAACCCACTGTGTGCCAGCTCGCTCTCCCCGGCCGGCTCCATGCCTCGCATACGGGATTATCTCTCCTTTACCCGGCAGGAAGCTGAACCTCTGCGAGGGGAGGGAAGGCGGAGCCACCTGGTGGGCGAGCGTGGGCTCCGGCTGCAGACAGGCTGCCGTCTGCCTTCCAAACGGAGTGACCTTGGCGGGATTTAGGCAACCCCTTCTAATCCCTACAACAGGATTAGAACAGGACCCACTCAGAGCATCCTAGAGATGATTAAATGAGACACAGGCAGGACCTGCTCTAGGGCGGCAGCACGGGGCGGGGTGGGGGGTGCGGGCTTGAAGTTATCTGGATGTGACCCCCTCCCCCACCGCTCCCTGCAGAAGCCAGCCCCCCTCCACTGGCCAGGCAGAGTCCCCACTCTTGTTGGCCGCACACTTGTAGTAATAGGCAGAGCGGGATGGCAGCCTGTGATGAAACATTTAAGTCCATCAGGCAGGTGTGGAGACACTGAGGACCCTAGGCAGGACCGAGGCAGGAGATGCTGAAGAGGCTGTTCCTCCTCTCCTCCGCTCCCGGGAGAGAAGGAGAGGGGACGGCAGCTCCTCCCAGACCCCAGCACTCAATGACCCCTGCCAGGGCTCAGGCGGGACAACAGTAGGATTGGGGGAAGGTGAGTACCCCACCCTGGCAGGTGCCCTGGGTCCTCCCTATGAGAGTGGGGGCAGGGCAGAGGCCCAGAGCTAAGGGTATCGTGAACCAGCTTCGGCCAGGAGAGGGCCTCAGACTTGCATTTGATGGTCATCTCCACCCCTCAAGCCCTTGACCAGATGCTGGTCCAGTGAGTTATGATGTAGCGGCCCCATCCCACACTCTTCCCCCCAGTACATTAAAGCATTGATGAATATTTAAGAGAAGAAATACAGTCAGGACTCTAATACAAGAAGCAGAGGTTGACTCTGTCCCGGGAGTGTGTGGAGAAGTCTTTGCATGAGCTGGGCTGGGTCGCTCTCTGAGTACATAGGCTCAGAACTGAGCTCCACTGCCCCCCAAGTATGGCCTTGCTCCTGACCTTTACAAGCTGACCCCCTTGCTCATCCCTGAACCGTGAAGCCCTGGGATCTCCAGTGCAGCGATCCCCATGAGCTATCCAGCAACGCCCGCACGCCCGCTCCCAGCCCTCTGCTGCCTCCCCAGCCCCCCCCACACCGCTTGCTCCCTCGGCCCAGCCACCAGCCACAGTAACAGCCTCCCTGCTGACAGTCCAGACAGGAAGCTACCTTCCCAGGCTGACTGCTCTGTGATCGGAATGCTGCCGCCCGTGGGACTGAGGCGTCCTCAGGAGCCCAGCGGAATACCTGCTCAATCCAGGCATAAGCCCAGAGACCTGGAAGCTCCCTCAAGGACACACAGAGGCAGCAGTCACCCCGAAGATGCTGCCGAGCAGCTCCTGCAGCCTGGCTGCCCAGCCCAGGCTCCTGCCAGGCACAGGGGGTGGGGATGGAGAGCTAAGGCTTGGCCAAGTGGGAACGTCCCTCTCGGCGGGCAGCTTAGTTCAGACCCTTGAATCACAGCTTTACCACTTGCTGGTGCGACCTGGAGCCTCAGTTTCCCCATCTGAACCACAGGAATGACAACAGCTAATACCTATGGGGCACTTGCTCTGTGAAAGGCCCTACTCAGCATTTCACACATATGAATCAGCTCACTTGCCCCTTACAATGCCCATTTTACAGACCATGGAACAGAGGCCCAGAGATGCCACTGGTTCGGAGCCCACCCCTTAAAACTCCTCCTTGATACAACAGAGAATCAGCCTGGGTCAGCTGATGGGAGGACCTGCACATCAAGCTCTTAGCCCACACGAGGGGCTCCCATGAATGGTCCCTCCTATTATCACCGCTGTTGTGGTTGGTAACACAAGTTACTCAAGTGCTCCATGGCTCTAAGACCCCGTCCCTCTCTAATTAAGGGTTCAGGTGACAACACCTGAACAGCTGCTGTCCCCCTGACTTAACCAGTGACTGCAGTCACCACACATAGGGATGGAATAGCCAGCCACCCTTATGCACCCCCTCTGCACTTGCATCAGACCTTCCCCTGCAGAGCTCCAGTTGGCCTGTGGCATGCACTGGCCTGGCAACACCGTCTGCCGGATTGGAGCAGGTGGGCTAGGACGTGGTACCATAGAAGGGATGCACAGAGCGCTCTGTGCCCTGTTCCCTTGCTCAGGGGAGGCAGGGCTTGTCTGCACGGCCCGGCCCAGGACCCATCACTACTATGGTTTTCCCAAGAGAAAAGGATCTGGTGGTCAGCTGGTCAAGAAGGTACCCACCCCAGAGAATGATGTCACATGACCGCAGAGCCCTGGGGGTGGCCTTGGTTTGGGCCCTTTTCCAAGGTGGGACAGCCATCTGCTCCCATCCCAAGATTCGGGAAAGTCAACCTTGCATCTCTCTGGTCCTGCCGTTCTGCCCACCCGTCAGCAGAGTCTGTCCCGGACCCCCTCCCCCTTGGCCTAAGCAAACAGAACAGTGGGGGGCTGACTTACATGGGAGCAGAACCTCTCAGGGGGGTCTCCGCACGTGATGCCAGAGGGCTCCACCTTCACTTTGACGTAGTCCTTCAGCCGCATCACCTTGGGCTGGCAGGCATAGAACTCCCAGGTGGGGCCCTCGTCCGTGGTCACCCAGGATTTGCAGATGTCGTAGTCCCCCGAGGCCAGTGGGAGGCAGTGCAGGAAAAGTGCGAGCAGGGGCAGCATGGCTGCGCAGTCCGCAGGGGCGTGGCCCAGACAGGCCCTGGAGAGGCAGCGACTGGGTCAGGCGGGACTCTCGGCCTCAGCATGGAAGTGCCACATCTACCAGGCACCGGTGGCTGGATGTCCCAGGGACGGGAGCAGTGCGGGCTTGTGAAGAGCGAGCAACTTGTTTCTTCCCAAAGGCCGATTCAGAAAACTCAGAGCCAGCGTTTCTCAGACTGCTGATGGGCAGATCAAAAAGTTGCCCGTAACTTCGCGTCCTCCTAACCTTGGCATTACACCTCTCCCGGAGGTGAATCTGATCAAATCAGGCAGGCTCTCGAATTGTGACAGTGGATGGAAATGGGATAGGGAGCAAATCCTCAGGGATCTGGCATGAGGCCGGATCAGATTGCTTTTAATTTTTGTCCTTCCAATCAATCCAGGTCTTTAAAGGGCCCTTAAATGTGTGATGTGCTCAACAGAACTGCAAAACAACCCTCCAGCCTGCGTTGTAAAGATAAAATAAAATCAGGAGGTGTACGTGTTAGCTGGAACCGTGTTCCCTCTGTGGGACTGGACTGGCATCTCAGACCCATAAAAGAGATTTCTTTTCACATGGGCTTAAAGTGACAACAATTGTGTGGCTGGACTGCCACGTAAAAAAGCGACTGAGGTTCTTAACTGGGGAGAAGCTTATTTGGCTCTGCTTTGTGGGGACAGGCACTAATGGGGGCCAGCTGACCTTGGCTGGTAGCCATCGGCAACTTATTATGAAGTTTCTGACACTTCGGCTCTCAATCCATCCAGGTACCCGGGGGCTGGCTTGTCTTTCATTGTAAGAGGGGAGGAAGAGAGCTCATTAGCAACAACACCTGCAACAAATTAAAAAGAGAAGGGGGGGCGATAAAGATGCATAAGAATAAAAGCTCTCTGGCAAAATGTGCACAAAAAAAAAAAAAAATGAGGCTGCATTAGCAAGGTCTCCCGAGAAAGCTGGGTTATTTTTATTAATATTAGGTTTGCACATTTGCAGGCTCGGCACATTATTTAGAAGGGGATTCGCTTTTCCCCCCTCTTTTCTCGGGTTATTAGGGCAGCAGAAGCGCCCTTGCCTGGGGTCACCGACTTCCTAAAACATGCTCAGGGGTCAGGATGGAGTGGTGGCTCTCGATACTGTGACTGACAAGTCAGAATGTCAAAGCTGTCACCCTGAGTACCAACAAGCCTGTACAGACAGGTACAGATCCAAGTGTGGGCCAGCAAGTAAGAACCAGGTGCTGAGAAGTCTCTCCCCAAATTCTACAATGGTCCATTGGATTTTCAACGCTAAGAAACTAGGGACGGTGAAGACTACCGCAGAAGTGACGATGGTTTGTCATGTTAGAGTTTCTGATCAAGGCCAAAATTCTGCAATCATCTTTGGAGGGTGTGTCTATAAATGAGTCACTATTATGATTATTGCTTTACTATTTTAAGCTACTGATAATTATTTAAGAGCCCAAATAGCTATAACGAAGATAAATATTACATTGCAGAAAACATGACTCCGGTATCGTGGTGTGTACATCACCAGGAGAATTTGAGTCCGACCAGTGTGGGATCCTGGCCAAAAACACAAGCCAGTAGGGCAAAGGTTATGCGATGAGTCACACCAGACAGCCCCATTATTAATTATTCTGGTTATTAGACCTACGATGACTGTCTCTTCATCCCCATGCTGCTTGGGCTTTGGTGCTAACTAACCTCAGCGATTTTCACCAGCCACCCCCTTGGGCCACCCCCTCCAGAGAAGCCTCCCTAAAGAGTTAATCACTTTGCCATGAAACCCCATTCTCCGCCCAGACACAGACACTCTGCTGCCAAAAATGACAAACCAGGGGGGCGGACTTTGTCCAGAGGGGGCTGGCGGCTCCCCTGGGCTCCTACAGTAGCCCCCAGTCAGTCCCGGGGAGTCATAAATCAGCATTAAGGCCGCCCCTGCCCCTCTCCCTCGCTGAAGGGATCCAGATGGAGATGAATGAGAAGCCTAGTGGGGACCACATTTTCAGGGCTCACCTCTGGCTGTTTAAAGAGAAACCTGTCTTAGAACCTGCCTGGCCTTGAATGCGCTCCTTGCTAGAAAACTCTCAGAAAGAACCCGCCTGGCGACTATTTTTACAACCTGAGAAAATGTCGTAAAAATAAAATAGCGCGGCCGGCAAAGGTTTGGATGCCTCTCCCCAAGCTTCGAGCTGCCCAGAAAACAGCACGTCCCTAATTAATTCTTCCAGCCCAGGACTCCCAACTGTTCACGGACAGGTAGAGAGCTCCTGACGGGGGAGGCGACGCCAGGGCGCTGGCTGCGGGCTTCCTTCCTCTGCAGGACTAGCGGCCCCTGCCCAGGGTTTTGACTGCGCCGCGGGCAGCCTCCCCCGGCGGCGGGGAGGCAGCGAGGCCGGGAGGCCCGGAGGCCACGGAGAGCCAAGTGCGGAGCAACTCGAAAATCTAGGAAACGCTTTGCAGTTCTCTCGGTTTAAATGCCGGCGCATTCCCTGGAAAATGGGGTGGTGGTTGGGGCGGGGGTGGGGTGGGGGAAGCCAAGTACAACCCAATCTGCTGGGGGCGGGGTAGCAAATGTGCTTACAACTCGTCAATCAGCGGGGCGTCGCTGGTAGTACAGCGAGATTAGTGAGCTCAACAAGCGAATCTTACAGCGGCTTTTGCCAAAAAAGCAAAAAAAACCACAAAAAACAAAAACCCAAAAAACCCAGTAACAACAACAAAACAAAAACCAAGGAGGGAGGAGAGAAGCAAGAGGCCCCGGAATAAGGAGGCGGCGCGCGGGGAGTGAGAAGCCAGCCGGAAATTTCAGAGTAAGAGGTTGTATCCCGGTGGATCGTTTTCTCCTTGGAAAATAAATCTTCACCTGATATTATTAAGAAACTGCAGCTCCCAGGAACAAATAGAATCAATGCGCTTTATTTCTTTTAAGAGTCCTCAGGAACCGAGGGGGGCTGATAGCCAGGGTATTAAAACCCGAAAATTAGATTTTACCAGGATTTCTGAACTCTGATTTCTCTGTCTTATTGAATTAGCGCCTCTCGGAGCTGGCTGGGCTCAGAGCGGGCTCCTCCCGGAGTTGCCCGCTGCGCCCTCGCCTCGTGGGAAACTTGGCGCTGTGGGCGCGGGCCCCCCGGAGGGCACTGGAAGAGGGGTCCGGGGGGTGGGCTGCCCACCCTGAGGTTCCCTCTCCCTTCCCATGGGGGCAGCGGGGCGGAATGAATTCTGCCATCAAGGGGGTGGTGCCCGGGGTCTAGGAAGGAGAGCGGAGCCCGCTGCCGCCGGGTCACCTTCCCGCCCTCCACCCCGGGCCAGGTCCTCCGGGGTGCTCCAGGCACCGCTGGCTTAGCTAGCTAGCATCCTGCCACCCGCGGTCCGGGTGTCCCCCAGCCCTGGAACAGGTGCCCTCTCGGCTCCTGGCGGCCCCCCCCCCCCAAGTGCCTCTTGGCGGCCGGGGAGCCCCGGAAAGTTGAGGGCTGGGGGGTGGGGCGCGAAAAAGAGGCCTGGGCTGGGCGGGGGTCGGGGGTCGGTCTTAGCAGGGCGAGGGGTCGGGGTGGAGTCCGAGCGACGGGTAGGCTGCACCGGGGTATGCATCGCACAGGGGCGTGCCCCCCAGTCCCGCAGCTGCGTTTTGTCTTTCCCAAGTTGAGTGCAAGCCCCGGCAGCAATTAATAAGCAGGACTTTAATAAAAGCCCCGCCGGCACCGAGGGTGCCCCCTCGGTTGGCACCGCCTCCCTCAATTAGAAGACACCGAGCGAAGCGCCCGGGAATTAGCTACCTCCTTTTACCCCGCGCGGCTTCCAGCAGCGCCGCTGCCTCCGCCGCCCCCCGCCCGGGCGGGCGACTTACTCCGAGCGGGCGGACCCCGCGAGCCCACGGTCCTCTTCCCGCCTTCCCGCTGCCTCTGCTCCCCCAGTCTGCGCGCAGCCCAGTTCCAGGCTCCACTCCTCGCGTCCCCAAGCCGGTCCCTGCTCGTCCCCCTCCCCCATTAGCCCACCCCTCCACGGCGCGGAAAGAAGTTTCCAGCCTGGCTGGCCCAGAGTTTCTCTGCGCAACTCGCACAGACCCAGTTTTCGGGGAGATGGGCAGGGGCTGCGGGGAAGCGGGGCTGGCGGGTGGCGGTCGAGGGTGGCGATTCAGTTGGGGCGGAGGAGGAGCGCGAGAGAAGGGTTAATTTCCTTTTCACAAACACATGCACGCATTCTTGCAACATCTATCCCCACCACACACGCGCGCGCGCGCGGACACACACACACACACACACACACACACACACACACTCGCGCGCGCGCGCGCTCACACACACGATGGAAAAAGACCCTGGTAGGAAAACGCCAGCCGGAAAGACAAGCTTTTCCTTTAAGATGCTGCCACAAATGCACACTCACACACCCCTCTCGGGCGACTCCAGTCCTCCGCTAGTAACAGCAGCCACCAAATAACTTTTGCATCCGAGCCTCTGCGGGGCCGCTTTAAGTGGCTCCCGGGCCCCCGGGGAGCTTGCACGGTCACCGAAGCCCTTTAAAAATGAAACCAGGCTGGCCAAGCTGCTCTCCCCCCCGCGCGCCCGCCGGCCCTCCCCGCCCGCCTTACCCCGGCTCGGAGCAGCTTCCCGGAGCGCAGACCCGGGAGGCCGAGGACCGCCGCCCGCGGGCGCTCCGCCTGCCCTGGCCGGCGCTGGGTGGGGGCGCGGGCCGGAGGGCGGCGAGCCGCTGCTCCTCCGCGCGCCGCTCCCGCTCGCCGCTGTGGCCGCCGCCGCCGCGGCCGTCAGATCGGGGCTGGGGAGCCCTCCGGCCGCCGGGGGGGCCGCCCGCAGCCGTCCCGGAGACGCGGGCCGGGGGAGGGGGCCGCCCGCGCCGCCCGCATCGCCCGCCCCGGGCCGAGCGGGAGGTCGCCTCTAACAAGTGCAAACTTTTTGGGCCCCCTGGGCGGCTCGGAGAGGACCGGCGCGCGGGCACCGGGCAGCCCCCGGCCCGGGTGGGCTTCGCGGCGGCTCGTCGGGGCGCCGGGGCATCCCCCCCCCGGCGCGGCGCGGGCCAGATGGCGGGGCGCTTCACCGCCCCCCTGCACTCCGCTCCAAGTTAATGCCGGGGCTAAATCCTCTTGCCATCTCTCACGATCACCATCGGGGCTTTTATCTCTCGGTCTGATCCCGGCTGCGTAACTTCCTCTGTGTGGCTTTAACACACCATCCCACCACGGAGCAACGGTCTTCTTAAAGGTGCAGGAAGGAAATACTGCGAGACTCGGGGGACGCGCCACGGCCCGGGGAGGGGCGCCGCCAGCAGGGGCGTCCCGGCGGGCCCGCGGCCAGGGTGGCCCCAGCAGGCGGCCGCGGGAGCGAGCCTGCTCTGGGGGGTCGCTGCCTAAACATCTCCTCCCGGCTCGGGGGCCGGCGGGTCCCTGCGCGCAGGGCGCATCCTCAGCCGGCCCGGGTCAGGCGCCGCGGGGCTGCAGCTTCCTTTTCCAAAACCCTGGGGCCTGACGGGGTGCCAGCGCCCAGGGGTGTGGGGGCTGCCCCATCGGCACCAGGGAGGGGGCCAAGTGAGTCAGTCCACCCACCCCCAACAGCCAAGGGCTCAAGCCTGCCGCTCTGACTCCCTCTGTGAAGTGCTGCCACCCAGAAGGCCCCAAGCAGCGGGTAAAAGGGTGGGTGGGTGGATTTGGGGAGATGGGGAGGGGGAGCGATCTGAGCGCACAACCAGAGCCTGAATACCAGCTGACACATCGCCGCCTCCACCCTGATGGGCCCTGCTTTTGATGAAGCCAAGCCAGCTCCGGAGGGAGCGCAGAGTAGGGGGGCAGGAGGGGCCTCACTCCTGGTGAGAGGGCGGGAGGGGTGCGGGAGGACTCCTGCAGGGGGCCCGGGGAGAGGCCAAGGAGTTGGCAACCCTGGGCAGCCCCCGGCTCTTGAACCCCCCTGGAGGTTTCCTGCCAGTGCTGTCTTCCAGGGCTGTGCAGAGAGCTGCCTCCACCCTCCAGGGGGACATGTGGATTTCAGGTGCTCCCGGGGCCTCCTCCGGGGTGGGTTCCCACTGCAGTGCTCAGGCAGCCAGCCCTGCTGTTTGGATGCATCGAGAACAAAGCCTGAGGACAGGGAGGGAAAGGGACTGGTCCAAGGTCACAGAGGGTGCCAGGAACAGGAGCAAGAGAGAGCACCTTAGTGCCCCACCCCTCTGCCGCCTCTTACCTCCACCTTGACCCCTCCCTGCCATTGGCTCCCCCCTTAGCTTGGAGAGGGGCCGTACTGCTGAGAACCATTTCAGTCAGCTCTTGTCGCAAAGCAGGCAGACAATGCGGAATTAGAGACTGTCATCTGCTTTAATAATAATAACAGTAACAATAATTTAACATTTCTTGAACACCTGTTTTAGGCCAGGCTTCATGCAAACCAGGTTTTGTGTATCCGCCACTGATTCTTCCCAACAGACCCCATGACTTAACTCCTATTAGCAAAGTCCCAAGTTAGACGGTAAGTAGCTTGCCCAAGGTCACACAGCCCAGGAAGACTCTGGCCTGTAGGCAGGGCTCTCTGGCTCCCAGGGGGTCCTCTGCCACTGCCTGGCTTCCCGGTTAACTTGGGGCCCAGCACAGATTGGGGCCTCAGTTTACCCATTTGTGAGATGTGAATCTTTCCTTTTCCAAGGAGGGGTCAGAACAGCCTTTGAGTGCCTCCTCCTTTACGGGCTCTGGGAACCCTCTCGCTGGAGGGGGGCTCACTCCGCAAAGCTGTCTCGGAGAGCAGATCGGTGCCAGCCTGGTCACCTGCTCCCTGGCCCCAAAGCATCTAGTCAGAGGAGGCTCCTCAGAGTCGAACAGATCCGGCCCTTTGATTTGCAGGCACCAGGCCTGCAGGCAGCAGAGAAGGGCACAGTGTGGGGCTTCTGTGGAGGCAGGGTGAGTGATGACCCTGGTCAGTCCTCAGCCTGCTGTCGCCCCCAGGCAGGGTCATCAATTCCCTGGAAACGCCCTGCTCCTCCATCATCCCTGACACGGGATGCCAACAAGGGCCAACAAGACGAGGAGGCTGTGGTTCATCTAAATACAGTGCAGGGGCTGGGGCGTGTCCTCTTGTTACGCTTTAAGGGACCCACAGGCAAAGCTCTGGGCCACTGGAAACAACGCTTACAATACCTCTCCAGCCCTGCTCTCCCCTGTCCTCCGTGCCTCACCAAGACGCTGATGCCAACAAACGTCTTCAGGGACCCATCTGGAAACTATCTTCTGGTCTCCCCATCTCCAGGCCCTGGAAATGACGGGATGGTAGAAAGAGCACTGACCTGAGTCAGGATCCGGGGTTTTTCTCCGTTCAGCCCCTAACTAGGTATGTGGCATGGGGTCATCGCTTACCGGCTGTCAGCCTCAGTTTCCCCATCTGCATAAGGAGAGGTTTGCCTGGGAAGGTGGTCCCTTTGTGATGATTGTGACAGCAGCCGCAGGCAACATCCAGAAGACGTGGGTCCTGTCAAGTGCACTATAAAGATGGAAAACAAATAGGATTCTGGCCGTGTAGGGACCAGGTGGTCAAGAGACGTTCATTTTAAAACTTCATCAAGGTACCTTATGACAAATGACCTCTTCCTGGTAGTAATGAAAGGAAGCTGAACATCAGGGGCAGGAAAGGGTTAATGAATCTCCCCTCCCCCCACCAAAATAAAATGAAATAAGATGGAAATCCTTGTTGCTGACGGCCCCCCCTCCGGAGAAGCCCAACCACCCTCCCCGGTTGCGTGATTTTGGCTCTGAGATGCAGTTTTAATTTGAATTGTGTATGTCACATCTTAGTACCAAAAAGCTGCAGAACAATGCATTTAATTTTATTCCATCTATGTTTTTTTAAGGCTATATATAATATAAAGATACCAAAGTATGAACAGGAGACATGGGGGTGGGGAATGACATGCTTTATTACATACATAATCTCCTCGTGTGCTTGACTCCTGTACAATGAGGACATCTGCATGGATGGAGGTAGACGAGTCATAGGAAATCATAAAGTCACATGCAAAAAGGATCTAGTAGCTTTGCAACGAGAGGTAGCAGATGAGGTCCAGGCCCTCTGGGATTTTTGAGAGAAGGCGAATCCTGCTGCAGACAGACAAAAAGACAGACAGATAAAAATGAGCTCACGTTACTGGTTCAAGTCAAGGGGACGCTGAAGACCACCCCCACTGTGTGTTCACCCTTCATCTCCTTCCGTCCGGTCTCTGTTTTGCCAGACCAAGGTTTTGATTTGTCCCCCTGACCTTGAGCAGTTGCGATGCAGCTGTGAATAGTTAAGATCCAGGGAACTAGCCCAGGACCATCCAGGGGGTTTCAAGCCATCTCTGGGCCCTTACGTCTACAGCCAAGGCAGCAGGAGAGAGACCAAGGCCCAAGCCCAGGGCCTTCCCCAAGGTGACAGCTCCAGGCAGTGGCAGAGCCTTCAAGAAGCACCCTGACTCCTCCCTGCCAGTTCTCCGCTCCAATCTCCAGACCATAGTCCCATTAATTATTATTACTGTATTAATCATACATGTGATTAATTCAGTAATGGTGATTCATAATTGATTGCATTTTATATGGCGCCTTTCATCCACACATCTCCCAAGATGTGCACTGCCTACAACAAGAGACACATAAAGCAGAACGTGTTCTTTGCTCGCCTGCATTTTGTTGGAAAAACTTCTCTTCGCAGAGGCAGGGGGCTAATGGTTTTCGGGCAGACTGGGCTTGCCAGCCCCGTGCCCATCTCCCTGGGTAGTGTAGCTCACGCCATGCTCTCCCAGCTGGGGGCTCCTGCTACACCCTGCCTTGCCTGGGGGTGGCCGTGCCCTGGGGGCCTTGCAGAACCCATTCTCCGGGCAGGTAATTCTTTTTTTTTTTTTTTTTAAGAATTTTATTTATTTATTTGACAGAGAGAGATCACAAGTAGGCAGAGAGGCAGGCAGAGAGAGAGGAAGGGAAGCAGGCCCCTGCTGAGCAGAGAGCCCTGTGGGGCTCTATGTGGGACTCGATCCCAGGACCCTGAGATCATGACCTGAGCCGAAGGCAGTGGCTTAACCCACTGAGCCACCCAGGCGCCCCGGGCAGGTAATTCTGCCTAGGACCCAAGTTGCAAGGCTGGGCAAGGCTGGCTTGAGCTCTGTGTGCCGCAGGGGGGCCCTGGAGAAGGGCTCTAGAGTTTGGCTCACTGGGTATGAGTCCTACCTCTCCCGTGAATTAGCTGTGTGACCTTGAGTAAACTACTGCTCCTCCCTGCCTCAGTTTACCCAAACAAAGAATGGGATTGATACAAGTATCTTTCCACCGAAGGTTATTATAAAGCTGACGTGCAATGATACACAGGGAGGGCTTCATACCTGGCACATGGGAAGTGCTAGGTTAGTGGGAACAGTGACTGTGGGGGCCGGACACCTGTTCCTGCAGCGGTCCCGTGACCGCACTGCTCTCTTCTCATCTCTGGGCCTCGGTCTTATCCACTGTAAGATGGGATCGCCAACCAGCTTTGAGGGTTAATTCCAGGTCTTAAATGAGCACACGCTCTAGTAAAGGTTGGGGTTCGAGGCTTCCGAGACAAGCAACCCTGGGCTCACACTCCTGCTCACCATTTCCTAGTTGTGTGACCTTGGGTCTTGGGCTCACCTTGCCAAGTCTCGGTTGTCTGCTCTGGAAAATGGGCATAATGATGGTATCCAGTGCCTTGGCTTGGTGGAAGGATTTAATGAGCTAATGCTTGAGACTTGTTTGGCTTCTAGAAAGTGCTTAACACAAGGTGGCTCTGGTATTCCACACCAGGAATGGTGCTCAGCATGTTACGGATGTTCTCACATTTCTGCTTTCCTACCACCCTGTGAAAATGCTCTGATCCTCTCCATTGTTCAGATGAGAATGCCGAGGTTGAGGAGCCTGTCTTGGGTGATTGGGTTAGGGCCGCGTCAGGATTTGAACTCATGTCTCATGGCTGGGCTCTCTGGTGTTTGGTCTCTCCCACAACCCCAAGCCTTGCTCGGATCCCGGGATCTGCATGAGAAAGTCCCATCCCTGAGCCCCGGGCAGCATGGCAGGATGTGCTGGTGTACCACAGCCCAGGAGGAAGAGCCTGGTTCCTCCAGGCACAGCGGCTTGGCTCCTTTGGGAACTGGTGGGGGGAGGTTGTTGCGAAGAGGACGCCCCCCCTCCAGTTCCTGGGGAGGCCAGTGGACAGCCCGCGTTTCAGCCCAGTCGGAGTCTCTAGCCTACTGCTGTTCACCCCTGTGGATTCCGGAGTCTCGGGGGGAATCCTTCAGGCCTGCGAGACGGAGGGAAGCAAGGACCACTGGCCTCCCCCTTTCAGTGGGGGCGGGTAACCGCCCTGGCCCTGCCGGCTTCCATCTGTGGAGACGTCTCCCTGCAGGAGACCGTGGGCTACCCGTGGAGGGCCTACTGTGTGCTGGCACCCCACCAGGCCTGGGGATGCGAGTGATCACAAGTCCTCTGGGTCCCGCCTTCAGATTATTCCTGTCCCAGGCGCCGAGGTGCCCGTGCACCTCATAAAGGTTTGCTAAGCACCTACCGTGTGCCAGACACAGTCAGGTCAAGCTAACAGGGGGCGGCTGAGTCTGGGGAAATAGGAATGTGTGTGTGTGTGTGTGTGCATGCACACGCGTGTGTGTAAGGCCCAATGTAAGTGTGCCCGCTGCCGAGTTGCCAGAAAACACTAGACAAATCCAAGGGAACTGCAGAGGCAAGGCCTCCCTCTCGGGACGGGAGGGAGGAAGCGACCAGAACCAGAACCAGAACCAGAACCAGAACCAGGCTCTGCGGGAACCCAGACCTTGACTTCCGCCCTCCCAGCCTCAGTTTTGTCATCGGCCAAGTGGAGAGGCTCAGCACCTACTCCCTGCGGTCGTCGCGGGGGCGGGGGGTTCTCGGAGAGGGGCCTAGGAATCCCCAGCTCTGGTTGTAGTAAATGCTCAGTAAATGTTGGCTCTGGCGAGTGTCCCCGGAGCATCTCTGCGAGGGCAAGTCCAGGACCCCGTGGGAGCCGGGGGACCAGCAGAGGGGACTCCTCCGCTCGAGTCTGGGAACTATGTGGGAAACTAGCCCCAGCGTTCCTCCAGGCCCAGGCAGCTCCTCTAGCAAAAGGAGTTCGAAATCCGCACAGTTCGAAATCTGCTCTCCGAAGGCTGAATGGCCACCCCCATCCCCACCCGGTCCTCTCCCCGGGCACGTGGGATGTTCCTCCCAGCTGTCAGTGTGGGGGGCAGGAGAGCCGGGGGCGCTGAGGAAGGAGCCACGCCCACTCTCACAGGTGCCATCCTACACCTGGGTCCTCCCCGTGCTAACCGGGTGTGCAGGCAGCTGGCGGGGCTGCCTGGCGTGAGGGGTGTTTGGAGGTGGGGGTCCACACCAGCCAGGAGACGGAAGCCGAGTCGGAGCAGCAATCCGGCAATCTGAGGGAAAAGGCCGTGTCAGCCAGAGGAAGCTGCTTGTTGTTCCCACCCTGGCCTCCTCGCCTGGAGGAAAACATTTTTCTTTCTTGCCGACCAGGTGATCCAGGCCTCCAGACAGCTGGCCGGTGTGGTTTTCCTCTCCGGTATGTGCCGATCACAAAATAATTCACCCAATTATAGTAATACCTGCTGCACCGCGCTGGCTGGCTCCTTCCTGCTCCCCTGTGAGCGCAGGGACCCTGGAGGGGCTCACGTCCCCCACCAAGCAGACAGGCTGCGTCCTGGGCAGATCGACCTCTGCATGGCGACCAGCCAGGAACAAGAGTCCCTGCGACACAAGGAGCCTGGAAATTCCAAAAGAGCTCCCGGGGAGAGAAAGAAACCGCAGAAAGCCTTTCCCTCCAGCTTGGTCCTTGCTGGGCATTCACACGCACGTGCGTCACGTTGCCTGTAACAATTTCCTCATCAGGCTGTCGTCTGGGGGCCGCCGGGCGTACAAACTTCTCTGCCATGAAAACACTGAGTTCTAGGACTCCGGCTCCGGGTTCGAAGGGCCCTCGGCTGTGCCTCTGGGAACTTCCGGCTCTCCCTGTCACTCCTGGCCAAGCTCTTCTGCCCGGAGTGGGGCCTGGGGATGAGGGCCCCCGAGAAGCTGCAAGCACCATCACGCGTGAAGCGTGACTCTTGATCCCAGAAACCTGCTTCGATTTCTCTCCTAATAGCAGTTAGTCTAATGGACAGGGACAGTTCGCAGCTGACGCCCTGCCCTCGCTCGGTGGACTGCTGTCTGTCGCCCGCGACCTCCAGACTGTCCACACTTAACCCACCCAGCCCCCGCTCCCAGGACGGCTCCTCCCACTCCGAGAGGTCCTGATGACCCTTTGTCTTCTCTGGGGTCTTCCTGGCGCTTCTGCCTTCTGGTCCCCTCCCTGCTCCCCCTTCTCACTAACAGATGTGTCCAGGGCTGGGGACGACAAGTCAGCTGGTCACGTGACCGCATGCTTTGCGTTTTGTGTCATCTGCCAGGCAGAAGGGCACGGCTTCTGACGTCCCACCCAGCGGAGGACTCCCAGAAATGTTTGTTATTATTACTATTTTTTAATCTGGAAAAACACAAGCTCCAGATCAATGTCCTCCTTGTCTGGCCTCGGCTGATTCCCGAATCCAGATGTGTCCGCATTGCGCATGGATCCCTCTGCCTCTGACCTGCTTGTTTCACTGCTCCGGACATCGCTGTGGGGCCTCCGCTCGCCGAACTAGGGGCGATGCCCCCCCTCCCCCGCCAGGCACAGCCTTCAGACCCAGAGGGAGGGTCTCTGGCCACATCTGCACTTGGCCTGGCATTTCCGAGCAGAGCGGCAGACCCCGACAGCCGGGCGCAGCATCCCCTGGACACCTGACTGCCCCCCCATTTTCCATCCGTACAGCGGGGTCCACAGCAGTGCTCGCCTCTGAGGCTCCTGATGAGGATCCCATAATGAAGCCATTAACTGGTGCTGTGGGGTGTGCTCGGAGGGCTGCAAGGGGCCCTCCTTGGGATCAGGCTGGTGGGCCAGGTTGGCCCTTGATCCCACACAGCCTCCAGCGACAGGATGTGCTCAGCTCCTGTACCTCAAAGGGGAAATAGCAGCTGTGCTTTGAAGTCCCAAACTACTGCATGGTCCAGGATAGTAGGGAATCACTCAAGTCCTCCACTGTGCAGAGGACCTGTCGTCACCCCCCCACCCCCAGAGGTCGGCTCAAATCACCATCCCCTGCAGGGCTGGGAGCACGACCTTCTCTCTTCCAAACCCCGCCTCTCTGGGATTTCCTGATCACCTGAGCTCACCCGTTGGCCTGTATGTGCGGCCAGGGCGACTCTGGACAGCAGAGTTCTGGAGAGACTACTGGGGCTGAAAGAAATCTCTATCAACTGCTAACAGACCATTGTCCAACCTCAGGGGGAGGTTCTCTTTCTTTGCCTCTGCCTTACATATGGGGAAACTGAGGCTCAGAGAGTGACACAGCTCAGACTCAACCTCAGACCCGCCTGACCCCACAGCTCATGCTGTTGACTGCCCCGCCCCCATACCGCACTGGCTCAGAGCTTCTCACCCCAAATCTGTCCCCTGCGAGCTTTGGGACACTGCCTGAGTCTCACACTCCCTTGCTGGGCCTCAGGACCCTCACGGTTGCAAGCGAGGGGGTCCTCCCAGCACAAGCATTTTCTGACAAACTACTGGTCTGGCAGGTTCTGTACCAAGGCCACAGTCTGAGATCACCCAGTACAAATGATCAGATTGGTCAGCACCTGGGGCCTCCGGGTCATGAACTGTTCTAATGATCACTGCTGGCCAAAACCCCTCCCCGCTCTCTGAGCCCAGACGCCAGCTGTGCAGTTCTCTGCTATCTCACAGGGTCCCTTGTGGATGTCTTCAGGAAGACCCCACTCCCAGGCACCCCTCAGGGTCCAGTTCACCGGATGACCCTTAGGGCTGTCTTAAGCAGGACCCCAGCTTATCAGGACACAGTGCTGCGATTGAGGGGTCTGGCTCTCTGGGGATGGATCTGGGGACACGTGCTCGACCTTACATCGTTCTCCGTGATCGGGAGGGAGTGGATGAGTCTCTGTCCGCCCCTTGGACAGCCCAGAATTGTACAAGACACAAATAGGCGCTTGGGAAATGCTGCTCGTGGAGGAGGACGTGCAGCCTGGTCTCAGTCCCCTGCACGGACCGAGGACGTCCTGTGCATGCTTACGCGGACGATTAGCGGAGAGGGGAATGAGCAGTGATAGTTCGGGAACATTTGAGGGTCAGTTAATTTCTCCATCCATCCACCCACCCACTTCACAGCTGTTTTTTGAGTTCCTTCTGTATGCTGAGCTCCGTGCCGGCCGGTAGAGATACAGACCAGCTCTAGGATGTTCCCGGCCGGTGTGGGGAGACAGACAGGTGACTATGGGCGGTGTGTGAGCTGCTGTTGGTAGCAGGGGGTGGATACGGCCCTGCTGTTCGCCTCCCCAGCCGAGCCGCCCTCCAAGGACCAGCCGGGCTTATTAATATCCTGCTGAGTCAGGGGGCCCTTGAGCTTCCGAATCACAAGGTGTTAGATACCCACGGCTCCTGACTGCCTCTCCCTCCTTCTTCCCTTCCACCTGCCCTTCCTTATGAAGCCTCCACCTGCCGCAGGCTGTCCAGGGGCTGCAGGTGCTGCTGGAAAGAGTGCCGGGGAGAGAAGACCTTGGGAGAGTCCGTGGGTGAGAACAGGCGCAGATCCCCGTTCTGCCACTCATTAGGCCCCCGTGAAAAAGTCACGTCTCTGAGTCCCCTCCTCTACAAAAAGGAGATAAGGGCTGCAACCCCACAGCGTTAGAGGGGCTGCTGATGCCTTAGGCCGGCCCCTAGGAGTCGTTCGAAAGTGATGGCAGTTCCTCCAAGTGCCCACGGGGGCCTCTCTGTGTGCCTTGTCTGAGGGTGGGACAGAGAACCAGACCCACATAGTTCTATGGTCATAAAACTCAGATGGGTCAGGAGACAGCTATGGGGCCTCTGATGGGGACCCCAGGGCCTGGCAGCTCCCAGCAGAGCCCAGGCTTTCGCTCGCATGGAGGCTCCCACGCGGTATGCGATTTCCTGGTTCCCGATGTCCCTTCCCTACACCCCTGCTGGAGCGTGAGTTCCACCGCGACAGCTGTGCCCATCTGGCCGACGGGGACCTCCCAGGGTCTAACCCACGGTAGGTGCCCGGTCAGTGTTCGCTGCCTGCAAAAATGGACAGGCAGCGGGGAACAGGAGGGTGTGATGCTGTTGATTCTAAATCATTCGCGTGTGCACAGGTAAAGCTGAGTAATTAGTGGGTTAATAGGCTCGGCATCGCTGCTAATTGGAATATTAAAATCAAATTTCCTTTCTGCTCCTGCTAGCGCCCTGCTCATTTCCTCTCTCCCCTCTCGCTTTCTCTCCCCCAAATAGAACCGTCTCCACTGTCGGCGTTGACTTGGACGACATACTCTGATAAAAAGCGTGGAGGCCTACGTGTGCCTCACTCGGCGTCCCACGCATCCCGGGGCCCGTCTGAGCACTCCCACCCTGTCTGCAACTCCCACACTGGGTCCGGGGGCACCAGGAATTCCCGCCACGGGCGAGACGGACCACGGCCACGCGGGGTCCACCTCGGCCGCCCGCCACACGGCCCTGGTCTTGCCATCCCGTTTCCAGGTTTCCCTTGTGATTGCACGAGCACAAAAGGCGCTTCTGATGCTCTGACCGGGGAGCGTCTAATCATGGGGTGTGTGTGACCTGCGGCTCCATGAACGCCCAAGAAGAATGTTCTTCCGTCTGACCTCAGCGAGTTTTTGAGTTGGGGGGGGTGTGGAAAGCAGCTTAGTTTAAAAGTGCATCCAAGGAGGGGCGCCTGGGTGACTCAGTGGGTTAAGCCTCTGCCTTTGGCTCAGGTCATGATCTCAGGGTCCTGGGATCGAGTCCCTCATCGGGCTCCCTGCTCCGTGGAGAGCCTGCTTTCCCCTCTCTCTCTCTGTCTGCCTGTCTGCCTACTTGTGATCTCTGTCTGTCCAATAAATAAAATAAAAAAATCTTTAAAAAAAGGAAAAGTGCGTCCAGGGAATAAATGGCTCACCCACGTGGGGTCCCCCCCAGCAGACAGCTTAGTTCTTGTCTCCTCTCTTTGATTCTATGTCTCCAGGCCCCTGCCTCCCCGCTTCTGTTCCATACCTGGCCACACTCAGCTCTCAGCCTGGAAAATAAGGCTCGAGATTGATACGTCGGTGCCCGCCCAGGTTACCTGCGTGATCCCTTCACGGCCCCACCCCTGCCCCCTCCTGCCCCAGTCAGTGGGGGGGGGGGTGGGTCCCAAACATGCCTGGGATGTCCCCTGCCCAGATCTGCCTGCCACTGGTAACAGAGAAGCAGGCACTTAAGTGAACTCGAGCAGATCCGAAGCTCTCTGGCTGGGTCCCTCTGCCTCCGTGGGTCTCAGGAAGCTCTGCTCGGCTTCAAAGGCTGTGGCACCCACACTCTCTTCCCGGAGAAGCCAACCCTGGCCTTCGTCCTGGAAGAACAAACCCCAGCCCTCGCCCTGAGGCTCCCGGGCGACTCTCGTGGGGAGAAGACACAGTGTGACGATGAAACTCGTGACTGCCGACGCTTGGGGTCCCAGGCACGCCTTCAGGACGTCTACGACTTTGGACACGTCAGCTGAACCTCAGCCTCCCCCACGGCGGGACGGGCATAAGGGTCTCCCACGGGATGGCTCTGGAGATGGGAAGAGATCACGCACGAGCGTGACTGTGTGACTTCCGAGCCGAGGGTAACGCGTCGTAAGCACTCGCAGGCACTGGCCGTGAGGACGTGATCACGGTCTGACTTACGCTGCCGCGAGTGCACATATGGCTCCCTCCTCTTCTAGGCTGCGAAGAACTTGACGTCAGGGACCACTCATGTCTCATTTTAGTCTTTCCTTCCCTCCCGTGCCTTCCTGCCCTCACACCCCCACTCCCTTGGGAGGAAGGAAGGAGGAAGTGGTACTAGAACAAAAAGACAATTGCCAAGTCCCAGCCACGCAGCTGGTTTGTGTGGGGTCGTGCGCCCTACAACCATCACCTCTACCCCCCGGAACTGTGCTGTAGCCCCCTTGCGTGCCAACGAGGAAACTAGGCTCAGAGTGGTGAAGTCACTGGCCTGAGATCACCCAGCTGGTGGGAAGCAGCCTGCTGGGTCCCAAAGGGGTGCTCACGGCCACCACGGACAGTGGCTGCAGAGGGCGCTCCCATGTGTACGCACGCCCAGCCAAGCAGGCTTGAGGACTCCCAGCCAGCGTTTCTTGTCCGAGACTCTCAAACCAGGTTGAACAGGAGCGGAGAGCGACGGAGAAGCAGTTCGGGGACCACCGTCCTATGGGAAGCGGGACTCGACGTGGGCCGCGGTGGACCAGCCCTGCTCCCTTCTCCCCACCGATGCTCTTTTCACGCGTGGTGGGAAAAAGAACCGTTTCATTCCCCTCTCCCGACCCAGCCCCAGAAGGGGTAGCTTGTAAACATATGGAGAGTGGGGAAGAGAGAGTCTGAGCCTTGACTCAAACGTCATTCGTGTGCCAGTTTTCCAAGCAGACGAAAATGAAAGCCGGTGGCAAAGCACACGGAGGGAAGTGAAATTTGGAGAAATGGAACCAACCGAGCGGCTTCTCCTCCCGGTGACTCCTGCTCCCGGGCATAAGGCTGCATTCCCTGGCAACAATATTCACACTTTACTGAAATGAAAGCTCCTACCAGCTAGACCCGTCATTAAAAAGGAGCCCCAGGATCGGCACATTCTGCGTGAGTGCGGAGGGCCTGCGGCTGCCGTCCAGCTGGCTGGACGGGCCTCCGGAGGCGCGGGGGCCCCTGAGGCAGAGTCGCGAGAAGCCTCGCTCCGCCAGACCCCGGAAACTCTGTGGCCACTCCACCCAGAGTCTGTGACTGCCACTGGACCAGGGTGCCTGAGGACACCGGGGGACCCCGAGACCTAAAAGTGGGTCCTACTGAGCCCGGGGGCCTGGAGACGGAGAGGAGTTGGGGAGAAAAAGCCATTTAAAGAACTGTGTTGGCTAATACCCAACTATCAGACCTGGAATGGGTCAATTCTCCTCTCTGTACTCAGTTTTCACATCTGTCAGATGGGTGTAACAGCACACCCCACCGAGGGCTGCACGCTGATCCAGCGAAGAGATTCATTCCGGCGCATAGCACTTAGCACGCAGCACTTAGCAGTTAGCACGCAGCACTTAGCAGTTAGCACGCAGCACGCACTTAGCACTCAGCACTTAGCACGCAGCACTTAGCAGTTAGCACGCAGCACGCAGCGCACAGTACGCAGTCCACGTGTCCCAGCTTTCTGGTCAGTTCTTCTAGAGAACCACAGCTAACTTCTCAGGAACGTATCTGTTGTATTAAGGGAGCTATTATTTGACCATCTGATGCTCCGTGAACACTTTTCCTACAGGCCCAGTGCTAAATATGGCAGCAAGCTGTGTGTGTGAGTACATGGTGTGTGTTTGTGCGTGTGTGAGAGAGTGTGCATGTGGCAGTCACGGTGCAGATGGAGGGAAGGAAGCTTTGGGGCCAGAGCAATGGGGTTTGAGTCAGGCTTCCTCATTTACCCAGTGTCCCGGGCGAGTCACTTCACCTCTGCTCCCTGCCTCCTCTCCTCTCCAGGGCGGCGATAAAGTCCCTCCGTCTTAGAGTCGTTGAGATTAAAATGACTGCTGTGCAGGAACCTGACATCGGCCAGCCTCGCGACAGGCAGAATGGCTGGGCCCGAATGCAAAGCCAGATCCCAGAGCAGAAAAAGGATGTCAGCGGAAAAAGGGGTGGAACCCTTGACCGGTTCTGTGCCAGCGCTAATTTCTGTGTTTTGACCACTGTGTCGTGGTTACTCAGGATGCTGACGTCGGGAGAAACTCGGTGAAGGGCCTGGAGCACCTCTCTGCACGATCTTTGCAACTTTTCTGTAAATCTAGAATTTTTCCAAAATTAAAAAAAAACATATATGTCTGTAATTTTTAAGGGCTGAGCCACTGGTCTTAGGGGCCCTAAAGATGAGGCAGCACAACCCGACTCAGCGTGGGTTGTTGGATTGGATCCCACGCCAAGGAAAAGAAGGAAATCACCAGAAGGAACAGCGCTGCGGAAATTAGCAAAATGTGCACATGGGCCGTGTACCAGGGGGTCGAGTTCCATCGGTGGGAAAGTCCTGCCCTGATGACCATCCTGAAGCGGTGAACGGGAGCAGCCCTCAGAACGCAGGCAGGTGCGGCCGGGACGGGGGAAGAGACCGGAAGCGACCCCGTCGTGGTTACCGGTTTGAGGATGGGCTGCGGGAAGTGTTCCGGACTAGACACTGGATGTGCTGAGCGCCACGAAATTGCTCACTTTGGAATGGTCCGTTTTAGGGGACACACATTTCACCTCTGTGCATTCAAAAATATATGGGAAAAAGAGAGAGAAAGCGTCTCTATTCTTAGGAGACACAAACTGCAAGTGATTGGTGGTGAAAGGCACAACGTCCACAGACTTACTCCTAAATGATTCAGCAAAACACCACCACCAAGGCCAGCACTAGGGGGGGCGGGGGCGGGGTGGGGATACAGCGCACGTGGGGAGCAGCGGAGTCCAGGCGAAGGCTATACTTTACTATTCTTGCAGATGTCTGAAATTTTTTCGGATTAAAAAGCAGAAAACAGAAAACAAGGACACTTAATTTAAAGCAAGCGCGTGCTGGCTGCGTCTCAGGGAGCTCTTTCAATAATGTGGTTACTGTCGCTGTGTGCCCACGCAATAGTAGACGTTCACCCTCATAGTTATGATTTATTTTCGCAGGTATGTTCTGAACCCTCCTCTGGGTGTGATTTGAGGGGAGGCGAGGGTGAGTCAGCAGCACCCCCTGCCCTGGGGCTCGGGGGCAGGGTGGGGGAAAGGTCTTGTTGGGACTGTAGTCAGGGGACAGCAGGTTTCCGCTGCCACACCCTGGTCCTGGCAGCGAGCCCACACAGGCTGAGCGCACAAGATGACCCAGGAGGTCCTGGACCCAAAAATTGTAGGTGCTGCAGAGTGGTCCAAGGAGCCCTGTCCGAGTGGTGGGGGTTCTGGGGGCTGTGTTACCTCACCCGTCCTTCGCGGCCACCAACAGGTGGACTAGAAGTCACTTGGGAGAGTTCAGTGGTGGCCAAGTCTCCAGGGGCTGCTGCCTGGGGCTAGGGGCTGGTCTGCGGGGGCCCTGCCCCAACCCCAAGGAAGCGAGCCCCGGGCTGGGGGTGGGGGCGGGAAGTGGGCGTGGGGGTCACATCCGTCACCGCAGGTCACCAGCGCTGGCTCCTGTAGAGCCCCATCAACACGTGAGTCACCACGTCCTGCATTAATGATAGCAATCAGGTTAGGAGCGCATAATTAGATAATTCAATTGCTTTCCAGGGAGAGCTGCTGTTTAATTAAAGAGGACTTGAACTGAAGGCGGAACCAGGGAGCCGGGGAAGACCAGCTTGATCGGCTGGAGGGATTGAAGCAATCTGACAAGGTGAGGGGCGGCCGTGCCTGCAAACGCTGCCGTGGGCTGCTGGTGGCTGCCTTGGGCACGGAGGCAGAGGGAGCACCGGAGGGAGCACCAGCTCACTTCCGTTTAAGGATTGGGAGCAGATCACGGGATAGCAAATCAGAGAAAGATCCTGTTAGCCTAGGTTTCGAATCAGTTTGCAGGGAAACAAGCACCGTAGCCTCTGGTCTGTCGGTTTCTAGGTCTGTGACCTTAAGAGCTTCCTTAACCTCTCTGAGCCTCAGTTCCCTGATCAAAGTCAGAAAGTGAGAAATGTGACTCTTGGGTAAAGTGAGGGAGTCTTTTTAACCTTTGATGCTTTGTAAACCCTTTTTATATTAGACAATCGCTAAAATGGCCTGCAGCTCTGTGGCGGTGGGGTGTGCACGCGGCGGGGGCAGAGCAGATTGTCTCTTCTTTGGGACACACTGATTAGGTGCTCACCCAGCTGGAGAGTGAGGCTTCGGTCATACTACGTGTCCGAGGGTTACGTGAGCTCGTGAACGAAAACAGTCAGAGCAGGCCCAGGGGCATGCCCAGTGCTCAATAAATGTCACTTGCATTAAAAAAAGATGGACTTATCTTGAACCCAGAGAAGAAAATTTCTGCTAAATTCCTGACATGAATAGATTTGTAAGGAAATACATGGTCAAGCAAAGCCACTCTTGGGACACCTGGGTGGCTCAGTCAGTTAAGCATCTGACTCTCGGTTTTGGCTCAGGTTGGGATCTCAGGGTCATGGGATCGAGCCCCGTGCTGGGCTCCACTCTCAGCGTGAAGTCTGCTGGGGATTCTCTCTCTCTCCCTCTTCCTCTGCCTCTCCTGCTCGTGCTTGCTCTCTCTCTCTCTCTCTCTCAAATAAATAAATCTTCTTTAAAAAAGGAAAGAAAGTCCCTCCTAAGCCAAGTAGAGATGTTCACATGTTCTCTGCCCCTCCCCCCATCAATCGCAGACAACTGAGAGTCGCTTTCAGTGCTCTGGGGATATGATACTGTCATCATGATCATTGTTGAGGATTTTGAAAACGCATCTATGTGCTGGGCGCCAGGGAGCCCGGTGGGCAGGGTCCCGGCCCGTGAGAGTTTTTAGCTGGGTCCACGCCATCACCTTTGGTCTCGGAGGTAGGAGACCCTAAGCGGTAGACGGATGATAAAAATGCCTCAAGGGCCGGAAACAGACACATACGAGGGGAAGCGGCCCCGTCCTTTCGTCTCTGTCATCTCTGCTGCCACCGTATTAGGGAAAGCTGAGCCCTGCCCCCCAGGGTCCGATAGTGTCCTCCTCTTCCCAGAAACCACCATGGCTTTGAACGACAAAATAGAATGATGAAAAGGCACACAGTCCCTGCTTCCTGGCTGGAGTGGGTGCTTTCTGAGCTGCCCAGCACCTGCAGCTGGGGGTCAGGCAGACAATGGTCACCGTCCCTGAGTCAGTGGGTGGCAGAAATGCTGGCCGTGTGCCCTCCAGAGAGGACAATTCTGGGAAGAGTCCCAGGTTTGGAGAGCTTGGGTAAGGGGTGGGACCCGACTGCAGGAAGTGAAGAAATAAGGAGTAAGTGCCTGTATGCGAAGTATTTTTAAGGGTCATTAATATTAATAGCATCATTCCAAACAGAATAATGAGCTGGACTCTAATTAATCATTTTTAATGGCAGCTTTGCTCCCATTTTCATACTGCATTTTTAATCAACAAGTCGCCCAAAGGGCCTTTCGCCACTGGGAATATTAAGTGGCAGTGGCTGCTCCTCTCCCCTGCCAGAGGGACCGCAGGCCAGCCTGTGGTCCGGCAACTGTTCCCAGGTCAGAATATCCATGAGGCTGCCACCAAGACCTGGCAGTTAAAGGGGTGACGGTCACGCATTCATTCAGCAAACATTTTGGAAGTCCCTGTTGTGCATCTAGTCCTTGGCTAGGCTCTGAGGCTGCACTGTTAGCGACGACAATCTCAGCTACGGCCCCCCTCAGGGAAGACAGATGCGTGAGCAGCCATAACCACACATGGAAGGGCTTCCCGGGAGATCCCAGGTGCTATGGGAACCTCTGAGGAAGGGGACCACCCATCTGTCCGAGAGTAGCAGGCAGGCTTCCTGGAGGAAGTGGCATGAAGCCGATCCCTGAAGTGTGGGTAGGAGTTAAAGAGGGGAGAGAGGACCTCAGGGGTAGACAGGCACGTGCAGAGGCCCAGAAGCGGGAAGAGAGAAGTGACAGGTTTGAGGGCACCTCTGAGTGTCGTCGATCAGTAGCGAGGTGCACCCCCATGTTCACAGCTGCGTGACTCACAGCCATCAAAATCAGAAGCAAACCAACTGTCCGCCAACGGGCGATGGGTCAGTGAGATGCATTAGGTCTGTACAGTGGACTATTATCTGGGTTTGAAAAGGAATGGGCTGCCGACACCTGCTTCAAGATGGATGAGTGTTGAAGTCGTTGTGCTGAGTGTCGAGAGTCCGGCACGAGAGGCCATGCGTTGTATGATTCCGTGATGTAAAGTGTGGTCCACGGGGACAGGACAGATGGCCGCCAGGGGCTGGGGCAAGTAGTGGGGAGGGTAGCCCAAGGGTACAGGGCTTTCCCTTGGGCTGATGTTTGGGGATGAGGGAGAAGTGGTGTTGACCAGCACTGAGAATGTGTTAAATGCCCCTGAATTGTTCACTTTAAAACGGCTAATTTGTTATGTGAATTTTGCCTGGAAAAAAAAAAGATAAAACAAGTGAGAGAAGAAACAGAACATGTGAGAAGCCAAGCCAGAGACAAAGCTGCATGTGGTCCGCCTCCTTAAATGACCCCCAGCCAGGAGTCCTCGGTCACCTGCCCCCGCATTTCCAATCACGAGCCCCTTGCCAATCCCCGCCCCCACCAAGAGAGAGCCCTCTCCACCCAGCACCGCACCGACACTGGTCAGATTCTCAGATTTACAAGCACTTTTCTAGAAACTATGGTGATGACTGGCTGGCCATACCGTTATCCAGGATCCAAAGAATTAATGCACAGGAAAGTGCCTAAAACAGCATCTTGCACAGAGGCAATAGCACCAGCTAAAAAGAATCAGGTGTGTCCTTTGGCCCAGACATGAGGGCCAGACTTTCCCTGTGTCATTCCATTCCACGCATGGTCCCCAGCCCCATCAACCAGGCACTATTACTATCCCCAATTCACAGATAAGGAAACCAATGGCTCAAAAATGTTAAGTCATTTGCCCAAAATCACACAGCTAAGAAGGAGAGGACTGGCTCTGGAATTCAGGTCTACCTAGGTCCACAGTCTGTGTTCTTTTGCCATTATGCTCTGTTGCTTCCTAAATGATAAATTATTAAGAAAAATAAAACCACGGGGGGCCTGGGTAGCTCAGTGGGTTAAAACCTCTGCTTTTGGCTCAGGTCATGGTCCCAGAGTCTTAGGATCGAGCCCCCCATCGGGCTCTCTGCTCTGCGGGGAGCCTGGTTCCTCCTCTCTTTCTCTGCCTGCCTCTCTGCCTACTTGTGATCTCTGTCTGTCAAATAAATAAATAAAATTTCTTTTAAAAAAAGGAAAAGAAAAAGAAAACCATAATCTAGGGGGGTGCCTGGGTGGCTCAGTGGATTAAAGAAAACCATAATCTTTTGCAGACCTGGTTGCACTCTGCCCCCTTTGCCAAATCCTCAGGATGTTTTCTCTCTGTTTTGAAAGCCTGGACACTCACTTCTTTCATCCTCGTCACACCATCCCCTGGGGGATATTGTTGGTGGGAGCAAGGTCAGGGCTCCCTGTCTCCAGCCTACATCTTAGAGACCCTGTCGCAGCATCCCTTACGTGGGTGCCTAAATCCAGCCCCGCACACACCTGTGTCCCCTTCCCAGACGTCGGGGGCATGCTGTCCGCTGTGGAAGGGGCTCTAGGCCCAGTACAAAGTTGGAGATGACCATTGTCTTTACCACTTTATCAATGGCTGGAGCCGGAGCTATTGGAACATGTGAACTGAGGGGGGTTGACCCCGTACCTTGCATATCGGTTGGCCATCAGGAGTATTACGTGTCCCCAGAAAAGGCATCTTCAGCCTCATGAGGCAAATTCAGCCTCACTGGTGTGCCATGAGTTGGGCAGCTGCCCAGGAGCCATCTCTTTGGAGAAGATGTCCCCTCCGGGGTGGTTCCAAAAAGTGCCACGCCACCTGCAGAGACCGGAGGCTGCTGCAAAGGGCTTGCGACCAACAGATGCAGAGCACAGAGGGTTGGACGTGCGGTCCCCAAAGGCCGCCGGGGAGGTTAACGGGGCTGAAACAGAGGCGGGCATCGCAATCGTATAAATAAAAGATGTGGCCCTATGCGAAAAAGATTGGACTCGTGTTACCGGCGACTTCCCTGGGTCCATCTCAGAACCAGCCGTTTTTAGTACTGCACTTTTTTGCAACTCATCGGAGGGTAATCGACGGGCTTCGGGCCTCACATTGATCTGAAACATAAATGCTAAAAGAGGAGGGTGAGGTGACGTTTTTATTGACTTGGTTGTAAAGGAAGTCAGAGAACCCAAGGCAGGCGGCCAGTGAAAGGCACCAAATTGTAGAGAGTTAGAATCCATAGCAACTCACGGCCCCAAACCACCATCATTCCCCCAAGCCGTGGTGGAATGTTTGGAAATACATTTTTGGGGAGTTTTTTGGTAACAGTGGGGAAGGCAGGTCCCATGCTGTGGCAAGGCCACCCCCACTCGAGGTCCCACACTCCCCGAGACCCAGGAGGGAAGGAAAGAGAGGCTCCGAGGACTTGACCCCAATAGGGCAGTAGCCAAATAGCCAGGAACCTCTAGGACAAAAAGCTCAGTTGCCAGCCATCTCCCGTGACAGGGGCTCAGGGCCCTGGCACTGCTCACCGCCCCGCCCCCCGCCCCCCAACAGCAACCTGGCTTGTCTGTGAGGAGCGTCTTCAGCGTGGAGGGCCAGGAAAGAGGCCCGAAGCAGCCGTGGGCCGGAGTGATGGGGGCTGGGGGAGGGGAGGCCAGCGGAGAGCACAGAAGAATCCCATTAAAGAACAAAGCTAATCAATATTTGCCGCAACCAGGAAGGTTTAAAAGCCTCTCCACAAAGCCTGCTCCCCCATCAGTGGGGGGGACAAGTGGCAGGAGAGCTGTTTGGACCCTTCTCTGGGAAGGAGCACTGTGTCTGGCAGGGAGTGGGGGAGGGGCGGGCCACGGCTGAATCCCAGCCTGCGGGGGCGGGCTGAGGTGGTGGGTCAGCTGCCCCTCGGGGATCTGAGGGCATCGGACAGTCCACGGGAGCCCTTCCTGGAATCTTCACTGTGCCTGTGCTGGACGGGACTTTGGAAACCTCCTCAGGGCCCTTCCCTCCCATTTTATAGATGGGGACACTGAGACCCTAGAGGGGAAAAGAGTGCCTGAGGCCATGTGGCTAGAAGGTTCCAGGCCTCTGTCTCCTGGAACAAGTGAATTTCCTTTTCAAGGCCTATTAAAAGACTGTCCTTCTCACTCTTCTTTATGATCGTTAATGATGCCAGCCTTCTTAGAACCTACTGTTAACTGACTGAAGCCCATTACCTGGGTGTCTGCTCCCGTGTCTGCTCCGGCGCTGGCCGCTGGGTGTGATTTAGGTGAGTGGATGTGAAAACAGTGAGGCCGGAGCCTTCGGAACGCTGTGAAGCCGTCCCCTTGCCATCCTAGTCTGGAGCGGAGACAGACACTCCTAGGTTCCATGACCGCCTTGGGGCTGATCTCCATCCTCTGGGCTCCAGAGCTCCGGCTCCCAGATGCTGCACATGGTGCTGCCCTTGGGAGTCAAGGACTAGTTGAGATGTGACCAGCGGCAGAGCTAGGAGAGGGCAGGCCCTCCTCTGATGCTTCTGTTGCCTCGGGGAGTATGGGGTCCATTAAGTCAGCCACCCCCTAGCTTAGCTGCCTCTCCTGACAGCTGCCCAGGCTGAGCGGGACCAGTGGGCTGAGAGTGTGAGTGGCTCCCCCTGAGCGGGTTCCTAGAGTCGGCAGAGGAGAAAGGGGCTCTCATAGCAGGTCAAGGACACTAGGAAAGGGAGGCCCCTATGTCCTCATGGTCCCCAAGTTCTCCCAGCTCTGTCATTCTTCATGTCAGCCCCATTTACAGACAGGACCGTCTGAACACTGTGACCGTTCATGGAGGGCTCCGGGTGGGCCAAGCCCTGGACGAAGAATGTGACATGCTCCCCACCTTCCTAAGAGGTAATAAGTGCCCTGATAATTCCCATTTCGCAGGGGATGGGACTGAAGCCTGGCACAGCTGAAGAAAGAGCTCAGGGTTTCCCACCAGTAAGTTGGGGGACCCAGATCCGTGTGCCTCACGGGGCACAATGACAGAAGTACCGCCCGGCAGGAGTAGGTGGGGGGCTGGTGGTTCCTTAGAAATCTAAACACAAAATCACTGTAGGACCCAGCAGTTCCACTCCTAGGCACAGACCCGAAGGAACTGAAAACAGGCATGGAAACCAGTCCCCCAGCGCAGGCATTCCCACGGCACGTTCACTGCGGCCAGCAGGTGCAAGAGGATGGATCCGGACGCGATGGAGTCACACAGTGGATTCGTTGTATTATCCAGCCACAAAAAGAAACAAAGTACTGATACATGCCGCAGTGTGAAAACATATGCTAAGGGATCAAATATTGTAAGATTCCGCTTATAGGAGATCTCTGGAGTGAACAGATCTCTAGACAGAACACAGCCCGGTGGTCACCGGGGTCTGGATGGGAGAAGAGTACATAGTGGGTGGGGAGTAACAGAATTGTTTTGGGACCGGATAGGGTAGTGGCTGTACAACATTGTAAACACTCTAAGTGTTAGTGAATGCCACTTTACAGTATTTAATTTTATATCGCTTGAGTTTCACCCAAATAAATTATGTTTTAAAGAAAAGAATAGTGTGGGTTTTATTGCTGTCGAGCTCCCCCTAATCATGGGATGGGGGAGCGAAAAGCTAAAGTTCTAAGTAAGAGCATGGAGGGAGCAAGACCTCGGGGAAATCTTGATCTCACCTCATTTTTGTTCCCTCACCTCCTGAATGTGGCTCAGAGAGGACCACAGGGCATTTGCTTCTGAATCGGGGTGAGCAGAAGGCATGGATCCACAGCCCAGAGACTGTTCACAAAAGGCCGGAGGAAAACAGCACGCACACTTTCACGGCAGGCACACGAAATCCCCAGCTGCCAAGTGAAAAGCTACAAGAAGCATGGCTGCTCCTCTCAGCCCCCTCTCAAAATCTGTAAAAGTTCTACAACCTGTTCCCTGGGAGGGGAAGAAAAAAAGCAAAAAAAGCTCTGGTGTATAGAGTTGGCCAATTTCCATGGTGTAAATGTTCCCGCCATGGTTGATTTCACGCTGAATGTGAGTTTGGGAATAGATGCTCAGCGGCCATCCTTGGGCGCCCCTCCTCCACACAAACAACCGCACGAGGAAGGGGCTAGCGGAATGTGGTGAAATAATTAGGAGGGAGGAGTTTTGAATATTTAATGTGTTTAACATAATTTATTTAATTATAAGTTTAAGATTTTATTTACTTATTTGACAGACAGAGATCACAAGTAGGGAGGGAGGCAGGCAGAGGAAGAAGCAGGCTCTCCAAGGAGCAGAGAGTCTGATGTGGGGCTCGATCCCAGAACCCTGGGATCATGACCTGAGCTGAAGGCAGAGACTTGAACCCACTGAGCCATCCAGGTGCCCCGGGAGAGAGAGAGTCTTAAGCAGACTTCTTGCTGAAACCAAGAGTCAGACACTTAGCCGACCCTTACATAATTTAATTTTTAATAATGGGTGTGTTCAGGACTTCTGGTTTCGGTTCAGGTTGTGATCTCAGGGTCTTGGGATAGAGCCCCATGTTAGGCTCTGTGCTTAGCGGGGAGTCTGCTTATGGATAATAGCTTATTACTAGATAATAATAATAATCTAATAATCTAATTTAATCTTATAATCTAATGTGTTTAACAACCAGCTCACCAATTCTTTAACCTTTAATGATCAGCTCCGGAGATGGGCCCTCCAGCACAGAGCGGACCCCTCCCTCATCCACTGACACTTCTCCCCTCCCCCTTCCTGGTTTCTTCAATCCTTTTAATGTGGAGTAAAATTTTTCCTTTCCCAGGCATGGCTCAGGTGTAAGGTGTAGGCTTAGCTCACGCCCATGGAAGGAAAGAGCCACGGATTCAATGCAGATCGTTCCCCTAAAGCAGACTTGATGGATGGGGTCGCCAAAAGCTGGACCTTGCAGAGGGCTCTGTGGAGTCGTGGGGGGCTGTGCCGATGGAGAGGGAGGGGCATAGAGTGAACACGGTGGGGCGGGGGTGGGGCACTGGGAACCAAGGAGCCTGCCGACGGACCCCTGACTGTCTTGCCAAATTTTCACCCCAAACTGCCAACAGCGCCCTTGAGCCGAGTCACCTAACCGTGTGCAACAGATTTCTCCAGAGCTCAGCGGCTTCAACTGTAAAAAAATGTGACTGTTCCTCCCACAGCAGGGGCCTGACTCGGCTCCGCGGGGCGGTTCTGGCTCAGGGTCCCTCTCGTGCTTGCAGCTAGACAGTGGCTAAGGCTGGAATCTGCCAGAAGCGAAGGCACAGCAGTGGGGGAGCCTGTCTCTCCGCGCGCTCCATTCATCGGCTCAGCTGGGCGGCTTCAGAGTCCCCAGATTTCGTACAGGGCAGCTCAGCGCCCCAAGCCCGTGTGCACGTGTGAGGGGAGAGAGGAGAGAGCGAACCCCTTTGCTAACCCGGTCTCAGAAGTCACATCCGCACCGAGGCAATCCATTTGCTGGAAGTGGGTCAGGAAATCCAGCCCATATTCAGGGACCAGAATTGTTACGGGAGGAACCTCAGAGGACTAGAGGACTTGTTCGCGAGTCACCACGGGTCACTTGCTCAGATGCATTCCGTTCCCCCGCTGAGAAGGGTCATTGTCGGGATTGCCCATCTCCCCAAGGTTGGGTCAGTCTTCGTGGCCATCCTGGCCTGGGCGGCATCGAACTCAGCCCTTCCCGAGACCACCTGAGAGTTGCTAAACCCAAGAGGTTTGCTTGGTGTTTGCCACGGCTGGTCACCTCTTCCTGAGAGTCTGCATCTCCCCCCAACCCCGGCAGAGTCTGGTGCTGTGCCCCCGACCACCTGCCAGCCTCTCCTCATAGCATCTTGGTATCCTTCCCACCGTCTCCCCCGGCTCTGTTCCCTCCCCTGGTTCTAACTCCCCTCGCCCCATGGCCTCCTGTTCACCCGAGTGGTTGACCCTCGAACTCTGTCTCCAGCCCGTGTTTGCTCCACCTTTGGACCCTATCTGCCAGTTCTGCCCTCCCCCCGACCCCAAACCGAGCCCATCCTTAGCCGTATCTCCCCACTCTTTGGTCAGCCCCACAAACTCTGCATTACAGATGTCCCTACACTTAGCCTCTGATCGCATTCCTTCTGGGCCTTCCCCCACACAGAACAGACGGCCGAATCGCGGGTGTCCCGCTGCAGGATTTCTCGTCCCCCTCTACCCCTCCCCTCTGCACTCCTCTTGACTTCACCTGCCACCAGAGCTCTTGGCGACATCTCCCCAGGGCCACTGCAAATCCTCCCTGCTCCAGAGAATCCCGGAATGGTCCCCTTACGGGCGGAGAAGGCTCTGGGGTCAGGCAGACCAAGTTCAAATCCCCCTTGAACTTCTCACTAGCTATAGCCTCCAAGTGCTAGTAACCTTCAGAAACCCAGGTCCACATTTGTCGAATGGGAATTAGAAGCCGCTTTGGGCACTTAGGTGAGAACTAAATGAGGCTGTTTGTAAACTCCCGCCTGTGGCTGGCTGAGTACTGCTGGCTCCCCAAAGATGTCCCTGTCCTAATCTCCAGACCCTGTAAATATGCTACTTTACATGACAAAAGCAACTTTGCTGATGTCTTTATTTTATTTATTTTATTTATTTTATTTTTTTTTAAGATTTATTTATTTATTTGATAGACAGAAATCACAAGGAGGCAGAGAGGCAGGCAGAGAGAGAGGAGGAAGCAGGCTCCCTGCTGAGCAGAGAGCCAGATGCGGGGCTCGATCCCAGGACCCTGGGATCATGACCTGAGCCGAAGGCAGAGGCTTTAACCCACTGAGCCACCCAGGCGTCCCATGCTGATGTCTTTAAATGAAGAATTTTGAGATGGGGAGATTACCCTGGATTATTTGGATGGGCCAGTGTAATTACCAAGGTCCTTATAAAAGGGAGGAAGGAAGGTCAGAGTCAGAGGAGGACCCACAAGGATGGAAGCAGAGGTCATGGCAATGTGAGGCCTTGGGGCACAGGTGCAGGCAGCCTATGGAAGCTGGAAAGGCAGGAACAGGCTCTCCCCTGCAGAGTGTCCAGAAGGAACCCAGCCTTGCCAACACCTTGACGTGTCAGAGGCCGATTTTGGACTTCAGGCTTCCAGAACCATAAAATAATACGTTTGTATTGTCTTAAGACAGTAAGTGTAAGATAACGTGTTACAGCAGCTACCGGAAACTAATACACTGGCCCAGACTAGATGCCCGGTAGGAGCAACTTTCCTTCTCTCCTTAGGAACGATCCGATCCACCTGCTTCCCGTCACCACTCATGGCCCCTCCCTGCCCCCACCCCCGCCTCTGATTCTACCTAGAGTCGAGTGCCACGTTCCCAGGGCCGCTCTCTCTGTCCCCCCGAAGCTGGCAGCCAAGAAGGGCTCTGTCTGGACCTTCCTCATGACTCATCACAGCTGACCCAGGGAGAGCTTTCTATTTCCAGCCCCGCCCCACGTACCAGGATGCTAGTGTGTCCAGCCGGGGACAGCCCTTGCTCAGGTGCGGATATCTCACAGTGCCTGACTCTGAGCCCAGCACGAGGGTGCCTTGGTCAGCTGTGCGGCCAGACTGAAAGGGGAGGTGGTGGAAGGCGGTGGGGGCGGTGTCCACGGCGTGGCTGCTCACCACTCTGCCCACTTCCTCACCTTCCTGGGAAAGCACAGAGCCAGGAAGCTGAGAGAAGGCCACGGCCAGGGCTGAGCAGTGTGAGTACCTTATAATGTAGATTTTACACAAATCAGCAGAACCTCCATCCAAAGGGAGGTGATGGGGTCCATTGGTCAAAGGAAGGGAGGTCTGCTAAGGGCAGGATGGAAAGTTGAGAAAGGTCTTAGGGAGCTCCAGACATATTTCTGGGTTGAAATTAGCCAAATGCCCGAGCAAGCAGAACAAGGGGGGAGTCGGCTGTCGAGGGGGCTGGCTGTGGCTGCCCTTCGTGGCCCAGCCCTGCTCAGGAGCCGGCTGCAGATGATAAGTTGGAACAGAAGCAGCGGGGGGAGCGTGTCCCCCACCATCCCTGACGCCCTGACGTGTCGTGAGAGGGGAAGTCGCCGGCCAGGAGCTGTCTGGCCTTCTCAATCTACCCGAGAGCTCTACCTGCCTGGAGCTCAGCCACGGGCGTGGCGAGACGCTTAGAACCTTCAAGAAGACACAGATGATAACCAAGGGGAGGTAGACCAAGGCTGGCGTTGCTGGCAAAATGCAAAGGCCTGAGCATCCGTTGGGGGGTTGGGGTACGGGGGCGTACAGGGAAGAGTTTCTGAAGCGGAAACTCGTCCCTCAGGCTCGGCTTGAGGGGCTTAGCTCGTGGAGGGTACGTGGTATCGAGGATTGAGGTGAGAACACGCTTCCAGCCACGATGATGGGAAGATGCTACAAATCCGAGGTCCCTGCCAGGAGCTGTGGGCGCCAGGCTGAATTTCACGCAATCGCCGCCTTCCTGGGTCTATCTTTGGGGAGTGCGTGGGGAAGGGGCCGGGGATGCTGGAGGGAGGCCATCCTTCGGTCGGCCCCAAGCAAGGAGAGCCAGGCTGAGAGCAGAGCAGGACCCATCGCCTTTACCGCCAGTCTCTCCGGACTTCATTCCTGAGGGATTGCTGCCCACAGTGCTCCCTGCTGTGCTCCAGTGCCTGGAACCGTGCTTAGCACCTAAGAAGGGCTTAGTATATACTGCAGACAAAAGAGGGGATGGCGATTTATCGAAGCAAGTGTTGGATGCGAAGTGTCTTACGCCCGTGATTTCACTTCTCACCAGTGATGCCGCATCCCCCTCACACCCCAGGCGAGGAAACAGGAGACTCAGAGAGGCAAAGAAACGGGCTGAGCTCACCAGCTAGAGAGTGGTTCAGGCAGGAATGATATCCAGGTCTGCCTGTGCCCTGGGCCACAGGTTTCCCTGGTAAAGTGGGGCTGAACGTACCGAGCGCATCTCCATCACCAAAGGCAGGTCAAAAATACCCAAAGCAGGAAAGAATAGGGCAGGTGGCTGCCCAGGTACGCCCTATATGAGGGACCCTATATTATATTACCAGGGCAGCTGTAATACAGACTGCAGCCAGGGATGAGGGGTGATGGGGGAGTTAAATCGCAGGAAGTTATGTCTCATGGCTCTGGACGTTGGACGTTCAAGAGCAAGGTGTGGGGAGGGTTGGTTTCCCCTGAGGCCTCTCTGGCTTATAGATGGCCTTCCTCTCCCTGCCTGCGTCTGTGTCCTAACCTGTTCTTATAAAAACACCAGTCATATTGGCTAGGGCAAGCCAATGAGCTCATTTTATCTCTTGAAAGACCCTCATCTCCAAATACAATCCCATTCTGAAGTCTTGGGGTTTAGGATTTCAACATACAGATTTTGGGGGCAGGCACGGTTCACCCCATATCAGGGCTTAAAGGGTGCCTTCTGCTCCTCGAAAGAGCTAGCGAGCTGCGACGCCCAGAAGTGAGGGCAGCTGCAGGAGGGGAGGGTCGTCATCCCTCCGGAGGGAAATACTGCACTTTGCGCTGTCCTGGTGCCTGAAACAGGCCTTCTCAGGCAGCACTCACTTCTTTCTGTGGCAGTTTAAGGACCTGCGCCCAGACCCTTAAAATCTAGAGCGAGCATGCTCAGTGAGCCTGCAGCTCCCCAGGCTCTACCCCCACCCGCCTCTCTAACCTTGGGCTGTGGGGCTCATTAGTGCCACGGCGCCACACTTTGGATACATGGTCCACGCCCAAGCCTATCCCCCCTCGGAAACATGGGTCCTCTGGGCAGCACTGAGAGTAATCCAGTGCAAACCCATCCTCCCTACTCAAGAAGGAAAATAATCAGCTTGCATGTTTAAAACTGGTGAGCTCTGCACTCTGAGAACCAGGGCAGCGCTGTGGTCCCCCATCTTTCCAGGAGCGCCCCAGCTGACGAGACTGAGTCCCTGGATGGTCCTGCTCTCATCATTCCAGGAAGGATGGGTTAGCTTCCAAGGCACGCTGTCCAAAAGGCCGTCAGGCGCCATGGTTGGGGGGAGGGGGCTGCAGGCGTCTTTGTGTGTTCCGCGGTGTGCCCGCTGCGTGCCGGACTTTGACAGGGATGCAGCAGCTCCCAGATGGCCGGGTCCTGACCCCTCTCTGTGTCCAGCCAACCCCCGGCAGCACACCACACACATCACCCTGCCTCTCCAGTTCCCTCCAACCCCCCTGCTGCTGTCAGAAATCGCACACCTTAGTGCCATGCAGGTGACCCTTTCTACTGAGGAGGCAGCAGAGGAAAACTCATGGCCCCTCGCCTGGCTGGCATTCTGATAGTCCTTCATCTATCCGTTCATATATTCAGCTCTGATGAGCCAGACTGGGGATCCAAGCACGAGCGAGACTGATACGGCTCCTGCCTTGGGGGCTACCATTCCAGCGGGAGAGACAGAAAACTCCGAAGCAAGCAAACAGAATCATTACGGTTTGTAAGAACACCTGCATGAAATACACGATTCCTAGGCTCCCTCTCTAGAGCTAAGGCTTCAGCAAGCCTAGGACGGGGCCCGGAAATCTGTATTGTTACCAAGTCCTCCAGGGCACTGGGATGCCCAGGCAGACATGGGGACCCCTGGTCTGAGCCATCTGACTGCCTACAGACACTCTCCGTAATGTTCCCTTTCACCCAAGAACTGCACGTCTGGGAATCTATCTACGGGTCTTTCTGCACAAATAAGAAATGATGGGCAAGACATCTTGCCCTGTGCTATTTACAAGAACAAATGGTCAGACACGATTCTGGTGTCTCGTGTGAGTGTCTGGTTGGATATGGGACACTCAGCTGCCACAGAGGGAAGGGTCCATGCTCACAGCATGCTACTCTTGTATGCAAAAGGGAGAAGCGAAATAAGAATATGTATATTATATATAATATATATATATATATATATATATATATATATATATATTTCTATTTATGTCTGCATAGAGAACCTAGAAAGGGAGCTAGGAAGGTAACGTGATGCTTGTCTGCAGGGTGGGGTGGTCGGGGGGGGAAGACCCCTGGAAGCAGGCGTCTCAGTGTCTGTACTCTTTCCTGTGTGGTTGAGATTTGGGAATCATGCAATTGCTTGCTGATAAGAAGATCAGGCAGGAAGGTGTTGGGGGTAGGAAGGCAGGTTTGGCAGAGAATCCTGGGCTGTGAGCCCGGGCTCCCCGGTAATTCTCCTGCCTTCTCCACACCTGTTCCACCTTCACCTGAGGGTGAGGACGGCCCCCTTCACCTCCGAGGGCTGGGAAGGCGAGTGAGCGTGTCTAAAAGCCTCTGCACAGAGCATGGCACGAGTGAGACCCCATCAGCATCTCCCAAGTCTCCGTCCTTTGGGAGGAAGCTGGGTCCAGGGGTTCGTGGGGAAAGGAAATATAACGTATGACATCATCAACCATACCCCTTACCTTTTTATAGCAATTTCCCTATGTTTAGAACTTTCCCAAACTGTTCTCATTTGCTCTTGATGTAACCTAAATATCCCTATTTATAGGTAGGGAAGCGGAGGAGGTCCCTGTCCTCTGCTCGCTGCCCCCCACCCCGGCCTCGCCTCCCACGCCAGCCGGGACTAGACCTGTGCCCGGGCCCAGCCTGGCAGAGTTCCTGCTCTGCGCGGGGAAAGAGCCATGGGGACCCAGGCTGGAGAGAGAGTTGGGGGGGGGGGGTGCAGAGGCCTGAGGCCAGGCTGGACCTGTGCTGGGGCCCTCTGGCTTGTGGCCCACGTTCAGCAGCGGGCTCACCCGTGTGGGACTTGGAGGCATGTGGCCCTGTTTGGGTCCTCTTTCTGTCACACACTAGTGACCCCAGGCAAGACCCCAAACTTCATAAATCGTGTTGTACAGCCTTCATTTGCAAAATATGGGTAAGAAAACCCCATTTCTAGTCCTCTTGAAAGGACTCCCCCAGATCCCACGCGCTGAAACCTTGGAACCATGCCTGACCCTCCGTAAACGGTAAAGTGCTACTACTCGCTTCTCCCCATCATCCGTGTTCTTCAGGAAGTGACACAACATACCTATGTGTCACCTGAACCGTGTCTACAAGGGGACCACCAAGGCAGAGATCTGGAGTTAATATATTAATTAATACATTAATAACTAACTTATTGAAATTCTCTGTGCCTGTTTCCTCATCTATAGAACAGGGATCACATCCACCTCAAGGGCTGGTTGAAGATTTGGAGAGACAAGGCTTGTGTGTGAGCGGGACCGATCCTGGCGCCTTACGAGGGAACGGGAAGTGTCCGTTACTGACTATTATGATGATTCGTTAAGGAAGCAGCTGTCTGGTTCTGTTTTTCCAAACCCTGCTCTCTGCAGGCCGATCACCTCAGCCCGCATGTTGGCATCCCGCAGGCCCAGCCCTCATATCCTGCTTTCTCAGGCAGACGCAGAAAAGAGGTGGAAAGACAGTGAGAAATCTCAGTCTTGGTAGGAGTGAAGGTCAAGGCTCCCAGACGTGACCGGTCAGTGAGACTTTACTGAGGACCATCATGAGACGAATACCCTGGGGGGCTCAAGAGAATTAGCCCCTCTGCCCTTGCCGAGCTCCTCCTTCCCTCACCCCAGGGACCCTCCACTCCAAATCCAGCTGCCCGTTCCTCCGGCACACGAGCCGCAAGTTCTCAGCTCTGCCCGCGCATGTGCTGTTCCTCTGCCTGGAACACCGTTCCCTTCCCCGCTGTCATCCGCACGTTTAAATTCTATGCAACGTAAAAGACCTAGGTTGAAAGGGTCACCGCCATCAGCTCCCGTCACCTGTCGCCGAGGCCCCTGAGGTCCTGGAGTCATCTCCCTTACTTAGGTCAAGGACCCAAGGACCTGCTGGCAGAGGCACCGGAAGTGACCCAGCCAGCCATGGGGGTCGAGGGCTGCCTACGCCGGCGCTGATCTGGAGAGAAGCGTTTGCACAGATTGCTTCGGCTCCCCAAGTATGCCAGTAACCATGATACCACTTGGGGCTTTTAAAACCTATTTTTTTTTTTTTACAATTTTATTTATTTATTTGTCAGAGAGAGAGAGAGAGAGCACACAAGCAGGGGGAGGTGCAGAGGGAGAAGGAGAAGCAGAAGCAGACTCCCTGCAGAGCAGGAAGCCTGATGTGGGGCTCCCTCCCGGGACCCTGGGAATGACTCATGTACCCTCTGTCCCTATCGATTTGCCTATTCGGGACATCTCCTATGAAATGGAATCACACGGCATTTTTTTTGTGGTGCCTGGCTTCTTTGACTTCAGAGAATGTGTCCAACTTTCATCCATGTTGTGGCATGTACCTGGCTTCTGTTCCTTTTCATTGCCAAAAAAAGATGCCCTACTATGTGGACGGAGGGCGAATTCTCTCTATCCAGTGGATGGCGGGTGAGGACTTGGGTTGTTTTGCTCTTTGGGCTATTATGAATGATGCTGTTATGAATGTGCTCATACTCACTCTTTTATTTAAATTCAATTTAGTTATATAATATATATAAAATATATATTATAATATATATAATATATAAAATAATATACAAATATAATAATGTAATATATAATATAATAGTAACATAATAGCGTATTATTAGTTGCAGGGGCAGAATTTAGTGGATCATCAGTTGCCTACAAAACCCAGGGCTCACCACATCACGTGCCCTCCTTAATGCCCGTCACCCACTTACCCTGTTCCCCCCTCCCCTCCAGGACCCCTCTGGTTGTTTCCTATCGTTAAGAGTTTCTTAGGATTTGTCTCCCTCTTAATTCTCATCGTATCTTCTTTTTCCTTCCATTCCCCTATGCTCATCTGTTTTGTTGCTTAACTTCCGAACGAGGGACATCGGATCGCATTTTTCTTTCTCTGACATCCTGCGCTTAGCGTAACGCCTTGAAGTTCCGTCCACGTGCACGGACACATTTTTGTGTGGACACGTTCTCGTGTCCCTCGGGTATGTCCCCAAGAGTGGAATTTCTAGATCAAACGGTAGTTCTGTGTTTCACCTTCTGGGGCTCTGCCAGGCTGTTGCCCGAAGTGGTGGCACCATTTTACTTTCCCGCCAGCAGTGCCTGAGGTTCCCACGTCTCCTCACGGGCACCTGTCACTCTCTTTTTGATTCTAGCCACCCTAGTGGGTGTGAAGTGCTGCCTCCCTGGCTTTGATTTTCATTTCCTGGATGGCTACTGAGCGCCTTTTCATAGAATTATCTCAGCAGGGCTCACTCACTCCCTCTCTTTCTTCTTCTCCGTCTTCTTCTTCTTCTATTTTTTTTTTTTTTTAAGATTTTACTTATTTGTTTGAGAGAGAGGGAGAGGGGGCGAGACTACAAGCAGGGGAAGGGCAGAGGGACAAGCAGGCTCCCCGCTGAATAGGGAGCCTGACGTGGGGCTCCATCCCAGGCCCCTGGGATCATGACCCGAGCCGAAGGCAGGCGCCCACACACCTGAGCCACCCAGGCGTCCTCATCAGGACCCTCTGAAACGCAAGAGACAGAAACCTTCCTGAAACCACCGTCAGCACGAAGGAGTGTGTTTTTGTTGGTTTGGGCGAACAGGCCAATATTAGTTAGCAGAAGGGCTCCCTGCATCCAGCGACTCGGATGGGACTGGAGATGTATCTTTTTGTCCCTCTGTCATCTCAACTCTGAGCCCCCCTGTCTGTCGGAGAGAGCAGCTGTAGGCAGCCCACAGCCTTCCCGTTCCAGAACTCTAGGGAAAAGGGGACTTTCCCCTCCTGATTCAGCATGAAAACTCCTGGGGAGGGACTTCTGTGGGCCTGGCTGGGGTCACACGCCCAGTTAGTGGATCATCCCTGCAGTTCCCCGAAGGAAAGTGAGTTTTTGGTATCAGGCAGACGGGTAGACACGAAGTGTATACTGTGTGTCCCCCAACACCTGTGATGGGGCTGCTGGCAGCCAGAGAGGAGCCCGTGGTGTTCAGTCTCCCTGAGCAGCCCTGACCCCGCCGGGGTCAAACCGACTCAAACCGGCTCCGAGTTCCTCAACCCCACGCGCTGCCATGTCGCCCTCACACGAACCGCTGCATCCATGCACCCCCGGGCCTATCACCGACTTCATATTTGTATTTTGAATGATCTGATGTGTAACTCAGATATAAGCAGTTCAAAAGAATGTTTTATATCACAATGGTAAATGGAAAATCAGTACAACTCGCTGCAAACCTCAGGTAACTGTGAAAATAAATACAGCGAAACCAAACAGTGCTGTCAGTCTCCAGAGTTAATGCTCCTGTTCCAGGCCAGGAGCCCGGGGGCGGCTCTCCTCGGTAAGGAGGGAGATGAGTGGGTGTGAGGGAGGCTGAGAAGACACAGGGAGGCGGCGGGGGGGGGGGGATGACGCAGGAGCCCCCCAGTCACAGAATTCCCTTTAGGGAACGTGCAGGTTGAAAGCGAATTGGAGAGGGAGAAATCCTCACTCTGACTTGATGTTATCCACGTCATGCCCGATTTCCACCGAACCCTTTCCACTTACCACTGGGGCCACGCGTCCCACACGTTGGCAGGCGGCGAAATAATCCATAAGGAGACTTGGTGGGGGTCCCCGTGCCAGATTACAGAAATCCAACTCGCAGGCTTGTCACACCCTCCATGCCCCTTTGCCCTTGGTCCTTGATGGGGGGGGCAGTGGGGCTAACTGCCTCTGAGCTCTGAGCCAAAGCCTTCCCCTAAGAGTCCCAGGACGGCCAGGGGCATAGAATGGGCAAGTGTGTGTTTCCTCACACAGGAAATCTTGTTCCAAACCCATCTGGACAAAGTCTTCCCTGTTATGACAGGACCCCCTCCCCTGCAACTTCCAACAGCCTCTGGCACTCCATCCGCCAGCTCTGATAAATGGGTAGCATTAGTATTTTGATAACTGGAGGCCCCGAAGCTACTCACCAGCGGAGACAACCCCACCCCGGGGCTAAATTATTAATACACTGACGATGTGATTGGAGAAGCTAGACTGAGGCCTCCGTGGACCTTGCTTCGAGAGAAAGAGCCTGAACGCTTGCTGATCTTCGGGGAGGCGGTGGGCCGGGCTGGCTGTCACTGTTTTTATTAATTACAGAGACATCAGCTCTTTGTGGCTGCTTTCTATTCTGTATTTTCAGGACCAGGGGGTCCCTCATGGGGGGGTAGGGGATGGAGGAAATCCCCATTTTCAAAAAGAAACTCATGTCAGCCTTGAGCACCAGAAGCGGGGGAGGGGAGGCTCTTAGGGACCGGCTGGGTTTATTTTGGGGGCTTGTGGAGAGAAGGATGGAATATGAGACTTGCTTATCGAAAAGAAACTATTGATTGCTGGACATCAATAGCAGCGAAGAGTTCTGGCTGAATCACCGGCTTTGAAGGACTCAGAAATCACTCCCTTTCTCACTTTCCTTCTCTGCCAGGACTTGGAGAGCTCTCGTGGGCCCGCAGGTGCGTTTGGAGTCGATGGTGCCTAATGGGAGCAGTGAGTTTGCCCTCCTGAACCTACAGAGGAAGGAAGACCCGTGTTCTGACGTGTTTCTGGATGCAGGCAGGCCTTTTCCTTCAAGGAAACCCAACACCCGGTTCCCTGATTCGGGGGGTCTTCCGATCTTTGAGGTCAGGGGAGAGGGATTAGGGAGGAAGTCGGGGTAACCATCCTAAATGATGGGTTTCTACTAGACTTAGGAGAGCTTTGCTGAGTCTCTGGTAGTCCTGAAACCAGACCACCTGCTGAGGGCCGGCCGGCCAGGAAAAGAGAAGACCAGAGGGGTGGAGAGTCTGCTAATACAGGAGGAGGGGGTGAGCCGGCAGGGAGGCAGCAAACAGCTGGCGGGCTGACCCGGTTTCAGCAGAACCCTGAAATCAACAAGGACTGAAGACTGGGGGGGCTCAGGACCCCGGGAGAAGGCAAGGAATTAAGCCTTAGGAGCCCTAATTCAATACTGAGATGACACCAAGAGCAGCTCCTATTTCTTTTTTTTTTTTTTTTCTGTTTCTTTGTGATCGCCCAAATCCTTTACGCAGTTTTCACGTCTTCCCTGGCTCCAGATCCCTGTGGGGAGGGACGGAAGGGGCATGGGGCAGACTGAGGTCCTGCTCCCTTGTCTTAAGGTTGAGCACGCGGAAGCCCGGGGTGCTGTGGAAGCCTGGGGCACACGTGCTAGAAGTTGGGAGGGAGGAGGAGGCTGAGGGGGGTCCTCGCCTGGTTCCCTCTGGGTAAACAAATGCGCCATCAGCACATCAGGGCGGTGAGCTTCCCAGGGCCCTGGAGGAATTACCTAACCTACTTAGTATTTTGGGAAAATGATATAGGCTGAAGCTGAGACGGGAAACGCAAGATGATCTGTGTGTGATACAAATATCTCAGAAAAGACAGAGGAGTTGCTCTCCAGTCGCTCGCCCAAACTGAGAATGCCACCCGTAAGGCCACCTCCCCAAAGGACTCACAGAATTACTGCTCCCTTTCTCCCCTTGGTGATGTTTTGTTTGCTCCCCTCACCCCCGTCAGACTGTTACTAGAGCCAGTCAAGCTGATGGGTTTTCCCCAGACAAGGACCTGTTGTCAGCCAGAGGGAACAAACAGGCCGTCCGTCTGGTGTGGGACAGACTGAACTGAGCCCAAGCAAGCACGCGTCTCAGCGCTCTGCCGCGGAGCTCCAGCCGTGTGTCTTACCCCTGTGTGGGGTGTCCTGCATCCTTTGTCTTCGTGGTCGCAATGACCCTTCAGATGAGGAGGAGATGAGCTCAGAAACCTGAAGCCTTTTCAGGAATCCCACCCAGCGAGTGTGGTATTGGGGTGGTCCATCTTAGCTGGGTATTACACATTTGGCGTTGCTGAGGCCTTACCCAGTGATTGAACGGGTCAGACGCAGACAGTTTGGCAGGTAGTAGGGCCATATTCTAGTTCAGCAGATTTCAGCATCTTCTGCTTCAACCACCACCCACGCTCAGCCTTCTGAGCTTCCCTAACTCAGGTCAGGATTTCCTCATACCTCCGGCCCCTTGCTTCCTTTTGTCTCTATCTTGTCCTCCTCCTCCCTCCACAGCTTTTCCCGGCAAAGAGCGTTTGGGTCAGTAGATGCTCGCTATACATCTGTATAGACATATTTTGTCATTGTTGCTAAGCTGAACAATATGTATTTTTTACCTGCAGAGGAACGATTTGTCATACAAAAGAATCCCAAAGTGAGTTCCTCTGCAAAGTTAAGAGGGTAGACATCTGTCAGGGTCATTGCTGACAAGGTGGTTGTATTCGGGGTGAAAGTCGGGGTGAAGCGGGGGCTGGGTTCATGTGAACAATCTCCAGGCTTTCTTTTAGTGCTTCCTTTTAGCTCCAAAGGTCACATGTCTTGACATTCTTAGTTTCTCTTAGACTGTCTCCTAATTTATATATCTCTGTGTTTATTTTACATGACAAATGTCCTTTAAGATGGGCTACACAGAGAACTCTATGGGGTAAATCACTTAGTTTCTTCAACAGGTAAATGGCATTTTATAAAAGACATGTTGTAGATGAAGAGATTAAAGAGACATGTCCACCAAATACAAAATGTGGTCCTTCTTTGGGTCCTGATTCAAATAAACTAATTGCAAAGTGGTATTTTGTAGAAAATCCAAGAAAAAAATTGAACAAGGACCAGATCTTAGATGATGTGTCATAAAAATTATCTTTAATTGGGTTAGATGTGATAATGGTCTCGTGGTTACACACACACACACACACACACACACACACACACACACACATTAGAAATCCTTATCTGTTACAGGTGTATTCTGAAGTAATTACTGGTACAATATGATGTCTGGGGTTTGCTTTAAAGTGTTCCAGGGAAGGGGCACCTGGGTGGCTCAGTTGATTAAATGTCTAACTCTTGATCCTAGCTCAGGTTTTGATCTCAGGGTCCTGAGTTCATGTCCCACGTTGGGCTCCACATTGGACATGGAGCCTACTTCAAACAAACAAACAAACAAACACAGCTTTCCAGGAAAATAAAAAGGAGAAGGAAGATGAGGATCAAAGAGATAGAATAAAAACAGCAAAATGTTGCCGCCATGGACCCTGAGTGAGGGGTGCATGGAGGCTCATGTTCATTCCATTTTTGTGTGTGTGTTTGACATTTTCCATAACGAAGAGTTCAAGTTTTCAAACCCATGCCACACTCAGATATTTTTAAATGCAGCTTATACCTGATTGCATGCCACTTTCATCAGAATCCTGGTCTGCTCTGGTCTCCCTGTGTGGCAGGTGAATGTGTGCCAATGTTCCTTTGCTCAGTTGGACTGTAAGGTTCTTGAGGACAAGGACCGCTTCCTCTGTTTTCTTGTGTCTCCCCAGAGCCCTGGAAACCAGAAGCTTGTAGGTATTTCATATATCTTCTTGGCTGGTCAACCAAGAGATATGGAGATACTAGAGAAAATTCAGCTAACATCCCAAAGACCACTGACTCCCTGGCAGAGTTTTTACTGGAAACAAGCAGGTTCCTCAGCTCGCTCCTTCTTCTGCTGGGACCTGAAGGTCAGGGGTGCTGTGGATGGCTGTAAGATCAGGTTTTATTAAAACATTTGCCATAATTTCCTATGAAACTTTTCTTACAAAATAAATTGAAACCTGGAAGAACCTTCCTCTGGAAATGAAATAACGCACACAGGCAAACCAAAGATAAATGACAGAGCGCGGCCTCCCTGACGGTGTGTGGGACTGATGTTTGTTCTGCTCTTAGGTAACATCTTTAATAATGATCTGGAAGACGGAGTAAACAGCACACTAATGAAATTTGCATAAGATTCTTAATTGGGAGGTGCTGCTATTGCCAAGAAGGGCAGAGAAGGAATGCAGATGCCTCAAAGGGGGTTAAAGATATTGATGGAAAATAACAAAATAAGATTTGGCTCAGAGAGAGAAAGACAAATTCAATTGGGAGGAAAGTCTAAAACAGGATACTCCCTGGAGAGAAGAACAATGCAAAAATATGCTGAAAGAAAGGCAGAGAGCAACCTTAGTTAGAAGAGTGACATGGGAAAAATAGTCAAGATTATGGAGAACACTCAAAGAGCAGATATGCATGCCCTGGGTGGGACCTCCATGCCCCTCTTCTCCTCCAGAATTTTATTTACCCCAGAGACTCCATCCTGGGTCACACAGGTTGGTTGGGCTCCTGACCCTCTACTTAGGAACGTGTCCTTACAGAGGACAGGGGGTTTTCTGTATGAGGTCACCTGGCTCATTGGAGGCCAGACATCCATTTCCCAGAGGCTCATCATCCTCTGGGAGGGTGCTCTGGTACAGGAAAATTCGGCTCCTGGATAGCCAGTCATGCTGACCCAACAGGCAGTCCTTTATGGTTTCTGGACCAAAGAAGGAGAAATGGTAGGCTTCTGGAAAATCTTCCCAGAGACTGAGAAATCAGAGATTGGGCTGTATGCAGGGTAGAAGGCATCTTACCCTGCTTGGAGATATCAGTACCATTTCTGGAATTTCATTCACTCAACAAATATTTTGTGAGCACTCACTACAGTTCTAGGCATCCAAGCGGACATTGTCCCTGTCCTCCTGGAGCTTGTACTCTGACAATGGTACCCTGGTACTTCAATGGCCACCTCTCTCTAAAAGAATCAAGAAAAAAGTGGTAATGTGATTGTATTATTTTCTAGAAAGATATCCTCCAGATGACTGCAGAAGTTCACACACACACACACACACACACACACCCCTCCAGGAGATGAGCAGGTGACAAGCAGTGATTAAAGAAGTAGGGAGAGGGATCTGAAAAGATGAAGATAAATCACAAGAACAAGAAAGTAAGACATGGATCCTTGTCAAATTCTGATACACTGATATCACAATACCATTTTTCCAGTGGTGCTTCCAGGCTGATGGCTGTTTGGGTCTCAAGTGTGCAATCCAATGAGAAGAACCACCAGCCAATAGCTTCAAGTGAACTGGTTACCTTCAAATTAACAGGCTGAGTTTCATGTTCCAGCTTCAACTCTGACTAGCTGTGCAGCTTTGGGCAAATCACTTAACCTCTCTGAGACTCCGTTTTCTCCTCTGTCAGGTGGGAATACCGACAGCACCTACCTCTTGGGAGCTGGTGTGAGTCTTAAATGGAATAATGCACTTGGAGTTGCTAGTGCCGTGTCTGACCTTCGGTAAGCTTTCAGTAAATGCAGCTTCTAGGACCTTGTGCACAAGACAGTCGGCAACACCAGCCTTTTCTGCGTGTCTGAGGCGGATCTCGGCCAGCTGTTCATCCTTTCTGTCTGGGGTGATGTCCACACGCTGGTGTCCTCCCTGCTGTGTCACGTTGGGAGGCGCGGACTGTAGTGTGCGCTTTCTGTGTGGTGCTTCTTCTCCAGCCTTCCCTTTCGGTGAGGTCATCTTCCAGACTCTGCATTTATTACTCACCACACGTTCATCGAGTGCCTTCCCTGTGCCGGGCTCTGTGCATACGAGGATGAGTAAGCCCCATGCCTGTGCCCAGGACACTCCCAGCACAGAAGGAACAGCGCAACACACTGCCGTGCCCTTTCTTTCCTGGGACCTGGGCCAAGAGACTTGGTCCCCAAGGACAGCACTTTGCCATTTCTTCTTCCATCTTTGAAATTTGAACCTCTTCAGGCTTTATTGCCGCTCTCCTGCCTTCTCATCTCAAATGTCATCAAGACTGAAATGATGGGCTTGAGGTAAGACCTTTTTGGCGTTGGAATTGGACACCCACCTCTGCCTCTAGTTTGCTGTGTGGCCGTGCAGAAGTGAACTTAACCTTTCTGAGCCTCAGTCTTCTCACCTGGGAAATGGGGATGATCGGGCCCATCTCCCAGGATTGCTGGGAGGATCGAATGAGGGAAATCACCTGCCTGGGGAGTTTCCTTTCCTCACAGGAGGTAAGTGCTCAGTAAATAGTATTAAGCTGTGACTGAGCTAAAAGCTCCAGTCAGGTGACCTTACCCGTGATCATAGTATGCATTATTTTAGCCAGTAAAATCCAATGACTTGTTTCATTTTGTTTAATTTTATATTTGTTTGTATTCAACTCTCTCTCTAAAATCAATCAATCAATCAATCAATCTATTTTTTTTTAAAGATTTTTTATTTATTTATTTGACAGAGAGAGATCACAAGTAGGCAGAGAGACAGGCAGAGAGAGAGAGGAGGAAGCAGGCTCCCCGCTGAGCAGAGAGCCCGATGCGGGACTCGATCCCAGGACCCCGAGATCACGACCCGAGCCGAAGGCAGCGGCCCAACCCACTGAGCCACCCAGGCGCCCCAATCAATCTATTTTTTTTTAAAGGTGGAGGGGCACTTGGGTGTTTGAGCTTCTGACTCTCGTTTTCGGCTCAGGTTATGACCTCGGTTGTGCGATCCAACACCCTATGGGGCTCTGCACTCAGCGGGGGAGTCTGCTCGAGGATTCTCTCTGCCCCTCCCTCTGCCCCCCTCTCTCTCGCTCAAATTAAAAAAAAAAAATCCTTATTTATTTATATTCCAAAGGCCAAGCTGTCTTGAAAACCGTGACCTTGAAACTCTGTTGAGGTTATCCCTTCTCCAGGCGTCGGTTATCCCAGCTATAAAATAAGATGACGGGACATGCGATGACCTCTAAGGTCTCCCCGCCCTCGTCTCCAAAAGCCTAGGGTCTGTGGCTGCAGGGGGGCAGGAGATGAGCCCTCATTTTCCGGGTCGTGTTTGGAGCACCCAAACACGTATCACAACAGCGTGGAGCAGCTTTGGAAAGCGCAGAGTCGGGGTGGAGGGAGGCTTGACTGTGAGACCCGGGAGCGGGCGGTAGAGACGAAGCATGGAAAACCAGCTCCCTGACAGCGAGAGACCAGCCTTTTTAGAAAGTCCCAGCACTTACAGCCAGAACGCTCAGCCGTCCTAACATCAGGCTTGAGCTGATCTTCGCTGGCTGGGGCTCTGGTCTCTGCAGGACCCGAGGTGTTGAAGGCCAGGATGGCTGGAGGTGGGTGGTTTGGGGAGGAGCACTTGAGAGCCCCCATCCCTGCCAGCAGGAAAATAGGCATGGGAGGGCGGAGAGCGGAGACCCTGAACATACCGTGTTTGCGCTCCTCTCATGTTTGTTGTGCTTTCAACCTGTGTCCTGCTGGGCACACACACACTTCACGTACACACACACAGGGAATCTTTACATAAGGGCCCTCCTATCCCCAAAGCCACCAAAACAGGAGTAAATATCTCAACAGCATAGATAAAGACACTGAGGGTCAGGGAGGTTCCATGACTTGCCTATGACCACACAGTAAGGAAGAGGTGACAGTGGGACTCACCCACTAAAGCTCAGAACCTTCCCCTGCCATGGAAGGCGTACCAGTGCTGCACAACAGGTGGAAACCCTTAACCTTGTCCCAGCAAGTATATGCTACAGGGATCAACTAAAGAATAACACTAACTGCTTTCATCTCAGTGCACCTTCAGGTTAACCCCCTGCAATGGGAAATATATTGTTTCATTTCTGTTTTACAGGTAAGGAAACTGACTTCTACAGATGCTAACTAGGCAGGTCACCCAAGAAGCTAGTGGCAGAGCCAGGTCTAGAATTCTAATGACCAGCTTCTAGGCCAATGGTTTCCTTTCTTTTTGATTTCTCTTCTTTATACTGCACTGTCATCATCGTCATCATCATTATTATTTTCTTACCGAGGGCTTGAGATCTGGTGAGAACCATTCCCTACTAGGGGCACGGTGAGATTTGGGGCTGGCTTTGAGGGAAAACTGCCAAGGCAGCTAGGGAGGGGCCATCGCTGGAGAGAACATAAAAGAAATGATTAGGTAGCAAAAGGCAGGTGGTTGGGCCAGTCTTTTGCTAAAGGTTCGGCATCCTCTGTACCATGCAGGGTCACGACCACCAGCCCCCTTCTGTCTTCTGCAGTTCCCCTCCCCCATGGGGTGGCTGTTGGTAAGGAGGGTGCACCGGGAACTTCCTGTTTCGTGCCTGGCACACAGTAGGTGCCCAGTCAATGTCATTACAAAGACAAGGGTGCCATGTTAGTGCTCAGTGTCCTCCCAAACTGGGGAGCTGCCCACATGTTTAGGGAAGAGAGACAAACTTCAAAGAAGCTATTGCTCAGGCCTCGAGGAGCTCTGGGCTTTTGTCCCTTGGGTCCCACGGGGCTTCGAGTGACAGTGAAACATCAAGTCACACGTACCAAGCATTTAATGACCGGCTTGTTCTGGGCCTCCTGGTCCAGAACCTTCTCGGCAGTGCCCATCCAGACTCCGGTACTGGGGCAGGGTCCCCACTGGGCCCCTCTCTTTGGCCTGCTACCTCCCCGTGACCCCCGCCCCTGCCGCAATGCCCCCTTGCTGATGGAGCCAGGTATTTGCAAACAGCTTAGGCACACATGCACGCAATCAATATCACAAAAGATAAATCTGCTGCAATTGACTCCAGGCTGTACTGTCACTAAGTGACAATGAAAAATGATCAGCACTTGAATACATTGCGTTTTTATCTTTAAATCTTTCTACAGAAGCCGTGTCAATATCAGAGCACTAAATAATTTCTAGATAGCAAGAAGACACAAGAACGTTTTTTTTTTCCCTTCGTGGAAGATGGATGTAGCTTTTTTGAAGGCCTTAAATACTGAAGCAAGGAATTAGCTCTCTAAATGCCCTACAATGACTGGCCGCCTTGTCAGTCCTCCAAGGACGATTTGAATACCTAACTCCACTCTTCCATCAGTGTTCTTTAAATAACAGTGCTTGGCTCCAGGACCGGAGGCCCTTTCCAAACCCTAATGAATCCATCAATCACAGCTTGCTGCATCTTCTTCCTCAGCACCAGCTCAGGGACATGACAGGGGAAACTGAGGCAGGGGAGAGTTCAGAGTCTTGTCTAACTGAAGTCCCGGAGGACCTCAGTTTTCCCTACGGTCCCTGAGAAGAGGACAGGACCGATTTCACTTGGGGCTCTAAATGGAAGTTAGGCGGACCGTCAGGAGTGCTGGGGTATCACCATCGAATGCTTGCTGGACCCTATGCAGTGTCAGTCAGGAATAGGCATTGGAAATGCAGAGAAATCAGCCTTGCCCTTTCAGTCTTACAAGGTGTCGGGGGGAAGGATGTTTGCTTAGTGATAATAACCAGCACGCACTGAGCACCCTCAGCACCCTGTTCTGTGCGAATTCTCAGCTGAGTGGCCCCATAGTAGTCCTGTGAGGTGGGTACCAACAGTCCTGTTTTACAAATGAGGCAATGCTTCCAGTGACAGAGAGCCAGGGCAAGGCAGCCGACCTGAACTCGAGTCCCACCTCTGTGTGAACTTGGGCAAGTCCTGACCCTCTCCGACAGGTCCCTGGTAAGTCAAGTGAGGGGAAGCCAGACTCAATGACCCCCGACGACTTCCCTGTCTTTATCATCATCAGGCCCCGTGAATATCCAAATAGATGGGCAGACTGTGTCCTGCAGGGTTTGTCAAAAACCTGTTGCATGCCAGGCCATGTGAAAGCTGGTCGGCAGAGCTGATTTTCAGTGATGCACTTTTTATTCTCAGAATGGAGAGCGAGATTACAGAAACCCATCCCCTCCTATAAACTTATTTCAAAAATAATTAAATATTAATAAACTCTAGTGTGCCTGGCCCTGTGGGCAAGGGAGACATGTAGGTATAGAACATGAAAAGAAGAAGAAAACAAAGTTTCTGACTTGAAAGGTTTTGCAGTGATGCTGGGGAGAGGAGCCTGGTGTCCAATAGTCCTCTACAATGCGGTGTGGGGACAGGTGCTGGGGAAGCTGGGGGCTAGGAGAGAGGGCACTGGAGGCGGAGTCCCAAGCCCCCTGGACTGTAGCCAGTCATTAGGGAACTGTTGGGAGAGGAAGACCCTCTTTCAGTGTCTTCCTAGTGTGGACCTAGTAAGAATGAGCCCAGAGCGTATAAACCTGGACATTTGCTTACTCTGAGAAATAGCCCCTGAATGTCTTGCTGATTTGGAAAACACTCAAATCTAATCAAGGTGGACAGGGCGTATCATCAGGATGGACTAAGAAAGTGGTAATGACATCGATTGTGCTCCAACCTGTCTGGAGAGGAACTATTAACAGAAAAGTATTGGTCAGCATCAAGCTTAAAAGAAGGGAAGCTGGATAGCACAGACTGGTCTGTCTTTTAAATTTTTTTTTAATTTAAAATAAAATTTTTAAAAATCTTAAAAATTTTAAAATTTAAATTCAATTTAATTAACATATAGTGTATTATTAGTTTTAGAGGTAGAATTTAGTAATTCATCAGTTGCCTACAACACCCAGTGCTCATTACTACAAACGCTCTCCTTAGTGCCTGTCGCCCAGTTACTCCAGCCTCCCAACACCTCCCCGTGCCACCTCCCCTGCCCAAAGGAGAGAGGCACAGCCCAAGGCAGCATTTTCAGCATTTCTTTGGTAGCTCACCGTGCCCTGAAATGTTTGGGGAAAGAGCTCCCAACATGAGCACAGGTAGGAAATGCTGCATGCCACACCCCTTCTGTGTGTCAACATGGACATTAAATCCACTGAAATTTTTTAAAAAATTAAAAAAGAACTTTGGAGCAAAATACATTATATGTTAATTTGTAAAAAAGAAGTGGCTGAAAAACAATAAAAAAAAAATTCCATTGAAGTCCAGTGAAGTTTTGTGGTTAAAAAATGAAAACCAAACCAAACCAAACCTACTTATCCTTGTTTAACCTAGAAACTACCACACTTATTTGAAGGTGAGGTGGGGATAGGAATGTTTGTGACTATGAAACATAGTTTAGAGAAGAATGATCTAAAGATTTAGCTCAAAGGCATTAATTGGTCTACAGAAAAATGTAGATAATGAGGAGTAGGGGAACACAATTTTGGAAAGACAAGATGTCTTAAATGCTAAACTAAGATATACAAATGGTGAGGGAGGTACCCAGATGCATTGTCTCAGATGAAGAAAGCTAGATGCAGAAGAGTGTGTAAGGCCTGTTTTCATTTAAAAATTTTTTTATTTTTTAAAAGATTTTATTTATTTATTTGTCACAGACAGAAATCATAAGTAGGCAGTGAGGCAGGCAGAGAGAGAGAGGGGGAAGCAGGCTCCTTGCTAAGCAGGGAGCCTGATGGGGGGCTCGATCCCAGGACCCTGAGATCATGACCTGAACCGAAGGCAGAGGCTTAACCCACTGAGCCACCCAGGCACCCTCATTTTTTTTTAAAGGGGGGAATATATGTGCATATATATTATATATATATATATATAATATATATGCACATATATAATATGTGTGTAAGTATATATATGTTTGTAAGTATATGTGTGTATGTACTTATACATATAAGTATATATGTGTGTGTATGTATACATACACACTTTTTTTTTTTTTTAAAGATTTTATTTATTTATTTGACAGAGAGAAATCACAAGTGGGCAGAGAGGCAGAGAGAGAGAGGAGGAAGCAGGCTCCCTGCTGAGCAGAGAGAGCCCGATGCGGGACTTGATCCCAGGACCCCGAGATCATGACCTGAGCCGAAGGCAGCGGCTTAACCCACTGAGCCACCCAGGCGCCCCCATACACACTTTTAAAAAAAAAGATTTTATTTATTTATCAGACAGAGATCACAAGAAGGCAGAGAAGCAGGCAGAGAGAGGAGGATTCAGGCTCCCCGCTGAGCAGAGAGCCTGATACAGGGCTCAGTCCCAGGACCCTGGGATCATGACCCAAGCCGAGAGCAGAGGCTTTAACCCACTGAGCCACCCAGGCGCCCCTACACACTTTTATAGGCACAAGACATCCCTGCAAATATAAAGTATCAGTAAGAAATTAATAACACTGACTCCAGGGGAAAAATAGGGGAAAGATAGATTTTTTTCAATGACTCCTTTCAAATTTGAACCATATAAGAGTATTGTTTATCAAAAAGATAAAATATCTTGAACTATATAGGTATTATTCAACATAGAGGAACCCAAAAAGTGGTATTACTAAGAGTCATTGCTACCCTTAAAATAGGTCAGTAACTTTCCACCCACCTTGGGATGGAGTCTAGACCTCTGTGAGGTCCTGCACAGTCCGCCTCATCACTCCCCAGGTTCCCTCGCATCCTCCCCACCGCGGGCGTGGCGGTGTTCTTCCATCTCTTTAGACAAGCCACTATCTTACTCTCGTCTCAGGTTTTCTACGGAAGAAAGTCTTTTCACTGGGGGTGTTCTCTTCCTAAATGTTCATTGGGAAACCCATGCTCGTCATGCAGGTTTCTCATGAGGCTTCCCCTCCTGTGGAGAGCCCTGTGCGGGATGCTGTCCGTGGTGCTGTGCGGGATGCTGTCCGTGGTGCTGAGCACACGGTGGCCAAATGGGCTCTGCACTCACGGAGCTGGGATGCTAGAGTGACAGAAGCTGAAGATACGCAAGGAAGTAAATAAATACAGACTATTTATTAACACTGCCCCTTCACTCTGACAGTATCATTTAGATTGTAAGCCATAAAGTCGCTCCAGCTATGAAGAAAATAAAGCATGCTCAGAGAGAGAGACAGAGACAAAGAGAGAGAAACAGAGAGAGACAGAGACAGAGAAAATTGAGAGTATTGTCACTGCCTTGCGGGCAGAGGCTTTTCATGACCCTTGAGTTGAAGGTCTGTGAAAAACAAACAGCCAGAAGCAGAAAAACAAAGTAGAGCAAAAAGGTTGCTTAAAAACCCTAGAAACAAAGATGTCTCTAAAAGCAGGGTCTTGTCCCTCTTGAGAACTACTTCTGCTCTTGGTAGCTTTTCATGGATGATATCTCTTATCTTTTATCTTTCAGCAAGTACAGAAACACTGAACCGAGGTGAAATCAAATCTTGATCCAAGCAAAGTGGAAGTGAGATTTTCCATCTTGGGGGCCAAGGTGCTTTGCAAACACATTTTATATGTGTGTCTTTCTAATCTATTGGAGAGTGTTGCCTTGGGAAGGAGGACGCCGAGAGAAAGTTAGGGAGCTAAGAGGGTGTGTTCCTCTGCTGTCCCCCCACACCCCCCAGAGTGAAAGCTGTGTATTAATGAAGATGCTATCACTTTCTAAAGTTGACATTGCAGACCTGGGCCGATGTCATCTCATAACCAGTTGTTAATCCACTTACTCCTGTTGGCTGCTTCTTTCTAGATCCTGATTTGGTCACTCTTTTTGCCTTTTGGTGATGTTGCTTCACCAGGATGGGAAACATGCGTTTTGGAGGGGTAGAACCAGAATGTGCAGTCTTGATCAATGGAGAGGTTTTCTTTGTGTAGCTGAAGGTCTTAATCAGGATCCAGTCCTCCAGGCATAATATTATCAACCACAGTTCTTAAGGATTGTGTGCTTTCTTTGTAAATATATGCGGTTCTTGATGCGATGCCAAAAGTACATTTTAGGACAGGCTTTTCTCTTCCTCACTCTGCCCAGAACCTGAAATTGCCAGGCTATATTTGAAAAGTGAGCTCAGATGCAGGTTTCCAGACTGTATTTTGTTTAGACAGTTCTTGTCCTAACCACCCACCCAACCACCACTACCTGCAGGAAATAGAGTTGGAATTTTGTATCAGTCTGAGTTTTGCCAACCAGCATCTCTAAAGCTCTCATTTGTATCACTAGTGTGGTTGTCTGTGAGTTTTTTTTTTTTTTGGGGGGGGGGGAAGGTATTTGCCTGTTGCTTTTCATAATTATTTATTGAACACAACATATAGCAGAGAGGTTTTGAGGGAGCTGAAATACCCCTTTCTACAAAGACAACTACTTAGGTCTTAGTATAAATGACATAAAAGTAGAACTGCTTTTGGTTGAAGGGGACCTGAGCTCTCTGACAGCCCCTCCTTATCTCTACCCTTAAGGCAGAACCTTCACAATACTTGCGAGGAATGTTGGTGACTTGCGGAACTCAGTTTGAGACCCACTGACATAGAGACATAGCACTCCTTGATGCTGGGAAACCTGATTCTGCCCTAGCTCTGCCCTTAACTGTTGAACATTGAGCAAAACTTCAATGCCAGTGGGCTCAGTTTCCCCATCTGTATAGCGTTCCTCTTAGACTGACTGGCTTTAAATCCTGAACTCTTAGCTTTGATGTGATGGAGATTCCACAACAGTAAGATTTAGATTCTAAAATTTTATAACTGTCAGATTCTGGAATTCTGCAGCTTAAGATTCTGAGAGTGATTGTGTACTTAAACAATAATTTCATAGAAACTTCCATATTTTAAAAATGTTATTTATTCATTTGTTTGAGAGAGAAAGAGCACAAGCAGGGGGAAGGGCAGAGGTAGAGGAAGAAGCAGACTCTCTGCTGAGTAGGGAGCCCAATGTGGGGTTTGATCCCAGGACCCCAAGATCATGACCTGAGCCAAAAGCACTTAACTGACTGAGCCACCCAGGTGCCCCATAGTAACCTCTGTATTTGAAAAAAGTAAAGAAAATGGATCTGGAGACTTAAGTTTTTTCTAAGAAAAAGTGGTTAGTGAATATCTTCTAGGAGAAAATAAAGAAAAGTCTTGAGTTATACAAAGACCTGTGGAAAGAGTATTCCTGGGAGCTGGATCAGCACATACAAAGGGCCTGTGGTGGGGAATGCATTTAGTATATTCAAGGAACAGCAGGCAGGCCACCAGGGCTGGAACGGAGTGAGCAAAGGAGAGAGCGATAAGAAGAGATGTGGAGTTGATGCCTGGGGTCTTCTTGGTCAGAGCTACTGAGTTTGAATTTTGTTCTGAGTGTAATGAGAAGTCACAGGAGAGTTTTAAGCAAGGGAAGACATAACCTGATTTATAGTTTTAGAAGATGCTTTTGGCTTCTATGAGAAGAATGAACCAAAGGGAGGCAAGCATGGAAAGCCAAAAGGACCAGAGAGAAAGCTAAAGCCCCATTCCAGGTGAATAATGGCTGTGATGCCAAGCAGGGGGTGCGTCAGAAGAGACGGCGAGAGGTGGTGGGATTCGAAATACATTTTGAGGGTAGAACAATCAGGACTTGATGACTGATTGGATGCTATGCCACACATACTAAGGTACTGTGGACATAGAAAACACAGAACAAATTCTAATATGAGCCGTAAAGGTCATGAGCATGTTCAGAATTGTAGATGTTGGTCTGCAATTGGGCTGCTTCTCACGTCGGCAACTTCAGGGAGTCCACTTCAGAGCAAAGAGTAGCAAGGATGAAATTTATTCAACAATGGTTCAAGATTCTTCTGAGCCACACAAGATGGGCCAGCTAAAAAAAATGTAAGCACAGACCGATGGGATATATACAATAGTATAAGCAGCCAAAAGTGGAGTTGTGAGCAATTTTCTTTTTCATAAACTTATGAATTTTCCAAGTTTTTTTTCATGGGTTGCTATAACTCTTATAATCAGAAAAAAATGATTCCTTTAAGACAAAAAATAAATCTCACCCACGACTATTGTTTCCCTTGCCATCTTTGTTGTCTTTTGAATTCCCAGTTCTCTGCTTTTAACTACAGCTTTGGTAATTTACCTCGTGGCCAGCTAACATGTGCCCCGCCTTGTCTGCCCACCTGCCCTTCCCCCAAGTTCTGACTTGGGTCTGGGCTTCACGTGGTCCCAGTCTGCCCCTGACAGCCCCCTGCTTTGGCACTTGGAGCCACACCTGCTTGGATCTGGGTACGTCCTTCTCAGGCAGCCCCTGTGAGTTGGCTGCTTGATTGATTCATTAGTCTAAGTTTGCTATTTCCCCAAAATGTTTTGAGGTTTTCCTCCTGACAACTGTGCTCATTGCAGTCATGATGAAAACAACAAAATGAAAAGGAACCTCATGGGCCACACAATTCAAAACGATGTAGGGAAACATTTGGTTTCTCGTAGCTGTCAACACAATTATACCCACAGAGGAAGAAAATGAAAGGCAAGGCAGAGACAGCTCAGTTTGGCTTGGAGAGTGGGGCAAAGGCTTGGAGCTTTCATGCCTGGGCAAAAGGATGCCAAGACCTCTCTGGCTGGCCAGGGGCAGGGGCAAAGAGCTAGGTCAGTGAGAGCAGGTTGCAAAGCTGACAATGGATGAGTCCTCCAACCAAAGAACTGCCAACCTTCCAGAGAGTGCCTCACAAGCCCCCCTCCCCCGCTCTAGGGGAGGGCTCCTCTAAGGCTGGGGAGCCCGGAAGGGTGACCCTTCTTCATAGCACAGCTTGCAAGGGATCCCAGCCTGCCCTCGGAGTTTTTTTCCTCTCTGGGGGCTCCCATGAATGAACAGAGCCAAACTGTATGGTTTTAGAGAAGGCAAAGTTAACTTCGGATGATTGGTTCCTAAATGGGAGGAAGGAATGCCCCGTTGGGCGCAGTATCAGAGTCCTAGAGAGAGCTTCTTTCATCTGCTTTCTACCTCCACCTCCCACATAGTCTGATTTTGCTGCCATAGGGAGAAGTGGGCCCCACTGCCAGCTCAGGCTACTGTTACTGACGGAAGCGCGTTAGTCACTCATTCAGCAAGTACTTGCTGAGCACCTGCCACATGCCGAGCACAGTCTTAGCCCTCGGGTGGACTGGGACTAGAGAAAAGGGCTGAGCCTCTGTGATTTAGACTCCATGACAAAGACCAGGTAAATGTGACAACTGGGGTTTTGTTTAACTAAGTCGTCTCCCTTTTCCTGACACTCCTTTTTTAAAAGGCAGAGAACAAATGTTAATGCCAAATCCAACAAGTGCCTCCAGGGTGGCAAACATCCCTTTGCTGCGTGTGCGTCATCATGTCATCCCAACTGGAAGGTGAAGATGTGGCTATTCAACCTCCCCCTCCCCCCCATTTTATAGAGGAAAAGTGCTAAGACTCAGGGAAGGTAAATAACCCACCCAGGTCACACAGGGAGTCAATGGCAGAAGCGGATTTTAACTCCGGGGTCTCTGATGTCATAACACGTGCACCACACCCTTCCAAAACGTGTCATAGCAACGTGCACTGCACGCGTCCAACTGACGTGGACGGGCTGCACTGACATCGCTTGGGCTCTTGTTAGAAAGGCACCTGCTGAATCATGATTCGCATGTTAATAAGTACGGAGGTGATTCATTTACACATTAAAATTTGAGAAGCACTGAGCCAGGAAATTCACACACAAAAACAATCTCCCTCTCAAACACAGTACACACTTTGGAAATCGAAAGGATTCATTACATTTCCCCATTCTAGCTTCAGTTTCTCGAATGCTACAGTACAGACTTAAAGAACACTCCCCCCAATCCAGAGTGGGAAACATTGGAGTTAAGAGGTCAAAATTGTCAGATGGTGGTCGTGTCCTGCTGATGAACCCTATGGACCCTCATGTGGTTCTCGGGATGGGTTCGAACTTGGGAGGGAGCGTGAGCGGGGAGGGGACAGCTTGATTTACAAAGCTGGGTGGCCGAGCCTGAATGCCCTGGTTCCACAAGGGAAAGCTGGAGGACAGGGACCTTGTTCTTGGGAAATAATTGGCCCCTATTCTAATATGATTGGTGAAACTCACTTTGCCATTTCTCATTTCTCAGATGAGCTAATGCAGACCTGTTGCCCTTCATGTGGGGCGAACAACCATACAGTTCCATTTTTTAAAAAAGATTTTATTTATTTGGCAGAGAGAGAGAGAGAATGTACAAGCAGGAGGAGCGGCAGGCAGAGGGAGAAGCATGTTTCCCAAAGAGCAGGAAGCCTGACGCGGGGGTCGATCCCAGGACCCCAGCATTGTGACCTACTGAAGACAGACGCTTCACTGACTGATCCATCCAAGTGTCCCATAGCTCAGTTTTTAAAAAAGATTTTATTTATTTGAGAGAGAGAGAGAGAAACAGAGAGCACAAATGGTGGGGGGGGGGGGGAGAAGCAGAGGCAGAGAAAGATAGAGGGAAGGAGAAGCAGACTTACCGCTGAGCAGGGAGCACAACGCAGGGCTTGATCCCAGGACCCCAGGATCATGACCTGAGCTGAAGGCAAACATTTAACCAACAGAGCCACCCAGGCATCTCCGGGATTTAATTTTTTTTTAATCAGCTTTGGAGTTTAAAGACCCTAATAATAAGCCTGGAAATCATTGCCATGAGGTGACTCACAGTTCTCTAAGCCCTATAACTTTACAGGAAGTCAGAGTTGCTGTTACCCCACACAGAAGCGCCTTTGTGCAAGTTAGAAAAACGTGCCCCTCCAGCTGGATGCAGTCCCAAACTTGGTCCCAAACTTGTAGTTTACTTGGTGAATGGACTGTGAGAGAGATTTCAGTTCCCACTTCCTGCTTGGGCTGGAGCGCTTGTGCAGTGAAGAGTCTGCACAACCACACATGGCAGCCCTGACGGAAGCAGTCATTTAAGATCAGTTAGGAGGTTGGATTGTCTGCTGTAGCAGGGTGGAGATAACACCTGTCTTGTTCACTGTATCCAAGTATCTAGTTCAGTGCCTGACTCAGAGTTGGTACTTAATTAAATACATGTTGGACAGCTGGATGAATAAATGAAGGGAAATGGGATTACCGACTCCTTAGGATCCTAGGGGACTGTCAATGGCATTGGAGAACATGGGCCAGGGGACACTCATGAGGTCACTTTTGTCATCTGCAGCTTTTCATGCCCTTGAAGGCACCACTCCCACACGAAAAGTCTCTGTTGGAAATGGGTCTGTGGTTCTCTGCCTTTGAGAAAGACCAAGAGGCCCTTCTGAAACGTAGCATGAGGACTCTTCTTCACGGATACGTAAATCTTGGCTCTTTGGAACTAAGATATGGAACTAAACAATCTGACTCTCAGGGTGGTGTGGACTAAAACTTCTCATGATGATTTTGTGAGGGATTGAAGAGAGAGACCCAAGAAATCAAGAAAACAAGAAGAACAACCGGGTCCACTAAGGTCCTGTTCCCAAGGATCTTCTCCATGTCTGAGGAAATCAATGAAAGACGATGACATCTTGTGTGCACACCGGAAACCACATGGCCGGTGCAGGACAAAAAGATAAAGTCCCTCCTTACACATTTTGAGGCAGCCTCACCAGACAGGGGGTTGGGAAACAAAACACAGATGCGTGTTCTAACCCCCAGGTGCTTGAGATGCTTGGCTGGTGTTTCCCAAAGTGCATTCTATGGAACTCTAACCCTGTGAGATGTTTCTTGAAAACGTGCAGTTGTCCGCAGGTATAAGCTTCTTTAGGACATTTGCAAGGCAAGTTGAAGTTTTCAGCATTCCTGCCCATTTTTAAAAGATTATATTTATTCATTTGTCAGAGAGAGAGAGAGAGCAAGAGAGAATGAGCACACAAGCAGGGGAGGGGCAGGCAGAGGGAGAAGCAGGGTCCCCACTGAGTGAGGAGCCCAGCGAGGGACTTGAGCCGAAGGCAGATGCCCAACCGACTGAGCCACCCAGGCATCCCAGTTTCCCGTCCGTTTTAAAAAATTGAATCCAGCCTTTTCCAAACTCATTTGACCACAGATAATGTCCTCTTTCCCTCCACACACCTTCATAACTTCTGTTACTCACCAGCAAGCCTAGTTAGTTCCACAGCACATGGGTTTCAGTTCTGGGGGTAATTTGGGGAACAGGCTTAGTTCTTGTTGGGTTCAAGGGCTTCCAGACGGCTTTTCCACCTCTCCCTTTGAGAACAGCAGGCACTGGAAGTCTGGGCTCGGCTGTTCTGACAGCACATCTCAAATGTGTTTTACATAATTTGGTGGTGACTATCAACATATTATAAAAGAGGGACAGAGGGAACCAGTAAAGGCCACCTGCTATTCTCCTGTCCCTAAACCAGAAGTGACCACATTCTTTAAACACCCCGCTGCTTTTCTGAGTGACTGTGCTGAGCTCCAGGGTGTCCAAGCCTGTGCAACCAAGGTCGGTCTGGGGTCTTTCTAGAATCCCTGGAGTAGCCCTCTTAGAACCCCTGGACTAACCTTTCTAGAGTCCCTGGAGTAGCTAAGTAGCCCTCTTAGCAGCCAAGCTCTTTGTTCTTTTGTTTTTAGAGATATTTATTTGTTTGTTTGTTTGTTTATTCGTTCATTTATTTATTTATTTGAGAGAGAGCGAGAGCAGAGGGACAAGGAGAAACAGGCTACCCACTGAGCTGGGAGCCCCATGTGGGGCTCGATCCCAGGGCCCTGAGATCACGACCTGAGCCGAAGGCAGATGCTCAACCGACTGAGTCTCTGAGCGCCCCCGGGCACTTCGCTGCTATGGAGGGCAACATTCCCTTCTGTTCCATAAATCCTCCTGCCAGGGTTGCCTCCCTCCCTGGAGATCTTCCCTGATTTGGAGGTTGGAGCAGAGAAGTCAAGACAGAGTCTCTGGCTGCTGGAGCAAACCAGACTGCATTCACGTTCCCAGTGAGTGTCACGGGTGGAACACGGGGCACAGCCCCATTCCCCTTCCACTAACCTCCCCAGCTGCCTCCAGCTCTCCCTCTGCCTGCTCCCCCTCCCCCTCCCCCCGCAATGCACAGACAGGTCTGCCCCTGGAAGCCACGTCACTCCCAAGCTGACCCTGGCTTGGGGCCGCCAGGCCTGCTGGGAGGACTGCGTGCAGTGACAGGTGCCTGCAGCTCTCAGGACCCTGTCCACCACTGCTCTTGCTCTCACTGCAGCAGCCGCTGCGATCGCGGGGAGGCGGAGGGCTTCTGGCCTCATCGGACCTCCTACAGGTTTGATGTCCTTTGCTGAGATCATCTCCCTCCTGTGACTTAATGAGGCTGGAGTAGGAGAAAACTTGGATCTGCCAAAGGGGCTGGGTGTCCTGGACCCCAACACCTGTCGCCTTGTTCAGGGGACGATGACATCCTTCCCTTCTTCCCTTTTAAATTGTTTAAAATGTTTTTTTATTAAAGTGGTACAGGACATAGTTTAAACTGTTAAATAGACTGTAAGGCTTATATTAAAAATAGCCCCACACACTACCCCTGATCCTTTGCCCCAGAAGCAGTCACCTTCAAGTCTTTTGGCTTTATCCTGAAATTTTTTTTTAAGATTTTACTTATTTATTTGACAGACAGAGATCACAAGTAGGCAGAGAGGCAGGCAGAGAGAAGGAGGGGGAAGCAGGCTCCCCGCTGAGCAGAGAGCCCGATGTGGGGCTCCATCCTAGGACCCTGAGATCATGACCTGAGCTGAAGGTAGAGCCTTAACCCACTGAGCCACCCAGTCGCCCCTGGCTTTATCCTGATTTTTTTACCTAATTGACTGCTGGAGAAAATGAGGGTTTAGCTCTCTTACAGACACACACACATGTGCGCATGCACACACACTCAATACCATAGACCCTCATTTCAATCAATATTCCTTCTTTACAGCCCAACAATTTATGTAAACCGTTTGCCACAACCACCCAATGCCCTGGGATTACACTTTCAGTACAAGTTTACATTTCTCAGAGTTGGCAAAATTTTGGTAGCTTAGTTTTCTACTCGACTGTTGGTAAGTTGTCTCCAAAGTCTCCATCCTAACTCTAAAGTTTTGGTTAATATAATAAAAACCTCTAGAACCCGTCAGTTGCGTGTTTCACTCAGAAGCCCGTGTCCTGGTGTTGTTCTGCCGATGCTGACGGCTGTGCTGAGCCCACTGCACGCCTGTGGTCGGGGTTTTCTGGGGTAACTTTGCCTCTCTCCTCCGTTCCTTCTGCTGTGTCCTGAATTCTCTGTCTTCCACTTTCATGACATACTCTTTCATTTTGATGAAGCATAGCCTCTAGGAGCTTTTTGAGAAAGGTCCACGTAAGGAAACTTTGGTGAGACCTGGGTGTCAGAAATAGATTTCATCCACACTGACACTTGACTGACAAAATTATCAATAAATTCCAGGTTGGGATCTTTTTTTCTCCTTGGGATGATGAATGTTCTGCACCCTATCTTCCATTTACCAGAGATAATGTTAAAAAGACCAGCACATGATACCTGGTCCTTTGTGGGCAGCATTCTTTCTTTGGAGGGTTTGCTTTTTAGAAGATTTTATTTATTTATTTTAGAGAGAGAGAGAGAGCAAGAGGGAGAGAAAATCTGAAGCAAACTCCACGCTCAGCACTGGGCCTGACTCGGGGCTTGATCTCACGACCATGAGATCATGACCTGAGCTGAAACCGAGAGCCAGATGTTCAACCAACAGAGCCACCCAGGTGCCCTGCTTTGGAAGCTTTTGATATGTTTCTGTGTCAGGCATTCTGAGCGCCCTTTAAATCTGGAAGTGTGTGCCCCACAGTTCTGGGAAATTGCCGTGTATTATTTCTTTGATAATCTCCCACCTCCCCTTTGCTTTTGGTCTGAAACTCCTAATTGTGGATATTGAACTTCCGGACAATGGTAGACAGAAAGATGTTCCAAAGATGTCTGTGTCCTAATCCCTGAAACTTGTAAGTGTGTTGATCAGAGCGGTGACTAGGTTGAGGACCTCAAGACAGGGAGAATATCCTGACTACCCAGGTGGTCCTGGATAATCACAAGGGTCCTTATCAGAGGGATGTGAAAAGGGAGTGTCAGAGTCCAACAAAGGTGATGTGATGAGCTTTGAAGGGGGAGAAGGGGCCTCGAGCCCAGGGATGCTGGAAGAGGAGAGGAAATGGATTCTCGAGCCTCCAAAAGCCACATAGTCCTGTGGCCACCAGGATTTTAGCCAACCTCAGATACGTGGCCTCCAGAACTGTAAGAGAATAAAGATATGCCACGAGAAAAGCATATGAAGGCAAATAGGGAGCCACTCTGTGCCCAGGCACCGTCCAGTGGTTCATGTTTAATTAAGTTCTTTGCCGAAGTCCTCCTCAGCCTTCAGATCAGAATGGGTCTCCCGTTGCAACTCTTGGTCATGGCATTCGTTGTCCTTCTGACTGAAGAGCGGAGGCTGTGATCATTCCTTTAATGCCTCTCTATGCACTAGACCGTCATGGGGGTGGGGTGGCTGGGATCGTGGGTCTCTTCCTTTCATTCGGCACTTTGTCCCCTGGATGTTGATAAACACGCACTGCGCGCATGACCTGGTTCATCCGACGAATGACCTCTGGTCATCCTCCCAGCCGTGCTGTGACATGGGAACCAGTACCCGTTTCACAGGTAAGGAAACTGAGGCACAGGGAGGCCCCATCTCTTTTTCAAAGATACACGGATGAGAAGGGGCAGGGACAGGTTTTGAGCTCAGCTCGGAGGGTCTGGGCCCGAACCCCCCCCAAGCCGGCCACTGAAGCTAAAGGTGTCTCCTCCAGGCTCTTCCCCTCTGCCTGTCCCAGTGGAGGACGGAGCGTCTTCATCAGGCGGGCCTGCAGCTGTGAAGGGAGCTGCCGGGTCCCCATGGAGGCGGAGGTTTTCAGCGACCAATCCCGCATTCCGCGCTTGGCTGGGCCGGGGGCGAGGTGCTCTGGGATTTGCCAGGTCTGCTCTGCGATCCTCTCCAGAATTACAGTGTCATCGTTATTATTGTTTTATCTAATCTGTTCTGGAGAACAACCATTTTGAAATTGGGCAAAAATACAGCCTAATATATTTAAACATATATATTTTTATTTTTATAGGATTTAAAAATAAACGCATTGATGTACATTTTCCAAGTGCCTGCCTGCTGAATTCCTAATGTAATACAACATGACTCAGAGCTAAATTTAAAGAGAGAAGCACATATGTTTAAAGCAGGCAGCAACTTTCAATCTGAGGAGAAACAGAGTCAAAAGTATTTTTTTTAGCGAGTGAACGGACTGAGTGCAAAGTGAATTATCTGCGCGCCATCTGGGCAGTCGGCTGTTTCTCAATCCTTCGCAACTCTAATTTTAAGCCGTTATTTGGCCTTTAAATAACAATGTCTTTTCTTTCCATTGGAATTTGCACCAGATTCCGCATTTATTGCGCTATCAGCTCCAAAAAGAGACCTATCTTTGAGAGCAAAAAGAGCAAAAGTTATTGAACGTATTACTCTGCAGATTGGCTCTGGGAAAAAAACAGCAGTCTGATATTTTGCAAATGAAGTTTGACATATTCTGGGACGGCATATTGTACTCACCACAAACAGGCTGGTTGTGCCCGGAGGGGAAAGCTTAATTAAGGCCCCCTTAACAGCGTGCAACTGGAGGAAAAAGACTCAGGGCACACTCTTCGTGACCTTCCTGTTCTTCTGTGGGCTTCCCGTTTATGAATGGTCTTGATTTTCACCTAGAAGACAGTACAGTGGATTATCGAATTTTAGCTCCAAGGGGGGCTGTGCTCCAACCTTCCAACCGATGCCAGACTCCCTTGCATGGAGTTTCAGATAAAATATCCATTTACTTTCTGTCTGAATACCGTTAGTCATGGAACGCGCTGCCTTTCCCATCGTAGGAAGCCCTTTGCAACATGACGGTGAAACCTTCCTCCCCACAGCTTCCTCACAAGTGGTTCTCGTAATCGCCACCCTATGCCGTAGAAGGAGTCTTCCCCATGGTTGCATGAAGGTGAGTTGAAGGTCACCGTCAGGACCCTCCTCCTGCCCTCATCTTCTCCGCCCCAAGCTACGGAAGCCCAGCTCCTCTAAGGAAAGAATGTGACCATTGAGGAGGTTCTCTCCAGTAAAGACGGTGATATTTTGGGAACCTGTCCATAGTGGAGAGGACAAAGATGTCTTGAATCTCGGTGAAGCCTGATGTTTTATCTATTTCATTCGAAACCCAAACACTTTATTCCCTCCAGCTCTGAGTCTGTATCTTCTCTTCAGAGGCGTGGACTGTCCTGAAGACTAGATTCTGATTGGCACAGCGGCTCTCAAAGGGGAAGTCTTGATGACCACACTACCCAGTCAAAAGACCCCTCAGATCCTTCCTGTTCCCTCTCTTTTACCATGAGGAAAAAAAAACAAACCAATGAACTTTCCAGAATTAATGAGAGTTGACTCCAACAAAGACTCATGGGAATGCGTTGGCACGTCATCAATGTATGGCCCAAGAGTTCTCTCCACAGTTGATGTTTGCCCCTCCCCTGACTTCTCCTCTCCCTTCCCTCTGCGAGAATGTTCTGCCTGCAGATCTCCCCCCAGCTTCTCCCCTTGTTCACACAGTTCACCCCCCAAAGATCTCATCAGACCGACTTGTCAGAATGGTCGCCGCCCTGTCACTCCGTTCACACGTCCTGCTCTACTTTCCTTCTTAAGTGTTCTCACTCCGTGACATGCTCCAGGGAAAGGCTATGCTTTTTGTTATGTTTCTCTTCCCCAGAATGTAGGCTCTGCAAGGCAGGGACTTTAGCCACGGACCTTGGTGAATCCGTTGGGCATGTTCGATTCTTCAATATTTATTGGATAAATGTTTGAGGCTCGATTGGCGGATATCAATCTCAGAATATCCTGCAGACGGGCTTGAGAGGGACTGGCTTAACTTTAATGCTACCTCCCTCATGAGTTCTTTCTGACTCCCCGAGAAAGTGACTCTCCCTTCCATAAGTTCTCTTCACACCCCAGCCATCATTCAGGCGGCCTTGATCTTACAGCAGTTTGAGGTTTAGCTGACTCGCATTCATATCTCTCTTGTTAGGAGCAGTTCTCAGAGAGCAATCACTCAGCCAGATGCCAGCAGGTGCTCAGAAAACACAGGTATAAAAAGGAATGACGTCTTCCTCCTCCTCCCTCTGTTCTCTTTAACAGAAAGGCTTTGGAGGTATTTTGGCTTGTGATAGCTCTTCATGGTGAAAACCTGTCATATCCAGAACAATTTGGGGTGCTTGTTAGCAGTTTGGGTGAGGCACAGTATATGAATATCTCGAAAAAACTTGTACTGTTTGCTCAATTACATTCACTATAATGTGTGGCACAATTTCGAATTTATTTAAAAAGTCCTCTTACAACTCAACAATGAAAAGACAAATGACCCAACTTAAAAATGAACAAAGAATCGAATAGACATTCCTCCAAAGAAGATATTCAAATGACCAATAGACATCTTTAGCCATAAGGGAGATGCAAATCCATACTGTGGGGGTCCAGTTCACACTGGCATGGCTATAACCAAAAAAACAGACAATAAAGAGCATTGGTGAGGATGTGGACAAAGTATGGTTTTCATACATTGCTGGTGGGGATATGAAACGGTGTCGCCACTGTGGAAAACTTTGGCAATTTTCCAAAGATTTAAAGTTACCGCATGACCCAGCAATTCCACTCCTAGATAAACACCCAAGAGAATTGAAGGCATATGTCCGTCCACATAGTAACTTGTACACATGTATTTATAGCAGCATTATTCACAGTAACCAAAAAAGTGAAAGCCACCCAAATGTCCACCAACCGCTGAATGGATGAACAAAATGCCGTACGTTCATTCTCTTTAGCCATAAAGAGAAATGAAGTACTGACCCATTATCTGTAACATGGGTGAGCCTTGAAAACATTATGCTCAGTGAAAGAAGCTAGATACAGAAGACCACTTACCGTACGATTCCATTTATATGAGATTTGCAGAATAGGCAAATCCATAGAGACCAAGAATCGTTAGCGGTCTCCAGGGACTGAAGGGAGTAGAAAATATTCTGGAATTAGATAGTGGGGGATGGTTGCACCACTTTCTGGATATATTAGAAACAGTTCTTTACAAGGTGAGTATTACGCTATGTGAATTATATCCCAATAAAACTGTTATTTTAAAACAAACAAAAAAAGTCATCACCTTTCAGTAATTGAACACTTACTAAAAGCGATTAGCATACAGCTCTTGCATTTCAATCCATTCTGGAAAACAAAACAAAACAAACTTCATGATGGAAAACATCAAAAATATAATGAAACCTACAAACTCATCACCAGTTTCAACAATTATCTTCTTTAAAAAAATCTTTTATTTATGTATTTATTGAGGTGGGGGGCGAGGGGCAGAGGGAGAGAGAGGAAGAGAGAGAGAGAGAGGGAGAGAGAATCCCAAGTAGACTCTGTGCCTGGTATGGAGCCTGATGTGGGGATCGATCTTATGACCCCAAGACTGTGACCAGTCTTGTGACCCCAGGTCAGACTGAATCGGACATTCAACTGACCCAGCCACCCAGTCGCCGTGACCGCCAATCTTCTCTCATCCTTTATCCATCTGTCTCTGTGCCCCCATATAATTTTGAAGCAAAACTCACGTATCACATTATTTTACCCATAAATATGTACCTCTAAAAAACACACACACACAAAAATAGAGGTGCCTGGGTGGCTCAGTCTGTTGGGTGTCTGACCCTTGATTTTGACTCAGGTCCTAATCTCAAGGTTGTGAGATCAAACCCCACCCCGGGAGTCTGCTTCTCTTCTTCTCCACCTGTCCCTCCCCCTACTCTCAGGAGCATGCTCTCTCTCTAAAATAAATAAATCTTTTAACCCCCCCCCCACAAAACATATTCACATCTCTCTTATTGTCTTACAAACTTTTGAAGAAACAGTTTGTATAATGTCCTTTTTTATTGTTACCTCCATTCTCCATGGAAACATGGAAACATGAATAGCAATCATTGCTATTTACAGGAGCAGCTACTGTGTGCCTGGCAGCTCGCTGGGGGCTTTCCAGATAATACCCAACACAACTCTTGCGTCCACCGTGAGGAGTTGGCTGTTATCACTGTCCATGGTTCTTCCCCAGGTCAGGGAGGTTAACAGACTCAGCCAAGGGTCAGGCTGCCTTACCCAACCTCTAGCTCCTACTCATGCCTCTCCCTTGCCTGCCTTTATTTTAGGACTGTGCTCACCAATAGTGTAGCTACTGGCCACACGTGGCTACTGGGCTGAACGGTAGCTAATGTGCCTAGTCCAATTTGAAATGTACTGTAGGGTAAGATACATGAAGATTTCCAGAGGTTTAGCAGGCAAAAAAATAATGAAAATCTCAGTAATTTTCATACTGAAATGTCACGGTTCAGATATATCCTATTAAATACATTATATTATTAAAATTAATTTGACCTCTTTTCTCTTTACCTTTTCCTTCCAGTTAAGGCAAAATACACGTAACAAAATGGACCATCGTGGTCGTTTTTTAGTGCACCGATTCAGGGGCATCAAGTACATCCACAGTGCTGTGCAACCGCCATCCGTCTCCAGAACTTTATGATCTCCCAAACTGAAAATCCGTGCCCATTAAACACTAACTGCTCATTCCGCTTCTTTCAGCCCCTGGCAACCACCATCTACTCTGGATTTGATGACTCTCGGTATCCCATGTAAGTGGAATTAGATGGTATTTGTCTTTTTTGTGACTGGCGTAGCCTATTTCACTGCACATAATGCCTTCAGGTTTCACTTACGTTGTAGTACGGGTCCTTTTTTGAGCCCAAATAATATTCTACTGCACAGATTGTCAACACTTGCTTAACCGTTTACCCACTGATGGATATTGGGGTTGCTTCTACCATTTGGCTGTTGTGAACAATGCTACTATGAACACGGGTGTACATATATCTTTTCGAGATCCTGTTTTTGATTCATGTGAGTGTATACCTGGAATGGAATTGCTAAACAATGTAGCACTTCTCTTTTTAGATTTCTGAGGCAACACCATCCTGTTTCCCACAGTGGCTACACCATTTTACCTCCCCACCCTCAGGGTACCAGGGCTCCAGTTTCTCCACATCTCCACCAAAATATATTTTCTTTCCTTTTTCTTAAAATAGTAGCCATTCTGGGGCACCTGGGTGGCTCAGTGAGTGAAACCTCTGCTTTCGGCTCAGGTCAAGATCTCAGGGTCCTGGGATCGAGTCCGGCATTGGGCTCCTTGCTCAGTGGGGAGCCTGCTTCCCCCCTCCTCCGCCTGCCTCTCTGCCTGCTTGTGATCTGTCAAATTGGGTAAATAAAATCTTTAAAAAAAGAGAGAGAGAGAGAGGTGGAATTCAGGTTTCCAGACTCCTTTGCAGCGAGAGGTGGCCATGTGACCCTGTTCTGGCCAATGAGGTGTGGGCAGAAGTCTGCTCCTTCCTTCTTCTTCCTGCCTGAAATGCAGAGCTGGGACCCAGCCACCCTGCAACCCTGAAGTGACAGAAATGAGTCTGGAACTAAGGGCACTTGGGCAGACTGACAAAGAGCTGTGGGTCCCTGATGACCCATTGCAGCAGCCCTGTATTATGTACCCCTGACCACTTCTCATGTGAAAGCCGTCCGCCCTCTCTCTTTAAACTACCTTTATGTCATATGCTATTGTTAGTTTCAGCCAAACGCTTCTCTGGTGGGATCCCTCGGAAGGGGACAGCTGGGATTTGAACACACGTGTCTGTCTGTCCTTCAAAGCCTGGGCTCTTTCCACTTCTACCCCCCACCGCCTTCCAAGAATGGACCGGTGTTAACAAAGAAGGTGGGAGCCGGTGAGGCTGCCCTGCACACCTGCTATCCCTGAACAGGCAAAGTGATTTGCAACCACATGGGGGACAGACATCACCTGCAGGGAATGTGTTCACTTTACACACAAAGATTTACAGTTAGAGTGTCTCCAGCTGTACAGTTTCACGTGGAAAAACCAGTTGGTCAACGATAAGGAACTCAAGAAATTACATAAAGCCATTGAATGGAATCATTGGGAGACTTTAACATGCTTTACAAGACTATTAGATGAGAGGAAAATGTATTTCGGCTATACTATGACCAATAGAGGTCATGATACAGTAGGGTTCCAGTTTTATAAAATAATGCATATGTGAGAATAACCAAAACGTTGAGGTGGAATTGTGCATAACCTTATTTTCCTATGTAGGTTTTCTCTATAGTTTCCAACATTTCCGAGTACGGGTTTGTCATTAGGTAAAATAAAGCAACACACGAAAAAGAATCAGACTCCAGTGCCAAGGGGAATGGATCGTCTCTTTGTCAGGAATCTGAGGTGCCTTCTTTTGTTGTCTGACCTGAGGCTTAGAGGAGGGGGTGTGGAGCTGGAGGGGAGTGCTGGGAAGAGGAGGGGGTGCTAATGAGAGCTCCTGAGACAGGGATCTTGTGTTGCCCTGGCTGCCCATCTGTCTGGGCTTCCCCTTGGGAACCTGAAAGCCTGGCATCTGCCCCCTGCTCCCACATTCTGTGTGAGGGTTACATGCTTAGTAGCTTCTGAGGCTAGCGGCCCATTGTCAGTCTTGATTAAAACACACAATCCACATAATGCAGTAATAGAATTAGAAGGCAATCCCTCCCTCAAATGGGCTGCGGTAGAGGCTCAACAAACAACCTGCGTTTTGTTTCACTTTGATTTGGCCTAATGTGTTGGTAAGAGGGTCCATCCCTGAGATGCTTTGTGCTTAATTACGTATGAACATGGGAGAAAGCGGAGGTCCCTAACAACATGCTTGGTGGTTGATTAAATGAGCGTCCAAATGGGCAATCAATAATTTAGTAAAATATTTAAAATACCTCCTGGCTTCCCGTGATGGGAAGAATACGGCTCGTGTGTGGTCCCTTGCTGACTTCTCTGCAGGTGGAGGTAGTCCCTGTCTTTCTGGTGTCTCGGCCTCTAAGCCTGGACACTTCTGCCCACTTTCTTCATGGCTGGAGGGTGTACTTCCGCAAACACAGATCTAATCACAGCACAGCCCACTTCAAACTGTCCATTGTGCTCCCTTACCTCTATCCCCCACCACACCTGGTTAGCCCCTCGTCTCCTTGGAAGGCTTGACCCAGACCTCCCCTGTGCAGAAGGATGGCGTAACCACCTTCTCTAAGAACTTCAAAATTCTGTGTGCAGGTCTCTTATCTTGCAGTTGAACCTCACTGCGTTTCACGTTCCATTTGTGTCTGTCTCCCTGGCGAGGCTGTGAGCGAGCGAGCGCCCTGAGAACAGGAACGAGTTCCACAGGGATTCTTATTTAATCCTTTTATTCACAGAGTGTCCCTGGGTAATGAATGAGTTGGAGTGCAGGAATTCTGGTGCAGTGTTGTGATCAGAATTAACAATGAGTGAGCCTTTCCCTTTCCTCCTTCTTGAATTACTAACAAGTTCCTCCTAATCTTCCCCTCCTGGATTGTTAGTTCTGGAGGTGATCCTACTTCCTTGTTCTCTAGATGCGAGATCTGGGGTTCAGAAGGGTTAACTCATTTGTCGGGGGGACACCAGCCTAGGCTGATTTCCTGCTCTCCAGGATCCTCTGTCTTTGGGATCATTTGATCACTGTTCTCATCAGGCTAAAACCACGAGACGCCAGATAAGAGGAAAACAGGAGTCGGGGGCGGGTGGGGTGGGTTCAGAAGAGACCAACGGAAGTTTCTCAACCATACTTGCATTAGATTAATTTTAATGAACTTGACTCTAAACAATTTAAAACTCAGGGATGCAGTGAGCCTTCAGGTGAAGGTGAAGGAACACGTAATCCACTTCAAATATTTGCAGTGACATTTGTCAGGGCTAGACTGCGCCTGGTTTTACCACCGGCTCCCCAGCTGTTTAACAAAATGTCGAGCACATCCAATATCTATATTTGTTGAATGACTAACTCGCATGCCTACTATGTCCCCAGAACTGTATGCTGCCTCAATTTAATCCTCAGAGCAACCCCCAAGGTCTTAAGCATGATGCCACACTGATTACGACAGGTGGCTTAGTTACGTCTGGCTTATCCAAGGCAGATTTGGGTTTAAATCTATCTGGTGACATTCTGCCTGGCCATCCAATGCAGTGTTCTGCATCTAGTAAATCCTTAATAATTATTAATTGATGAGGGTGCTTTCTTGGTCTGAATGCTTAAACCACATGCTCTCTGAATATGATGGGAGTTGCAGCATATTTTAATTAAATACTGACAACTTTAATTCAGATTGCTCATTCTAATACTCTTGAGCTGATAGCACCAAGCTAATGGCTTGTTCATTTTGGAAGATATTAGCAGCAGGGTGCTGCCTTTTACCCAAACATAAGATCACAATAATTAAAATCTGATATTGCTCGAAATGAACTCCTTTTAAACTAATTTATATCCCACAAACACACGCAGATGCAAGCATATATGTGCCAACATTCTCAAGGATTTACAGCACCTTAGAGAAACTCTGTCCATTCCCTTCCAAAATGAAGTTTTCTGTTGCTGTGATGAAAGACTCCTTACTAGGTTCAGGGGGGAAATGTGCATTTACACAGATCAATTTCTGAGTTTCCCAGAAGAGGGGAACCAGAGAAAAATCCTGAAAACTAATGACTGTGGGAGCGGAGCATGTTGGTACTTTATAGCTCCAATCAGTATCTAAACCACTGAATCAGAGAGTAAGACAAAGGACAATCTTATTGCGTGGGGGGTGGAGAGGGAGAGGGTGGGTGGGGGAGATGGGCTGAGCAGGAGGGAGAGATATCTGAGTATACAAAGAGATGAAGTAATTTGGAGGGAAGATCCAAGAAGCAAACATAATATATCGTGTTAATTCTTTGCTTCCAAAAACTTACACTTGAGCATCTATTGGGCCCCAGGCCCTGGAGACTTGCTGGCTACAAGCTGGCTGTGGGCCATCCCCCCCATGGTGTTTGCCTTAGAACATGATTCTAACCAGAGGTCTATTTTGGACTTTAGGGAGGCTATGAACCCTTGGGAATGGTATGCAAAACCTTGGGTTTGTAAGTACATATTGGTGCGGGCAGAGGCAGACTGGCACATTTTTTTCTTGGGGACAAAGTATGCAGCCAGGGTCACATTCTCTAAGCCATCAGGGATTCCCAATAAGGTACATAACCACAATAACAGAGTTTGCCTTCTCTAATCTCCCCCTCAAAGGGATGAACAAACTACAAGGGAAGCCAAAATCAAGAGAAGCCAAAATCAAGAGAAGCCAACAGACACTGATGTTTCCCTTCCTTTACGAAGCTAAAAGAGGATTTTCTCCGAAAATCTTAAAAAAACAAAAGCCAAAACCTTGTACTCCAAAGGAAAAAAAAAAAAAAAAAAGGCCACCAAGAAATAGTGAATTATAGGACACAGGTAAAGGACAAACTCCAGCAGCATGGTCATGTCACTAGAGATATTTGACCCAATAGACACAATGTACATTCTTGCCTGATTCTGCGCAGAGTCCTCAAGAGGAGATAGAAACCTGGCTCACAGGCCCACGGGAGGCTCTCCTAGCACATTCTCCTGACAGCTACAACCTTCCAGAGTATTTATTACTTGTCAGGCATTATTTCAAAAACTTTGCCTTCAAGGTGTTATTGAGCCTCACAGCTATTTAATAAAGATGGGTATGATTCTTCGTTCTATTTCACAGATGAGAAAACCGAAGATCAGGGAGTTCTGGGACTTGGGAAGAGTTCCACAGCTGGAAGTTTCTCCTATCTCTTACCCCTCCTGAGGAAAAGCTGCCAATGGCAATGCTTGAAGATGGTGTAGATGTCAGGAAATGAAAGCTATGATGTAAGCACAAGACAATGAACCGTCCCCGCCCCCAACTTTTAATTTTCTCCCGGGACTATTCGTTCATCTAAATAGTGTCTAAACACTCATGGAGAGCAACGTCAGGGTCCAGTTTTGGAGCAGAGTTAATCTTTCCTGCTCCACAACTAGAGAGTTTGAATTGAGGTGGTGTGGGGGGCGGCAGGGAGGAGTGAGCTTGGAGAGGGAAGAGTGGGGAAGTACTAAGGAAGTGGGTTTGAGGTGAACTCCACAATTTCACATTGCTGGTCAGCACAGCCTGGCAGAATTGAAAATTTCTCTTACCACTTAGACCATGTTTACACTTTCCATGCCCTTTATTGACCTCTGTTTACAATAACTAATCTTGACGTCATTTCAGACTGATAGTTGCAAGAATAGTACAAACTATTCCTGTATACCCTTCCCCCAGATTCCATAATTGTTAATATCTTACCTCATTGGCTCTGTACTTCTCTCTATAAATAAATATCTTCATACTATTTTCTTTTTCATAAAGATGCTCTTTCATAAATTATGCTGTTTTATGCCTTCAAGGTATCTTCCCCCAAACAAGGATGATCTCTCTCATAACCACAGTTGAGTGATCGAAATAATGAAATAATCAGCAACACATTAAAATACTATGAACTAACCCACAGACCTTATTCAGATCTCACCAATGGTCTCCGTGATGTCAGTAAAGAGAGTCCCAGGTCACATGCTTCTTTGTCTTCCATGACACAGATGTTTTGTGGAAAAGTATGGGTCGGTCGTTTTGTCAAATGTCTTCAAGTTTATCTTACATCTTGATCAGATTCTGGTTTTGCATTTTTGGCAGGAATATCACAGAATTCATGTTGCACTTTTCTCTGTGCATTGTGTCGGGAGATGGTTTGTCCTACCGCAGTAAGGTCAACCTTGGTCTCTTGCTGGGGTGTGTCTGCCAGGTTGCTCCACTGTGAAGTCAACAGGACCCCTTCTTTAACATGACTGAATTTAAAAAAACAAGAATTATGGTAAAATACACACAACATAAAATTTACCATTTAACCATGTTTAAGCGTCTCGTCCTGCAGCATTGAGGGCTTTCACGTTGCTGTTCAACCATCACCACCATCCGCGGAAATTTTTCATCTTCTTGAACTGAAACTCTCTGCTGGTTGAACACTAACTCCTCATTCTCCCCTTCCCCCGGCCCCTGGCACCCACCATTCTACTCTCTGTCTCTAGGGTTTGCCTACCTAGGTATCTCATCAGTGGAATCATACAGTGTTTGTCTTTATCTGACTGTCTATTTCACTCAGCATCATGTCCTCAAGGTTCACCACGTTGTAACGGGTGTCAGAATTTCCTTCCGTTTGAATGCTGGACAGATATCCCCTTGCTGTATACACCACACGTTGTTTATGAATTTATCCCATGACAGACATGAGCTGCTTCAGCCTTTTGGCTATTGTGAATAATGCTGCCATAAACGAGGGAACAAGTACCTGTTTCAGTCCCTGCTCTCCTTTCTTTTGAGTATATAACCAGAAGTGGAGTTGCCGGGTCATCATTTTACTCTTCTTAATTAATGAGCGTCTTGTGGGATGATACTTGGAGACTCTGCAAATATCCAGTGACTTCTCACACTTCCACCCACCGGCTTCAGCATTCCTTGACTTCTACCCGAATCAATTATTCTTCTAATGGTTGCCAAACGGTAATTTTCATTCTATCTTTTCTTCTACTTCTATCAGCTGGCATTCTGCCGTAGGGAAGAAATCTCCCTTGCCCCTCATTTATCTAACAGTATGGACTCATTTTATCCAATGGGTCTTAATCCATTGCTCCATGGCCACTTCTCTGCTCTGAGCAATTCTTTTACCTAGTATTTCCAAGAACTCAAAGTTGGGGAAACGCGGGAACTTTCTGCAGTTCCTTCTCACCATGAAGAAAACCGAGAATGCAGCCTGACTTCCCCAAATCTTAGCGATCGCTTTCCCGCCTGCTCCTTTGCTTACTGGAGTGGAAACCCTCTTTCGGGCTGCGTCTGCACTGACCAACCCCCCCACCCCCCGCCCGCCCCAGTCCTGGGCAGCCCGTCCCCGCGAGAACTACATTTCCCAGAGGCCTTCGGGCGCCTGCGTCATCAGCGAGCGCGGCCTTTAGTGAGCGAGGCCGACTCTGGAGAGCCCGCGGTGGCGGCGGCAACATGGCGGACTTGCTAAGTGTCGGAGTGAACCTGGAGGCCTTCGCTCAGGCCATCAGTGCCATCCAGGCGCTGCGCTCCAGCGTGAGCAGGGTGTTCGACTGCCTGAAGGATGGCATGCGGAACAAGGAGACGCTGGAGGGCCGCGAGAAGGCCTTCATTGCGCACTTCCAGGACAACTTGCATTCGGTCAACCGGGACCTCAAGTAGGTACCGGCTGAAGGGGCCGGCGTCGGGGACCCTGCGGGCGCCCACCCTGCCCCGGCCCCGCGCGAGTCTTCCCAGCCAGGGGCCGCTCTCAGGTCCTGGCTCGCTTGCTCTCTGCCCCTCCCTTCCAAGCCCCACGCCTGTTCCCCGGGGACACCTCGTCTCCCACCCCCGCTTTCCCGTCTCCCGTCTCCCGGCCTCCTCGCCCTGGCTGCCTCCCGCCGCGCCGCACCTGCCGTGGGGTCGTTCTGTTCCTGACGAGGACACGCGCTCTGCCCGTGCGCGTCCACTTCGCGCCTCCGCCTGGCAGGTTTCTCACCTGTAGGCCTTCTGCGCCCCGGCGCGTCTGATCCAATAGTACCGAACAGGACCGGCCCAGCGCCGCCCCAGACCCGAGTGCGCCTGGTCCCCGGAGCACCCGTTCCTCGCCTCTGAACCTGGAACTCCTCGGTTTCACACTACTCCAGACCTAAACTTGATAGAACAGGACGTGCGCTTTCCCTCTCCCCTGCCCCCTCCGGAACCGACCCGCATTCCACTCCCACCCGCTCCTGTTCTCCTCTCTAGAGAGACCTCATCTCAGCGTTGATCGCTTAGGTTTAGCCCCCTCGCCCCCAGTATTAATTGGCAGCCCTTTAGGGTTAAGGACTGTATATTTCTCTCTCGTTCTTACAAGTCACCTTCTTCACTTCTACTTTCTAAGTGGTCCGGAACAAGTAAGTGCCAGGGCGTTTGTGAGCGGCCCATCAGGTTGTAGGAACTCTTGAGCTGGTTAGGTTCCAAGCTGGTCTTCCCTTCCTTAAGAGAGTCAGCCCTTCTCAGGGAGGTTGGAGTTCCAGGATTTTTGCCTTTTACTTCTCAGAACTGACCTTAGCAGGGAAAGGCATTTGCTAAGATAGTCATCCTGTAATTTCTGGAATGGATGGATTTTTTTTCCCCCCCAACTTGGTCTCCTTAGTAACCAGATGGAAGGCGGAGGTAGCATGGAGGAGGTGGTGACCAAATGATGGGTGGTGCCTCTTTTGATTTTTTTTTTCCCCCTAAGTAGTTGCTATTCTTTTTTGGTGGAAAGCCAGGAAATCACACACCCCCCAACTCCCACATTCACTTGCTGTTCTCTGGCGCAGTGCCAGTTAATACTTTTCCCTGCTGGAGGGGATGCAGTGGCTCTTCTCCGCTCTCTTCCGTTTCCTCCCTTGGGTAATGTTCAGGATCTCACAACCCTCCACCGTTCTAGAAAGTTTATAGTACCCTGTCGCCTTTTTAAATCTTTGAGCAGTAATGCCAAGAAGAAGGTGGCTGAAGATTCCAAAATGAGTGTGGTATGAGAAGCTGTTCCTAGAGAGTCTTTTGTTGACAGTTTGAGACTGGCCCTCACAGAACATGCTCCCGGAATGTGCTTTTGCTGTTGGCTCCCTTTCCCCAGCTTCTCTAGAGTTTTCCTGCTAGACTGAAGTATGTTTGTTTGACACAGCCCCCTCCGTGGTGTCTTCCCATTCCGTTTGTTTATTTTATCTCTTCTTTGTTTTGTTAAGTTTTACCATCTGTGAAGTACCATGTACCAGTCTATCCCTATGTGAATGATAAATAATCATCATCTCTTCAGGTACTTGCTGTTCTGCCAAATGTAATGATCTGTATGTGGGTTTGGAAACTCTTCGTGAGAAGCGATGTTACAGCACATTTCAAAATTCCAGAAAGTCGCCCTCCCCACCCTGAGAATAATTTGGGTTGTTACATCCTGACTTTAGGAGTCTTCCCGGTTCCAGTGCTCTTAACTTTTTTCCTCCTTTAGAACGGCACCAGAGAGCTCGGTTTTAAAATAAGATAAGCTCCCACTTAAGGGTTTTCTTGATTGTCGGAGATCTTAACCTTTTACCATGTTTCTTAAGAGACTTCTGATGGACGTTTTGAAGCACAGCCTTTGTTCTGGTTGGCTACACCCTGGAGTTTCATTGGACTCAGGTTTATTGCTTTACCTGTTTATTTTTCAGTGAGCTGGAACGTCTGAGCAATCTGGTAGGCAAGCCATCTGAGAACCATCCTCTGCATAACAGTGGGCTGTTGAGCCTGGATCCTGTGCAGGACAAAACTCCTCTCTATAGTCAACTCCTGCAAGCGTATAAATGGTCAAACAAGGTAAGGGAGACATGTCAGAAATGGAGCGGTTACAGGAAAAGCCATCTCATAAATGCAGAAGGGGAGGGTGTAAGTTTTTGTTTCTTTTTGTCGTTGTTGTTCTTGATTCAAAATTCAGATTTTGTTCTCCATGCGATTACAGAGCTGGACGTTGTATAATTTCTTTCTGAGCTCTTCTGTAGTCCTTTGAAGTCTTTGGGGATTAGTCATGATGCTCAGGTAATTAATTTGTTTAAAAAGTCCTAAATCAGGTGTGGTTAGGACTCTATACCTGGAGATTGGGTACAGGGAGCAGCTTTTAGGAACCCCTTGAATTCCTGTGTAAAACGTTGTGGTATGTGCATTTTGTTTTTCCTGGGGAGGCCTTCCTAGCTTTTGTCAGATTCAGAGGAGTCCGTAACCCCTAGAAGGTTAAGGACTGGTGGTCCGAATGTTCAGCCACTCACACTGTCTGTGTTGCCGTGCTGTCTTCCCCGTCCTGCCTGGAAGATGTGAGAGTGCTGTTTGTTCGGTTGCTCTCCGCTCTCTAACTACATCTGGGGGAGACTGTTCTAAGCTGCTCCGTGAAATCTGCTATTCATGGTTTCCTTCAGCAAGCAGCCCTGTGGCGTAGACCCTGGGACAGCTGTAATAGGAAAACTCAGCTCTAATCTAAAAATAGCCCTTAACAGTTAGGCTCATAAGCCTGGAAACAGCTAGTTTGTTTACTCACAAGCTCCTTTTGTTTGGGTGCTGCGAGTTGTGTATTTTTTTTCCTGCTGATAAAGAGCTAGAATATATATGTTTGGAATGACTTGGGAAACTTCTTTCATTAGGCTGTGCTACTTCTCTGCAGACCATTGTTCTCGCAGTTACTGGTTCTGAATTGCCGTGGCCCTCCCGTCATCCGTTGTCTCTTCCCTCTTTTCTGTGGTCCTCCTGCCCCCCCCGCCCCCCATCCCGCGCCCCCCCCCCCCCCCCCCCACGGTTTTGGATGAGAGATGAGCATTGAGAGTTTTTCTGGTGTGCAGATTTTGATCTTTAAGTTTCTCGGTGATATTTAGTATATTTTGGTTTGAAGTGGGACCCTGGCAGCTAAGTCTGAGAGGCAGGGAGAGGTGATTGAACCTCTGATACAGACACTCAGCTGTAAGGGTTGTCCCTCAAAGTCTGGGCTTCCTTTGGCAGAAAACCCAGTTTGGTCTTCAGCATCAGGGTGCCCAGTTGGTACGGGGATCTGTCGCTCTCCTGTTTTCTGTAGGTCTGCTTTTCTGGGTTGGCCTGACGTCTGTAAGTGGTGGGAAAGGGCCTGGCAGTTGGGAATTTCATCGCTCTCATACCACGTGATGTCCTGGTGTCGTGCCAGACCCTGAAAAAGGATTTTAGGCCTGCTTGGTAGGTGGCCCCTATCTAAGTAAACAGTTCATCGAATCCAGCACAGGGATCCTCTGATTGGGTGATGCGGATCACCTGAGGCACAGGAAGTGGGGCTCCTGGGATTTGGAGAGGCAGTTTCCTAAAGGCAGGGATGCAGGGCAGATAAAAATTATGTCTTTGCCACAGAGATTCTTCCAGCCCTACGCAGATAGCACTGCTCTGTCAGGCTGTCCTGTTGGAGCCTCCTTGTTTTCCCAGGGACGCTGTCGGTCGTCCTTAGCTGAGTTTACCCAGGGATTGGGTGGGATCTGATCATTAGGTACATGGTGTGACTTCCTTCTGGTTGGACTCCTGGTAGAAAGTCTTGCTTTTTGGTGTTTGGACACAGAAACTGTGTTGGTGTATCACATGGGTAGTGCTGTTTTTGGAACAGCCTAGAGCTACGGAGACTTTTCAGTGGAGGGAAGACTTAGGCCAACTGAGAAACCATGAGTGACCCGGGACTCCTAGTGGAAGTGACTGGTGTCAGGTTGAATGAAGGTAGTTTACTTGTTCACCGAATTTAATAGTTAGTATATTAAATTCCTACTCCTGACTCTTAACGCTTGCTCTGAGGTGAAAAAGAGGTTGTATTAAGGAAAAGAAATACTGTGTTTTGTGGAACTTCTTGTCCTGGAGATGCTACAGATTAAGTAGTTTGTAAGTCCTGTAAGAGCAGTGTGAAAGCTCTGGGCTTGGGGGGGTGGGTGGTTAAGTCACGTCCCTGGCCTCGGAGCTCCTCGTGCACAGTAGCTGCCTGTTCATCAGCTCCCTAGTGGCCCAGCAGAGGGGGTTTGGGGGGCTTGCTTGTACCACCGATCAGTAGAAACAAAGAGAATGATTAAGGGATGTTTAGTTTAGGCCTTCTTTTATAGCTGAGCAGACTGAGGCCCGGTGAACTGGCCTGCCCATGGCTTCACAGTTAGTCTAGAATTTGCATTTCCTGACTTAGCTCAGTGTTCTCTCCTCTAAACTTGATGCTTTAATCCATTTTGGCTTAAGGTTTTTGACTATAGAAGACATTTTTTTTCCCTTCCACATTCATCCTGGAAGCAATTCCTGCGTGATCTTTTATTCATGAATCTGTATGCATTTTGCTAATTTGTAATGGTTTATTGAAAGATGGAGTGACAGGTGTGTGGTACGTGGGCCCCCAAACTATTGCTCTTGTCCAGGGCAGACACCACTAATCACTTTCCGCATTCCTTCCTGCTGAGGTCATGGAGGGGCTCGCAGCTCTGTTCTGGGGCTAGGAGGCCCCTGCCAATCATCCCAAGATGGACTGCAGGGAAAACGTGTTTTTTATTTCCGTGATGACAGATAATGTCCTGTTTGACTATGACTTATGTATACCCTGCCTTACTCTAGAAAGGATTTAAGGTCGATTGCAAGAATACATAAAAACCTTGAAAGGAAAGAGGGAAACAATGGTGAGGATGCCTTATGTACACTTCTTTAATAAACTCAAGAAGTAGCCCCAAGAAATAAGCCAGTATTCTCATTTCCAGCGGGGAATATGGAAGCAGCAAGCAATTAGATGTGTTTATTTTGCCTCTCTTACAAATGAAAAGAGCTTTTTAATTGCTAAAGCTTTCATCATTCATCATTTTACCCTCAAAGAGTTTAAACCAGTAAGTGCATTAATATGTTAAGTGAAGTTTGGGGTAACTTGCCAATGTCAGCTTTACGCACTGTTGGCTAAGAATTAAAGGAAGTGTGGGAAAGGCTTTGATACCACCCATTATGGGATGAACTTTCTGTTTTATGTGCTATTGGCCATAGAAAAGTCTCGTTCATGCTTAATGACTAATTATTTTCTTTAGGGGATTTTGTAATTTTTGTAAAGTCAGTCAGAATATTAATTACATGGTAGTTGGCATAATTGTTAGGTTAACACATTTAAAAATTAATCTAATGTAATGAAATGATGGCAAATTGCTGTGAGCAGCACTTTCTTAATGCTGATTTGGGGGAAGAATTTAGCTTTTGACTATTACGCACCTATAGATAATTGTTCTGTAGAGGGATGACAAGCTCTCTCGACGAGGGCAGAAATAATTGGTATCACTGCTGTCCTTTGCTGTGGGACAGTCCGTGCGGACCTTCTTTGGCTTCTTGTGTTCTGGAACGCCATGGACTAGGCTGAATTTTTTTCTGAAGATCCCCTGCCGAAGGTTCTCAGCGTCCTGTCACAGGCTCTTATCTCTGACTTTGACTTTTATTTCTGACTTTTTCCACTTCTTTGTGGCAGAGGCTGCTAGTGCATTCTCCCGAAGAGCCGGCTGAGACTACAGCCTTGCCCAGTGACCTCTGAAGCAGAGAAGACCCCGAAGTGTCCCTTTCTTGGGGGGCTGGGAATTGGGCCCAGAGGAGGGTGCCCCTGCCGCCTCTGATTTTTTTTTTTTTTACAGGCTTCATTTTTCAGTTTTATTAGAGAAAGAGCTGCTTTCTGCCCGAGAACATTCAGTTGGCAAGTGTGAAGGCATTTCCTCCAGTACACCTCCCCAACTGTTCTTCCCAGACTTCAGTTAGGTGGCCTTAAGTTACTGTGACCGTCATCTCGCTCAGACCCGTCCTCGGAGGTGCCCCTTGTGTTCCTGCGTCTTGGAGCTAACAGGGGTGGGGGTGTTTGAAATGGAGCCTTTTCCTTTAGGGACCCTGTCCTCTCTTATGTCCCTGAGGAGTCGTGCTATGTCTGTCTTGTTCCCTGCTGGGAGTCCCCAGCACCTAGCAAGGCGCCTGGTCCACAGTAGGCATTCGGTTAAAATCAATGAATGAATGAAAGAATAAATGGAAGCTTTTGCTGTTGAATTTTTAATTTACAACCCCTTTTGTGGTTTGCTTGCTTGTGTTTTTAGTGAAGTATGATAAGGGCATTTCCATTTTCGGCCATTACTGAGAAACCCAGTTGGCTCTTTGGAGATGAGAGGCAGTTCTGAGATCCTGCAGTGGAGGCCAGGGCTGGATTCCAGAAGGGTAATTTGGAAGGACGGGGTGAGGTTGGTTGGTGAACTGATGATAAGCTTCTTGAGGGCTGAGGTTAGCAGTTTTATCTACGACGCTTATCACCTATGTGCCCTTTCTAAGAGAGCCGGGTTGACAGCCAGCGCTTAGGAGGGGATAGGACTTGATAGAAGCCTTCTGGAGTCGACGGAGTCAGGCTAATTTGAGCTGCAGCACCTGCTGTCAGGTGCTGTGTGGCAGCTGTCGTTTTGGCAGCACAGAGAAAGCTGGGAAGAGAAGCGTCAACCCCACCAGCCTCGCAGGGGTCAGCCCTCTCCGCATTGTCAGTCCCCGGTTTCTGCTCCTCAGTTTTCCTTCCCACCAGACCCACGCCTGCCCTGTTCTCTCTGATACAGATTTGGCGGCTACAGATTCATTAAGCAAATCGTAAGGAGAGACAATCACTTAAATGCCCCCAGACCTTCATCATCACGAGCTAGGACCAGACGTGGTTTGGGATGGTCCTTATTTTTCGCAGGGGCGTCATTCCCAGGGCTGCTGTTTTACCATATCTCACCTTCACAGCCCCTGCTCGTTCACAATGGGCTTCCACAGCGAGCTTGACTCTAGGACTTTCTGCCCTGGTTAGGCCGGAGCCCTACACCCTTTTCCTTCCTCTCCGCCCCCAAACCTCGATACTGTGGGAGCCATTATGAGAAGAGCAAAGAGTAACACTAACAGGAAAAGACAACAGAACAAAACCAGTCTCCTGGATTTCTAGATACTGTTGGAATCAGAGGTAGAGGAGAGGACAGCGAGAGATGTCTGGGCTTCCATCTCCGTCCTGGGCCAGGCTGCCGCAGCTCTGCCGCAGCGCTGCACTTACTCTGTGCCTTAAGCAGGTAAGAAAGAAACTCTTTTAAGTCCTCCGTTTCCTCCTCCGTGAAGTGGGGATGACTCCAGTGTTTGTGTCGTAGTGTTGAAGACAACATGAAACAATGCACAGAAAATGCCTTAGGGTACCTCACAGCGTGTTCCTGTCAGTGGTGGTCGTGATGCCCTGGCATGGTAGTAGTGGATGTGTGTATTTATTTACGGAGCGGCAGTATTACTCAGCAGTTAAGAGCGTGGGCTCTAGAGCTGGACTGCTCCGGTTCAGGTCCTGGCTCTGCTCTCTGACAGCGGTGAGGCTCACCTCTGGGCCTCTGTTTTCTCTTCACTGAAATGGGAATGGCCATTGCCCACCACAGAAAGATATCGTGAGGATAAACTAGGTAATACAAATGAAGCTCTTTCCTGGCACAGAGTTAATGAGCGGTCTCTAGGGCCTGGCCTTAGCTTCACAAACAGAGACAGACAGACCTCCAGGCAGTGCTGGACTGTCTTTTAAGGATTTCTGCTCGATGGTGCAGTTTCCCAGACTTGATTTTGGTATATTCTTCTGAAATTCTGCAAATCAGAGAGTCTTTTTTTTTTTTTTTTTTTAAAAGATTTTATTTATTTGACACAGAGCAAAAGATCACAAGTAGGCAGAGAGCGAGGGGGAAGCAGGCTCCCTGCTGAGCAGAGAGCCCGATGCGGGGCTTGATCCCAGGACCCTGAGATCGTAACCTGAGCCGAGGGCAGAGGCTTAACCCACTGAGCCACCCAGGCGCCCTCAAATCCGAGATTCTTTTAGGTAGTCAGCACCTTTCGTGCCCTGGGGAAGCCCAAGTGTAGGTGTCAACAGTTCACACATTCATATGAACCAATGGGAGGGGGATCTTTCCTCAGAGAACCGGGAGCTTGGGTGAGGGATGGGTTGGAGGGTCACTGACCTCTTGGTGTGGAGTCCTGGCTTTTGGAAGGGTAGGGTGGCATGTGGGAGTTGAGGGGCGGCAAAGGCAGGGAGGGTCCTGGGGAGGAGCGCACGGAGGCGTGAGGGGACTGCGGGGGAGGGGGTGAGAAGGGCCGTGTATGGCTCAGGGCAGCCCGTTTGTCCAGAGCCGGGAGGAGCCTTCCCATGTGGGCACCCCATAAGGCTGCGTTCCCAGAACTCAGCCTTCCTATGGGTCTGTAGTCTTCTTACCTGGTAGGGAAACTCTTTTGGCCTAGTCAGGGGTTTCTTGTGTTGTTTCTTTAGAAAAATGCTTGCACGCAAAGGCCGGTAGGAAAAGAAACATCTGGATTGATTCTCTCCACTTTTGTCAGTTGGGTGCTGGTTACTAGCCAGGCTGGGGTTAGATTCTCGGGTTTGAATCCCCAGCCTCCTCTCAGCTTTATGATTTGGGGCAAGTTACAGAGCCTGTCTCCGTCTTAGCCTTCTCATTAGTCGGAGCGGTTCATGACGACCTCTGTGTCCGGGCTGTGGTGAGGATTGATGGGTTTATGTGTCCCCCCACCCCCCGTCCAGCACCTAGAACAGTGCCCAGTGTGTAGCGGGCACCCACTGGGTCCGCTAGTCCTGCTCCTTTTCGTATTTTTGGCAAAGTGTTCAAAAGGCAGCATGTAGTTGTGCCAGCATGGGACCGAGGTTTTGAGAGACCAGTATTCAGTTCTGGCTGCCGCTGTCTACTGGCTCGCTGTGGGACCTGTTCTGTGACCTTACGCCAACGGCTTCACTCCTTCTTGGGTTCTAGCTTCCTCACCGGTAGGTGAAGTCGTGGGTGGGATGATCTCTTGGGTCCCTTTCAGCTTTAGCTTGGAGAGACCGTGGAGTCACTTGTGCATTTCTGTGGTTTTGGAAATGAAAGCTTAACGTGGGGAGTGGAAAAGAGCAGAGCTTGTCCGGTAACGTTTCTTCAGCACGACTGTTGTGTGTGCATCTCGGGCTATACCAGAGCAGAGCCGCAGCCTGGAGGCCTCGTGGAAAATTACCTTCCAGAGGTTCTCTAAACAGCAGTGGCCCCTTGTAACACACCAAGCGTAAATGTTAATGAAAATCAAGTGGTGCCCCTGTAATTCTAAACGGTTTCTATCCCAAGGCTTTGGCCCAGTTCCACATCTTTATGTTCTGCTTACTAGTTGTGGTTTCCGAAAATTGCCACTTTATTGTTGCCTGGAATCAGATTTGTGATTCTCTCATCTTTTTCTCTGAAGGAACAGGCCATCTCTCTAGAAGCTGCCCTGGGAGGCTGCAGAGGCCACTGGCTGTGTGTCAGGCCTGCCCGCAGGAGGCACTCTGTCTGTGGGGCACTCATCTTGAGTCCCTTCTTGGCTGGCTTACATTAGCCTTTTCTGGGCCGACAAGGTTGGTGTGGTTTGTCCAAGCCTTCTGGGGATTGTAACCAGAGCCTGAAAAGGGCGCTTTCTCTTCTGTCCCAGGAATGTTTAGGAGAAAGCAAATTGTCCCCTATCATTTTCCTTCGCAGTGAGGTGCGCATCGATGGTGGGATTGAAGCGTATCGTTACAAGGACGGAGAGAATCTGACGTCACACCTGCCCATTTCCTGGTCTGCCCTTCTTCATGGCCGTGGGAGCCGGGGCAGAGCTGCTAGATAGCTGTGCTTTGCCCCCGCTGTCTGAGCCTTCTCTGGGCCACCTCATCTTTTCTGCAGCTTCACGTGGCAGCCACACATCGATGCCACCTCGCTGCACTGCCAGCCTAGGTCTCTCTCCCAGTGTCTGCACTCGGAGACGCGGGGGCCTGTGAGGCTAGAGTCCGGAACTAAAATCCTGCTCCTTGCTCTGGGCCCCAGCTGGGCGCCCAGACCCTCACCTGCTGACCAAGGTGTATTGATTCTACCTCTTGAAAACCTCTTACCCTCTCCTCCCCATTTTGACTGCTCTTGCCTGAGCCCAGGCCCCCATGATTGCTTGGGACAATGCTGCAACCTCCCTGCTGACTTCCTGCCAGTTCCTACCCCTTTGAATCTATTTTCCTCTCTACAGCTCCCCGGGGATCTTGAGAATGCAGACATCTGATTGGTTGCCCCTCAGCGGTTTCTTCCGTCTCTCTCAGGATGAGTGCCAGCTCCCCAGCTGGCATGTGGAAGCATTCGAGTCATCAGGCTCTGGGGCCCGAGTCCAGAAGCAGGCAGCCCTTTGGCCGGATGCCTTAGCCTCAGTTTCCTGATCTGTAAGCGGCACGCTCAGTCCTGCGTCCTAGCAGTCTGTAGCGGTCTGTAGACGGGTCGCTTCGTCGCAGGGACTCCAGTGTTCAGCTTCCTTTCCGGCCACTCCGCCAGTTCCCGGTTACAGAGTGAATCGCAGCCCCCGGTGGGGCCGTGAGCTTTTCATCTCAGAGCTTTCGCGCCTGTTGTTCGTCCTTCTCCTCTCTTCCTTTGGAAAGCTCTCGCTCATCCTGGTCTCAGCTGAGTGGGTACCTCCCCTCGGAGGTCTTCTGAGTTGTACCCAGATTAGGTCCCCGTGTTTACACCTCTTAGTGCTTTTCTCCCTCTCCGGCTCTTTCTGCCCCCACAGAATTAAGCCTGGTCCTACACTAGGATTTAAACTTTGAGTCTCCATCTGCTGGACTGTAAGTGGCCGTAATACCGATCTTGGTGCTGATCTGAGTGTCTCGAAAACGTGTATACAGTTTGTAGTTCAGGGTAGAGTACAGAGTGGTTAATAAACAGTAGTTATTGCCAGTAGCTGTTTCTAAAGGTGTCGTAAAACCGTATTTGAATGGGTCAGTTGAAGCCTCAGGCTCTCACTCTCTCTCCCTCTCTCTCTCTGACAAATAAAATCTTTGAAGCCTCAGGCTCTTCCTCCTTTCCTTCTTAGATTATGTATTTTCCTTCTACTTGATTCTGTTCGACTTTTCCAGATTGTTGTTGTAGGGGAGGGATGGGAGCGAGTGCCAGTGGCTACCCCCTGAGTTCCCTGGCCGCCAGGCCCCCTCTGAGGAGTCTCCGACCTGGGGCCAGGAGTCCCAGATGGAGGGGAGCTGCGGGTCTGTCTGGCCTGTGGCCCTCGAGCTGCCGCCGCCTGCATTCCCCTTCATTTGGCGTGATTCTGCTGCAGTTACTGACTTGTTTCGGGAGGCTCCAGCTCATGCAGTCTCCTGGGTTTGTCCCTGGGCTCCGCCTTCTGCTGCTCCTTGCTGACTTGACAAAGTGACTAGAACTCCCGAGTACCCTCCCTTCCACCAGGGACAGTTTACTACTCTGGTCAGTTCTGGCACGGCGGGAACTTCTTTCCCCCTCCCTCTGTAGTGCTGGCAAACTTACCATGACCCTGTGACTTGGAGGCTCTTTCTCAAACCTCCAACTTCATCTTGGCTGCCCTGCAGACCTGCTGCTTGCCATCTCCTCTGCCTGGAGCCCCTGGCACCTTCTGGAGCACATTTTCTACCGCTTCCTCCTGCAGCCTGATAAAGAGTTGCTTCAGAGAATTCTCTGGAATAACCAGGCAGAGTTGATCTTGTCTGGTTTTGCCCCGGCCTCTTGGCAGCTGCACTGATCACACGGTGCCACAGCTGCTTGCTGTCCAGGTCTGTCTCCTTGTCTTCGAGGTTGGGGCTGTGGCGTCATCTTTGAATACCTGGCATCTGGCACATCGTAGGCACCTCGTAATGGGCCTTCCCTCCCTCCCCCGCCTCACCCTGCCGTGTTCCTGAACAGACTCTAGGGATTGTATCTCCTTTGACTGAGTGTTTGATCTCAAAGGGACCTCAGTGATCTGGTAGGTCTTTTTTGCCCCTCATTTTGAAGAGGTCTCCAAGGCTGTCCTGCCAGCCCTCTAATTGGGACCCAAGGTATTGACAGCTTAGAAAAGGAATGTCAGCCGAATGTCCAGAGCACCAGAGAGGTTCCTTCCGCTATTAAGGGCCATTAAAATACTACCTTTTATCTGTGGTTTTGCGGCTGCTGACACCCTGTGGAGCAGGAGCAGCGGTCAGTCCACACGACACCTGGAAGGGAACCATGGGCACAGGTGGGATTCAAAGTTAGCAGTAGTCTGTGTGCAGAGTGAGGCCGCGCAGGGCCCAGCCTGGTGTGTGCAGAGTGAGGCCGCGCAGGACCCAGCCTGGTGTGTGCAGAGTGAGGCCGCGCAGGGCCCAGCCTGGTATGTGCAGAGTGAGGCTGCGCAGGGCCCAGCCTGGCCACGGACTTGGCTCTCAGGGATTGCCTTGACTGCCCTGCGGAAAGCAGCCCCAGACCCTGAGATTCTGAGAGGCAGGCACCTTCGTCCGCTTCAAGCTTAGGAGCCGGTGAGTTGGGATCTTAGTAACTAAGCGGCATCTTTGCTGGGCACAGCATGAAGAGAGTGGGACTGCCGTGGTGCCCCTTACTGCCCTTGCTGGCCGGGGATGTCTGTGCAAGTATGGTTGTGTAAAGACAGGTGCCAGTCGCCACTGTTTCCCCCTTTTCAACAGTAATTGCCCTCCACGGGTTCAGGAGATGCAAGTGGCTCTCGTCTTTTCCCCATTAGTGTGTGTCTTCCTGTTTTAGGGTTGGGAGTTACAGCGTACCCTAGTTATCTTCAGTTAAAATAACAGTGGCTTCTTTGATGATTATCGATCACTTGTTGGTAGTGGTAGTAGTACCACTAAGCATTCTAGGCTCATCTCTGTCCTGATGACTCTGCACAGGGCAGGTTTTGAAGGGGGAGGGGTCTGCAGACTTTAAGAGCATGCGTGCGTTCAGAATGGTTGAACTTGTTATAAAAGGCTCAGTCTTACTAGTTCCCAAGTTGTGCCTTTGGGCAGTGTGCTCTTTGCTAGGAGGTGTCAAAGCCATCCATTCCGTGCCTGCTTACTGAGCACCTACTCAGTTCTAGGCACTGTTAGGGACACAGCAAATGAAACTGATCAATTTCCGTCTCCTTGGAACTTAGCTTATATCCAAATCTCTAACTTGATCAGAGGAGTTAAATGCCCAAAGCACCTGGTTTTAGGATAATAGTATTAACAGTGGTCTTCCCCCCACCTCCCTTAATTAGTGGCCTTTACATGTCTCATTTACCAGTCTTTACCATCAGGAAGGAACAGAACTCACGGTGTGCTGGGTGACTGCATAGGCATCTGTAACTGATCTAGAACAGCATCTGAACATAGAGGAAAGTGTGTCTTGGAGTCCTGATATCTTAAATATCATCCTGTTTTCATAGCGTGGTGCATTTTAATTCTGTCATATGCTTAATGCAAATGCAAATTTTTTGCTAGTAATGCACAGTTTTCTGGCTTATTTGCCCTGGGCATGTCACCTGTTTGTTCTTATCGTGGTCCGTTCTAAGGCTGTGTTTGCTTTAAGGGGTTCTCATCGATTTTAAGAGGACACTAAATATGTATCTTCAGTTGGGGTCCAGAGGAGAAAAACCATTGCTCAGTCAGCTTCAGATACCAACTTTTTTGAGGCTGTTGACCTCAGACCTGATGCAGTCGGTCTGTTGCTGTGTAAGAGAGTTTTCTCTGTGTTGTGATGTGTGTTAGTGACTCTCACTCCCTACATTTGCACCTGGGTCTGTTTAAGTTTCATTTAAATTCCTGAAGCCCTGAGGGACGATTTTGCCCATGGGTGACAATTGGCCTGATGCACTGGCTTCAGCACCTCACCCATGGACAAGCGGGGCCCACCGAGTGCGCTGTGCTCTCTGATTGCCTGACAGCCCAGCTGTTGTCCGTCCAGTTAGTTCTCCGTCTCACCATTCGGAGGCACGCTTCGTAATTCAGTGTGCTTCCTGGAGTTGAGTGCATCGATTCCAAACCCTGCATCATCCATGGTTTCTGTGATGAGAATTAGAATCTTCTGAGTTTCAAGATAGACCAAATTCTGGCCTTCATCCTAATGAGCAGAAGATGATTAAGTGACTGTTGAAGTTTTGTTCAGTGACTTGGTAGAAGGGAATTTTCCTGTTAAAATCACTGCAGTAGTATCTTTATGTCATAGCTCCTCTCCACGTTTCTCCTTCCTCACTGGCAAAATGAGTTTGAAGACACTTTATTGCCGGGGGTGGGGGGGTAGGGGGAGTGGGGTGGGGGCGGTGAATGCACTTAGCCTAGGACCAGCATGGAGGAGGCACTTACTGGGTGTTAGTTGTCCTTTGGTCACGGCCACCGTGCCCTCCACCCCTAAACACAGAACCTGCACCAGCAGAGACATTCCTGCTTGTCTAGGTCAGCCCCCGGGTTTGGTGAGGGTAGCAAAGAGGCTCGCTAGCCCTGCATGCCTTTAAAATGTTAAAAGAAACCATAGAGGATTATGGGCGTCAACATTCTCCTATTCCTAGTTTTCCTGGTCTGAAACAGAGTAGTCCGTGTTAATTTTAATTGCCTGGATGAGCTCAAATGTTGAGATTTTAATGCGTTTTCACAGTAGCTCTGGTGGCGTTATTATTCTGCTGGCAGTTCATTTGAATTCTTGGCCAAAATGCTGGAGTTGGGGACCTCTGCTTGCAAACCCAGGATGTGGTAATCTCCCAGCAAGATGTCTTGTGGAGAACGTTGCTTTCCCTGTTGAGACTTCCTCCACGCAGCAAAGCGTCCCTTGTCCTTCTCTGTGCCATAGCGTTGGGCATGGCTTGTTTTCGAGGAAGGTTTTCAAAGCTTTTGGTTAGCAGAGGGTGTCTCGGGGGAGTTGCTTTTATTCTGATGAGTCACAAAATGGGGAAGGCCTCTCGGAAGCCTCCAGTTGGCTTTTGTTCCTGACGGAACATTGACAGTCCCTGCGCCTGGTGAGGGCTGGTGGGCAGTCCCCAACCACCGCGCCTCCCGTCTCCTCCTCCTAGCCCGTGGGTGACAGGCCAGCCTGGCCAGGGGTGACACGGGGAGAGCTGACGCCCCGTGGACAGCTGGGAGTGCCAGGCTCCAGGGTGGGGTAAGGAAATCCGAAGTTGAACCAGGCAACCTCTCTGCCTTCTGGGGATTTCACCGCCCCGCCTCAACCCTTCCCTTATCCCCCTGGCCTTAGCCCCCTCCCAAGACCGGCCCTGCGCTCACACGGTGGTCTCTGGCACTTAGAACGGAGCCATGTACTTGCTTGGTGAGTGTGTGCTGCTGAGTGGGTGGGGGAGTGCCCCCGCCCTGCGCCGGGCCGCCTCCTGTGGCTGGGTCGCTGGCAGTAGTCCCCTCACTGGCTTCCCTGTCTCACCACCTCATGTCTTTCTCCACACTGTCAGAATGGCCTTTATTTATTTATTTATTTAAAGATTTTTATTTCTTTGAGAGAGAATGAGTGAGAGAGGGCACGAGAGAGGAGAAGGTCAGAGGGAGAAGCCGACTCCCCACGGAGCTGGGAGCCCGATGCAGGACTCGATCCTGGAAGTCCGGGATTATGACCTGAGCCCAAGGCAGTCGCTCAACCAACAGAGCCACCCAGGCGCCCTCACAATGACCTTTAAAAATGCAAGTTTGATCACACAAGTCTCCTGCTTAAATGAGTTGATGATTGCTATGCTCAGGATTAAGATATATTCCGTAGTGTAGTTTGTGACGGTCGGAGTCTGAGCCCTGCGCCCTGGCACCTGGCCGGCTCGAAGCGCGGTGCTTACCCTGCCCACCTTCCTCCCTCACTCAGCCTGTGGATGGCCCCGACACCCTCTTTTGTTTGGCTCATACTTTCTGGTTTCATTTGTTCCCATCTTTATAGTCCCATACTCGGGAGAGTCTCTAAGTCCCCCCGGGCCGCTGCTGTGTCCTTCTGCAGCCCGCACCGAAGCCCGCGTCACGGAGTGACTCCCGTGGAGCTGGAAGTTCTGAGTACTCGGCTTGGGGACAGGGACACGTCTGCCTGTTTGCCGTTGTACTTCCAGTGGCCTGCAAGGCCCCGCCGAAGAAAATGAAGCAACAAGACCTTTCCAGTTAAATCGGTTGCTTTATTATCTTTGAAGTCAGTATTGTAATTTTTGAATGTGTTTGAGGGGAGAAGGTAGCGGCCTGGGTAGGATTTTGGTCCCACTTTTGTTTAGGTTTGGGTAGAGATGACCTTTAACTGCTGTGTTCCTGGCATGCAGCTGCTGGGACGGCCTTGTTTGGTTTGTGCCTTCCACGCACAGCTTGGCTTGCTGAAGGATAATGCCTATTAAGTTGGTTTTTTTTCGTTGTAAACTAGTTTGAGGATACAAACAGAAGGCAAATTATTTTGATTATTTTGAGGCAGATATGAGAAGGACAGAGAAAGCATACAGTGAAAGTTCTAGAGGTCCCGTATATTTAACCTAATACTGGGCGCTTCTGAAGCATGGAAGTGTCCCTCCTCTCATCAGACGGGGCGGGGGGCGGGGAGAGAGGCAGCGTAGCGTGGCCTTAAAACCATGAGCTCTGGGGCCAGATTACCTGGGTTCAGTCCTGCTTCTTCCCTTTTTTTGCTTGTGACCTTGGGCAGCCCAGGCTGTGGGAGGGTCAGAAGCGCGCGGGTTGGCCGCAGGTTGGCTGTCGCAGGAGCGCTGTCACTGCCGGAGTCTCTGGTCACCCGCGTCTTTGCCTTGTTTCACCAGAGAGGGAGCTTGCACTCCTGAGAGGTCAGGGACCCGCCCCCTGGCCGCTGGGTGTAGGTGACCAAGAAGATTTGTACTTCATCTGATTCCCAGACCCCTTTATTCTGTAGTCTGCCTTTGCTGTCTCAACAAGGTACAATTTTGGGATAGAAGCGTCCAAGTATTTACTAATGATTATGGAATTTATGTTGCCAAACTTTTATTTAAATCACAAAAGCCATTGTCAGTAATTTATTTTAAACATATAAATGGGCTGGCAAAGAAGATCTCTTACATGACTCGGAACTCCCTAATCTACCTGTGTTACGTTATTTGTGCAGGTTTAGAAGAAACTTGTTAAAAAATTTTTCGATGGTGTTGTCTTTAAACTTGAGTGGCTAAAAGTATAACTTAGCCCCAAACACCTTTAGGACCAGAGACATGGTCTCCATTCTTGCTTATCATAGAACGTATCTGTTCCTGTGGCTTCTGCTAGCTCGAGGCAGAGATGGCAGGGACCGAGTTGATGCATCGGATTGGGGGAGGGTCGGACTCTATTATATCCTGTGCCCGTTAGTTTCCACTTTCTCCCACCCTGACTGGTGCTTGCCTTTTTTTGGATAAAATATGTGTTCTAAAAAAGGCCCTTCACAAAAGGCAGAGGTTCTCGACTTTGGGGGTCTGTGCTGCGCCCTCTGTTGGGTCCGTGAATGTATTAGGTACACCTTCTGGGAGAATAACCCTTAGCTTTCATTGGCGTTCTTCCAGAAGTCTGTGGCTCCAACAAATTTAAGAGCCACCACTATGGAGGAAAAGCATTGTTTGTTCTTTTATTTAACTTGTAAACAAAGTATTTTATTAACAAAATATTTACACCCTTCTTACAGTGCAAGTTTTCTAGTGATTGTCTTACACTCTGTGAAAGTAATTATAGAATACTGAAGCGGAAACAGTGTAGTTCTAAAGTATGCCAAATCTACCTTCATTTGCAGAAGCACTCTTCTCCCAGCATAAGTCTAAAAAGCAGAATCTTAACAACCAAAAGCAGAAGGTCTAGGGGTGTTGTTATTTTTATACCACGTCACCTCCAACTCTTCCTGACCTGAGCTGGACTATCCTGGCAAGGCTGTGGCCCCAGAGTCTCGAGGGCCAGGGCCCGCAGGTGGGCGTGTAAATGAGGTGCCTTCAGTCTTCGTAGCTCCGGCCTACTGTCTGATCCGAGAACTCATTTCCAGAGTCGTTCAGCCTCCATGCCTCATGGCTTTCCGGTCCTGGTCCCTCCTTTGAATGGTCCCTCCCCTCTCCCCTCTCCTTTCCTGAAGCGTCCTCAGTGCCGCCCAGATGCTTGCAGACACAGGGGGAGGCTCCTGTCATCCTTCAGTTGATGAAGGGAGACTCTTATCTGGGGTTGCTTCGGGGTGGCAGGGAACAAGGGTAAGACTTGTGGATACCTTCCTCCAAAAGAAAGGAGGAAAATGTTTTGAAACTGTGTTTGCAGGTTGAATTTTGAGGCTGAGCATGTAGTATGATTGGTGGAGAGTCCAAAGGGCTTCCTGCAGAAGCTCAGAGAGGGTGACTGTCTAATCAAAGATCCAGAGAAGCATGATCAGTGAGTGGGATTCTGTAGTGGTCCCAGGAACAGTTCCCCATGTGCTCGTTCTCCTGACCGATGGAAAGGAATCGGCCTGCATAGAGTCTGCTTTATGGCACACCCATGTCCCACGGGTGTAGAAAGAACCAGCAGCCAGAAAGCCCAGAATGCTGCTGTACAACTTTTTTTGTCCATTCTTATCACCTGATCCTTTGGCCCAGCTTCTTCCGGCTGTGTCTTTCTGCTGGTGGCCATGAGTTTGCAGATCTACAAGACTGTGTCCCTGCTTCTTCCTCCCATGGCCGGGGATTCACTTATCTCTAGACTTGGGAGCACATTTCTGCTACATTTCTTAGGCTTTCCCAGAAGAAATGGAAACGGAATTTTCGTTAATTGGTTAATGTTCTACTTTGAACCACCCCTCCCTCCCTGGCAGTGTAGGTCTGTAGATGGAATCTAGGCCTCCCAGTTTGAGCATGACCTTGAGCAGGCCGCTGGGTCTCTTTTACTCAGTGTCCACATCTTTAAATGGGGATGATAATCGTTCTTACCTTCTTGGGTAAAGAACTTGGCTCAGAGTTCAGTAAATGAAAGCGCTCAGGAGCTTGCTAATGAAGCAGATTCGTGAAGATTGATGCTAATCAACTGGTACTGACCTGGCCTCATCCTGACAGTCCCCACTATGGAGGTTGGTAAGAGAGGGCATGAGGCCCGGTCACCCCTCAGAGATCTTGAGCTGTGCTTTGGGCAAGGCATATTAATGGCTGCTGCCCCCCCACCCCGCCCCAGTCTCTGCTTCCCTGAGGATTTATTTCTGACCGTGATGTGTAAATGGCTGTGGGTGTTCGGGCTGTAATGGATCTGGTGTTTAAGGCTCCCATTGTCACGGCTCAGCGGAACCCTCCCTCCACCCGCCCCTCGGATGGCTCAGCGCGTGACTGCACCTCCTCTGCCCCTGTCACCTGCCAGCTCCGATTTGGGGGCTGTGACACGCAGCCTTGGCGCGGTTGGCAGGTTGGCCTTAGGAGAAGCTAGGCACCGGAGCTTGCCAGCGCAATTTGTAATTGATTAATTTATTTAATCTCACTATCTTGTATCAACCTGAGAGGATAATTGTGCACAAATCACTGTTTAAACTGGAGGCTTGTCTCCCTTTAACTAAGCCCTACGCTGGTCTATAGCTCTTCACTGAAGTCATTCTGAGGGTAATTCTGCCTCCTCTTGCTCTCCCTGAGATCCTAGCCTCTATCCGAAGTGCATACTCTGGTTTGAGTTAGAAGCTTTTAAGAGAGGGGGAGCCCAGTTTGGATTCTGATCCTGTAGGCCACGTCTCGCTTGTGGAGAACTGTTCTATCTTAGCGCGGGAGTGGATCTCATTTTCTCCAGTGTTGTGAGGGTATGTCGTCCGTCCGCTGCTGCTGCTGTACTCTTTCAGATACGGCGGGATTTCCAGCATGGGGCCAGAGCGGGTTTATTAGTTCTTCTCAGGGATGGGAAGGAGGTGTGGACAGGGAGGGATGGCACACACGCCACATCCCTTCTGTCTTCCTGAATGTAACGTTTCATTGATTGTAAGTTGCATTGTGATGTTATGTACCACCGAGAGAGACAAAGCACAGCCGTACATAGATTTTCAGACACCATGATCATAAGACGCACTGTGGTTTCAGAAGGTTTTGGAATGGGTGAAATGTGCTTTCCTGATGATGGATCTGATTATAAAATCCTTAGCTTTTTGCCAAAGTTGTGGAGATGTGCATTTGGAGGCCCAGACGTTTCTGTCATACAGTGCCCTTCACATGACCTTCCAGTTGCTAAAAATAAGATGTACTTTGCCTCTCTGTGCGTAGGGAGAGGGGACTAGAATCCCTATATAGTATGTGTCATATCACGTTTTTTATGTATGGCTCTCAAATGCTCACGTTCAACATATTTTCACTCAGCCTAATATAAAGATTTTACTTTTTTAATTGGTGGCCAAGTTTCATGTAATTCTTAATGTTAAAAAAGGTAAGATTGGTACTTTTGATATTTTTTTCCCCTTGAGTACAGAACATTCATTGTTCGTTTCACTCTTGGGAAGCCACGGTCATGACGTCTCCATCAGGGTCATCAAGGAGGAACTTGAGGGGCTGTGTCCTTGGTTCAGGCATCTGGAAGAAAGAAACTTGGTTTTCTCCCTTCAGAGGGCTTACCAGTACTAAATTCAGGGAGTCTTTTCATTTTGATCTGTAATGCTTGGGGTCACTTGCTAGAAAACCCCAGGTGTAGGCAGAATTTTCTTGTTGCTAGCTAATTTTGTAACTGGAAATTTAAGTTCTGGCTTCTCATTGGCTTTGATATATGCACATATTTATCCTAGAGTAATTGAAGTTTACTGAGGTCCCACCTAAATTATTCCTGATTCAGGCAGAAGGAATCTGGCTACAGATGCAAGAGAACATTTAACTGCCATATCAAGTGTGACCGTGGTCCATGCTGCCCAGCTCTGTGTTCCTTCTTGAGAGGAGCTGAGCACTTCCATACCTTCTTTGGGACTGTGCCCACATGTTGTTCCCATAGAAATGATTGTCACAGCACGCCATTGCCTGGACTCCCATCTGTGATCTCACTTGGCCCTCCCAGTGACTTGTGCATTGAGCCATTTGAACATGGTGATCCCTGCTGGTTGGCTGACGACCCCAAGTCTCATCAGGAAGGCAGGCGCCTTCCCTGAAACCAGAGAGCTTTGAAAGGGCCACAGCCTGAGCTTTATCCCTGACCTCTCCTTCTCTCCCTTTGGAGTTTGAGGAGATCCAAAGATCTCCTCAACGCTTTATTATTTTTATTTATTTATTTTTTTAAAGATCTTATTCATTTATTTGGCAGAGAACACAAGTAGGTAGAGAGGCAGACAGAGAGAGAGGGGGAAGCAGGCTCCATGCTGTGCAGAGCGCCTGATGCGGGGCTCCATCCCAGGACCCTGAGATCATGACCTGAGCCGAAGGCAGAGGCTTTAACTCACTGAGCCACCCAGGCGCCCCCAAGCCACAACAGTTTAAATAATCCTGTTTAATGGCGTTGGCTGAGGATCATCTCAGGTGATGCAGGCTTACTTTTGTCTTTGTCTAGGTTTCTTTGGCCACAAGGAAGAGATTCATTTGAGTTCACATAAACGAAAGGGGGGCATTTATTGGGTGTTTATGGAACCAGTGCAGGGGGAATAGAGCCAGGCCTTCCTAAAATGCCAGTGCCAAAAACCAGAGCGCTATCAGGAACCAGAGCGACTCCTCTGCCAGGAGGACAGACCCATGGTTCCTTGTCCCTGCGGCTTCACATGTCTCCATCAGGCCTTCCATCGCAGGCGGGTGGAGACAGTGCCCTGGGTGTAGGGCAGCCCCATAGCCTCTGACTATATCACTCAGCTTAGGTGAACAGTGAGGGCCGCGCACAGCCCTTCAGTTCCAGTCTCCAGGAGGGAATCTGGAGTCCACTGGTTTTTCTGGTCTAATGACTGTCTCCTTGGATATGGGCCGCTCTTAGAGGGAGAGGTCCCGTGGGCCTGGTCCAGAGGCTGCCTCTGCAAGGTCACCCCCTCAGATCCCGTCTGTACCTTCCCCTGCTTGACTCTGAAAGTTGGAAGGTTGCTCTTCTGAAGTGGCCCTTACCTGCTTTGAAGCTGGGGATCCTTTCCTCACTGGTGCTCGTGTCATCGTAGGGATGGGAGGTGGTGGTTTGCCAGGGCATCTGTTATGGGAATGTGAGTTTTTGTCTTCCACTTCCTTGTCCTGACCGCACCACAAGGAGTCCATTCAGATGTAGGGAGATCAATCCAAGTCCCTCACAGGAGCGGGGTATGTCGTAGGACTAACAGGGAGCCGCAGGAACGGCCAGCACTTGTCCGCAGAGCAGGTGTCTGTGACGCCGTGGGACCTAAACAAGGTGGGGTCGTTGTGGCGGTGGAAACGGGAGCAGGTCTTCTGCCTTTTCACGTGTGAGGGTGAAATTGCACCGTTAGCTCCACAGCAGTGCAGCGTGGTAGTGAAGTCCTTGAGCTCCTTCTGAGGCCCGGCTGAACTCCGCCTCGACCGCTTCCTCCCTCGGGGTCAAACGCCTTTGTGTCTTCTCATCCACAAGATGGGCTGAACCGCAGCGGCTGCCTGCACGGCCTTTGGTCCGAATGCCTCGTCTTCCTAATGCTCTGTTCTGTCCTGGAAGCAGCTCGTCAGTGCTACGAGTGAGCGTAAGGCATCTTAATAGCAGATTTCATTTGTGGTTTGGAGGATGAGTTGACCCACATCTAAATCCTTCTTGATTTAATCGTCTTTGCTGTCCTGTTTGATCTTGTAAATATTAATTTCGTCTGGTTGTATGTGTGGTTTTCAATGGTCCCAAGGTTAATTACTGTATTTTGTTTATGAAGTACTCGTAGAAGGGTAGGCACATGGTGGAGACCTTACAGGAGCTCAGTCCCAGTTGTGGCCTGCAGACTTGCAGTGAGACTTCGGCATCGGTAAGAAAATAATTTCCAGCTCCTTACAGATTTGGTTTACGACATTCCTGCTGGAGTCTTCTATTTCAAGAAATATTTAGGACATAACGATTTTGTACTATTTGCTATTTGTTGACAGAACTGAGGAATACCTAACCTTGTCTCCCGAGAATGCTCAGGGGGAGTCCTAGTATGGTCATTTGGGAACTGTTTCTTGAGGGCCTACTGTGTGCAAGGCTGCATGGGCCCCCCTCTGGGGACCCTGCCTTCCCAAGCTTCCAGGACAGGGACTGATGAGCTGGGATATAGACTCTTGGCAGAAAGTCATAATCACCTGGCAGGCACAGAGGGCTCTGAAGGCCTTACGGCGGTGACCACTGTGGTGAGTATACCCTAAAGACTAGGAGAGGGGTGTTGACCTGCCCCAGAAAGATGTCTGTGCTTTTCATGGGCAGACACGGAGGGCTGGGAAGAAGAGAATCTCCCATGCTAGGTAGAGAGGACAGTTTGAGCAAGTGTGAAAAAATGAAAATCATAAACCTGGACTTTCTAAACTTTCCAGTCTTAAAACAAATTAGACTCCTGTGCTACCGTCTCTTGATCTGTGTGTGTGTGGTTGTTGGCCATATTCCCGTATCATTTTTACTTCCGGTTACTTGGTATTTTTTTAAACAGATGAACTTTTTTCTTCATCCATTTGCTTTGAAAAGGAATCTTTGTGGCTTATTCAATTATTATATCTGTGTTTTCTGATAGACATCATAATACATAGGTGTTAAAGTGAAATGCCACATTCACCTGGGAATGATGCCGGGGTGCCCAGGTAGGCACCAGCGATACACCTCTCACACTGTGGTCAGCTCTGTGTTCGGCTAAAGAGACTTGGCTTTTTCGCCTGGAACATAAGGTGTGCAAAGAGAACAGTAGGAGAGGCAGAGCGGTACTAGCAGGAATATTGTACGGGAGTTACAAACCTGCGTTCTGGAAGTTCGGCCTGGTTTCACTGCCTGCTTCGGTCGTTTCCTGGCTGTGTGGTTTCAGGCATGTTGCTTAATGTCTCTGTGCCTCAGTTTTCACATGTGAATGGAGCTAATAATAGTGCCTGGGTCATTGTGAGGGTTGACCCAATACCTATCAGTTACTCCCTATAGGATTTGACACACAGTAAGCACTCGCGACAGTGTCCTTGTGCGTGTGTGCGTGTGTGCGTGTGTGCACATGTGTGTGTTTTCAGAGGGAGGCCTTTTCTCCGGATACCTGCACACGCCTCTCTCCTGCTCTCTCTCCGCCTCTGCTGTCCCCTTTCCCTCTCCCACTGCTCCCTCCTCTCTCCCGCACCCCTCCCTTCGGATCTCTGGGGCTTGCCCTGAAGAAACGCCTACCGCCCTCCCCATTCCTTTCTTTCCCCTCACCGCGTTTTCCTCTACAGCCAAGCTTTCAGACTTCTGGGCAACCTTTTCATGCAGTCATGAAGGGACATACTTATAAACCTTGAACAGAGCAGTAATTTCAGTTGACCCAGAGTATGGTGTGGGGAGCGTCTCACTGCCCTTAGTTTGATTGGGCTTTGTTAGAGATTTTTTCTTCCTCTCTGTGTATTTAAGTGTAGCCTTTGAAATGCTTCTTCTACAAAGAGTTACTGGGCTTTATTCCTTATAGCCATTATATACTTCAAAAACATACATACTGCATCACTATGGGATAGCCACGGTGCTGAATTAATCTTTTATTATTAAACCTCAAAATAGGGACTGTTTGCAGATTAAATGTCAGCTCCTCTCCAAGATGTTTTGTTTTTGCTTGTGAAGCAGAAGTTTGTAGACAAATAGCTGACCGCTTGTAAAGGAAATGTAAAAGAGTAAGATTGTCTTAAGGTGACTGCTCGGAGAGCCGTCAATCTGGGTACTTGCTGACGCTCTGGCCTCCCTCCCTGCTCGGAAGAGCTGCGTGCAGCTTGTCCCCGCCGTGCCAAAGCGAGTGCGTGGGCTGCATGGGATTAGTCAGAAAGTGAGTGGCAGCCGTCTTACTTCTCCTGTTGCCCGTTTTCCTGGACCACAGTTTGTTTTGACCATCTTTTGTACAGTTGATCATAATCTGAATGTCCTCGTCATAGTTAAGACAGCAAGGGAAGGGGCCTGCTCTGATGCCTTAGTCTCCTCCACTGGAACTCTTCAGGTCGTGGTGTGGCATGTGACCTGCTCTTTCTCTGGCACTTAGAGCACTTCTTGCCAGTGGAATGTTCTGTGGTGATGGACGCGTCTCATTTCTGGGTTTTTCCATGTGGTAGCCATTAGTTACGTGTAACTAGTGAGCACTTGAAATGGGGCTAGTGTAAATGAGGAACTGACTTTTAAGTTTTATTAAATTTTAATTAAATTCAAATTATAGGGGCATCTGGGTGGTTCAGTGGGTTAAGTGTCTGCCTTTGGCTTAGCTCATGATCTTGGGGCCCTGGGATCGGCCTGCATCAGGCTCCCTGCTGAGGGGGAGTCTGCTTTCCCTCTACCTCTGCCTGCCACTCCCCCCTGCTTGTGTGCTCGCGCGAGCATGTACTCTCTGTCTCTCAAATAAATGAATAAAATCTTTACAAAAAACTTTTTAAATTAAAAAGTCACACGTGGGTAGCCACTGTATTGGGTGACACGGATCCTGAGGCTGGAAGGCCCCTTGAGCTATACAGATCAGTGCTGCCCCCTCATTTATTTAACTGTACATATTTCCAAGTCCTGATGTCTGGCTCAGGGATGTGGGCAGCGGGTAGGACCGGTCTTTGAAAAGTATTGGCTATAAAGATGGGATCAGGCAGAAAGCGGACCCTCAGCAAAATGAATCCGTCTCTGGCCAAGACAAGCGTTCTTTTTTCCCCAACGTTATCAGATTTCACAATAAAGTACATGTGGCATTTGGGTTAATCCTTCCAGAATCCACGTACCAGCTAGCTATAGTTCTAGTCCTTCCTTTCATGCTCGAGAAAGCTTGCTGAAATGCAGGTGAATGGTGTTACAGCCATAGCCTTGCATCTGATCCAGTTTATCGGGAAGTAATTGGCAGCGTCACGTGCTGTAGCTGGTCTGGGGAGCACACTGTTCGGGTGCACCTCACAACTGGTTAGAGACGCTACTGTCTTGACACTTGAGAAGGGATTCGCTGCTTGGAGTATTTGCAGCAGTGTGTGTGTGTGGGGGGGTGGTGGGTATTTATGTGTGTGTGTGTGTGTGTGTGTGTGTGTGTCGAGCCTGGGGTCACCCGGACAAGTTCTGGTTGAGAAACATTGGAGCCGCTGCTGAGTTTTTTCAGTCATCCATCCAGTATTAGCGAGTGCCTACCATATGCTCCGATGCTGGAAATACAGTCATAAAAAAATGTCTCAAGGTCATTGCTCTTATGGAGCTTACAGTCTGGCAGAGGAGACAAATAGAAATATATAAATAAAATCGGGCAGTAATAAGTGCTTTAGAGGGAAAATAGCACAGGATGAAAGGCTGGAGAGATGGGCAGGGCTCCTTCGGATGGGGCGGGGGCTGGGCCTGCGTGAGGAGCAGAGGCTCGCAGGCAGTGGAGGCCAGCCTGCTGCTGTCTGGGGCGGGGGGTGGGGGGCTTCCCGGGGGCTTCCCTCCAGAGGAAGCAGCAAGAAATCCAGCCTTGGAAGCTTCCAAGCATTGTGCTACAGTTGTTGCTGTTAGTATCTTTCATTGTCAAAAAAGATACCCTACATCTGTAATTTATGTTGATTTCCTAGTATTCTTTTCCCAGTGAATGTAGGAGGGCCTGGACCCTGTCTCTGAAGGTGACTTCCCATGTTGGACATTGTCAGCCAAATACGTCAGCGTCTCCAGTGGTGATCCCACTGGCAACTGCCCTCAAGCCTGGCATCCAGACCCCGGCCCACCCTGACTGCCTCTCATCTCCCTTCGGATGCCTCCCATGCATCTTCCTTTAGATGGTTCAACTTTCTGTCCTTGGAACATACCTTGTACTTTACAGATTTCCCTTTTGCTGATGTCATGCCTCTTCCAAAACACCATATTCTCTCCTCTCCCTCCCAGGTCCTCCCTGTCCCTGAAGGTCCCCTGCTCTCACTTCTTCTGGGATGTTTCCCATATCACCTTGTTGTGACCAGAACTCGTTTCCTGTTTTGTAATGAAGAGCCATTTATAGTATAAATAATGCCCTAATGTTTGTTAAGTTGGTAATATATATGATCAGCCCATTCCGCAGTCTAGGGGACAATTTATTTCTCCAGTCTTGGGCTTGAACTCAAGGGCTCTTTATGGTATTAGGTTTAAGAAAAAGGAATACCTTTATTTTAGGATCATACAAAGTGTGTGTGTATGTGTATACACACAAATATATCTCCCAATTCTGGATTCTTTTAAAGAAATTTTACCTCTTTTTGTTCTTTTTGGATCTCCTCCATTTCTTTCTGGCAGGGTTTTCCATTTGCTACTTTTACTGAGGATGGAGTGTGTGGTTAGGGTAACGTGGGGCTCTGGGAACTAATGTTGCTGAGAGTTGGTGGACCAGAGAGGACTCGAGGGGCTGCAGAGTGCCTGAAATGCTTTGTTTCTTTCTCAGCCCTACCTGAGTGTCAGAGCCTGTCCCAATCCAAGCACTCTAAGATCCCACGTGTGTTCCCAGTTAGGCCCACCCAGCACTCTGCCAGACCTTCAACCACATCTTACCGATTTGTCACCGAGAACTGGGAGGAGCTAAGCAGCATGGGCGGGTGACCTTCCGGCTCCTTGCAGGACGCCTGCCCCCCCCCCCCCCCCCGCAGTCTGGAATCACGAGCTTGCCATTGCTCTTCTGCCTCCAGATGCAAGCACATGTGTACAGAACCTCGTCTCAGGAATATTGAAGTTTTTCCTTGATTTTTCCCACAGTCTGCAGAGCCTGATTTAGGGCCGCATCAGGATTAAGTAAGATTACCAGCATCTTCTCTCCATCTCTCTTGTGTATCTTGTATGAATGTGTCCTAATAACTATTGATATCAAGTTCATCCCTCCAGAAGCCAAGACCGACCTTTGGTGTCCTGCTGAGGTTGCAGTTTTATGATGTGTTTTTCTTGCAAGTAAAATCAATTGAGATAAATCTCGGTAACTTTTCCTGTGCAGTGAGGTGGTTGGGCCCTGCTGCTGTGGTGGGCTCCTCCCTCTACAGGGCACACTCCGGTGTCCCCAGCAAGTTTGTTTCACCCAAATTGATTGGTCGATCCACTACTCTTAAAGGTCATGCTTAATCACATTTCAGGAAGATTGAAGAAGACACCCCATCGCCCGGGTGCCATAGTTGACTTTGTGCTCTCCTTCGGCACTGTTTGCTTGTAACAGCACAGCTCTAATTTACTAGGCGGCTACCCTAGTGCTTAAAGGGCAGAAACCCAGGGTGCATTTTTTATCCTGAAAATTAGTCACAGCTACTCTGCCATGGCTTAGAATTGGTCTGTTTTGTTCACGGAAATCCTAACGTGCACGGATGACACCCCAGTGTGCTTCCAAAGCCCTGCTCTCCGCCCCATTCGCGGGGTGTCGGATGAAGGACAGGCCGTGGCGGCAGAATGGGTTGGCTCCTCCGTGTGGTTGATGAGCCAGGCTGACGGGTCCAGAGGGCTTCTGCTGTTGGCCTTTCATGTGAAGCCCGGTACTATAGAACAGATGGAGGGGAAGGGGCCTCCTTGACAGTTTGTGGGGGTGGGGACCTTTAAGTTATGGGGAATCAAAAGAACAGTTTAGTTATTAGTGGTGTTCTGTGTGACAGCTTGACGTTCTGTAATTGTCCACAGAGACCAAGCTACTTTGGAATGGTGTTCTTGCAAATGTGTCATATTAATTTTTTTTTTTTCCTAATAAGGAGGACTGGTCTGATTTGAATAGTTCTGCAAAATTTCACATTATTTATGAACTGTCAGCAGTGGGAATGTTTTCCCTTGCCATAGTAGTTGACTGGAGGACTAGAAACAAGAGCGACTGAGATTCTTGCATTCAGGAAACCTTTTTTTTTTCATTCTTGGGAGGAAAATTTGGGTTGGAAAGTTAGTGTCTAGAGAGAGAATGTTGAGAATGTCTGCAAGATAGGATTTTTTTTTTGCATTTTTGCACGTGTGTGGGAAGCAGTTAATTATTGTTTTCAAAGTAATGTGTGCTCATTATCCCAATCTGTAAAACAGAGAAACAGAAGAAAAAAGTCATCTGTAATCCTTCTACTTTGAGTTTAGCTCTGTTAAACACTTTAATATTCTTTCCTTCTGCTCGTTTTTTTGAGATAAATGTTTCTGTGTTTCACTTTATTGTGTTTATTTTTCATATATGATAAAAACTACCCCCTTCTCATTTCTCATTATATCTTAGTAATTTTTTATGATATTATATGCTAATATATAGTATTCAGAAAATTTAAATTTGAAAAATGTATAATGTTCTACCATAGTTTCCTATACCATTTCCCTGTTAGGTTGGATATTTAGTTTAGCACTGTTACAAATATTGATGGAATAAACGTCTTTGTGCACAACGTCTCATCTTTGTTTAGGAGAACTTTAGAAAGTTCTTAGAGGACATAATGTGGCCCTTGGAGGATAGAGTCCCAGAAATACAATTATTGGGTAAAAGGGTATGGAATTTTTTGTTCTTCAGGATTGGGATAAACTTGGTTATAAAGCCATAAATCATCAGTTGAACCACTACAAACGTGGAGTAAGGGGTGTGTGTGTGTGTGTGTGTGTGTGTATGCTCATTCTTTACTTATAAAAATTCCGTTTGGTTCTCTGTATCTTCTGTTTACTTGCTGAGACTGTTTTTCTATTATTCATTTCAAGAATGTTTGCCCTTACTTGTTGGAGCATTTTTATATTCGTCATTTAACGTCTTTGTCAGAAAATTCCAATGTCTCATATATACACAATAGAATATTACCCAGACATCAAAAAATATGAAATCTTGCCATTTGCAACAATGTTGATGAGCCTAGAGGATATTATGCTAAATGAAGTACGATTTCACTCATGAGTGGATTTTAAGAAACAAAACGAGCCTAGGGGAAGAGATGAAAAATAAAACGAGAAGAAATCAGAGAGGGAGACAAACCATAAGAGCCTCTTAATCATGAGAAACAAGCTGAGGGTTACTGGAGGGGCAGTTGGGGTAACTGGGTGATGGGCATTAAGGAAGGCAGGGGCTGCAGTGAGCGCTGGGTGTTCTGTGCACCTGAAGAATTACTGAACTCTACCTCCAAAACTAATAATACACTATATATTAATTAATTGAATTTAAATAAATTAAAAAAGAAAATTCCAATATCTCTGGCATCTCGTAGTGCTATCTTTACCTATGTGTATTGAGATTTTCCTTGTCATTTATATGCCAAGTGATTTTGGATTTTATTTTAGACATTTTAATAGTATCTTCGGAAGTTGTTTAAATTCTTCTGGGAATATGGATTTGGGGGTGGGGGAGGGAATGTGGACATTCTTGCTTTAGGAGGCAGTTGGCCCTTGTTGGGTTTGGGTTGCAAGTCCAGATCCACCGTCTGTGGGTGGTGGTTTCAGTGTCAGTTTTATTTTCAGAGATTTTATGCAGCTCTTTGGTCTGTCTCATGTGTGTCCCTCAGAGTCTGTGACTTGGTGTTCATCTGTCCTGTAGTTCAGTTGTTAGAGTCTGTTTTGTGCTCCCTAGGGTCAAATCCATGCTGGTAGAACTTAGGGAGGAAGACAGGCGTTCATAAACAACTTTATGAGTTTGCTTCCCCAAGTACTTCTTCTGCAGTCTGTCTTATAATTTCTGATTCTTTAGGTCTCTCCTTTCTGGTTCTTGCCAAAAAACTGGGGCTTTATTTGCCCTTCTTCACTATGAGATTCTCCCTGTTCCGTTTGGGACAAAGGAATAGGAGGGTAGAGAGAATGAAAATCTCGAGATTTTAGGTCCTGTTAGCTGCTGATGCTGTTGTCACCACCGCTGCTTTGATGGCTGAGGGGCTGGGACATAAGAAAATGGAAAAAAGACAAAGCCAACACTTGATTTTGCATACTTTCTCTGAACTAGGTGACCCTTTCCCACTCCTTGAGCTGGAACTAGAGAACTGTTCCTGGAGCATCAACCTTTGCACTGATGTAGCTTCCAGTTTGGGGCAGCATTTGCATCCAGCCTGAGGATCGTGGTTGATAAACTCATCGCTGGCTCCGTGGTACTTCGAATTCTGGTCTTCTTCCTTGACTCACCTGTTGCTAATTACTCCTCAGAATCCTCCAGTAACTGCTCCACGCATTCCAGCCAGTTCGATAGCTGCAGTCAGTGGGGAGCAGGGAGGAGGGAGCTTGGTCTTTCCTACCTTGGACATGGAATGAGGGATGGGTTTTGTTTTTTTTTTTAACGACCCTTGGTATGTATTACCAGATTGCTTTCCAAAATGACTATTTCGAAATGACAGCTTACAGTCCGTAGCAATATTAATTGGTCTATTTCAGTGCACTTTCATGAGCGTTGGAAAAAATTGTCAAAATAAAACAAGAATACTCCCATCTGTATTTAGTTGAGACGTGAACCATAGCAGCTTACTGTGTTAGTTTGTTTCCTTAATTGGTATTGAGGTTGAACTTCCACCTTTATATTTATAACATAGATGTGCTGCTTTTCTTCTCTTCATTTGTCACTTCTGATCCATTGTCTTTTAAGTTGCTAAATTTAGACATAGAAATTTATTTTTATCAGAATCAGGTTTGGTTGTAAATAACATGGTCCTCTCCAAATAATTCCAGGGCAATATGGGAGTTCCATATTGCCAGGGACTAAGGTTCCATTTATCTTGTTGCTTTGCTGTGCATGGTTTTCATTCCCAAGTTGCCCAGTGTGGCTGCTGGAGCGCCAGCTGCCTCATCCTCACCCCCAGCAGCAACCTAGAAGAAAGAGTGAAGAAGAAGAGCGAGTGCATGAGTTTTAAGAATCTTCCTGGAACCTGCCAGAACATTTTGCTTACATCTTATTGGCCAGAACTGAGGTACTTGACTGCACTAATACGCTACAAGTATTGGTGAGAAATGCAGTCTTTTGGTTGGACAGCATTGGGTCCTGCTTAAAAACTTGGCTTTCAGTCACTGAGAAAGTAAAGGAGATTGGATGTTGACAGGCAGTTAGAAATGGCTGCCACGGTATTGGTTTTCTTGGAATTATGAGATAAATCTGTTGTAAAGCAAGCAAACGAACACAGAAGTCTGGAAAGTGAAAAATGAATAGTTGGGGTGGGACTCCCTCCCCCTCCCTCTGTGCCTCAGAGAGGACTGCTTCACAGCTTGGCGCGTGGTCCTTTAGGAGCTTTGTGTGGACGAGTGCTTCTGTGAGATTGCGGGAAACAGATGCGGGATCCTACCTGAACGTACCAGCTCACCGTTGCCTTTCGTTCAGTAACTGAGAAGTCATGGTCGGTATGCCAGAGCTCCGGGCTCCGTGCTGGGGTGTGCTGCGGAGCGCGCGTCCTCGGCTCTGTCCTAGACAGGGCGCCAGCTTGTTTCACACTTAAGTATGCTTCACGGAGTATTCCCGAACAAACGTCTTGGCATATTTTGTACAAATATTTTTCATTGTTGCTCTTTGAAACTATTAATATTAAGCCTTTTTTGGTTTGCAGATCTCTTCCTAATTTGTTGTTTGCCTTAGATTTTGTTCTGTATATTTTTTTAACATAGCAATTTTTTTCTTTTTGTCTGCCCATTTTTTTTTTAACATAGCAATTTTTTAAGTTGGTTTAGTAAAATCTGTTGGTCCTTTCCTTTTTGTCTTTTGTCCCTTTAAACTAAGAAAGTAGCTGTGAGATGTTCACATCTTTTCCCTGCCTTTTTTTTTTTTTTTTAAGATTTTATTTATTTATTTGACAGAGATCACAAGTAGGCAGGGAGGTAGGCAGGGAGAGAGAGAGAGAGAGAGGAGGAAGCAGGCTCCCTGCTGAGCAGAGAGCCCGATGTGGGGCTCCATCCTAGGACCCTGGGATCACGACCTGAGCCTAAGGCAGAAGCCTTAACCCACTGAACCACCCAGGTGCCCCTTCCCTGCCATTCTTGTCTGTGACTTTTTGTCATACTTTTCACTGGAATTGATGTAAATTTAATTCTGGTGGATACTGAGAGGTAATATTCGGAATCAAGCTTTTTCCCTGTTTTTAATGCCTTTCCACTGAATTAAATAATTTTATTTTTGCCTTGTTAATGATATACTTCTCATTAAGTGAAAACCAACTGGAAGTGAAAAAAATGAAGTGAGGGTCTTCATTTGATTCCGTTCTACAGGTAATTTTCCAACCGTGGGACTTGTGGGTAAAATAAATGTGCCCTGTTTTTGATCATTTAAGCAGATACAGGACTGTCCTTCAGATGTGAGGTCAGCAGATCCAACTGCAAAGCAGATAATTAGAAACAAAGTTAGCTTGCGGACTGAAAATTGTGGCGCAGTGGGCAGTCAGGCTGCCAGAAGCATGGGTGGGGAGAGGTGAAGCCTGTGTGCTCCTCCACATCCTCCCATTACCCCTCGCCCTTGGGCAGGCCTAGGTGCCCCCTCTCCTCCCCCCCCAGCTTCCCCCACTCCTCTCCCCTGCTGGGCATTTCTGATGAAAGACCACCGAGAAAGGTGGTGGTGAGAAGTAAGAAGAATGCGTCTAGAAAGTGTTGATGGAGTTCGTTGACAAGACACAAGATGTCACACACGGCGCAGGGTGCGCTGTGTGCACCGTGCTTCCCGAGCCTAGAAGCAGCTCTGCAGCGAGCGGATTGCTGTCCCTGTTTCACCGAGGACAGACTGAACCTGGGGAGTCTGTGACCACCGCAAGTCTTTAGGTTTTGCCCGATTCCAGACCTCAGACTGTGCTCACCTTCCCTTCTCCTCCGTCTGCCCCGTCTTCTCCTCCGTCTGTCCCGTCCACCTCTTGTCCTCTCCCTTTTGCTTTTCCTTCCCATTGTCTCATTGCCTTTTCTGAATTACTTTAAAAATTGCATTTTTATTTTTATTTTATTTTTTTAAAGATTTTCTTTTTTATTTGAGAGAGAGGGAGAGCATGAGAGGAGAGAGGTCAGTGGCAGAAGCAGACTCCCTGCCGAGTAGGGAGCCCGATGCGGGACTCGATCTCACGACTCCAGGATTACGACCGGAGCCGAAGGCAGTTGCTTAACCAACCGAGCCACCCAGGTACCCTAAAAATTGCATTTTTAATTATGAAAGATAGGGTACCTGTTGAAATTTGGAAAATATAGCGAATATAAGGGAGAAAAGAACTCTTCTGGTTGACACCCTTGACCCCCCAGTGGGCGTGACCACCACTTTCCTCGCTTCTTGTCAGCGCTGGCTGTCAGCCTGGAAAATCTTCAGCATGTTCCGGACAAGAGATGATGTTTGCGCGTCTTCATTTGCCTGTCGCTACTTCATGTTTTGCCCTTTCTGATTGCGTGTGTGGTCACTTGTCCTTATCGGCACACATGCTCTGGCTGCCCTGCTGTCCAGTGTCGGGTCTCTTGCCTGGAGAGTCTTTGTCCTGACTTATATAAATACGTTCCTGACCATTGGCATTCCTTTTTTTTTTTTTTTTTAAAGATTTTATCCATTTATTTGACAGAGAGACAGAGATCACAAGCAGGCAGAGAGGCAGGCAGCGAGAGAGGGGGAAGCAGGCTCCCTGCTGAGCAGAGAACCTGATTCGGGGCTTGATCCCAGGATCCTGAGATCATGACCTGAGCCGAAGGCAGAGGCTTTAACCCGCTGAGCCTCCCAGGCACCCTGGCATTCCTTTTTATATCGGTTAACTTCCATTCTAATGAAAGTCATTTCTTCCAGTTTACTTTTTTCCGATAGCATATGTTTTCATCTGCTCTTCACTATGAAGAAATCAGTTTTTTTCCTTCTATTTTTTTTTTTTAAATTATGAAGTATTTCACATATAAGAAATGAGTCTATTTATATATGAAATAGGGATGCGGGAAGTATATAACTAATAATAAAGCATACACCGGCGTACCCACCCCTAGCTCAAGCAGCAGAGCAGGGGCACTTGTGAGCCCCCGCTCGCTAAACCCTTCTCCCCCAGGTCCTCCAGAGTAGCCATCATCCAGGATTCTCAGCGGTGTGTGCATTCTTTCCGGAAGGTAGACATTTTTATTCTTTTTTTTTTTTTTTTTTAAATCTTAACATGGTAGATGGGAAAATTGAGCCTCAAAAGGTTAAATGATTCACCCCAGGTCTGGCAGTAAAAGTAACTGTGATAGTAGCAGCTAAATCTGGGGCTTCTCCTATGACTTATTTTTTCTTTCTCTTCTGAAGCACTCCACTACCTCTCCAGTCTGATGCTGGAGTTTTCCTTGTCCCCCTGCCCACCTAAATTTGACCGCACAGATTTCTGAAGAGTAAATTCAGGCTGTTTGGAAGTAGTCCTTTTATTACTGAGAGTTTTTACGTTTGCCTGCTTCAGAAGTTATTAGAAAACGTCCTTTGCCCCTCCAGAAGGAAACTGGTGGTCTGTGGAATGTCTGTTGACCTCCCTAATTCGTTTCGGTGTCGAGTTGGCCAGGGTGGTGTTCACCTGATTCACGGGGACACGAGCACTCCCTTCGTACAGCGCCACGGTGCCAATAAATCACCATGTCTTGAAAGATACCTCGCTAGCCTTTCAGAAAATCAAATGCTGGGCATTTTCCACTGGACTTAGTCCAGTTTTGGTTAATTTTTCCAGCTCACGTCAATATTCGGTCAAGGTGTGCATTGCAGGTGGATCGTACTAGATCCGACCCGTCTAGCTGGACTGCCAGCTGCCGCAGCCCGCTCGCGGATCAAGAGTCCGGCTTCGGAAGTGCGTCGCCTCATTGGGGTTTGGCTTCAGCGACGCCTCAGAGCCAGTGTGGAGCGTGGCCACTAGACTCTGGGTCCTGGTGGAGTGGACTGAAGGCCTCTTCCATCCTGAAGGCCACTGGGCACGGCGGTGCCCCCGTTCCTCGCGCAGTCTCTGGAGACACAGCTTCCTTGCTTTCCAACCCCTAGCTGTGTGAGCTTGGACAAGGGGCCCCACCTCTCTGAATTCTGGTTTCTCTGCTGTAAAACATTAGTACACATGCTCTCGGGCATCAGGAGTTTAAGCAAGGTGTAGGATAGGTATAAATGGGAGGGTTTAGTGCAGCCCACGTCTCAGTGGCTGGCATTAGAATGCACTAGGAACTGTCACTGCCAGTAGGGATTGCTGTTGCCCCAACGGTCACCATTGTGTAGAGGAAGACACGGAGGCCCAGATCTGTGGCCACTCAGGGGCTGAGCAGAGACAGGAACCCTGGTCTCCGAGCCCCCCACGTGCAAGGCTCTGTCCACCCCGCCACCTGCCTTCCTGCACACATCTCTCCATCATGGACTTGTCACCTTCTCTGGCTCTCAGCAGTGCAGCTTCTTGCCTCCTCTCTTGAGCCGGCAGATCCTAACAACAGATGGTGCTGTTTTGAATTAAAACAATTTAACTCAAGATCCATCAACTGCCAACATCAAACACCCTTAAAAGAAGGAAAGAAACTCATTATCAAGAGTATTTAAGCAAAGTAGGTATTTAATCTAACTTAATCATTTGCATTCTTGAGAAGAAGAAAGTCAGTGGCAGCTGCCACCATAGGCCAGACCCCATGAATGTGCTTTGCACATGGTGGCTTCAGACAGAATTTTCCCCCTTTCTTCTCTGCCACACAGTACTAATTTGGACTTCGGTCCCAAGTTTTGAAGCCACACTGAATATTTAAAAATTGTAAAGCATAATCTTTTTTTTGGTCTGCAAATCCTGTGGCTGCACAGTTTTCAGTAGCAGGGGTTAGCTCTCAACGAGAGCTTTGTCCGAGGCGTGCGAGCCCCGAAGGCCGGCCGACTGCTGTGGGGCTGTGGCGCAGGCCTGGCCAGGAGGCTCCAGAGGCGCTCTGGGGCAGGACAGTCCCTTCTGCACAGAGCCCAGTTCCCTAAGGCAGATGCCCGTGCATACAACCTTATTCTTTCCAAAGCTCAGAGTCCACAGGATGGCTCCTTGTGGCCAGATCACAGAGCGGAGAGGGAAAGACAGTGGGTGTGAGCGCCGTGGAGACATGCACACGCAGTAGCAGCATCCGTGTCCCTTAGTGCCTCTTGAGCCTGGGCTCCTGCTGCCTGGGCTCCCTGTGGGCGACTCCTCCCTTCCACCCTTGGCGCTGCTGGGTTAGGCCCTGACTGGTGCCCTTGAGCTGTTGGCCGCCCTCTTTTGACCTGCCTTTGTGCTTTCGTTCTCTCCTACTCTGCCCCTCTTTTCCTACTGCACTCGCTTGCTTCTGGTCCTCCCGTTCATTCGCCACTGCCCATGGCTGGGTCTTTTTTTTTTTTTTTTTTAAATTTATTTTTTTTTAATTTATTTATTTGATAGAGAGATCACAAGTAGGCAGAGAGGCAGGCAGAGAGAGAGAGAGAGAGGAGGAAGCAGGCTCCCTGCTGAGCAGAGAGCCCGATGCGGGACTCGATCCCAGGACCCTGAGATCATGACCTGAGCTGAAGGCAGCGGCTTAACCCACTGAGCCACCCAGGTGCCCTGGGTCTTGAGTCTCATGCCCAACAGATTATGAGCAGTGGCCCGGTGTCCTGCCCCTCACTCTCTGGAGCAAGCCTGCTGGCGCTTCCCTCTGTCCCCACATCCCAGAACGAGGCAGAGGGCTAAGGTAAGCATCCGTCGTCTCGAGCTCAGCCCAACGGGGAGCATAAAGCGGCCGTGGGGGTTGCCGGGCAAGGGCCGCAGCTGGTGCAGGCCTGCGCGTGTGCCAGGGAGTGCCCGTGCAGCACGTGCAGGGAAGGAAGCAGTCCGCTGAGCAAGTGTGACGCTTTGCCACTTTTAACCCTTCCTGGGACCCTCGTGCCCTTGATCCAGAGTCAAGCCGGGACTGGTGCAAGGTCTGGGAGTCGGTGAGCTCCCCCGTCTCTTCCCGTCAAGGTAGGGCTGAAAGGGAACATGCTGTCTCGCTGTTTGCCCCATGCTGCTTTTGCCCAGTGTATGGATTTCAAACCCTATTTATAGCTTTCTCGTGACATTTGCCTGGGCGAGCTGCCGTCGGGTGACACCTCCTGGGAGAGCCCGAGGGCCAGCCCTACCCCTCTGCGTCCTAGGACAGACGCAGGCTTGATGACCGGCTCCTCTCCAATCACCTGCCACGCGGCCTCACGCCGATTCAGTTTAAGCCATTCTCCCACAGGGAAATAAAGCAAAAAGGTGATGGCGCTTGCTTTTTCATGTTTTAATAATTCATTTCCCCGCCGCAGGGAAGAGAAGGAGGCCCCAGCGGCTTGAAAGGCCCAGGTTTGCTTAGTGTCAATGGGCCCACGTGTGGGGACTGGCACTGAGCACAACAAGACGAAGTCTCACAAGTCAATCTGTTTGTGTCTGACGGTGTTTTGAGAAGTGATGTGTAAGTGCTTGGTACTGGTGTGGAAGTATGGGTGGAATTTATCACATCATAGAACGTGTGTGAGGGACAATAGAGGTTGTCTATTTTCTGTTTAGCAAAATGTCCTACTTCTTTATCGATACTTTTCCTCCTATGTGGTCTTATAAAACAGAACAAGAAAAAAACAAAGAACCCTGAAATTTCAGAGCTGGAGAGGCTAGAGAGGCCAGCAAGGTCCATCTTTTAAAAAGGAGGGACTGGGCCACCCGGGTGGCTCATTCGGTTGAGCATGCCTTGGGCTGGGGTCATGCTCTCCGGGTCCTGGGATCGAGCCCTGCATCAGGCTCCCTGCTCAGTGGGGAGTCTACTTCCCTCTCTCTCTCTCAAATAAATAAATAAAATCTTAAAAAAAAAGAAAGGGAGGGAGCTATAGTCACAGAGGTGAAGGGTGACTTCCTGAGAGCTCTTGGAGGCCGGATCCAGTCTAGTGGGCCTTTGTCCCCAGGCCCCACCCTGACATGGCACATGGCGGCTGCTGGGGCGTGATTCTTGTGCGAGGAACACACGCCTCCTGGCTCCTCTTCCTCAGCCGCCGCTCTCCCCGTGGGCTTGCTTGAAGTAGGGCTCTCCCTCCTAAAGTATATGCAGTGTGGCCTTTGACATTAGATAGCCCAGACGAGGATTCGGCTCCCTGTCCAGGCCGCCCCCGCCCCACCCCGGTGGGAACCTGTCTCATTTTCTTCCATTGGTACGGTGGCGCGGAGCCAGTGGGAGGATTGCTCTGAGGCACCGGATAATGACAGTGGCCCGTGTTTACTGAGCACTTGCCCTGTGCCAGGCACTGTGCTAGGTGTCGTGCATGAATTAGCACACCTGATCTCCCCACCGCCCTGCGGTGTGTGTACAATGATTATTGTTCCTTTTCTAGAGGGAAGGAGACGGGGGAGCCGGGAGCTTATGTTCTACAACGAGGCGATGGGGAACAGGCCCACGAGCCGTACGCTTCCCCTTCCCAGAGCTCTCCTGGCTCTCAGCAAAGTGCCTGACACAGTGCACGCACGCGGTACACGGCCGGCGGGATGATAAAGTGACAACATTCGAACATTCAATCTAATTGTTCCCCTCGTGTTCCTACTTTGCTCTCAAGCTTGGAAAGTTCTTCCCCATCTAGAAATCATTAACCATTTATTCCGTGGAGAGTTTCTTTGTTCTGTGGTGTTCCTTGCAATTTAGAAATCCAAGTCGAAAGCACTAGGACCAAAAGAATAGCATTTAGTTACACCCGACGCCATTGTTAAATGCTGCTCTTGGTCTGGGCCTGCCTGGCCGCGTGGGCTGTCTCTGCTTCTGCAGTCCATTCTGGACCAGCCGTCAGAGCCCGATAGCCAGGAAGGTCAGGTGATGTTCCTCTGGTTAACGCCGTGCGGTCGCTCCCGCGAGTGAGAGCGCGCGAGCCCGCGGAGCCCGCGGCGCCGTCGGCACCAGCCCTGATGCGCCCGCCGCCGTGCCCCGCCGTGCCCCGCCGCGGCTCCTCTCCCCTTTGTTCTCCTGGCCCCGGCCGCAGCCTCCTTGCCGATTCTAAACCATGCGAGGTGGCTGCAGCTCCCCTCAGGGCCTCAGAGCCGGCCGTTCTCCCGCCAGACACCCCAGTCCAGATCCTCGCTCTCAGCTCTCTGCTCAGCCCTCACCCTCTCAGGCGCCAGGTGCGCCATTTGCAGCACCTCCCCCAGGCCCCGACTGTGCGCATTTTAAACACGAACGCGTGTCATCTTCTGACATACATATATTTTAGGTATGTTGGAAAAGAGCTTCTGGTTTGCCTGGCTTCCTCTGCTAGGAGGTGTTCTTTGTGTATTTCGTGGATGTTTCCCAAGTGCTTAGACGGCGCGGGGCACATTTCAGGGGGCGGCCCGTAAGTAGTTGTTGAATGAAGGGACGCATGAGTGAATGAAGGATAAAAGCGTAGCTTTGGTGAAGCCACTTTCTCTTTGGGCCTTTGTTTTTTCTTTTAAATCAAATAGCAGCTTGTGCTGGGTGAGCCGCCTATTCTCTCAACTGTAACTGCTATTGATTCTTTGCATTTTACTTGTGTTGATGGGGCCCTCATTGCTCCTCACCCCGTCCAGGGCGGGCAGGATTTAGCTAGTGTTGAGGAGGCAGGTGGCACGTCTTTGCAGGCTCTGGAAACCTGCATTCTCATCTCATTTCCGGGAAGGGAACATGCTCTGTGTCAGCCAAAGCGTGTGCATAGGAAACACGCCACTTCTGCCGGGACTGCAACCCCTGGGTGGTGGCGGGGCGGGGGAGAGGGGGAGGCGAGGCGCCCTGCCTCTTCTGCCTTTTTTCATTTCGTGATGTTCCCCAGAGACTCTTTGCCAGGCCGTTCTCACCTCCCCACACCGGCGCGGCAGCTCCAGCTTGCTCTCAGTGCCACCAAAGCCGGTGCGAGCCCGTGGTTGCCGCCGATGTGTTTGCATATCACACAGCCATCTGTTCTCCGTGCCAGCCAAGCTTGAGATTTTGAAATAGGAATTACCAACCACTCCATGGATTTCAATTGCTTGCTGTTTGTTTTGTATGCCAATAACTAGGCTTTCAACTGCTAGAGCCACTGTTTTAAAAGCCTAGCTCACTGGTGTTTCGTGCCGGCGCCTTGGGCTACACGAGGTGGTTGGTATGTAGGTACCTAACTGAACCGTGAGCTGGAAGAGCTTCTTGCCCCGCTGTGACAGCTCATGCGCTCGTTCCAGCAGGTGATGCTGAATCAAAAAGTCGTTTCAGAAGGTTACCAGTAAATGGTGACCCTAGGTATAGTGAGCCTATAAAATAAGATCGCACTCACTTCACATTTGCTTACATGCGTTGTAACTTGAGCTGACCATTCGCCATGGTAAGTGGAGGACCGTGTATGATGGTAAGGGGCGTGCTTGTGGCCAGACAGGGTCTGTTATTACTACCAGCCTTTGTTGCGTGCTAAGCTTATTCCTGGCGCTGTGATGAAACGCTTCACACACGCTCCCTTCTTTCACTGTCTTTAACATGCCAGCCTGTCTTGCCTCTGCTTTTTCACATGCTCCTCCTCCTGCTGGAAATGTCCTTCTGGCGTAGGCTTTTAGCACCTGTGCCTTTCCTTTGAGGCATTTGTGGCAAAGGTCATTCACTTGTAGTTTAGGGGGTTATCTGTTTAAATTCTCTCTCTGTTTCCAGGCTGTAAGTGTCCCAAGGTTGTCCCTGGCACCTGGCTCTGGAGCTGGGAATAGAGTCGCTGCTGTTGCTGCAGTGCCAGACGTGCTCGAGTTCGCACCGACAGGCCCGTGAAGCGGTTGCACATAGTGTCCGACAGATGAGCAGGCTGGGGTAAAGAGGGGAGGCGCTGGCCCATCATCACCCTGGCAGTCAGTGGCAGAGCCAGGATTCAAACCCAGAACTCTTTCCGCGTTCTCTCTCAGTAAGCGGGCTGCTAGCTGGCGGACTCGGTCATGACGAGTACAGTTAAAACACAGTAGCATAGAAACTGAAAGACCCACATTCTGAGTGCACCCCAAATGCTTAGGAGAATGAAGTGCTCCTGTTTATTAAATGTTAGAGAAAATTTTTGTTCTCTAGCTCTTTTCAGATGTTTCCAAAATGTCTCTCTTTCTGCTTTAAAGCATCCAGCTCATGAACATAATTTTGTCCCTCCACCCCCTGGCCCCCCTCTGGGGAGCCTGCAGGTCTTTGAGAGCCTTTTCTCAGGATGTCAGCTCCCGCTGAGTTGGACTAGGAGGGTGGGCCGCGCAGCCCCTGACTGAGGACCCACGTTGCAGCTTGCCTTACTGCCTCTCTGGCCAGGTCTGGGGACAGTACGCTAGTTGACTTCTGGCCAGCTGAAGCTTTGGCCTGGTTGTTGCCCACATGTGAAGAGAAGGCTTCTGCCCCTGCCCCATTCAGGCTTTTCTGGGAACCAATGCGACCATCCGTTCCCCTTTGGAGGGGCGCTAATGGTCTGGGTGTCACAGAGCTTCCCCTGGTGAGGTTTGGCCGTGATCTTAACGGTTCTCTTAAACTCATTATCTTGCAAATACTTCAGGCTTTCAGACAAGTGATGGGTATAGCACAGTGAGCTCTATACGTTTTGCCTAGATGCACCACATGTGCCCCACAGTTGGTGTCGTGCAGATTAGCAGTCTTCAAGTTTGGCTGAAGCTTGGAGGATAAGTAGGCCGCGTCCCGACCCTTCATTTCTGAGCTGGAGGGCACCCTCATCCCTGGCCACAGTGCGGTCACTGTGTGTGCTCTTTTGAAAGGCCATTGTTCCATGCTCGTTACCCTCAACACTTTCTTTTCTGAGCAGCTGGTTAGAGTCTACTCTATGGGTGTATCATGACCAATTCGCCATAGAGGGAATTTAGGTGCTTTCTGGTTTATTCTGGTTTATTATTACGAACAGTGCTACACCAAACACCCTAGTATGTAAGTATTTGCCCAGATACATGGTCAAATTTTAGAGTGAGAATTGCTGGGACGCCTGGGTGGCTCAGTCAGTTGGGCGTCTGCCTTCGGCTCGGGTCATGAGCCTGACATCCTGGGATCAAGTCCCGAGTCGGGCTCCTTGCTTGGTAGAGGGGGCCTGCTTCTCCCTCTCCCACACCCGCACTTGCGCTTGCTCTCTCGCTGTCTCTCTTCCTGTCAAATAAATAAATAAATAATCTTAAAAAAAAAAAAAAAGAGAGAGAGAGATATGCTGGCCCAGGAACAGCTGCCTTTTCCGTTTTGGCCGATAGTGGGCTTGCCTTCAGGGTAGATGCGGCAGTGCACCTGCCCCACCAGCAGAGACCAAGTGCCTCGTGCTCTATAGTACGAGCTTCTAGGCCTCCGCTTGTCCCGCACTGATCAGAAGCAGAGAACCAAATGCTGGAGGCCGTGTGTGACTGGGAAGGGTCAGAAGGATCTCTCCTTCTGTGGAATGAATTTTGGCAAACTGAACTGGAGAGACAGGAGGTCCAGGCTTAGGACCCACCACAGTTAGCCATTGTGTGAAAACCATGAGGCCAGAGGCCTGCTCGCCCACCTTTATGCGCCCAAAGGAACCAAAGCAGTCATGAGCGGAGGCTCCGCCTCTGAGGTTTGGGCCATGGAGGTGTGCTGGTCTTGGCTCAGGTGGTGCCTTCTCAGAGAGGCCTTCCTTGACCACCCCGTTGAATATTGCTGCCCCTCCACGCCATCTGCTTCCCTCCTGCGTGTTTCTCCATCCGTACTCTTCTGACGTAATCACCTGCATGTTTTACTTCCGCCTTTGGTTGCTCACCTTTCCCATCCCCCTCTGGAATGTTCTCTGCAAAGGGGTGGGAGTTTCTGTTTTGCCGGTTGCTTGTTTCCAGTGTTGCCCTTAGAGCAGTGCCAGGCATATTAGATTCACCGTATATATTTATTATTACTTATTACTATCATTCATGAGGGACTAAATGGAATTCTCTTGGGCAGGGCTGTGCAGCTTCGTAATGAAACTTACAGTCTGGGCTCCTTGGGATCCGAGATCAGCTGTTTGACCGGGCAGGTGACTTCACTTCTCTCAGCTTCTCTCCTTAAGGGTGCACGGGGCTTCATTTCCCCTTCGTTGTGTCGTGAAGGTGAAGAGCCTGGTGCACGGGGACACTGAGGGGCTGTTCTCACTGTTTGTGAAGTTATCTAGACACGGAGTCTTGCTTCATCTTTTCAGCTCACATGTTCTCATTTGAGGTACGTGTGTATGTCTGTGCACGTGTGTGCGTGCACTCTGGCGGGTTATTATGCTGTACACCAGTTAGGCTGCTCTCACAGGTCGTTTTAAGAGCTGAATTCTCAGCACCAACGGTCCCTGCTTTTTACAAGCGATAGTTTGATGGTTTATAATAAACACGCACACGTAACATCCTCCTGCCTTGGGCCTCTTTCTCACCGACTGTGTTCCTAGGCAGACAGGAGAAGGGTGCGAGCCACAGTGAGTGCCTCATTAGGTGCTCCGCCTGAATCCGCCGTGTGCGGGAGGAGGAACCAGCCATCCCTAAGGTGACTGGGACAGGAGAGGTGACAAGGAGGGCGTGCCGTTAAGTGTCTTTACGGTAACATGACAAGAGCCCAAGCTGTCATTTGGAGATTCAGTGCTCATCCCGTGCTCATTTTTAGGCACGTTTCAGACCTGGAAGCGAGGTGCACCTTGTGCTGCTTCTGCAGACCTCTCTAGAGAACGTCTCTCAAGTTGCACCCTCGGACAGAGCACTGTGATGGCGTCAAAGGAAAGGGCAGGCTTTGTCAGGAAACCAGCTCTTGGGGGAGTGAGAACCAGAGTTTGTTTTACTGTTCTAATCAGAATAGGTGACCTCAGTGACCTAAAGTCCTTGAGTCTGATGCTTTTTGATGAATTTATCATGTTGATTTGTCCATGTGTACTTTCAGACTCCCTGTTCCCTTCTACCTGGTATCTAATAAAGGTGATCACTTGTTTTCTATTTCGCATGTGTTTATATTTATGAGAGCGAATGATATGTTATGCCTTTGGGGAAGAAGGGAAAAATACCTCCTGATTCTTGAGCTAGGGAGGGGCTGGGCAGGAAGTCACATTCTTTATTCCTGTATATTTAATAAAGATTGCGGTGGCACTCACGGTTCCACGTCTATTCATACAGGGCTGTGCGTCGGCCTTGTGTTGCTGCTTCGGAGATTGGCGCTGTTATATTATTAATAGTGCTGATCACACACGCCTTGCATTTAATGTAGAACATAAGAGGCTCACCTAGCATGAATGAAAAATCTCAAATTGAAAGTGTGGATGCCATAAAATTTTTAAAGAATGGAATGTGTTATGGTTGAACTTCCGAAATAAAAATAGTGTATTTTTAATGGCCAAGTTATGAACGTCCTTGGGTTCTTGAGGAGGGAGGGAAGTTGGTGGGGAAGGAAGGAAGGTGTCTTCCTCTCGCTTTTCTGCCGGCTGGGATCCAGAGCCTTAGGCAGAGCACTACGGATCTGAGCTCTACTGACATGAGGAGGAAATAGGAAAGAGCTTAGGAAGGCCGCCGTTCCATTATTAACTCATCTGGTTACGCCAGCGATGGCAGAGCTCTCAGAACAGTTGGGGATTTATATACACAAATGTATGTGCTGAAATGCCACGCTCTGATGACATTCGACGGAGGGTAACCTTTGATGATGAATTTTTTTGCCCTTTTTAGGGGAGTGGAAGGGGAGGTGGGTGGTACTTCATAAGACTCTAAATTTACCCAAGTTTTTTCAAATTTAAATTTTCTTAGAAAAAATGTCAAATGATTGTAGATCCAAAAATGCCTTTGTTGGCATTTTAAGGGTGCTTTTTGAGCCCAGTATGGTGCGCAAGTGAAAAGGGAAGCGATCTCTTTTCATGGAGATAGGATATTGAATTTGAAGGCCCGGACCAAACAATGTCCCAGGAGTCTTCATGATTTATATATTGTATGTGATCTTTTCTTAAACATTGTTAACCTGCGCCCTTTACAGACAATGCTGGGTCAGAAAATGTCAGGGGAACTTTGGATTGCTTTCCTAAGCGTGTGAAGAAAATTATTGTCCTCGAAATCCAGAGGCTCTGATGGGCATTCTTAATAGAGTGACATGTTTAGAGAGACACACACCATGAGGAGACTGCTTTTGGCTGGTGGGGAATGAATGATATTTGAGGGATCGTCCACTTCTAGTCTGGATCGGTTGTGAGGAAGAAGAAAATGTGTTCTTGTTGCTACCTGTCAGCCTGCTGGAGACGCCTATTGCATTTGTTGGAAAGGCGAATTCTCAAAGCAGGAAGCCTTTTGAAAGGCTTCTTCACACTCAGACAGTTGATCACAGACTAGAAAGAAGGCTCAGCGTGGGGTGCAGTGCCAGTCTGTTCCCCGGAGGAGACTGGCCTCCCCGCGAGGCTTAGGGACAGGACCTGCGAGGCCAGGAGGGAGACGGGGTGGAAAAGGGCCGTCTCTGAGAGACAGAGGGGAAGCCGGAGAACCGACCACAGTGATGGGGGGCAGCGCCCCTCCTGGGGGAGCTCTGCCTCCGGAGACCTGTCCGCTCTGCCAGGAGTTCAGCTCTGCAGCTGAGAACTTGTTCTGGACCAAATGCTATTTGCATAGGTGAAAATGAAAAAGTGTCGTCTTCTTCATCTTCTCGTCTAGGTCATTAAAAAAAAGGATTTAAGTGAAAATGAGAAGGAAGACAGTTCCTTGGCAGAGCCAGAAGCGGTGTAACTATTTTCAACCCCTGTGTTTTGAAACAACATTGGTTACTTCGGCTCAGCTCTTTCAGAAAGTAGGAAAAAATCAAATGTGTGGGCTTGATAGGTGGTTTTGCCAAATTTACAGTCCAAAGTTGAATTCAGAGTGCCACATCAAAAAGTAAACTTTTTTGAAAAGTTTACTTTCTTGGTAAACACCAAACAAGAACCTATAAAAAGGAGCCTAAAAACCATGATTCTGTTTCATGAGGCATGGTTGGTCTCTCACTCCCTCGCATGCCTCTAGAATCTTTCCCTTGTCTTCCATTTCTCAAGGTGGTTGCCATGTTGTTCTTGGTCTGAATTTGAAGCAGGGGGTGGGTGGGCGCTGGGGGGCAGGGGTGGGTCCTTCAGGCTCAGGGTGGGCGAGCACAGCCGGAGGGAAGGCTACTCTGGCGGGCGGCCCCGGCTCAGGACCTCGCCCAACGCTTCCAGCTTCTGATGGCAGCACTTTCCACACCTCATTATTTCTACAACCTGAGTGAATCTGCAAATTAATTGATGTGTGGGAGGGCAGGCATCTGCTATTGTAAAACCTTTAACTGTCGCAGTAAAACTTGTAATAAAATTAAGTGTTACTCTAGGAAACTAATAGTCCCCAGGCAGTGACATACATTTTGTAGTGTGGAGGGGCTCACGTTTTCAGGACCTGCTTAACTTGGAGGCTCTATTTTATCCCCCAGTATGATTTTTATGTTCATCAAAGGAATACAAAAAGATGAGTAAGTAATCCTATAAGACCGAGAACATAAGCATTAGCCCACCGTTCCACATGCCATTCCCTGGGGGGAAGCTCCTTACAACTCTTTGTAGCTCTTACTTTGGATGCTTGCTGACGTTGTTCTAAATAAGTAGCTTGGGCTGCTATTTTAGACGTTATCTATGCACCCCAGCATGGAAGATAGTGATTTAACTCTCATATCCCACCTTCTGTCCATCAGTTTGCTTTAACTGATACTCAGTTTTTATCAGATTATGAGTCCACAGTGCTCGCAGCTGAGCCCCGTAGTGTACTAGGATTGTCTTTCCTTTTTTGCGAGGGCTTGGGTTGGGGCGCTGGCTTGCTGTTCAAAGTGTAGACTTTCCGCCTGATTTGTGGTTTGTGGCTGTCCGTGAGCCCCGAGCCTCTCTAGGTCAGCCTCTCCTGAGCGTACCCCTCCTGACTTCTGATGGGAGCAGCCATTTGGCTGTTTAGAAGAGACTTGGCCAATCGACCTGTTTCATTCCCGCCCCACACGGACCGTCCACCGGACGGGGTGCCTGTGCATGCTTGGCCTTTGGGGATTCTGCATTCCAGTTCGGCTGTTTTTTTGCTGACTTCTTCGACCCTCCTGCCACCCCTTCCCCCTGCTGGTTGAGTTTTCAGCATCCTTCTCTCTGCTGAGCTAGTGCTGGCCCATTGGCTTCTTGTCTTCTGAAACAGGGTCAGCCTCTTCCTGCTCCTGTCTCCTCCCTGCTTGCTTTGTCGTTGTGGGCCGACACCCCATGTTTATTCCTTTGCTGTCATTTTAGTGGTTTGGGGAGGGAGTGAGGGTGAACATGACTTCATTCTACCATGTTCCACATGAAGACCTCTGACTCCTGTCTTATTTTATTCTATTTTTATTTTTTAAAAAGATTTTATTTATTTGTCAGAGAGAGTGCAGGAGCACGCGTGTGAGCACACAGGCGGGGGAGCGCTGGCAGAGGGAGAAGCAGGCTGTGCTGAGCAAGGAGTCCAGTGTGGGACTCGATTCCAGGACCCTGGGATCATGACCTGAGCCAAAGGCAGATGCTTAACTGACTCAGCCACCCAGGTGTCCCTGGCTCCTGTTCTATATACATTTTTGCTTTACTTTGATAACATCGTAACGTATTTTTAAAAAGTACTTTTTGATGTAATGGGCTTGTATTTTCCAGGAAGGTCTCCTTTTCATGGTATGATTCTAAGAAATTTGTGCAGACATTTGCACATTGCTGGCTTGAAATAGAGTAATGTGTCTCTTGGTCCCTAGTATGCTTTCTAAGAAGATCCATCTGATGCTAATATTTCATTATGTAGCAGGAGGGAGAAATGATAAAATGCCGAGTTCTTGAGAAGAAAAGACTGACCTTTTTTTCCCTCTTTTACGTACAAGCTGGCTTTGAAACCTCTTTCTCAGCGGAGCTCTCTTGTTATTACGGCTGTTAGCAGTTAGCTTTTCTGGAGTGTATGGTTGAGGGCGGGAGGACCTGGTGGGAGATGGCAGTGTTAAAAGCTGAACTTTTCAAAGAAGCAGCCACTCCGTTAGAATCAGAGCCATTATCCTTGTGCTGGGACAGGAGAGAGCCCGACAGTGATGCTGCCCCGGCAAGGAGGGCGGGTGACTCTGGAGCCAGTGCAGACCCCCTACTTCTGGGAGCAGTGGTAAGTGGCTGACCAGATGCTCACCAGCCTTGTGTCTCTTGAGCAGATGCACAGTGTTACAGATAGAACGTTCGTGTCCCCCCCCAAATTTCCTTCATCGAAGTCCCTAACCCAGTGTGATTGTATCAGGAGGTGGGGGTCTTTGGGAGGTAATTAGGTTAGCTGAGGTCTTGAGGGTAAGTCTCCCATAATAAGATTAGTGTCCTTGCAAGAAGAGGAAGAGAAACCAGCGCTCTTTCTGGGGGCCTGCGAAGAGCAGGTCATGTGGGCACACAGTGAGGTGGTGGCCATGTGAAGGCAGCGGGAGAGCCCTTACCGAGAATCTGCCCGCGCCCGGATCTCGGACTTCCAGAAGTGTGAGAAAGAAATGTTTGTTGAGTCAGGCACGTGGACAGTCCAGTATTTTGTTCTAGCAACCTGAGCTGATGAAGGGAGACAGGTAAAGCCTTGTCACATCTCTTCCTGTCCTTGAAAACTAGGACCTAAGCCACGGATTTAAGTGTTCTGCCTTTAAGAGAGCCTCGTATTTTCTGTGTAGGAAATGCAGCCCATTGGAATCTGCCTCTCTTGGCCTCTGTGTCCCCTTCCGCAGCGGTGCACACAGGCAAGCCTGTGTACCTTGACCTGCAGCCTTCGGACCAACCCTCCCCATCTTCTTTTCTTTCTTTTTTTTCTCCTTTTGCAAGGCTAATGCAGAATGCAGCTCACAAGCCTGTTTCATACCTTATTAAAACATCATTTCCCCTGCCTTGTTCCAGATTTCTGTGCTTAATCATAGAAAGGCAGCTTGTTCAAATATACATTATTCTTGTTTGGAAAACTCTGTTGGCTTGTCTTCCTTCCCACAACCCTCCATGTTTTGTAGCCCTGTTCTTATTAAATATCATAATTTGCTCATTGGAGAGTTATTTGTAAACTTAATTAACTCTCTGTCAGTGTTTGAGTTAATTTTCTCCCTTTAATTTCTACCTCCCTGGTCCTGGTTTTTTCCCAACTCTGGCCTGTGTCTGTTAAAGACTTGGTAAATAGTTTTGAAATGCCAGTTGGTGATATATGGGCCTCTTTAACACTTCTTTGATTTATGTGCAGTGCTGTGGAAAAAGGCAAAGAAAGCAAATTATATGGCGAAAAATGTTGCCAATCTTCACTTTTTTACTCTTAGTTTTAAAAAGTACACTTATCAATCAAACCTGATGGATTTTCTTTTTTATAAAGATTGAAAATTTAACTGTTTGCAGACTCCTGCACTGCATGTTCTGTATTTGCCTAATCAGGGGTAGCCGAATGCTAGAACAGGGCACCAGCATTCTAAAGCTCCCTCCGAGTCTGCTGTTTGTCCCTGGGCTGCCCTTCCCACCGCTCTTCAACGATATGCGCGTGGAACAGCCAGGTCTCCCATGGGAGTTGCAGAGATGGGGGCCTCTTGAGCAGTGGAAGCACACCGCCTCCGTGTCGCAAACCCCAGTCTGTGTGGTGTCCCGACGAGGGCTGCGGCCTCGCATTAGCCAGCTGTGACCTGCCTGAGGCTTCCCTCTGTACTGTGTTCTTGCTGGTTCCCCGGCGGAGAAGACTTGCAGAATCAATCAGTGAGTCACAGGCATTTCCAGGATTGTACTGTGACTCTAAGACGCGTACGGAGTGCGTTCATGCTGCCGGCCTTGCTTCTTCCGGTGCTGATTCCAGGGTGCCTGGGCAGAGGTGCAGATCCCGCCGCTCTGAGGCCGGAGCCTGCGATCTGTGTTTTTGGCCAGCTTGCTACAGATGGTTCTGATGCAGATGATCTCTGGCTGTGCTTTGAAAAATGACTTGAAGGCTGTAGTGCCCTTTGATTGTACCACTCCCTGCTTAGAACCTTCAGCGACACCTCTCCCCCAGGAGTCTACCAAATAAAGTCCACAGAAGATGTGAAAAATTCATACCATTTGGGAGTAATATGGATTTTTAATTCGTTTAGGCAGGGCGTCTGGGTCTGGCTGTGAACAGGGCCCGCAGTGCCTGCAGGCGTTGTCCGAATGCTTTCTTATTTATTCAGCAAGTAATTATTTACAATTCGGTGCCAAGCACCGTTCTAGGTGTTGGAGCTGTAATAGTGACTAAGGTAGCCACGGCCTGTGTCCTAATGGAGCGGTTACGTTCTGGTGTGGGATGGGGGTAGGAGTGGCCGTGAGGCTGGGGAGATACACACTAAACAAAGAAAAGGACAATATGTGTAAAACGCGTGCTCAGGTTTCCTACTATGATTAAGATAAAACACCACGGTGTGCGAGCGAGAGCTCGGAGGCTCCGGTCGTTGAGAGGGCCAGAGAAGGCTCTGTGAGAAGGGGAAAGGGCAGGTTGAGACGTGCACGAGAAGTCAGGCACCCAAAGACCAGGGAAGAGAGTGTGAAGAGTGTCCCGGGTAGAGAGGACAGTGAGTGAAAGGGGCCCTAAGACAGGAGTGAGCGTGGGTGTTCTCGGAAAGGAAGCTGGCCGGAGTGGCGGCGGCAGCGGAATTCCGGTGAGGTGGGCTGTCTCGCTCTGTTGCCCTGTGTCCCTGGAGACTGGCTGTGGCCACTTAGATCAGAGATGGGTGCCTAAGTCAGAGGCCGCCAGCAGTTTTGAAATACAGGCTGGCACGGGCGCTGTGCCCAGTACCCTGCGTTCTGCCGCACAGCACGGGTCCCCAGCTCCTGTTCCAGAGCTCTTGGGATCAGAATGTATTTTGGATTTTAGAATATTTTGGATTACTGAAAGGCACTATGGTTCATATACCACATTTTACATTAATTTCTCCAGCAGGGTCTGGGGCAGTACCCTATAATCAAATACTGTGTAGCAAAATGTTAGACTTTTCACACTAAGTGAGATAAATTAAGATTTACATAGACTCCCATCAGTTCACGTCAGTTTTTGCTGTCACAGGGGTTTTGGTGCCTATGTTGGCGAGAAAGCTTTTGACTTTAAGAACTTGCTATACATTTCTATGCTGAGGGGAGAAATGATGCTCTATACTGGCAGATTCTTGTCCTGTCCTCTCTTTCTCCTGTTTGAGACACCAGCAGGCACTAAGTGTGTGAAAAGGTGTGTACACACGGGTTTGCACACTCACTCATGCAGCAGCAGGCCAAGGCCTGGCCATGAGTGAGGGCGTGTGGAGCGGTGGTCTGCGGTCAGAGTCGGAAGCGGCAGCAAGCAGCCAGGGCCTCAGAAGTCACCAGCGGCAGGGGGAGAAGGACTGGGGACTGTCGGAGCACTTCCTGCTGTCCGGAGGCCTGGCCGTGGACACAGTTCCAGTTTCCTCCACTTCCCATGAGGCCGCACGGCAAACCTTGATGAACTGAGTAGGACTGCTCGTTGCAGCCTCAAAAGGCTGAGCTGGGGAGTAGGGGAGGCAGGAGAACCCTGTCATCTTCCCTCTCAGTGGGGACCTTGTGCAAGATTCAGAATCCAAATTCCTACCGTACTTTGACATTGAGTTCAGATCTCTTCTCATGCTAATTATATATTCATTTGTTTAAAAAATACTTCCTGAGAACAGCTGAAATTCTGGAGTGTCGTATGGCGGAGTAGTGACAGCAGGGACCCTGGAGCCGGGCTGTCTGGATTCCAGTCCTGACCCTGCCTCTTACTGGTGCTGATGAGACTGTTCCGGCTCTCTTGATTCTTACAGTTGAGAAAAAGAGTAAAGATAGATATATGCAAAAAATACTGTAATGTACAGCGATCAGCCCTATAAAAGGTGTTTTAGGAAGGCTTCTGGACTGGCTCGAGCAAGCTTCAGCTCTTCTCAGGTCCCTGCATGCCAGGTCCTTAAGGGAAAGGCAGCCTATTTATTTGAGCATCGTGGATGAAAATAAAACACTGGATATGGCATCGGTTGCCTTTTCTTACATTCTTACCCCTGGTCCCCCAAAAAGCTCCTTCCCACATCTGAGATCTTCTTCTGGATGGATATGGTTGTGGTGGAAGTGTCGTTAACATTCCTTCTTGGCCATTCCCGGCTCGGTGCTGCTGATGCGTCTGGTTGCTTGCTTTGCTCTTGACAGCAGAATTTGGCACGTTTGAATAGGTCCTCAAACATCATGGTCGTAAGTAACTTGCACATCAGAGCAGGGGCTCTAGCCTTCTCGTTCGCTGTCCCTGTACACGCCCCTTCCCCAGATCCACCCCGAAATAGGCCTGGTTTTCGCTGGTCCAGCTCCTCCAAGGTGTTTTGGGGTTTTTTTGGTCAGCAGTGCCTTCCAGCCATTGGCTCGACCACTGTGATGCTCAGTCTGATTGTTAATGCTCAGCATCTCGGCCTGTTAGGCGCCGTACTCAGAGTTAGCCTTTACTGAGTGTGTATTTTGTGCCGTCATTTTGCTCAACACTTTCGTGTATTTAACCCTCACTGAGTGTAGTTTTGCCCCAGTGAAACCACAGGCTGTTTCTAGCGGAATCAGGTAGTAAGTAATGAGTAGCACCATTATCCCCAGTAATAGAAGAGAAAGAACAGAAATTCTGGAAAGTTGAGCAGCTCATCCCCAGCCACACACTTCAGTGCAGGGCCTGCTGGGTTATATCCAGACTGTGGAACTGCGTACCTGCGTTCTTCATTAGATTAACAAGAAGTAGAAGTCATGCCTTGGTCACACTGATCGGTAGAAAACTCGCTCTAACCCGTTATTCATCATAAACCATAAACATAACCACTGTTGGTAAGTATGATTTAGGGTTTTAAAATTCCAAACAAAAAAAATTACAGTCCTATATTTATCGTAGGAAAATTCTGCTGCCACTTAGGCTGACCTCTGCTTTGCCTCTTCTGATACTTCTCCTACTTTCTTCTACTTTCAGTACTTGTAGACTGTCACAGCCAGAACATAAACCAACAAAAACCTTCAGCAGTCCTATAAAGAAGGAGACAAGTCCTGGGAGTCTGGAGAAGAGACTTCGGTCTTCTAGTGCTGAGTACTTTGTGGGTTGTGTTAGAAATACTCTCTAACTTGATGGTTGAATGCACTGAGGTTGAGCCAACTTTCTGGGCATTTGGGTTCATGTGTAGATGAAAAAGAACAGTTTGCACAGTATATTAGAAAGGGCTTCGCAACTACCCCTCTGGGTTGCTTTTCATTTAGAGTGCTTATTGCGTCTCTGCAGGCCTCGTACGGTTGTCCTGGATTGTAGTGAGTTTTACTCAGAGTCGGCCAAGGGGCACCCGCAGTGTGATGGTTCTCCTCCACTGTGTAACAATTGGGTTGGGGTTCCTCCTCTACACAGCTACTCATTCGGAGCAGCCTGTAGGGTGCATTTCCTCCCTGTTTGCTGTCGCACTTACCAGTTTATTATCTGACATGTTTGGGGTGACAGTATTTGATGAAAAGATGATGATTCTACTGTTTTCGGAAAAAAGTCAGTCATTCCGGCATTGTTCGAGAGTTTCTGGGTGTTGTCCCTTGTGACCATCCCACGGATGTGCTGGTCACCGTGCTTCAGGCTTTGGCACGTTTCAGGCGTGCTTCAGCCTCCGACTGCGGCTCCTCCGCCTCGTGCCTCGCGCTCATTTCACTGTGTCCGACACCAGAGTTCTAGATCCTCAAGTCCGTGATCACGTGGCTCCCTATTTCCCTTCTCCTCCCAAGTTTTCTCTGCCCTTTCTCTGTACTACTGTTCCCTCTTCCCTACCTCTCCCTAGTTCATATGCCAGGCGCGCCAGGGCTGGAGGGAAGTCTGACCCGATCCCTCCCCGGTGGACAGCGGAGGAAGCTGGCGCGGGCTGCAGGAGACGGGAAGGAAAGCCGTGCTGGGAGCGAAAACGGCACGTGGGGACGTGGGCAGATGATAGAGTTGCGCTCCAGTTAAACCTGATCTGACTGGAAGGCACAGAGGGACCATCTTTTACGGCCCAAGAGAGAGGTTTGATAAGAATCTAATCATGATCTAATCATAATTTTATATTTATCGGATCAGTCATTTAAAAAAATCATCTTTAGTGGCTTCTTGACTGGAATCCGTGAGTGCCAACTGAGCATTCAGTGTCTGGTTTTGTGATCTGGTGGTTTCCATTTTACTATTTCTCAGTTGAAACCATTCCCCCTCTTTTAGAGGGGGGCAAGGAAGGGAAACACCCGGGGATACGTGTGTTACCTGGGACTATTCAGTCCCCCCCCCCGTGCCCCCCCAATGCTTTGGGAAGAACAAACAAGGTATTTTGGTGTGTCTGTACATGTCCCATGCTCGTCAGGCCTCTGCCCTGCGCTCGGTTCCAGCTGATCGCGTAGACAGCCTCTTCCCCACCCCCTCGCTCACTGCCCCCATTGGAGACTTTTGGTGACTGGGGACGTGCTCCCGCTTCATAAATATATTTAAATTTCACTAGCATTGATTTTTACATTAGGAAGTCAGGTTCAGAACTGCATTTTCTTAAGAGAAATATTTATAACGTCATAGAATTTCAGTGGCAGAGGGTCTTAGACACAGCCCAGCCTCCTCTTTTCGACTTCCGTGCCAGGCCGTGGGTGTGCATTTAGAGACCGGCGTCCAGCCTTTCTGCTGCAAGCATAGAGGTAATTCCGGGATATGTCATTCCTCCCTGCCGCTTCTGTCTTAGTCGTAACAGGGTCAAGCACACATTCTGTGTTTGCTGAGTAGATGGTGGGTAAAGGGGTAATTGTTCTGGGCTGGTTCAAGCTTCGCTGGGAGACAGGACGCGATGACCCATCCGCCATGGACTTTGTCCTCTCGCGGGAGGCCAGGTGAACAAGACGGCACGGCTCCACGTGGCCCTCCCTCTTCAGAGGGCGTGTTCTCACTCACTGTCTCCGTGCTCGATGAACTGTGAGCATTCTCTCGTTGACACGTTGTCTCATTTGCCTGGATCCTGTTTCCAGTTCCTGCCCGCATCGTAAGCGGTCAGGTGAGCCTCCAGCGCGCTCTTCCTTTATGACCCTGTGCGCTGCTGTCTAGGAGCACGCCGGGCAGCAAGGTTGAGGGCCTGGTGTGAAGTGCGAGGGGAGGAGCAGAGACAGGGAGGCACGGATTCCAGGGTGCCCTCGCCCTCGCTCCCTCGTGGCTTTCTTCTGTGTTCTTACTCTCTTCCTTTACCGGGAGCCCCTGGCTGGTGCTTTCCTCCATTTTTAGCCACTTTCACAGCCTGCTTCGTTAGGGACTCCGCTCAGATGGGTGAGTGACATCTCTTGCCACTGGCTGGCATCTCCGAAGTGCGATAGCGCGCACACAGCTGTAGGGTAAACGGCAGTTGCGGGCAGAGGCCTGTTAATAAAGGTGCGAGACCTGGACGCACCAGCAGCACCAATCTAAACGACCCTAAGCGTTACAGAGATTTCAGAAAGTAAAAGGCTGCTACACATCCTCTCTGTTCGCTTCTCTGACATTTTGTGAGGTTGGGACAGTTGAGGGTTCATGCACAGGAGGAAAGAAACCCAAATGGCCTTTGGCATGTAAATGACGCTGCAGTCGGCAGCAGTGCAGCCCTGATGGGTCCTGCTGTCCTAGTAATTGAAAGGCCTGAAACCCTGCTTCCCAGTAGAGGACAAATAGGCAGATAAATTGGAGGCTTCCTTCTTATGGTTTATTGATGCTGTTTTGACCAAGTAAAAAGATCATTTACCCATAAAGGCTCAAATCTAAGGTTGTTTTTCTTTTCTTTTCTTTCTTTTTTTTTAAAAATATTGGCTATTTGAAAGAAGCGTTAGGAGTTAAAAGGAGGAAAGAAGCTAATACCATTATCTAATATTTGGATAAAACCCCAAGCAAAACAATTAGATTTATGGTATTTTTCTGTAGCTGTTTTCCTTGGCACAGATAATAACAGTCAGGCTTGCTTGTTTCTGTGCTCAGAGTTATGTTCAAAAGAAGAATCAGCGCTTTGTCGTAATACGTGTTTTTTTCTCATTAGCTGGAAACAAAATATATTTCAATAATGAGGGACAAAGGTCTTGCAACTCAAAGTGGGGATGAAGCGTTCCTGGTTTTGCACAAACCCTGGTTCTAGGTTAACGGTCTAGGGGAAACGGGGATTGCCTGAGGGTCCCAGTGGCCCGCACCCCCACCCACCCTGCCGCACCCGCGTGTCCCCGCTGTAGAGGCTGTGACTCGATCCCCGTGTCACATTGTCTTGAGATCAGGGGTGTGAGCTTTGGTGTGTTCCATTGCATCTGAGACGGATTTTCAGCACACTCTCGTGCCGACCGGTGCTGGCTGTTTAGGTCGGGGATTTGCAGGGGACGTGATGCTCTGTGGCTGATGTCCGTGCTTATTGCTCTCATGATGTATTACACATGTTCTCAAAGAGAATCCCTGAATAAAAACAGATTATACGTGTGGACTCTCCCATCCAGTAAGAGAATTTATACAAACCTGTTAGGCAGTAGCACCATTGCCCCATCAAAGAACAGTAAGTAGCAGAGATGCCAGGAAGGTTAAATGTGTTATTGCTGAGTCTAGAATTTAGATTTTTGGACAGTATTGAGGTTTCTACAATTTCTTGATTTCTTTTCTCCATGGTTTTTAACCATGAATGATACTAAAGCCCTAAGATGATAGAATTTAGAACTTTCCCATACTCCCTGCTTGAGACATGAGCGGAGTCAGTAGAAGGGAAGAACCTGTGACATCATGGTCCCTAAGAGGGGTCCGAGTGAAGGGAGCAAACAAGTGAGCCGATGTCAGGGATGCCAGCTAATACCGTTCTCCCAGAACACGCTCTCAGTTCCCTGTCTGGGAAGAGGCACCGCGCTCTCCTGCCAGAAGAGGTAGCACATGTCAGGTCCTCCAGGTGGAAAGATGTGGCACACTTAGCCCCCGCCGCCCCACGCCCTCCCTCCTAGAGAAAGGCCAGGGAAATGAATCCTAACGGCTTCCCTCCCCCTTCGGGTGTCTGTCACCTTGGGCCAATGACTTCTCTAAGGCCTGAGTTTCCTCTCCTATAAAATGGGGATGGGAGGTGGGTGGAGGTTGGTGCCCCTAAGCGCCTCCTCTGACATTAGAGTACTATGATTTGAGGTCATAAAGATGCCTTTGCCTGAACTCAAGCCCCTACAGAGGTTTAGACATACTCACTATTTTGGGCAGTTGGAATAAGAGGAAAGAGGGGTTCTTTGTGGTTCTGCGCTGTCAGTGAGCCCCTGCAAAGCAGTGTGTTGCTTCTGTAAGTGCCCAGCCTTAAGAGGACTGTCTGTTGGGGCCATTGTGTTCTCTATATTGGCTACAGTGACAGGCCAGGCCAGGCCGTAGCGTTTCACTGATCTGCCAGTCCACGTACCAGTTGACAAATTCATTAGCTTCTCCTGTATGCAGTGCAATAGCCTGATGCTGTTGTGAATGCAGAGTAATCAATAACAAGGTCTGCACCCTCCAGAAATGTCTCCCCAGGTGGCTAGCTTAGCTTCATTCCTGGACCAAGAAATAACACAAGGCTGCCTTTCCTGGCTGCCAAGTCCCAGTGACGGGCAAAAGCTCTGTGCTCAGAGAAGGGAGACTGGCCTGGAGGGACTGGGGGAGGAGGTGGTGGGGCACTGTGGCCTCTTGAGCTCTTCGTCCCTCCCATGGGCCCCTCGGCTAAGCCAGCCAGAGTTTGTTTAACTTAGTTCTGTCTCACTCCTCACCCAAAGGGTTTAGTTACTGGAGGTACCAGTAAATCTTGCCAGTATTCTTAAAAACTTGCATAAAATTATACATAAATTGATTTTTAAAAATAAAGTGAACTCTGTCTTAAGGTTAGGAGAGTTGTATTTTTGCTTCGTGTTTGTTTGTTTGTTTTCACAACCTCCCTCCCCCAAAAGAAGCATTTGGTGAATCTTGGAAAAGGAGATCATGATTTTCACAGCGGGAAGAATCAACCCTTGCCTGACCTGGCTTAGGAATTTTGAGAATTTTGAATGTCAGGTTTTCTTAAAGCAGGATTCAGGCCATATGGCACAGATAGGATAATCTTGGGAATGGATAGATGCTGTGTACCGCGAACCCCAGGGAGGTTTTAGCAAACATTTCAGCTTTTATGTGCTAGACCAAATTGAATGCCACTGGCTTAATTAGTATATTGAATGTGATGGGTGTGGTGACTCTCCTCTTTGCCCCTCAAACGTCTGTCCGTTACCGGACATTATCCTCTGCTTTGGAGCAGAGAGGAACATTCAGTACAGGGTGGAAGACAGCAGGGCGGGAGCCGACCAGAGGACATTTTGCTCATCCGACTCTCTGAACCCAAGATAGAGGAAAGAAACTTTGCATTTGAATCGTGTTTTTTATAATATTTCAATACTATAATAATTCAATACTTCAATAATATTTCCTTCCAGTATGTGTTGTTATTTGTAATTTGAACCATTAAAGCTAAGTGAATTTAGGCCTCAGAAATTGGGACTTCTTTCAAAGCAGATTCTGTAAAGAATGAGCCTGTTGGGTGCAAAGCGTTGTTGAGCTTATTGTGTGAAATTATGGGGACATCTTTTCATCATTTTATTGTGAAGCCAGATACCCAGGTAACTCCTTTAGAAACCGGAGGAGTGAAGCTTCGGAGCTCGAGGAGAAGATGCAGCGCGTGTTCTGTCGAGAGGGAAGTGAGGTGTTTGTAAGCTCACACAGCCCTTGTTACTGGCTGAGGCCAGTCGCACACCTTCAAAGAGGATGCTGGTTACAGGACTTGTCGGTCTGCCCTGGAGCCTTTATGGTGACCTTATCTTCTAAGCCTTGGCACTTTTGCTGGTTTAATATTATCAGAACAATATACTTTATTAATATTATTATTATTTTTACGATTTTATTTATTTAGGGGCGCCTGGGTGGCTCAGTGAGTTAAACCTCTCCCTTTGGCTCAGGTCATGATCTCAGGGTCCTGGGATCGAGCCCCGCATCAGGCTCTCTGCTCAGCGGGGAGCCTGCTTCCCCCTTCTCTCTGCCTGCCTGCTTCTCTGCCTACTTGTGATTTCTCTTTCTGTCAAATAAGTAAATAAAATCTAAAAAAAAAAAAAGATTTTATTTGAGAGAGAGAAAGAGCGAGCATGAGCGGGGGGCGGGGTAAGGGGGAGAGGGAGAGAAAGAAGCAGACTTCGGCAGCAGATGCTTAACTGTCTGAGCCACCCAGGTGCCCAAACAGTGTTACTTTAAAGAAAATAGCCAACAAATCAAAGTTTTCCAAATTCTGAGAGGTGTTTTGCAGCTCATTATGAGTTGTTGAGATGTTCCAGGTATAGAGGTAATTAGTAGATGTAATTGATTAGAAAGGGCTACAGGGGGACACCTGGGTGGCTCAGTGGGCTAAGCCTCTGCCTTCAGCTCAGGTCATGATCCCAGGATCCTGGGATCGGGCCCCACATGGGGCTCTATGCTCTGCAGGGAGCCTGCTTCCTCCTCTCTCTCTCTCTCTCTCTCTCTCTGCCTGCCTCTCTGCCTGCTTGTGATCTCTGTCTGTCAAGTAAATAGATAAAATCTTAAAAAAAAAAAAAAAAAAAAAGCAAGAAAGGGCTACAGGTTGAGAACTGACCGAAAAGTCCTAGGTCAATCATAGAAAATGGGAAGTTGACCATAATAGCAAAATTGCAGCTGAGAGCAATGCTCTCTAAATCCAAAGAACACTGAAATCACTATTAGCAGGGAATGGCAGTTTACCAGTAAATAATACTCTCCACACCAACATTCCCATTCCCCAACCTTGTGAGGTGGAAGTTGAAAGAATAGATTGTTTTCCTTCTCACTCTCTTTCATTTTATCCTTGCCTAGTCAGTGGAGAAATGATCTTGGATAGAAAAATCGCATTAGAACTTTGATAAGTTGCTTTTTGAAATAGACTTGTTTCCATGCCACAGACATTTGGAACAAAGTATGTTTATTGAAATATATTTTTATAGAAAATATTACAGAACCTGTAATTGAAAACTTATGGCAGCATTTTGGGGAGTGATATGTTCTTAATGTTAATTTGTGGATTTGCTCTGAACTCCCTTCTGCTGTTTTAGAACCATCGGCTGAGTGAACGTTTTCCAAGTCTTTTCAGATCAAAACTGTGTTTCATGGAATGGAGTATTTGGTGCTTAAATAATGTATAAATCTAGTTGGACAGGATCTGCCTGTCAGTTTTATTAACTTTGACCTTTTCTCCCATTATAAAGATGGTTCGGTAAATATTTAATGGGCCCCTTATAGATCTTGACAGTCGGAGCTGTGTTCCTGGAAACTGGGATACGGATACGTATACATGATGTCGCTTAATCATGGTGAGTCAGCGTCGAAGGGCAGGTTTTATTTTTCTGGAAAGAGGAGCCCGTCCCTCTCCGTGTGCTCTTAGAGGTGCAGTGTCTGTTGAAGGTGCCCAAGATGGCAGACATTTTAAAGGCACCCTTTAAAAGACAGCAGCTAGCATGCATTTCTGCTCTTTTGGGTTTTTTTGTTTGAGCAAATGATCAAAATGATGCCAGGTGGGCAAAATCACCCTGCCACTGTGCGCAGTTAGCAGGACTCTTCCACTCAAAGAGTCAGCAGGGTCGGAATGGCTGAGCTTGCATGGATCCTAATAAGATACAAAGAAGAAGGAGAGCCAAAAGGAGAGACGATTCCTTGAGCCAGGAGGGGACCCCTGCCAAGCTGTCTTTCCCTTTAATTCCATAAAGCCCCATGCATATTGCACTCATTGCAAATTCTGTTGGGGAAGATCGAAACCCAAGTAGCTGACATTTTGAAACATTGTCTTTCAAACTTGTCCTGTCCCTTGCTTCCATTGATTTCCCATTTAAGAAATCTGTAGGAGAAAAACAAATTTGAGCAAAATTCATTGGTCTAAGATGAGTTGTTAGAGCCGAATTATGCCCCCCCTCCACCCTGAGACGAGTTCCATTTTTATTATGAATGTGATACATCTTTGTCTTGTGTTGTGCAGCCGTAAGGCTCCCCCAGCAGATCGACCAAGTAAATCAAGAGCCTGTTAAAAAGCAATATGGATGCTCCAAACAGACATTTCAGTCTTACTGGGTTACTGGATATCTTCGTTTTTATGACCACTTTCAAGAAGCAGATCATTTCATTTCGTTCTGTTTTCTTGCTCTCTCTGTTTGTTTGCAGCCCACCGGCTTTAGGTCAGCCATCTGTTTCTCAGAACATCATTACCCTTTGCATGCAGGGCCCGGCCCCTTTGATATGGTGGTCACCAGTTTCATTACCATGAACTGTAATGTAGCTGACTCTGCAAAGGAAATCTATGCCTTGAAAGAGCATTTTGAAAAGAAATTGATTCAGAGCTAAAGAGTGAATTACTATTTGTATGTTTAGTTAATTCTAAATAAATGTTTGAAGGACCTTGCTTAATTTGAGAAGGGAAGAAGAAACATATTGGATGTTATAAATGGTCTCAATCCAGACTCTTAGCTTGGCATTTTCACATTTGAATGTTTTATTTACATCTGTTCACAATTGGGATACCTTTCAAGGATGATTTTATTATCGAGAGATTGATGACAACTCTTAAGATCTAAAATACCAAAGTATGGGATTAAAAAAGGAAGATAGCAGTCACTGTCACATGTCAGATTGGATGTAAGCGCCTCACTTGGCAAAGAGTGAGACTGATGAGTTGTATTTTAAAACAAAGGATCCTGATGGCAGGAGATGGGGGTGGGGAGGGGAGGGAGACTGACTGCATTGGGACCTCGGGGAACTTTCTTTAGGGATGGACATTGTCTCATTGTCTGTACCTTGATTGGGGTGACAGTTTCACAGGTATAGACATTATCCTAACTCATCAAACTGTACACTTACAATGTATGCATTTTATTTTATGTAAATTTTAACTCAATAAGGTGGATTTTTTTTTTTTTTTTTTGGAAGTCCTGTTGGGTTTAGAATTAGGCAGTGTCACTTCTCTTTTCCAAAAGTGAAATGGAGGTCTAGAGAGGTAAAATGATGTGTCCTGAGTGACTTCAGAGCTCAGTGGTTTGTCCAGAACAAAGCAAAGGATGTGGGCCTGGAGCTTACTGAAAGTATTTTGCATCTTTACCGGCACTGTTGTTCCACTTACCTGTACACAGAGTGAGAGGAACTCCTCCATCCTGTATCCATTTGTATGCTTTTTGTTGTAAGATACACTCAGGAGCTTATCCTTACCACCGATACTTGTATCTTCAGCATTGAAGACAGCAGACAGCGAATGTTGGGGCTCACCATGGGTGTGTTTCAGGTTGTGCTCCCAGTTAATGCAGAAGACTCCCAGTTATGTGGTTTTTATTATAAGCAAGAGTTCCCAGAACTAATTTGTCTTTAAGAAGTCCCTGTGGATCTTCTTAGAAAAAATGGCATGGGCTTTGAAAAACCATTTATATAAAGCATATATAAAATAGTAGTGAAAAATAAAGAAGAAAAATTATTCAAGCTCTGCTACTTAGGAATGTGCTGTTAATGTTTCTTTCTTTCTTTCTTTTTTAAAGATTTTATTCTATTTATTAGAGAGAAAGACAGTGCAAGTCGGGGGAGGGGCAGAGAGAGGGAGAGAGAGAATCCCAAGCAGACTTCTCACTGAGTGTGGAGCTGACGTGGGGGCACGGGGGCTTGATCTCACGACCCTGAGATCACGACCTGAGCTGGAACCAAGAATTGGATACTTAACCCACTGGGCCACCCAGGCGCCCCTGTTACGTTTAACGTTTGAGAGACTGTCTTTTTTAAGCATTTCTCTGTTTAGAGTGTACCTGTTTTTGTTTTTTATTCCACAAAATAATGTCATAAATTTCTTTCCATATCTTAACCGAGCTCCTGGTTACTGCTGGGTGTTCAGGAGTTCCCCGGTTCCTCACCATCAGGTAATGCTGTGACGAGCAGCCCTGTCCACTCTTCTCTTCCTGTTTGTCTCAGGAGCTCCTTACAGAGACATTCCTCGAAGCAAAATGTTAGCCGCTGCATTCGCCGTGATTTAAAACATTCTAAGGGGGTAAGACACATCAAGCAGTGATAGTTTCCTACCCCTTGGCCTGCGTTTACCCAACGGTGTTTTTCTTCCCCTTTTGTTCTGTGTGCCCGTGCAGTTGCAGTACCACGCAGGCCTGGCGTCTGGCCTCTTGAATCAGCAGTCCTTGAAGCGCTCGGCTAACCAGATGGGAGTGTCCGCCAAGCGGAGGCCGAAGGCTCAGCCTACTACTCTTGTCTTACCGCCTCAGTGAGTAATGGGTTTGCAACAGTTCTTTCGTCCTGGGTGAACTCTTCTTGGTGCTTGTTTGTGGGGAGTGGAAAGTTGTTTCTTGTGAAATTGCTCTTCCTTTTGCCAGGGTACCTGCTAAGATTAGAAACCCAGCACGCAGGTAAAATCGTTTGCATAGATCCTACGTGAAGCAGTGATTGTGTGATTCCTAATTAACATATTTTGTGTGACTTTCCCACCTAGGATTTCAAGATACCTCATAGTCTTTTCTTCATTTCCTTGTCACACTCCCAGAGCTGGCAGAGCCCAAGTGCGGTTGTCCTTATCTAACCGATGACACAGCTCAGGGGCACGTTTTGAGAAGCTGCAGGCCACTCAGAGAATCTGGGGGAGCTGGGATTCGAGTCATGCTAGGCTCACTCGTTCTCTTAAATGTGCAAAATATGAGCCCTTCTTTATCCTAGTAGAGATAGGAGACACTGTAAGGTTCAGAAACGTCCAACTCAGTGATGGTTTTCACATGTGGGTACCTCCGTGGAGCTCGACCCCGATGAGGCCATGTGGCCATGGCTTCCAGAATCCCGTGAGGGGCCCCCCATGTTCCCGGTCTGTGCACGTGCCACCTCCCTACCCGGGTTTAGCACTGTTCCACCTTGTTCGAACGGTTGATTTTTAACCTGTTCTTGAACTTCATGTCACTGGAGCTGCAGAGTACATAATTTTCTGTTTCCAGCTCTTTTTCGCTCAGCATAATGTCTGCTAGACTCATCTAGATTGTCTGTTCTTTTTCGTTGCTGGGTAGTGTTCTCGTGACTATGTGACTCATAGTCACGAGACTTATCCGTGACCTGTGGGGCTACTTCGTGCTCGAAGCCCTAGCACGTGAAGGCCAGGGCTCACTTTGTGAGACTCGGCAGTGTGAACACACCAGTCTTTGCTGATAGCTTCTCTGTGAGCGCACACACTCCCCGGAGCGAGGCAGCACTGCCAGCGGCTGGCCTGGGCCTTTAGACACATTCCCTGTCCTGTCCTGCCCTCCCACTGTACCCCCTTTCGGTTACATCCTCAGTCACAAACTACAGTCGACACCTCAAATAATGCAGGGGTTACAGGCACAGTCAAAGATCTTGTATAACTTTTGGTTCCCCCCAGATTTAACTACTAATAGCCTAAGAGTGACTGGAAGCCTACAAATAACATCAACAGTCGATTAACATGTATTGTGTATATTAAATGTGTTATGTTCTTACAATAACATAAGCTGGAAAGAAGAAAATGTTATTAGGAAAATTATAAGGAAGAGAAAATACATTTAGAGTACTGTAGCGACAAAAATATCACAGATACGTGGATTCTTGCACTTCCAACCCGTGTCATTCAGGGATCAGCTGTACATTTTAAAATTTCCATCCAGAGGAGCGTTTTCAGTGAGACTCCGTTGTTTGCCTTTATAGAAGATCTCACTTATTTTCCGTTTGATGAGCAAATATTGTACCTCCTATCTGTAGGCACTGTCCTAGACTGTGGGGTTATAGTCATGAACAACACAGATACGGCCCCGTCTTCCTGAAGCTTTTGTTTGCAGGGGGAAAGAGACCAAAAAAAAAAAAAAAAAAAAGGCACCCCTCAACAAATTAATAAATTAATATAATAATTTCTAGTTAACGATAAATTAACAAATTAATATAATAATTTCTGGTTATGATTGGTGCTTAGAAAGGAACACATAGTGTAGTAAAGGTTGAGGTTGAGGAAAGTGCTTAGATTGGGTGGTCAAAGAAGGCCTCTCCAAGGAGATGACTTGAGGTGGAGAGAGGCCAGCAGAGAGCTGAGAAGTCACAGAGGATGCTTCGGGATCTTTTCCCTCATCCCTGGACACTCGCACCACCATTTCTATGATTTTCAGGTTTTCTTCATAATTAACATTTGCTTCCAGGAGAAGATGAACATAACCAACCGGCTTCCAAAAGGTGATTTTCTGCTACTGCATGGCCAGGTGCGCATTTTTCAGACACTTTGAGTGATGCAGAGTGAGAGTTTTCACTGGTAGGCGCTTCTGAAGGAACATGATCTGTGGTTCCTCATATGTTGACTTGGTGATTCTGCGAACCTTCAACTTTCAGCTCTCTAAAGTCTAATGGGCGTTGTAACTTGTCATTTTCCCTGCATGGATAGTCTACGGAGGCAAGATGTTTGGCGAGAAGTGAAAGACTTTCTAATGGTCCCATAAGACTGGAGCCAGAAAGTGTTTGTTGCTAACTCTCTCTTGACAAAAGTCAGCTCGTGGTCCATCTGTTCGCCATTTGTTCATTTGCATTGGCTTGAAACCTGTTTACAGGTGACGTGCTATTATGAGGACACTTAGAAACTATTTTAAGCACCAAGGCAATCAACAGACTCTGTTCTCATGCCAAAAAAAAAAAAAAAAAGGAGGTGTTCACAACTGTCATTATAAATTTATAATAAATCACTCAAAATACTTAGTGTCAAAGAGAAAAGTTGTTGCCGTGTACTAAGAATACAACATCGGAATGATTTCCTATACTCAGTAGCTTGTTTCCTGTGAAAATTGACTGCTGCTTTTTCACATCATTGAGCTTTTGGGGTTCACGGTCCCTTCAGAGACCTGTCCAGTAGTAAGGGTATATAGCTAAAGGACATTCAGTGCACTTTTCTTGAGCACCTACTACATGCTTCTTATTATGTTAGAGTCAGAAATAGAAATACCAATAAGACATAGTGCTGGACTAATTGAATTATAAAAAATGTTTAAATTAAAACATAGGCCACTAGTAATAAATACATATTGTAGGCCTTGAACCAACCAAAGGTGACACTAAAGGAAAACATAATAACACCATCACACAGAGAAAGCTACTGCTAAGGTTTTGATGGATATAATTCTCAACTTTTCTTATGTAAATAGAATGTTTAAAAATAAGAAACATCCTCCAAAAAGGATTGTATTGTAATGTTCTGTATCACATCTCAACATTTCTTGAATATAGTTGTTAGACTTGAAGGTAGTGTAATTTTATCTGCAGAACATTTAGATTTGCATATTAATCAGTCATGTTCTGGATGTATTCTGTAGAACACTGCTAATTACAAAATTTTTATTACAAGCACGGCATGACCATAAACTAACTCTGTCATTAAGGAAATCCCTTATAAAACAACACCCAAACTCTGTGTATCAGTCACCTACTGCCACATAACAGATCACCCCCAAGCATGGTCGTTTGACAACAGTAAACACCTGTCACATATTTTGTGGCTCAGGAATCTGAGAGTGGCTCGGCTGGGTGGTTCTGGCTCAGTCTCTCGGAAGATTGCAGTCAGATCTCAGCCAGAAATGCAGTCATTTGAAGGTTGGACTGAGGTTTGAGGGTCTTGCCCATGGTGGCTTGCTCACACGGCAGGCAAGTTGGTGCTGGTTGTGGACAAGAGGCCTCCGTCCCTCTCCATAGGAGACTTGAGTACTCCCATGACTTGCAGGTGACTTCTCCCAGGGCAGGGAGCCCAGCAGAGCTGATCCTTTCTCGGACCTAGTCTCCAAAGACACAGCATCAGTTCCACCCCATTCTGTTGGTTAGAAATGAGTCACTAAGTCTGATGTTTAAGGGGAGGGGATGAGGCTCTCCCTTTTGAAGGAAGATTGTCAAAGAGTTTGTGGTCGTCGTTTAAAACCACGGCAGTTGCCAGGGAGGAGAGTCATTGCACCGAGGGAAGAATGGCGGAGCCTGTACGCCCCATTCACTTATGTATTCAGCAAATGTGTACTCAGGGCCTACAAGTGTTTGGTCCTGTGCACTGTGCTGGGAATTTGGAGATGAATACGACACAGTTTTGGCTCTCACAAAGCTCTGAGCAGAAGCAGAGGAACAAACAAGTAGCAGGGGATCCTCGTAATGTGTGCCAAGCCCTAATGACATCCCAAAGTGCTCACGAAGGCACGGGCAGGGCGCTGAGAGAGCCACATGTAGGGAGGCCTAGCCAAATGTTGGTGAATTTCTCCACTGCCGGGTGAAGGATGGAAGCTTGACTTCATCAGGAGAGCTCGATGCTTCTCGCATAGGCTCACAGGATTCTAAGGAAAGGTTTCATTTCTCCTTGGAGGAAGCCACTGGAGGACCAGCACTGGACTCCATACTCACCCTCCTCTGGAACTCTGGTGATGTGGTGACAGATAGGTTTCTGCATTGCCTTGTGTCATCATTTGGATGGCAGGAAGGCTACCACAACAAAATCACGGGCTCTGTGCTGAGACCACAGGCACGGTGAGGGGGCAGGAGAGGTGTACAGTGTGTTTGTTTTTTAAATGCAGTCGACTTGAACAGTAGTAGTCTTTGAAGACGCTGATTCTGCCAGAGTTCCCATAGGATTAGTGATTCATGGGATTAATGATTCATATCTTTCTCCTCCTCCAAGGAAGCTTCTAAGAAGGCAAAGATGCTGTTCATGATGAAAGATCTTTTACCATATGTCAGCATTTGGAGGGCACTGATGAAGCCACCTCACTTCTCTGATTCCCCCCGAGTGTTGAATCCATTGTGGAAAAGGCCCTGTCATTTTCAGAAAGGAGCTGTGTCCCCTGTTGCTGGTAAACATCAGGCTTTTGACCCTTGTAGGAATGAGATCAGCTGACGGTTGCGGTATCTGTGTGTTTAATACATGTCAGATGCGGCCATGTTTGCTTGTGCTCCCTTAGATAGCTGTCTCAACTTCGCGACCCGTTGTTCGGCGCGCTTTCGTGTTAACATGGATACGGTTTTGGTCAAGATTGTCGAGCCAAGTGGCCTGGGACCCCTGGCGGCGACCTGATGAAGTGCCGACTGTCGGTGGGAGTGGGACGAGCGAATACTTACGTATTTGTATTTCCACACATAAATCTCACTTAGATTTGAGGGCAAAAATTGTTCTACAGAAGGGTGGGCAAAAATTGTTCTACAGAAGGGTTATCTTTCAAAGTATTACTGTCCCCTGGAAGTTGTGGGGACGGGTGGTTTCTTTTGTGTCATGTTATCCTTCCTGAAAAGGTGCTGCCAGCTCCATTAAGAGCACTTTTCCTGCCATAGGCTGCCTGTCTTCTAGTCACTCGGGAGGCGCTGTCCATGCTCCCAGCCAGGGACAGCCCGTCTTCTTCCCCACTAGGTCCACGCTCTCGGCTCTGCCAAGCCACTCGACCGCGGGTGTCCTCTTCACTCCCACGCCGTCAGGATTCCCCTTTCTCCTAGCTCGTTTCTAGTAGTACGCAAATGCGCTTACCCACACCCTCTCGTGGGAGCACTCCGCTCGTCACCCCACTTCTTCCAGCTCCCAGCTCCTCTCTCTCCTGACAGCAGGGCTTCTAGAAGGAGTGGACTATACTTCTTTCCAGTTTATCCGTCAGGCCACCACTGTCCTAATTTCTATCCCGATACCCCAGTCTTGCCTCTGCTGGAACTCCGCATAAGTAGAGACCTTCAGAGCATACTTTCTTTCCGATTTCTTTTGCTCAGCATGGTGTTTTGGAGATTCATTTCTGTTGTGTGTGTCCGTGGTTCATAGCATTTCATCGCTGAGTGCCATTCCTTGGTGTTCTCTGGAGTCTTCCATTACCATTTCCTTAACATTTTGTGTCTGCTTCAGTAGTACCTACCACCTCTCAGAGGGCGAGGAGTCTTCATGCTCCTGTTCTTGGATGACCTGCCTCAGGTTTGAGTAACAAAAACACCACCACAGAAACAGCATGTGGGACAAGTGTTGCTGGGGAGAAATGCCACCAGTTCGGGAGGTAGCCTGGATAATGACACGGCGCGTACACCTCGGGGTTCCAGTGTTTGAACAACAGATTGCCTTCGGTAGGGCCTCTAATTTGGCTGTGGGAGTTTAACTGACAGAGGCTCATTTTCTGCCACTGCCTTACACACTAATTCCCAGGAAGATCATCGACTTGAAATTACACACGGTGCTTATACAGATGATTGGATTCTTTCCAAGATGTGTGGTAAATGCCGCTTCTGTTCTTGAAAGGCAGAGGCTCGTGTTGTCTTTTGCTTAATGTGAAACCAACAGGAATCACGGAGAGCAAAGCAGTGGCATAAATCTGTCTTTGGCGATAGCGGTGAATGAGAGTGGGAGCTTCTCGTGGTCGTTGATGTTGAAACTGAGCAAGGTGAGTGTTGGCCAGGACAGACTGCTGCAAGCCCAGACCCCCTGTATTTTCCTGGCCATCACATCATTACCCTTCCTCTTGCTGATTTTTAAGAAATTTTTTTTTTTTTTTTTTGGAGGGGGGAACGTGTTTTTGTCCCTCGGCCGCACAGATATGAAACTCTAGGCTTCCGTAGTCGCTGTGCCATTACAGAAACCCCGATACAGATGTTTGAGGTGGACGCACGTCCTTGCAGGGACCTAATCTTCTTCCTGATGACTTGAGCTTTGTTTTGCCTCATGAGGCTCTTGAAACTTGGTCGAGGGCAGAAGTTGGTTCTGTGCTGATAAGTTTATATTAAATTCTTCAACGTAGATGATGATGGGAGCCCCGAATAAGAATATTTGGCGTCTCTTCTTGTTGGAGTTTAGTTTGCCTCTGAGCAGACCAGCAGTGAGTAAACCAGGAACGAGGAGCACCCTGGTTTGTTGCCACGAGCCTTAGAGACGCAGAGCATTGTATCCTGAATCCCTTTCTGCGGGGAGCCTCAGTCCACAGGCTGCCTCTTCCCGAGCGTGGGCTGCTGAGCAGAGCAAGCCTGCTGCCTGTACGGCGTGTCCCCGAAAGGAAGTAGAGAACTCTGTGTCTGTGAGTTTCGGAAAAGTCATCAAAACTTAAGTAGGAACTCACTAAATCCTTCTTTCCCCTACCGGCAAGTATTAAGTAACAATATTCATTAAATACCACTGAGAGGCTGTGTAATAAAGAAATAATCCTAGGCCTTGGTGGCTGTAACTCTCCAGAAGAGTTGAAATTGAGAATATAATTAAAGATTAAAACATTGTTTGCATTCTAGAACATGGAGAAATCTTTGTCTCCGTTGCGGGACCATATTAATAAGGAAGAGATCAGTTTCCAATAACCGCGCGGCAGAAGCTCCCTTATTCACGTCGCCGTGCTTCAGCGGGCTGGCTCAGGGCTGCTCTTGCTTTTCCCTGCAAGACTGGCACTGCCGCTGGAACGGTGGGATGTACCGGCCCCACCGTGGAAGAACGGAGCCTCGTCTCGTCGGGGTCCCGAGTTTGCATCGGAGTGTGCACACGGCGACGATCTTCAACCCTCGTCGTCTTCCTCTGTTTCATCAACAAAACTGTTTCCAGCCTCTGAGTTTCAGGCAGTTTTCCATACGAAGGTTAAAAGGGTAGTAGAAGCGAGCGTGCCTGGCTCTTGTAAGGTTTTATGGTTGTGACTCGGAAAGGCCCGCTTGACAGTGACGGGAAGAAACCCTCCGTGGTCAGAGCTCCGAGCAGCAGGGGCTGGGAAGAGCCTGGGCCTTGCCCGATTGCGTCGTACAAGTCTAACCGCCCCAGCACCATTTCATCCGTTCCCTCCGCTTTTTTGTTGCTGCTCACATTGGTTTTCCATTTGCCTCGAAATAGAATCCAAAGGCATTTTGAGGCCAGCGGTGCAGAGCGGTCCCCTTGTGTGTCCAGTCCGCCCGGTTGCTCGCCCTCCTCATTCCCAGCGTCTCGTCGGGGGGCTCAGAGGAGACGCACTCAGTGGTGGTTCCTGCCATGTCCTTTCTCGTGTGACTTTGCGCTCGTGTTATTGGCAGGTAGAGAAGGCAAGTGTGTCGCTCAGTCTGTTACTGACTGGGGAAGGCAAAAGGTGGTCCAGGGACTGGGCAGGAAGAAACCTTCAGCTCATAACCCCTGTGACGCTTGGCTTTGTGGCTCTCCTGTGGCACTTGCCACTCACTGTCTGCCTTGTGTTTCGGCTACACTGGAAACCCCTTGGGAACTGGGGCCCCCTGCCTCTCCTTTCCCGCCTGGCCTTGTCTTGGGCACCGAGGGCTGGACAAGCATGTCCTGCGGGCTGGTTCCCCTCTGAGCTACCGTTTGTCCCCACGCCCACTGGCCGATAAGGCTGAGAACATCTTTCTACAAGCTGTTTACCGCTCGTGGCTCTTAGTAAATTGAAAGTGTAAGTGTTGGGTATTTAGATGGCTGGGAACCAGGTGCCATTTGGACCGACAGAAATATCTCCGGGGGAGGATTTGGAGGTGCCGGTCTGGCCCTGCTGAGTGAGGACAGATAGGATTGGATCTGGAGGCTCGGGTGGCAAGCAGGCCTTGCAGTGTGCTCCCGCGGGGGGCGGCGGGCCCTGGGGGCTCAGGAGCGGGGCCGATGTGTGGAAAGTGGTATATTAGGAAGATTAATCAAGTAGCAGATAAGTCAGGTGGTCCTTCGTAGCTGTTTAAAAGATAATTGGTTCATGTTACTTATCTTTTATCCCTTCTCTTTGGGCAGGAGGAAAATCTCTGGGAGAAATAAACGAGGAATCCCTCATAAATATTAATGTAAAAATCTGTCTATGGAGAATAAATATAGGGACATTTTGTTTTAAATGCTCTATGTCGTTGTGCTTCATTAGCATATATGTTGTAAAAGATCCTTTTCTTCCCTTGAGAGAACCATATTTAGTTCTACTAATAGCCGCGCGCTGAAATCTGTAGCTTGTCAGGACTGTCGCACTTGGGACGGACAGAACTACTTTGCTCTCCTGCTTCAGCCAGAGGGTTTCCATACTCAGAAGTGCTGGCCCTTGGCAGGAAGCCAGTAGGAAGTCCTGGATCCTGTCTTACTAGCTAGACCCTCTGTCTGGACCTTTGCTTCCTGCTGTCTGGTCCCCTACTGTGTCTGTGTGTATGTACGCGTACGTGCGTGTGCCTCTGTGTGTGTGTGCACGTGCGCGTGTGTGTTTATACTTGTCACTCTGTAAGCATCGACCAAGCACTTTCTGCAGGCTAGGTGTTTGCTCCATCCGGCTGGAACTCTGAAAGTACAGAAGTCCTGCTGTGTAAACAGAGGAGAAACAACGTGAGTTCTGTCTGACGCATGTTAAGTTGGAGGAGCTCACAGGTCTTGAGTGAAGTGATATGATGGCCTGTGTTGAGACACTCCGTCCTCCCCTTTCTCAGAAGTGTGTGTGTGTTGGGGTGGGGGTGAGGGTGGGGAGAATTTGGTAAAACCAGCTCCGAACTGTGGAAACTGGGAGAAGAGAGCATGAGGCCGCTGACGAGCTCATTACAGTTTGATCAGCTGTTGTGTGTACTTGAACATTTTCACAATCAGTGTTTTTAAAATACAGGTCTGGAACTTGGATTGTTGTTGAAGAAATCGTTTTGGTAATCAGCTCCTTAGGGTGCTAGGGGAAGTCTCGAGAGTGGATAGAATCTGCCGGGGTGGAGGAGGGAGACCAGAGGAGGCGGGCAGGAGGAGATGGGGGAGCCCTGCCGCCCCGCCCTCCCTGCCGGTCTTGGTGGCACTTGAGCCCCTTACTGCCTTGTCCTGGTCTTGGCCTCACTCTCAGCTCATCTATGTTTATCTCGGGCATGGTGTGACATAGACAAGGATTTAAGTCTCAGTGTCTTCCACAGATACTGAATCAAAGAGAAATTACATAAAACAGAAAACTATAATAAACAACTTGGCCATTAAGGACCAAGTCAAACGTGGCAGCCTGTAGAATCAGTTTAAAAATTATATTTCATTTATCCACTAATTGCATTTCTCCTTTACAAGGTGATTTTATCCAGGAAGACAGCTGTCTAGTGTGGTTATGACATCACTCTGGCCATTACTGGTGAAGGAAGAGAAGAATGGGTGGTTGTACATACAATGTTCCCCCCCCTTGGATTTTAAAAATCCATTTTTGCATAACAAATATCCAGAGTCTCCGGGTTGTTAATATTTTGCACTACGTCATTCCCAGCTAACACTGTTGGGAACTGAAACTTTTTTATTTTTATTTTTTTTAAGTCTTTCTGGTCTTTCTTAATGGAAAGTAATTTTGGTGGTCTCTTGCTGTGTATCTCTTTTTCCTTCTCTCTCTGCCATGTAGGCTGTTAGTGGCCCATAGATTTTTGCCCAAAAAGTCCCTATTTAGGGTTACAAGTGACCAAGAAGCAGTGAGTCCGTTTCTCTGTTCACCTGTGATGAAAACTGTTCTTTATATAGAGCGCTGACGTGTCCAGTGGTCTCAGTAACATGAGAACAAGTGTGAGTGGGAAATGGCTTTGTCTCTTTGCTTGAGGCTCTTAGGGTAGGGTGGATTTTGATCAGGTGACAATAGTTGCTCTGATAGTCCCCATTCAGGCATTTTTAGTAAGAAAATGTAAGAAAACCTCTTTCAGCTGAGACCGTACGTCTGGCTTCCTGAGGCGCTAGGGAGAACATCTCCCCAAGTTCGTGAAGGGTGTCGCCGTCTCTCTCTTCGGAAGCAGTTTCTCAGTCTAGATTAAGCTCTGAGCTCAGGCCTGCTGGTCCTTGGGATGAGCTGTCAAGGTCAGTCCTCACTCTGGGGACATTCTGCAAGCTGGGCAGTACAGGCCTACCTCGGGGATATTGCAGGGTTGGTTCTTGACCACCAAGATAAGCTGAATATTAGAGTAAAGCGAATCAAATGAAAATTCCGGTTTCCCAGTCCATATAAAAATTATGTTTGCCCTCTACTGCAGTTCTGCGACGTGTGCAATAGCATTATTATCCAAGAACAGTGCACGTACCTTAATTAAAAAATACTTCCTCGCTGAAGATTGCCGGCTGTTATCTGAGCTTTCAGAGAGGCGTCATCACTGATCACAGAGCACTGTAATGGAAATAATGCTAAGGAAAAAGCTTGAAATATTGCAAGAGTTACCGAAATGTGATGCGGAGACATGAAGGGAGTGAATGCTTGTGGAAAAATGGCATCGGTTCACTTGCTCGGTGCAGGGCTGCCACTGACCTTGAATCTGGAGACAGTACAGCAGGGCGCAGGCAGACCAGGTAGGGCTGTGGTGGACACGACGGGCTCCCAAGCGGAGGGACTAGCCCGCCACACGTGGTGATCCCTTCTCCAGAGACGAGGGGCCTTTCAAGCAGTGAGTCCCAGCCCTGGCTGCACATTAGAATCATATGCGGGCGAGGCCCTGTCGTGGCCACATTGAAACGGCTCCTGGGAAGATTCCTGTTTCCTTCTGAGATTCAGAAGTGCTTCTTCTGGAGGGGTGTGAGGAACGCTCCGGGGTTGGGGGGATCTGGGAAACCATCATCAGAAGGTTTTTAGGTCAAGGGGAATGACTGTTGTGGGGAGACTTGGCAGAGCTTATTGCCTGTGGCTTAATGCCATGAAGGGAACTTGCTAGAATGTAGAACTCAGAAGTTGGCTGGTTCTTCATTGGCTCGCAGTTGTGTCCAGTGCTGCCAGTAGCTTTCCCGACCAGTTTTAGCTTGGGACCCTTGGGTCAACACACCTTGAGGTTTGGTTCCTCTAGTTAAATTAGTATCTCTAAGCGTGTTGCATTGTCATTAAAGACACTTTTAAATTTATTTATGTAAATCAGAACTACACAGTTCAGTGCATTGCAAATCTGATATGTAGTCTTTTTGTCTTACATTTTTAACAGCTTTATTGTACCTGTTTAAAGTGTATGTACCTACGAAGCCTTTGCCTTACTTACCAGTATCAAGATAATGAGCATACTGTTCACCCCGAAAGTGTCCTCATGTCCCTCTATGATTCTTCTCACTCCGCACCCCTATCCCCAGGTAACCACTGGGCTGCTTTTTGTCACTGTATATTAGTTCACATTTTCTATGCGTTTATATAAATGGAATCATAACAGTGCATTATTTTCCATTCACTGTAATTATTTTGAGGTTCATCTCTACTGTTGCATGTATCAGATCATTTCTTTTCACTGCCACATTGCATTCCATTGAATGGATATGACCACACTTTGTTTAGCCATTCATCTGTTGCTGGATATTTGGGTGATTTTCGTTTTTTTACTATTGCAAGTAAATATTCATGTACAAATCTCTATATGGACATGTGCTTTCATTTCTCTCAGGTAAACACTTAGGAATACCACATCTGGGCCATGTGGTAGGTATATGTTTAACACGTTAAGAAATGGCCAGATTGTTTTTCCGGGTGACTGTGGTTCTAGTTGCTCCACGTCCTCGCCAACACTTGGTATGGTCAGTCTTCCAATGTTAAGACATTCTAAGAGGTATGTAGTGGTAGCACATCGTGGTTTTAACATGCATTTAACATGACTCATGATGTTGAGCTGCTTTTCTCATGCTTATTTACCATCTATATATCTTCTTCGGTGACGTGCGGAAAAAAAGGTGAGGCCTACTGCATGGGAACGTACTTTTGAGAAAGGTACTTTGATGGCTTTGGAAAGATCTTAATGTAGATCCTGTCATGGGTAAGTTATTACACATTGACTGGTTGGTGAGTGTCTGTCCAGTAGCTCGTGTGCGCTCATCATTTCACCGGGCGCTGTGGGGCATTCAGAGGAAACAGTGGTCACAAACTGGAGCGCCCCCGTGTCTGAACCCTCCAGGGTTTACTGGAACGTTCCGTGGTGCTTCTCTACCCTGTTTATCCTCCTTCTTATACCTGTGTCACAGCTGTGAGTCTAGGGTTGGTTGGTGTTGGGGACAGGTTTTTTCATTTAGTTTGTCCTGATTTTTCTGGTAGGGGATCTGTCTTCCAACCACCAGAGTCCAGCCTCTTGCTGTTCTTTAATTGGTATTTACTTACAGCCTGCTCTGCCTTTTATTAACTTTTAAAACTCAACAGATAAAATCTAATCTCCATAATGCTAGGTACTAGATAAGGTCAGGGATGAATAAACCTTCCTCTAAGGAACTTAAAAGTGTCCTGGAGAGACAAGTCAAGAGGCCATTTGGACCCAAAAGGACATGAAATTGACCCTAGGGAACCAGGAAAAGCTCCCTGGAGGACTGGACTTGGAAAATTTGAAATATCCCATAAATGGACTTAAATACACTACTGGTGTCTCACATTAGAATGGCCTATGACAGGCTCGCAGCCCAGTACCCCCCAAAAAGAGACAGTATAAAGGAGCAGAGGCAAGAAGTCATGAAGACAGAAGTTGGACCTGCTGGGGAAGACCACCCCTGCACCCTTACCCTTCTGCCCAGCTCTTCTCCTGGAGCCCACCTCTCAGAGAGCTGAAGAGATACCACTCCCCGCCACTCGGAAGAAGACTTGCTGGGACCCAGGCAGCTGCTTATCCGCATGGGGTCCTATCAGTGTCTTCCATGGGTGCCATGATGTGATTGGGAGACTGGGAGATTGCTGTGGAAGTGGGTCTGAGACAAAGGCCCCTTCTGTGGCTCTCCTTTCAAGGCGGGCCCCTCCTCATGGTTGTTCTCTCTTACCCCTCCCATCTTTGCCCCTAGAAACCTTGTTTTTAACTCTTTAGTAACCATGAGAAACTTTACCAGGCTTGAGTCTCAGATCAAACTTGTAGAAGACTCCAGTCTCTAATCATGGTGGACATAGGAAAATACGATAGGGCAGCCTTTTGGGATTCCCCTGTGTGCCCTGCTCACAGATGAACTCCCTTGTGCATGCCTGAGCTGAAGCTTCTCATGGCCCTCACCTCTCTTACTCTGCTGCATCTGGGGCTCAGGCAGAGGTATTCCTGCATGGATCTCTCAGGGTTCTGACAGAAAGCCCCTGCAGCCAGGGGCTGTCTATGTAGCTGCCCCAACTCCCCACACAAGGAGTTAGGCTTGCTGGCACTTAATGCCCCCAGAGGAGAAACTGAAGGGTCCTTAGCTACAATTTCAGTAACTGGTCGTCTCTCCAACCCTAGTGCCACTCATCTACTCCTACACTTATATCTTAGTGCCCCAAGCACAATATCCTTGTGACTTCCTCATAGCCTTAAATAGTTTCACTTCATTTTTGTTACATCATTAAGCCAACGTAAATCCTGAGCACAGTAGCCCTAGGAGGATGTTCTCTTCTATCTGACATATAACAAAATTGAGATTTTTTCTTTTCTTTTTTTCTTTTTTTTTTTTTTTCCTTTGGGTGGGTTTGGGCACCATGAGAAATGTAATAGAATAACTGAAATAAGTAAACAAAGTTTCCAAAATCCTTTTCATTTTCTTCACCAGAAATCCCAGTTTTTGTTGTTCATTAGATCGCAGTCCCCTCCCCCAACCCCCACGGTGTGCCCTGCACCAAACTTGACTTTACACATCAGATGGGGAACTAGGCTCGGTTGTTACGAATCGCTTCCCTCTCCCCAGTTTTTGGCACTTTATTTTTTAACAAAGGCTACTTATCATTTAAAGGTCTCCTAAGACCAGTTAATTCAATGCAGCTCCTTCACCAGACGTTTAGACCGTATGTGGCGTCGTCCTCCCCGCGGAGCCCCGTCCGATAGTGTTGAGGGACTTGCCTACAGTGTCCGGAAAACCCAGACCCGGAAGGGCCAGGAGGCAGCTACTTCCCTGCCCTCATTTCAGCGTGAAGGAAACTTCTCTTCAGGTAGCGAAGTACTGTCCTCAGAGACGTCACAGAGGGGCATTAAGAGCAGTGCCAGGACCGGGAGCTCGTGACCCTTATTCCTGTCATGGTCCAGCCGAGCCTCGGCCACTGCATCCCCTCTTGGGTGGGTGAGAGTGATAGAGAAGGAAGAGAGAGAGGAACAACCAGCGCAGTAAAACATGGTATCTTTTCTTGGGGAGGGGGAGGGGGGATTGCTGTTTCTGAGGGAGCCGCACACCGCCATCTCTGTTGTGCTATGCTGAGATTGCCCCGAGTGGGACACTTTGCTGATTTCTCCTTGGGTCTTGCTTGCAAACCTGGCAGAAGCCACACGGCCCATTGTTTCTGGTTCTTTGCCGGTGGAAGGGCTGCTTTCGGCATTTGCGTACTAAGAATTCTAGCTTTCTGCTTCAGCGTTCCTTGTGGCCCTGGAGCTCTGCCCTGTTAGCACCGCTTTTTGGCAGAAAAGCAATAGTTTATCAGCCAGTAGGAACAGATATTTCTGTTCTACAAATGAGCCCAGATTTATAGACTCAGAGTTCAAAGAAATGAGATGAGAGATCACCGACCAGAGCTGGGTCTGCAGAGAGGGAAGGAGCACCGTAGGACTGGTTAATTACGGGAGCCGTGGGAAAGGCACTCATTTAGATTTTCCTTTGTGCTCTCAGGGGTGCTGGTCCTCTCCTTGACGACACTGAGGCTCAGAACCTGTGCAGTCTCCCGGCTGGGAAGTAGGGGCACTGCGGGAGGTGGGGGCCCTGGGGCTCCAGGAGCCACAGCATCTTCAGGGCAGGGCTGTGCCTCGTATGCACCCCTGTCCTCGGTAAGGCTTTCCAGAAGCAGATGCTGAGGTGGAATTGGGGGTGCAGTATATTTAGTAGGGATCAGCCCCTGTGAAGGGAATGAGGAGGAAGTATGCTCGGGCAGGGGGCGGCTGTCAGCTGTGACGCAGGCCTGACAAAGCCTTGTTTGCCTGGGAGATCCCGGGAGAGGACCTGACCTGTGAGAGCCTTCCAGTCTTTTTTTCTAGACCCTTGACAGTCTGACCACTCACCACGGCCTGTGAGTCTCTGTCTCATCCGTGCCCCTTGTTTTTCCATTCAGTGCACTGCTCAAAGCACTACCTCTTGGGAGCCCCCACCCTCCTGCTGTCTCTCCTGACTTCCCCAAGTGAATCTGACTGTAGCTGCCATGCATTGTTACCCACACAGCCAGGCGGCCTATCTGTAGAGCAGGCTGGGCCTTTTCCCTCCTCCTTTAGCTGATCAGACGGGGTTCTCTACACAGCCATAGGTATGGGCTGTGGGAGGAAAGCTGGGCCCAACCTGGTGGGCACCCTGGGGTCTGAAGCCTCCAGTTCTGCTTCTGCTCGGCCCCACACGTGCTGCCTCCGGCTTAGAGCTGATTGTTACTGGGCCTGCTCAACCTCTGGACAGCACCCAGAGGGGCCCAGCACCAGACACTGGGCGTCTTTCCTTGTGATAAGAGGTACAGAATGTAATGATACGTGTTCTACTTTGGATAGGTATTAAAAGCTGTGAAAGGTCTGACACTTTTATTCCCCACCACTCTCCTGACCCCCCTTTTAAGCTAAAACGTTAGCTTATCCCAGTGACTTGGAGGCTGACAGAAGTCCCAGCAAAATGAGTCGTCAAGAGTGTCAGCAGGGGGCGCCTGGGTGGCTCTGTGGGTTAAGCCGCTGCCTTCGGCTCAGGTCATGATCTCAGGGTCCTGGGATCGAGTCCCGCATCGGGCTCTCTGCTCAGCAGGGAGCCTGCTTCCTCCTCTCTCTCTCTCTGCCTGCCTCTCTGCCTACTTGTGATCTCTCTCTGTCAAATAAATAAATAAAATTAAAAAAAAAAAAAAAAGAGTGTCAGCAGGGTCACATTGGCTCCTTGAACCCCATTCCCGTGGGTTGACACAGGGGGCTTTAGAGAGATGCCTGTACTCGGTGCGTTACAGCGCAGGAGGGAACTCTGAGCCTGGGGACCCACTGCATTACAGCAGCCTGGGAGCAAACCTGTTCTTTCTTTATGGAGATATTACCTCATCCTTCAAGGCTGCCCACTGCAAACACAGCCTTGAGCATCATTCCAGACAAAGAGTGGTCGGGGCCGCAGCACAGCCGGCAGATGTGTGGGCGTGTGAGAAATCTGTCTCTCGATAATGAGATGTCCTGGCATGTTGCTGGCCCCTGGATCTCCAAACATTCAATGGATGGAAGACAGAGCCTGTGTTGACCAAGGTCTCTGATGACTGGGGCGCCTCTTGCACCTCCGACCTGATCCACATGACGCAAAGGACGTCGTGGATCACTGTGCTGATCTGAGGGAGGTCTGGACATCCGGGAGGGCGGAAGTGTGCTTTCCGCCGGAGCCGGTAAACCTGTGCTGTCCGGTGTTCCATGGAGCGTGAACTGTTTCTGATAGCTTTTTTGATTGGAATAGAAAAAAATGCATTCACTAAGTCAGTGGCTGTATATGATCAGAGGTTGTATTACTGTGTTCTAGAGAGGACAGCAGATTTGACACAGCGGCCAGGATCAGGGCTGCCTCTCTGATTGAGCTCTCCGTGGTCTGCAGTCTTCCTCCAGGATCCCTCTGGTTTCTGCAGGGGTCAGACTGGCTAGTTGAGCAGATATGATGGAGGTTGTGCCCCTGCATCCCATGGCTCCTTCGCGGTGGCACTTAACCCCTGCCGTTGCCCTGGGCGCCAGTATTGTTTCTGATTTGCTGTCTTGGCCGAGGCTGGGAGTGGGACAGGCCAGGGGAGTGTCAAACCTCGGCTTGGCCTTGCCCACTCCGGGAGGTCTTAACCCGCAGACCAAGGACCTAAAGTGGTGATCACACCAACTTCCAGGTGTGTCGATCTCAGTTCCATGCCGCCGGATGGGTCTGCAGACCCAGTGAGGGGACGTGCTGTAAGCCAGACCTTGGCCAGGACTCTCTGTCTAGTACCTGGCCCCCAGCATGCCCCTCGATCAACAGTAGGGGGATGTGATGCCACTTCAGGGCTGTGGGAATTAGTGTCCATGCAGAGAAGGGGCTCTCTGCAGCTGATACCTGCCCTGAATGAGCTGACAGCTGGAGCTTGCGTGTCGACTGTGCCCCAAGGCTGGACAGCCGGGTCTTCTGGAAAGGGAGCTGCATGGTGGTTTCCACGTCCACTGTGTCTTCCTCCTCTGTGAGACTCTTACTGTGTGGCTAAGATCCAGAATACGGGTCTTCAGTCCTACCTCTTCCCCCTTAGTATTAATCTTTCTTAGGTGTAGCCTTTCAACATGGAAAGTAAGGGTTTGCAAGGGAGAAGCTTTGCTCCTTCTTTTTTTTCCCCTTAATAAATACCAACTACTGTTATTTATTATCAGCAGACTTACGTAAGGAATACGGAGAGCCCCTGTTCTTAGAAATCGACCGTCCAACTGGGGATTTAGAACACAGTGTGTTCTAAATAAACAAGGACGTAAACTAAAAAAGCAGGTTCTCCAGGTGACCGGGTTTGAACGCGGGGTCTCCCATTCAGTCTCTGTGTGCCTCGGGGTGTGTGACTCGACTTCCCTCACCCCTCATTTCCTCACCAGGGAAGGAGGGGTAACCGTGGGGCGGGAGGGCCGTATCCACCGTATGGTGACCACGTGGTAAGTGCCGGCGGCTCATTTCTTACGATCATTGTTACTTACAGTAATAGTGGTGGGACTCCGCGGAATGAGTATTGTGGGTGGGCAGGTCCGCCGGGCTCCCAGGGCGGGGCCGTGAGGGGCTCTGTGGTGAGGCGGGCTTGCAGCATTAGCCTTCGCTTGAGTATGTGTGTTCCTTTTAAGAGTGGGCACGCAAGAACTGCAGTATCGGTAGATTAGAATGTTACAGATTTTTGTTCCTGTTTGCATGCCACTCACTGTCTGCCACGGCCGTGTCCTGAGAGGCAGAAAGAGTCCTGTTAATGATGGTGGAAACAGTAATGCGGCCTTCTTTTTCTTTTCCTCAGTTTTAGACTGAGATAAAATTACGTCTCGCATTGGCACGTCTGTTCTCTACTGTGCACATCCGCATGCACACCTGTGCTCACACACGCACAGACACGCAGTGCGCATGGGAGGACATTGTTTTCTTTCCAGATAATGTCACGGGAATTGGGCAATGAAGAATAATAAAATGTCGTAACAGAGGTCACCAAATGAACTTCTAAAAGCTCTACTAACAGGCATTTTTGGTAAATGTCTTGGTTAGTAATAATTAATGAATCCAAGACACTGAAAAATCTATGAGTTCCTTCCTGAACCTTCAAGGAAAATTAAATTCCATTTTATGTATTTTGTGTTGTGTGTTTTATTGTATTTTAATTTTGAAAATTATTAATTTATGTACGTTAAGTGTGGTGCCTTAAACAGGACGTTAGGCTGTGAGTGCCCTGGCTTTCTGAGAGGGCAGATGGGCTACAGGCCACATTTGCCTGTTTCCCTTCCTGAGTTTGATTCAGATCTCTGAGAGGTGCGGGCAGGGATAAATATTGAAAGTGTTTTTGTTGCTTTTAATAGGGAGTTAGAAAACAGGCTGCTTTGGATTCCCAGTGCACCTGATAAAATTGGGGTGCTTTTAACTTGTTCCTGGATGGGTTAGAGAATGTGGGGATAGCAGCTCTGCCTTCAGACATAATGGGAGCACCTGGGCGGCTTAGTTGGGTAAGCATCCTACTTCTGGTCTCAGCTCAGGTCTCGATCTCCATGAGTTTGAACCCCGCGTCGGGCTCCGTGCTGGCGTGGAGCCTACCTTGAAAACCCAAAAGGACCAAAAGAAGTTCTGAATGGGGGTATCTGAGGGTATTTCTGTCTCAACAGGTGCAGACTTAGGTCTCTGACGGCACCTGCCATTTCTGAAGTGCAGCTGTGCTTGAACGTAGCAAGCGTCTGCTGTTTTGTGTGGATGCCTTAAAGATATTTGGGTACAAGTAGCAGTTATGGAAAACTGTCAGAATTTGTCTTGGAAGGGAAAACAGGCTCTTCTTTTAGTGCCTCTGGGTTATGATTTAAGAGACAACACTGACTTTGCTCTGCTCTTTAGCACACCTCCAAATTTCTTATTGTTCCTTGCCCCTGTAACGCCAATGACCTTGATCGATGAACTGACCACAAATGTTTATGGGTTTCCCACCCCATGTCTGACTGGCACATGGTGATATGTGCCCTGGGCTGTGGGGAGCTTGCAGTCCCATTGGAGGTTGAAATTCTCTTCAGAGGCAGGTCAGAGAATATGAGTTCCTGATGATTTGTATACTCAGTCCTTCATGAGACTGTTGTGAGCTGAGGTCCTCTGGAAAGTAAGATTTGGCCAGATCTCCTTCTGTAACAGAAATCCTAGATTGGGTCAGGCTGTGGGCCTTGGGGAAGAACTGCAGAGCATGGAGTTTAGGGTGAACCAGAAGACCACACCCCCTTAGAGCAACACTGCGATCAGTGGCCAGGTAGGCTGTATGAACAAAGAGTGGATCCAGAAGGACTCAGTCTGTGGTTTGGAACCATTTTTGGAATCACAGACAGCCCTTGTCCTTGGAAAATGTGTCGGATGCCCTAAACGTTTGTGGAATTAGTATACTAGAAACTATTCCATATATTAGAGCTCTGGAATGCCTAGCCAGACAAGATCCTGGTCTCATGGAGATGGTAGTCGGCAGTTTCAGGACCCCAGGTCGTCAAGAACCTCAGGATTGGTCCGAAAGAGGGAATCCAGGTGGAGGCCCCTGGACAAAACAGGATAGCCATCAGAGCAGGAAGGTTCCAGAGCCGTTGACTCCTTGGAGAACCAGAGTTGTTGAAGATGAGCCACCGGTATTTATTCCAAGGTATCCAGGGGCTCAGCTGTGGGAAGGGAGAACACTGTTAAGGGCCCCAGCCCGTCGCAAACAAGACTGGATCCGGACTTTGAAGGAGGCAGAGCCTGTCTTAAACAGAGAGGGTATGGGAAGGAAATGCGCGGTGGGCCGGGGCGGGGCAGCGAAGAAGACCGGAGGCAGGGCTGGTTCTGTGGGACTAGGGGAGTCTGCTGTGCGGCTCACGTAAGCAGGAGCGTGGGCGGCTCTGGCTCAGGTAGTCTGAGTAGTGCGGAGCCAGTGCCATAGCGGGAGCCGGGTGCTGCTGGCTCAGTCACCTTGCAGGTGAAGGTGCTGCTTCCTGAGGCGGTGCTAAGTGCCAAGACACAAGTGTATCATGCTGAAGTGGATTATGGGCCAGTTGATAGCGAATTTGTGGTGTTCGTTTTCTTGGAGAGAGTGTGTGGGTGGGTGGGGAGGAGCAGAGCCGGAGGGAAAGGGAGAGCAATCCCCGCCAGCTCCACACTCGGTGCGGAGCCTGACTCGTGGCTCAGTCGTGGGACCCCGAGGTCATGACCTCCGCCAACATCAAGTCTGATTCTCGACAAACTGAGCCATGCGGGCACTCTGTGAATTTGTGTTACTCTATTTTAATTTTTGAAAAAGTATGTGTATATGGGGGACGGGTAGGGAAAGCAAGCTGACGTTTATGAGTTGATGAGACAGCTCTCTCTACGTTTTCATAGTAACAAGTTAAATTAAAGATCAGAGAGCTGGTAGCAGGACATTGTGGGCGTACTCAGTGCCACCGGACTGCACACTTGAACATGGTTAGCGTGGTAAACTTTATGTTGTTTTTTACCACAACATGGCTAAAAAATGGTTAAGATGGTAAGTTTTGTGTTACATGTGTTTTACCACATTTAAAAAATAACCCGTATCTAGGGTGCCTGGGTGGCTCAGTTGGTTAAGCGACTGGCTTCGGCTCAGGTCGTGATCCTGGAGTCCGGGATTGAGTCCCTCATCGGGCTCCCTGCTCGGCGGGGAGTCTGCTTCTCCCTCTCCCTCTGCCCCTCACCCCACTCATGCCCTCTCTCCAATCAACCAATCATTCTGTCTGTCTTTAAAAAACGTAATAATACATACCTTACCTACAAAGGGGTAGTATCAGACTGTGATTGGCAGCACAGACCCACTGCCAAGACCTCTTAAGACACAGTTTTAGGGGATGGAGGGTCGAGGCAGATCCCGGGCTCCCACTGTTGTCTGTGACGGCAGTTCCAGGGGCAGTGTCGGAACGAGTGAGGCTTCCTTGCTTCATGGCGTTGCTAAGGGAAAGCCCAGTCTGAATTAGTGAAGACCGAATAATGAGGTATTTTCAAAGTGTTACAAATGTGTGTTCTTCTCTGATTTTTGCCAGTTTATATAATCGCCATAGACCTTGGTTTCTTCACCCACAAAATAGGGGCAGCAGTATTTACACTTTGTAGTTGTTATAAAGTTTAAATAAGGTGCTGAGTGTAAAGACGCCCAGCAACATTCCACCTCCCCACACTTCTGCGCATCTCTGCTCAGAACTAGGCTCGTTTGCTAAGTTGATGGTTTCTTTAATGGACAAAAACAGTTGCTGTATTAACGATTCCTATGTAAACAGGCATGTCTAAATGGCTAACGAATATTTTCTCAATATTTACTCTGTCATTTTTTAAAATTAGAAAATGTGAGTTATCACTGTGCTAGAGAAAATTTTGAAAAAGAGAGAAAAGGCTTATAATTTGACCACTTAAAGTACCATAATTTCATTTTACTTTGTTTCTGGCACATTTATAAAAGTAACTTTCCTAGCTCGTACTTTTTAAAAAATTGTAAACCCAGAAGTCACCCATTTCAGGTATGTCTCAATGGACACAAATTGACCTTTCACAGCAGCTTTTGGCCACACAGGAGCTCGGCATGTCCTCTCCTTGTGTAACTGGGAACTCTGAGGCCTGACTCCGAGCCAGGACACGGGCCTGACTCAGTCCCCTGTATCCTGCTTCCTAGTAGACTGCTTTCCCCACTGCCTCAGTAGAATCTAGATTAATGAGGTGTTCTGGAATTTGTTCCAGTGGGGAGAGGACCAGTTTCACTTGTGATTCTTCGGGACTGCCCATAGCATTTTAATTGCTTGCTATTGTGTCAAAATATTGTCCTCCTGGCAGTTGAGATAATGTAAACAGAAAGCAAGAGGAGATAGAAAATTGAGTAAATTTGCAAGAAAATAAGAATGCCTTTGAAATACCTGAAAGACTGATTTAATATCATCAGGAAAACATTTTGATCTCATGCGTTGTCAGGTGTGATATTTGGGGGAAGGTAGTGACAGAACACGTTTTCATGAAGTTTCTCGGAGTTGAACACAGCTTCTGGAGAGAGCTCAGCCTCCCGCCTGGCCCCGTTCCCACCTGGCCCCCTTGCCCCTCTCAGGAAGTTGTTCCGCTGGGGTAGTTTCCGGACACACCGCATCAACTCACACTTCTGACTGACTCTCGCTCACCCCCACCGCTTTCTGCTCATTCTTACATCCGTGCCTTTTTTCCCTGTTCCCCAGACTTAGGAAATTTTGGTCTCTGTGCCAGGCCTCTGCTCATACACCTCATGGGAGGAAAAAAAAAAGTTAAAACCAGCAAAAGATGCACCGGTGAAAGGAGGGATCATAACTTCTTTGGAAACTGGTGGTCAGGGAAAGGATCAGAAGGCTCCAGGACTCCTTCCCTCGTGGTCTGGCCGTAGAACGCGTTCAGTGCCAGGAGACGCTGGAGTGAGGCTGCGAAGTCTGGGTGAAAAGTTTGACCCAAGACTTTGCTGTTCAGCCAGGTTTTATTATACAGAAAGACAGCAGTTCTTAATAAGAGGGTGGTGCGGGGCATGGTTTAAACCTTTCTTTAAAAATCTACTGTGACAAAAATCCAGTGAGTCAAGGCGTCCATTCGTTCATTCAGCAAATATGCCTGTTACTTACCAAGCTCTGTCCTAGACACAGGGAGTATAACCCGTTTGCACTGTGGCGAATTATCGGCGGAGACATCGGTCACTTTAAATATATAGTGAAGGCCACATGATTGCCAGAAATAATAGTATATCGGAAGGTAAGTGTGAAAAATCATGGGAGTATAAAAATACAGAGCAAATAGAATTAAGTTTGGGTAGGCAAGTTTTCTTATTTGGGGGCCAGAGAATATGTCTAAACATTGAGAAATAGAGGTTTAGGTACATAGCGTAAAATTAGAAAGGAAACCCCTAGAAGGACTTAAAGAAAGAAAAAAAAAAAAAAAAAAGATGCAGCACGATCCCCCCGCCCCCAAGGCAACAGGAAAGACAGTTGTAGGAGATAAAAACACAATGTAATAATAGCTGAAAACCCCAAATAGGATGACCAGATTTAGACCGTGTCTTGTGTTTTCAGTGAACACCAATGGAATAAATACTTTTTAAAATAAAAAGATTCAGATTGTCCCCCAAAACAAAATCCTACTGTGTACCTCATTCAGGAGACATTAGACAAAGGCAGATCCTGCGTTTCCAACCAAGAGAAAACTGGGTTTAAATAAATATGAGAGAAGTTGAGTTCAAGGTGCGTCGTGTAAATGGCTGACCATGGAAGGGAAGGGAGTGCCTGGGGAAAGAGAGTAGGTGGAGACCTCCTAGGAGGCCTCGACAGATCAGGGAGATGGGCAGGTGCAGGGGCGGATATCTTCTTATTCTACTTTGTACCTGAAGGTATCACCGCCTCTGAGAGGCCTGAAGTCACTCCTTAGTCACGTGCTGTCAGACCCCCTTTCTGTGGTCTTTGTAGTGCTCTGCACTCTTTATTGGTGCATGACCTTGGTTTGTTGTTGTTGTTCTGATTATTTGGCCAGAATGTCTGCAAGAATGAGACACCCTGTTTGTCTTGTTTACTGCTGTAGCCCCAGTGGCCAGGACAGTGCCTGGCAGATGAGTCATTCTTAATTCAACAAGCAGCCACCGTTCTCAGTGCTCAGGGTATTTCCGGGAACAAAACAGAGCCCCCCCCCCCCCCCCCCGAGTGAGCCTGTGGACGACCAGCGCAGCAGATGAGAAGCCTAGAGCATGTTAGAGGTGATGGGCGCTGCAGGCAGGGCGTGGAGCAGGATAGGAGGGGCGCGGGGAGGTGGGTCCCATTTTTAAAAGAACGGTGAGAGGAGACTTAGTTGGAGACGGGGACATTTGAGAAATGTGACAGGGCAAAGGTTAGCCATGGAGGTCTCTGGGGAAAATGTATTCCAGGCAGAGGAGCACAAAAGAAGGGGGAGCACTGCCCTTCGTTTGTGAAGACGGGCTGGGGCCTTGAACACCAAGTGAGCATGCCTGGACTTGTTCCTGACACTAGAGGTCAAAGACTGGCCCTCATCAGATACAGCTGAATCCACTGGTGCCACGTGGGGAATTGAAACTGCTACATGACCTTGAGCCAAGCCACTGATCGTGGGCAGTTATGTAATAGAAACATTCATTCTTGTTTTATAAATTGTTTTGAGGGGTACAATATGTGCTCATTTCAATTATTAAATTGTCCATTTAGAACATTTATTACCACAAATGAATTCAATTATTTCAAATATAGAAGCAAAATATTTTGTGAAATGAAAATATATGATATAATTAGACTATTAATGAAAACACTTGCATACCTCTGCGTGATCGAAAATGAAAGCCTAACAGTCTCAAAAGGATGGTGCTAAATATTTACATATCTGTCTGAGATGCTCATTTTTAGATGCTAAAAATATTCATTGTTAATGACTGGAAGGCAAGTCTAGGTTTAATGTAGTAATAAACTTCCATATATTTGTCTCACACAAAAGTCAAAGCCAATCTTGTAAGTATTCCAGGCCGCCCTAGAGAGCCGCAGCTGGAGTAAGAGCACGTCTTCACGGGCAGGTGGCAGTGCCGCTGTAGTGCGGGGAGAGGTTGCAGAGTGGCTGGGAAATGAGAAAGTTTGCTTGGCAGCTTGGCTCTTACTCTTCCAGGGTTGCGTCCACGTCTCAAAATCTTCCCTAAGTGTGCTGTCCTTTCAGGGCGAGTTTCCTTTTTAGTAGCTAAAGCAAGTCCCAAGATCATCGCAGACTCGGGGGCGAGGCGCAGCACTACACAAGGGCATAAACAGTGGGAGAGGGTCCCCGGGGCTCCATGAGTGGAGCGGCGGCTGCGTGGAAGGGCGTGTGAAGTACCTAATGAGCGGCTCCGCGGCCACCGTTGCTCCTGCTGCTGATGCACATGCGTACATGTGGGCTGGTGCGGGGGGTCTGAGGGTGGAAAGGTCCTTTCCCTGGATGCTTTCTCTCCTGATGAGAATCCCGTTTGTCACCTTCCCTGTTGCTTCCTTATAAAGTGGGAAGAGAACAAGTCAGTCAGTGGTCAAATTTGGTTGGATCTCTGAGGACTGTTTTGTTAGAAATCATGGTAATTCCTCACCTGGCAACATGCCCCTCTCCCTAAGGCCCTCTTGCTCCCTGTGGGTGGTAGGAAGATGATTCTGGGGCCTCACAGCTGATCAGGGTCCTCCTTCCTCGCTTGGCAGCATTGCTCTGTGATGCTGTCAGTGTGAGAAATTGCCTTCCTGCTCTTGTGGGTGCGGACCAGCTTTAGCCACCCAGGTGGTTGTAAATTCCGGGAGCCCCTCTGATCCAGTAATTCCTTCTCCTTGCAATAGCTGGTGAAGGAAGAACTCTCTAGCTTGCATCCGTTAGGACTGTTACTCACAAATGGCCATAGTTTAAAATAAACAAACTGAGGGAAAAAGGAATTTTGGATCATCTGTGCTTTTTCTTATGCATTTGACTTCTTCATTACCAGAGATGACATTTTAGTTACATTTCAGCGCGGGAGCCCAGACCCCATGGGGCTGTACGTATGTCATGTGCCAGTTTTGAGGGAGAACGTCCTCAGCCATCACCCTGTGCAAAAATCAGAAGCATGTCATTTGTTGTAATTGATCCAAAACAAATAGTGGCTTCCTTAAAACTTGCAACAGTCGCTGTGAATGAGCAAATGTTTATACAAGGTGTGAAATTAAGTCTCATATAGTTGCAAAATGTGAGTCCTAGCCAGCATCTCTGAAATTATATTTATATATTTAGAAACAATGTCATTGGTGTTCTTTGTTGCAGTTAGGAGCCCTGCTGCTTCAAGAAATGATACCCTCCTCCAGATTTAGCTCTTGATAAAGAAAGCTGCGTTGATTTCTGGTGGAAAAATCTGTGGTTTAATCGTTGCTTTTAAAATGTAAAAATTCTGTCAAAAATTGGAGGTGACTGAAACTCTTCCTCCAGGATTTTAGTTCCTAATGTGCTCCATTGAACTGTTTCTTCCACTAACAAGGAATTAAATTGTGTCTTTGCTGACTGCTGTCTACTTTGAGAGGTGTCAGAATTCATTGAACTAAAGAGGCTATAGCAGTGAAGTAGTTAAAAAGCTCGACATTTCTGGTGCCTTTTTTTTTTTTTTTCTTAAATGGGACTAGGCAGGCTAATGTTTCTATACAGCTTTTCCACAAAACAGTCAAAACCCATTTTAAAGAGATCACTTCCAAGACGAGCAGAATTCACAACATGATTGAATATGGTGCACTGATTTTTAGGAACTAATTGGGAAGCCTAACTGTCTCCTGTCAGATCCTTCCTGATAAGTGAAGAGTGATGTGTTATTTTGTACCCCTTACCTCTTTGCCCTAAGGTCCCATTTGTTTTATGGAAAGACAAGGTGCAGACACATGCAGTAGCCGACTGTGGACATGAGCTGGTGTCTGCCGGTCTGTTTGCAGATCTCCTGAATGCTGGAATCTCGTCACCATTGCAACCTTCTGCTGAGTGCAGTAGTCCATGATTTGGGGTCAAGATCAGGCGTGCCCTGAGTGGGAGGAAATGTTTGCCTGGTCCGGCATTTGATACTTGATGAACTGGGTGGCTGGCGCCTTTCTAAAGCGGGTTAGTGCCTAGAGCTGCTGCTTTTGTGAACGGTGGCTCCTCACTCTCCCCTCCCCCCCCTCCACCCACTTCCCTTTCTAAAGGTCGTTTGCACACTGTAGCTCGTAGATACATGTGTCTGTACGCGTGCATGTCTCCATCCCTCCCCCACAAGAAACGGCGATTTTCTTGCTTGCGATATATTTGTACTTTGTCAGTTTGCAGACCAATAAACATTTAAATAAGCAGGTACAGTTTGAGCTGGAATTCTGAATTGGAGATTTGTAAACTTTTATTATGTTTCAAATGAAAAGTGGAAATGTCAGTTTGGGCAGACCAGCTAGTTCAAGGTCTGGAGGGAAAAAGGAGACCCTGTTGAGTCCTGGGGGGGGGGGGGGTTGGATTCTATTAAGTATCTACCTATCCATCCATCTTTCTCCCTGGTGCCAGGTGCTACTCTATAAGGAGGTAGCATGTCTGGTGGGAAAGCCCTTTTCCAAGAGAGGGGATATTCCAGGTGCGTGGCTCTGCCACTGAGCAGATGTACTTCCATGGGGGTGTCACATGATTTCTCTCCGAAATGGGGGGTGAGGTTAAATCAAGAGCTCCATTCATTTCTTCATTCAGCAGATACTTTATTGAGCACCTGCTAAGTGCGGGTCGCTGGGCCAGGGGTGTAGTAAATAGCACTAAGCCCAGGATTCCCTAAGTGATCTTCTTTCAGTCACAAAACTCAGGGATTTAAAAAATATTCAGTGGCAGTATTGTGATACAATAGAATACTCAGTAAGTCAGGTGACTTAATTGGAAAAACCGAATATTTGCTTTTATATATCATATGCTTCTAATACAGAAAGAAAGATAAACACATTTAGGTTAAATTTCTGAATCTGCATAAAACAAGCGCTTACAAAGATACTCTGGGTCTTATCTGTCGTAGTTCATTGGTTGGTCTGATGTTCTTAAGATGATGAGACAAGAAAGAAGGTGGTAGGTCTCCTGTTTGACCTAGATGGGGTGTCTCCAGCCTCTGGCCTCTGCCTCCAGAGAGCCACATGATACCCTCGGGAGCTCCCGAGGCCCAAGACCTAGGTCGGAGGGAAACAGGGAAAGGCACGAGATGCAGGTGACAGCCGTCATCTCTGTGGGGTGTCACTTGCCTGTTCCCACTTGCGCACCAGGTTGTCACCAGATAGCTGTAGCCAGATCAGCCAGCGTACACGAAGCTTAGGACCGGAACTCATTTCTGCGTACGATGGGCTCTTTTTTGGCATAATTTTTAAGGTTTTGTGTTATTAAACAAAGGGCAAGGGCTGTGGGAGAAGGAGTGTAGATGACCTAGCCATATTAAAAACAGAGATGACATTTTCTTTGCCGGAAGCTCTTTATATATGTAACGGTAAGGCTGAATGAAAGATCCCCTTTGAGATGGTTCGTCCAGGTCTGTAGTTGTTTGGACGAGTAGCAGGGTGTCTCTGCCAGTATGAGTTCAGGCGCACTATGGTGCAGGGTTCTGCGTTGTGGTAGAGTGCCTGGGACGGTCTGTTAGTATTTTAACTTAATCAGCTTTAGAGTGGTTTCAGGTTCACACCAGAGCAGAGGGAAAGGTGCAGGGAGTTACCCCATACTCCCCTGCATCCCCATGTGCACAGTCCCCCAGCAGCCTGGCACATCTGTTACACCTGAAGATGCTCCACTGGCCCTCGTCACCACCCAGAATCTGAGCTTCACGGACTCCCTGTTCGTGGCCTTCGGGCTCTGCGTTTTGACAGATGCCATGACATGGATGCACCGTCATCGTTCGGAACGGTTTCACTGCCCTAATCCCGTGTGCTCTGTCCATTCTTCCCCCGTAATTCTTTTAAATGCTTTACTTTTTAAAAGTTTGTGATGGAGAACTTGAAACGTGCGCAGAAGTAACAGAAGCTTGTGGCAAATGCGTCGGGTACCCCGGCAGCCACCAGCCTCTATGTTAGTTTGAAGCAAACCTCAGACCCATCATTTTATCCTAAGTCTTTCAGTGTGTCCATGTCCATGAAGTAGAAGGACCCGAAAATACGTAATCCTGAGACTGGTGCCCCACTTAGAATAAAACTAACGAGAGTTCTGTAACCTCTGATGTCCAGCCAGCCCTCAGAGTCCCACTGGTCTCCGTTTATTATTATTATTATTATTTTTCTTAATATTTTATTTATTTATTTGACAGACAGAGATCACAAGTATGCAGAGAGAGAGGGGGAAGCAGACTCCCTGCTGAGCAAAGAGCCCAATGTGGGGCTTGATCCCAGGACCCCGAGATCATGACCTGAGCCTAAGGCAGAGGCTTAACCTAGTGAGCCACCCAGGCACCCCTGTTTTTTATTATTTTTAAAAACATTTTGTTTGACTTGGGATCCTAATAAAGACCACATCTTGGTTGCAGGGCCTTCTGTGTCTTTTATTCTATAGTTCTCCCCCACAACATTTCTCTCTCTCTTTTTTCTGTCTCTCTTAGTGTCTGTCTGTCTGTCTCTCTCTCTCTCTCTCTCACACACACACACACAGACTTTTGTTCCTGCTCTGACCAGGTCATTTGTCCTTTAGAGCCCCCTAGCCTGGGTTTTGCTGATTGCGTGGATGGAGTCCTCATCGGGTACCATAATTGCCAGCTGGACCAAGAAGGTCGGTCAGAGTCTGGTTTGCTTTGCCTGGTGGTTTTGGCAAGGCTGTGTCGTCCGTGGCGGTGTCTTCTATCAGGAGGCAAAGGATGGCCCCGCACCCCTCTCCCTGCTGATGTTAGCGGCCGTTTGTGCGCAGTGTCTCGGTTCATCAGGGTGCGCAGTGGGGATGGATTAATGCCCGCATCCTTTGTGCCTCTATTGCGTCTATAAAGAGAAACTTGCCATTATCAACTATTTGATTACCCAACAGGACAGGCGAGTAAATGCTCGATTTTGTACCATTATTTACCAATTTTCAAAACAGAGTGGGTTTTCTAGCATCCTTCAGTAATAACTAATCCACTTGTTTTCAAATTATTTTAAAACTAAAGTTAAAAATTTTTTATGTTAGGGGCATTCAGTTTTGAGACAGTTTAGATGCTCTTTTCCATGGACCCAGAGCATCCCCAAGCTGTTAGAGAGCTGATTGGATCTGGGTTCCAGAACCTTCCCGACAAAGATCCGTACACCGGTTTCAAAGGGAGGGAAGAAGCCTTCCTCAGGGGCCAGCCGGCAGAGCACATGGGTCTGGACCACTCAGAGAGCCTGTCGCAGACGGGGCTGGATAAATCAGGTTGCCCTAACCTTGGTTTTCACGAGTTGGACACTCCATAGTGATTGTCTAGACCAACTTAACTTTTACAGATGAGGAAAATGAGGCCCAGAAAGATGGCCTGAGGCCACAGCCGTAGTGACAGAATGGCCACTAGAAACCCAGTTTTCTAATTTTCGACAGTTTAGCAGTACTAATTGCCCTGGGTTCTTCTAGATTTGCCGCTTCCTAATTTGGCATAGTCGTTGCCACTTCACGGCTCTTTGGCACAGAGCAGAGACCCCGTCAGAGGATGTGTCTCATGCGGAATGTTCCTGCAGAAGCAACTTTGCCTGAAGTCCCAGAAACCATGACTGGAATAACGAGTGGCCTAAGGGTGACCTTCCTGACTCCCGGGCTTGGCAAGGCCGTCCAGAATTCTGCTCAGACTCAGCCTTATAACTGACATCAAAGTAGTGCGGCTGCTACTAGAGTCCCAATTAGTGCTTTTCCTGTTTAGATGGGGCTCCTGCAAGTCGAATCTTGAAGTAACTGTGTTGTGATCAGGGCTTGGGAGAGCAGATTTGGGGAAGGCCTCTTATAATTACAGTGTTCTTAAAGCATAATGATCCGTTTTTCAGTCTTCCCTGATTAGATAATAACATCTTAGCTTAGATGCAGAACCGGCTCAGTTTACTGCTGTGCTCATTTGTTATTTGGTTGCATGCCTTTTGGTAGTTATTTCCTTAATCACTGTAAATAGTTTACATTTACAGGTTTTTTAAAAGCAAGCAAGGAAGCAAATTGGTCAGAAGTTTAGTGTGTCAAAGAAGAAAAGGGACTTTGAAGATATTTCTTTGCTCACTTTCCTAGATTGCCTTGTTTTTCCCAGTAGGATTAGGTTTTTTTGAGGGTTGTTTTTTTTTTTTTAAGATTTTATTTATTTGAGACAGAAGGAGTGAGCATGCAAGTGGGGTGGGGGCAGACAGAGGGAGAGGGAGAAGCAGATTCCCAACTGAGCAGAGCGCCATCTCGGGGTTTGATTCCAGGCCTGGGATCACGACCTGAGCCTAAGGCAGATGCTTAACTGAGCCCCCCAGCGCGCCCCCCACCCACTCCCACCCCCCTGGCCCCCCCACCCCCCGCCAACAGGATTGGACGATTGGATCAGTGACGGCATCCATTCTGGTTTGGTTGCAGGACTGGTCCTCAGGGACCTGGGAATAACCCCATCACTCATCTCAGGAACAAAATAACCTAATGCACCCACTGCCCAGTATCTGTTCTCATTTTCCTCTTTTTTTCTTGGCCTTTGATTTTAAGAGCATAACTTATCATCAACTGATCAGGATAATGGAGGGGATAATTGAATCTCTCGCATGAAAGCGTTTTAGAGCTCGAGTGTGGTTAGGTTCCGGGACAGAGGGAAAGACAAGGGGCTGGGCCCTTCCCGGGCCTTCTCAGTTTGGCCAAGAGGCCTCGGGCCCCCCTGACTTTAGTTCACCTGAATTTACTTCGCTTCTAACCATGAGAAGTTGGACCACTAGGGTTCTAACCGCTCTTTCAACTCCCCTCTATAGTACCACTCTGGTCCTCACAGAACTACTCTCTCCTGGAGTGGACGGTCATCGTCTGTACCAGTTGTTACTGCTGCCCTCGCCACCTCTGCCTTCTTGGAGGACCTGCCTATCCCACACCCCACAGCCTTCCCTCACAGACCCTGCTGAGTGGAACGGCCACCAAGTCCCCAGAGAATCAGATAAAGCTAGCTCTGAGAGAGACAGACAGACAGATGCTGCCTAGACCCCAACACCCTCAGTTCCTAAGCTGTGTCTCTTGGAGCTGGCAGCGTTTCTGTTATTCGGGTCTGTGAGAGACATTTGGGTGTCCTGCCAGTGGACTTCCTTCCCCTTTGTCCTGCATTTGGTTTCAGTGGATTCCTGTTCCTTACAGTTGATCCCACTGACGTCCATATCATCCTCGTGCCCTGACATCTCTTTCTGTTTGTCGCTCCTCATCTCGCTGGAAGTGAGGTGCTCATGTTTCTTTTCGCCTCTCGAGGCTGTGGACTCTCTGAGGGCATGACTGGATCCTGTTCATCTTTGCTCTTCGGCTCTGACGACAGTATAGGATGTGGTAAATGTTGGTTAAATGAACGAATGGCTCTAGCTGTCTTATATTTTTTATAAATAAATTGATTAGAATCATGTTTAAAAAAAAAAAAGAATGACTCGCTCTAGACCACAGTATTTTTTTTTTTTAAACTGGACAACTGAAACCCAGAGAAATGGTATTTGCTTAAACTTTACGAAGCTTGTTTATTTAGAAGCAGGAGCTAGATCAGAATTTGGGACTTTTATCAAACTGTGCTTCTCTGTAGCTATGGGTTTTAGGCCCCTTTCTTTTCTGTCAGTTCATTCCTTGAGTGTTCCAGCATGGAGCAAAACCATTCTCTTTGTTTCTGCCCGTTGTCTGTTGACGATGTTAACAGCAGTAGGGTTGGCCAGCAGGAGTAAAGGAAGAGCACCGTGGTCTGCGTGGCCCAGCCACAGCCCTGCACCAGCCACAGCCCTGCACCAGCCACAGCCCTGCACCAGCCACAGCCCTGCACCAGCCACACCCCTGCACCAACCACAGCCCTACGGAGCACAGAGGGATCACTATTTACAATATTAAGAATTAGGTGAACTTCTCAGATTAGAGAGATGATGCAAAGCTGCCATTTATTTGGTGATAAAATTGGAGACAGATTCCTTTTAAAAAATATTGGTTCCAGGATATTATAAAAACTTACGTAAGTATTCAACAGACCTTCTCCAAATCACATATTTCAGGATATAAAAAATAAATAACAGGAACCAAAACAAGTTTTACAAGTGACTGCAAAGTAATTAAGTTTCTTTTTCTGGTGTTTTACATTGGATTAAAGGTCAGTGAGAATGTACAGGAGAGTTCCACTTGGAACCGCTCACACAGACAGTGTCACTTGGGCTCTGTCGACCACCCACTCCCACCTAAGCTTTTCACACCTGAATCACACAGTTCTCCTTGGTACTTATGGGCTTTGCTGGTCTTAAAAAATGTGGATGCCCTTCTGAACTGATGAGAAATGGAGGAGAGATCTAGAAAAGCAGCACTGAGGAAGTGGTCACAGATGTAGCCGCTAGTGAAGGTATAAGTGGAGGGCGGGGCGCCCAGCGGGACACAGTGGGGGTAGTGGGAGAGACCCCAGGGTGGAAAGAAGGTCTGGGAGCCCAAACCGGAGGAGACAGTAAACTGTTGGCTGAGCCTAACCCTCGGTTACCCGTTCTTCTCTCCTGCGCTGCACTTCTGGGCAGACGGGCACGGGAGCCCCAGGGAGGGGAGGTGCTGGATAGCCCAGACCACACGGTCAGAACTCCTCGATTCCACGCGGGCTCTGTCACTTACTGGTGCTCGCTTCTCTCTGGGCCCGAGTTTTCTCCTTTATTGAGAGAATTAAGCTCGGCAATCTCCAAGGGCCCTTCGTTCACGCTGTAAAAATTTGTGTAGTTGGGTATAATCACACATCCTGAGTGCCCAGGGTCATTAAAACCTCGGCCTCGCAGTAGAGCAGGCAGTCCAGGGCGGAAATGAGGATGCGGCTCAGCGGGCCCTGGAGCGGCCGGTCATTCCGAATCCGGACTGAATCCGGACGGCAGCGAAGCCTGGAAGCTGCCTTCACAGGTGTCAGAAAACCCAGTGTCATTTCAACAGTAGGACAACTTGTTTATCGGAACAGTTTGTTCTATGGTGAGTTCCAAGGCGGGGTCCCTCTGGTGACTCGGGTGGTGCACTTACGTCGCGCTGCGTTTAGTCAAATCTAAGGGGTCTCCAGCTGTACGATGCGCCCTTGTTTTTCCTTCCACTAAGAAAGGAAGATCTGTCAGTTCAACTATGCCGCACTTCTGATTACAAAGCACATCTGATTTGACTTCAGAGATGATTAACTGTGGAGGAAAATGTATCTTAGAATCCAGGGAAATACAGTAATTCGGTAGCTCATGGATATCGTCTTTCCAACTGCCATCCACAACGTGTTGGCCTTGCCAGGCTAGCTCCCTCCTCAGCAGTCACGACAGGGCTGCAGCCTGTCCGGTCACGATGGGGTCAAGGACTTAGGTGGTTCTGCCTCTTCTGGAGCCCCCATTAAGACAAAGGAAACCTTCCCCGCAGCTGACTGCCCCACATGCCCATGGGCATCCTTGTCGTTGCCCGGGGACCCAGAGTTCCCCTGGTTGTGGTTAGCGTCAGACTGCTTCCGGTTTACCCTCCAGATGGGGATCTGTCACCTTCCGAGGGCGATACCTGTCGTAGTCAGGGTTTGGTTCCCAAGGAGGCAAGAGGGAAGCCTAGGTAACTATTGAAGCAAGTATGCAGATGAGAATTGAGATTTTTTTTCAGATGGAAATTGGCGACAAGAAGATGGTTTGTGATTAATGTCAGCTGTCTTCTGGCTCTGAGCATGGGTGTTTGAAATTTTATTGCTATATTAAATTGTTTATGAATTCTGCTATGGTAATTACTTTCTTTACATTTCAGTGGCAAAGAACATAATCCATTTTGGAAAAATTATCAACTTTTTTAAGCCATGAAGTTTATTTCTAAATGTTTAGTGATTGATTATATTATGACGGGATACCCTTAAAATTCCTTTAAAGGGGGTTGCTAGATTAACAGTGTTTGAACGTTTCTTATCTTTCTCCCCGCATACATTTTTCGGCTTAATTTTTATTGTTTTTAAATGCTTTAAACAAAGGAAGTAGGTGTTCTCAATGTTCCTGCCTTTTTTAACAAGATTTTATTATTTATTTTAGAGGGAGAAAGAGCACACAAGGGCACATGTGAGTGAGCAGGGGGAGGAGCAGAGGCGGAAGGAGAGAGAATCTGAAGCAGACTCAGAGCTGAGCGTGGAGCCCCGGGAAGGGCTTGATTCCCGACTGCGCGATCATGAACTGAGCCGAAACCAACACCTGGAGCTTAACCAACTGAGCTGCTCGGGGGGGGGGGGGGGCAGTGTTCCCACTTTTTTATCTGCAATAGTGTAGCTGCTTACTCTTCTTTTTCTTCTTCTTCTTCTTTTTTTTTTTTTTTTTTTAAGATTTTATTTATTTATTTGTCAGAGAGAGATCACAGCCAGCAGACAGGCAGGCAGAGAGTGGGGGGAGGCAGGCTCCCCACCGAGCAGAGAGCTCAACTTGGGGCTCCATCCCAGGACCTCCGGGATCATGACCTGAACCAAAGGCAGAGGCTTTAACCCACTGAGCCACCCAGGCGCTCCTTACTCTTCTTTTGTTAGAGGTCTAGGAGATGTCAACCCTGTAGCCCACTTGCTGCTCGATAAGGAAGCCGGTTGCCTGGCTTTCCCTCTCAAGCCCTCACCTGCATGCCCACAGGGCCTCTTTTCTTCAGGGGCAGAGAGGTGACCCATTTCATCCACCTTCCTCTTAAAAAGATTTCAGTGACTTAGTTATTTCCTACTCCTCCACCTGTAGGTTGGTGAATAATTTGTTCCTGGTTTTCTGGGCAGGACTGATAGAGCAGACTGTAGGCAGCTGGGGGTCCAGACAGTAGCTTTTGTGCTATAATAGCTGTCTGTGGATGTCAGCCACGGTCTTCTGGACCTTGTTCCCCCAGGAGTATTACCCCTACTTAAGGCTGTCTTCATTCAGCCCAGGGACTTGAGAGTTCAGGGGAGAAGAATGGTTAGAGTCAAAGACAACGTTCATTCATTCGTTCAGTGGATATTTACTAATAAGCCTCCTTGTCTGCGAGGCCTGGTGTCTCGGGCTGCGGACCACGCACCACAGAGGTTCCGTGGGTGCATCACTTTGGACTTCAGTGCCCTGAGGAGGAGGATCTGGCTTTTGAGAAATCTGTTCCTGGAGGGGACATTTGTTCCGTGCTGCCTTGGAGGTGTTTCTACACTTTGTCCCTCAACCACACGGGTATCTCGTTGACACTCTTTGTTTATAGCGCAACATCTCTGGAAATCGGCATTTGATACGGGAATAACAGCAACGTGACAGCTGCAGCTGTCATTCTCCAGTAAATCTGAACACACTGCTTTGTGTAGAGGACTTGCTCCAGTTGGAAATCGGAATAGGACATTCGACCTCACTTCCCATGTAGGGAGAAGGGACAGATCATTTTAGTATTCATTCCTCCAAAAGGATCTGAAATAAATATTCATTGGTTCAGACCTCTCAGATTTGAAACCTTTAGGTTCATGATGGAACAAATCCAATTAGAAGACGTCTGTACTAGAACTAAGAGGGTTGGGAGGGAGACAGCAGTTACCCACATGGACAGGTTTCTGAAGGTGAGGGAGTTCAGTTGGCCTTGCAGGAAAATCTTTTCCGAGTTGCCTGCAAAGTCTGCGCGTTTATGGCCTTATTATCTGTGGGTTGGGAGTGGCCTCAGCTGGGGTACATGTAAATCAGACTTCCCAGGGTGATTTAAATCTGACAGTGCTTTTGAGTTTTCTTTTTAGAGATACAGGCTCCTTTGCATAGAACACCTTTTAGAGATGACTGTAGAGGGTGCAGAGCTTTCTTCTTGTTTCTGGGGGGAAAGTTATGATCCCACAGATAATTAAGGCAAGACCAGCATCTAAGAGTCAACGTCTCTTTTCTTATCCTCCCCCCGTGCCAGTCTAGCCCAGGAGCAGTATCTCCAAACCTTCCCTTCTCTGGGTCGTCACTCGTGTGGCCGCCACAGCCCTCGCACCTGTCTCCCTGCTGCGATTCTTGCTCCGACACGCAGCAGCCAGAACGGTCTTTTCACGATGTCAAAGTCATTGTTTCTCTAATGATTAAACTCTCCAGCGGCTTTCCAGCACACTCCGAAAATATTCCACACTCCTCCTAGTGGGCCTTTGTGGACCAATCTGGCCCCTCCCTGGTTCTACAGCCTTCTCCCCATCCACTTCCCCCGTCCTGCCCTGTTCTAGCCACAGACTCTCCCCAGTTCTGGAAATCTCCATGCTTGTTCCCTCCATGTGCCTCAGCACTGTCTTTCCTTCTGCCTGCCGTGTTTTCCCGATAACCACCCCCTCTTTCAAGTCTCAAACATGCATCAAAGGAGAAAATAGTAGAATGAACTCCCATGGGACAGTCTCCTGCATCCTAAATCATTGTCATTTGGACATGTTTTCTGTATCCTTTTTTCTTTCTTTTTTTTTTTCTCTTTTAAATTGTTGCTCCTGCTGTAATTATTTTTTTAAGATTTTATTTCTTTCAGACAGAGAGCGCGGAGCAGGGAGGAGTCGATAGAGGCAGATGGAGAAGCAGTGCCCCACCAAGCAGGAAGCCTCACGTGGGGCTCGATCTCAGGACCCTGGGATCATGACCTGACCCAAAGGCAGACACTTCACTGACTGAACCACCCAGGCACCCCCTGTAATATTTTATTTTTATTTTATTTTATTTTTATTTCATTTTCAAGTAATCTCCACCCTATGTAGAGCTTGAACTCATGGCCCCAAGATCAAGGGCTGCACACTGTACTGACTGAGCCAGCCAGGTGCCCCACTACTATATTACTTTAAAGCTAATCTCTTACACCATTTTATTCCCAAATACTTGTTTCTGCCACATAAGGGCATTCACTTTTATAGTCAAAATGTCATCACCACATGTAACAAAATTAACAAAAATGCCCTTTATCATCTACTCAGTCTGTATTCATGGCTCCCCAATTGTCTCCAAAATGTTATTTCACACTCGACACAGTGTCTCCGAGTGTCGTGACCCCCTTGTCTCCCCCTCTCCTCCGTTTCTCTTCTGTGCTTTCCGGGGTGTCTTTGCTCTTATTTTTCTTTTAATTCGTTCTTTATTCCCAAAGCTTCCCCCCACACACACACTTTACTGAGGTTTCTCAGTTTTCTGTCATATGTTCCTGTTGTCTGGCCATCTCAGTCCTCAGAACGTCTATTTCTGACTTGTGCTGGTTTTCAAACCGGTTAGTTTTTATGATTTCATTTGCTTGCAGTCACTTTTTCATAGTGTGGACTGTTTGTTCATTGCACCTTTTTTGTCTTACTGTGTTGAGTAGGGCAAGATCATTTCTCTTGTGTCCCCGTTTGATGGAGGGCAGGTCCGTGGACAGAGCCTGGTGGCCAGAGTGGCCTTCCCAGCTCACAAAAGACATGGTTGCTGGGTGCCCAGCCTTTCAGTGCTGTGTTTGCTACTCTGCCCTCGCTCTGGACAGCCTGTCCTCCTGCCTTTCGGGGTTTCCTACCCTGTTCCATTTGATCGCTCCTCCTAGCACGTGCGTAAGGAGGAAGATCTGCCTTTCTGAGTGGAGTGTTGCTGGCTGGTTCTACTGCCCAAGCAGCCCTGGCTGACCCTCCTGCAGCCTTCAGTGAGTCCGTCTCGGGTGTGCGTGTCATCTGTACTCAGACCCCAGAGGAGGCACTCAGTGTGCCAGTGGTTTCCACCCCCCACTACAGGGCTCCTGCTCACAGGGGGTCCTGCTTTTTGGAGGAGGGCATTTCCTGGTGGCTTGGAGGCTCTGTGGCCTGTAGGCCAATCATTTGTCCCATTTCCCATCACTCTACCCAGCCTTGCAGCCGCTGACCCTGGCAGTCCTGTCCACTTGTATTTTGTGGTTCGTGGAGAATTTTTTAAAATCAAGTTTTACTAAAGATTCATCCATCTCTCACTCTTCTAGTTGCCCTGTCCCGTTTCTAGGAGGAGATTTAGAGAGATTCCAGAATTATGCTGCCTCATCAAATTCATTGTTGCCTCAGAGGCCTCCCTGACCACTGTCAAAGTAGCCACCCCCACAAGCTGCCTTCTCACTCCCCCCCGCCCCAACCTGAGCTACGTGCCTCATAGGCATTTCCACCTGAGCAGAAGCTCCTCTTCATTCTCTAGTTCCTTGTCAGGGACATCTCATCCACTCCTGAATTCAGAATAGTGGTGGCCCTATAACAGGAGATCGGAGGTCTTGAGCACAAAAGACCCTGTCTCTCTCTGGCCAGCCCAGACATTGTGAAACTTTTCCCCCCAAACTAACCCTTTTAACCATGATTTATATTACCCTGAAAAACAAGTAAAAGAAAAATCTTTTTCTAAAAAACGCAAGAGGAGGGACACTTGGGTGGCTCAGTTGGCTAAGCACCCAACTCTTTTTTTTTTTTTTTTTTTTTTGAAGATTTTATTTACTTGACAGACAGAGATCACAAGTAGGCAGAGAGAGAGGAGGAAGCAGGCTCCCTGCCGAGTAGAGAGCCCGATGCGGGGCTCTATCCCAGGACTCTGGGATCATGACCCGAGCTGAAGGCATAGGCCTTAACCCACTGAGCCACACAGGTGCCCCAGCACCCAACTCTTGATTTTGGCTCAGGTCATGATCTTGGGGTCATGGAATTGAGTCCCATGTTGGGCTCTGTACTGGGCATGGAGTGTGCCTAAGACTCTCTCCCTCCCTCTAGCTCTTCCTGCCCTCCCATGCATGCATTCTCCCTCTCTCTTTAAAAAAAAAAAAATGCAAGAATTAATTCCACTTAAGATATTAGAGGGGCATCTGGGTGGCTCAGTTGGTTAGGCGTGTGACTCTTGATCTCAGCTCAAGTCTTGATCTCGGGGTCATGAGTTCAAGCCCTGCATTGGGCTCCATGCTGGGCATGGAGCCTACTTAAAGGGAAAAAAAAAAGATACTAGAATGGTAATGAAATATGCACTGAATTAAATATCAAAAAATTTAGTCAGTTTTACCTGTCCCAGAGAAGAGTGGTGGTGTCTTGCTCTCTGCCTTTCTGCCCTGGAGTCTCATTATGCCATGTTTATGCACACACACACATCCACTGTGGTTGGAGACAGAAGAGTAGCAGTCATGTACCACAGTGTAGACTCTAGACTCGCAGGTAGAGCATTTCCACTGCAGCCCGGTCGTACGGCAGGAGGAAAGATGGACTTGGAGCTAGAGGCAAAGCAAGATTCTTGCCCCGCCTCTGCCCCTTCACAGTTAGAGGACCTTGGGCCTCCCACTTACTGCCGTTAGGTTTCTTTCCATCAGCTCTGCATACTAGGATTCTTGTAAGGATCAGTATCTGTTAGCTTAAGACAGACTGTAACGCCACGTGCAGGTATCTTTCCCGAGGGGGCGTCTCTGCTGTGAATGCAGCCTGTGTTGCAGAAGGCATGTACCCCTCCAGGTGCATTTTACAGCTCTCCGTGCGCGAGTACCCCTTGAGCATTTTTGTGGATTCGTCATGGTGTCATGGGGGATGCATTTAAGGGATATTTCTTGGCGAAGTAGAATTCTGAAAACAGTGCTATGCTTTTCTGATACTTTTGAATTAACAGTCACAAGTTGGAATGGCCCTGGGCTGCATTTTTTTTTTTTTTTTTTTAAAGATTTTATTTATTCATTTGAAAGGCAGAGATTACAAGTAGGCAGAGAGAGAGAGGAGGAAGCAGGCTCCCCGCTGAGTAGAGAGCCCGATGCGGGGCTCGATCTCAGGACTCTGAGACCATGACCTGAGCCGAAGGCAGAGGCTTTAACCCACTGAGCCACCCAGGCGCCCCCCTGGGCTGCATTTTGAGTAGGCTTGCGGCATATCGTTTATTCAGGCACGAAGACTCGCGCACAGAGAGCAGTGTGAGAAAGCATTCGGTTACTGATAGAAGCTCCATGATCGCTGCCGCATACCGTGTCGAGCACATGTGTACGAGGCCCTATGCCGAGCACATCACGTGCCTCGTTACTTAGCCGCATCATGAGAAAAATATTACTATTCTTCCTGTTTTACGGAGGAGGAAACCGAGATCGGGGAACAGTGCCGCACAGTTAGCGCAGAGTAGTTCTGGCGAGCGTGCGGCTGGCACTGACCAGGTGCCGTGCTCTGTCCTAAGTCCCCTGCACCTGCTACTCCAGCTCGTCCTTCCGTGTCCCTGTGAGGTCGGAACTGCAGTAGTCTCCCCCTTATCTGTGTGAGATCTGTCCCAGGACCCCCAGTGGATAACTGAAACCGCAGTTAGTACTGGACCCTGTATCATCTATGCTTTTTCCAATTCTTGCATACCCATGAGAAAGTTTAATTTCTAGATTAGGCACTGCAAGAAATTAGCCACAGTAACTAATAACAAAATAGAACAAGTGTAACAATGTATTGTCATAAAGTTGTGCCAGTGTGATTTCTCTCAAAATATATTGTGTTCACCCTTCTTCTTGTGAGGATGTGAGCTGGTAAAATGCCTGTGGGATGGGACAGAGCGGGGAGTGACGTGGGCATGGGGGCGTAGTGCTCGGCTACCACTGACCTTCTGACAGCACATCAGGAGGGTCGTCTGTGTCTGGACCACAGTTAACTGCGGGTAACTGAAACTGCAGATAAGGGGGCTGCTCTGTTGTGCATCTTTTACAGAGGAGGAAACTGAGGCACAGAGAGGGTAAGTGACCTGGCCAAGGTTGCATAGCTAGTTAGTGTCAGAGTAAAGATCGGGACTTGGGCAGTCAGGGTCTCTCTGCTATGTCATGACACCTAGCAGCACCATGGTGACTGACAGACTCCAGAGTTCTTACTGCCAACCATGTCATTAGAAGTGTCGCTAAAAGAGCGAAAAGAATCCTAAGAAATTTTAAACTTGTTCTTCCTTCTGGTAGGGCCAACAGTGAGTTCGTAACCTTATTGCATGTGACCTGAAATCAGCAAAAATAAAACTTCCTCTTGCCTGGTGTTGAAATCTCGAGTTAGGGACCATTATTAGCAGGAATGCACCCTTCATCTCAGGGTTCAGAACCATATTGTGAAGTGGATGGCCTCTCTAGATACCCACGGTTACTGAGAAACATTCGAGACTCCTGAGTCTGTGATTGTCACCAGCTGTTTTGCCGATGCTTGGTTACCGTCACTGGGACTTTCATGTTTCATAGCTATTAACTTTAAAGAGAGAACTCTCAGATGGGGGCAGGGAGGAGAAGGACTAAAATTAGTGGCATACTTTAATGAGAAATTTGAGGTAGTACTTGTTAACAAATGGGAGTGGCCTAGGCTTTGTCATTTAAATGGAATGCTTTTGTGTGTGTGTGATTTGAGCTCTTTCTTAACTTCAGGATTGTATTAAAAAACAGGTGAAGCCCAGCGATGCCTTTGAACATAAGGTAGTCCGAGAGTCTCAGCGACCTGGAGCCTCCCAGGAGACAGATCGAAGCTCTGCATCTTGGCTGGCTCTGCTCCTGTGCCAGCAGCAAGCCAGCAGCACTGACCCAGGAACCGTAAATGACAGAGAAGGGCCAAGATCAACAGATCAGCATGACTTGGTTATTGAGCTGATTGCTTGGAAAGTCTTTAGTGGTTTTTCAACTTGAAAAGGACAAATTTGAAATAAATAAATTGATCCATTAACCTGTTACAGGAAGGTTCCCAGTGTGCTTAGTTCCCCCAAATCATCTCAGATAGGGTTGACCAAGCCACACTGTAATAGATTTTCAGGGTAATATGTGGACCATAAAATGACCATTAACCAACTTGTTTTGTTGATGAGAGGCAGGCACTTAATGCCACTGGCCCCGTGCTGGAAGCACATTCCACTGTGGTATGTTTCAACACTGCGAAGTCATTGATCAGATGAAAATGACCAGTTAGCAAGTAAGTGTTTCCTGGGCTGTAGACTTTATGAATAATGTGTTCTTCAGTTAAAAACAGCACTTTAAGCAATTGTTTAAACCTAACCATTTGGGAATGAGGGAAAGAGCTTCATGAATAATTTATTTTCAAAAGAAAAGATTAAGGGATCTCAACTTTTTCACCTTCCCAACCTTTTTGCTGAAGTTGAAAATACCTGCAAATGATACAGATCCAGATAAATAACTCATCGTATACAGGCTCTAAGTTTATGTACTTCCACTTTCAAAAAACCTTTACTGAGAAGGGTGCGTGTGAGAAAATACAGTGAGTTTAAAATAAGTGAGTATAGAATTGCTGGAAGGGTTGCAGGATTTCAGATGTAACACTGAGCAGGCATTAGCATAGTGCCATGGGAAAGCTTGAAATATGGTTAATATGTCCTTGTATCAGAAAGGACTCCATCAAAGCGGACCAGTTTGATCCCTTGTGCTTAAACATTCTGCTTTTCGTTTTCTAAAACAGACCACCATCTTATAAGAGTTGTGCGTCCTTGGTTCAAGGTTTAAATAAGAAGAGTTTGGGGTGGGGATTCAGTACCAATCATGATGCCAAAATCCCCCCCCCCCCACCACCACCACCTCTTCTTCCTCTTGCTCTTACATCGTTAAAAACTCCCATGGTTTGGTACTTGTGGACCTGCTATGTGGCCAGGGTGATTTGTCTCAGTGGATGCAACTTTCCTTGACCATCTTGACCTTGAAGAAATTAATCAAGGTACAGACGAGCCTAGATGCTGCCTCACTGTCATGCCACCTTCGCCACCACCGTCAGTACCATCACCACCCCCTCCGCCACCATCAGCAACATCATGGCCGCCTCCACTGCCACCATCACCGGTGTCCCTGACAGCTGGGATTTCTTGAGTGATTTATTACTTGGCTTCAGGCCTAGTCTGAGCATTTAACACCTTATTGAATCCGAACAAGCTGCTGGGCTAGGAGCAGCTCTAACGATCACTTGCCCAAGTTCATGGAGCCGATGGTTTGCAGCCCTTCCTGCGCCTGTGCTGCCCCCTCCACAGCCTCACGGTCAACCAGAGGCGCTCACGCCGGGCAGGCAGTTGGCACACCTTTGTGGTCCCTGCTTGGTGTTTGATGCCGTTACAGATTGGAACATAGTCTGGAACCAGGAAGTATGAAAGTTGGCCTAACCGGCATTGCTGTGGAAGACCCTCTCACAGAGCCGGTTGTCTTCAGGTTGTCAGGGCAACGCCTTTGGAAACAGGCAGCACACATAGTAACAACAGCCAGGAGCCGATGCTTATGTAACAGGAGGAGAAATAGGGGAAAAAAAAAAAGATAAACATGAAGCAGAAGTCTTCAGTCGGTGCTCCTTACATTAATGAAAAATCAAATTGTTTTCTTGTTAGGAATAAGGAGGTCGTCGTTTTTAAAAGACATTCATAAAAACAGATGACATTAATTTTAGGCATCCAAAGAGACAGGCGGGAGGGATCAGAAGCTCTTGCTAATGAAAAAGCAGTGTCCATAGCTGTGGACCAGTGGGCCAGTGGGGGTAGCCCGTGAGGGCTGAGTCTCGCACCTTACAGCCACTGGTGGTCAAAACACTTTTGCCATGATATAGGAATCTTGATTGTTCCCATCTTTTTTTTTTTTTTTAAACCCCCCCCCCCCCCGCTTGCTGCTTCTGGGGGCTTTAAAAAAGTTCAAGTTTAAGATGGTGGGCCTCCCATTTGGAACCAGTCACACTTGAAAAATATCCCTTGAAATTATCTAAACTTAATTTCTGGCCATTTTGTTTCAGAAATACTAACCTCAGGGGGTCTTTTTTCTCCACACTAAAACTTAATCTATTTGGAAAAATTCCATTTGCTCTCTGTAGAAATTGACTGGACATGGCTTCTGCGAATGATACAGTTGCTATTATCCCTGAACACCGTAAAAATGAACTTTGAAACAGTTGGGTAGGACCCAAACAGAAAGTGATGTATGGCTTGAAAATGGTTTAGTTGGACATTATGCTCCAATATTTTACTGGTCATTGCGGCACAGGTTTTAGAAATACATGTTTGGTTTTTTAAAGTTTTATTTTTGGATTGGAAACTTTCTCGCAAACCAAAATAGATGAATCAAGTGTGCTTGAATCAATGCTGAAATGTCATCCACATCTGCGGAATGAAAATCATTAGCCAGTTACTTGAAATCCACATGAGATGAAACTATCTTCCTGTGTATGCCGTCCAGCTTTTCTTCTTTGCTGAAGGGAAGAATGCTGAGAATCTTTACAAAGACTGAATTATTATTTTATTCCAAAAGTTTTTCGGAAAATATCAAAGCAGCTATTAATTGAGCATGGGGTAGCTCCCAGCATGGACTGATTTGAGTACATCCAAGTGTACATTTAAACACAAACTCATTATTTCTCCCAAAGCTGTGCTTGAAAAGAGATCAAGAAGATTCCCTAAAACCTCGTGGCGTAGTTTCAATCACACCTAAACTGTGACTAGAATTTACTGTTGGAAAAGCAAGAGTAGGTATGAATATTATAAAAAAGAAATGCAGTGGGAAAATACATGGAACACTTGTTTACATGTGGCTAAAAGAGGCTCTTAAATCTCTTTTAGAAGAGTTTACTGGTTCGTAATCTTTATTAGTGGGCACATTTGAAAGGGTCTCTATCCAGGACAGTTTCAGAAGGTTTGAGTTCTCATCTCAGCCTTGCCTACAGCCAGCCAGAACGCTTTAAACAAGTCTGCCAGCCCCTGGGTGCCTTGTTTCACTCTCCAAAGAGTAAAGAATTTGGACTAGATACCTCTCGGTTGCTGCCCAGCTCCACAATTATGTGATTCCTTTGGGGGCTATTACTATAATTCTCAAATCTGTCAACTTGTGGAATATATTTCCAAGCAAGAATTGATTCTCTAAAGTGCCTTCAGTCCTCGTGGAGGCAATACTGCTAGAATAGCAGTGTACACGTCCACCGTAGAGAGCAAGCAGAAGGCCTCCGTAGCCTTTGGGAGGTACCATCCCAGTGGTCATGAATGGGCGCTGCTCTTTGGGTGCGAAGAGATGTAGAAAGCTGAGTTTCCCCAAGACTCCTCAGCTAGTTAATGAAGGCAGAAAGTTCAGTCACACACCCTGCTGCCTTCATTAGGCCTCGGAATGCAGAGGCCAGTGGTGGATCATTATTTACTGGGGATATCTAGAAAAAGTCCCTATTTCCCATGGCTGTCAGCAGGCCCTTGGAACTTTCATGAAAATGATGAAAAGTTTTAGAGTCATGCTAATCAAGCTTAAATGCTTTACATTGTTTAACAACAAATAATGTGCTACTGTTTTGAACTCAACAAAGAAAGAAACCTTTGAATTAGGGCTGAAAAATGTCAGAGAACATTTCAGGCAGGGAAGAAATATTGTTCAGTGGTTGTGATGTGCATTACTGAGAGCCACCTTCCAGACAGCTAGCCTTTCTTTCCTCTGAACGGAGTCACCATTGTGTTGATTTCTTGCCAGTTGCGGCATATGCAAGGCCATTGTAAGGGGCATATGATGGGTTGAAATGTCAAGAGTTTGCCCAGTGGGCGAAACCCTCACTTATACCGGAGGGTTAAGAATGTTGCAGAGCAGGAGTTTAACCGCCTTGTTTTCATTCTCATTTAGATCCAAATAGACCTCTCTAATGGGACATTTCTCCCGTTCTTGTCAACTGTGGCAGGAATAATTCCACTCGTAATTAGGCAGGTGTCGAGTTTTAACCCCGAATGCCTCTACGGGCGGTCATTTGCTTGCCTCTCCCAGCAGCCTCTCCACTCTGCTGGCAGTCCTTCCTCTTGTAAACTTTTGCCTAATATTGAACCTCCGTGTTCCCTGCCAGAACTCTCTCTCCTCTTATTCTCATCGACCAAGAATAATTGATCTGTCTTCCCTCGGCAACTTTCATTTGCATGTTTTAGGAGTAACTATGTCATCTGTCTCATCTCGGCTAAAGACACACTCTCTTCCCTTGTTGTTACATCTCTGTCCTCCTTGTTTCCAGAACGTATTACTGGTTGGTTCATCTTCTGTGCACACCCTCCGACTCGTCATCCCTTTACTATTCACATTGGTGCGGCACCTGTTTCCACCCGAATGGAATGATTATGTGTCCTTTTTGCACATAATCCTCCATATTAACATTGTTCCAAGCAGTTGACGTTAACACCGTAGTGGTGTTGACTCATTCACAGGGTGATTCACTGCGGTCCTCCCTGTCGAAGACAACTGTGGGATCTGAGCAAGAGAAACTGACAGTGTTTTATCGTTAATGAGCTGTGTCCTGAACTCTTGAATAATCTGCTCTGCCCACTGGAATATTGCATGTGCGTGTGTTTGCACGCGCGTGCATGGGCACACACACACACGTGCGCGCCCGTCCACTTCTTCCCAGGTCAGAGCTCGAGTTACACCTTCATGAGTAGATGCATACGGTGATATTTGGAGAATTAAGTGGAGTGATTGATATGACACAGATCAAACTGAGTTATGTCTGCGTCTATTCTCGTGGCAGATCTGTTTAAAGAGTGGGTGTTGGAAATATAGGCACTTAAGGACCTGGGTGCATATGCTCCTTGTATTTCTAAAGCAGTTAACGTTTAAATAAATAATTGTTTTTATCTATTTTATGCTGAGGTCCTCAAGCGAAAGGCATATCAGACATGTACCCTTTAATCACACAAGTTCTCTGAACATCCTCCTTGGCCACATTAGAGCAGCCTGCACAGCCACAGTCAGCGTTCACCTGTGAACCGCAGTGGGGGGGGGGGCCTTCCTGTAAATTTCCTTGATTACAAAATTCTTGTTTCCTGGGCTCTCGTTAAGACACTCGTCTTTTAGTGCTAAGAGTTAACTACAGTGGTCTTTTCTGGTCACAGATTTCTTCAGAAGTATCTAGCAGTGGCCACCCCCCGCCCCAGACAGTGATGAAGACAGCATGTTCCAGTTATTTGCAAAGGCTAAGGAATAGGGTATTCTGATGGACTGAGTTTTCTAGCATGATTACCGGATGTACCATTCAAAGATGGAGAGTCTTTGAAGCTGTGTAATTGTTTCTTTGTGCACATAGCGCGCTCTGAGGAAATGTATACCGACCTGACTAGAACTGGAGGGACCATCAGAGACCTTCCTCTTCTGAAGACAGAAGTGAGCCCCCAAGTGAGCAGGAGAGAGGGGTAGAGCCGGGCTTTCCCATACCCCCCACCCCACACACCATGGGGTAATGGAGGAGCGATGGGGGACACATTGGCGAAAGGACCCCGCTACATGGATTCTAGGTGAGGGTTTGATGTGTCCACTTACCATCATCATCGAACCTAGTGTTAACCGTGTGTGAGAGATGCTAGGAGATGCACTGATTCTTCCTGTGCTTTATGTCCTGCGGTTCTCACAACCACCCCCTGAAAGATACTATTTTTATCCTCATCTCGGGAGGGTTGAAGCCCAGTAATTTGCCTCACTTAGTGGAGCCTCAAGTGGGACTTGAACCCACCCAGTGGGGCTCCGGATCACCTGATCTGAACTGCACTCCTGCCTTCCTCACTTACTCTTTGTTCCCTCTCAATAAGAAAAGAAAATATTTTCTATCCAAAAATTATTTTGAGGGACGCCTGGGTGGCTCAGTCAGTTGAGTGTTTGCCTTCGGCTCGGGTCATGATCCCAGGGTCCTGGGGTCGAGTCCCACATTGGGCTCCTTGCTCAGCGGGGAGCCTGCTTCTCCCTCTACCTGCTGCTTCCCCTGCCTGTGCACTCGCGTTCTCTCTGTATCTTTCTCTGACAAATAAGATCTTTTAAAAAAAAATTATTTTGAGCGAAATATCTTATTTTTGATAGTGATATACAGATCTAAATATACCCCAAATAATTTCTATATTCAAATGCATGTGAAATGCTTAATAATCCAGATGGGCAAATACAGAGGCCAGAGGGCTTCGCTGTATGAGGTCGCCCTGCTGAAAATCAACCGCTGGGGAGCGTGCTTGGCACTTGGGGGCCCGCAGCTCCTCAGGTCGGATTCCTGTCTATCTTCCCCAACCAGAAAGATCGGGCCCAGGCTCCAAAGAGAAGGCAGAAGTGAGGAGGAGACCCGGCTTTTGTTAAGGAACGTTGTGTCTTTGTTTAAGAGGAATATATTATTGTAGTGGCTTTTTCTCATTTCAGTTTCAGGGAGGGTACTGGCCCCATTAAATGAATTGAGAAACGTTCCCTCCTCTTGTTTCTGAACGTTTCTGTACAGTTCATGTTACTGCTTCCCTAAATTTTTGATACAGTTAACCAGTGAACCCATGTGGGCCTGGAGCTCTCTCTTGAGAAAGTTTTTGTTAACCACTTCAATTTTTAAGGAGTAGATATCAGAGCTCCTTAAGTTTTTATTTCTTCTTAATCACTTGTCTGATTTATGTCTCAGGGGCTATCTGTGTCATCAGAGCCACTGAGTATATTGGCGTAACATCGCTCATAATACTCCTTACTACCTTTCTGATATCTCTGGAGTCTGAGTGGTATCTCCTCATTCAGTCCTGATATTGGTAAATTTTGTCTTTGCTCCTTTTTCTTCCTTGATCAGTCTAGCCAGAGACTTCTCAGTTTGACTTAGTTTCTTTCAGATTATCTGCTTTTGATCTCAGTGATGTTTCTCTACTTTTTGTCCGTTTTCTGTTTCATTTATTTACATACATTATTGCCTTCCGTCTCCTTACTTTGGGTTTAATTTGCTTTTCTTTTTCTAATGTCTTAAAATGCAAGTGTAGATCTTTGATCTTTCACTCATTTTTTGTTGTTTACGTAAGCTCTCTTGAACTATAAACTTCCCTCCAAGCATGGCTTTGGCTGCATTCTACACATATTCATATCCAAGCATGGCTTTGGCTGCATTCTACACATATTCATATATCTTTTATTATTCAGTTCAAGATATTTTCTAATTTTCTTTGTGAGTCATTGTCTCACGAGTTATTAGGAAGTAGGTTGTTTAATTTCTAAATATCTGGGAGGCTTTAAACATATATGTATTTTTTTCTTTTAAATATTTTATTTATTGGACAGAGAGAGAGAACAAGCAGGGGGAACAGCAGGCAGAGGGAGAGGGAGAAGCAGACTCCCTGCTCAGCAGGGAGCCAAATGTGGGGCTCTCAACCCCAGGACCCTGGGATCATGACCTGAGCCGAAGGCAGATGCTTAACCAGCTGAGCCACCCAGGTGCCCCAATTCCGATATATTTTTGTTATTGATTTATAACTTCAGCTGTGGTTAGAGAACAGCATATTCTGCTGATTTTTAGACTTGTTTTTGGTCAGAGAACAGCATATTCTGCATGATTTTTAGACTTGTTTTAAGACCCAGGTTGTGGTCTGTGTGAGGGAATATTCTCTTTGCACTTGAGAAGTGTGTATATTCTACTGTTTGGGGATGGATGTAGGATATATATGTCACTCAGGTCAAGTTAGTTGAACACATTGTTCAGATGTTCTGTCTTACTGATTTCCCATCTGCTTCTTTTAATAATACTAAGAAAGGCCTGTTGTCGTCTCCGTTTAGGAGCATTTAGGATTTGTTGTGTCTTCTGGATGTAGTGGCCCTTCTAAGCCATTATTCTTTTCTTTGTCTTTTAAATCATTCTTATGACCTTCCTTATTTATAAATGATGGGCTTTATTCCCCTGAAGTTTTCCCCTCTCCCTGGGCAGAGGAAAGTTTCCTTGGAATTGAGGGCCGCAGGGACTGAACTCGTGGGTAGAGCTCGGAGGAGTGGTGATGGCGTGGGTGAGCAGGAGGTCAAACTGATTAACTTTATTTCTCCTCTGATTTGCAACGTGTAAGAGTTTGTACGGGATTTGAAAGGACAGCCACGGGATTTCTCAGTTCAGGGAAGTAAAGAGAAGTGTTGTTTGTAGTTTGGTGAGGCCAGTATACACCTGTAGAGGGCGCCCTCTGAGAGTTCTTTTCAGGGCCGGCGGGCATCACCACCTGTTTCAGGTAGAACCCTAGCTCTGGCGGCACTGGGAGAGATGTGTCATGGCACAATTTTTTACTCCTTTTAGATGACAAAAGGTATTTTGGGGCCAGTGGCCATCCATGCTGCTGCCTGTGTGAAAGCCATCTGACTTTCTGTTACGGAGACTCACTTCCCATGCCCAAACTGCACATTCCCAGACACACGTTCCAGGGTAGCCAGCTCCCAGGGGATGGATCGTCCCCAGCCCCTGCTCCACGGGATAGCTGACCAAAACACCCTGGCCCCTCCTGGTTTGCTTATCCATTTCTCTCTCTTCAGTAGCTCTAGATGGATGCCTGAAGATCTTTTTTTTTTCCTTTCCTTTAAGATACAAAGGTGAAGATATATTTAGAATGGAAAAAAACAGTTTACAAAGACAAGCAAAATCTTCCTTGACCGAGGCTGTTTAATTACCTGCCTTACTAGAAGGGGTTTCTCTACTCAGTCATCTAGAAGCCACCTTTAGGATTTTTGCCATAACCTTGGTCGGCTCTTCTGTTATTTGCATAATATCTTCCTTTAAATAACCTCATCATTAAAAGGTAGCCGCATCCTGGAAATGGAGTCACAGGTTTTATTTGCTAGTATGTATTTTTCTGTGTACATATACATTCAGATGAAAACGCTTGTCCATCTGCGCCACGTTACAGCACCTCATGCACTGCTTTGTGAATGTACACGTCCCACTGTGGGGACTGTAATCCGAGGCCAGTGTGAATTCGGCAGTGGCCTTAGCAGAGCAAACTAGTGCTTACAGTGGTCCAAGAGGAAGTGGCCCTGCCTGCAGCTCAGGGGTGCTGGTCCCTTTGCGAAGAAAGAGGTGGAGGACAGGGACAGAAGACGAGCCTGGGGCCCCCATTTCTCGGGGACGCTCCTGTCCTTGTGATCGCTTTATGCTGTCTGAATGCCGTGCACTTCCGAACTGCCCGCAGCCACGGTTACAGCATCTAGGAAATCCCTGTTAAACGAATGATGTTGAATCTGGTTTCGAATTTTTTACTTTTTATTAAAGGAGCCATTACAGAACACGGTTCTGCTGACTTTGTTTTTTATTTAGCCTTGCTCCACTCTGCTTAACCCGGCCCTGTCCACGGAACGCTTACGAAACGTGTATTAAGTGCAAAATCATTGGCAGGGACTGGAGACGAGTGGGCCTCTGACTCGCTCCTCAAGCAGCGATGGCCTGAGGAATGAAAGTAAAACTTGTACAAACAAATTTGTCCCAGGATTGGGTTTGGAGGGTTACTTTTGTGTCTTCCTGAAATGTGTTGGCTGTTTCTGGCCATTTCTGCATTTGCTTAATGTGTTGTTGTGGTTGGAACAAGTTAGGTGTTCAGCGATTATTTGCATTACCTTTGACATTTCTCTTCCTGAAACCTACCACATATGTTCTCAGGTACACTAAAAGTCAGATAGGATCCCAATCTTGTCCTGTGCGTGTGCAGCAAATTCTGAACTAGTGGAATACAGTCACCCATGAAAGCATTGCCAAGAAGTGCCCAGTGTGAACAGGCCAGTCTACCCCTGGCAAACCAGGCCTCGGCTATACCCGGGGCTGGGAAGGAAAGCCGTGGGAAGTTGGGAAGGGGTATAGCTTTCCAGCATGCCTCGTCCAGCTCCCTGGTTGAAAGTCAGAGGCCCGGGGGTGCTTTCTCACGGCGTCATTTGTTCACACATGCCCCACTGCCCATCTGAGCTCCGAGTGTCCTCTCACCAGCTCGGACCAGAGATGACTGATTTAGTAACTATTGCTAATTGGTGTTGCTGGAAAGCTCAATATGGGTTTTTTCTTGTTTGGGTTTGTTTGCTTGTTCTCTTTCTCTGTAACATGTAAGGGCTTGTAGAGGAGGTAGATGTTGAGTGAAATTATAATCCTTTCCTAAGCTTAATATACTGTCCAGATGTTTTAGGAAACACTGGGGCCCACAGATACCGGAATCAGTGTTCAGTCATTCATGTAAAATGCACAAGTGTTTCACCCCTTCCTGCTACCTGACATTTTGCACATTAATTGGGGGTCGCCGTGTCAAAACCCAATAGGAGAATGGAAGGAAATTTATCTTAGTTATCCTGTTTTTCTGGAGCTCAGCCTGTGGCCTTGAAGGAAAATGGCTTGTCTGCGAGTGGGGCGTCAGCCCCGTGAGGATAGAGACCACCTTGCTCAGTGTTGTTCCCCTGCTCACTTAGGCACCGAGTGAGTATTTCCTGAATGACTGGGAAGAAGGGACATAAATTGCTTTCATTTCGTTAATGTGCTCCTAAAATTTCTCTGTTGTTATATGAAAAGTCTGGGGAGTGACAAAAATGAAATTTGTTTTTCCTGCAGACCTAATGAAAGTACAGTGGTGCACAGGAATCAGACATAGGATCGGGGCTCAGCTCTGCCTCTCCCCTGCGCCGCTCCCTTGGGCAAGTCGCTTGACCTTCTTTTTTCTGTCATTTATCAAATGGGAGTCTTGGACGCGTCTCTCTTACTTCCCAGAGTTGGTGAGCGAACAGATGAGGTAAGGAGCACAGAAGTACTGTGAAAACTGGAAAGCGCTGCCTGCTTTCCTGCTCATCCTGACTCCCCAGCAGAAAGCACGGGCTAGAGCCATCTCTCCAGCCATCCGGTGCTCACAGAAAGCCTTCTGTGGGCAGCTCATTGCACGGTTTCTGTCCTGAGTATTTAACAGCATTCCCCGAACACAGTCATTGCTTGTCGAGCACCGTGGGCACTCAGTACATCTGTATTAATAGATCTAATAAGACTGTTTAATAATGTATGACCTCTCTAAATCGTGCTAAAATCACGTGGAAGAAGAATCCTGGTTTTATGATGGTATTTGCCATGTGTTCTAGTTCGTACACACGTGGCCCCTACCTGGGAAGAAGGAAGGCAGGCAGGTTTGTTTCTGTGTTTCTGTATGTGATGGGTCTTTGTGCATGGATTTTAGCTTGAGGAAAAGCAGGTTAGCTTTTGTTGGGTGGTTCCCTGCATTTGTTCCAGCAACATATTCATATCGTTGGAAGTTCCCAAGGGAAATCTCCCTCCACTTCTCTGACCTGGCCACCGTGTCACTCCAAGGAAGCAGCTCTTCCTAATCTAGACAGCCCTCTCTGCTGGTGGTGAGTTTCTGTAGGAGATTGTGAAGTTTTGAGTGTTTCTCTAGGCGAGAGTGAGAGCACAGTTGGTACTCTGGGCAGGGAGGGCCAAGCGGCGCAGCAGAGTATGGAGAAGAAGCCTGAGCAGAAGCTCTCATTCCTGTCTCTGGTACATCTAGCCTTGCCTTTTCGCGTACAGTCGAGAAAATACGTTTAATTTTCTCGACAGAATAACCAGAAGGCTTTCACAGACACGATCCAAATATCTTACAAATCCAAGAAGTTGGCCATAGGTTTCCCATCTTCTTCCTTCAGCATATACTGAGACCGATTGTTGAGTCTCAGGCAGCTTCGTTCTCATGCAGTAATTAAACCCCCTTCTGTTCCCACCCACTGGCAGCCCTCTTGGACTCATCGTTCTGGACAGGTGTGGAGGAAATCTTGAATCGTTTTCAGAGCGTGCAACGGTTCTCTTTTAGATAGCTGCTGGGCATTACCCTCTCCCCAAAAAGGTGGTTTATTAATACATGCACTCCTAGCTTTCAGATTTCATATGGGTGGAGAAAATGAACAGCATGTGTCGTACACACTGTGTGGGGTAGATGCTATTTAAATCTGGTTTGAGCTGCTAAACGTCTCACCAACACGGGATCCCTGGCTGGAGTCCAGATTTGTTGGTTGGGTTTTTTTTTTCTTTTCCTTTTGAGGAGGGGTCAGACTTTAGAGAACCAAGCCATCTGTTCAGCAAATTATTTTAAGGCTTTTAATAACAAATAGTTTGCAATATATTTTAATGTGTGGAGTAGAAAATTAATGTTTTGCAGAACTGGTGTCTTTAGAAATGTCTTCTGCGTTCTGTTTTGTCATCATTTTGGTATCGTGATCCCAGTTTGGTAGCATGCATCTTCGTACGAATGTTTTTGCAGAATTAATTAGTTCATTAAAAGCGACATTTTGAAACCGGCCTGTCAATAACACAGTGCACTTCTTTAGAAGCCTCTTGCTTCTAAGAGGCATTGAGCTTCTACTACAACAGATGTGGGGATTTTGTAGCTCCATGTAAAGATGTAAGACTTTGAAGACTCTCTCCTGCTCTCTTTGAGGTTTGTCCCTAGAGCTCTCCGGTTGCTCTGGTTAGTGTTTTTTGGTGGTGAAAGTGGTGCCCTGTCCACACCTCCGATCTCCATCCGTGGCAGAGAACTCTGCATTTTAATGGTTTCCTTCCTGCCTGGCCTGGGCTTCCATGGCTGGCTTTTAATGCCCTGTCCACTCATTCAGCCAATATTTAAGGAGCATCTAGTGGGTACCCGGCGAGGTGCTGGGATTCAGCATTGAGCAAAGCAGCCAGCCGGCCCGCAGAGAATCCTTTCAGGGAGACAGACACTAAGCAAATAGTCACTAGAAAAATTGCTTCATGAACCTGGGACAGGAGCGACAAAGAGAATTAGAAGTGAGGTGGGGACACTGACAGCTGGGGGCTGAGGGGAAGGTCCGGGGACACTGACAGCTGGGGCTGAGGGGAAGGTCCGGGGGGGCTCCCTGGGAACGTGTCATTTAAGCTGGAAACCAAACTTGATGCGTGGGCTGGACTGACCTGGGCCTGAGAGCAGAAGTGGTTGTGGGACGACTTCCAAGCGGAGAACGCGGAGCGTGCACCGCGTGCAAGGTAGTGCAAGCCTGCTCGGGCTCGTGGAAGCTGGAGGCCGGCTGAGGCTGGAGAGTGGTAGGAGCCTCCTCGGCCCACTCAGGACTCGAGACCTAAGCTCAGCATCGAGCCATGTCTTACGCAGTGATGCAGAAGGTGGAGACCTCTTTCTTGATACTAGCAAGGAGCTTCTGGAAAGCATGGGGATGCGACTTTGGAGGGCAGAAATGGATACTCGCTCTAGGATGGTCTCTAAGGTCACAGAAGCAGGTCCTTGACTTTGTTGGAAGGGCTGAGTGACAGTAAGAGGCAGGTGTTCAAACACAAGCAAACAAACAAAAACTAACCTTGGACACCCATCGTGGAAACATGATTTTAGGGTCACAAGAACTGTTTGAGTCATTGTACCCCGATTGCTTCAGTGTGTTCACTTCTGGGCTGCAGCAAGAACGAGCTTATTGCTCAAATGAAGGCGGCTTTGTTGAAAAATAAAGCTCACCATTCAGAAACAGAGAAGAAAAACCAGATACCTCCATTCCTAAACAGGCCGAGAACAGTTATTCTGAACTTGGGGTTCAGGAATGGACTTCAGGGGGCCCATGAACTCCAGTTCATGTAAAATATAGCATGTAAAATGCTGTACAGATGTGCATTTTAGTTTGCAGTACCTTTCCAGAGGATTCCATGACCCGGGAAGATTAAGAGACACCGATAAAAGAAATTGGAAAACCTGATAGTCTTTATGTGTTTGCAGAAAGCCTGGAGGTTTCGGAGGCAGTGTTTGTGGGTCCTTCCTCGAGGCTGCAGTGGGGTGCGTGGGTGGAGATGCTGGGGTGGCGGTTCAGGGACGGCCTCCTGGGATGTGGTGGGGGAGCCACCTGTTGGAGATGTCATAGTCATTTGTAGAGTGATGGGTCCTCTGACGGGAGGACCTCCGAGTGCCTGGTATTTTTCAGTTCTCTGAATAAGGACATTGAAAGGAGCAGGCCACGCTACTTGAAGACAGTCAGAAAGAACAAGGCTCATAGGGCTTCAGAAATTAATGTTAGAAATCTGAGAATGGCATCATCATTTCTGATGCTGCCAAGATGTTGAAGTGATTGAGATGGAAGCTTGGTCCTAAGGAAGCCTTTACCGAGTCGAGACAGCCGGGGTGGATTGCACTGGAAAAAATTGAAGCGGAAACCGTTGAGAGTCTGACTGGAACTGGGGAGAGCAGGCAGATTGGATTCTCTAATCGCTTAAAGTTAACTTCCTGCCTGAAAATATTGACGTTCAGAATCACACCTTGATCTGAACCTGTGATTTCTAGGACTTCGTGTTTCTAGCCCAGTTCTTGGACCAGAAGCCGGCTCACCGACCAAGTGCTCTAGGAGGAGAGCATCAGGCAGCTCTCCGTTTCGAAAGGCCTCGGTAATGTAAATAGGAACAGCAATCTTTCCAAGTTATTACCCTGTTAACAGGTTGACAGATATGTGCAAATTGTGACTCACTGCTCAATTTGGCACTAAATTAATGTCTTCGCGCGCCGCGTCTGCTCAAGTGTAAACTAGTCACCGCTGCTGTGTTACTGCTTGTTTGCCTATATTCCAAAGGTAAAAATCAAGGGAATTCAATCCTGCCACAGAACGGAGCGGAGCATATGGTGGCCGTGTAGGAGGAGAGCACGCTGTTCCTACCTGTCCTCAGCCCTGTGCTCAGAGTGGGACGCGACACATTGCCGAGCTCTGTGCGGACGCTGGCGAGCTCGCGGGCTCAGGAGGCAACATCCCTACAAGTGCTGAAGTGCTGGCAAGGAGGTGGGACGGCAGAGACCACCTCCCCTGCCAGCCTGCCCTCCCTTCCCCTCCCCTCCCCTGCCAGCCCCCCCACCCCCACACCCCTGCAGCAAAAGGAAGGTGTCATTCTCTCTTCAGCTCTCTATCATCTGATGTTCCTAGCTTTCCTTATTCCTGTCAAGTAACTGGTGGTGGATTTGCGTTTTAAAGGTTGGGTGTATCTGAAAATGAAATGTTTTGATTTTTGCTTCTAGGATTTAGACATTGTTTTCCTCAGTTAAAAACGCAGCTGACTTTCTTTCTCTTTTTGGCAAATACATAATGTCACCTGTAAAAAGAAAATTTGCATCTCCTTTATGTTAGGCGTGTGAATGAAAAACAGTTTCCTTGAGGTTCATTTTTCCTTCACAAAACCTTTGGATTGAGTTTTCGGAGCTTCATCTGAGATCACCAATGGGAGAGGAAACCAAACGTTCTGCCCCAGATCTCTCTGCTGTCCTGTGTTTAGAGATCTCGTAAATGAAGGAATCCAGAAAGGCAGGGGACATTTCTTATCTGCTCATGTAGAGCTCTGGCCCTCACTAACAAGTGATCGAAGTCAAGTAGTTGGTATGGAGTCCTGGAAATCCCCACTCTGAGCTTGGTTTCCGGAATCGTCACATAACCTAACTGCCCCCCTATTTCTCTAGCCTCCTAAAGAGCCAGGATTTCCAGAAAGCATTTTGAAACCTTCAAGGTGAAAGGGACAGAGGAGCGCAGATTATGATGGTACCTTTGTACTGAAGTCCCACGCGTTCATTTGCATGCTCCTGTCCACAGCTATGATGGTTATTGATTGAGGATTGGTTCCGAAGACATTGCCCGCCCCCTCCTCATTAGCATATGCTTTGCAGTGACCTCCAATCACACAGGACAGTGGATTGTTGCTTCCTGCTGAGTCTGAAGTAATTGGGTTTCAACCATACACACAGATTTAGAAAAGAAGTATGTAAATGCAGGAGTGTTTCCAGTGACTTGACATGAAGTTTGCCTTGTGTCATCCACCATTTCAAAAAACATCAGGCAGTGACGCAGCATGATTTCGCTTCCTCCTTCCTTCCCTCTTTTTACCTGTTTATAGCATTTACGCCTAAAGCCAAGGTTGTATCATGAATCTACAAATCTAGAAGGGGACTGCGCGAGGTGACATGCAGTGTCGTGGTCTGTTCTTTACAGGAAAGGTTGTTTCCTCCACCATTTTAAAAATCAACTGAATGGGAGGGGGAGCCTGGCTGGCCTAGTCAGTTAAGCATCTGACTCTTGATTTCGGCTCAGGTCATGATCTCAGGGTCATGGGATTGAGCCCCGCATTGGGGTCTGTGCTAAGCATGGAGCCTGCGTGTCCCTCTTCCTCTGCTCCTCCCCTGGTTCGCACCCATGCGCACGTGCTCACCCGCTCACTCTCTCGCACGCACTCTCTCTCTCAATCTCTCTCTCTCACACACAATAAATAAATAAATCTTTATAAAAAAAAAAAAAAACGGAATTGGTGGGGGCCTGTGGCTGGCTCAGTCGGTGTTGCATGTGACTCTTGATCTTGGCATTGTAGGTTTGAGACCCACATTGGGTATAGAGATTACTTTAAAAAATAAAATCTTTAAAAAAAAAATCAACAGCATGGGGCCTTGCTTTTAAGAAATACCGCTCATTCTTTCTGAGCTAGTTCACTTTTCAAGGCCTGGCCCTTATCCTACGGTCCTTTCTAGAGGTAGGAGAGAGCCGTTTGGTACTGAGTTACTAAAAGCCGCTCACACACTCGAAAGGTTTCAGTCTCCCATCGACTCCCTTTCCCAGGAGGAAGGGGCTTTCCGCACCCCCCCACACACACACTGTTGCTCGGGTCTGCTTGCTGTCCTTGTTACTTAGCCCTGGGCCTCCTGTGGGTTTCCCTCTCTGCAGCTCCCGGTCTGAAGCTGGAGGACATTCTCTGAGGAAAACCTGATAGGTTCCTCAGTACAATTACTCCCTGCCTTTTATAACTGACACATTGGTGCTCACTTTTTAACAAATGGCATTATGTTGTCTCTTATCTCTTGTGAGCCCCCGGTTTTGAGCTGAAATCGTCATGCTGTGAGTGGAGAGTTAATCTCCCTCTTCTCCCAAGAGAACATAGCTTGTATATGTCCCTGATCTAATGGATATGTAATTTAATTTAACATGCCCAATGGGTTCGAAATCCAATACAAAGCTCTTAATAGATAGTTTTGCATCTCAGCTATTGTATTATACCTCCCCAGTGTGATTGGGTGGTGAGCACAGATGCTGGTATGATTTTATTCTCAGAGGATGTGAGCCAGACCCTGCTCTGTTGGTGCTGTGGGTTGACGTCATCACAGTGAGCCTCCACTGGTGGGGAGAGTTCATCCCGCTAAGAGAGGGCATTTCTGCAGAGCAGGCCCGTGATGGCCCAGTACGAGCGTAGTATGTGCCAGCCACCGTGCTAAGTACTTAGTGTCGGTGATTAGTAAACCTTGAGAGTTAAAAGTTCCATTTGGGCCAGAAAAAGAGAAGATTCTCTTTCAGAGGAACGTGTCCAGGAAAAAAACAGAACTGACAGGTTGCCTGATATGTCTGACCGTAGCGAGAGAAGTTTTAGAGTCAGGCAGAGAGTTCGGGGGTAACGCGGGTAACATTGTAGTAGGCTCAGAGAGAACTAACCTAGTGAAAATCAAGGCAAAACAGGAAGCTGTACAAATGAATGTATGTACCCATGCGCCCCTGTGTGGCTCAGCTACTTAAAATACATGCAGGGATTTGGGGCACCAGGGCAGCTCAGTCTGTCGAGTGTCCAGCTCTTGACATCGGCTTGGGTCATGATCTCAGGGTCATGCACTCAAGCCCTGCATTCGGCTTCATGCTGGCCATGGAGCCTGCTCAGAATTCTTTCTCTGTCTCTGTCTCTCTCTCTCAAAAATAAATAAATAATATATATGCAGAGATTTTTAGCATGTACACACCAAATACTGACTTAAGCAAAAATTATGATATAACTTGAATTAGAGTCCAACCAGCAAGATAGGAATTCAGGTATCTAAATCCAAGAGAATTCAATCCAGGGAATTAGTTATGTCGGTAACTCAAGTGAGAAGCCAAACAGGAGACAGCGAGGCTCCTACTGTCCCTAGACCAGAAGGGCAGAGGGAGGAGCCTCTGTAGTGGAGCCCAACGGCCAAGATGGTGACAGCTAAATTCTGATCTCTGTAGAAGAAAGTTACTAGGTCATGCTTAAAATGAAAAAGCATCCTTGCCACAGCAGTAAGACAGCAAAAAGAAAAGGCACCCAGACCAGCAAGGGAGCACTAAAACTTGGACTATTTGCAGATGACATGATACTATATATGGGAAACCCAAAAGACTCCATCAAGAAACTGCTCAAACTGGTATATGAATTCAGTAAAGTCACAGGATATAAAACCAACATACAGAAATCTGTTCCATTTCAATATACCAGTAATGGAGCAGCAGAAAGAGAAATGAAGGAATCAATCCCATTTACAGTTGCACCAAAACCAGTAAGACACCTAGGAATAAATCTAGCCAAAGAGGGGAAGGCCTGTTCTCTGAAAGCTAGGAAACACTGATGAAAGATATTGAAGACACCAAGAAGTAGAAAGACACTCCATGTTCGTGGATTAGAAATGTCTGTACTACCCAAGGCAATCTACACATTTAATGTGGTCCCTATCAAAATACCAACAGCGTTGTTCACAGAACTGGAACAAATAATACCAGCATGTGCATGGAACCACAGAAGACCCTGAAGAGCCAAAGCCGTCTTCAAAAAGAAGAGCAGAGCTGGAAGTGTCCCAATTCCAGACTTCAAGTTCTATTACAAAACCACAGTAATTGGAGCAGTATGGCACTGGCTTAGAAATAGACAGGAAGATCAATAAGACGAATAGAAATTCAGAAATGAACCCACAGTTAGAATGGGCAGTGAGTCTTTGACAAAGCAGGAGAGAAGATGCAGTAAGGAAAAGACGGTCTCTTCAACAGATGGTGTTGGGGAAGCTGGACAGAACATGCAAGAGAATGAAACTGGACCATTCCCCTTCGCTCCACACAAAAGGAAATTCAGAATGTATTAAAGACCTAAATGTGAGACCTGAAACCATAAAAGCCCTCGAAGACAGCGTAAGCAGTAATTTCTCTGACATCAGCCATAGCAACTTTTTTCTAGATAGGTCTCCTGAGACAAGAGAGACCAAAGCAAAAATAAAGTGCTGGGAGTACATCAAAGTAAAAAGGTTCTGTACAGTCAAAAGAACCAGCCAATAAAACTAAAGGGCAACCTATGGAATGGGAGAAGGTATTTGTAAGTGACATATCAGATAAAGGGTGAGTAACCAAAATACATAAAGAACTTATAAAACTCAACACCCAGAAAAAGAATAATCCAATTTAAAAAGTGGGCAGAAGACATGAATAGACATTTTTCCAAAGAAGACATCCAGATGGCCAACAGACATATAAAAAGATGCTCAATATCACTGATCATCAGGGAAGTACAAATCAAAACCACATAAGATACCCCTCACGCCTGTCAGAAGGACCAAAATCAACAACACGAGAAATGACAGGTGTCAGCAAGGGTGCAGAGAAAGGGGAACCCTCTAGCACTGTTGGTGGGAATGCAAGCTGGTGCAGCCACTCTGGAAAAGAGTACGGAGGTTCCTCAAAAAGTTAAAAATAGAGCACCCTACCATCCAGCAATCTCACTTCTAGATATTTACCCAAAGAATATAAAAATGCTAACTCAAAGGGATACACACACCAGGGTGTTTATAGCAGCATTATTTACAATAGCCAAATTATGGAAGCAGCCCGAGTGTCCATCCGTTGAGGGATAGAGGAAGAATGGATAAAGGGAAATACACACACACACACACACACACAGGAATATTACTCAGCTGTAAAGGAGAACGAAATCTTGCCATTTGCAACGACATGGCTGGAGCTCGAGAGTACTATGCCAAGTGAGAGAAGCCAGAGAGAGACAAATATCGTATGATTTCACTTATCTGTGGAATTCAAGAAATAAAACAAATGAGCAAAGGGGGAGGGGAAGGGGGAGACAAACCGAAAAACAAACTTGTTAACTATAGGGAACACACTGCATGCCGGTCACCAGAGGGGAGGTGAAATAGGTGGTGGGGATTCAGCATTGCTCTTGTGAGGAGCGGCGGGGGGTGTCCAGAATTGTGGAATCACAGTGTTGTACACCTGCCAGTGGTATCACACTGTATGTGAACTAACTAGAATTTAAGTGAAAACAAAAAAATAAAATGAAAAAGCAAGAACTGGCATTAAAAACATATCATATAGAAATATGGCAGTAAGTACCAGAAGAAAGCACTAAAAATGGTTGGCACTGAAAAGGAGGAACAAGGGAGTAGTATTTTTTGTAAAAACACTTGTAAATCCCACTTGCCTTCTTGACTGCATCACACTGATGAACAGCTGAAGAGGGAAGCCTTCGGGACACTGTAGCTTTGGGTTCTTTGACTGAGGCTCCAGTTCAGACGTGTGCATTTCTTTTTCCCACTCAGGTATGTTGATGACGTGATCAGCCGCATTGACAGGATGTTTCCTGAAATGTCCATCCACTTATCCAGGCCCAATGGCACATCAGCAATGCTTCTGGTAAGTTCTGCTTGACCTGTCTCTAGGGCCACGTAGAAGACTGGCCTCAAGATCAAGTCTCCAGCTCTGTGTCATAGGATCCAGAGAATGGAGACTGACTCCCAGTCTGATGGTGAATAGCGTGTTTCTCTTCACTGTATCCTGTAGTTTCAGAATTCTGCACATAGAAACCAGGCTTTTGAATGAAACCCTAGAGCCCACGTGAGAATGACCCAGAGAGGAAATACACTGTAAGACCCTTCTGCCCGTCAGTCAGTTCAGGATACTTTGGTGAATCTTTTCTATTGTCTCAAAGGTATGCCCAACTGTTGGATCCTGCTAGGAAAAACGCCATCTTAAAATAGAACCAGGTTCAGGGCTCCTGGTGGTTCAGCTGGTTGAGCGTCTGACTCTTGGTTTTGGCTCCGGTCGTGATCTCATGGGCCATGAGACTGAGCCCCGTGTCAGGCTCCACACTCAGCGCAGAGTCTGCTTGACGCTCGCTCCCTCTCCCCGCCCCCGGCTCCTCCCCCACTCACTCATGTGCTCTCCCTCTCTCTTTCTCTCTCAAATAAATAAAATCTAAAAAAAAAAAAAAAAAAAAAAACGTAGAACAGGTTCTGTGGAACATCACTTATAAAATCTATTGTGTGCTACTTGAAGCAAGTGTTCTGGGACCTTATCCCTGATGGGTTCCAACCTAGTTTCTGGTTTTGACTTGCTCTGAGCAAGTTGGCTTCACAACAGCACCGCCAGTGTTTGACTTTCCGTGACTTCCCCAAAGGCAGGTGTGACTGGGAAATACGCTGAGACAGAAATGCTGGGTTTGACTAGTAATCAGGAAGGCACAGAGAGCTCAGGGGTGTGAAGCTCTTCTAGCACTCTGTGTGATGTGTGCTTGAAGAAGACTTCTGAACAGATTTTGAGGGGCCCCACATTTTACAAAAAGCAGAATTAATTGTATCAAGAGTAGTGGTTTTCCATGGGCATCAGGGGAGGTGAGCTTCAGGACTGAGCGTTTTTTGTGTCTTGGCAGTTGCTGTCGCGTGGGCCCCTTGCGAACTCCCCATACTTCAGCGTTTCACTTGGCACCATCTTATAAAGAGCCAGTCACCCGGGACGAGCTGCGACTCCCTCTAGCCGCTCCGCTGAGCAGAACAGCCTTGCCGTGTGTGTGTGTGTGTGTGTGTGTGTGTGTGTGTGTGTGTGGCTTTCTCCTAAGAAAGGAAGAGATGTGGGATGCCTGGGTGGCTCACTGTGTTAAGCATCTGCCTTCAGCTCAGGTCATGTTCCCAAGGTCCTGGGATCGAGTCCTGAGCAGGGAGCCTGCTTCCCCCTCTGCCTCTCCCTCTGCCTGCCTGTGTGCTCTCTTTCTCTGACAAATAAATAAATAAATCTTTGGGAAAAAAGACAGGAAGAGATGTGGGTTTATTAAATGGGTGATATCTCTTTCGTGAGAAAAAAATTAGTGAGCATCTGGGCCTCGTGCTACCTTAAATTCTTTCAGTTAAAAAATACAGTGAGTGAGGTAACACAGTGTTCTTTTTTATTTTTTTTTAAAGATTTTTATTTATTTATTTGACAGAGAGAGATCACAAGTAGGCAGAGAGGGGGTGGGAAGCAGGCTCTCTGCTCAGCAGGGATGCTGAGGCAGATATGGGGCTCGATCCCAGGACCCTGAGATCATGACCTGAGCCGAAGGCAGTGGCTTAATCCACAGAGCCACCCAGGCGCCCCTACAGTGTTCTTTTAATAGAAAAGGAAAACAATTTGTATCTGTCTACAAAGCACGTAATATCTTCTGCCTCAGTTAAATGTACAAATTGTCAAAATTTTGAGATCCTCCAGACCCAGCAGCTAAAACATAAATCCTGCTTTCAGCGTCCTTGACAGGGACCAAGGAGTTAATGAAGATAAAAATGAGAGCATCCTCGGTGAAATAGGTTTGTTCAAATTATTTCTGGGTCATTGGGCTTCCATTTCCTGGTGGGGGTGGGGACTCGGCGTTGAAGGGAGACAGCCGAGGGAGCAGGGTCGTAGGTAAACTGAGAACAGGTCTGAGATGAGTTACTTCCACCCAAGGAAGCGGCCTGTTCCCTCACTGCGACTGTCACCCCGTCTGCTTTCCCATGGAGCTGCTGTTTTGACAGCCCCGAGGGAGGAGGTTAGGGGCTCGATTCAGGGGAGGAGCCCCATTGGACCCGCGTGTGCCTCACTCAGAAGGCGCTCCGCATCTCGCCAGCGAGCTGCCGCCTTCCCCAGGGGCGCAGAGCTCACATGAGGAGGAGCAGTGGGGGAGCTGATTCGGATCAGCCCGCGGGGTGGGTAACCATGATTTTAACATAACCGCTCGTAACATAACCGCTCGCGTTGACTGTTACTTTGACAAGACGGCATTTTATCAGGCCGCGCACCTCTGGCCCATTTGCTGCTGCACACGGGCGCCTTCTGCCAGGCCGGAGGGAGTTCTCGCCGGGCGGAGGGGCAGGGCCAGCCGCTCCCTGTCTGCCCGCGCTCGGCCACGGCTGCCCGTGCCCAGCGGAGGGTGCTCGGGCCCAGCACCGCAGGCAGTGAGGGCACCCGCGGGAGGTGCGGGCAGGAGTTGGGAGGGGTGTGTTCCGGAGATGAGTCTGGGTGGGTTGTATACGTCTGGAGTCCAGTGTATTCTGGAAAGCTTCGGGAGGTGAGCAGGAGCGACCAGGACAGACTGTTAGGACTGGTGACTCAGGACACACAGGAGCAGTGTCTGCTGACGTCTCCTTGTACCTGCTTCGGCCAAGGTGCAGAGTGCACCCGTGCCTTTTAATAAAATGACATTTCCTCCTGAGCCAGAAACCTGCTCTGATTAACTTAAGCAAGAAAAGGGCTCGTTTCTGTCTTTGTTTTGCTTTCTAATGATGCTGGCTGCTCACAGCCCGGAAGGTAGAGGTGCTGTGCCAGGAGGGACAAAAACCAGGGCAGCCCTGGGGCGTCCAGAGCAGGGTGACGGCCCTGGGGGGACACTGTGGCCCAAATGACTCAGCAGCCCCTGCCTTCCATCCTGTGCCCGTGCTGCAACCCGGACGGAGTGCTCCTGCCGGGCTCTCCTGAACTTGTCTGCGATGGGAAGGAAGTCCTGCCGTGGCGAACTGCGTGGGGTGGAGGAGGTGATTCCCCGCAGGAGAGCGGCAGGGCTGGGAAAGCGGCAGTCTGCCTGGTAAGGGAGACGTCCACGTGTCCCGTTACAAGGCTCCAGGGTCCTTTCCTCCTCCCATCGGTTATAGCTCTTGGTGGTGGCAAGTAAGATTTGGACTACCGGGCACTGAGCTGGCAGTTTCTTCTTCAAGTTTTATTATGTCATTTCCTATATACAAATGAATGTTTATAGTAAGTGTCGATTATAAAGCATGACGATAACCCCAGGAGCTCACCACTCAATTTAAGAAGCAGAGCATAACCAATCTGCGCCCATTCCCAGTCCCCGCCTCTCCACCCGGAGTCACCACCATCCTGATATTCGAGCTCTTCCCTTCCTTCTTTAAATGCCTTTTGCCAGCTGGGCATGCTTTCCTGAATAATACACAGATTAGTTTTGTGGAATTCTGAACCTTATAAAAATAGTGTCATGCGTGTGTATTGTTCCCCCTCCCTCCCTCCCTTGTGTGTGGTTTCTGGGGTGGATCCCGAGTCAGCCAGGACACACCTGCTGGGGCTCGTACCTGCTAGTTGGGTCATCTTCACGGTTATGTAATGATCCATTCTGTGACTGGACGCGCTGTGTTCTTTCTCTGTGTGTGTTTGGGTTGTTTCCAGCTGTGCTTTCAGAGTAACAGGGACCTGAGCGTTTTGGCACCAGAATGCAGGTGGCCGTTTAGCCCAAGCTCCGGAGCCAGTGTAGGCCCCCATCGGGAGGAGGAGGGGCAGTGCTGGGAGCAGAGCAGAACAGACCGCTTTTTCCTCGGGGCCACTCGAGCTGTGGAATGCAATGGCGTGGTGCCCACTGTGGCCTAGGTGGGGGCCTGGAAACGGCTCTGATAAAGTGACCTGTCTTCTGCCGTCAGCACGTTCTGCTGACTTGTTCCAGATCTCTTCTAGTTTGGGTGTGTGAGTACCTGCCAGGGGGGTTTCCATACACAGTAAAACGACTTAAAGTCATCGAACTCCAGGGCATCTGTGAACAAAAGGCAGGTGTGGTGTTCCATTCTGATCCTCCCTCCCCCCAACCCCCAAGCAAGCCACCAAGAAGCAGCGGAGGGCCTCAGATGTACCAAGATCTGTAATCGGGAGCCACAGTCTGGCATCAGGTTTCTTCACAGTGAAGAAGGGGGAAAGGGAGGGTGCAAGTTTGGTACTTTTCTGGGGGATTGGGGTCACTTTGGCTCATCAAAAGCAAAACCAACCTTTCTTCGCTGGCTGTAGGCATCAGGGCCAGCTTCCGGCCTGGGCGCTGCATTCGACTTGATGCACGTGTATGTAGTATCCCTTTCACATGTGTGGACCCCCAGATGGGGCATCATGGGCAGGGCGGCTAGAGGATGGAAGGGAGGACTTGTAGGTGCTCAGGGAGTGTCTGCTGCATAGATACGCGGATGACAGAGAAAAGCATCTTTCTCTTCCGTGTGTATCAGTTTGTCCATCTTGGCTGCAGGGGGCCTGCTGCTCAGGGGACAGACAGCAGCTCTGGTGCTAGTTTGGTTCCAGACTGTCAGAATCATTATCGCCCTAACTTCTTCTGGCATCCTTGTGAGCCTTAGGTAATTGGCTGTATCCTGTAAACCCCGAGTCCTAGCTGATGGGAAATAGAAACTTTCAGCCTCTTACATAATCTTTAAATGCACTGTGGCTGGCTCTCTGCTCTGTTGGGGGGTGGAGGGGGCTGTTTTGGTGTTGTGTAAGTTAATAACTCATGATATAATCAATCCTGTTTCCGTTCTTTGAAGGGATGAGTTCAGCCATCCAAAAATAAATCTAGCTCTGTTGATATTTAGTTTCAGTTAATCTACCACCTAACATCCCATTATTAATTTTCTTCAAACAGTCAAAATATTGTAAGAGCTTAACTGAGTCAGAGACTAGAACAAGCAGCTGGCTTCTTTTGGCATTTAAAATATTAATCTACAATGTTTGACTGATCTACTAGGTATACGAACGTAGAAAAGGAGGAAAAAATGAAGCCTTAACCATGATATTTGAAATATACCTTGATATTTTATAAATTAATCTTTCTTGATGTTATATGATTTACACGAGATAAAACTCATTTATCAATCTTTCTAAATACACATTTTCACTAACCTTTAACTTCTTCAACATGTTCATGCATTGCTTTTGAATAACGCATCTTTTTCAAACCGTTCAGACTGACTATCTCATTTTGCTCTCTCAGAAGCTCTCACGGTAGGAAAGACTGTTGAACAGCTAACTGCTTAACTGTTCTGGGTTTTGGTTTCTCCACTGGGTTCCATAGTTCTCAAATGTTAGATCCAAGAATCACTAGTCTTGTTTGTGGGAAATGCACATCCCTGGCAACAGCACAGAAACTCCCGTTCTTCGGCTCCAGAACAGAGCCCCAGGGACACGTCTCACAGGTGCCCTACCGAAGCCTCAGATCATCTCTGCAGCTCCTTTGAGAACCAATATTCAACCCATTGTATCCGTGGAGTCCCGGTGAAGGCGAGCCTGTTTGCTAAGTCCCAGCTGTGGCGGCAGACTGTTTTCTGAGCCGGGTTCCTAAAGCATTCCTTCACTTCCTCAGTGGTACCCAGAGCGCCGGGAGAGGAGAGCGTGGCTGTGGGCGCTGCTCAGGAGCCAGCAGAGGAGATGAGACCGTGTGGTGGACCAGAATCACGGACTGTGTGGAGGAATCAGATTGTTTTAAATTTTATTTTATTTTTATTTTATTTTTTTAAAGATTTTATTTGTTTACTTGACACACAGAGATCACAAGTAGGCAGAGAGGCAGGCAGAGAGAAGGGGGAAGCAGGCTCCCTGCTGAGCAGAAAGTCTGATGCGGGGCTCGATCCCAGGACCCTGAGATCATGACCTGAGCTGAAGGCAGAGGCTTTAACCCACTGAGCCACCCGGGCGCCCCTATTTCGAGTTTTATTTTAACCTTAGGTGTAGAATTGAATTGATCATGACCCTGATTCCGGACACACTGCCCTCGTTGATGCGGTGTGGCCCTTTCGTATTTCTCTGATAGACAGTGACGTTTGTGAACCTGCCACTCCGCTCCAGAGCTGGAATTTAACCTGCAGCGTGTATACCCAGTGGGCAGCCCCTCCTGTCCCGTCCCCTGCCTCTGCCCCGCAGGGAGCTGTCAGCCTCCCTTCACGCGTCCTTCGCTTCCTTGCCTGTCACGAGGGAAGCTTTAACACATACGTATGTGTTCTTGAATGATGTATTCTTTAATTCTGCCTGTTGTTCTTAATTATTTTTAAAAGCTATCAAATGTTGTCTCTAGGGACTTAATTTTTTCACTCAGTGTTTTTTTTGTTTGTTTGATATCATTCAAATAGTTGGTTTAGCTACAGCGTATTCATTTTGCTAAAATGAAATATTCTATTACATTGCTAATTTAATTATCCTTCTTCCTGTCAGTGGTTGTTGATTTGTTTTGGTTTTGGTTTTTATACCATGAACAGTCTGCTCTGAACGTTCTTGTTCGCATCCTTGGGACCCCAGGCTTGTGTTTCCCTGGAGCTACCCCTAGGAACAGAGTGCTCGGTTTAGGGTGGTGGTTCTCAGCCGGGGTGATTTTTGCCTCCCAGGGAACATTTGGCAAAGTCTAGAAACACGTTTACCTGTCACAGCTCGGGGGGAGGAGTGCTCCCGGCATGCAGAGGGGAGAGCCCAGACCTGCCGCCAGCTATCTTACCGCGGGCAGGGCCACCCCCCTACCCTCGAAGGGCCGTCCAGCCCAAAATCAAAGGGCCATAGTGGAGAAACCCTGCATTAGGGCATGCGGACGTGTGACCGCCCATGAAAACGCCACAGGGTTTTCCTAGGTGGTTAAACTCCTTTCCACCCACCAGCAATTCCAGAGTAGCAAAATGTGCCTTCCTCAGACATAGAAAGATTCAGATGGTGACTTCAGCTGACCTTCAGACATTCCTGAAGGCCGTTGGCGGCTGACGTTCTGTGACGCAACAGCAGTCACTTGCGGAAACTCCACCCGTCTGTCGGCATTTTTGTCACAGCACAGAACATTATTGGAATTGTTTGTTAAATGCTTTTTTTTTAAATGCCGTTTTGTAAGATTTATTAAAAAATCCTGTCAAGAAATGGGCAGAAGACTTGAACATTTTCCCAACGAAGACATACAGATGGCTAAATGACACATGAAAGAATGCTCAACATCACTCGGCATCAGGGAAATACAGATGGAAACCACGAGATGCCACCTCACACCAGTCAGAATGGCTAAAACGAACAAGTCAGGAAACTGGATGTTGGAGAGGGTGTGGAGAAAGGGGAGCCCTCTCACACTGTTGGTGGGAGTGCAAGCTGGAAAACAGTGTGGAGGTGCTTCAGAAAGTTAAAAATAAGGACGCCCCGGTGGCTCAGTTGGTTAAGTGTCTGCCTTCGGCTCAGGTCATGATCACAGGGTCCTGGGATCGAGTCCCCCATAGTAGGGTTCCCTGCTTAGCGGGGAGCCTGCTTCTCCCTCTCTGCCCCTCCAGCTCATGTTCTCTCTCTTTCTCGCCTTCACTTTCAAATAAATAAATAAAATCTAAAAAAATAAAAAGAAGAAGTTAAAACTAGAACCACCCTATGATCTAGCAATTGCACTACTGGGTATTTAGCCAAAGGATACAAACGTATTGATTCAGTAGGGCACACGCACCCCAGTATTTACAGCAGCAGTGAACACAGTAGCCGAACTGTGGAAAGAGCCCAGATGTCCATCAACAGATGAATGGATAAAGAAGATATGGTCTCTGTGTATGTGTGTGTGTGTGTATACACATACAGTGGAATATTATGCAGCCATCAGAAAGGATGAAATTTTTGCATTTACAATGATGTGGATGGAACTAAGGGTATTATGCTCAACAATGGAAGTCAGAGAACGATACCACATGATTTCACTCATATGTGAAACTTAAGAAACAAAACAGATGAGCATGGGAAGGGAAGGAAAAATAAAGTAAGATAAAAACAGAGAGGGAGGAAACCGTAAGAGACTCTTAACTCTTGGAAAGAAACTGAGGGTTGCTGGAAGGGAGGTGGGGGTGGTAATTAGGTGACATTTACGCATTGGGCATTAGGGAGGGCCTTTGATGTAATGAGCTCTGGGTGTTAATATTAGAATGATGAATCATTAAATTCTACCTCTGAAACTAATAATATACTATTTGCTAAGTAAATTAAATTTAAATTGTTTTTTAAATCTGTTTTTTAGTTCTACTTCATTTTGGGCACATCAAAATTGCTTTACCAAACCTTGATCCAAAAGACATTTGTTTCCAAAGATCAGATGCATTCTTTGTGGCAGCAGCTCTCAATCACGGTTTGGCAACAAGGCGTCATGGAGAGCCTTTCAGGAGGTCTGCAGAACCAGAGCTGATTTTGTGGCGGCGCCAAGACGTCGCTGTCCTTCCTTCTCTTGTTTACCCACACATCCACAGCAGCATTTTCTAGAACTTATGTTGCATAAGACAATGTCATCACACGGACACCCATTGATTGGCTCCATCTTCAAACATTGCTGTTTAATTTTAATACGGTGAATATTGGTAGCCATATCCCACAGAAACTGAAGTTCCTTGGGGTCCTCAGTAATTTTCAAGAGTGTAGAGAGGTCCCGAGACCAAACTGTTTGAGAACTACTACTTCAGGGAGAAGTATATTCAACTGCTAAGCATATTCAAAGCAGTATATCGAACTAAATTTCAAAAAGGTGGTTCCAGAAGTGATTGTTGCAATGGCGGTGATACGAATGGAAACGTATTAGTGATAGAAAACTTTGAGGTTTAAAAAAAAAAAGTCAAAAAGTACAAGGGAAAGGAATGGGGAAAAGCATACCGGGCCGGTAGCTCCGTGTCTTCGGCAGCGTCGGTGATGGGAGAAGAGGAGGGAGTGCTGCGGAGGCTCCGCAGCCCGTGAAGTGTGGGCCTCGTTTGGATCCTGATTCAGCCAACCAACTGTAAGAGAAAATTTTCTCAAGCAATCCAAGTGCTCTTCTCATCATCTGGATTTCACCTGATCACAAGGAATTTGGGGTAATTTTGTTAAGTGAAACAAAAGGTTTGTGTTTTAGAGGTGGATACTGAAGTTTTAGAGCTGACACGACATGATGTAGGAGGTATGCTTTAAAATACTGCAGCAGAAGGGGAGGGACGGATAAAGCAGGTGTGGCAGAATCTTGATCGTTTTTCAGTCTGGGCAGTTATGAAGCAGTCTCTCTTCCTTTGTGTCTGAACGTGTGCACAGAAACCCTGTGGATGGCCATCTAAATTCAAGTCTCTCCACAAATTCTCCAAACAGTACAGAAAAACAAATACAACTGCAGAAACTACACAGTAAGCACAATTAGAACACCAAGAATGCCCGCCCTCCAAACTATGTGTGATTTAAAAAGAAAGAAAGTACAAACAATCCTACTGCACTGTATCCCTTGTGTCCTCACTGTTAAGCTTTGCTGAGGGGAAGACGCCTCACGGAAGAGAATATACTGCGTAGTTGCATTACATGAAGTTCTAGAACGGACCACGACTAAGGTGGATAGAAGCAGAAGAGTATTCCCCTGGGAGGGATGGAGCAGGCATCAACTGGGAAGGGCAGGAAGGAACATTCTGTGGTGGGACAGGAGTTCTGTATCTTCAGAGAGATGTGGGTTATATGGCTGTATGCACTTTTCAGAATTCAGAGACTGCTACACTAAAGATAATACATTTCGTTACAGGCAAATTTTTCCTCAAAAAAAATTTTTAGGGGCGCCTGGGTGGCTCAGTGGGTTAAAGCCTCTGCCTTCACCTCAGGTCATGATCCCAGGGTCCTGGGATCGAGCCCCGCATCGGGCTCTCTGCTCAGCAGGGAGCCTGCTTCCTCCCCTCTCTCTCTCTGCCTGCCTCTCTGCCTACTTGTGATCTCTGTAAAATAAATAAAATCTTTAAAAAAAAAAAAAGTTAAATCAGTGTTAAACTCCACTTGAGGGGGCGCCTGGGTGGCTCAGTGGTTAAGCCACTGCCTTCGGCTCAGGTCATGATCTCAGGGTCCTGGGATCGAGTCCCGCATAGGGCTCTCTGCTCGGCAGGGAGCCTGCTTCCCTCTCTCTCTCTCTCTGCCTGCCTCTCCGTCTACCTGTGATTTCTGTCAAATAAATAAATAAAATCTTTAAAAAAAAAAAAAAAAAAAAAAAAAACTCCACTTGAGGATGTGCTTGCCTGAGTGTTCAGGGATGATGTATACTAATGACTGCAACTTTAAAATGCGTCCAAAAAACAAGATGGGCTGATAGATGACTAGATAGGTGAATCTGGGATGGACGGACGGATGGATGGGTGACTGAGTCTGTGATAAAGCAAGCAGAACGAAATGACAGTCACAGGATCTGGCTCACGGGAATATGGATGTTCACTCTGCCGTGCTTCTCACTTTTTAGATATTTGAAATTTTTCATAATGAAAAGTCGAACAAATACATAACCTCAACTGAAGATGTGCCGCACCCCCCAAGGAGAAAGACACCACAGAGCAGAAAAAAAAACTGTCTAGTGTGGCACACCGAACTGGTTTTAATATCCTCAAGCATTTGGGGAAAAAGACTTGAATCAGAAATTAAGAACAGAAATGAAAAGGATTTAGTAGACTCTGGAAACTTGGAAGAAAATGATAAAACTGTCTCGGAAATTAAGGTTAAATTTCAAGATCTTTGAGGAAGAAAATATTCACATGACGTTGAATAGAGAACATTGAGGCAAGGCGGGAACAACCTGGAGAGTGACAGACACCAAGACCGAGAAGCAGCACGGGTCAGGGGGGATGTGGTTGAAGTGAGACACAGGCAAAAAGGAGACAACACGGACATAATCAGAGTCTGTGGAGAAGAGAAAGAAAGAATGGAACCGATGTGAGTATGGAAGACTGTGAGAAGATATTCTGAGTTCAAGAAGGGCTGAATGAGCACCTCGGAAGGGCTCGCCGGATGCTTGGGAAATTGACCAGCAGCAGTGAAGTCTCAGGTACATGCTAGTAATGCCGGCAGACTTCAAAGACAGAGGGGAAAGTCCTCAAAGCTTCTTTAAAAAAAAAAAAAAATCGCAATAACTCACAAGGCAGAAGAATTAGATTGGCATCAGATGTCTCCAAAACAATACATAGAGCAGAGCAGTGATGGACTGACGTTTTCAGAGACGGTGCGAATCGACGATGTGTGTGTCTTTTTAGTAGCAAGGCCTGGAAAGACCGTTTTATTTATTTTTTTTTTTTAAAGATTTTATTTATTTATTTGTCAGAGAGCGAGCGAGAGCGAGCACAGGCAGACAGAGTGGAAGGCAGAGTCAGAGGGAGAAGCAGGCTCCCTGCGGAGCAAGGAGCCCAATGTGGGACTCGATCCCAGGACGCTGGGATCATGACATGAGCCGAAGGCAGCTGCTTAACCAACTGAGCCACCCAGGCGTCCCTGGAAAGACCGTTTTAAACGTACAAGAATTCTCTGTGCAGTTTGCCCGGGGTGAGCTACACCCCCGCATGGCTGGGTGGGGAGCCTGAGCCTAGGGACTGACTGTGTTCAGTTGTTGGTCCAAGACTGTTTGGGTTTGTGTTAGTGACCACGGAAGGACACCATTAAAAATCGGGAAACGAGATACTAAGAAAAATGGGAGTCTGCGGGCATTGACACGTATAGGTACAAAGGTGAGCATGAGAACAGAAATAGAAGCCCTCCTGAATACAGTCCGTCAGTCAGGAGCGGAGTGAGCTGGCAAAGACAGCATCACTCAGAGGAGGTGGTGTTGGAAAGGTAGAGCCCATGATGGCGGTATGGTTATGTGACTAAGTTGAGACCGTACACATCAGTAAATGTGAAGAATTTAATGCAATCACGAAAAGATTTTTGGGGGTTGATAGTAAAGGTCATAAGGAAGAGAAACATGGAAGAGAGGATCGGAAGACACTGAAGAAGACCTTGTCTCTTGGGCACTGAAACATACTCTAAAACTTCTGTGTGGCATTGGCTTACCCATAGACAAACAGGCTAGCAGAATAAAGTAGGCACTCAAGTACGTATGAAACTTTAACATAAGGGCAAGGTAGCATCTCCAGTGGGTAGGGCCTCAATCACAGAAAGGAAGAAGCCTTCATATAGTAGAGTCAAGGCAGCCGGCAGTCTAGGAGGAATATTTGCAACATGTATCACAGAGGCAGAGCTAACATCCTTAAGATCAGTTTTTGAATCTTAAAAATAAAGGGGAAAAAAACAAAATTGGGGGCGGGGGGGGGGGGGAGACAGTTCATGCCCCCCCCAAAAGACGTAAAATGGCACTTATGCAGGAAAAGATGTTCACCCTTCCCGTCAGTAGGAAAATGCAGGTTAAAACTGCACTGAGGTATCATTCCTCACTTCCAGACTGGCAAAGATTGGTGGGCCCAGAGGACCACAGAGCGCTGCATCCCCTGTGGACAGACTGGGGCAGTGGCCGATACACCCGCATGTGCATTGCACCTTCCACGCAGCAGTGCTACTCCAGGAAGGCGCGCCGCTCACATGCCTGCAGAACAAGCATGCACGCCCGCGGGCTTATGAATTGCAGCTTGTCTGTAACTGCAAAACCAGGAAATGACCTCCATGCCCCAGCAGAGAAGAGGGGCTGCATAAATTATGACACAGCCACACTATGGGGCCACGCCGTTCCTGGTTTTTTTGTTTTTATTGTGTTATGTTAGTTCCCATACAGTACATCATTAGTTTTTGATGTGTGTCCCATGATTCATTGTTTGCGTATAACACTCAGTGCTCCGTGGTGTTTTGTTGTTGTTGTTTTTTTTTTTAAATACAAAAGACCTCTATGACTCCTACAAAGTGAGTTCCAGGATATATTGTTGGGAGAAAAAAAGCAAAAGTGTAAGAGTGTTCTTCCTTCTTGGTAAGGAAGAAGATACCCGATAACCGTCATCTGCTTGTCTCTAAGGGGAGACACAGGAAAGGTGAAGCCGCGGCAGAGAACGTGGGGAGAGGGAGGTGTGTGGGCAGAGAGTAGGTCCGATGTGTGTGGGGAGAGGTGACAGGGCTCTGAACGTACTTTTTGTATAGTTTGGACTTTCAGAACCATGTTAACGTTCCACATAATAAATAAGCATTTATGTCCTCATGCATGATTCCAGGACTAATTTGTAAAAGAAACACTGTCCTTCCTGGTGTAGAATTCACTGGGCACAGAGGCTGTCCTGATACTAGATGTTTCTTCTGTAAGGGTCCTCGTGTACTGAGTGTGTTGTCCATGCCAGGCTGTAGCTCTGTTCTTTACGTGGCCCCAGCAGGGACCCCAGGTGCTAGGTGGCTCAGGGCACACAGCTGAAAGATAACCCCCAATCGTTAGTGACAGTGTGACAGCTCAGACGCTAGTCTGTCAGACTCGAGAGTTCAGGCTTTCCTTGGTTGGTGGGACATCAGCTGAGTGAAGCCCTCACCTGCTGGGCGTGCCGCTTACCCTCGGAGTATCCAGCTTCCCTGGTGCCAGAGACCAAACTTGGGACTCAGCACCCCAGGAATGGGAAACCATGCTAGGGACACAGAGAGGGGGTCGCGGCCTCGGTGACTTTTCTGGACCCACTTGATTTGAGGCTTCTTAGGCAAAGTATGTGTAGTGCTTCTGCTAAATGTGTTTGGCTTTGGCTTTGAAAGCGCATGGTTTTAAGTTCTGTGTAGATACAGTTTTCTGTTAGAACATACAGATGTTTTGTGAGGGCTCCCTAACCCGTTCCTACTTAATCTTTTAAAATTAGCTGTTGCTGTAATGGCAGGGGTCTTAACCTTGGTCTTTGACCCCCTGGGAGGTGATGGATAAGCTTCCAGAAATCTCTGCAGTTTTTGTGTGTAGAAGCACTTGCTTCCGTGCTTCTTCCTGAGGGACAGGGGCTGTGGCTTCCATTAGAAAGGGCGCCTGGTGCCCCAAGAAGGCTAATTACACTGCACTTAAACCCCAGCTAGAGCCCCGAGTCCTGTCTCTTTAGGCTACCTGGTCGGTCACCTGCTGATGCAGCTTCTACTCTTAGAGTAAGTACTTCTTTCTACTCTGCGTCCTCTTGTTATATTCAGTATGTCTTACTGAATGGCTTCCGGGTGAGTTTCTGGTGGCTTCCAGGTTATAGCTCAGCACTGGAAATTCTGCTGCTCGCCGTGCACGCTGTGGATAGGAAGCAGGTGGATTCGATACTTTTGGGCACCAGGATGGAGTGGCTTAAAAAATGCTTGGGCATTAAATCTGGTTTACAGTTTACTGACGACTGAGTCTTTAAAAATGTTTCTTTTTGAGTTATATAATTTTCTGACACAAGCATTGTTTTTTCTTAGAACTAATTTCAAAGAATAGTTTATACTATTTCTTTCCTTCCTTCCTTCTTCCTTGTTTTCAAATACCATTTTCTAGGTATATGTTTCGTCTTTGGTTTTCTGTAGCTGCAAATTCAACATAGTCATTCCCAGAGGCAGTGGCGCACTTAACATTTGTCATTTGAATGTATGTTTAGTTTGATAGTTTTCCTATGATTCTCTAGAAATACTTAACTCTAGGGGCACTTGGGTGGCTCAGTGGGTTAAAGCCTCTGCCTTCAGCTCAGGTCATGATCCCAGGGCCCTGGGATAGAGCCCCGCATTGGGCTCTCTGCTCAGCAGGGAGCCTGCTTCCTTCTCTCTCTGCCTGCCTCTCTGCCTACTTGTGATCTCTGTCAAATAAGTAAATAAAATCTTTTAAAAAAGAGAGAGAGAAGAAGAAGAAGAAGAAGAAGAAGAAGAAGAAGAAGAAGAAGAAGAAGAAGAAGGAGGAGGAAATACTTATTCTAAATTAGTGAAAGCCCCCAAAGGCACCCTAGATCCACACCCCAAAATACCAGTATGCCAGTAGTCGTCAGGTTCTGCCATTTCTTTCTTTTTTTTTTTTTTAAGATTTTATTTATTTATTTGAGAGAGAGAGAGACAGTGAGAGAGAGCACGAGAGGGGAGAAGGTCAGAGGGAGAAGCTGAGTCCCTGTGGAGCTGGGAGCCCGATGTGGGACTCAATCTCAGAACTCTGGGATCATGACCTGAGCCAAAGGCAGTTGCTTAACCAACTGAGCCACCCAGGTGCAATTTCTAATGATACCCGTTAAAGCCCAAAACTCAGATCTATAACTTCCCTCAACACATGTCAACTGCATGTGTGCCCCCAAGCAATGGGAAGCATATTCCATCAACCTTAACAGGTGTATTTCCTTAAGTCAGTGTTTATGATAGTGAATATAAATGTTGGAGGAAGCTATTCCAACTCCAAAGGGGATGGATTTTACTTTAAAAATATTTTGAGTGCTTTATATGAAATTAATGTCTGGTAGAAACAGGTGGCACCTACCTTTGTGAGCCAGGGTGAACGGTGGCTTGAGGGGAATGCACCATACCACAACTACCATAACTTTTTTTTTTTTTTTTTTTTATTGTCTAATTCAGTTGTATTCATTGCTAAGTGTTGGGTCTTAATTCAGGGTACCTGGTTTCTAGACTCCTCGTCTTATACCCTGCCCCCAGTGTGACAGCCCTCTGTCCAGTACTTACTTCATTCTTGTAACAAACACTGGTCAGATACCATGTGAAAGATAACCCCAGCTGTCATCTCTGGCAGTGAGCATCTCCGTACACGCGGAATGCCACAGACACACTTCCTGATGTGCCGTCCCTCCTGTCCGGCGTCTTCCAGCCAGCGCCTCGGCCCGTCTGCCCTGCTGTCCACCCTGTTGCCGGAACTCTTGGCATAGCCATCCATTTGGTCTCCTGGTCTCGTTTCTGGACATGCTGCCTCCTTCCCATCTGCCACATCCGACTGATCATCCCAGAGGGCGGGTCTCACCTTGCCCATGCCCTACTCTGTTGGCTTGCAGGATATAAAGCCCTCCTCCGTAGCGAAGCCTGTGGGGTCTCTGTAACCTGGCCTCAGTTTACCTTTCCGCCCATCCTTCCCCCACCTGGGCATTCTCAGTGCTCTCGAATGCTCCCAGGGGAGGCACGGTTGGCATTTTGGATGGAATGATTCCCATGGTGTGGAACTGGCCCACGTATTGCAGATGTTTTAGTGTCTCTGGCCCCAAGCTGCTGAATGCCATGGCTCTCCTCCACTTACTGTGACAAGTGCAAACACCTTTGTGCTTCCAGAGGCTCCTTGAGAACCACACAGTCCAAATACTCCATGCCTGTTTGCTTCTATGTTTCGTGCCTGTCCTTAGCTCTGCCTTTCTTGTCCACCTCCTGACTTTCTGGCAAACTGCTCTGCATTCTTTAAGATTGGGATCTAATGTTACCTGTCAAGAAGTTTCAGGCTAAGATGTTTCTTCCTTTATGTTCCTAAACCCTGCGCGTGCCTGTATTAAAGGAATATACTCTGTACAGAGATGCCATGGATTGATCTGAAATGGATCGGTTCGCTTTAAAATGCACTTGACCGTACCTACAGTATCATCTGGTAGTGCATAAAGCCGTCCTGAAAATCCTAAAGGGGAGGTGCTGTGGTCTGGCCAATGACCCGTGGGCGTCTGTGTGTCCACGTCACCATGTGGCATGACGCGGCCCTCAGTACTAGACGTCGGGTACTTCACAAAGAAGGAGGATTCCCCTGGGGCTTCATAATCACCCTAGGACAGAGAGACAATGTACATTATTACTGTTGGTCTTGTTACTAGAAGAACAACGATACGGATCAATAGAGTCTCCAAATCCCTCGCACCCGGCCTCAGCCTTTGTATTTGACCAAATGGAGCCGTTTCTCTTGGCGCCCGCTGCAATCAATACTGCGAAGCCAAAATGATGTTACTCTTCCCGAATCATAATCTTTGTTTTGAAGAGTTATTAACACAGGAGCCCAAGCTGCTGTTTCCTTTAGACAATCAGGTTGTCCTGTTTCAGATTTATACACAGCAATTGAATCTCATTAGCCCAGATATACACTGCATAGACCAGGCATGTAAATAATTGAAACCTTCCAGAGCTATATTAAATCTTCAGCTGATTTTAAAAGCAGTTTATCTTGGCATTTTACTTTATTCCCTAATCCCAATCTACACAGTTGATTTTTCCTCCAGTTAATCTTGTCCTTTTGTCTGGGCGTTGAGATAAAACAGTCGCTCGATTCTAATAAAAGTGACATACACAATCTATTTCCATTGGCAATTGGATTAAAAGATGAGTATGAGTCTACACTAATATGGTCTACGGTAGTATTAATTATATAAACTATATAATGTTTCATTTTAATTACAATTAATTGAGCGAACTGTGCTGTGTGCAGTCATCTGCGTAGTGGTGGTCATCATCGTCATTAACCCACCCCTCGTAAGCAAACCACAGTGAGGACGCGGCCTCTGGAGCCAGCGCTGGGGTCCGGTTCCTGGCCGGGCTGCTGCCGGCCGCATGACCCCGCGTGGTCCCCTGGCCTCTGTGCCATCATTTCCCTGCAACACAGAGCTGCTCCGAGACCTCTCTGGGGGGCTGTTGTGAGAGCTGCCTCCACTACTACCATTCATCCCCAGGTGGCGTGCTTAGGGTGTCCTGGGGGCCCTGCGGTGATTCTGCGGGACCTTCGGTGAGGATCATGGCGTTTCATAGGTGTTGTTCATGACATAGTTGCCGTGATGGCTGTCAGTCACAAACATTGTAAATAAGAAAATTCCTTTGTTTCTGTTCAGAAATCTCTTGTGATCATGTGGGACCCTTTTTAAACATGAAAAGACTTACCTTCTGTTTTTGCCCCTCATTCTTGCCTCACAGTTCTAGCTAAAGTTACACAGCGATGGTCTTTGTGTCCGTTTTTAAGGTGGCTGCTTGTTGGTTGTGGTTTTTACAGGAGGTATGATGTCCCATCTCTCCAGTTCGCCCAAGTGGGGCTGCTCGGGTTTCATCTGTCATCACAGCCCCTGCTGTTCCTTCAGGGTCTCTCCTCCCTTCCCTGCACACTGGTTCTCAGTCTTCGCGGATCCCTCTTCCCAAAGCGTCAGTGTGTCCTGGGCTCAGTTCTTGGACTTGGTCCCTCCTCATATTCCCTAGATGACCTCAGATACCCCATGACTTTAAATATGCTCTGTTAGCTGGTGACACCCAAGTTGACAGCCTCAGTCCAGGTCTTTTGCTGGGCTTCAGCCTCAAATCCCCGCATCTGCAGACATCGTGCTTGGTTAGTGGCCCCTGCATCAGTCCGTGACGTCTTCCTTCTTCCTGCTGCCCAAACCGGAACCCTCGGAGCTCTCTTACCTCTTCTTTCTCACCTGGGCTATGACAGCACCCTCCCAAATGGCATCTCTGCTTTTGCCCTGGCACCTCTGTCATCTCTACACCCTGCAGCTGGAGACTGCCCAGAAGACTCTGCTAGCTTCCCATCACACTTAGAGACCTCTTCGCCGTGAACTCTGAGGCCTTACCAGGAACCGCCCCCTTCTCCCATGTTAGGTCAGGCCCCATCTCCTACCTCCTGGCCCCTGGCTCACTCCACGACAGTCACACTGGCCTTCTCATGGCTCCTAGAGTACAACAGGCCTGCCTCTGCCTCAGGGCCTTTGCACCAACTGTGCCCTCTGCCCCGGCTCTCTCCTTCACTTCCTGAAGTTTCCTAGGTCTTCCGTGAATACACTATTTTAAAACAGCACGCTACCCACCCTCAGCCACTCTGTCTCTGCCTCTGCTGTATTATTCCTCACAGCGTTTGACCGTATGGCATGGTCCTAACTTCTTGTCAATCTCCACCCACTAGAATATAAACTCTGTGAAGGCAGAGACCTTGTTTTGGCCACTGCTCTATCCCCACTGCCTAGAACAGTGCCTAGCACATGCTGAGTGCCCAGTAAGCATTTTTGAAGTGCAGGAGTATGCTATCTTGCAGTGTAACCCACACCAGCCTTCCCACGTAGGTGCTACACCGAAAGACAACATAATTGCCAAAGGCATGTAGCACGTAAGTGGCAGAGTTAAGGTTTAACCTCTGTCAGTTTGACTCTAAGTTGCATGTTCTTTCTGCTGTCCCACAGAGCTTCTCATTTCTGGGTGCTTCTGAGCTGGCACAGAATCTCTAGAATGTTAGCTGTGCTTTTGAAGCCTCCCATCTTGATTTTGTTCACCATTGTCATCAGATACTTCTCGGGCGCCTGGTTTCCCCAGAGCTTGCCCCAGTCACAGAAGATAAAAGGTGGGGGTCAGTGCCTGGTGTCTGCCTTTCCACTCCCAGCCTTGAGCAAGCCCCCCACTAGATGGGGAGGTCTTCCAGGAGAACATAAAGTTACCGAATTCTTTCCTGCTCTAACTCTTACTTCCCAGGCTCAGAACTGCGCCTAGCACAGAGGGGGCACCTGTTCACAGCTGCCGAACTAGCAAATGAACACGAGGAGCACAAATGACCGCCGGGCGAGTTCCATGTTCTGTGTTTGTTTTAATCCCACAAAGACCGACTTGAGTACCGCCCCTGTTGGGCACCTTACCAGAGTCACTGGAGTCCCCAGAGCTCGTGGGAGAGGTCAGTTTGAGCCCGGTGCTCACAGGATAAAGCAGAGTTGGGCGTCTGATTCCGAAGGGGTTGGGTGGGACTTGGCCTTAAGAAACCCACCCGCTGCTGCCAGTGAAAACACAGACTGCAGGAGAGACGTCACAACTGCACCGTCAAGGAAGGGGTAAGATTGTGGTGAGCTGGCAGGAAAGCTTGCCGTGCAGGGAGACATGAAACTCACAGGGAGACCTGTGACCCTAGAACACTGTGCCTCTGCCGCCGCTGTGACTATGATGCTGAGCGCTGCTACCCCATCAGTGCCTGCCGTGTGCCCCTCTTGTTGGCCCTGCTTCTCTGCATGCTTAGTGATTTGATTTCCCCAACCGGCCCCCATTGCGAGATGTTACTGCACGTCACTGTGACCCAGAGTGTAGATAATGAGTTCAAGGTCACATGAAGTGGTGGGGCTAGGGTTTGAACTTGAGATCCAAGAAGCGCCAAAGTCCTGGGCTTTCTGTCACTCTCCTTCTGTCCAGGAAGGGGTCCCGTTGGATTCAGAGAAATACAGGAAGCTCCCATTCCAGCCGGTACCTGGGGGGATGCACTGAAGTGCGTCCAGTTTCCTTTAAAGCTTCTTAAAAGAATGATGGTTTTGCTAACATTTAATTTTGGTAGGCAGTGCTTTCTGAATATACTCCCGACTTTCCCGATTCTGTTTTCCTCTTTCACGCAGGCTCTATCAGATGATTGTTCTGTTGATAAATTTAGTGTGCGGTTGGGACTGCTATGTAGATTGTACCTACCCTCAAAGGGAGAGAGGATTTTATAGTTTCCATTCATTCTCATTAAAATCAGAACATTTGCATCTTAACTTTTACATCTTGTTCCAGGAATTTTAAGCAGTCTGATTGTATGGAAGTGGGTCGTATTAATTGCAAATGGGCTAGACATCTGCTCACTAACACGGAATGATTTTTTTTTTTAGCTCTATTTTGTTTTTATATATGATCTACCAGAGCGATTAAGTGAGGGCTGTCGGTGATGCTGTTTCAAGACTAGGGTTTTCAGACTTACAGTGTAACCATAAAAATAAATTTAAGAGTGAATCTTTGGAAGTTCTTGAACTGGGAGTAATTAAATGTGTTAGAGTTGATAGATTTTTATCCACAGCCTATCTGGGAGCCGTTTTCGATCCTTGGAGCCTCTGTGGGTCTCGTGCACGAGAGTCTGACCCCAGTGGGTTGCAAGCTCTGGGGTAAGGGAGAGAGAAGGATTGCTGTCTTGTGTCTGTCTGCAGGGAGTGGATGAGAAAAGGTGTGTGTCTAACTAGAAGAACGGGATCCAGGCTGCTGTTGGCTGGTTCAATTCGGCAGGTGATTTGTTTCCTGCTAGTAATGGAACAGTGGACTTCTTGGAACGCTGACTCTTAAGGAAATTGATATGTGCCGTAGGTTTAGGAAGTACTAACTGGTTAAGTAAAGGTAGAAATAAGGTTCCTTTTGTTAACTTTAAAAATAAAAGTTACTTTACCAGCACAAATGGGTTTATTCAGAAATAGCAGAGAATAGCAATTCAGGACATGCACATTACAGCGAGACCAGAGGCAAATCCAACAAAGAAAGCAGGGGAACGTGGCTTTATGGAGAGGACTTTGGGAGGGGCTGTCCTGGACCAAAGTGCCCTGGAGAAGCAGGACTTCAGAGTGAGGACGGTTCCTCACTGGCTGAGTTGCTGGGGTAGTGGATTTCTCGTTGGAGAAGCAGCGTCCGTCTTTCCCTGTTGGGCTTGTAGTCATGATTCCCTCCTGTGGCGGGGGCGTCTGCTGGGGTCTCTAAGTGATGGTTCTCCTGCGACTACTGTCAAGTGGTGCGGGTCCCTCTTCTGGCCTTGCGCCTGTACTTCAGTGGGGTTTCCCTTAACTGATTTCATTTTCTCATGGTCCTCTTAGAACATCTAATGTGCTTGCATGTGCTGTGAATCTTCAAGAGGAGGACAGGCTATATAGAGTTTTCCCAACATGGTTGGCCACAGCCTCCTTTTCATGGAATACACATTGGGAAATGTCTTGGTGAACTCCTCTAGGACTTCTTTTTAATTTAGGACCTGGAGAGTCCCCGTTGATGCAGTCTTAGTCATACAGCATAATGTCCAGTCTCGGTTTTGGGGGGAGATAGCCACAGCCATGTTGCCACCCTGGACCTTTAAGGGCCTGGCTTTCTTCAGAGTTTCGGGTTCCAGGCCAGTGGTGCTTGGCCCAGTTGGGGGTCAGGAGGGAGTTGGGGCCTCTGTGTACCCATACATGTCCACGTCTGGCAAGGAGAAGAAGGTGATACGTGGGTTATATAGCATCAGTGATTAGGGAAGGACAAATAAAGTAGGTAAAAGGTAAAAAGAGTTCTAGGGCAAGTGACATTTTTTCCTAAAGTAGTTTCCTGATCCTGATCCAGTGCCTGTTACCTAGAGGGGCCCCAATCAGTATTTGTTATATGAATAAATTGTTAGGTGCCTTGAGGCCTTTGCAGAAGAGATCTAATGTTGATACACCATCATATTCTGTTTCAGGTTAGTTGCCAAATGTATAGTCTTTCACACCTTCTGAAATTAGAGGATAAAGCACAGTAACTTAAATTTCTGCAAATAACAGATGTCCTTTTCATACAGAAAGATCTATGTGTACTTCCTTGCCACATAGCAAATGTTCGCGGGCATTATTATTCTAGGAGTGGGAATGGATTGTAACTGATTGATCCAAAACCTTTACTTAATCTGTCTTGGAACCAGTGACAGAAAGCTGACACATGGAAGAGCTGTCGTCTGCTACCATGGACCCGAGCAAAGCTAGTTGACCCTCGAGAGGAGTGAGGCTGCAGCTTGAACCCGTGGCCGAGACCTCATTAACGCCTGGCATCTGCAGCACCAACGTCATGGTCCTGGTGCAGCACCCGTCTTCCCAGCCAGACCCTTCTCCTGTGCTCAGCTGTGATGTTTTCCCGCTCAGTGCCTGCCGGCTGCTGACTGGGGCTTGTTACCCAAAGGAAGGATCACTTGCTCACCCTTAATACAGGGAAATCATTTAGAGCACTTAATTTGTGTTGACTCTCTATTGGTGCACTATTGCAATTAAGTTAGATTAATGAAAGGTAAATTGCAGTCTATACATGAAAAAAAATCTCTTGTAAAGATCCTAATTAGTATGTGTGTTTGTTCAGCCTCTCATGGCTTAATTGCATCCCATCTTGCTATTTACAAACAGGCATCATTAAAGAGTAATGAGCGTGTGAAGAGCATTAATACTGGCAGCGGATGAGGTAACTGGAGGTTGGGGGGGCGCGCATGGGAAGGCCGCGGGTTTGCGTTGTTGCGAATGAAGGAGAGTGCAGAGTGACCGAGCCTCTGAGGCAGTCCTCGCGGGGAGGACAGAGCCGACGTTGTGCCAGGCGGCAGCCTGTCCTCTGGCTGCAGAGCCGGGCCGCTTCTGGTGTGTCGCTGCAGCGTCGTCTGTAGGGGCAAGCACAGCCGCACACAGCCGTCTTGTGAGCTCGGCCTGGCTCAGATGCAAGCGGCCTTCTGCGCCCCGCTGTGCGGGACACCTGCACCTCCCCTCCGAGAGGGCTCCCGAGGAGGCCCAAAAGGCTGCCCCAAGCGTGTGACATTCCGCACAGAGTTGAGCACCAGTCCCTTCAGGAGCCTTTTTGTCTTTTCCCTAATGTCTACATGCAAGATCAGTTGAGAAACCAGTTTCTCCTTCCCTGGCACACCCCAGTATCTCCTTCCAGTTTTAAGTAATTTGCGGTCGTTCCTGGAAGTCCAGAGCAGTCTTCCCTTCGTTAGGTGGCCATGTGATCAGTTATGTTCTCTCCCAGCTTGGCTTACGGCGGAAAACCTGAGATTCCAGACGGGACGGTGGCGCGGCAGAAGGACTCCAGTAATAATGCGTTCCATCTTTTCTTGCAAGACTCTGATTCAGGGCATAAAAGAAGTGTTTCTCGTTACTAAGAAACAAAGTGTAGACTTAGAGGCATACATCTGAGGAGGAAGCGTGGCATGGCGTCCCAGTCGGCTATTGCTTGCGGGAGAATAAGACTTCTAAATTCCAGTGCCTCAGTTTCCCCTCGTGTTACGGTTACGGTTGTGAGCAGTTTTGTGGACATATTCTATATAAATGCAAACTGCTGCTATTCAGACTGTAGCAATGCCTTAGGTGTCTCCAGGGATTCTGGGTGAGAAGTCCAGGGCTTAATTTATTTAAAATCGGGTTATAGGAGTCCAGTTTTCAGTACATTTTACAACTTTCTTCAAACAAACTACAGTTTAAATTTAAGCTACCCTAAATAGAGGCCCATCCCCCCCCCAAAAAAAAAGTTTGTCGATCTTCTGACTCCTGAATGTATTTAAGGACACAGCTAGCTGTGTTATCAAACGCAGAAGGACTGGCCGGCCTTGTGTGGACGCCTCTTTTGTTGTTGCTAACTTGCAACTGTTCCATTTTCTGCTCTCGGAACCGTGGGGCATATTTTCCCATTCATATTAATTGGATTTTAAAGTGACCTTGTCCCTGTATTGATTTGAATTAAAATTTTGTACACCAAGGTCAAGTTGGCACACATCCTACAGTCAAAATATTAAAAAGCCAAGTGCTGCCTAACGGCATATCAACAGAAGTGGATGTAGCAGGGCCACGTGTGCCACACACAGCTCTGCCGGTACCACTCGAATGCCTGTGGCAAGAAGCACATGTGCCCCCGGACCACCTCCACGTGGGCCGGAATGTGCCTCATTGAAGGGACCCTTCCTGTTTCAGTTCTCGGATGTGCCTCTCCCGCGCACGGGGCTGTGGGTTGAGATGAGCTTTCAGCCCCTGTGCACTTACGCAGGCGCCTTGAAAACCAGCGACTGTTATCCTCACCCGTAAGCTTGAACTGTGAATCCTTATCTCCAGACTGCCCGTCTAACACATCTCCCTTCAGGTATTTCAGAAGTACCTTCAGCTTGACAAAAAGGAAGTGATGTTCCCCACTGCCTGGTTTTCCTCTCTTGTTCATCTCAATTCAATAAGTAGCAAAACTGTCGACCTGGTGCTCCCGCCAGAAACCTGGAAGCTTCCTTAGCTTCTAGCTCCCTTTCCTTCACCTCACGTCCAGTCTCTGCAGTTTGTGTCACTTGTGTCCTAGATCCATCAGCTTCGTGCTGTCTCTCCTAGCGTCGCCCCTGCTCTGGGTCCCCCTGCATTTCTTCTCTTGCTCCTTCCGTGCAGCAGCCAGGGGCGTGTCTCGTAAAAGCACACGGCAAACTTGTCACTCCTCTGCCCAGAGCTCTGCGGTGGCTTCCCGTTTCTCCCGAAGTCAACTCCTTCCCAGAGCCTCCAAGGCACCTGATGGCTAACCTGGCCTGCCTCCAGCCACGTCAGCACGTGCCACCTTGTCACCTGCCCCACTGACCCTTCTGCTCCTGGGACCCTGGCTGTCCTACTCAGGTCTTCACACAGGCGTTCCCCCAGCCCGGGCTGCCGTGCCCCAGCACTGGACACGGACTAGCTCGGTTTCAGCCCAACTTGAACCACCCCCCTGGTCCAGCCTTCTTGTCATCCCAGCCCCTGCGTGAAATGGTCTTACGTTTGTTTGCGGTCTGCCCAGACCCACCCTCCGAAGAATGTCCACGCGTGAGACTCTCTAACCTTGACACACAGTTGGTGGCGGCATCTGTTGGATAAATACTTGAGTGAACCGAATGATCTGATCTAAACGTCACTTTTCGCACACACAGCTATTACCTCACTAACCTCTCTTTAAGCTATCCCCTTTTCTGCCTTTCCTTCAGAATTCTTGCAAATGATGTTTCTTTGTGTACGGATCTGTCGGCCGTCAGCCCCGTGAGTGTGTGTTTCTCGTCTCTGCGTGCATGCTGCCCAGCCTGCGTGCTCCTGCGTATTGAGTAAACACTACCGGGTAGCAGGAGGGAGAGGAGGAAGCAAAGTGCAAGCCGTTCGTGGCCCAAAGGCCGCTCTGGGCTGCAGGCTGCACCTGTCTGTCCTTCTGCTCTCCTTCCCCACCCGTTCATTCCTTCCCTCTCTTCCTCCACGGCCTCCTCCTCATGGGTGCTGTGGCTTCTTCCCACCCTTCATGCTCTGCAGACCGAATTCTGGAAGGAGGCAGTGGATTGGCCTAGCCAGAGTGGGCAGAGCCTTCTGTTCCAGGCCACCATATAGGGTGGCCCTTGGACAGGCCTGCCTCCGCCACCCCCCGCCCCCACCCCAGTGCAGGAGGCAGCAGCTTCCCTGGCACAGGTAGGCTCCGTGAGGCAGGACCATCGCACGTTCCTTACCTGCATGGCCAGTGTCGGGGACGAGGAAAGTGCACCTGTCCTTGAAGATCCTTTCAGATCTGATAGGAGAAACTGACCATCTTCGGTAAGTTCGAGAACACAGTCCGCTTCTCCTTTCGTCACCTAACCTGAACCCCACTGCAGTCCCTTAAATCTTCCCGGAACTGGGACACCCTGTTTTCATGCAGGCCGTGCATCAGTTCCGCACTCTCCTCTTTCCCAGCAGAGCTGTTCTTACATAGTTGAAGTTACATTTTATAAATTAGAGTGCACTAAGTGTTATTTTGACGATTTGCGGTATCTTTCCTAACAGCAGGGGAAGCCCAAGGTAGTTGGAGACCCAGATCAGGACAGACAGCCCTTCTCCTTCCACTCCGGTTTTTGTTTTTGTTTTTTTACCTTGTGTGTGGATTTTTGTTACTGTTTTGAGGGGAACCTGGAGGGAGCAGGGGTAAGAAGATTACAAGGAAATTTATGTTCAGCACATGAAATAGGAGGTTATTTCTCAGGCCATCCTTCTCAGGAAACCTTTTGGCCAGACTCAGCAGATGGGTCAACCCTCTGTAGTGTTCCCCTCCAGCCAGGTTAGGTTTGACCTCAGAAGAGAGGTATGGGGGGGTTCGGGAGGGGCAGGTGCCCAAATGGTTAACAGGGGCGCCTCTTCGCAAATGAGTCCATTCAACAGAATACGCCACTGAATGCAAAATAAACCCCATCTTATTAGGCAAGGTGTTTAATAATTATTAAAAACATTTGCTACCATGTAGCGAGGGCCAGTAGGGACCACCCCCCACCCTGGCACCGGATCACACCAGCTGTCCAGTTCACGTAAAGATTCCGTTTCAGAGATGAGAAAGCCAGAATTCCGCCGGGGTTGCTTTTCCCAGGGCCACGTTGCTCTCCGTATGTGGCAGGAGCAGAATTTGAACTTGGGTCTCTGGACTCCAATCCCGTCTCTTGCCCCTGCGCCGTGCTGCTTTCCCCCAGTGACAAGGGGACCAGTGGGAGGAGCCCAGCTTGACCTCTGCTGAGTACGGCATGTGTCTGGTGTCATTTCCTCTCACAACAACCTGATCCTGGGTTTACAGGGGAGAGAACGGGCTTTGAACAGCCCAGATGACTTGTCCCAGAGTTCATAAACATAATTCCCTTGCCTTCTTTCCTTGCTGGCAGTTGATTTTCTGACTTGTTGGTAGACCGCATCTAAAGTTGGCTTATCTGCCTCCTATTTCCTGGGCCTTTGTCAAAAGGAAAAATAGAGTTCCTGTCTCGGGGCTGTGAGGACTCTGTATCTCAAGTCCAGTCCACACGTTGGGGTTGCTTTCCGGTTTCATTTTTCCTTATATCGCATTGTGCTGCATTTATCAGAGGTCCATCCCGTTGAGCAAAACGAGTGGCCTTCAGCGTGCAGGAACATCCATCTTATCTCTGACACTCCCTTGCTTTGACCCCTTGGCTTCCAAGTCACATCGCCCATTTCCCTTTTACGATTCTGTTACCGGCCAGCTCTCTGCCGTGCTGGCGGCCTCGTCTCACAGGCCGCTGACAGAGAGCGGGTCTGCACCTCAGCCTTCCTGGAGTGTCAGCCTCGGGGTGGGTCTGTGTCCGTTTCCTTGTAGCTGTATCCAGTGTGAGCGTTTGCCTAGAAGGAAGCAACAGCGCGTTTCCCTCTACCTCTACTGTCAGTCCCCCTCACTGCTGTGGCTTCTGGAAGACTGCTGTTGGGAGAACTCTTCGCCCAGCGTGAGTGTTGGGACTGTACATACCTACCAGCTCTGCAGAAGTCAGAGCACTAAGTTACGTTTAAAAAATGTTAAAAAAATTTTTTTAAATGCTAACATTAGATGAAACGTGCTTTAATAGGGTCATATAGATGGGATCCAGAGTGTGAGTTTAAAGCCATTTGTGAGGGAAACCAGGAGTCTTGTGAGCTCAAGTCCAGGTTTCATGCCACTTGCCAGAGTCCCAGAGAAGATGGCAGGGTGGCCGGAGGACGAGGTGGAGCAGGACTCTGGTTGCCGCTGCTTGTGAGGCAGACGCAGTTGTGGGGGCCATGGGCTCGGCGTGGGAAGAGGGAACAGCGAGAAGCACGCTTCTGGCCCTGCACAGAAAACAGGGAACTTAGACTCGAATCTTTTGAAACCTCAGCTGCCTTCTCTTGAGAATGATAAACACCCGGCTTGGCTACCTCCCAGGGTTCTTGGCTACCTCCGGCCTCCTGGGCATGCCCCATCCTTGTCCTAAGTCAAGAGGTCAGTGAGGCTGCGGTGTGCAGGGGAAGACTCCCAGGGGTCAGGGAAGCCTGCGTGGGCTTTGGACATTCTGTTCTAGGCCGCATCTAAGAACATCTCTTGCACGAATGTTCCATGAAATACTGCTTATGGACCACTCGTCTGTACAGCCAGCTCCACCTTTCAGAACGTGTGCTAAATTGGACTGGGGCTAAACGGAGCATTTTCTGATGATGCCAGACGGGCTCGGTGATGGAGCGCACCACCCTTCCCAAAACTTTTCATGCCCCATGAGCGTGACGTTGGTCTAGTACTTACGTGCCCTGCAGTTAACTCAAGGCACCTGCCAGCCCTGTTCCCCCGGCAAGGCAGGAGCCATACTGGACCCCTAACCTCCGTAGGCTTCAGTTCGCCCCTTTAAAAGTGGGAGAGTTGGGAAAAATGATTTTTAAAGTCCTTCCCAGCTCTAAGGTTATATGATTCTCTGAATCCTCGTCTTCCCTAAGGGCCTCACGTAGCACAGGCACAGGTGTCCGTAATCACTTGCTGAAACTGTTCACTTTATCCTTCTCTTTGTGTGGAATTAGTACGAAGATGAAGGCATTTAATACGCTGTATTGAAGAAAAGTTGTCCCGAGCCTCCGTGGAGCTGCCTCTCCCTCCCTCCCTTCCGATGCCCCGCCCTTCCAAGGACGCTTGGACGAACGTCATTTAAAATACAGCAGACCCATTAAGGACACCTACATGTTCCACTTGACCTTGTTTATACTTGGAAAATAACCTTCGTAGATGACCACATGTTTGAGTTCTTTTACCCCTCCTTTTTTAACGTACCCCTCCCCTGAAGCAGAGCTCAGCCCTCCAGCCTTTGTCTGAATGACGGATGTCGTGCTGCCCCCTTCACCTCACATACACTTGCTTTTTGCCTGGTCAGGGATGCCGTGTCTGGTACCAGGTTCCACAGCAAAGGACCTCTTGCTCCCCTCCCCTCCCCTCTCTGCCAGACGTGCCCACCTCCCTGTGTCCTGGACACAGATACTGCTCAGTTTCGAAGTGCCTTTCTCCCCGCACCAGTCTCGAAGGGATAGACTTTTTAAGTGAGCCATTTCTCTCACCTCTGACCTTGTAAGCTCACGTGGTCTGCTAGTCTAGGTAACATCTCAAGTACCAGATTTGTTAAGTCTGTGTTCTACAACAGTTGGTGGCAGAGCACAACTAAATATTTTTGCTATTATCCTCAACTTTCCTCCCACGTTCCCTTCTTATCTTGTGACTTGCCATGCCATCACGAACAGGAAGTTCTCTTACTGGAATTCAGCTCAGCAGGTGGCTGGTAGACCTGATAGAGAAGACCACCGATGCAGCCCCAGCTTCCCAGAGCACAGCTTAGCCCACAGGCAGTGAGGCAGTGATGGCCCGGTTGAGGGCATCTCCGTGTCAGGGTGATGACCGGCCTGGAGGCCCGTTAGCTTCCTCTGACTCTTCCCAGCCTGACATTTGAGCACTCTTGGGGACACAGGAGGAGTAGTGAGTGAGCTCTTCGGAAACGCGCTGCTCGGTAATAGAAGTGTTACCTTGGTAACAGCAAGCCCGCTTCGTTGCCAGGTGGCATTAGCTTTATTTGTGGTATCCCAGGCAGTTGCCAAGAATCAGCCTGTAGCCCCTGTCACTGGGCATTTTGCCCAGGACCACGGCCGGCACTGGCTGCTTTGTGGGATGATGTCCGTTGGCTGGTTTACGATGCATTGCCGGGTCAGGTACCAGAACTCCGAGGTCATTACATCCTGGTGCAGCCAGTTTCGTTCGAAGCTAGCGTAGTCTGGATTCGTGAGAATCTGAATCCTTGTAGAGTGACATGAGAGCTGGGAAGAACATCAGTGTGCATTAAGCTCCATCTCGATGGGAGCTGAAAAGGCTCCTGTGGCCCTTTCCACCACAGCAGGATCAAGAGAATCAGAGTTCAGCCGCTCTTGGCTTTGTCCCGTGCCACACCCGCAGCCACGCTTCAGGCAGACCACCTCGATGATTCCCTCCCGGTCCCTCCGCATTTCGCAGCTGAATAAACAGGCCTGAGAGGTGGTTTGACTTGCCGTCAGTCACAGGGCCCAGTGACAGAGGTGGGACTGAAGCCCAGTGTACTTGACCTACACACTAAATGGCCTCTTTTGGGTGTCAGCAGGGTATGTCTAGATCAGCGCACAAGACAGCTTCATCCATGTCTTCCCCTAAACTGCCCCGACTCTCGGGCTTGCAGACTCCACTCGGCAGTCATTCGTCAGAAGGCACATTTTTATTCAGACCTCAGGGCCCAGCACCACTGTCACCTTCTCTCTGCAACTTTCTCTCAGCCCCAGGTCCCACAGCAGAAGGGTAAATTACATCAGTGGCAAGATCACTGAACTGGTTCCAGCTTTGCTGTTAACTAGCTTCAATCGTTTCACTTGCACCGAATCCAGACTCTGTCTTGGGTGGAGGAAGCGGCAGTTACTGCCGGGAACCTAACTCTCGCCTGGCCTGTTCCTCACCCTCGCCCGGGGCATTGTCTTGCTGACCTTCACAGTCACTCTGTGGTGGAGCTGTCGTGACCTTTGCCGGGTGAGAGGAAGCCCACATTCAGAGCTGGTAGATGGCCGGCCAGGCCTTCCAGCCTCCCTGAGACCTCCCAAGTGCATCTGATTCTGGAGCCTCTCGCAGTCAAGCTTCAAAGTTGTGTACATAGTTGCATTACGGCCATGCTAAAAATTCAGAAAGCCATAAGCCTACGCATATTGCACCCAGATGAGCACCAGGGTCCTTTCTCGGTTTCTAAAAAATAAGAATGGACAAACCTGCGGCACCTGGGTGGCTCAGTAGATTAAGCATCTGCCTTTAGCTCGGGTCATGATCCCACGGTCCTGGGATCGAGCCCCACATAGGGCTTCCCGCTCAGTGAGGAGCCTGCTTCTCCCTCTGCCTCTGCCTGCTGCTCTCCCTACTTGTGCTTGCTCTCTGTGCGTCAAAGAAATAAAATCCTTTTTAAAAAAGAAAGAATGGACAAACTTCATCGAGCTTTACCGATTTGAGAGATAATGGAGTTGTCCACCAACTGCTGCAGGCTAGTAGGGGCACAAGCTATGGGAACACTCACTGAGGGAGAAGGTGGAAAGGAGAATACAGACCTAATTCATACTCATAAAATGAAAAACAAAAATTTTAAGCTGTCAGCATTCTTTGCCCCTCTTGCCCTGGCCATGGTCCTGAAATGCCATTTTCCATTGAAAAGAACAAGGGCTGTGGAGAAGATGGCTGACTCCTGACCTCAGGCAGGAATTGTACTGGACCAACCTGGACTGGCCTGTACCAGATAGCAGGGGAGCCGTCACAGAGACTAGAGTGTGTCAGAGGGACTCAACCAAGGAGACGCCCATGGGCCACAGAGCAATGTGAGCATCAGTAAGAACGTAAGACTAATGATTGTATCAGGTATGAAGACGCCAGATATGTTGATATCCATGAGTTTGTAATAATGCTGGGTGGAAAACTGAGCCATCTGCATTGGAAGGAAACTAGTGGACCAATGCCTTGTTTTGAAAACTGGTAAATGGAAAGAATGAAGCATTTATCCTGCCTTTCCTGTGTAACAGACTTGATCACTGAGTAGCCAAGTAGTACATGGGGGAAGCTTTTCTTTATAAAAGTGTCCCAGCCAGTAAACAAAGACAGAACGATCACAGCAGTATGTGGCCGGCTGGAGACCCTGGTGAATTAAAGGGTCGGCCCCAGGCGCCTGGGTGGCTCAGTGGATTAAGCTGCTGCCTTCGGCTCAGGTCTGATCTCAGGATCCTGGGATCAAGCCCCACATCGGGCTCTCTGCTCAGCTGGGAGCCAGCTTCCCTCTCTCTCTCTCTGCCTGCCTCTCTGCCTACTTGTGATCTCTGTCAAATAAATAAATAAAATATTTTTTAAAATAAATAAATAAAATAAAGGGTCAGCCCCTGCCAGCGTCACGTGCTGAGACACCCACGTTCACTTGGCCTCCATTGGTAGACCCTAACACCTCCCATGAACTCGCCATGCCAAAAGAAATCAAGCCTGAATCCCCTCTCACACCAATTTGCAGGAAGTACACAGTAAGGAGGAACCATGGGGATGCCGTCAGCGAAGTCTAGACTGCGGGAGATGCCGTAGAAAACAATGACCCAGTTTCTTCAACAAACAAAATAAGGCGTGGGGGTAGAGATGGGGAACCTTTAGTTTAGGAGAGCCTCTTGAGACTTGTCGGCCAATCACATTGTGTGGGCTATATTTGGATCCTGGCATAAGCAGACTTTTTTAAAAGTGGCATTTACGAAACTATTAGAAATTTGAACCCTGACCACTTCAGTTTTGATAATACTGAAAAAGAATTGTTGATTGAGGTGTGTGATGGTATGGTAGTCTTGCATTTTTTGTTTGTTTGTTTGTTTGTTTTGAGAGTCCTTTTAGAGACACAGAAGGGTATGTTTACAGATGAAATGACGATACTATGGCTGTTTCTTGTTATGACGTAACACAGGAAGGGAAAAGTAGGTGGGGTGGAGGAAACAGGATTTGCCGAGAGCTGTGGTTGGTGGACAGTTTGGGGGCAGGGGTCGGTGGAGGTGTTTTCTTCTGCTTTGCTTACTTTGTATATGTGTTTGAGTATTTCATAATAAATGGGTTCGGGGCGCCTGGGTGGCTCAGTCAGTTAAGCGTCCGACTCATGATTTCTGCTTGAGTCATGATCTCAGGGATGCTGGGCTCCACGCTCAGTGGAGAGTCTGCTTGCGGATTCTCTCCCTCTGCTCCCCCAACTCACACGCACACACTGTCTCTCTCTAGAATAAATAAATCTTTGTTAACATTTTTTAGATAAATAAATGGGTTCAAGAAATTAGCTAAATTGCTCCTTCCAGGCAGGGATGGCTTTGACTTTGTTTTCTTTTGGTTTCATAGTACCTGTTATTGACAAGAGAGGACTGAAGTAGGTATGTTTGTACCTTAGTAGCTGGCATAAATAACCCTTACGGCTCATGTTGGCAGATTGCATCAGAAGACTTTAAATATTTGTACTTTTGGCCCTAGTAATTATAATTGTACAAAGCTGTCTCCAGGAAATAATCCCAAACACAGCAAAAGCATGGTGAACAAAAGCGCACATTGTAGGCATATTTATATTGGGGAAAACTTGGAAGCAACTCATGTCCAGCAATAGGAGAATGGTTAAAGAATTGTAAATGGACGCTGTTAGTAGAATACCAGCAGCACAGACTGCCGTTTTTGAAGACTGCACAGCAGTAAAGAGCAATGCATACATTGTATCTTTAAATAAAAAATTTGAAATTAGATATATAGTTTCAGGGTTTGTTTTTTTTTTTTTTAAGATTTGCTTATTTATTTATTTATTTGACAGACAGAGATCTCAAGTAGGCAGAGAGGCAGGCAGAGAGAGGGGGAAGCAAGCTCCCTGCGGAGCAGAGAACCCAGTGTGGGGCTCTATCCCAGGATCCTGAGATCATGACCTGAACCGAAGGCAGAGGCTTTACCTACTGAGCCACCCAGGTGCCCCTATAGTTTCAGTTTTAACCATGTTAAAAATTCAGACACAGAACTCAGAAAATCTTTTTTCTCCCAGTTTTATTACAAAGTAATTGACTTACCCCTCATTTAAGTTTAAGGTATAGGACACAGTGGTTTGATATGAAATGATGCCCACTGTAGGTTCCGCCAACATCTGTCGTCTCATACAGATTCGGTAGAAAGAAGAGATAAAAGGAAGAAAAATCTGTCCTTGTAATGGGACCTGGTAGGATTTACGCGGTACACAGCTTGCCTCTCACCCCCCAGCAGCGCTGGCAGTGGTCAACATCTCCGCATCGCACCCCCAGGACATATTTCTCTCATAACTGGACATTTGGGCCTTTTGGCCCCTTTTTCCAGTTCCTCCTGCCCTCCCCTCTGCCTCTGGTGACCCCAAGTCTGACCTCTTTTTCTCTGAAATCCACAAATCTTTGATAGTAAAAACATGGAAAGGAAATCCCCTTGAAATGTTAGTGGTTTAGAAGGGCAGACTGTGAATGATTATTTCCTTCCTTTTTACTCTAATTTTAGGTTTTTCTATTACAAGCCTATTTATTAGTTAAGTTTTTAGTATTCGTTAGCTTTAAAATACCACAATTCACTTCTAAAAACAAGAATTAAATACAAAAATTTCTGGTACCTTTAGTGTGTTTTGGGTTTGTTTTTTTTTTTTTCTGAATTCCATCTTAAAATACTTGAGAAATGACAGAGGCAGTGTATTGGTTAGCTAGACCTTGGGTTGTTTTGTTTTGTTTTGTTTTAAGATTTTTATTGTTTTGACAGAGAGATCACAAGTAGGCAGAGAGGCAGGCAGAGAGAGAAGCGGAAGCAGGCTCCCAGCTAAGCAGAGAGCCCAATACGGGGCTCAATCCCAGAACCCTGAGATCATGACCTGAGCCGAGGGCACAGGCTTTACCCACTGAGCCACCCAGGCGCCCTAAGATTTTGGTTTTTTAAAGAAATAATAGCTTAGTTATCTCTGCTAATTGGCAAAGAGTATTAAAATAGGCAGTTGAAAATGGCGACCCTGTTGGAGACGGTGTGTTGCACCTCCACTGCACCTCAGTGAGAGGCCCTTAGTTTTGGTGCTTAGAATCACAAACCTGTGAACTTGATTCTTTTCCTCCCTCTCTCCCTTCCTCTGTGCAGCCTCCATGTGAACTAGAGAGAGTTGGGGCTCCTATCTTGGTGGTTTACTGACATCCTTATCTAGTGATTTCTAGTTCTTCAGGAGATGCCCCATTAAATGTTACATGGTGTAGCAGTATTTGGAAGTACTATCCAGAAGGGAGATGTTATTATGAACATTCTCTTGAATGTAAATAAGGGTATCATCTCTTTTTCTTAACGCTGTTTATAATTCTGGACCGTTTTAGGCACACAAAAACAGAGAGATCCTCTCAGCACTTAGAAGTTATTGAAGGAACCAGATACTAGGAACGTTTGCTGATACCCAGGACTCATCAAGGAAAGGGGAGGGTTATTGCTGGGGACATTCGGACAGCAGAGAATAGGGAAGTAAAGAGAGGGTGCTTGAAGGTGGCATCAGCAGCAGCAGAGTATATATATTGGGTCAGAGGAGTAGGCTTGGGGGGGGGGCCCTTTTCAGCCCATTCTGTGATATGAGAGCCCCGTCAGACAAGCTGGACCGTGGGCCCTGCCTGGGTCCTGTTCCCACTCTGCCTCCAGGGTCTCATCTGGGGAACGAACAGAAGTACAGTAAAGCATCAGAAAAGTTACATGAGCCCCCAAGAGAAAGGAAGGTGCTGTTTCTATTCTTAGTGCTGAGCCCTTTCCAGCAAGCACAGCAGGTTACTTTTTCCCTGGCATTATATGAAACTACACTCTTTTTTAGGTGTATGGGTTTTGTTTTGTTTTTTTATCCATAATACGTGCTTAGGTTCTGAGAGAGTAAAAGCACTTAATGTATTTCCAGGATTATGTTCCTTTTTAGAGATGAAATCCAGCTACTTTCCTTTTACCTTCAGAAGTTACTAGAATCGCTTCTGCACTTACTCTGGGCTATTATAGATAGATAGTTCAGCCGGGTGGGCATCTGGCGCCTGCCTTTAATCTCTCCGCTCTGTTCTTCTGCGTATTCCATGGGTGTACGTAGGGCCATGAAATCATAGGAAAACAAATGTGCTTACCAAATCCTAGGATGCCAGAATCCTAGGGTAGCCTTTGAAAAAGATCATCTTAAGACAGAAAAAAAAAAAGAAATTTTACTTTGTCCAGCAGGTATTAAACATATGGAACTTATCCTGAGATTTATAAGCCAAAAATTCACGTACACTCAGTGTAGTTAGCCTGCAGGAGGGCCGTGTTGTTCAGAGCTCGTTCCCGAAGGCTCTAGGAGGCCCTCCCTCGAGGGCCCTCCCCTGCGTCCGTCAGCAACGAGAGGGAGAGGTGAGCCTTTCTTCTTCACCGAGTCTTGCCAAGCTCATGCATTTGCATGTTCGAGTGTAAGCTTTCATGTTTGCATGCATGTGTTTTGACAGGTGACCTTGGGAAAGGTGTTGAAAGTGATCGTCGTCATGCGGAGTCTGTTCATTGATCGAACAATAGTAAGGGGATATAGTGAGAATGTCTACACCGAAGACGGCAAGGTAAGCATTCTGGAATCTTTTGTTTCGTTTTCCTTTCTCTTTCTGTGTCCCAGAACAGACGTAGTCGAGTCCCAAATGAATGACATTAAACACCAGCAGTCATAGCTGAAATGGTCCACAAGCATGGTTTCTCAGTATGAAGATGAACGTTTTACAGAAAAACATTTCTCTCTCTCTCCCCTTGCATTTTTCATCAAGCTTCTGCTTTTCCCTTTAAGCCTGATGCCCTTAGTTGAATTTCTAATTTATCACCTTAGACCCCAGTTGCCTCATTAAATGTGTCTTCTGAGGAAATGGATTTCTTTCTTTCTTTCTCCCCCCCCCACTCCCACCCCGGTAGCACAGCACATCAATAGCCCAGGGTTTGGCATTTCCGGCATTTTGCTTTTCCTAGAACGATGAGGAAAATTCGAGCTACTTTGACTTACAACTTGCTCAGGGTCTCTTCCCATGGAACTAACAAAGAGCCCCGAGGAGGCGGCTTGTCCCCCGAGGTTCCCACTGAACACTGCGGCTGTTTGGGCGGTTTGTCTCGTGGAAAATTCACCCATGTGAACCCCTAATTTCTCTTGACTGCACACTGGCCGTATGGCTCTCCGAGGAGCTTCAGAGGGTGCTAATGGGAGCTGACAGCCTTCGTCTGTGTTGGCGTCCGGAGCCTGGCGAGGGCTCCGCCTGAGACCCCCAGCCGGCTGCTCCCGGGCCGCTCTCGGTGCTGAGCCTCCGTCAGACCCTCTCTCCTGCGCTTTCCCTTCTCTTCACGAGCCTGTTCCGATTCTTTTTAAAGATTTTATTTATTTATTTGACAGACAGAGATCACAAGCAGGCAGAGAGGCAGGCAGAGAGAGAGAGAAGCAGGCTCCCTGCCGAGCAGAGAACCCGATGCGGAACTTGATCCCAGGACTCTGGGATCATGACCCGAGCTGAAGGCAGAGGCTTTAACCCACTGAGCCACCCAGGCACCCCGCCCATTCCAATTCTTAAAGTTTGTGGTGGTGCGTGCTAGTACCAGTGCTAGTACCAGTGCCACACTGCAATGAAGGTAGAACACTCTTCAAAAAAAGGTCACCAGTGTCGCTTAGCCCGTAACAGTGCCTGCGCTGAGAGCTGGGACCCGCAAAGCGATGAGGTTTGTGTTTGGAGCAAGTGACCCCGCGTCTCCACAGCCCACACAAGTGTTGTCAACAAGGGAAGCTACTCTCACCTCAGGGACCCGGCCCAGTCCTCCTAGCTCTCCCCATTGGACACAACGTGCTCAGTGCCCTTTTCCTTTCGAGAAAGCACTGGAGTGTCTTCAGCGCACGTGTGTGGAGTAGACGCGTCCCTGGGGCAGGCGCGGTCTGTGCGTGTGATGCGTGAACCCCGGCGGCAGCACTCGAGCTGTTCCCAACTAGGGAGCAGGCGCAGAAGCCACCCGGGTCAGAAGCCCCCGCGACCCTGGTCCCAGCCAGGGTGAGATGTGGTTCTTGTTGCCTTTGTCCCAGGTTCACGACTCCTTAGTCACACCGGGTTTGAGTCAGGGTCTTTGCCCTCCAGGGACTTGGAAGCAAACTGGGGAGAGAGGGCTCGAAACACAGGAAGCCACGAGGAGAGGTGCGGACTCGGGGGACAGAGGAAGCGTTCTCTGAAGTTCGAGTCCAAGGAGTGAGGGTTTACCTACTTGGCCAATCTCTTTCACGCTGTATGTTCCTCCACACCAGAAGTGTCCTCACTAAGCCCTGTAAAGCAAAGCACTCAGCACGCTGCCACCAATCACCACGCTGCCGCCTAGCACCACTCAGTAAATCACAAATACCATTTTTATTGTGCGCTTAGAACAAGGGATTTAGAAAATCATCACGTATGTATGCTTCCCCTCAGGCGCTTCCGACCATCCCCCCACCCCCGCCCCATACCGTGGTTTCCTGTGTCAGCCCCCGGGGACCACTCCCGACCTGTGTCTAGGCAGGACCTCTCCTCCCCAGGCGCACCTCACGTTCAGCCCGCCCAAAACTCTGCTCACTGCTTTCTTCCCGAAACTCGGGTTTCCCCCGCTGTTCCTCATCTGGGGTAGCTGTACCACCACCTCATCACTCAAGCCATCCTTCCTCTCCCCCAAATCTAGTCCATCAGTGGGTTCTGGTTTTCCCCTGCTTAAATCTCCCCCAAATCGGGCTCCTCCTGTCCGTCTCCCCTTCTTCCAGTTTTTATTTCTCAATGGAGCAAGTGCACTGGCCACCTCATGCCTCGTCTCCAGTCTTCCCTCCCACGGTCTGTCCTTTACCGGGCTTCCAGAGCAGTCTTCCCAAAATACACATCCAAGCATATGATTTCTTGCTCGCACCATCCCCTGTTGCCCAAGGCAGGCAGGAAAGTAGAATATTAATAGGTCTTAGACACAAAGCAGTCTGTGGTCAAAATGTCTGTGAAACTTGGGGTTCAAGAATGTTCAGTAGGTTTCTTTACTAAAGAAATTCTTGGAAACTTCAGTTTGCTTAGGGTCCTATGAATCTCCCAAGAGGCGCATATAGTATGGGGTATTTTCCTAACTTATTTTAACCCCAAATTCATTGTTTCTTCCTTTCATCTCAGTATATTGTGACACTGGCGTTTTACGGAACACGCTTCTGAAAACCCTAACTTCTAGAATAAAATCCAGACTCTTCAGCAACACATAGAAATGCCAGGTGATCTGACCCCTGCCTTCCTTACTGACCTCGGCTGCCATCATTCTCTGCGCACGTTTGGTCTCACTGTCCAGCCTTTTGTGCTGTTTGTGGCTCCCACAGCTCTCTCCCTCACTCTCAGTGCCCTCAGTGCCCTCAGGGCACACAGCCTGGGATGCTCTGTGCTCTCGCCTACCTCACACGCCCGCTCTTCCCTCCACCCGGGCTTACTGCTGACCCCTGTCTCATCCTGTCCCCGTTTCCCGGGGTCTCTTACATGAGCCCAGACTCCGGAGCCACCTCGTAAATACATCATGGAATTTTGAACAGTCTTTTTCTAGGACTAGAATCAGTACATCATGTTATTTGTTGACATGTTTCTCTTGCAATTAATAGAAACACCAAGTACTCTGTATGTTGTCCTCGTGGGCGTCATGCTAAGCAAACTTTGCCCACAGTGGTCATTGAGTCCTAGGTTCTGCTTAAATTAGTCTTGTTCTCCAGAGAGGGCAGCTGAGACCTCGAATGCACAGGGACTTACCTGCAGGCACACCCGCCGGGCCTCAGAGCTCCATCTGCTGGGAGCACCTCAAGGCCAAGACCCTGTCCCGTGATGCTGTCCCAGGGAGATGGTGCAGTGCCTGGAGTGCTGGAGAAGCGGGGGGCTGTGTGGGAGGGGACAGTGGAGAAGCCTGCTTGGGATGTGCCAGTGCTTTAGCCGGAGTGGAAGGGTGGAGAACTGAACATCAGAGACGAGAACCAAAAGAAGCAGAAGCAGCCGGGAGTGGAGTTGTAGTGCGGAAAATGAAAGAGAGACACACGCGTGCGCACGCGGTGTGCGTCTTCTTAATGAGAGATTAGCGTGGGTTCTGTGTTCCTCAGAAAGAAAATGAGTATGTGTCTGGGAACCTGAATTCGGCTCTGACTCATATCACAAATGTGATACAGGAGGCCTCTTGCTGCATTTCACAGCTGCACACATTGGCCCAAGTGGTCAGCAGGGACCCTAACACGGGGAATAGCAAGATTGAGAGGGCCAGGGCGCTTGCTGTTGCAAAGGCACACTGACCGCGTTTGGCAGAGGAGCTCTCCGAACGACCACTCTGCCCAGGATCTAATCCTAGCCAGTTTGGTTAGCCCCTTCTTTTTTTCAGAGCACTTTACAAAACCATGCAGACGTTATTAGTGTTCTATTTTGAATACTGATGCTGGTGTATGTGAACTTACGTTTAGTTATACACATGTAAGCCTTAGTATAATTAACATGCTGAAATGTCTAGCCCATCCCAAACAAAATGTAACCTTTGGAAGCAGCCCCTGGAGCATGGGGTGTGGTCCTCGAGTACAGATTGCCGCTTGCAGTTCTGTCCGCCTTTGCTGAGTTGGTGCCTGAGCGCTTCTGGGGGGGTGGGGGGGTTCGCCGCAGTCTGAGCTCAGCCATGCATGCCAGATGCCGTGGGCGTGGCTTGGAAAGCCACACATGCTGGGGTCTGAACTTCTATGACTGCTGGAGTCTGTGTCCCCCAAACCCAAAGCAACCAGCACCTCCTGAAAGGTTTAATTATCCCCCTTGCTACAATAGTGGCCCGGTGCCCCCTCCACCCCTGAGCCCCAGCTTTCCAGAACTGGCAGGATTTTTCCCTATCAGAATGCCAGCGAGGCTGTCACTTTGCACTTTGCAGTCACCCCTGCTGCCGCCCTCATCGTCTGCCTCTTTACCTGGGATGCATATTTTTGAGACCAAGCTCTAGTGGAGTAATTCCTCTAATAAAATATAAAAATGTTTTTTAAAACTTACCAGCCTGCTATTCACTGTAACCAGGGAGGCACAGAGAGCCATGACTCAGCATGTTAAAAGGCAGATTTAAGTTGAAATACCTGGCCATTGTCCTGACTTTATACCCGCCAGACTTAAGTGAAAAAATGTGTGTCTCGGTTGAATTTATCTTATTAGGGGATTTAGGTTATGTTAATGCTATAGCTTCATTAATTACCCCATATCAATAAAAAAGGCAGCTTTTAGCCTCCTAGCGAAAGAGAGGAAAGAAATAGTGGTATCAAAGGGAACCTTCAAAGACAGCCAGATCTGTCTCCAGGGTAATTTCTGATCCCCGCATCCTTCCCACTTCAAAGTTGGATGTGTGTGTGTGTGGGGGTCGAGGGGGTTGGGGAAGCTTGAATCTGATTTCTCTAATAAGTGTTGGCATCAGCCCCGTTTGATATTAGATGCAGGGAACATTTTGATTTGTTATAGCCTTTGAAATTGTTCAGACGACCTTCAGAAAAACGGCCTCTTGTTACTTATGGGGGAAGGGGGGAAAGCTGGGGAAGGGGCCTCCTGTCTAATTCACATGCGGACGGGCCGGACTTGTGCCTTCAGCACTTGCTAGTAACAAATGTGTGTCCTGATCGCAGGGGGAAAGTTGAAGACCAGCAGACCCATAGCACCGGTTCTGGGGTGAGACTTGTTCTCTTCCTGATTCGCCAGGGAGGCCAGGGCACAGTAAGAAGGCGACTGGGTAGAAGTTTATGGTTTTGAAAACTTTTGCGTAATCATGGAGAGATGCCCGACCATTCCTGGTTTACGGCCCTCTGTCCCACTGACACACCACCTGTTGACCTCACAGTGTTCATAAATAAAAGCTTCAGAAGTTGAAGGCCCTTGTGAGGCTGAAGGATTTTATTTGGAATTGTCAATTTTAGATCATTTATGGTACCTTGTACTATTTTTTGGAATGAAGAATTGGTAACTTTCTGAGAAGCTGCCAGAATTTCCACTGGCTGCTAAGTGAATTTCGGTGGCGATGATTGTCACATGAGCGGGCCTCGAAGCACATTTGTCATGTGGAACTTCTGCAAGAGCGCCACCCCACCCCCCCCCCGCAACAGCTGCCCCCGCTTGGGGGTGGGGCTCGCAGTCATCCTGAATTCTAGCTCCGAGGCGGTCTTCCTCCCAGGTTGAGAGCGGGGCCTCTGGAGACAGAGGTGGTTTTGAATTTTCTTCCACTACTCGTGTGATGTTGGACAGGTTACTTTAACTTCTGGGAGCCTCGGTGTCCTCTTGTGGGAGATGGGATAGTTTCATCATCCCCGTCCAGATCTCTGGGAGGATTTCGGAAGCAACGGAGCCCCGTATGCTTGGGCTCCGTGCTCAGAGGGGAGTCTGCTTGTCTCTCTCCCTCTGCCCCACCCCATAAATAAAATCTTAGAAAGAGAGGGAGGGAGGGAGGGGGGATGAAGGAAACACAGGGGTGTACGGGACGCATGCCTGGTCCTCAGTGAGTGATGTCTGCCCTCACGGGGGGTGTGCAGCCGCGCCCATGGCAGCGGTCATTGTCATAGCCGGCGTGCCATCTGATACTAGGCCATTCTGATTTTTCTTTTCGATAAGTCAGTTTGCTCATCACCATTCTTATTAGTCGAGAGGGCTTTTGACGTCTTGATGTTTAACCTGAGAGCAGATTGTGTCTGTGCTAGAGTGGTTGGTCATCTGTGGGGTTTGTTTCCATTTTACCCGAGAATAGAGCACATTCCTACCCCTAAAATACTCATTCCAGTCCCCAGGGTCCCAGAGGCTACTCCTGAGACTGCAGATTCAGCCACCAATTACCATAAGGCTGGCTTTTCCATTTTAAGAGCTTTCTAATTCTTGCCCAGAATACTGAGAGGTGCTTTACTCTCTTTCCCTGACATTACAGTTCAGAATAATTTCCTGTTCACCCAGCTGAAAGTTTACAGCTTCCAGAATGCTCCTTTTTGAATATCACAGCCAGCAAAAAAATTGGTAGCCATGCCCGCCTTTGCAGTCCATAAGCTAATGCTGATAAATATTCACTTGGGTCAGTCCGGGCTCCCTGAAATGAATTTCTGAAATCTTCTTGGCCCTGAGGAGACGCAGGGCACTGACTCCAGAACGCTCACTTAGATGGCTTTCTTTGGCATAAATCTAGCAGAAAATGAAGTCCAAACTGCCTGCTGTGCCGTCGAAGCAATAGGGGGACCCATTGTTCCCGGCTCCCTTTCTTACCGTGTGCACCTGGTGCGTGGGGCGTATTGTCTGACATCCTCCGGTCCCAGACGGCTGCGGCTCTTCCCCAGGGCCCTGAATTATATATTTAAACCGCCTTTCAGAAAGAGCAGCCCACTGCCTTTGAATGAGCGTGGTGTGTTTGAGAAGCCGCAATTAGGCTGGAGAGTGCATCTCTTAATTAAACTTGGGCGCATTTCTCCCTAGATGATTTCGCTATTAAAACATTCTGCAGATACTGAAGAGTTGGGGGTGGGTTTTCTTTTTTGTTTGTTTTAATAATTTCCTCTTTTAAATAAAAGCTATAACTTTTGGGTTGATGTGCCGCTTCTTCTCTCGTTTTGCACAGCCCCATGTTTAGGTCTTGGGCTGCCTACACGGGGTGGGAACGGGCAGGAAGGATAAGCAGCCGAGAAGCTCCGACGAAACAGCCGCCGGCTTCGAATGAAGGGAGCTGTGTTGGTCCCGAATTGAGACACTGATGTTATACTCTCCCTAAAATTTAGAATCTTTGGCATCTCCCAGTCATCTTGGCAGGGATTTGGCAGAACTGAGAGATACAAAAAATCATTCTTATTCATTCTGCACTCTCTGAATAATCTTTAAGTGCTGCATTTCGTAAACCCTGGGCTCCGCTGCGGCACGGAGAGCCCGTCGGAACTGGCCTTCTCCTCCCCGGGATGCTGGCCGGCAGTTTTCTTCAGCAGAATTGACAGTGTGGGGTTCATTCCATTTGTCTTTTTTTGAGGTTTCCTTCAAAGTTATCTGAAGTAACATGTCACTTTTCTCTCTACAAATTGCTAGCCTACCAAATTAAAATTCTAATGCCTAAAGATTTTTTTTTTAATCAGCTGGCTTGCGGGGGGTGGGGGGGGTGCAGTGACTGAAAATTGATACCACCTTTCTGAAGAGCAGCTGAGCCAGGGTTGAAGGAGAGGGGTCAGCTGGGGGCTTCTCTGGAAATCCAGGGAGGAGATGGTAACACCGGAGGGGTTCGGGAGAGGCGGACCCATTCGCGGGACTGTTCGGGCGGAGTTCTTCCGATCCTTTTCCTGGGCGCGAACCAGCTGACACGGAAACCCTCTCAGGATCCTCTCAACCTCTTCTGTGGCCTGAAAGTTCTCAGACACGAAGCAGCGTACGGGCAACTCCTTCTGAACAGGAGGAAGCCAGGGAGGACTGAGTGGGCTCCTGTGCGCAGACCACCTCTCAGTTCTGAGGACCATCTTCAGGAAACCAGATTTTGGTGTTTTCCTCAGAACAAAAACAGAACTGGGAAACACACACCCCCCGCCCCCCGGTGTCAAGTGCAACACTTTGCTTCCTGTCTTAGAGGAATCTTCCCGTGAGATTGCTGCTTGGGTTCCTAGGCGCTCCACAGTCAGTGACTCAACCTACGGGCCATACAGCCGTGTCTCGGGTTTCCACCGTGACCCCTGGCCTGCCCCAAAAGCAGGTTCCAAGACGCCCATTTTGTTCAGCTCAGGAACTCAACATATTATAGTTGACTTTCTAGCCCCCGTGGGACATACTGACTCTTCTAATCTGCACTGTCCTCGAGCTGTCTCCCAGCACGGTATTGGGGCAATTCTGTTTTTGTTCTACTTAATTTATTAGTATAAACTCATGAAACAAAGAGTTTGTTTCAAACTCAATAATAAATAAGTAATACATCAAGTATTGACTTGATTTATCATATGAAACTGTAAAACAAAAATCCTTTTGGTTAAAGTAAGCCGCTGACATGCTCTGTGCAAGATCCAGTGTAGCCCGAGGAGGATGAACCAGGTTGACTTCGAGCCCTAGCCACGACCTCCAGTTTCCTCACTTGGGAAGGAGGGTGCCCTCAATCAAGGGTCCCTGGCCTGACCAGCCATCAGGTTCCACCACTGCTTGGGGAGCAGACAGACAGACAGATGAACAGATTCTCAGGCCCACTCTAAGCCTACTACTTCCGACACTCCAGGGGAGGAACCAAGGGATCTGTATATCAAAAAACAAAAAATTTACCCCGGCAGCTTCTGATGCCAACCAGCTTTGAGCGCCCTCAGGGGAGACCATCCGTAAGAAGCCCCTCCAGATTGCCATGGACGATTGAATGGCTCTGAAACCATTGTTTCGTCCTCTGGAAAGGAAGGTTGCTAGTGGGACCAGCCGCACTGGCTTGTTCTGGGGATTAAATGAGCAAGTGCGGGTAAAGGGCCCAGTGTGGTGACTGGGGTGGAGCAGGTGCTTAGCAGCTGGGAGCTAGTTTTCCTCCACTCAGCACGGACCTACTGATGCCTGCGACATGCTAGGTCTCACACCAGGACAACATGAGCGAAAGAAATAAACTTCCAGGGGTGCCTGGGTTGCTCAGTGGGTTAAGCCTCTGCCTTCAGCTCAGGTCATGATATCAGGGTCCTGGGATCAAGCCCCGCAACGGGCTCTGTGCTCAGCAGGGAGCCTGCTTCCCCCTCTTTCTTTGCCTGCCTCTCTGCCTACTTGTGATCTCTTTCTCTCTCTCTATCAAATAAATAAAATATTTTAAAAAGAAAGAAAGAAAGTTCCAGGTGGTTCTAAGTGCAATGAAAATCTCAAATTTTTGAAACAATGAGAAGACAATACATATGGAAATAATATTTTAGACAAGGTAACTGGAAAACGACTCTCAAGTTTAAGTTGACATTTGAACTAAAGAAAATTAGGAGGAGCCATGTGAGTGTTTGGGGGGGGGAAGAAATCTGTGCAAAGGTCCTGAGACACGGTCGACATGGCCATGCAAGAAAAGTATGGTAGGAGTCCAGGTTAGAGAAGGGAGCCAGGGGCTTTGCTCATGCAGCCTTGGATGCAACAGTTGCCTCTTGCTCACTTCCCTATATCCCTCTGTGGGTTTCCTTAAGTCATTGAGAGGTTGAGAGAGAAGAAATTTAAACAGGACATTTAAGATGCATACACAATGCCACGATCCTATTATTCCATAATTGTGTTTATTAGTTCAAGCTGATGGGTGTAGAGTGGTTACAGTGTCCTCTCTCGAAGCTGACATTTCTAAAATCGATGCTGATGATGTCTTATATCTTTCCCCCCAGCTGGATATATGGTCCAAATCCAACTATCAAGTATTCCAGAAGGTAAGCTCTACTCTTTTCTTCTTATTTAGGAGCAGGAAGGGAAATATGAATGCTTAAAGGTATAAATATTGGTCTTAAGTTAGAGGCTTTTTCAAAAGTGGAAAAAGCCAGACATAAAAGGCTGCTCACGGTATGATTCCACTGACAAAACATTCTGGGAAAGATAAAACCTTAGGGACAGAAATCAGATTGGTGGTGTCCAGGGGCTGGGAGTCAGGGCAGGAGATTGTCACCAAAGAGGCAAGAGGAAATGTGTCGGGATCACTGGAATATTCTGTGTCTGATATTGTGGTGATGATTGTGGTGATGATTACACATTGTATTATGGTGATGATTACACATTGTATTATGTTCCCAAAGTCATGGATCTAATAATGTACCGACTGTAGAGAGAAATCTGTGCTTTCCTTCCTGTATAGGGAAGACCCCCTATTGTGTCTTCCCCTTGTGTTTGTCTCCAGTGAATCCCCATTACTGTGCACATGAAACACTTCACTTCTGCCCCTCCTGGTCACCGAACATGTGGGGTTTGTCCCCACGGAAACAGGACACCAGCTGGGTGTCCTCCAGTTCAGCTTGGCCTGACACGATCACCCCAGAGCTACAGACCCCAGTCACAAGTTCGGTGACCTGTGCTTCCGCCCCACCGGTGATAGATCGGTGATAGATTGGAGGTTCCCGTGCCCACTCCTCAGGCTCTGTCAGTCTGCCAGAGCAGCTCACAGAACCTGGGAAATGCTCACCGAGGTCTCCTGGCTTGTGAGAGCACACGATAAAGGGTATAGATGAATAGCCCGGTGGAGGGACACCCGGAGGAAGCTCTGGGAGGGCCTCGAGCCCAGGAGTCTTGGTCCCCATGGAGCTGGGGTGCCTCAGTCTTCTGGCATTGCGTTGTCTAGTCTGGCAGCTCTAAACCCCCACGGCTGGCATTTTATGGAGGCTCCCTCATGTAGACATAATCGATCATGAACTCGGCTTCCAGCCCCACTCCCTTTCTCTGGAGGAGGCGGAGCGAGACAGAAAATTCTAAGTCTCTTATGACCCAAATCATGGCTTGGCCTTTCTGGTGACCAGTCCCCACCCAGGGGCCCACCCAGAGTCACCTCGATAGAACAGGATATGCCCCAGTGCTCTTATCACTTAGGAAATTATAAGGATTTCAGGCGCTCTATGCCAGGTACCAGGGGCAGAGATCAAACAGTGTATGTATGTATTTTCTGTTACCTCACACCTACAAAGGGTGACTTCTGCTGTATGGAAACCATAGCTTCAACAAAAACAAGAAGCAGAGGCTTTTGAGTTGCTCCAAGCTCAGCCGGTTTTTAGAGTTTGTCAGAGCCCTGTGGTCTACACGGGTGCCTTGTATGGGCTGAGGGGGGTGGGCTGGCCCCATCCTCACCCCCCTCCCACCCCTGCTTGACAGTCTGGTCGCCTCTTTTTCTGATGTCAGGATTCCCCGTGAAATGCTGTTCGGGAGATGTCAGAAGAAATGGGACTAGGGAAAACCCTTTCCCGGCTTCTGATGGTGGACGGGGCCCTTCCCTGGAGCAGCTTGGCACCCGGGGCTTGCAAGGGCTGCCCCCCGCCCCCCCCCGTAGCACCCAGGCCAGCTCCCCTGCAGGGCACCGGCCGCCTCTGTCTGCTGCTCTCCCTCCTTTCTCCTCTTCTGTCCAGTGGCACGCGCGGCGGAGGTGCTTGTGATTCATTCCGGGCCCCAGCCGGCTCCCCGTCATGACTTACTGGGCCCCTTTGCCATGAGCCAGGCGCTCTGCTGGGTGCTAGAATTCGAGGGAAAACCAGACGGGGAGGCAGGAGAAGGAAGGAGGGTAACTGCAGGGCGTTCCCCAGCGGACTCCGTCAGGAACGGCAGGAGGGGCCCCTCACGCTGGGGCAGCCACGGGAGGCCTCGACGGGGCAAGCCCTAAACTGAGATGGGCCGCTCCTGCGAGGGCACCAGTCACTTGAAAGGCCGCGAGAGGAGATCCCCAGGCAGTGGCGGCCGCAGCTCACCAGGCCCGTGTGGAGGAGCGCGTTCTAAGAGCTGTTGGAAGCCCGTGCGGTGGGAGCACACAGTGGGCCGGGAGGGAACGCTGCGGGGACAGAGGCAGAGCCAGGGGTGAGCCTCCGGGTCTGGGGACAGAATTCAGATTTTATTCTCAAGTCCGCTGAAGGGGTTGGTGCGAAGTTTTGAAAGCTGAGCCCAAATCCTTTCCACTCGAGTATTAGTTATGTCCAGGGGATGCTGGGTAACTTAGAGAGAAAGCGTAGAACTTTTTTTATTAATTGAGGGGAAATTCACATAACACAAAATTAACACAATTCCATGACTTTCATAGTGCTGTGGAACATTACCTCATCTAGTTCTAAACCTTTTCATCACCCCAGAAGGAAACCTGGTCCCCACTGAGCAGTGAGCGTAGGACTTTTGTAACAAAGCAGCATAATGGACCAGCTCTCTAATGGTGTTTACTACATCACTTCACATTGTTCCCGGACCTTCTGCACAAAAGGCTGGGCGGGTGCCTGCGGCTCAGAGAAGAGTCTGAGGCCCAACGCCGCACCTTTAGGGAGCCTGCTTAAGCAGTACAATTTCACAGTCTGGTCACAGTTAAATACAACATGCTGTCCTGGGCTGGATCCTGAAAGAGAAATCGAGACTAATGAGAAAATACGCTTAGTCCCTAATAAGGAACCAGTGTTGGTTTCTTAGCTGTGGCTGAACGCACCGGGCCGTGACGGGTGTCACCGTGGGTGAACCTGGGCGAGGGGGGACATTAGAACTGTGCTTACTGTCTTTGCAGCTTTTCTAGTCCACGATTAAGTTTACCTTAAAAAGAATATCATCGGGGCTCCTGGGTGGCTCAGTGGGTTAAGCCTCTGCCCTCGGTCAGGTCATGATCTCAGGGTCCTGGGATCAAGCCCCACATCGGTCTCTCTGCTCAGCAGGGAGCCTGCTTCCTCCTCTCTCTCTGCCTGCCTCTCTGCCTACTTGTGATCTCTCTCTCTCTCTCTCTCTCTGTGTCAAATAAATGAATAAAATCTTAAAAAAAAAAAAAAAGAAAAGAAAAGAAAATCATCATCTTGACTCTTCTAACACTCTTCTACCCAGCTGAGCTAAAGGGAAGGTGTGTGGGGTCATAGGTAGGCTTTTGGGACAGGCGGCTACATTTGAATCTTAGCCTTCTTATCGAGGCGACCAGACCTGAGGCATTTACTTGCTCGGTATGCCAAACATCTCGGCCTTCAATGCTAATAACTTTGTCCATGCTGGCTGCTTTTGTTGTGTTTTTCCCCAGCAGTGGGTGGAAAAGCGTTCTAAAGAGAAAGAACCTGGTCATTATCTGCATCGTGTTTCGCTTTAATTAGAGAACACTAAAGCAGTTTTGGGTTTTTTGCCTGCTTTATCTCCGTGTCCTCTGTGGCCTTGCAATGAGTTACCCCCTTTGGGCCACAGCTTCGGGGAGCCGTGAGCATTACAGACCCTAACTGCTCTTTTCACCGTGGTCCAATTTCCATTCACGTACGAGGGGCTTGCACATGCTCGCCTTTGCATAGATACATTTTTTTTAATGTTCCTTGTAGTATTAAGTATTTTTGAATGCCAGCAGAAAGTTTATTAGGAAGTTGTAAAATGTGTGAAACACAGATTTGGTGAGGCATGGATGTGGAGAGACAGGCTGTATTTTTATTCTACCTCCCCTAAAAATAACCTGCCAAGTGCTCTTTGTGTTTGTTGAAAACTACAAACGCACACCGAAGCAGCGTTTAAAATCTGACGTTAGTCTAGTCGGAGCGACGTGGGCGCCGGCCGTGCCTCCCTCGCAGTCTGTGTGGCGCATCGGACGATCGGTCTGTGGGGATTTTACCTCACCTGGGGCATGGCGTGTTGTCTGTGTGGGCAGAGCCCTTTCTGGAAGCCCTTCGTCACCCCTGCCTTGACTATTTTAACTAAATGGGCTTGACCTGTACTCAACAAACCACAATTTGGGGACGGAAGACAGTGTCCTCTGTTTACAACTGCCTGCCCGTACTGAAGTCCTTGTCCTGTCCCAGGGGCAGGTGAGAGTCGGTGGGTTCGTGAGTCCTCCATCTTCCCTACTAAAACATTGTCTTTTCGCTGTCCAAGTCAGGAACGTATCGGGAAATAGCGTGGTACAGAGTTAAGCTTCAACCTTAACGCTTTCAGCTAATCATCATCACATGGAAGAGGTTTGGGATTTTGTTTAAAGAAAAAGTCACACGCGTACGGGGGACACTGGTGGGGAGGACGGAGGACACTAGGGTGGCCTCCCGAAGAGGCAGGGCAGTCCGTGCTTGTTTTTCTTTTCGTCTCGGGCCGCGTTGGTGGACAGAGGACAGACCGTGCCATGAAAACAAAGCTGGTGCGATGCACCGGACGGTGACTAGCATCGCCGGCCCAAAAATGCCGAAAGAAAAAGATTCGTTGGCAGCATTTCTAAACTCTGCTTTTCAGCCTCAGCTTTTTCTCAGACCCTATTTGCTTCTTGTCCACCCACTTAAACTGCGGGTGTCCCGGTCGGTGTTACTGGTAGCATTTCCCACAGAAACACGGAGAGCTCTGTGGTAAGCTTCCCCCCGCCCGCCGTCGGTCTGCTCACACCCGTGCACGGACACCGGGCAGGGGAGCCCTCGTTGTCTGCATTGTCTGAAATAGGGAAGTGACATGGTCACTCAGACCACACTGACACGGTCAAGGAGGATCCTTGATCATCGGTGAGAAGGGATCTCTCCGGCAGAACAGAGTTCCCGAATGTGCTCGCCAGAGTCAGGAGGTGGCGATCAGTGCCAGAGTCAGGAGCTGGGCCACGGGCACGGGCCCTCCCCGCACGGTTGGAGGAGCGCACTCCCGGCATCGCTCTGGTATAGAACCCCAGGACCTCCTTTCTTTGGCGGTCATTGTGTGGTCGCAGTTTCTACAGACTGCGGGTTTCCCTGCCCACGAGCAGCAGCGGTGGCCGCCGCAGAGAGATGCCTGCTGGGAACGTGGGACCCCCCCCAGGTCTTTCCCCTCAATGTGACAAAGCAAGGGGGTGGGAGGAGGGCTGCCTCACAGAGCCCACCTGCGCTTCCGCTGCCTTCTCATCCCTGGAAGACAATGTCGGGAGCTAAGAGAATGAAAGCACACCTGTCACATTGTCCTCGGCCGTGCGCGCGGGACTCCCTGGGTCCGAGACAAGCTCACGAGGTCCTGTCGCAGATCCCACCACGTGAAACGAAATGTGGCCTGCCTTTTGTCTGCAGCCGGGACTGTCAGCAAGCCCTCTCCCTCTTCCTCATTAGACCCCTTTCCCCGGGCGCAGGGGAGCGGCGGAGGGCCGGGGACAGCTTGCTGTGGGGCCGCGGCTGCCGACAGGCTCCGTCATTTACTGCGGAGCCCCGGAGGCTCTGTGCACTTCGTCCTAGGGCGAAGAGGCTTTTTATAGCCAGCGCGTCCAACAGAGCAGACCCCGAGAGTGGGGCTTAGAAAGAGGGGCTGTCTGAAAGGGCAGAAGCACAAAGAGGCAAGAAGGGTTTCAGGCGTGCTCATATCTTTCTGACATTTAAACTCTGCGGGGGCAGTCTCCGTTTCGATCTTTAACCTCTTCCTTCCCCCAACACTGTGCATTTTCATCCAGGAACTTAGGGAGAGGGAGAGCAAGTCTGCAGCTCCTTACTGCCTTAAGTCTGGCGGGGAGGCTGAGGAAAGAGGGGGTCCGCGTGCGCAGTCGCAGACGGGCCGGCGGAGACGGGAGAGGCAGTACGGGGGGGACCAGCGCGTCCCCCGCACAAGCGTGCTCACCCGTGCACGTCCGGCTCGGAGCCTACAGTCGTCGTTCCAGAGGCTTCGGGGCAGGGAGAGCAGCCCTCTCGCGGCTGGGCCCTCAGAACTTCGCTGTGGACGGGTGGGTCGTCCGGTGGCAGAGAGCACTCCGTCTGCTTCCTCGTGCCTTCCCTCACGGGTTCATTCTCGGAGACAAAGACCGACCTCGGCCTCGCACAGACTTTGTCGGGGGTGGGGGGGCTGACCGAGTGGCCACCTGGGCCTTTTCCATGCAAGAGACGGAGTCATCCGCAGGAGAGTCATTGCTCTGAAGCCGGGGATCCATCGATTACTCCCCACAGGTTGAGTGTCCGCCCAGGTAGTACATGATAGACCCACTTGTCACTAGTGCCAGGCCGCAGGAAAGGGAGCTGTCCCAACCAAGGATGGCTCCCGGAGGATGGGACCAGCTCTCCGGGAGGAGGCCGTGTGGCGGGTGTCACGGGAGCATGCGTGCCTGCCACAGCATTGCATGTCGCTGACGAGACGCAGCAGTGACTTCCAGTCTCCATCTCTGACATCCGAGCTGCGTCCCGCGGGCCCGTGTACGCGCCCTCCACAAGCGCCCTGAATTGCCAGGCAGACCTGGCAGCGCCGACAGCTGTGACCAGAGCTCCAAGGCCCGGCACCACATCTCTGTCCTTGCCCTCGCTCAGCATCCCCCTTCCAGGAGGCTGTCGGCAGGGCCCCCACGCCTACAAGGATTCTGCAGCCTCCAAAAAAAGGGTCTCTTTCAAGTTGTAGAAGGGGCGTCTACTTCTTCCCGATCCCATCACTCTGACAAGTGTTCTTTTCTCTTAAATGCTGATTAACTTTTCTCAAGGAGGAGAATGTAATGTTTTTAGACCAGATATGGTGGCAGTCAGTGCCGCGTTTCCATGATTCCCATGGCCGCCTCACTCGTGTGTCTTGGTGCTCCCAGACAGAGGAAACCGAGGGCACCCCTCAGCAGCGTGAGGGTCGGTGGGCCGACAGCAGGCGGGGGTGATGCGGGAGGGGGCCTGTGGGAGCCCAGTGTCATCGAGCTGTTGACGCATTTCAAGGGGGGAGAGGAGGCAGACGATCCCAGGGACATCCCCAGTGGCGGCCTTTCCTAAGCTGGCAGCTGGGCTGTACTGACCAGGTTGGGAGAGGGAGAACGCTTGCTGGGGACTGTCAGCCCCAGTGGCCGCGGGTGCCGAGGACGGCTGGCGGGGATCACCGCACTCCCCCTACAGCTGGATGCCTTCTATCACCACCGTCTCTCTTCAAGGGCAAATTTGAATATTCACACGCTTCCAAGCCCAGAATAGATTGGATCGCTGATTTTCCCCTTGACAACACCCCACTACCTTCCTCGGCAAGGCTCCCTCCACCACCGCTGATCGTGGTAATGACCGAGACCGCCTTGCTCAGGTCCACACACGTACCCAGTTCCACGGTTCAGGTGGAACAGGAAAGCCCAGGCCCACCTGCTGGATCATGGCTCTCTGCCGTAGGAGTCGGTCTCTCTGGAGCTCATGTCTTCCTGAAGGCTTGCACGAACGAGCCTCCGGATACCCCAGGTCAGAATCCAGCAACAGCCTCAGGGAAGCCTGGCCACTCAACCTTGCCCAGTCCCCGTTCCCACTGCCCAGCAGCCCTGACAGCCTGTTTGCCCCGTCCAGGAGCTCCTGGGCAGAAGGCCGCGGGCGGGGCTCCCTCCGTGCTCTGCACACTGGGTTCTTTCCCCCGCGGTTGCCTTGGCTTTGGTAGGGAAGTCGGTGGGATTGTCTGGATTTTCTTGGGAGCCCAGATGTCTCTGGATGAGTTTCTCTAACTGCGAGGCTGTTCCTGCAGAAAATAACATCACACCAAGTGGGTACAGAACAGTTCAGGTATCTTTGGGGCTTGGACTTTGCTGGCAGCCAGCAACAGAATCTGGCATTTTACCATCTGGAAAGCATTGAACTTTTTTTCATTCCTCTAAATGAAGAGCTTTAATTCCTTAATCCTGGGAAATGTCAAGGACCTTGTGTGTGCAGCTCCTCTCAGCCCCGCACAAGGGCTTCGGCAGAATGAGGCTGGTAGGGACTCTGGAGAATTCCCTCATGGCCACCCTGGGCTTTCCTGTTACCCCAGGCCCTCCTCCCCACCGCACCCCATGACCTCAGCTTTTCCCACTCCCAAACCCCCTTCCGATCTGCTCCCCCAACACCGCTGGCCAAAAATGAAAGCATAGAACCCGCCTTACGCTCGCTTACTCGTGCCACCCAGTGCATGATGGCAGCGTGGAGCCACGTTTTTGAGCACTGTCCTCCCCGTGGACGCCCTGAGCCAGGCCCACGGAGGCCGCACGAGCCCAGCACGGCTCATCCTCACAGAGAGCACAGCCCAGGTGAGGCGGGGCTCCTGGTCCCAGTCAGGCCAGTGCAGGGCTGGGCCGCCCACGGGTGCTGGGGCACAGGCACAGGGACAGAAGGAGTTCAGGGGAGGAGCACCCCCGAGCTTGAGCACAGAGCAGTAGGGAAAGCAGGTTTGGGAAGAGGAGTCCTTGGGGCGGCCGGCGGGGTAGGAGCGTGTCACGGGCTTGGGGGAGACAAAGCTGGGACCTGGTCATCCAGGCCCTCACACGCCTTTCCATGGTGTTTCCACGTTCCCTGCAGATGTGGGGGCTGTTGTTGCTCGGCCTCCGGTCTGCCACCGGTCTGCCCTCAGCTCGGGGGATCTCCTTCAGGGTGTCTGTGCGTCTTGGCTGCAGCTGTAAAGAGATTAGAGTGAAACCCTCAAGCCAAACAAAAGACACCTTTACGGAGGCCCTGGCACGTGCCCCAGGCTGTGTTCGGTACTTTACAGACAAGGTCTCACCCTTCTCACACAGAGCTTGATCTTGAAACTGTGGCCACTTTTCCAGCAAAATGAAGCAGCAGGGCCCCTGTCCACCTGTTCCCACCCGGACAGCCCGGCCTCTGCTCTCACCCCTGCCGTGCCGCCAGGCTCTGGGGGACAGTTAGAAGCCCTGCAAAGCCTGTGCCGATGGCCCCTTCATTGGGCAGAGAGGGAAGTATTGATCTTGTCTAAGTAATCCCTAGTCCCTCCGGACTGCGATGGTTCCTCCTCGGGCCTCCAGGCCTGGCGAACCCGCGGCATACAAATCAGGGCGCAGATTGGAGACTAGGGCCGCATGATAAAAACGAAATTGCCTGCCTCTGCTCTACTGCACTTTTAGCTCACTTCTAGAAGCGTTTCCCTCCTCCCTTCCTCATCACCCCGACCTCCTGCCCCCCAGCACTGTCAGGGCTGACTTCATAGCATTCCCATTTTGAAGTCATGATGGCTTCTCTTTTCACGGAGTGGGTACTTCGGGGACTGGTTTTACATATTCTTCATAAAGCCAGTGCTCCTCCTTGGAGCCGTGTTGCTGGCAGGGATCACAGTCTCTTGAAACGTTTAACACACGAGGTTCACATCTTGGACTGCTGGACCCACACAGAAAGTTCTCATTCCATGATGTTCCAGTGGCCTTCTCCTTAAGGGGGGGGGTCTGTCGTTGGCGGAACCCTGAGTAGAGACCCGAAACTCTTGGGCTGATCTCCTTGTGGAGCATTCGAGCATATCCAGTGAGTGAAAGTTTTGATGAAGTCCCAGAACCTAAGTCAGGTTCGGTGGGGTGAGGTTCAGAGCTGACGACTAAAGAAAGAATTCTTAAGACATCTTTGGTGCAAAATGGTGGTTTATTAAAGCACGGGGACAGGACCCGTGGGCAGGAAGAGCTGCTGCCCCGGGTTGTGAGGAGTGGCTGGTTATATACACAGGAGTTGGGTAGGTGAGGACAAAGGGTTGTTCAGAAGGGCTATTGGGATAAAGAAGACTGTCAAGATATGGAAGGCCTGGTTACTATCAAGCCAAGGCCACTTTCCCTCTAATGAGGCACTAACATAAAGACAATTGGGAGTCTCCTGGTGGAATGTTACATTCCTGCTATCAAACGTCCTTGTTAGTGAGATTTAGGTCTTAAAAGAAATTTAACTTTATTTACTTTTCCTTCTACCTCCATCTCCTTCGGGTTTTTTTATGGAGGGGAGGGTGACATTAGGGCTTGAGGAACTGAGTTATGTATCTTTGGAAATTGGGCTATTGATAAGGCAACTTCTTTGTTGTAAATCTCAAGGACATTTGTAAACCAAGAGAGACTCCTGCCTTGCAGGATTGTGATCTCTGCAAGATAACCATTTGCTCTTCTTTTAGGGCAGTCAGGGGTGCCTGTGAAATGTCACACATATTACCAAGGGGAGTGGGTGGAGAGGGGGTGCAAGGTGCCAGCCCCTGCTCCATTCTCAGCCAGCCTCCTGCTCCCTCATCAGTTTCATTTTTATTCTTTGATTTGCGGCGTGGGTACAACCAAGTGGCCTGTGTTTGGTTGGTGCCCCCTTGAAGCCCATCCGGGAGGCTTCTAGCACCAAGAGCTGCTCCACGCCAACGGTCTCCCTGGTTCTGAGCTGGGTTCTCCGAGCTCTTGGTAACTAGAAGCTGAGGTGGTAGGTCACACACATCAGGCAGTGGGTGGGTTCCTGGAGTGGGGCAGACAGGCTCATCCTTTTTTAGAACAAAGGGCTTTAATGTCCCCGCTGGTTGGCCTGAGGGTGGAATTCTGCACGGATGTGCCCTCAGGCCGTGCAGCCAGGCCCTGCAGCGGAGTCCACTGAAAACCTAGACCCGGGTCTGCCAGTGATCCAGCCTCCTGCTCCTATACCAGGGCCAGCGGGAGAGTGATGCGGCCAAGGTCACCCAGATAATTAGCGATGAATCCAGGACTGAACCCTGTCTCCTGACAGCTGCACATCACCTTTCCCAGCACGCTGCCTTTGGTTATGTTAATGTAGGCCACAGAGAATGTTTTCTTCTGAGGAAGTAGAAGCAGGTATTGGCTGGAGGAAAGCCGGAATCTGGGCTTCAACCAGGCTTCTCTTTTAAATAAGCAACTCCTAAACACTTGGGCACTTAACTTTCCCTATTCATCTTGTGGGACACACTTTTAATAGAAGCCTCAGCGTTGCTGGCTTAGTGGGGGTGGCCTTGGGCCCCATGGGCCGTGTGCTGGCAAACAGTTGGCTCTGTGCCATTGGCCCGTCGCAATAGGAAGTGCGGTGTCACTGGCCGCAGCCCTCGCCCTGCTGGCAGGGAAGCAGGCAGTGGCCCGCAGCGTGGTCATCTGTGGTCCCTAGTCGTGCTGCCGTCACAGTCACCTTGGGGAGCTTTGTAACCACACACATCCTGGCCCCCAGCCTGGCTGGACTCCCTTTTAGAAGCCGAGGGATGGTGCCCCCCTGCACGGCCTCCCCTCTGTGCTCCTCGCCTCGGCTGCTCTGCGAGCCCTCCGTCCCGGCCTGGAGGGCCGCACACAGGCAGGGTGATGCCTACACCCTTGGGGAGCTCAGGAACCCCTGAGAACAGGCCCCGGGCCACCAAATAATGCAGTGCAGCCGCTCCCTGACTCATAGAGGCTCAACTTGGGATCTTTCGCCCTTACAGGGTGCGAAAGCAACACACATTCAGTAGAAACAGTACTTCGAAGTTTGAGTCTGGGTCTTAAGCTAGCGACGAGCGAGAGCTATGGTCCTGTCTCCTGACGCTGCCAGCAGCCGCTGCCCTGGGTCAGCCCTGCCTTCATGAGGGCCACCGGCCCCCCCACTGCGCGCAGACGGCCGCTCTGTGCGGTGCTCTCAGCAGAGTCTTCAGTACGTCACATAAGACACCCTGCGCTTCATTATAAAGTCGGCTTTGTGTAAGACGAGTGCCCAGCTGTAGGCGAGCGCGCGCGCTCAGAGCACGTGTGAGCGAGGCCGGGTGACTGGCTGCATCTCCAGCTTAACACCAGCGCGAGTCGAGAAAAATCTGCAGCACGGACGGTCTTTTTAGAAGAGGAAACTGCTGAGGAGTGAGAGCATGTTGAGAGTTTTGCCCCCTCCGTGTGTCGCCGACTCTGTTTGCCACCTCTCCGTCCTTTGTTCTTCTCCAGCAGGTTAAGCACAGTCTTTGCGGTTGCCATGACCTTCAGCAGAAAGTAGCCCTGCCGGCCCCAGCCCTGTGCTCTCGGCCCCACAGCTGGCCAGAGGCCACCAGTGGGAAGACGAATTTGGACTCGATGAGCCAAATGTAAAAGAGGACCCCCTCTGGGTAGCAGCCCCCCCCCCCCCGTTCTGTCACACCTTCATTAACGTGTGTGCAGCTCTCAGAAGTTCGCCCTGCCCTCCCTCATTCTGCGTGGCAGGGAGACTCCACCCAGAGACCTTCTGGGGGCCCCAGTGGGATGGGTGCCGGGGCTGTGACGGGGCAAGAGGCATAGGGAGAGCCACATGAGCGGCAAGAGCTGGGCCCCGAGTCCTGCCTCCTCCAAGACCTGAGGGCCCTTCCCTTGTAGGAGGGGGTCGCCTGGGTGTGCCACTGCCTCTCCGCACCCCTGCAGCTTCTGTCGGGGCGCAGGCGCCTGCTGTGCGGCTCTGGAGCTGCTTGAGCGGCCGGGCACTTGACCTCCCGGGACTGCTTCCTCTCTCGGGAACGGGCGGGCTCATCACAGCGCCCTCCCGCCTGGGCCGTGAGGATGGGGCCCGAGAATGCCCGGAAGACCCACGGCAGGGTGGGTGCTGCTGTTCTAGTGCTGAACCCTGGTCTGAGGTCCTGCGGCTAAAATGTAGCAGACCACACTCAGATCCGCTCAGACCCGCACCGACTCCTGCCACGCTGTGTGGTGTAGACCACCTCGAGCAGGGCTACGGCTCCCACGCAGGCAGCTCCGCGTAGCCTTGGGCTGACATGACTCGTGATGTCCCGCGCACCCTCGCACGCTCGGGCTGGAGACAGCAGAAGCTCCTCGCACACAATATGGTGCAGGAGCTTCAGGAGCCTGTTGTGACTGGCATCTCCTTCGCCAGCGTGTTGACTGACAGCTGTTTCAAGGGCTCTTGAAAGATTCGTTTCTCCCTGGGAGCTTAGTTCCCCGCCAGTCTGGGTGCCTGAAGACCTTCCCTGCCAGTCTGCGCTGGGGAGAGAATTTTGGGAAGCCCTGGTTGGCAGAGGAGGAAGAAGAAGCTGATGGGGAGACTGATAAAGCCCCTCAGATCCATGATGGCCGCTGGGGTGTCCCCTCCTCAGGAACCCACCAGCGGTGAGCCGGCAGGGGGAGGGCGCCCCACACCGAGCCCCAGGTCTGCAGTGGTCCTTGCCCGGAGGTGGAAAGAGACCGCTCTCGGCGGCAAAGCCCCTGTGTGGCTGTCTGCTCACTGCTTTTTGGTTTTATTATTTTTAAATAAGTTCTGCCCCCAAAGGAGGGGCTCAAACTCACAGTCCGGGGATCAAGAGTTGAACCCTCTACCGACTGAGCCCACAGGGCGCCCCGCCCACTGCTTTCTGAGTGGCCCAATCCCTCTGTGCCTAAACTTCTCCTGCCCTCGCTGCTGACCTGGCATCAGGTCCCCTCTGCTTTTCTCTATGGGGTCCCCTGTCTTGCTGGTCTGTTGTTACTTTGCTCCACCTTCCCTTGCCACCGCTCAGCTTGAGGTCTGCTTTGATCTGTTCTCAGGGCTTTCCTAACCGCACTCACTGGAGGGATGAATGGCCTCCCTTCCAGGAAGCATTAGTGCCCTTCCTCTGCCTCCCCCACCGGGCAGGGTGGCTTTGATCTCCCGGTGGAATCCTGGGAGCTGTACCTTACTTGGGGGCCATTGTGGTGGGGCCCAAGCCTCGGCTGGGCTGGCACAGAGTAGATTTAAATTAAATTGGTTAATAGCAAAATATTTTTGTTGCCTCCCAGCCTGGTTTTTTTTTTTTTTTTTTTTTTTCCTTCAAAATCTTGGATGCTGAGCAAAATACAAAACAAAACAACAAAAAAATTTTCATTATTGAAAAGTTTAAAACAAGAAAGCAGTGAAGGTAGAATGCTTGACAGAAAGGAAGACCATCGCAGGTGACTTTCCCCGCACTCTGCAGCCATGGGCGAGTCTGGTGCCCCCGAGTCTGGCCGCAGGAACCCCAAAACCAGTAGTGAAGGAGCTTGTGAGGAAGAGAGAGAAAATACAACAAATCTGTCCGTTTGTTCTCCTTCTAGTAAGATGTCTGTCATTTGTGATGGGAAAGTGGGGACATTAAATGATCGTATCAGCACAAGAAAAACTGTCACCGTTTAGCAATATAAAGGAGTAGTTTGTACTGGACCTTGTGAAGAAGTGGCTAAATTGGGCCGGATTGCCCTACTAATAGAGAAACTAATGAGGCACCCTCTCCAGGAGCCAGAGGCCGAAGAGCACTAAGCTGGATCTGGAGCAGGACCCAGAGGATTTTCTGGTCCATTCGGTCGGTTGTTCTGCTCTCAAGTGCCCAGCTGTCCAGCAGCCACGTTTGCACATCTCCTGACCTGGGCTTCTCATCGGGCCTCTGGTGCACTGAGGACTGCACTGGGCTGGGACACGAGGCAGACGATGCCCAGGCCCCTGGGGCTGTGCCTTTTCCAGAACCTGCATTGCAGGCCAGGGGTCCCTATTGGGAGGGGTGGTCCCGGCTTGGGGCCCCCACTGCCCCTCCCCAACTTTGTGAGCAGCCACCTGCCCAACCTCTGGAAGTCTGAAGTCTCCGTCTTCTCCTCTTTAAAATGAAGAGCAGAGTACACCCACCTCAGTTAACTTTCAGTGTGCTGCCGAATTTTATATGTTGGTCATATACAATGTTTCCTATTAAAAATTCTACAAAGAAGAGCAAAGAAAACATGCAGCCAAACAAAGCAGGCCAACCTGGGCCGTGGCCTCTAGACAGCCAGTGTGACTGGGGAATTTGGCCCCAGGACAGTTGCTCAGTCTGCTGAAGTGGACAGATCTAGCCCCGTCCCAGGGGACTCCTGGAACTAGTGATGAGCTCTCCGCATCTGGGGAAAGGAGCGTACCCGTAACTAGGGGATAGCATGCCATGGGCAAGCAGCGCCTGGCTTCCCGGCTGTGACAGCACTGACACGGGGGGCAGGGCTTGATAGAAGCATTGTAAAGTAAACAGCAGGGGCTGGAGAAAGAATTCTCCAGAAACTCTCTTTCGTAAATGTTCCACAAAATGGCATGTGCATGGGTGGTTTTATTTAGCAGTGGGTCTGGGTGGACAGGAAGCAGCCTCCAAGCTCAGGGGCCGTGGGGCCCAGTTTGCTTTGCTGTGTTTTTATGGCCATAATTTCACCCCACCGATCACCACCCACCATCTTGCCAAGTTATCATTACTACTGTTTAAAAAAAAAAAAAAAAAAGCATTGCTCATTTTAGAAAGCTGTCTGTCAGAAATGCTTAAAATAAAAACAGTCTGCACTTGGAAGGATAAGTACCACTTATCTGAAAGTCACTTGGGTAACAATTTCTCAGCAGTGTTGGATATGTGACCTGTAGCTTATGTTTCCAAGAAAGTCAGCACAGGTCTTCCTGGTAGGTGGCCTTTGGCGAGTGGGCGTTTTTAGTTTACTTCTTGATCCAACAAATATGTATTTATTGAGCAGCTGCTGGGTGCTGGGCGGTGTTCTAGGGCTTGGGGACGTAGCATGGACAAGATGGGCCTGATCCTGTCCCCACAGAGCTAATCGTCTTGTGGCTTCACCAGCCACCAGGCAGGCCACGAAGTCCAGCAGGGAAAGAGTGCTTGTCCGGAGACGAGAGGATCAGAAGGGAGGGGAGACAGGCAGGGCTGCAGCCTGGCTGGGCGGGAGATGCTTTCCACGCACGGCCATTTATTTAAGGGAAGTGAGGCTCAGGTTCCGTAAGCTAGGGAGCCTGTGTCCTCTGTCTGGAGCGTGGCCTCTCTGACCTTGAGCGTGGACACAGCTAGACTGACTACTAGATTGTTTGCAAACTCACCACGTGGAGCCTGGAGCAGCCTTTCTGGGTTCCTTCCACCTGATGGCTTTGTCCCCTGCCGCTTAGGTCCATTGACACATCACGTGGTGTCCGAGGACATGTAGAAACTGGGGAAGTCTACACCAGGTAGACCCACGCTACTCCTGCTCAGAGTTGAATATTTTACATGGGGTTTTATTGTTTGTGTGTTTCATTTTGTTTTTTAACCATAACATTTACAATGACAAGAATCCTACTGAAGGCAGTCAGCTAAACCAGGACTTTGAACAACTGTCAGACCAGGTATTATTAATTTGCTGCTTGGTGGCAGGCATTAGCGATTTCAGAACTACAAGGGATCTTAGATTACTCCTTTGTTTTTCAGAAGGGACACTGAGCCCCAGAAAGATGAAGTAGTTGGGGGCTTCAGCCCATGGTGCCTTGTCTGGTCACCGGTTGCCTCTGGAAGGCCTAAAGCAGTCTTGCCCTCAGCCCTGCTGATAAAGCCTCTACTTGGAGTTTGGAGACAGTGGGTATGGCCCACCAGGATGCTGAAAACGGGCCACAGCTTTGGGAGAGAAAACCACATTTTGAGTGGCAAGGCACCTCGGAAAGGTAGTAGGAACTGTGAGACCCAAGGGAAAGATCGTGAGAAATTGCCAGATTCTGGGTGATGGAATCATAAAATCTCTCCAACAACAAACTGTGAGAATGAGAATTACAGGAAGCAGAAAGACCAGTTCCCCGCCGGGGACGTCGTTCCAATGTGAAGATGAAGTCGAATGTGGACAGGTGGAAAAGCTTCTTTGCATCCGTGCAGTCTCATCCTGCAGTGACTTAGCTAAAAATCTCTGGGTCCTGCTGGCCTTTCCCCCCTCCGCTGGCTGTGGGCCATGGCCCTCCTCTCAGGTGCACACCCCCCGCCCCCCGCTGCGGCTTCCAGTTGTTGCTGGAACTCACTCCTCTACCTCCAGGCCTGAATGCTTGGTGTCCTCCGCCTACGACACTCCTGCTCCCCAGCTTTGTTCACTGATTTTTGTACTTGAGATTTTGTTTTAGATGCTCTTTCCTTCAGATCGCTTTATCACAGAAAGGGAACGCGTTGGTTTTCTTTTCTCCGTGCTGCTTTGGAGTGGCCTCTAACCCCTGTCATTGTCCCTGGTTCCAGGTGACAGACCACGCCACCACCGCCCTGCTGCACTACCAGCTGCCCCAGATGCCGGACGTCGTGGTCAGGTCCTTCATGGTGAGTGGCCGCAGGAGGCACGTCTCCTTCGAAAACCTTGGCTCCCCCCAAGTAAGAGCAGGCAGCTCAGAAAATGGCTGTTCTGCCTCTGGGCCGCGGGGCCTTGCTGTGGGAGACGGGCCAGCCTGGAGAACTGAGGCTTTCTTTACACTGGGAAGGAATTTATGAGAATCCGTTTCCCACTTAATTAACTGGTGTACTCTGTCAGGCTGAACAAATGGTGGTTTCAGAAGTGATCTCCCAACACAGTTACCCACATTGATTTAGTCAGTAGATATTTATTGAGCGCCTCATCTATGCCAGACCCTATGTTTGGCGCTGAGCAGGTGCCAATGACTAAGGCAACTCTTGCAGTGCCCCCCAAGACATGTACATTCTCAGGTTGGAGCTCAGGATGGGGAGTGACCCCAAAACAGCCAGACAGCCATTGTACTGGTGTGTTGGAATCGGCTCCGGCCAGCTCTTGTGAAATGTCGAGAATTTTGCAACCTGGTTATTCGATTACTAGTAGCTTGAAATTGAACCAGAACATTGGCACTGCCGACGTCAGCGAGCGCTGCAGGTCAGAGCCCGCCGCCGCCCCAGGGGCTGGCTCATCTGCACGCCTCTGCCCAGGTCTGCCATGTGATCCCCCGGCCGGCCCGCGCTAGGTCCTTCCAGCCAGAATGGCAGCTGTGCGTGTCCGCATCATGCGGACATGGCTTCGTGCTCTCCCCTTGGTAGGCTCCTTCTCTGGCTGCGGCTGAAGCTCCCTTCTCAGTGCATGCTGGGAAGGTGCCAGTTAGAGACCTACTGTAAGACCTACCTGTTAGCAAGTCCAAATCAGCGTTGACAGCCAGGTGGAGTAGCGCTCAGCCGCGTCATCACGTCAGTTTGCCTCAGCAAGTGAGCTTCTTAGAGAACCCGCAGTTCATTTCTTGGAAGACACAAACCCGACTTATTGATCGGCCTCACGGCGCTGCGGGGTGAGCGAGCAGCCCCGGGCGCTCGGCCGAGCCAAGAGGGAGGATGGTCCTCTGACAGCCTCCGCGAGCTCTTCCCTTCTGGACGGATAAAGGGTCTTGCTTTTTAACCTAACATGTTGTTATGCCCAGTTTCCCTTTGGTAACTGACTCTGGGATTTGGGGAGGATCTGGCTTTGGTCGCCACTGGAGGATAAACAGTCCAGCTGAACGGTCATCCGCCACCGTGCACTTAGAGCCAGAACCTCGGCCGCCTGGCCGTTGGAAGGCAGACAGCAGCGATGGGCCACAGTCAGCCACCGCCAAGGCAGCTGTGGTGGAGACAGAGGATTTGTATCAATAAACTCGACCTCCCTCTTGAAAGAGCAATTTTCTCTTATCGACATAATTCAGGAGGACATTAAAGGATGAGATTCATGTGCTCCTATCACAGTGAGAACTTGCTTAACTTGCTTGCCTGTTGTGGTGGGGTTTGGGTTGGGTTGGTTTGGTTTTGTTTTTCTTTTTTTTTTTTGTAGCAAATCTCCTTGAGTCTGAGAATTGAGTTACGGGAGTCTCATCCTTATGTATGATGCCCGGGAGAACCCTGCACTCTGAACCACTCAAGTGTATATTCGCCTCTTATTATGTTATTTGGTGGCACCAGGGTGTCCCCACCCTCCCCCAGGTGCATTGGGCCTCATTGTGACAGTGAGCGATGACCTCTGAAATCAGATTAGAAGAAGGCATGTTGACCTCAGGAGAGAGTTCGAACACTGTTATCGACGCAGAGTCTCCCTCCACAGCGTCCGTGCCTGCTCCTCGGCCAGGAGCGGGGCGAGGACCAGTGCGCATCTTCAGGGGACACGGGACACAGGACTGAAACATGGTTGCGTGCGGCCCCGAGCCCCAGGCTTTGCGCCAGTGCACAGCCGCTCCTCCAGGGAGCACTTCCTGCCCCTGGGAGCAGGAATTCCTATTTTAAAAATACCCTCAGCTGCGGGGATGGGGGGCACTGGGACAGCACCAGAACTGAGAATCAGTAGCCTTGTGACCTTGTGGACTCTGCGTGCAGCGCTCTCTGAAATAACGGGCCGTCTTTTGGGTCACAGCCAATTTGAGTTCTCTGGCCTCGAGGTCACTGGGCTTGACAGGAAGGATGACACTGGAAGCACCCAGGTCCCATTTCTTCTATTTCTCTCCCCACTTCTCTTTTTAGACCTGGTTAAGAAGTTACATAAAGCTGTTCCAGGCCCCGTGCCAGCGCTGCGGGAAGTTTCTACAAGATGGCCTTCCCCCGACGTGGAGGGATTTCCGAACCCTCGAAGCCTTCCACGACACCTGCCGACAGTGACCCAGCCCCAGCCCCAGCCCGGTGGGCCTGTCAACCCCGCCCAGCACCTTCCCAGATGAGCCCTCCGTCGGAGGATGGCTCAGACCTATCCTCACGGCCCCAGACCCAGGTCCCGCGCTCTGCCCCGACCGTCATGCAGCCCGTCCTACGTTAAGGCTGAGCTGCTTCCCTGGCAGATTCCATCTCGTGTGTTTGGGACTAATTATACACTGTCACTGGTTTATGGAAGGCAGAGAGGACCTTTTTAGAACTCAGAAAAGACAGTTATGCAGCCTGTTCTTTCTCGCATGTTAGCAGCGCTGGCAAATTGATTCTCCTGGGTCTGTGTTCTAAGTCATTTTCATGAGCCGTTATCGTTTAAATGAGCCCGTGTTCATGCATATTGTCACGCTGGGTGTTTGGTTTGGTTTGGTAACTTATTTTTTTTTTTTTAATAAGCACTAAATCTTTTGTATCCCGGACAAGGCTTTGTCTCCTATTTCTTAAAGCACCTTCTGCACTCAGTTGAGTGAACATGTGAGCGGATCTGGGCCTTTTGAAAAACAAACAAACAAACAAACACTTAGTAATGTCTGTGTTTAAAACATTGTTCTTTCCGAGGACACATTTCCTTGCTTCTTGCTTTTAGGAGAGAGGACGGTGTTGGCAAATACGCCATTTCAGAGATGTTTTTGCAGTTTGCAAAATGGATTGTTCTTTTTGAGGAAGAAAGCACATACATGTTTCTTTCTGCTAAAGCAATAACACACATACTTACCAAAGGGGAAGGAATCTGCCCATGTTACCAGCCAGAACACATGTAAGCAGGCATGAGAAGGACGCCTGGCTTGTTTGTCCCATGTTTTATCCTAAATATTACTGTGAACAGATGCCGGCCCAGTTCATGCAGAGCCTCGACCCCAATATAGAAAGCCGTAATCTATTTATATGAAGAGACATTGATCTGGTGAGGGTCTTGAAGGAAGGGGGAGTTTCCTAGAGCGTTCCCAACCCAACATCTCCTTGCTATGAAGATGCCAGCAAGGCACTGCCTTCTCGAGATGTCCAAAAGAATGGGTGTTTTGTCCCTGTGTGCCAGGACCTCTCGCGCTCTCCCCACCTGCCTTCTCCAGGCTCAAAGGAGCTAAGGACAAAGGGGATTTAGTGAGGAGGAAAGGGCAGGACCCTGCCTCTCAGGGTGTGGTCCAGCAGCAGCATCCTGGGGCTGAGTGAAAACACGGAGCCTCGGGCCCCTCCCCAGACCAATGGAAGAAGATGCTGTGGGGTGAGGTCCAGCAGTCTGATGGTCAACAAGCCCCTGGGGGACTCTGCTGGGGGCCGCAGTCCGAGAACCCCATCCAGGAGATGGGCATGCTTCCAGTGCCCAGTCTGGGAAGGTGAGAAGCAGCAAGAGCGCTTCCCGTCCAGCCAGTGATGACAGACTGAATACCGTCCCAGCTGTTAGCGCTCGTGAGAGGCGCCACGACCTCATGAACCATTAAGAAAGGCAACATGCCGCCAGTTCAGCCACGACACAGGCCTTCATGAGAATCCCGTGTGACACAGGAGTCGCTCACGCCAGCCTTTCGTTGCTCTGAAACGTCTTTCATCTGTTCCAAGGGGGCTGGCAACTTCTCCTGCCCGGGGTCTCCTTGTTGAGCAGGGGACAGACTAGAGCACGGCTTCGCTGGCTTGCGGGTCTCTTCCCTTCTTATTCTCACAAGACGCTTGTTTGTTGCTTTGTGAGAACATCCCGAATTGAGGCCGTGGGGTCTGTGACAACCTCTTGTCCTGTTGCTGCCCGTCCTTTCTAAGGCGTTGAAATGGCGTGTAGACTGGCCCCCCACCCCCACGTGGGTCTCTGTGTGCGTTGTCATGTGCAGTGAGGACAGTATCACCAGCTGTGACCAGGTTGGAGCACGTGGAAATGACAGTACGTCATGACCGCCAGCTGGCTGACCTGTCAGAGGTGTTGAAATGGGGGGCGTGGGGCAGGGGGGAGGGAGCCACTGATGAAATCACGGTAACGAGAGCGCCTTCTGGAAGGCTGTGTGGATTTTTAACTGTTTAGGTCCTGACTGCACCAGACCTGAGCAGACCCCCTGGTCTAAGTCCTGCCACCCTCCGCGTTCAGGAGAGAACGAGCCAGCTTGACAGAGCCCCCGGCAAGCGGGAGTTGCTACTTAATGACATTGTTTTCTCTGTGTCACGTTTAGGGATACCTTCCATTTGTGACAAATGATGCTTGTTTCCCATGTACAGGAAGGTGTAAAGTTTCCATTTAAATAAATGTATTGAGGCAGGAAAGTGTCACCATTAGAGAGAAATACAAATTCTAGCGCAGGTGCCTATAGCAGCGGGTGGGGGCGGGCCCCCAGCTGCGGGGGGCACGCATGGCCAGAGCCTGAACTCTGGTCCCCCGCTCCCGGTGGTGGGGGCTCAGACGAGTCACCATTCCTTGGTATCACCCTGTCCGCGTTCTGTAAGGTGAAGACGGAGAGCGACCGTGTGAGAGGGAAGCTGGGGGGTGGGGTTTCACAGACGAACCAAGACTGGCCATGAGCTGGTCACTCACCGCGGCTGGGCGTTGTGTATGCGGGTGATGATTGCTCTTCTGTTCCTGTGTTTTATAATTTTCCTATATTTTATATACTTTCCTAAAAATCTTTCCCTAATTAAAAGCAGGAGGAAAAGTACAAGGGTTGGGCCAGTCAACCCCTAAGGCCTTCCCACTGCGGCACTTGCGCTCTTCGGCGCTGAGAGAGGAAAGCTGAAAGGAAGTGTAGCGGGGGCCGGAAGGGTGAATGCTTGGTGCTTCAAGAGAGGGACACGAGGCGCGCCTGGGTGGCTCACTATCTGCCCAGCTCAGGTCGTGACCCCAGGGTCCTAGGATCAAGTCCCACTTCGGGCTCCCTGATCAGCGGAGAGCCTGCTTCTCCCTCTGCCTGCTGCTCCCCCTGCTTGTGCTTTCGCTCTCTCTCTCTCTGACAAATAGATGAATGAAACCTTTTTTTAAAAAGAGAGAGACAGAAACCAGGCAGACTAGCTTTGTGTCAACCGTTAAAGTCCAGAGAACCTGTTGACCCAAAGTCAGCCGAAGTAGAGACCAGTGGCTTGGGACCAGCGCCACGGTGGTAAGTGGCAGGGGAGCTGGGAGGCCTGCTGCCTCTGGGAGCAAGGCATCGGGTCCCAGAACTGTCCCTCGTGCCCCTCCCAGAAAGGAAGGTGCCCATCACTGAGTGTGCTACCCAGATGCTACTTCTTAGGCTGTCCGCTGTGACCTCTAGACCAGACCTACAAGGTCGTACATGACTTAGTCATCGCCCAGCAGCTCAGCCTCTGCTCTGTGCCAGGTGCTCCGTCCCAAATGGGTACGTGGTATTTCCCCTCGTTGTGTAGACCAGGAGAGGGTCTCACGCAGCAGTACACCCTGGATATGGGCTGGATATGGGACTGACCACGTCATCGGTCCCTGTGGCTACAGAGCAGCAGCCTCCCGGCCAAGGGAAAGGGACCAGTCCCCGCCCTGCTGGGGTGTGTCTGCTGGCGAGTGCCCTTGGCCAGGGCTTGGGTGTCTCTGTCCCGCAGGTGCTTTCCTGCTGCGATAAGGAGGAGGCCTTTACCTGCGCCTTCTGCCAGCCCGGCGCCTGCTCGCGAGCAGGCCGACCGGGAGGAACAGACAGAGGGGAATGAGGACGTCTGTGCAGGGCTGTCCAGATTTTTTTCCTAAACTAAATCAGGAATTGGCCTTTCGGTATCGAGTGATATTTTTCCACTTCACACCACTGACGGCGAGCTGCAGGCACGAAGCAATGAACTTTCAGTGTTAATGTGCAAACTTTCCGTTGCGTTCAGACTGGCAGAGTGCGGGCCTGATGCTAAATCGAGAGCCTCGTAAGGTCACCCTAGTTGGGAGGAGACGGGACATCAGCCCCACCACCAGGATTCTCACAAGATCCGGAACCTTGGCCAACTTGACGGAAGGCGCCGTCGGGCCACCGGGTCTGTGGGCGAGAGCACGGAGCAGGACGACTCACCTTGCTCGTCTGTGCCTCCAGCGTCTGCGTCTCCGTGGGCACGATCTCCGTGGAGGCTGATCTCGGGGAACTTCCATTGTCCTGCATTTGACAGGAAAGGGTGGACCAGTGCCCCGGCACCTGGTGGCTCAGTATCTGCCCAGCTCAGGTCGTGATCCCAGGGTCCTAGGATCAAGTCCCACTTCGGGCTCCCTGCTCAGCGGAGAGCCTGCTTCTCCCTCTGCCCGCTGCTCCCCCAAGCCTGCACCCTTGCGCGCCTGGAAGATGAGCGGGAGCCGAGCGCTGTGGCCCAGCCCGCCAGCCGTCAGTCCTTCCGGTCTGTCTGCGTCTGCTGGGGGAGTAATTAGGCTTCGCTCTCTAGGACAGGCGGTTTCCTTCCCCATCTCCTCCCCACCCCCGCTCTCCTCCCCACCCCAGCTCCTTCAGTTAGTGGAAAGGAACCTCAAAAATCACTTTCAAGTTGAATTTTAAATTGCAGGTTGGCTGCTCCCTGTCATTAGTGCTAGAAGAGATAAACCGGAAAGTTCACGAGCACATCTAGGCATAGCACCATCTCGGCAGCTTTCTGCTGATTAGTTACTCAGAAGCAGCTCCCGCCTGTCTCTGTGCTAATGGAGTTTGAAATTTCCACTGGAGATGGGCTGTCTTCTGGGACTGCAGGAGCTGGGGTTCGGTGCGAGCTGAATAGGCAGGTCCCGCCGGCCACAGGCTTCACGGGCGCTGCGCTCGCCCCAGCCCGACTGAGGCAAAACAGTCGTGTGTCCCTGGTGGGGAAGGGGTCGGGGGAGGGAGGAGAGAGGCTGTGAGCTTGGGAGCTGGCCTGGGCCACCAGCGAGCCCTGTCGCCAAGGGACGGCTTGTTCCTTAACTGTGCTGCTCCGTTTCTCCGGTTCCCAGCCGTCCGCTTGCTTTCTTAATTACTAGAGGAGTGCGTGAGTTCCGTTTATAGAAAATTAGATCACGTGGATGAGCGAAAGGGAAAACATCCGTAATTCCCACCAGCGCACGATCATGACCAGGCCGCTTCGCCGTCGGTCTTCCCGGACCCGCCTACCCTCCTGTGGCTCTGTTTGTGCGTGTCCATTTTTTGCCAGAAATACGAGCGTCCTGTGTACTGTTTTGAAACCTGCTTTTTTCCATTTCACAAAGACTAAGTTGCTGTGGCACAGAGGTCCCAAAATACAGCGGCTGAAAGAATGCAGACGCGTCTTCTCTCTCCCTGCAGAGCTCCGGAGGGGCTGGTTCCAACCGGAGGGCGGCGCTGCTGCACACAGAGATCGCGAGGATCCTGGTCTTGCCACGATGCCCGTCCCGTGCCTGACTGAGGACGTGATCCTCGGCGGGGTGGGGGGTGAGGTGGCACGTCCAGACCACCTCCCGCTCCAGCGCACCTGGCAGAACCGCGTGTCCCACGTCCCTTGCATCTCAGTGGGGCTGTGGAGCGTCCGCGGCGGTCTCCTGCACCCGCAGCACCACAAGAACGCCTGCCTCTCCTGTGCTCTCTCCTTCTTTTCTGAGGCCATGTCGGAAGCGCCACATGGCAGCGGGACGTGAAGGAAAGATCGAGAACCCCTGAGTCCTTCCCTGGAGAAGAGCTGGCCCGGTGGGCCTCCCAGCCAGAAGCTTCTGCAGCGGATTCTGTGTGAGGGGCGTGAACTCCCAGACCCTTCGTTGTGTTACATCACTGAGATCTCAGCTGGCGGAGGTTGTTTTAAATAGCTGCCGGTTTTATGTACGCTGGACACGGGCCACAGGTCGTAAATACTGGATGGACGGCAGAGGTCACTGCTTCCATCGCTACCGCGTCCATTAGCTTGAGTCCAGACCGCCTTCACTCCGCATGGAAGAGGACCGCATAAACGCCACCTCGGCCTGGCTGTTGCGTTCCCCCGGGGAGAGCCACCCTGTCCGACAGCCCTTCCCTGACCGTTGGCTGTGGGAGTGCGTGTGTCCCCGTCCCTTCCGTCGCCTCCACGGCTTCCTCAGAGCATCCGTGGCCTTGGACGGGAGCAGTGTATCTTGTCCTTCGCACCCCCACTCGAGTGTCTGGAGGGCAGGGACTGGGTCTGTCTCAGGCACTGCTCTGTCCTAAACAGGTGGCCCTGGGCCAGTCCCTTGATCCTCGGAGCCTGCATTCTTCATCGGGGAGTTGGGCCGGTGAATTTGGCCCTCCAGGTGCAGAAGTCTTGCAAGTGACCACACCAGATAGGTGTTGTGCACCTACTGGGTGTACCTACGGTGCGAGGGATAGTTGACATGTCCCTGGGGAGCGGACCCTACGGCACAGACGACTTTGTCAATGAATCATTGCAGGCAGGAGCGCGGACACTGTGGGGAAGTCGTTCGTCCGTGTGGGGCCTGTTCTATCTCCTGCCTTGACTTTGTGCCTCCCTCCCGTTTCTCCTTACCACCAAAGAAAAGCCTCAGAGAAGAATCCAGAAGTTTGACGGCAGTGCCAGGGGATGGCCTGCCCCCTGCAGACATGGCGGAGCAGCTTGGGCTGTGCATGGAGACCATCTCTTAAGCACAAGAGATTTAAGACACCATTTCGAAAATGCGAGTGTTCGGAAGAGAAAGTCAGAAGCCCAGACCGCCGCCCCACTTCCCAATCCTATCTGCATTTCTGTGACTGTGCCGCCTCTCTCTGCCTTGATTAGAACGGGGTCCCTTTTTTTGCCATGGCCTTTTGATATTTGACTTTGCACTCGATGCCCCTAAAGCTAATAGGCGCTGGCCTTTCATTTCCAAAGGGTAGTTGGTCAAATTAATGATTGCTAAAAGGCCATCGTTAATTTGCTGTCCTTCCTGTTTCTTTCCATTAGTTTGCAAACCAGCAAAGTTCAAGAAAACTTCCGAGCATAAAAGAATAGGGATCTAATTAGGAAGCAGGCAGGTAGTTCTAAACTTTTTCAAAAACGTAGGGGCCGTCGCTAAGGGGGGGCCGGGAGACCATACCAGCAAGAGAAAACCAGTTCACTGCATGGTTGGTTCCTGGCCGTGGGGCTGATGCACTGAGGGCTGGGCAGCCCTTAAGGGGGTGAGTGTGTGACGCCGTGTGACGCCGTGTGACGCCGTGTAACTTGTCCTCAGCGAGGGATCCCAGCCCGAACTGTCTGGCCAGACCCCAGGGCGCCTTGCTCGGTCCGCGGGGAAAAGGGCTGATGGCACTGCGGACGAAAGTCTTGCCGGCCGCCTTCCTTCCTGGGATGGAAATACTGACGATCAGAAGCTGGCGGGATAAGGTTAACAGTTTGCACTTATCTGGAGTGAACCACACCTCACTGCGTACAGGTTCTGGGTCCTCATGAGCCTTAGCCCCATGACGACCCCATGCCCCAGGCCACCAGGCCCTTGTCAGCGATGCCATCCTACCGCGAGCTGTGGTGGTGACTGGCACCTGCCCCGTGAGAGCACATGATGACAGGAATCCAGACCCCACGCTAGGGTCACCCCTTCTTAGAATAAAATAAAACCTCACCTTGCCTGTGGGGAACCCCCCTCTGTTCCCTCATCAGTCCACGTGCTTCCATTAGATCGGCTCCGTCAGTCCCCCCTTTCCGCCCCCACCCCACAGTAAGGAAATCCTGGCCAGTCTCGGTCCCAGACACACACACGCACACACATGCGCACGCACACACACACACGCGCGCGCACACGTACACACACATACACTTGTTGTGATTGGCTCAGGGACAGCATGCTATCTAACGTAGCTGGAGGTCCGCAGTTGTATCTTCCTGGGGACGAGGAAAGCAGCCACCATAATTTCTACTGAGCTCGAGCAGAGGGAATTGCGACAGAGCTAGGTCCCGGGGCGGGGGCAGCCTCCCTCTGTGGGACCCCAGCTCACTCCAGCATGGCTCCAGCCACGGTGGGGAGAAGGTAAACACGCCTTTTCTCGCAGTGCCTGTTGTCCATGCTTCGCATCACACCAGTGAGCAGAGAGAAAAACATGTAAAGGGCCTGGATCCATCTTCTAGATCAGGCGGTGACGGATGAATTTGGAACTGAAAGGCCATCAGTTGGTACCTGGCAAAAGGACGCGCTGTGTTGGGTATGTCTAAGCTATCACCAAGGGTCCTGCCTGGGTTCGATCTTTGCCCAGAGCCTTTTTTTTTTTTTTTAGATTTTTATTTATTTATTTGACAGACAGAGATCACAAGTAGGCAGAGAGGCAGGCAGAGAGAGAGGGAAGCAGGCTCCCCGCTGAGCAGAGAGCCTGACCTAGGGCTTGATCCCAGGACCCTGAGATCATGAGCCGAAGGCAGAGGCTTTAACCCACTGAGCCACACAGGTGGCCCCAGAGGCCATTTTTTGATTTGAGATTTTTTTGCCATCTGGAGAGGCTGGGAATGAGAAACCATTTTCTTTTCAAACCCGGCAAGTTATGGCTCTTTTATATTGCCTTTCAGTTGTCTTAAAAAAAAAACTGGAACGTTTCCTTTTTAACCCATCCTTCCTCATGCATTTTGATGTCAGCAGCCAGAAGAAATGAAGCCGTGTCTTCAGCCCTGTGCTGCGAATCTCCTGGGAGGCTACCCGAGCCCCCGGGCAGGTTTCCGGGTTCCCCCAGGCCCCGCGCTCGCGCTTCCCGGCGCCACATACGTAACAGGGCTCCCCTTCCTCTTGCTCCCAGTAGCCTTCCCCTTGCTCCCCTCTAAGCCCTCTCCGGGGGGGCACCCTCAAGCCCCCTCTGGCTTTTGCCACGCAGCCCCCGGCCCACTATCTCCCAGAGACACTTGTGGGTGCCACTGTCTCTGTTGTCACCTACTGCCACTCAACAACCCCCTCTCCCAATTTAGTGATTCAGCCCCCCCATTTTGAGTGTGGGCTGAACTTAGTGACCTGCTGCTAGTGAAGACATGGAGAGGTGGAGAAACCCAGCAGGCGCCTCCTTAACCATCAAGGTCAAGGTCGCCAGAACCAGCCGTGGTGTAGCTGGGCTCTGACGGCACGGAAAGGGCCCTCCCCCTCTGTGGGGCTCTTCTCCAAGATCTATACCCCCGTCTGATCTTGGGAAAACACTCAACAGACTCAAACTGAAGGGCATTTTGCAAAATACTTGACCGCTACTCCGAAAAGTGTCAAGGTCGTGAAAGACAGGCGAGGACGTAGAGAAGCTGTCACAGGCGGAAGGAGACCACGGACACGGGCCGCATCCCGGACGGGGTCCCAGAGCAGAAAACCAGCGCTGGCAGGAAAAGAGGAGAAACCCTACAACCTCTGAGGGTAGCAGCAGCACATCAACGCTCGTTTCTTTCTTTTGATAAACGTGGTCATTGGAAGACGTTAGTATCGGGTGAAGGGTCCATGGGAATTCCGTCTACTCCCTTTGCAGCTCTTCTGTAACCCCAAACCCGTTTCTAAATCAGAAGGTGCGGGGGCGCCTGGGTGGCTCAGCCCGTTGGGTGTCAGGCGCTCGGTCTCGGCTCAGGCTCTGATTTCCCTCACCCCTGCCCCTCCCCCGACTCGTGCTGACTGGCTTCCGCTCTAAAGTCAATAAGTCGAATCTTTCTAAAAATAAATCAATAAAAAGTGTGTGTTTGTTAATTCAGTGTCTCGAAATCTACAACCACCACATACTGCGCTCACAGATTTCCAGTGTGGGCGGGGCTTGGCTGGGAAGACGCAGCTCAGCTCTGCGCCCCAGGGGACCACAGGGACCAGCGAGGGCGGCCCCTGCAGGGCTTAGAGGAGCTTTCCTCAAGATGGCTCACCTGCGTGGCTACAGGCAGATGCAGCCATTGGCCGGGGGCTTTGGGCCTCAGTTTTTCCACTTGGGCCCCTCTGCCCCGTGGAGCTGGGCCCCAAGCGCTGGCAGCCCAAGAAAACCATGTAGACTCTGTATCATTTTCTACGCCCCCAGCCTCGGAAGTTTCACAGCGTCACTGATAGCCAGCCGGCCTCTAACAGCCCAGAGTTGAGGGAGGGGACCCACGCCCCCACTCTGATTTAAGAGGGACACCTGGCTGGCTCAGTTGTTGGGCATCTGCCTTCGGCTCAGGTCAGGATCCCGGAGTCCTGGGATCGAGTCCCACATCAGACTCCCTGCTCAGCAGGGATCCTGCTTCTCCCTCTCCCACTCCCCTTGCTTGCACGATCTCTCGCTATGTCTCTCTCTGTTAAATAAATAAAACCTTTAAAAAAAAAAAAAAAAGAGGGGTGTCCAGAGTGTGTGACCTTGTTTGAAACCCAGGACGGGGCCCACCCCTCCCTTTTCCTCCTCTTGTTGTGGGATATGGAACTGCCGTCTCGGACCGTGCAGTGGTCTTGGGAATGCAGGCCGCATGTGCAGAGCAAGACAGAGCAGACTTGGTGTCTGATGGCCCCGCAGAGCTCCGTGCCAGCCCTGTCTGCCCACCTCCAGGCTCAGACGAACGAGAGGAGGAAAGTCTGTTGTGGAAGCCGCTGCTCCTTGTCTCTGTCCCCGCCAGCCCGACCCCGTCCTCACCGACACGCCCCTCTGCCTGGCTTTCCTGGCCCTTACCGACCCCATGGGACATGTCATCTTTATTCCTGTGAGGGTTTGATCAGAGTCTGACTCGGTTACCTACCCCAGGAGGTTCTAAGCGCACAGTGGGTATATATTACGAACCTAAGCTTTTCTTTACGGCTTGTTTCATGGTTAACTGGGGGTTCAGAGCAATGGACAGTCTTTCCCACACTGGGGAGCCCAGGGTCCAGACTGAGGACTGCGCAGAGCCGTGCGCACAGCAAGACTCAAGTATGAGGGTGCTGAGGGCGTGCCGGACTGTAGACTACTTGGATCGGTCAGGGTGAGTTTTGGTTTTTTGTCTAGATAAAGGTTAGCATTTTTACACTGTGCAGCGTGAATAGCGCCATAACTGAAATGTCACAATTTACATGACTCATTCCATGTCCTTTTAACACTCTGTCGTGTTACGTTTTGCCCCTTCAGGCTGGTTCACGCTCCCTGATCGTCAGCCTCCCCATCCCCCATGCCACACTCAGAGCAGTGTTGTGTTCTGACCTGAGACCTACCTTTGGTTCACGCTGACTGTATTCTGACTTCAGGGCATGCCAGAGTCCCCCGTCTGCCTTCCCAGTAGCCACACTTCCATCCTTCCTTCCAGCAGAGCTCCCTTTTTGGACCTGGGAAAAAGACTTCCTATCCCAGCTCCTTTATGATTAGGAGTGGCCATTGAGATGTGACTGTAGTTACGTACAACTCCTGGGAGGTATTCCTGAGGAGGTGATGAGAAGAGGGAGGTCATTTCTGCCCCTTCCTCCTTCCTGCTGAAGTGTGGGCATGATGGCTGGCACTCTCGCAGCCATCACAGACCATGAGGTAGAAGCCACATGCTGAGGATGGCAGAGGAGCCTGGCTGGCAGGCAACTCTGACGTCCATCGCTGGTCGCCTTTTGTGTGGTAGACAGCTAGGCTACCTTGTTGAAGCCACCATTGTTCTGGCTCTTGTGTCATGGCTGAATTTGATCCTAATTTATATAAGGATATCTGATGGAAGTTGGCTTTTTTAAATAGTCATCTGTATGAGCTTGTTTCCCTGTGTCTCTTTCTCACCTTCCCGAGGAGCTAATTGAGAGTCCCAGTTAATTGCCTTTTTTTTTTTTGCTCTTGTGTGCGGTGTTTGTCGCAAGCACACGGAAGGCCCAGCCTGCGCTGAGAGCTGTCCTCCCCCTGTGTGCTGTCCCCAAGATCATTAACGCCCCGATTCCATCAGCCTCTTTGAGACCTGCACGATTTCGGTGTCTGCTGGTGTTTAACACTGCTAAAGGTTATTGAATCCATCTTTAGTCAAGAAAAGCGATTTAATGAGCATGTTTCTGCCTTATGATGAGACAGTGGCTTGCACGCATGTGCTCTACGCTCCAGTCAGCCCCGTGGCTGTCCATCTCCTCCTCGCCGATTTAATTTCTCGGCTGGTGTGGGGCAGATAGAGCAAGCTGGCTTTTTCATGTGCTCCTCCCAGCGCCCCCCCGAGCCCCTCATGCATTTTTCATCTCAGCTCCCCACTCCCTCTGCCCTGAGAACAATATCGATCGCCTGATTAAGCCATCAAGTCACAGCAAACAGCAGGGCCCCCGCTCTTTCCTCCCCTGCCAGGTGTGCCTCTCTCACACATTACAGTGGAGAGACGCTTCCACAACCCACCCACCGCTGACCTCGGCATCCCCCGCCCTTATTTCGTGGTGTTGGGATAATCAGCAGATGAACTTACCCAAAACCAGGTCCTCCGTCCCCGTCATCTAACTAGAATACTTTGGGGCTTTATTTTTAAACCAAGCCTCTGAAGATCCCCTTGCAAAGACCTCTTTAAAATGAAATTCAGGGGGCACCTGGGTGGCTCAGTGGGTTAAGCCTCTACCTTCGGCTCAGGTCATGATCTCAGGGTCCTGGGATCGAGCCCTGCATTGGGCTGTCTGCTCAGTAGGGAGCCTGCTTCCCCCTCTCTCTCTGCCTGCCTCTCTGCCTACTTGTGATCTCTTTCTCTTTTTCTCTCTCTCAAATAAATAAAATCTTTAAAAATAAAATAAAATTCAGTATTACTTATCTACTGCCATGTAACAAATTGCCCCCAAATTTAGTGGCTGTAGGAAAAAACCTGGAGAACGTCACATTTTCTGTAGGTCAGGGATTCAGGAGCGTCTTGGCTAAGTGATTCTGCCTCCGGGGGCCTGGAAGTTTCCATCAAAATGGCAGCTGCAGTTCCCGGAAGGCTTGGCTGGGGCTGGGAGATAGGGGTCCACGCTCACCCGCCCAGCCGTGGGCAGGAGACCCCAGTTCCACACCAGGAGCTTCTCATGTGTCCTGCTGGCTTGCAGCGGGCCTCCCCCAGGGCGAAGGATCTAAGAGAACAAGCAGGACCCCACAATGACCTGGTGTCACCTAGTGTCCCTTCCTCCTCGGTCACCTCCACCTTCAAACAGTGTCTGCCCCACCCTCCTGGGCTCCTCCTCTCCCGGCCTGGCTGCTCCTTCCCTGCCCCCTGCTGCCCCCCGTGCTGCGGGTGAATCCTGCCTCTCCGGTCCCCAGCTCGCCGCAGTGCCTGTCGGCACAGCCGGGGCTTCCCTGGGCACTGAAAGGCAGGGACCGTCACCCATGTGTCCCCAGCATCTCCTCCGGGGCTGGCCTCTGGTGGGTCCGTACCAACTGAACCAGGGACCCCTGAGTTCACCACTCGCTCTGGCCTCCGCGGGCACCATGTAAAACCTCCCTGTGTTCATCTGCTCCTGGGAGAGGGAAACTGGTGCCGGGTGCGGAGGGATTTGGACACCAGCACAAGGAGCGTGTTCCTGACTGTGCCCCCCAGCTTCCTGGAAGGGCCCGAAGGGGGCCCAGTGTCTGCCTGGATTCAGGGTGGAACAGGGAGGCACTTCTGCTGCCGGCGGGGTTGGTCTTGGTGGGTTTCCGGGGCTCCAAGCCCAAGGACGGCCCAGCACAGCTCCCCACTTCCCTCTCTGCAGCCCTTCTGCAAGTCTGTGCTCAGGAGGGCAGCTCCTTTTCTGGAAGCAGAGGCTCAGAGAGGGCTGGGACCGTGCTTAGGCACACTTACCGTGCTCCCCGCCCGGGGCTGCCCAGCATATTCTGGATCGCCCACGTTGTCCTAAAGGGAGACACAGAAACAGAAGGACCTCATCATCCATTCGCCCTGATCAGTAGCTGCTTCCCAGGTTCTCACAAGAGCCGCCCCTCTTCCCCTGAGACGGTTCCCCGAAACCCACATCGATGACGCCTTTCTGTCAGGGGCCGACTGGCCCCCAAATGCAGCCCCAAGCCATCCCTGAGAAACCTGCGAAAGCAGGGCCTTTCGTGGCCAATTTCACGGTGTTCATGGGAGGACAGAGGGCAGTTCACTTACAGCAGTGACTCCCCTGAAGCTTTCACCAAGCATTTTGCAGCAAAGTTCTTCGATTTCCTGGCACCCCCCCACCACCACCGCCGTGTCCTTTCCCACCATTACTAAATACCAAGAGATATTCTGGTCCGAGTTCCCACTCCCCCAAGCCCTGATTCACACAGTTGTATGTGCTGGGGAGTATGAGACTTGTCACCCTGCCGCCCGTGAACTCAGATGGGCGGGTGACACCGACAGGAGCACCAGGAAAGAAGCTGGCATTTGAGCTCAGAACAACTTGGCTCTGCAGACATCACCCGAGCCCCAACTTAAAACACTCAGGAGCAACCCATGTGACCAATGACGTCACCTCCCATTTAAACCACTTCTTCCCCTGAGCTTCTTTCTCTTACCTCAGTGCACGCGCGTTTCTAACTGCCCGGCTGGCTCCCGGGCTGAGTCTCTGCCTTTCTTCAGGGCAGATGGCCCCAAGCAGTCGTGTCCTGGACAGGACCTTTTCCCTGGTCTTTGGATATCGCACCTCGTTTGGGGCTCTGGTTTGTCATCTCCACCCTATTTTGAATTCATCTACTTGTCTTCCATCCCGACTTGTGAGTTGGGAGGGGTTTCGTAACATGGTCACAGTAATAATAACACAGTAATCGGACCCTCCCCGGAGGCCTGCCGCACGCCTGGCACTGGGAGAAACCTCTGGAAGTTGGGTTCTCTGGGCGCAGGTGCTGAGATGGGATGGAAGATGTTCATCATCCTGCAACACCCGTGAACAGGGGAGGGCGGAAGGAAGATTGGCCCGAGGGAGTGGCGGACCCGAGATGCCGGCCAGCCCCGAGAGGGAGCTCAGGACGAGCACGAACTGTCCACGTGCCCCACACTGGCCCACGCCCCACGTCTCAGTCTCTGGATGCCAACTATCCTCGAAGGACATGGCTGAGGTGGGTCTCCACAGCCCAGGCCCACCCTAGAGGAGCTGAGAGCTGGGACCCTCCTGCTCACTGCTCTCCTGCAGCCGGGGAGCAGGCCCTCCCTGAAGATGATGGGGGCAGAGCCTCTCCACCTCCGCGGCAAGCCTTCCGTGTCTACGGTCTAGCTTGCACCTGATGGCAGACCTCTGAGGTGCTTTTGCAAATGAAAGAGCAGGCTCAGAGAAGTTAAATCACTCCCCCCCCCCCCCGCCCGAGGTCACACCGCTCAGGTGCTGTCACACATCTTCCTGACTGCAAGGTTCAAATTCACAGCTACCGCCACGCTGCCTCTCAGGCGGATTAGTGGGATTTTTTTTTTTTTTTTTTTTAAAAGGCATTTTATTTATTTATTTTTTTTAAGATTTTATTTATTTATTTGACAGACAGAGATCACAAGTAGGCAGAGAGGCAGGCAGAGAGAGAGGGAAGCAGGCTCCCTGCAGGGAGCCTGATACGGGGCTCGATCCCAGGACCCTGAGATCATGACCTGAGCCAAAGGCAGCGGCTTAACCCACTGAGCCACCCAGGCGCCCGGATTAGTGGGATTTTAAAGATGAAATTGAGGTGAGTGGCCCTCCCTTATCCTAAGGAGCAGACGCCATGCTCTGCTGACTTCCTGGCTCCCTCCTGGGAGAGTTTTATAGTCCTGAGTTTCCCTGTCCAAAAAGCGGGTCAGACCAGCCGGTGATGCCGCCTTCCTTCCCATGTCACATCTTCATTCTGCCGTGAAAACTGAGATGCTTGGCTCCTCTGCTCCCCCATTGACTCTGGGAGCTTTGGGTGTCCCTCCAGTTCCCCCTCTTTCCTGTAGAAGCTGGAGTCTGTTTAGGCTGTGGCCACCTGGAGCGCTCACTATCTGAAAGCCAGAAAGCTGTGACAGTGGCCAGAACCCCTGGGAAGACAATGGACACACATGCCTGCAATATTTTACACAGATCCACTGCTTGAGGTAGTGAGTTCCCTGTCTGGAGAAGCAAACAAGCACAGGCTAGAAGAGCAATACTGGATTTTGTGCAGATTCAGCAAACACGTTAGATAAAAGTTAGCGATTGCCAACTGTCCTCGTCTTGTTCTCACTGCCAGCCGTAGCTTGTGACAATACTTTGGTGTCTGTTTACAGCCAAGTGCTCGCCTTGTAGCCCAGCCCCATGTTTGGTTTCCAGGCTGAAATGGAATGTCCTTCAGAGGGAAGGAAAAGGGTTTGTTTGTCCGTCAAAATCAGCATCGTTTCACCTGGGGCCGTGAGATGAGGCTCACAGGGCTGCCTCCGTCCCGAGCTACCGCCAGAGGTGCCCGGCTTTCGAAATGTGTGGATGTTTGGGGTTTTGTTTTTTTTTTTAAGAAGATAAAGTGGGGGAAAATAGGAAGTGAAATACCAGATCTGTTTTGTTCTCCCGAAAATCAGTCGTCCTAAGGGCCAGAATTTTTCATGAAGCTATTGTCAGTGTTGTTCCCCTTTCAAGGCCGGTGTTCACACCAAGACGGCCTCCTGTTTCTCAGCTGCATGGGGTTCGGGACTCACTGAGGCCACAGGCCAAGGGTCATGAAGAGGGAGAAAGTGCAGAGACACAGGGGCCCGTCCACTCCCAGGGAGGTTTCATCACTGGGAAGCACCATTCACGAGGAACTAGAAGCAGACAGCAGGTGCCCCAAAGCCACGCCAGGCCTTCCTCCCCACAAGCTCAGCTCTGGCCCGGGTTGGTCAAGACACGGGACTCAGACGACTCCAGCTTTAGGCCTGCCTGGCCCCTGTGGCATGCAGGCTACTGAACAGGCCAGAACCTTGGCTCCTTCCTCCCTCCCACCCCGTCCTGGCATGTCCTCCGCTCCCCACCACGGTGCTCTCAGCCCTCTCGGAGTCCGGGTCCTTGTGGCCGGCAGCCCAGCGGGGTTGGCCGGCTTCCCCTCTGCATCTCTACGGGAACCTTCCCCCGGTCCCCAGTCTCACTGCCCACCGACAGATAAAGCACTTGCCCCAGATCACAGGCTACGAAGTAGAGAAGGTGGGATTCAGGCCTGTGGTGCCCCAAAGCTGTGCCGCTTCTGGGGTGGGCCCTTCCCTCAGGACATATCTGGCCCCGTGAGGTCACAAGGCCCTCAGAGAGGAACAGGAATTCCGAAGGAGAGGAACAGGCCCCTGGGAATTCCGAAGAGGGCCCTGGGTATCAAGGGTATCAAGGGGGCTTCCTGAATAAGCCTGGAAGGTCAGATGGGCTTTGAGCAAGAGCCGGGGACATGAGCATCCTTGGGAAACCCAGAGGCTGGTCCAGGAAGCTGGTCGGCTGAAGACAGGGGCCACGGGTGAGTGCCCCGCCCCCATGCCTGGCACACCCTCCACCACCCAGCAGGCCGGGCTGTCCAGGATGGAGATGAGGCAGGAAGCCCTGTATCTGGTGCCGTCGGAGTAGGGAGACCATCCGAACCGGGTGCCTGGGCCCCAAGGGTGTCTCCCAGCTCCAGGGCGCCGCGGCAGGCAACCCGCCGTCGTTGGCAAATCTGTGAGATGTGGGGGAGGGTGTGCAGCCTGTGTCGAAGGGATCCAGGACCCGGAGGTTTCCGCAGCGCCAGGGTGAGTGGAGGGCACAGCCACGGGACCGGACGGGCTGAGACTAAGGGGAGGAGAGGCGGCTTCTGTCCCAGAGGAGCTGAAGGTCGGCATCCCCTGTCTCTGAGTCGCCACCGCACTTGCCCGCTTCTTCAGAAGCTCTGGCTGGCGAGCAGCCCCCGGCCGGACCATGGCTCCTCCAGCCTGTCTGGGGCTCCTTCCCCTCTTTCCAGAGGAGCCTCCGCTGTGATCGCGGACGATGGGCCTCTCAGGCCTGACACAGCCTTTCTTCTGCTAACGTCTGCAGCTAAAACTGCCTTGGGTTGTACGCACTGCGTCTCCCCCCAGAGCCGGGGTCACTCTCCACAGCCTCCTCCCAGGCCGGTGGCTGCGCCCACCTTCCCTCGGCCCCCAGGGCCCCTGCACACTGGAGGTGGCCAAAGGCTGCTCACGCCTGTGAGGGGGGCAGTGAGTGGCGGCCAGCCGGAACCCAGGGGGAGAGGTGGGCTGCCTGGCCCCGGGGCTCTGGGGAGCGGGGAGCTGTGCTCAGGGCCCAGGCAGAGGACCCACAGCTCAGCTCCCTACTGGGATGAGAACTCAGCAGATCGAAGAGTGCACGACAAACCAAATACCCGAGATGGGACGTCCCGTCGCACAAGGACTAGAGTGTTAAGAGCGCGTCCTGAGGCGTCTGGGGGGCTCAGCCGGTTAAGCGCCGACTCCTGGTTTCGGCTCAGGTCATGGTCTCTGGTTGTGGGGCTGAGTCCCACGTCTGGCTCCGCGCTCAGCAAGAAGTCTGCTTGAAAGATCCTCTCCCACTCCCCTCCCCCCATCCCTCCAATAAATTAATAAATCTTAAAAAAAAAAGAGCAGGTTCTGGTTCCTCCCCTCCCCACAGCAGCACGGTGTCCGCACCGTCACCGGACCTAGCCGGGCGCCTGCACTTCCTCCACCCTCGGGTTTGGGCGTGGCTGTCAGACTGGCTTGGGCTGGCGGAGGTTCGTGGACCCTGAGCACCACCTCGACGTGCATTTGCACAGCAGGGCTTGCCTTTCACGCTCAGGTGGTCCACCTGGGAAAGAGCTGTCCCCGGAACGAACCTGGGGTCTAGCCAGCAGGCAGGCCCAGCTGCGTGACCCAGGAGCAGAGTCGGCTGCCGAGCCAGCCCCGTCAGACCTCCCGGAGTAGACTCCTTACCGGGCCCCTCGCCGCCTGCCGGTCAGCTCTCGGGGGCTGCTCAGACGCCCTGTGCCCCACCTGCAGTACGGGCCGAATCAGAACCTCCCAAATTACTGAAGGTATCCAAACCCCAAAATATTCAGGCCGTAGCACAATAGGAATGTATTTCTTATTCACCTCTGGTTATCTACTGATTTATTTATTTTTTAAAATGTACTTTGAAAACCAACTTAAAATGGCAACCGTTCTATTAAATCTCACAATTTTGTGGGTCAAGGACTCGGGCAGAGCTGGGCTGGATGATCTCGGGTTCCACGTGGCTTTGACTGAGGCCATTCACAGGGTTCGGCTGGTGCTGAACTTGTCTGGGGAGTTCAAGATGGCTTTACCCGTCAGCCAGGTACCTAGGCACAGCTGCCTGGAGGGCTGGCTTCTGCTGGCCTTCTCCCTCTCAGGGGTCTCCCGGTTTCCCCCTGTGCACGCAAGATCTCTCCTTGTAGCCGTATGGCCTGTCTCTGTGGTCTCTCCAGCAGGGCGGACATTCTGCACAAGACAAGAGATGGCAAGTTTGGTGGGCCCAGAAATGGACAGTGTCATTTCCACCAAATTCTATCGGTCGAAGCAGTAACAAGGCCATCGAAGGGGAGGGAATTTAGACCCCTTCTTTGAGAGGGAGAAGTCACAGAATGTGTGGCCCATGTTTAATCTACCACATGCATGAAAAGTACAGTCAGCATCCCAGAGGGGCTCCGCTCCACACGGTGACTCAGAGACCTAGGCCAACAGGCAGTCTGCCATTTCCTGCGCGTCACTTCCAAGCTTGTGGTGGTGTCAGCATCCAGCCAGCAGATGCTGGGAAGGAGGAAGCACGCATTCCCATGGGACAGTCTGTGAGCCAGCCCTGGACGTGCCGTGCATCACACCCACACGCATTCCGTGGCCAGAACTCGACGCACGGTCTCACCAGGCTGCAAGGCAGGCTAGGAAACGTATGGGGCCGTGAGCCAGGAGGAAAGGGAGACGGATCGGCCAGACCACCCGCTTCCCTCCCGAGGTGCCTGAGGAATGAATGGCTCAGTATGTGGAAAGGGTGGCCGGCACACCACCAGCAGCCCCACGTAGCCCTCCTCCACCCTTCCAAACGCATCTAGAAGTGTTCAGGCACACATCGCACATCTGCTTCTCTTCATGGTTGGCTTGGATGGGGGGCACCTGCCAACACACCACCATGTTCACAGGGAAGCCTGTCCCCGTGGGTGGACAGCCATGGGCGTCCATACCGTGTGTCTCGTGCTCCCACCTTGGCCACAGCGGAGGGGACCAAGAGTGGCCAGGCCCTCGCTGGCCCCTGGCCCTCAGAGGGCCCTGGTGTCAGAAGCTTTGCCTAGATAGGCTGGACCAACCAGACAGAGAGGAGCCGAGAAGACGCAGAGACAAGGCCATGAAGTGCAGCGTGGGGCGGGCAGGGCCCGGAGCGCCGGAGCGACCGAAACCAGAAGCCGAGAGGAAGCAGAGACACGGGGCCACAGAGGAAAGCTCTAGAGAAGAAGGGAAAGAGGTGGGTTGGTTGCAGAAGTTCTGACTAGATACGGAATGAGAAGCAGAGACCAAAAGACAGCTGAGGCACACTCATGACCACTCCAAAAACGTCGAGGACGTGGCTCTGTCTCTGAGAAGCCGTCCTACATCCTGCCCTGGGCACGAGCCCCACGAGGTGTCTTGGTCAGGGGTCAGCAAACTTTCTGTGAAGTCGGCGGTTGGCATTGACAGCTCTGCACGTTTCTATCGAAATTGCTCAACTCCACCATCGTCGTGCAAAAGCAACCACAGACGATGGGTGAGCAAACAAACAGGGCTGTGTACCAGTAAAACTTGATGGACATGGAAACTTGCATTTCATAAAACTCTCACATGTCTAGAAATAGTCTTTATCTTTTGATTGTTTTTCTTTTTTTACTTCCGTATTTAAAAACGTGAAACCATTCTTAGTTCACGGGCTGTATAAACACAGGCATTAGGTGAAATTTAGCCCCTGGGCCATAGTTTTCAGACTCCCGCCCTTAGTTCCTAAGAGCTGAGGGTGCCATTTTGTTTGGTCACCAGCACCCAAACCCCCCTTTCTGGGTCAGCAGACAGCTTCCCCTGATGAGGCAGAGCCCACTTTCCACTGTCAGAGCTGAACACACAGAAGTGCCCCAGACCCAACCCAACCCACCTGCCCCAACCTCCACCAGAGGTGAGTGGTGAGAAACAGAGACCTTGCAGGATGGGTCCCGGTGATGGGCAGTGACCTTCCAAAGCAGGCGTGACAGTGCCCGTGGCAGTGGCAGCAAGGGTCACCCACAGCATCTCACCCCCAGCGGCACTGGCGCCCTTGTCAATGAACTGGTCTTGCTGTCTTCAGTTCTCCCGGGCTCGGAGCCCAGCCCTCAGGACCCGTCCTGTAAGGCTGTGAGCCCCAACGCCCTTGTGAGGAATCCAGGTCTACTCAAATCAGCCGGCGGCTACTCCCTTTGCTGATGAGGAAGAACCCCAGTGGCTATGGGAATTTCTCATCAGGGTTTTCTCTGGTGAAGTCCCGGGACAGTAAAATATACTGTTAAGATCTTCCCTAACGAGTTTTTCTTTAGAAGTTATCACATAAACATTGCATGTTCATTTTTTTAGAAGGCAAGAAATAAAAAGTGCCACAGAGGAGAAATAAACATTCCTCGTCATCATAACACGCGGAGAGAAGCACAATTAGTCTTCCACGCAAACCCTTGCAGGTAGAGATCTAGATTTTTCTCTCCACTCGCCAGTATCTTGGAAGTGTCGTGAATTGCTAGTAAGCATGTGTTTCCATCTCTTTATAAGTAACTGCCTGATATGCTCACAGACCCACATACCTAATGTTTCCCCCAGTCCCCTGCTAGTGGGCACGTGGGCTGTTTCCGGGTTTCATTGCTAGAGGTAATGCTTGGGTAGGAGAATGCTGTGGACAGCCTTGCACCCCCGCCCCACAATTCAGATGCTGATGTCCTAACCCCCAGCATCTCAGAATGTGCCGATTTGGAGATGGGTCTTTCAAGAGGTAATTGATGTAAAATGAAGTCATATAGGCGAGCCCTCATCCAACATGACTGGTGTCCTTATAAAGAGGAGACGGGGACACACGCGACACAGACTGATGGGGGAACGTGTGAGGCCACGGCAAGAAAGTGGCTGTCTGTGAGCCAAGGAGAGAGGCCTCAGAAGACACCAACCCTGCCTCCACTTTGATCCCAGAGACTGCAAGAAAATAAATTAATGTTGTCAAAGCCACACAGAAAACAACCTAGGAAACCCTAGGAAACGAATACACCGTCCTTTTAACTCAGTCTTTGAGTACATGTAAAATTTTTCCTGAGGCTAGAATCACAAAACAGGAATTATGAAATCAAAGGGTATACATGTTTTAAAGACTTTGTGTTTTGAAATCATGATAGGCTCACGGGAAGTTGCACAAAGAGCCCAGAGCCTGTGGGGACATTTTATAGAACTAGAGTGCAAGATCCCAGCCAGGAAATTGGCGCTGGGGCAGAGCTGTTGCCTGGTCACAGGCTCCATTCAGTCAAGCGGTGGGTCCCATACACCCTTCCACAGACGGATGCCTCCGACTTTCATTTTTGTACGCTATTGCAAATGTTGTTTTCCGTTTTGTTTCCTTCTCGTGTGTTCCTGGAAGAAGGAAACCGAATGATTGGTCTTGCTCCTGCCGTCTTGCTACGCTCACTTATCAAGCCTGTCGTTGTAGATTTCTACTGGAATTCTAACGTATGTGATGATAGCGTCTCTAGCTAATGGCAGTTGCTGTCCCTTCGGTCCTTATACTTCTTTCCTTGCTTGTCACGTTGGTCAGGAACCCAGGACGATGTGGAATAAAAACGATGGTGAGAAACCTCGTTCGCTTCCAGTCTCGGCTGGGGGAGGGGACGCTCTATAACACGCTCCCCAGTGTGATGTCTGCGGTTGATTTCCAGGATCTCTGTTTTATCAAGTGAAGGATGTCCCCCCCCCAGCTCTGGCTTCTCAGAGCTTCCTCACTTGTGGATGGTCCTGAGGCCCATCAGATCATTTTTCTGCATCGATGGAGATGATACCCTCGTTTTTCTTCTGGTTTTTATTATGATTGATTTTTGAATGTTAAGCCAACCTTGCATTCCTGAAATAAATCCCACTTGGTTGTAACATTGTTTTACTTGACTTGCTAACATTTTGTCAAGTATTTTTATGTCTGTTTTCACGAGAACAGTTGATCCATAATGCTCCTCTGTTATAATGTCCTCATCAGGAGGTTATGATAACCTAATAAAATGACTTGGGAAGGAAATGTTCTTTCTCCAGGAGATCTAGTGTAAGATTAGGATGTTATTTCTTTTTTAAATGTTCAGTAGAATTTACCACTGAAGCCATCTGAAAATTTCTTTGTCAGTTTTAATTTGAGATTCAATTTCTTTAACAGATAAGGTTTCTTCCTTGCAGCAGTTTTGATAACTTTGTTTTTAAAGTATTTTTTCCACTCCATTTGATTTTCAAATTTATCAGTGTAAAGCTGTTCCTGAAATCTTCTCCAAGGCAGTGTAAGCGTTAAAATTCCATATTATTACGGTACGTTTCTGTCTGGTTACCTGTATTACTCCATAACACCTCCTTCCTAGCACTCGACGACTTGTATCTATCTGCATGTTGTGAGCCTGTGTCTGTTTTGGCCACCCCGCCCCGCCCCCTGTCCCGCAGCTGTCACCAGATAGAGCTCACGGTCCAGACAGACCCATCACCGGCAGTGCCGAGCCAGGGCCACAGAGAGCAGCTGCCCCCCAAGATTCCGAAGTGACCAAAGTGACTGGCATCTCCCGAGCATCTCCGATCTCTTGAAAAAGAAGCTTCCAGATGCTGTTTGCATTGAAGTGTCCAAGGGTTCCCCAGGCCTACCCAGCCAGAGAAAGTCATTGATAGATTAGTTTGAATGAAGACTAATCAATGATTTATGCTGATGTTTTTTCTCATGTAGCAGGGAGACCCATTTGGATGTGATTTGACGGGGTCAGGCACACCTTGGTTTAATTAAACCTGATACAGAAAATTAAAAGAAAAAAAAAAGCGCCCACCAGCCCTCCAGTGATTGGTTACCCAGGGTGGACTCGATCTACAATCGATGAAGAGGGATTGAGGAGCACATGGGGGCGCGGCAGGAAAGTCCAGAGTCAGCAGACGCCTCCGCACGGCCGCCCTGATGGAGCAGAGCAAGTGTAAATACACTTATTGGCATCTCCTCATAACGTGGCCTTTCGGAGGCAGGCCGTTTGCACGCGATGATGGATGGTTCTGCTCGCGGGCGCGTACGCCGTGTCTGGAAACCAGCACGGCTTTGACCTCTCTTGGAGGAGCCGGAAGGCCGAAACTCACACCCCCAGCGCGGCCGCGGAAAGCAGCGGGTGGAAATGATCATTGTCTTCCTGACGGACTGGAGACAGTGTTGGGACGTGGCGGAGAATCAGCATCAGGGCAAGCCTCTCGGTGGGACCCACCCCGTTTTCTGCCCCCCAGGCTGTCCGCAGGAGCTCCCTCCTCTCTGTGGTGCCCTGTTAGGTCCCAGCCGGGGGATCTCCTCCAAACGCTTGGGATCTTTCTGAGCTGATGGAGCAGCTGGGACATTTTCATTCATGGCCTCCCTGTCCTCTGGACATGGGTGTAAATCTTTGAGGAGTCAGGCCGAGGGTAAACTCAAGTAACTGTCCAACTCAGAATGGTGGCTTTGCCCCAGGCCACTGAGACTTATCGCTGAGTCAGGCTAGTCACCTAATGTCCCCTCCCAGAGGACAACTTCTCACACAGGGGACCCTCCATCCCACCCAAAAGGTTTGCTGGAGGTGGCCAGAGAGGTCTCAGAGGCAGACCTGGATAAACCCCAGGCGACAACGGAGTAGCGCACAGATGCCCTCCCCGCATTGCTGTGTCTGCGGCAGACTCCGCTAATCTAGGCCTGCATGTCCTCCGGATGCTGGGACGTAGGAAGCCCGAAGCCCAGCCTTCTCTGCCCATGCCAAGTAAGTTCTAGTTCCAGACTGGACAGGGAGGGGCAGAAGGTGGAAAGAGACAAAGAGACAAGAGGTAGGAGGTGAGCACACATGTCCCCATGCCTCCTCTCCAGACTCGGCCGGGAGGGATGCTGCTTTGGATAGGTCAGAAGGAAAGCGGCAAGCAGGAAGGTTTCTGTTCGGGTTCACATTTGGGACTCTGGAAGGGGATCACCTCCCAGGCAGTGCCCCCCACGCGCAGGGGAACCTCAGCAGCATGGTGACGGGTCCAGTGGGCTCTGTCTGACCCCAATGCCCCCCCACCCAAGGCCTGGATGGGCTGCAGAGGCCCCCACGTGCCTGGAGGCAGCAGAGAGTCTGTGGGGCACGCCGGCCAAGGGCGTGAGGACCCTGCAGCAGAGGCTGTGCTGGTCGGTGGAGACCAGGGGTCACGTGGAGGACATGGGGGAGACAGAGGGGAAGAAGGGCTGAGGCAGCCAGCGAGCATGCTAGGGCCCGGGCAAGAAGGACCCTCCGGGACATTACCTGTAGCCACACCAGCAGGAGAGAGCGCGGTCCTGGAGGCTCCTGGGCAGCCACAGCCAGCAGAGAGCGGCCAGGATGAGGCCACCCTGAGCCTGTGGACACCGTTCCCCTCGGGCGCCACGCATCCCCTGCTCCACAAGCCGCTGTGTTGGGGAGGAGCGGGGGGACAGCGATGATCTGAGAGATCGGATCTCCCTCTGTCCATGCCATGCCAGCCGGCCCTGCTCCCTGGCATGCTGACACCTGAGCTAAGGGACCCAAGGCCAAACAGCTGGAGAAGCTTCTCCCCGACTCTGGCCCCCCAGGCCCCGGCAGCTGCCTGCCACCTGCCCCTTCCTCCACTGGCTTCTTCACCTTGGATTTTTTTTTTCTTTTTGGTAATGTGGCAACGTGGACATAAGAGTTACCGTTTTAACGATTTTTAAGCATGCACTTCGGTGGTACTATGTACCTTCGCACTGCTGTGCAAGCTCACCCCTGTCGTTTTCAGAACTCTCCATCTCCCCGGACTGGAGCTCAGCCCCCAGTGCACACCAGCTCCCCAGCCCCTGGCACCCATCGCCCCCCTTCTGGCTCTGTGAATGTGATGCCCCTGGCGCTTCCCATCAGAGGACTCACACAGCATCGCTTAATGGACTGAGCCACCCAAGCGCCCATGCACTTGTTATTAGAGCCCGTATCCCAAATCAGAGGCTAAAAATGCCCAAATATCTGCCTTCCCAGGCTTCCTTACTTGTAGACCTGGGCAGGTGGCCCACTTCTGTCATTTGGGACCTGGGAACTGTTGGGGGCCTCTAGGAAAGTTTTGACTCCCTAACAGGAATAGTATGGAGTAGCATTTTTCTCTTCTTCCCTGTGGGCCTTGTGGGAAGATGTGATGTTTGGAGCTGTGGCAGCTATCTTGCCACCATGAGGTGAAGTTCCGTCATCATGCCGGGGAAGTGGAAAATTAGGAAGATGCTGGGTCCTTGCTATCACTGAGCTTCTGAGTCAACCCAAGGTACCTAATTAGGTGAGAACAAGAAGCCCTTGTCATTAAGGCTACTTTTCACAGAATACTCTATGACTTCTGGCCCGGGGCATTCTCTCTGAAAAGAAGAGAACTAAAACAAAGAGTCACATACACAAATGGAAGATTCCAGTTGAGCTGCATCCAGGGAAGGAGCTCTACATGGTGCATTTACTAGGGGGTGAAGACCCAGACAGAGAGGTCAGGATAGCCTCCCCGAGCAAGAGACCACTGAAGTAAGGTCTGGATAGAAACCAGCGGATCTCAAGCAAAGGGAGCAGCCAATGCAGAGGGGTGATGGGAAGTCCCTAGACGTGCACTGGAGTCACTTCCAGACTTTTAACAGTTAAGAACACACCCCCCATTTAAATTAACTGTATCTCCAGGGCTGTGATTCCAAACGTGCAGCGGGCTTGAGAACTGTGGACTACAGGGCAGGGATGGCTGGCCTGCAGGGTGTGCACGAGGGAGGGACAGAGGAGGCTGGGGGTGGGGACAGCTACAAACATCGCAGACCGTGTTCCCCCATGGCCGGAGCTCTGAGGGACCAGAGCACAGCCAGGGAGCCTGGCACGAGAGAAGGTGACCTCTGAGTCACAACAGTGCTCACTGACCTTCACCAGCCGGCCACTCCCTGGCATGGGACCCACTGAATTTTACCTTCCTGATCTGCGCTTTGGGGACCACAACATCCCATCCAACCCAGAGCAACTGGAACCTGGGGACAGTGGCCTGCATCAAAGAGCCAAGCAGCTTCTGGTTCCTGGAGGTTCCCTTTCAGGGTCGTGGGACTCTGTCCCCAGTGGGGCTTTGGGCCCAGCTGTGCTCTGAAAGGAGGTCACTGCAGCCATGAGGCTGGGCGGTCCTGTCCCTACTGTCCCACTCGTGCAACTGTGTCTCCCACTGAAGTGAGTTAAATGGTGGCCCCCAAAAGATGTGACCACCCAGAACCTCAGAACCAACCTGATTTGGAACAAGGGTCTTTGCAGATGTAATTAAGATAAGGCTCTCGAGTTCACCTTGAATTAGGGTGGGCCCTAAGTCCGAGGACAGGTGTCCCTCTAAAAAGGGAAGAGCCACAGATACAGAAACACAAAGGACAGAATACCATGTGAGGACAGAGGCAAAGACCAGAGTAATGTGTCTACAAACCAAGGGATGCCTTGGGTTGCCGGCAGCCTCCAGAAGCTAGGAGAGAGGCATGGAACGGATTCTCCCTCAGAGCTTCCAAAAGGAACCCTGCTGCCAACTCTTTGGCCTCTGGCCTCCTGAACTGGGAGAGAAGACATTTCTATTGTCCTCAGTCAGGCAGTTTGGAGTCCTGTGTTCCGGCTGCCCTGGAGCCCTCCTACACCACCCTCCGGGGTTCCTCTCCCCTGCCCCCCTCCCATCAGTCTTGGGGCCTGGACAGAGCAAAGCCTAGCATTCTGGTTGAGGAGCCAGATCACTAGCCCTACGTGGCCCGCCTGCCTGGCACCGGGACGGTGGCCCAGGGGAGGAGGGCCCAGCCCGTCAGCTCGTCAGCTCGCGGGAAGCTTGGGATGCTGTGGCTGAAACCGGCCCCACCCAAGGTGACCTTCTCATGACAAACCGGGCACTGGCATCAATTATTCACAGGGAACATCTTGGAATGGGCTCAAAACACATGGGCCCAAGCTTTTTGTGTTACCCCCTCCTCTGCCTTTAAAGACATTTGTCAAATCCGTGCCTGGCAGAGAAACAGAGCCGGCTCGTTGGGGAGGGGCGGGGCGCGCAGCGCCCAAGGGCCAGGCCCACTCGCCGGCAAAGGGCTCTCAGCGGCGGCCCCTCGGCGGGCCTTGAAAGCTCGTGTCTCCTCGCAGAAAGAGCTGTCCGCCGGCCACCGGGGCCTTTGATTCCTCCCTGACAGGGCGCTGACGGATTGATCTGGCGTCCGTACATAATTCATGAGCCCCTGAGCAGCTGTGAATTCTGAGCAGGCCTTTTCCGCCACCGCCACTGCCGTGCAGATGGAGCTGGGGGCAGGGGAGCAGGGGTGGGGAGTGGGGGGTGGGGTCTGCCCCACTGTCCGCTCCCCCATCCCCCACCCCCAGTGTCATCACCTGAGGAGTCATCAGGAAGTCAGGAGCTAAAGGGAATGCTGGGGGGGGGGGGGCTGGGCGGGGAAAGCAGTCCCCTCCGACAGGACAACCACCTGTCCGTGATGGTCGCCGTCTCAGGAGCGAGGGCTGCGGGGCTCATGCCCGGTGCTCCTCTCCGTGTTGGCCTGAACACGCCCCTCCCAGTTGCCTACCAGGGAGGGGCTGCAGCCCTGGAGGGGCCCTCAGGCCATAGTCCTGCAGACACGACTAGCTGGGTGACCTTGGGTGCGTCACTCAGCCTGCCGGAGCCAAGCCCTGTCCCCGCGGAGGGAGGCACCGTGATAACATGCTCTAGGCAAAAGGCGCTGTCCCGCCGCATCAGAGCACATGGGGCTGTCCTATGAGAGGTGAATCTTCTAGCACATCATGCCAGCCTTCCACTGGGCTCCCTGGGGGTGACGGCCCCACTTCCTGGAGTGTGGCCTGAGGAGCGCCCGCAGGACCTGGTTCGCACTCGGACTGCGGACACGGACCAGGATCCCAACAAAGCAGGAGGAAAGCCCGCGGCAGGCGGAGAAAGGATTTTCAAACGCAGTTTCTCAGAACCTGGGGATATGGGCTCCCGTGAACCCCCAGGGCTTCAACAGGGCAGCACCTGGGCCTCCCCGGAGACTGCAGCCGGCGCTGCCGGTGGCCAGGAGTCCAGCAGTCCTCCGGACCCTGACCCAGCAGAGGCCCGGGACTGCTGCAGAGTGTTCTCCAGTTAGAGCGTGGCTTGGGGGGTTTTTGCAAAACAATTAGGTTGTCCTTGTTTTCCTTATATTTCTGTTTGGTTGAGGACGTTGATGTTTCCTCACTCATAGTATTTATTGTTGATACTTTTTCTTTTTGTCAAATTGCAAAAGCAATACTTATATAAATGTTTGTTCTCTCTTTTTCATGCTTTTCTGTATTTAACGTTTTTTGGCATGAAAAAAAGCAATATATATCTCGTGCCAAAAGACAAGGAAAAAAGAGAAGCAGAGAGAGATCAGAATGTCCCGCGATCCCTCCCTCTGGACACGATGGCCGCAAGTGAGCATGTCAGTCTGCGCCTACCCAGGACTGTGCCGATGTGAATCCAGAGACATCCTGTTTTACTGTGATTTTTTTTTTTATTGTGCTAAAATGTACCTAACGCCAGGTTTACCATTCTGACCATTTTTAAGTGCCTAGTTCAGTGGCCTGAGTACATTCCACCACCCCCATCCGTCTCCAGAACTTTCTCAGGTTCCCACACTGAAACTGTCCCCATAAAGCACCGATCCCCGTCTCTCTCCCCAATCCCCGTCCCTGACAACCACCATTCCACTGTCTGTCTGTGTGACTTTGAGGACTCCAGGTACCTCCCATGTGTGGGGTCACACAGAATTCGTCCTCACCTAGCATCAGGTCCTCCAGGGCCATCCACGGTGTCGCAGCTGTCAGACATCCCGCACATGAACTAGAACCACACTGGGGTGCCTGGGTGGCTCAGTGAGTTAAGCCTCTGCCTTCAGCTCAGGTCATGTTCTCAGGGTCCTGGGATCGAGCCCTGCATCGGGCTCTCTGCTCGGCAGGGAGCTTGCTTCCCCTCTCTCTCTCTCTCTCTGCCTACTTGTGATCTGTCAAATAAAATCTTAAAAAAAAAAAAAAAAAGAACCACACCGCGTGGGACAGACTGCGCCGCCCCACATCTGTTTCATACGCCGTTAGATGGAACACATTCTCCCAGCAGAAACCGATCCGCAGCTTCCTCTACTTCTTCTCCCACCAGCTGTACCGTCCCCGAAGCACCCCTGGGTTGGGAGCAGGAAGCCCGGAGCCCCTGTGGGGGGCGAGGAGGAGTCCCCAGGACCGCCCCCAGGATCGGTGATGCGCTTGAAAGGCTGACCGGACTCAACATATAGTAGGACCTCAGCAAAGGGCTAGGAAGCAAAACTGGCGAAGGGAGGAGGCGAGGGACAGATCCCAGCGGCAGCCGGGCACGAGCTCCCGGGCGTTCTCTCCCAGCAGCGTCACACAGGACACGCTCAGCCTTCTCCACAGCGTGTTGAGCCAACACGTGTGAGGTGCTGTCTGCCAGGGGGGCTCCATCACAGGCTGGTCACAGAGGCCAAAAAATAGCCAAGAAGATGGTGAAAACAAAGAGCAAGGTTGGCAGACATGGGCTACCAGGTGTCAGACCCAAGATAAAGCCCCAGCAGTTAGGACACCATGCGACTAGTGCAAAGACAGACACTGAGCGATGAAGCACAGAGTTTCCAGAGCAGAAGCCCCTCCCCACAACACAGTCAACAGAGCCAGCCCTGGACAGTGAGGGTAGAAATGTTCTCTCAAAAACAAGCCTCACAAGTTTAAAAAACCAAAAACAAAAAACTACTTTCCAGATGGATTGCATCTCTACATGCGAAAGGCAAAGCAGTGAAACACTTAGAGCAGACACCTTTGTGACCTCCGAAGAGACAAAGATGTTTTAAACAGGATTCAAAGTGTACTCTCCATACATGGAAAAATATGAATAGGTTGGACTATTGTAAGGATGTCCCGTCAGCAGAGACGCCCACTGAGAGAAGGGAAGGGAATCCACCCAGTCGAAGGTACTTGCTATGGAAGGAGAAAACTCGGCCTGAACAGGTACCTCACAGAGAGGGTAATGGCCAAATGGCCTTCCCAAATGGCCAAGAAGCATATAACAAGAGGCCCAACATTGGCCGTTGGGAAAATGCAAGGGTAAGCCACAGTGTGATGCCCCTACCCGCCCATCACCACCAGAACAGCCAAAGTGAAGAAGATGGAGAAGAGTGGACAAGGGCGTGGAGCAACTCGAGCCCTCATCCACTGCGGGGGGATGGGGAGGACGACACCACTTTGGAAGACTGTGTGCCAATCTCTAATAATGCTTAAACTTCTATAAATACCCCGTGGCTCTGCTCCAACCAGTAATGCACGGGCACACTCGGGAAAAGACACACAAGCGTGTTCGTCCCTGTACACCCACCCAGAAAACCAACAACAGGAGAATGGCTGAAGGTTGGGAGGGACTCCTGGCCAAAGGAATACTATACAGTCATGCAAAGTGCCCATGAGCCACTGCGGGCGGCAGCACGGGTGAGTCTCCCGAGCGTGATGGCACGGACTGGAAACCCGGCACAGTGAGCACGCGCTGTGTCACTCCACTTACACAAAGTACAACCAGAGATGTGTGGCAGCTTCTGAGTGATACAGTCAAAATGTTCAACTTTTAATGTCTGTGGCACAGCTCCTGGATTCCCAGGGAAGCTATACTTGAACATTTACCAAGGTCAAAATGACTTGGCACAACCTCAAGGCATGGGCTCTATTTCTGCCCTGAGCACACATTGTACATCTGCTTCGTTTAAAAAATAACCAAAAAGGAAGCATTCCAAACATAAAGATAAGAAAAGGGAAAGAAACCTCCCTGGTACCCGTAGGTTAAAGTCATACAGCCCTGTGTGTACTAGAAACGTAAGGTCTGCAACTTTCTGAAGGGTCCTAACAATTTGTAACTTTTTTGTATAATGTATGTTCCTTTTCTGAAGACTATCTGTCCCAGGCAGCCGTCCCAACTGGGGCTTGAAAGAAACTGTCTTTTAAAGGTTCTAGAAATTTACAAAACATTTGTTCAATTTGCATTGACATGAGGTGCAGTTCCATGAGTGCTCAGTGTGTGAAAATTCGTATGCTCGTGGGCACTAATTCATATACTCATGTATACTCATGGGCCCTTTTTTTTTTTAATGTGTGATCGACTGAAGAGTAAATACAAATCGGGGGAAAGGAAAGACGGGGCACGGCCCTGGTTTGCCCCACCAGGGGCCGCCTTCTTCATTGAGCACGGTGACCTCTCACATGAGTGACCTCTAAGGTGCCTCCACCCTGTCTCATGAGGCCGCCAGTAGAGCGTATCTGTTCTCAGCTGCAGCCCAGAGTCGTGCCCACAAGCCAGGCAATACCATGTCGTCAGTGGATCCAAGTACCATTGTGATTTGTTCAATTATAAAGGTTCTAGCAATTCAGAAAGTCTAAAATGTCCTGGGTGAGACCCAGCCCTGGCTCAGGGTCCAGGTCCAAGACCAGGAGTCCAAGAGGTACCAAGGGAAGGAATTGGGCAGCCCATGCTCGTGCCTCCCCTGGGCTAGGTGCCCCAGCTCCTCTCCCAGCCAGGGGCTGGTACTGTAGCCTCCACGCACCAAAGCCAGGGCAGCCCGCTCCCACCACAGACGGGTCAGAAGCAGAGTGGCCCCAGTCCCAGCTCCGACTCTTACTGACTGACTGGGCAAGCCTCTCCCGGCCTCCATTCCCTCCTCTGCAGTGTGGGACCAGTAGCACTCTTGGATGGGGCTACTGCAGAACTCAACTGGAATCGCTTAGCACAGAGACCGGCACAAGGCCAGCCCCTGGCAGGTGGCACCTGGCACTGGCACTGTCGTTACCGTCAGTGTCGTCTTTCTTAGTCTTTTCTTCATTTTCTCTTTAGATTTCACCATTCTGCGTGAGGACTGTGGACTCTCCTTCCCTCCCTCAGACCCGGAAGGTAATACAACCTGTTAGCCTACAAAACACCACCACCGGCTTACTTTACCGATAAAGTGGGTTTGGTTGGAGAATTGCAGTTTGGGACACGCAAGCTACGGCAAAACCACAGGCAAGTCCAACAAAGAAAGGAGGGAGCGTGGCTTTATGGACAGGACGTTGGGAGGGGCTGTCCTGGACCGAAGTCCCCTGGAGAAGCAGGACTTCAGGGCAGGGGCGGTTCCTCACTGGCTAAGCTGGGGTAGTGGATTTCTGGGGTAGTGGATTTCTCTTCGGAGAAGCAGCGTCCGTCCTTCCCCATTGGGTCTGTAGCCATGATTCCCTCCTGTGGCGGGGGCCTCTGCTGGGGTCTCTAAGTGATGGTTCTTCCTGGAATTGACATGCAGGGACACGGCGTGGAAACGCCTCTTTCTGGCCTCCTAACTTGATTCTACTGAGCTTTTCCTTTATTAAGTTGCACCAAACAAGGGTAGAAGACTGATTTATGAGATGAACTACTTGGTAACCAACCAACCGGGTACAAACATGCTTGCTCACCCCCTCCTTCCGTTGTGCAGCACACACGCAGTCCACACCACTATTACCAGGGCCAGGGCTGCTCCCAGCCCCGCAGCAGGTCAGTGAGAAGGCTCCGCGAGGGCACTTTATTTCTGCAGCTTGGAGATGCGGAAGCAGCCCGAGGTCATGGGAGCCAAAGGTCACTGGAGCTTGCCTTTCATTTGGCTTTGATGAAAGTGGCGTCTGCATTCCACCAGCCCGTCTCATATCCACCACCCCGGGGGAGTTCTTTGGCCATAATATGGACCAGCTCCAAAAGGTGTTCTCTGGAAAGGTTTAGTAAAAACCCCAGCATTCTCCCTGTTGTGGGCTCCGTCCCAAAGCCAAAGTGCATAAAGCCTTGAGCATAAAGCCTTAGGGCGTCACTGTGAATGCCCAGCGCACAGACCAGCTCGGTCCTCACCTTGCCCTGGGCCCCTCTGTGAAGCCCCCAGATGGCAGCTGTAGGTCCAGTGGGCATGTAAGGCCTCAGGGAAATCACATGGATGTCTCAACTTCTAGGGCGGGAAGGCACCTACCAGCTCAGGGCCAGCAGGAAACAGTCCAACAAGGCAACAGCTGGTGCGCAGGCAACTGCTCCCTGCCCAAACCCAGGGCAGACATCGCTAATCAATCCCCGTGCCCATCCCCACTGAGCCCAAGCACGGCTTCTGGGCTCTCAGTGCAGGGCTCCCCACAGCCGGACAGACTCGTGGGAGCCAACCAGTGGACTGTCTGCCATCCCCAGTGCGGGGGAAAGAACCCTGGTTCTAGCCCCAGTTCTGCCCAGTCACTGTGATATCTTGAGGTGGTCACGGAGCTCACGGGGCCCCATTTTCTAGCCTGCGAGGGAGGGAAAAACAGGAGAGCTCTGGTCACCCGCCTGGCTTCCGGGGCTTTCCCTCCCGCTTGGTGGGGGCCGGTCCGCACTGTCGCCCAGCGCACAGTCTCGCTGTTTCCTTCCTCGTTCTGCTGAAGATTAGTCTTGCGTCGTCCGTGCCGCTCAAGCAGCAGAAAACAAAGACCCGAAGCCCCGCCGTCCCTCCCCACCCCTCCCTGCCGTGTGCATGTCAGTCGCCTGCAGAGGAAAGGCTGGTCTGTCAGCACATGCTGACTGGGAGCTTGGGAAGCGGCTCAGACACGGTCAGGCCCTCAGACTTGGCTCACTGTGCTCTAGGTGTACAATGACCCACCCCCACACTCAGTGGGGCTGAGAGAAATCCAGGAAGACTTCCTGGAGGAGGAGGGAGAGGTGTGGCCAGGGGATGGGGGAACATGGTCAGAGGAGTATGACAGTGGCCAGTTGCTCACCTCATGACTTCTCCCACCAGCATGATGGCGAATCCCAGCAAGAAGTGGTATTGAGGGAGGGGAGAGGAGATGCTGGCCATTTCATAGGCAAACATCTGCTCCCTGGCCCCGCAGCGTGGCCTGCCAGCCATGGGGACACAGAAAGGCCCCCTCTCTCACTCATACTTAATGGTCACGGGGAAGGTCCCCTCACCTCCTGTCTCCCCTTCCTTCCCCCTCCAGCTCTGCTGCTTCTCCTTGTTCTGCTTACCTGTGGGCAGGGGAGACGGGGTGCAGAGACGATTTCTCCCCCAGCTCTGCCCTCATGGTGCCCCCTCCAGCCCAGGCCCTCCTCAGCCCACCCCCTCCACCTGTGGGCAGCGGCTGGCTCCTTCCCACTGCGTGTCAGCCCGGTGCCCCCCACCCTGCTGCCCCCATACTAGGAACCAGGGGAGCCTGGGCCGGCTTCCAGTGCCCTCTGCCTAAAAGCGTTTGGAAGCCGCCTCTGGGCCAGCGCCAGAAGCTTCCGCACAGACTGGCAGGTTGGCCAGGGTCGCCGCTCCTGCAGGAAGGTCCTGGAAAATTCCAGCCCTCCCACGGCCTCAAGGGCTAGTTCTCCCAAGAGGTCCCCCACCCCCACTCTCCACCCCGGCTGGCCTGTTCCCTGACGCAGTCTCGGCTCACGTTGTCCTCACTGGCCGGGCCCTCGGGAATGCCAGCGCGGCTCTGGGAGAAGGCAGCTGGGCTTATGGGGGGAACAGAGTTTGTGGGACACGGTGACCTTGCCCAACTCCCTTGGCCTTGCGGGCCCCCCGCTCCATCTGGAAGCCAGTCCGTCTGTGAACACGATTAGCCAGTCCAAGGGCAAAAAAGTAAGTATGTTTTCAAAGGAATCAGGTTGGTAGGAGTCTGGAAATGCCCGCCCCTCCCAAGTCGCAAGCCACATTCCCTCCGCCTTGCTGTTTAGGAGACAACGGCTTGAGGCTGATGAATCTGTCGAACGCGCTGCCAGCTCCTGGTAATGAAAATAAGAAAGGCAGCGGCGGTGACTAAGAGGAACAGAGCGCTCGCCACGTGCCGGGCGCCGGGCTCCAGGCTTCCCGTGTAAAGCCCGCGTGGTCCTCAGCGAACCCCCCCACCCGTGGGGCAGGAATCAGCGCCTGCTTTCATCCACGTTTTACAGAGGAGGAAACTCAGAGAGGTCGAGAGACTGGTCCAAGGTTACACAGCCAGAGAGTGGAGAGGCTGGGATTTCATGCCTCATCTTGGGGGGACAGTGGCTCTGCCTCTCCTGCCGCCCACCAACTCGTTCTCATCAAAGCCATTGACTCACGGGCAAAACAGCCTCAGCCTGAAAATCTCCTCCAAAATGCCAGTCCTGAAATGTCACCATCATCCCTGAGTTCCCTGGGCGGATGGCTTCTCTCACCAGCACTGCCTCCTGCTGGGGAGAAGCCCGTCTGTGCCTTAGCTCTGCCCTTGCAAGGGGACTGGGATCTTTCCTAAGCCTGGAGGGGAGTCTTCTGCTTCTAGAATGTAGGTGATAGGATCGGAACCCTCGGGGGGAAGCTGTGGGCAGAGAGAAAGGAGCCGAGACTGGGATCTCTTTCGTGCCAGGCAACTTCAAGAACATCTCATTGTGCACAGTAGGGGTTATGACCCCCCAATTTACAGATGAGGAAACTGAGGCTCCAGCAAGTATGTGAGCCACTGGCGTTTGTGCTGCTGGTGGATGAGCGAGCCGGCGTCTCATGGGGTCCGATGAGAGGAGAAGAACAACTTTGGGGAAGCACCGGGGTCCCCGGGAAGAGCTCCCACAGGCGTAGGCGGCCTTCAGGCGCACAGAAGGGCTTTGTGTCCTACAAGAAGCCCAATCCCCTGGTTTCTCCTGAAGTCTTTGCTGGCCGTGGATGCAGCGAGGCCGGTGGGGGTGATGGCAGCTCCCACAGAGTCATGGGTCCAGAGTGGAGCCACTGTCACCAGCTGTGCCCACAGCCTGATGCCCTTCCAGATCTTGGCGGGGCCCCGTCCGTCCTGCCAGCTCAGGGCAGCTGCTGCTTTGGACGGCTCAGGGGCAACCAGAGAAAACCCTCCTGCCCCCATCCTAGGGCAGGAGTGAGCGGCCTCCAGGCCTGGAGAACAAGAGACTAGCCAGGAGAGATGGCCCCCCTCCCTCCCGAGCCCACTCTGCACTGTCCTGCTCTGTCCCTAGGGCTCCCTGTCCCATGTCCTGTCTCATTGACTCCTCCCCGTACAAGGAACAGATGACAACCCCTGCCCAGCGAGGGAATGATCACTTCCTCAAGGGCACCACTAAGCCAATCAATGACAGAACAGAAATTCGAACCCAGGGCTGGGTCTCGAAGCCATCTGGATGATTGAATGCCCTTGGCAGGCATCCTGACCCCTCCACATAGCCTTGCGTCTCACTCTGATAAGCATCCTGAACTACCGGCACGCGTTCGTTCCTTTGAGCAAGGGTTTGTGAACGCCTGTGCGAGCCAAGCCCCACGCCGGCATGGTGCTGCTGGTGGAGGAGCAATGGCGACTGTCAGAGCAGGTCGGGGGCAAGGTGCACGACGCGATGCGAGCATTGGGTGATAGCTGAGCCGTCCTCTGAGGGGCCCCCAGAGGCTCACTTCCTTTGTGGGCCGCTGTTGTCTCTGTGCCCAGGGGGCCACATCTTGCAGGAACTGATGCCCCCTCAGTTGCTCCTCTGCCCCGCCGTGGGCAGGACGCAACCTCTCCACATCTCCTGATCACCACGGGAGCCCCTTGCGAGCAAAGCGCCTGGGCTTTGGGGCCGCTCTACTGACCCCCTGAGGGGTTTTACCTGCTCTTTACTGAAGTCTAGCCTCTGGGGGCCCGCCCCCATGAACTTTGAGTGGTCTTGCACACCCCGTCCCACGGAAAAGGGGGCTCCCGGCCGCCACAGACGTGCCCCTCCGAACCCCATCTGGCAACGTGCCCAGCCTGCGTGAGCCCTGGGGTGCGTCCAGTGCTGCCCGCCCGCTGGGGGGCACACGCCCTCCCGGAGCCTACGGGGGACCAGTTCTGCTGCTGCCTTCACTTCCCACACACACACCCGGCCCCCCAGGCCCTTGTGGGTCATTCTGCAGTTGTCAATGACAGGCATCGGGAACTGTCCTCGAGGGGCAGAGTCCCCACCAGGAGACGTCCAGGCAAAGCGAGGCTTACCCCGCATGAGCCACGGGCTGAGCCTGCTGCGGGGCCCCCTCCCTGCCCCGAGCACCTCCGTGAAAAGCTCCTCCCATACGTTCAGCTCCTCCATCTCCTTGTCACTTGCCGCCTCCTGTGACTGATTCAGATGCCATCCAAGCTTCTTGGCAGCAGTTCTAGATTCATCCTGGAGGCAGGACCCGCCCCCCCCAGAAGGGCAGTCAAGAGGCCTCTCTTCCGCCGAGGGAAAACAGAACATTCACCAAAACTCGGCGTTGAGCAGATTCATACGAAGCTAGTGTGGTGTTTTCGATTGGCCGGGGGCCTAGAATCCGACTGGCAGGGATGGGGCGGACAGATGGGATCCTATATGAAGCTACTGACTCATTCAACTTCGAAAGAGAAGAAAACCTTATTAGTCAATGTTTCAAAGGGCTGTGGCTTCACAGGAAGCTTCTTCAGCCCAGCCAGCTGGGGCGGCCTCCAGGCTGGCACCCCCATCTTTGTCTGGCCCCGCTGGAGGCCCCCAGCCTCCAAGCTGGGTGCCCCCCAGCCCGTTCTCATCCCCAGAGCTGCTGCTTCCTGTCCCCCAGGAGCCCCGGCCGCTCTGAGCCCAGAGTGACCTCTTCTGTGTTGAAATGTGCCCCCCCCATTCATATGTTGTCATTCTAACTCCTAGTGTCTCAGAATGTCACCGTATTTGGAGACAGGGTCTCGATAGAGGTAACTGAGTTACAGTGGGGTCACTGGGGTGGGCCCAAATTCAACACGATGTCCTTCCAACAAGAGGAGACTCGCACGCAGAGATGGGCGCAACTGAGAAGACAAAGTGAAGAGACACGTGGAGAAGGGGCACGTCTGCAGCTCAGGAGAGAGGCTGTGCCAGGTCCTCACAGCCCTCCGAAGGACCCAGCCCCGCCACAACCCGGATCTCAAGCCCTCAAGCTCTCGGCCTCCAGAACTGAGACATAATAAATGTCTGCTGGTTAGGCCACTGGGTTTGTCACAGCAGCCCCAGCAAACGTGACCTCACCCCGGGGGCTGCCGATGCCATGGGGGGCACAGACACCTGCCCAGCCCAGCCTGATGCTCACCAGGCCTGCTGTCCTCCCCAGCCCCCTCCGTGGCCCCCACAGCCATCCACTGTGCCATGGATCTCCCTGCCAAGAAGCTAGAGGGGTGGTCGAGGCTTGATTTTGTTCAGCATTGCCGTCTCCTGCGCGCACTGTCCACGGGGTGTCAGCATCCTGGACGGAGCCCAGGAACCTCAAGTGTGAATGTGTCCCCTCGCCAGCGTCTGCACACCTGCTATGTGCCGGGCTCTGTGCACACTGCCGACGATCCCAGGAGGCAGGTGATGTGTTTCCTGTGGTCTCAGAGCGTTCAGGAATCCTGTGTATTTGTTTTCCGGGAGGGTGCGTTCAGGAGATCAGTAAGGAAACCACAGGACAGGGCATGCATAACTGTGCCGGTGGGCCACTGCTCTGCTCTGGGCACGCGGGGCCAGTGACCTCATGGGAGCTTTCAGGGAAACTTCTAGGGTAGATCATGTCTTCCCATTTCAGGGATGAGGGGAGCCTGAGCTTGCAGAGCATGACAGAGCTGCGAAGTGACCAAGAGGGGTGCTGAGACCACCCTGCATGCTGTCTCCGGGCCCAGCCTGCATGCCCCGCATAAGGTGGCCCGGAGGACTGGGGGGATCCTGCCCAGGCTGGGCGACTTCCCCACCCCACGCCCTGGTGCCCCTCCCAACCGCTCCCAGAACACACAGCGCTTCTGCGGTTTGCTTTATGAAAAACTTGTGATCTTTACTGCCACCGAGCGTATAGGACTGTGGCTTCATTTTATGGGGTGAGGAGCCGGTTTTATGTTTTATGTGCCCTGGACAGTTTCAAATTCGCTTTTCTCGGAGGGATGGAGGCCTGGATATGTAGCCCCTACCTGGCCGGGGCTCCGCAACTCCGCATTTGTGCCCAGCCACACGCGGAGCTAGGAGCCAGCCTGCGGGGAGCCCCTGGGGCCTTGCCCCTACAGGACAGCGAGGGCGGAAGGACTTCCAAAGTAAGAGTCCTCAGGAAGGCAAGAGCTCAGCTTAAGGGGGCTTCCAGGCCAGGCCGACAGAGGGGCTGGGACAGTGGGGAGAGAATGAAGGCTTCGGAGAGGCAAGGGCCCCCCTTCTGACTCCAGCAAAACTTTCTTAGAAAACATTGCGTTCAGTCTCCCCATTTAGAAGAGAGGAAAACCGAGGTCCACTGGTCCCAGTGGAAGGTTCTGGGCCAAGTGAGGTGAGGGGGCCTCTTGGCCCCTCCCCTACCCCTCCACCCCACCGCACCCCTCCACCCTGACGGTGGGAAGCCTTCAGCCCCCGCCCCTGGCCCAGCCCCTCCCCTCACTGGGGTCCCATTTCCCATCCTGCTCACTGATCCATTCAGGTCAGAGCAGAGGCCAAGCAGAGAGGTCATGGCTAACTATATGCTAATGACAGCGGGGACCAATCAATCTCCCGTTAATCAGGCAATCAATGTGCACTGCAGGTGTGTCCGATCCGGGCCTGCCACGGGGGGGGGGGGGGGGTTGGAGCGCCAGAGGAGGGGAAGGAGGAGAGGGGAGGGGAGCCAACAGGGAAGGGGCGGGAGGGACAGTGCCCAGGACCCCCACCCCTGACCCCGCCAGGGGCCGCCTTGAGCACAGGGCCTGCCCTCCTGCCCACCCGGAGAGAGCCAGCGGCAAACTGAGATCGCTGCTCGGGAAAGAACCAAGAGGGAAGGGAAAAAAGGGGGAAAGACAGAGCTTTTTAATCAAGGCTCAGAGCTGTAGCCGCTAATGAATTCAAGGTTCTCGGGAACCCCAGGGCAAGTCTGGGTGGAGAGAAGCCAAAGACTCCCCCGCTCCCCACTTCCGCCCACAGCTCCCCCTCCACAGAGGCAAGGGGTGGGGAGCTTTTAAAACCTTCCCCATGGAGGACCTTTAAACCTGGAGGGGCCGGCCAAGGTCACAGGCACTCAGAGGCTTTTCAGCAGCTCTCACGCCCACCACAGCTCCTGGGCAGGCTCCCTCTCAGCCTCGGTTCCGAGGGGCTGTTCTTAGAAGACACGACCCGTTTCCTGGTCCTTCCTCTGAATCGGAACGGTGGTTCTTGGCCCGATTGTGCACCTCCTTCGGCACAGCTTTACATGCAAGAGCGCACTGAATTCTCCCGACACCCTCGTTGCTCTGATCATGCCCATTTTATAGACAAGGAAACTAAGGCTCAGTGAGGATCATGGAATCTGCTCACGGTTCAGCCAAGTTGGGAGCGGGGAGACACAGCCTCTTGGCCTCCAGACTCTCTCCCGGGGACCCCCATGACGGTTCCTGCTTCAAGGTCCCGGTTTGGGCCGGCCCCACCCCTCCCCACCCTCCTCCCGCTCTGGGGTGCCCTGATGCTCCCCATCTCTGCAACTCCTTGGCCCCCCAGCATCTGCCCCAGCGGTTATAGGTCGGCTTTGAGTTCAGGTCCTGTTTTCAGAGTGTGAAGGCACCAAGGTAGGACTGGTTGGAATTTAGCCTCTGTTTGGTCCTCACTGGCTGCGTAATTTTAAGTAAATTGTTGGCCGTCTCTGGGGTCCACAGGCCATGTGTGGCACGACCCAGCTGCTCTCCCCGTGCCCCCTGTATGGCCTTTCCTGTGGCTCACGTGCCCTTCTCGACAGGGGTCAGCTGGAGCCCAGAGGGGTTAACTCACTTGCCCAGGTCACCCAGCAAATATGGCAGGACAGCTGCGTACCTGGCTCAGCCCCAGCTTCCCTGAGCCCTGCCAACCCTGACAGTCCCCTCCCCTCTCCCTGGCTCTCTTTGCCACTTCCAGAGATGCCCGACGGTGAGGCAGAATGAAAGGCAGCTCTGAGGAGGAGCAGAGTAAATGATGCTGGTTAAGGAATTCATGGCCTGGGAAGCGTATTCCCAGAACAGCTCGTTTCGGAAGTTCTGCTGTTAAGAGCTCTGTGCAGTGGGGACTGTGGGCGGAAACTGAGGTTCAAGGCCACACCCATGGAGGAGAAAACGTGGGCCTTGTCTGCTTCTCCCGCACGCCGGCCTTCCGGCTTGGCACTTGGTCCCACCGCAGGTGCAGCCCCGGACGCCGAGCTGGGCGGACCCTGGGCCCCAGAGAAACCCCACTGGGGGTGGCTTCCATCAGAGGGCGTGGGCTAGGAAAGGTGAGAGAGGGCCCGGCAGCCCAGGCCTGGAGAGGTTGGCGGCAAAGCACTAGGACTGCCAAGACGACGGCCACTCGCCATATTTGAATTAAAAGTAGTGAAATAAACGCGAGTCGAATTTAAACTCACGTCAAGTCACTGTGGTGCAAAGTCCAGTTCCTCTGTCTCACCTGAAGGGCTCAGTGGCCACATGTTGGAGACCAAGGCTGTGGCCCAGAGACCTGCTGTCTGCCCCAGCAGTCAGGTACAGATGCAGAACCTCCGAAGGTTCTACTGGGCAGGTGCTTCCAGACACACTGGGTTTTCCTTTCTGGGGGTTGGATCCTCCCGCTTGTGCCTCGGGTGCATGGCCCCGCGTGGCTGCCGGCTGCATTTCTGTCCTCGTGGGTCAGAATCCCAGGAAACCTGTCACAGGTGGCTCAGCCCAGTCTGCAGATGAGCCCAGGTGGGCCCCTTGTGCAGCTGTGCCCAGGGCCTCAGGCTGTGACCAGGGGGTCTCCTCGGAGGGGATATGTGTCCAGGGCCCAGAGCGTGGACAGTGAGAGCTGGAGAAAAGTGACACTCCACAAATGCCACTCCAGGCGGGGTGTGCCTCTGCTGGAGACTGCCTGTCGCCAGCCACTCTAGGAGGGGAGAGTCCAGTAACTTACCTAGGACTGCGCAGCCAGTGATAGACAGACCTTCAAGATCAAGTTTCCTAAGATGACTTTCCTGAGAGCAAGGCTGTCTCTCCAAGGCCAGCAGGCTGGCACCAGTGCGGGCCCCCCCTCCCTACTTGCAGCTCCCCTTAGTCCTTTATCACTCCCTTTGGAGACAGGGGCCCCCACCACTCTCTGAAAAGTCACCAGGTCTGAGTGACCATGGTCCCACATGGACCCTGGCCGGGAGACCGTTGCCCTCACACGGCCTGGGGTGTGAGGGGAACAGAGTGAGCAAATGGGCTGACAACCATGCTTCTGCTGGTCCCAAAGTCACAGCTCCCTGGGCGGCATACACCGACAGCAGAGAAATGGAAACAGCAAATAACCCCCAAATCTGAGAGACCCAACACAGTGAAGGTGTCTTTCTCACTCATGTCACAATCCAGTGGAGCTGATGGCAGAGGGGACACTGTGCTCTATGGACTCATCTGGGAACCTAGTCTCCCTCCAACTAGTGGCTCCACCGTCCCCCAGGGCAGGGGCCAGCAAGCTTCTTCTGGAAGGGGCTAAATAGTACATATGGAGCACTTCAGGCCATACCGTGGCAGCTACTTGATTCTGCCGCTGTGGTGTGGAACAGACACGGACCACAATAGAAAGGAATGGGCATGATCATGTTCCAATAAAACTTTATTTATAAAAACAGATGGAGGGCTAGATTTGGCCCCTGGACCACAGCCTTCCCACCCTCATCCTAAAGCCTGAGAGATCCTCACTGGACCCTCTGCATCTGATGAAGACACCAGAAAAGAGTACGCTATGGGGGATCATGCAAAAGGTTTTGGGGTGAGTCCTGGAAGTGGCATATATTGCTTCCGCCTATTGGCAGAACTCAGTGGCAAGAAATAGTTGGGGCTAGGAAATGTTGGTCTCCTGTGTGTCCAGGAGCAACACAGGCTAGAAGTTTTCCATGGTCACCTGCTCCCGACTCATGTCCTTGGTCCGTGCTGTAATCATCCCCAGAAAGGCGGCCTTCCTCATCAGTCTTCGGAAGCTTTAATAACAAGAATGCTTTTCCAGCATGCCCCTGAAACTGTTCTTCTAGTTTGACAATAGAGGCCCGGGAGGGCTAGAGAGAGGGGCCCACCTGAGCAGCCCAACCCCAGGGGAAGCCATCAGCCTCTATCAGGTGGGATAAAATGAGTACTGTGATCTGCTGCCCTTGTGTTTGGAAGCTGACATCGTAGTCAGCTCTTATTCATCAGTTATTGTGGAGTATGGGGGAGGTGTTATCATAAGGAAGACCTGCTTGAACCCTGCTCTCGTTCCCCCCAAACCTGTGTGTTTTTGTTTTTCGCGCCTCACATGAAGTAGGAGCTGGGTTAAGGGCTTCATGTCCTTCTTAGATCATCTCCCCAAGAGCCTGGGAGGAAGTCTATGATGGATCAGAAAACGGAGCTAAGGCTTCACCCTCTCTCTGCATCCACATCTTTTGCCAGTTCTCTCTCACCCTGGAATCCACAGGGGGCTGCCTTTTGCCCAAAGGAATTTTAGCAACTGATTCCACAGAGCTCCAAAATCTCTCACAGAACAGAGTCTGTGCTCACTCTGGCACTCTACAAGTGCACTCTGAACATGCATGGGCTAGCCTGATGGAGAATGAAAGCCACATAAGGTAGAACTGAGTCTCCTGAGCCACCCCAGCTAACAGCCCCAGATGCCAGAGTGAGCCCAGCCAAAGCCTGCAGAGCTGGAAGACCTGTGTCCCACCAGCTGACTCCAGGGGTGTGAGAAGTAAGAGCTTCTTGTCTCGTGCCACTGAGACCTGGGGGTTATTCGTCTTGCAGCATCACTGCAGCAGTAGATAACTGATACATTCTTCTTCTTTGCATTTTGAAGATGAAAAATAGAGGCTAGGAGATGTTAGGTAATTTTATCAAGGTCTGACAGTTGGTAAGTGGAAGAGCCTGGATTTGCCCCTGTATCTGTCTAAACATTGCCCTTGCCGGTAGAACACAAGCTCCATGAAAGCCAAGCTTTCTGTCTAAGGATTTAAAAACTGTGTGATCCTCTCAACTGTAATGGTGTCTGGCACATAGTAGGTGCCAAGATTTGTCCAGTGAGTGAACAAATTCTTCTTTTGAGTGGTAGCAACTGAGAGGCCCTAGTTGTTCTCAGGAAACATATGAGGGCATTGACTCGTCTATAGCAAGGAGAGGAGGAAGCCACTGAACCAGCAATCAAAATCCTCCCATCAACAGGACCCTGAAGTCAAGGCCAACACTAGGGATATATTACCACTCATTCATGCACTCTGTTCTCTAGAAGACCCAGGGAAATGAGCAGAACCAAAGAGTAAGGAGAGAAAGGTTCTTTAAAAGCACTGAGCTGGGGCACCTGGGTGGCTCAGTGGGTTAATGCCTCTGCCTTCAGCTCAGGTCATGATCCCGGGGTCCTGGGCACTCTGCTTGGCAGGAAGCCTGCTTCCCTTCCTGTCTCTCTGCCTGCCTCTCTGCGTACTTGTGATCTCTGTCTGTCAAATAAATAAATAAAATCTTTTAAAAAATAAAATAAAATAAAAAGCACTGAGCTTTTGACATGATGACAGCTCCTTTGGGAAAAATGTAGGGAAGAGGGTGTGGTGTGTAGCTCAAGGGGTAGGCTTGAAGCAGGGAGGTTGCTGCTTGGTACAAACCAGGATGCGACAAGCTGAGGCCAAGGCAGTGCCCAGAGGGACATCTTGGGGGACAGCGGGGGAGAGAGTCTTGATCAAGCCCTTCACATGCATCCTGTTCACCCCAACCTTGCAACTCTAGGAGCTCCCAGAAAGCCCTTACTCTGCTCACCCTCAGCTCTGAGAGCAGAGGAAGCAACATTTTCTCATTGGCTGGGCTTTAACACACACACACACACACACACACACACACACACACGAAAATCGATTTTCACTTATCTTATTTCCCCCATCGTGCACCCACGCTCCAATAACCTTATGAGTTCATCATGTTCCTGCTCCTGTTCCTTGTCAGCGTTGATATGTCTCTAATTGAAAATAAAAATGCAGGAGTGCATAGACATACATGTGCACCCATCACCACACAAACACATATGTGCACACACAGAAACCTATTCTCAAGGACAAGCTTGAGCTGTCTGGATGGTCTGATGTTATTCAATAGCCTGACAAAGCAAAGCAGCCACCAGATAAGGCATGTCTATGGTTCACTGTCTCTTGAAAACTCTAGAGATGCAGCTCAAATGTCCTTCTTTTCTTCCTTGGAGCCCATGCAGTTTTCAGAATATGCCAGGGTCTTTCTGAAAGCATAGAAGCTCATGTCACCTATTGATTGAGCCCCCAGGAGAGAGACAGGGCTGGGCCACTGAGTCCTTTTCTAATTCTTTCTCCAGAAGTTTTCAGGCTGACAGTGTCAACTTGCCTTGTATTTATGTCTCTCTATCCCAGTACTCACTGTAATGCAGGATGCATAGTATACAGTGGCTGCTTAATAAATGTTTATAGAAACTAATGTAATTTCTAAGTGATGAGAATGTTCTTAGAAGCAAGGGAAAGATTGCAGTGATCTCTGTTCCACCATGGAAAAAACAAAAAACAAAAAAACAAAAAACAAAAAACCTTGCCATCTCTGAATCTTCTAGCACTGGTTCTTTCGGAGGTACAGTTTCACCATAGCAAACAGCAGAGCTGGGCTGGTTTCAGTGTGTGTTTCAGTTATGGGTCATTGCTATGAATCAGATAGACTGGCAGTTAAAAGCTGGACTCTGAGGCCAGACAGACCTTTGCTTGAACCCAAGCTCTGGCGTATGTATGGCTTCAGGCAGGTTACTCAATCCCGCTGAGCCTCCTATTATAAATGGTAATAATAATAGGACCTGCTTCAAAGAGTTATTGTGTTCTCAGTGAGATAAAGCATGAAAAGGATCAACACGGCCCAAGCACAGCATTAGTGCTTCTTCATGGTGGTGGTGCTGCTGCTAATGTCGATGTTCATGCATAGCGCAGGCTTGGCTCTGCTGAGCAGAGATGAAAAAAGGAAGAACCTGGTCCCCTGTGGGCCCACAGCTGGGTGTGGAGACAGAGAAAGCTCATGAAGAACTAGAGAAGCACTGCTCGCTAACCTTGGCTCTAAATTTGGTAGGAAGTCAGAGGAGAGAGAGGGAAGAATGGGCTGAAATGGTCAAGAGAGGCTTCCTGGAGGATAAGATACAGGGGAAGATATGTGCCTTGAAGCATGTGAGAGGTGAGTCAGATGATGAGATGATGGAGGGGGAGCAAAAGGCCTGGAGCTAAAAGGAAGGGAATGTGTGCAATGCCTGCAAAGAGCTACAGGACAAGAGGAAGAAGTGTGAGCACAGAACATAGGTCTGGAGACATGTGGTGGATTTGGCTTTCCCCATAAAGGTGGCATCAGAAACACAGTGGGTGTGGGAGAGGTGCCCGTGCTTCCCACTGGGGAAGTTATTGCCTGGTGACTGCAATAATGTGAAAACAAAAGTCTCTCCTTCTAGTAGTCTGGCAATGGTCGTGTCTGACCAGAAGCTTTTGTTTGGTGTCACTTCACACTCTTTGCCCCATCTCCACTTCTTCCTTTTTCCTCTGGCTCAGAATTCCCAAAAGAAGGCGGCCAGGATTCACTGAGAGCAGGCAGAAGTGGGACAGCTGGGCCCAAGCCGGCAATGGTTGCTTCAGCACCACGGAGAGCGCTCTGGGCCGCCATGCCACAACTTTCCCCTCAAAAGGCCTAGAATGTTCCCTTCCTCTCCTCTGGGTACTGTGTATTGCTCTTCTGCTGTCCCCATTCTCAGGTCTCCACTCCTGCCTCTCCCCCCACCCGTACCTAATACTTCTTAAAGCCTAGTTCTGTCTTCCAAGAGGTCAGCTGATACATCTGCCTTATTCATCCCATAAGTATTTCCCGGTGTCCTGTCTGTGCCAGGCTCTTTACTGACACGTCTAGGCTTATCTGCTGATGGGAGTGGGGGCCAGTGAGGTCCTCTCTGGTATCAACTAATGTACACTTCCCTAAGCTCTCCTGAGACCCCTGGGTACCTTCACCAGAAGCACAACTTCAAAGAAGTGAATGCTGGGCACCAGCCAGAGGAGAGTTGCACTCTCCCAGTGACCCATGACTTATTAGTCAATGTAAAAAGAGCTGCTTTTGAGAGTGCACTGTTACTGCACCAGCCACTAAAGTAGGCAGAGCTACGTAGAAACTCCATGTCTTCCTTGCAAGCTGGTACCCTGATTACCTACACTTAACAAGTGTACCCAGAAAGTTGGGGCCACTCTCCCCATGCCACACAGCTCACAAGTAGCAGAGCAGGATGAGACACCAGTTTCTGGGTCTAAGTTCTGCTCCTTCTTCCTCTCTTCCCTCTCTATCAGAGCAACTTCAGATGATCCTATTGCATTGAAATCCCATTCTTATGGGTCAACCAATGGCTAAATATCAGAAGTATCGCCTTAATTTTTTTTTTCCTTTGAGATCATCCCTCCCCCTGTCAGGTGTCTGCTTCCTCCCAAAGATTCCAGGCCACTGGGTTTGGCCAGCAGCAAACTTCCCCTCTGTTGACAGTCTGGGTAGAGCTTTTCCTCCAGGGCAACTGTCTGCTCAGAGGTGGCCCCACTGAACCAGCCAGACTGCATGACCCTTGCAGCAGCTAATGAACACAGGTCACAAAGAGAAAAGCAACTTTGTGAAATAATCCTTGATCTGGGAAGCTGCCTGGCGTAAGTATGCGGCTTCATCAGAACATTTCTGGAGGGGAATTAATCATGAAGCTCAGTGGTGTCGCCAGAGGTGGGAAGGGGTGAGGAAGGCGGTAGGGTTTGGTGGTAGGGAGGATATTCCATGTCAGCAATCAACGCGGGAAAGAATTCTGTGAATATCAATGGTCCAAACACAGTCTGGAGGCTGGGTGAGGACACAAGAAAGCAGGAAAGGCCAGGCTGAGATAAATGCATGAATGAGAAATCTCCTATCGGCCTTTGCAGCTGGAGAAAAGAAGAATTGGTCATATTGGTTCATTCATTCAACTTTCCATTCAAGCAGTCTATGTTCACAAAGTTCTTCTGTGTACAGGTGCCTGTGCTGCGGGCTAGGACGGGTACAATCGTGACAGGACAGGTGTGGTCCTGCCTTCACAGGCTTGCAGAAACATTCAGAATTAGGGGTTCTGGACCTATTCCCAGCTTTCTGAGTTCCCCCCTTCTCCGCTGACCTCTACCATGTAATATCATTAATATTGAGCCTTTGCCACATGCCAGGCACAGTGCTATGCTCTCAAAAAATCCTGACAGTACATTGTGGAATTGGACGCTATTTTCTGATATTACAGGTGGGAGAATGAGGCCCAGAGGGGTACGGAACTCACCCAAGATCCCTGAGTCAGGAGGTGGTGATCTGGGTTTCAAACCCAGGCCAGTCTGAGTTCAGAGCTCACTCTTAGCCACTTCCATTTCTCTAAGAGAACGAAACTTTTTCATGCTTTGCCTAGACTCCAATTCCCTCAGCCTCCACATCCCCCCATGCTCACTTCTCCAAGCTCACAGCCTTGATGCAAAGTCCTCTTGGCCCTCCTTAATCTTTCGTGTCCTCTCACTCGCTGTGAGGCTGGCAGATAATTAAGCAAAGTGAAAAGATTTAAAGGAAAACTGAAGGTCTTTGAAGACACAGAGAGGAAACCTCTGATGGCTAAGGAGGTGGGAGTACCTGCCCTGGCTGAACACCATGAAGGCAGCAGGAATAGCCTGATCCAGACCTGAAAGTCTCACCAAAACCACAGACATCCAACAGATAATGACAACCAGTTACAGTTCCTTTCCAATTACGATGGATTCTTTGCAGACAGGCTGTGGGTTGAGTAGGATCCCCCAAAGGTTGCATCCATCTGGAACCTCACAATGCAAACTTATTGGGCATCAGGGTCTTTGCAGATGTAATTAGGGTAAGCATCTGGAGATGAGAGCATCCCAGAACAGGGTGGGCCCTAAATGCAATGACAGTGTCTGGAGGGGACCGAGAGGGAGAGAGGAGAGAAGGTGACGGAGGGCAGAGGCAGAGGCTGGAGGGAAGGCATGACCAGCAGTCCTCAGAAGCTGGGACAGTGGCGTGGGACGGATTAGCTCTGAATCTGCAGCGGGAACCAACCCGCCAACACCTTGATTTCCCTGGCCTCCAGAACCGGGGGAGAATAAATTTCCGTTTTAAGCCATCCATTTCATGGCAGTTTCTCATGGCAGCCTAAAGAAACTAGGACAATGTCCGAGGCTCTGTCCTCATCTAGGGGGTCAAGGACAGCCCCTTGAGGAAGTGACACTAGATCGGGGACCTGAAGGTGTGTAGGAGTTGGCAGGAGAGTGCGTTTCGAGAGGAAGGACCAGCAGGTACAAAGCCCTGAGCCAGGAAGGAGGACCTGGGAAAGGACCGAGAGGGCTGGCGCTCTGGGAACCGAGGTGGTGGTGCCAGATGTGTCCGGAGGAGTGGGCAGAGGGAACCCAGTGGAGTGTGGACTTCTTGCTGAGAGAAGCAGGTGCTGCCGCAAGCTGGGAGCCCGAGAGACCTCAGCCCCGTGGGATCGGAGCCGTGCTGGTCTCTGCCCTGCAACACAGGAGGTGCTGGGTAAATATTAGTTCATGGGTTCTGGGGTGTGTGTGTATGTGTGAGTGCGTCTGGGGACTGTCTGTGGTGTGCATGCCGCCTCCCAGGACAGTGTGCCCCACCTGCTTCCAAGCCCTTGCTTCTCCCTGCGAGCTGCTGCTTCATTTCGGCCTCCCAGACACATTGTCCGGAAGCCCCCTCTCCACCTGTGCCTGCCTCCTGGGTCCTTTGTGCATGTTAGACAACCCCCCAGATTCCTGTCCCCTCCCCTCCAAATTCCTGTCCCCCATGCTCGTCCTCTTAACATGGTGCTTTCTCGGCTTTGGTCATCCTCAGACTGAATTAAAATAGCATTGCCACGGAGCCGTGTCAGATGTGCCCAAGGAATTCCGAGTCTCCGGTGACTTCATTAGCTGCGGCGCCGTGAGTCATTCGGGCCACGGCGCTTTCTTGTCCCGAGCCCCTCCCTCCTGCAGAGGGGTCCTCATTAGCGGGGAAATATGAACCACTTAGCAGCTCCATTAACCGGGTGCTTCTCCCACCTTCCATCTCTGCCTTTCTTCCCCCGCTGCCCCTTCCCCTGCGAGTCTCTGCTCTCCACTCATTAGCCGGAGCGGCCTCGCGGCTTACCACCCCTTCCTCTGCGCAGGGTCAGGAGGCCGGCCCGGCCCATGTGGCCCCCGACGTGGGTCTGGGAGTTGCTGAAGTGGGCGTCCCATGCGCTCCACACCTGTCTGCGGCTACCCCCCTCTTGCGCCCGCTCGTACGCTTCCTCTACCCACGCCCCTGCCTGGGACCCCCTCAGGAAGAACAGCAGGGATCCTACTGGGGGGCGCTCCTGGGGGCTTCCAGATCTCCCATCCCCCAGGGAACGAGATCCTCCCCTGATGTCCCCTGATGTCCCCGACCCCACAGCAGCGTGGCTGGCGTGCGGTCTGCCCCAAAGGCCACCTGCCGTGACACCACGGTGAAGTTTAGCGGGACGGGGCAATGGGTCTGGGTCAGAAAAGCCTGGGTTTGCCGCTTGTTTCCACCGCTCACAGGCTTGCGACCTCAGGCCAATCACTCCACACTTGGGACCTCAGTTTTGTCATCTGTAAAATGGGGGTCCTGAATGAGTCATCTCAGTTCATTCTTGCAACAACGGGGTGGACAGGAGTTGTTGTTCCCTGCCGTCACTTGGTATACGTGCGAAGGGCAGGGAGTGTGGACATGCAGGGGAGGAAACTGCCTGACTGGCATTTGAGCTGAGCTTCTGAGGGCCTGGAAGCTTCCATCAGGTGAGAAGCATTCCTGTCGGTTGGGGAGGGTTGGCAAGTCTGAGCGTGGAGGCCTGAGTGTTCCCTCCTGTGCCACATGGCTTGATTCCCGCCGGCTCCGGAGACCAGGGCTGCTGAGGGGCTAGGAAGCCGAAGGGAAGGGCGCCCCCTGAGGTTGTGTCACAGCAACCCCCCACCCCGGGGGCTGTGCTGGCTGGATGCAGGGCAGACCAGCCCCTGACTCACGGGGAGCTGAGACTATGCAGGAAGGAGGTGGGAGAGCAGGGTCTCAGCCGGGACACGGGACTCGCAGCTTCCCCGACACCGCCCGTTCCCCGGGAGTGGGGCCCCCCAGCAACCTGCAGCCTCCCTGCCTCTCCCCGCAGAGATGGTGGTTCTCACTGTGTTCTGGCGTGTCCCCGCGGATCAGGGAAGTAAGGAGCACGCTTGCCCTCCCCTCACTTAGCTCAGGGCTCTGCGAGGCCAATTAAACCGTGTGCTAATCACTGACACAGGGGAGAGCAGAACCAGGGTCGATGGAAACAAAAATACTTCTGTGCCCCATTGTGGAGAGGGGAGCTGCCACCCCAAATCCAGCTCACACGCTTGTGCAGAAACACAGACAACGGAGCCTCATGGGGGTCATGGTCCTGCTGCAGGGGGCAAGAAAGCAGCCAGCCGGCCGGCAAATCCGGATGGGGCTCTCCTGTACCGGGCGTGGGGGACGCAGCCCCGCGCGTCATGGGGGCTCAGCTGTAGTTGGGAAGGAAGGCATTAACAAGTTCGAGAATCTTAGAAGATGATTCGCCACCGAGAGAAGACTAAAAAGCAGGGCTGGGGTGGGGATCAGGAGTGTGGGGTATTGTGTGTTGGGGTTCTAGCAAAGTCTCAGAGAAGACAAGAGAGCAGGCTGATAGGATCTGCAAATGGGGTAGCTTGATACAACAGAAAATGATTCTTAGTCTGGGGGCCAGAGCCCAAAACCAACGTGTGGGTAGGGTCGGTCCATCGGGAGGACCCGAACATTCTGACCAGACCTCCTTCCTGGTTTCGGTGGCTCCAGGCGCTGTGGTCTGTGGACTCATCACTCCAAACGCTGCCTCCTTCTGTGTGTTCCCATGTCTCTGCTTCTTTGTCTAAGGGCATGGGCCACTGGATTTAGGGGCCCCCAGGATCCAGTGTGGCCTCTCTGAGCTAATTACATCTGCAAAGACCCTATTTCCAAAGAAGACTGCATCCACGAGTTCTTGGGCATTATGACCTGCACATACATTTGGGGCGGAGGGGCGACACTTAACCCATAGCACTTTGGTTTTCTTGAACATGGCTTCAGCCTGAGACTGGCCTTGGGCAAGCAGGTCCCCCTCTGGTCATGAGGCAATGACGAGAACAACAAAGCCCCCATTCCCAGCGCCCTCTCTCTGGGCCAGGCCCTGCGCAATACGGCCCCACATGGACTCACTCAGGGAGGCAGGGTGTGGTGCCCTGTTTGTGTTGTAATCTGCTCCTGGACCTACAGAGCTTGGGGGACCCTGGCCTCCCTCCGCCTAATCCCGTGCCCCGTGGGACCCCTCCGTCAGCTGCAGCCTTGGTCCCAGGACGGTCCCCAGGACACGTTTCAGCAAGGTGGGAGAAAGAGCCTCCACTGTTGCCTGGGCGTGGTGGCCCCAGGCAGTGCTGTGAGGAAGGGGCCAAGAGAGCCCCAGCCCACTAAGTGCATTATTTCTCCAAATCCTCTCATTCGCCCAAGTTAGGGGACAGGGTCACCCCCATTCCCGTAGAAGAGGCAGCCAAGGTGTCGAGCAGCAATGCCACATTGCTGGTCACGCAGCTGTGTCAAAGGAACCCAGCTGGGGCCACTTCCTGCCAGTGCCCACCTGGTCCCCCTTGGCCCCCTGACCCCCCTCCCCCAGCCTGGTGTGCAGGAGGAGGTGGTGCCTGGAAGCCGTGATTACGTCATCAGCTCTGGTTCTCCGTTTTATCTGTATGTGTTTTAGCTCCTGGGCACCATGAGGGCAGGGATTTGAATTGTTCTCCGCCAAGTCCCAGCACCCAGAAACCTTTACTGCATTCTTGAACCTCTGGGCCCTCGGAAACACTCATTATTCCTTGCAGTGGTTTCCCCGGACTGCCTGGGTTGTGAGCGCCTTGAGAGCGGGGCCCCGATTCTCACCTCTGCAGCCTCCCAGGGAGCCCAGGACAGTGCAGGGGCCGAAGGGTTGGAGCCAGACAGCAGCCCCACCCCGAGCAGGGGACACCAGAGTGGGGGCTGCAGAGCCCCCGTCACCGCCCCTTTTATAAATGGGGCTCGTGTCTCTGCCTTGCCTCTTCCTCCCCTGGCAAAGCCAAATGAGCCCAAACCCCGGGCTGCACTGGGGTCCTCTACGTGGGAGGGAGACACAGAAGGTGCTCCCCGAGGAACCCCCCCCACCACCAAGTCACAGCCCACGGCCTGGCTGGATGCAAGGCCCTCCTGGGAGCTGGTCCTACTCCCCCGCCACTCGCTGCATCCTGCACCCACCCCATGTTTCTTGCCTCCTTGCCTGGACGCCTTCTTCCCAGCCCCTCTCTATCTCCTGGATAACTCCAGGTCATGCTGTATGACTTCAGCCACTGGGTGGCTAAAATCCCAAAGGCTGACAACACCAAATGTTGGCGGGGAGATGGAGCAACGGGAACTTGGCGTCCGTTCTTGACGGGGAGGGAGGTGGAAACCCTCTCACAGGACGGCCCGGCCGTTATCTAGCTGGCTCTGCGTCCACCTCCATGGCCCGAAGTTCCCCTCCTGGGTCTTTACCCAAGAGAAATGGAAACACATATTCACGCAAAGACTTACTTCGGAAGGCCCGACGCAGCTTTAGTTATAGTGGACAGAAACATGAAGCAACCCCAAGTGTCCATCGGTAGAGGAATGGTTGGTGAACTGTGGTCCACCTTCTGGTGGGACACCGCCCAGCCTGGAATGACCTGGTCCCTTGCCCAGCAGCGTGGAGGACTCTAGAGACAGGCTCACTGTCCATGGTTCATTTAAATGAAATCCTAGAACAGGCAAAAATGGATCTATGGGTCCAAAAATCAGAGCAGCAGAGGAGGGCGATTGGCTAGAACGGGCATCAGAAACGGTTTCTAGGATATTCTGGGCAGCAGTTATATGGGTGTGGAGAACATATTGAAGTGACTGTATAAGATCCGGGGACTTGATTGTACCTTGAATATACCTCAACTACTTACGTGTATGTATGTGCCTACATGCGCAGGGGTGGGTAGAGACCCTCCCCCTCCGGCCTTCCCCACCAGGACCCCTTCCCCAGATCTACACACTCTCAGCCCAGTAGAACCAGGAGCACCTTCCTCTTGCTCCAGTCAGCATCTGTGTCCCGAATCTGCTTCAGTGCGACCCACCCGTCCGCCTGCTCGGCACCCTGGCCCTCAGGGCGACCCTGTGGACCCTTCACACGTGTGTCTCCCTGAGCCCACGTAGCTCCTGATGCATCTGGGGGATCGACAGATGTGTACTAAACAAATGAGGAAATGATCACGGGGTCTTTATTCATAACCGTAGCTGCAGTCTAGACCCGGGTTTGTACCCACAAACCCCACTGCTACCTCCGTCTTACATCGATCTCCATCAAGCCCATATAGATCCATAAACTCAATTTCTAGTGCATCTGCATCACTGTCTCTGAACCCCTCGAGCTCCTGGGAAGGTGCAGGTGTGTGTGCCCTCAGGCTGACAGATTGGCAGCCTCTGCCAGGGCCTCCCCACAAGCTTGCCCTCTCTCAGAGACGCTGCTGGTCTGGCTTCCCCTCCCCGTGTGTGCTCCGCTCCTGTCCAGGGATTCCAAGGTCGGGCTCTGATCTGGACACAGCTGGGTTCGGTTTCCAGCACTGCTTGGCAACCTTGAGCAAGTCACTTCTCTCCAGCCTCGGTTTACTCGTCTGTGAAATGGGATAAGAGTAGCACCTGCTTCGCAGGAATGTCAGGGGCACTTGGCGAGGTTTTATGTGCAAAGAACTTAGCTGGGTACTTGAGGGGAACTGGGCAGCCGGGCAGCCCCTGGCATCCCCCAGGGTTGTGCGAGTGGAGTGTGTCCCCCAGCCAAAGAGCAAGTAATTCCTGTCCCACCACCCCTGCACCCAGGTAGCCTCCAATGGCCTTCTCAGCTCAAAGGGCATTTTCAGCGCAGGGGCGCCCAGCTGGCTGAATTGGTAGAGCGTGCGACTCTTGATCTCAGGGCTGTGAGTTGGAGCCCCACGTTGGGTGTGGAGATCCCTTAAAATAAATAAATAATTTTTTAATGGCATTTTCAGCTCAGACCAAATAACCGCAGGCTAATTTGAAAAGGAGACTCTTGGTGGAACCCCAAACGCTAGGGAGGGGCAGTAGGATACAGCAGACATCAGCACTGAGGAGCCGGGCGAGTGGGGAGATGTTGGTCTGGGGCACCCATGCCCCGTTAGGAGATGAATATATTCTGGGGATCCAGTGTAGTGGGGATCGGCAGGTGATGGCGCTGTGTTCCGTACCTGGAAGTTGCTAAGAGAGCAAGCCCTGAACGCCCACACCAAGGACAAGAAACCATGATGTGATTGAGGTGTTCGCCAGCTCTGCAGTAGCGAGCATTTTGCAGTCAGAAGTTTCTCAGCCCGACAGGTTGTAGACCCTAAACTTACACAATATTACGCGTTGATTACATCTCACTATACATGTTAATTACATCTCAAAGCTGAGAGGGGAAAACATTTTAGTACAAAAAATTAGAAAGGCATCATTTTTAATGAAAGGCAATTATTTAAATTTTAAGAAAGTAATTTACATCTCAAAAAAAGCAGATTATAGATTGAGATTAGAGATTGCAGATACTGCCCTCACTGCAGGAAAAAGGAAGAAATGAGAACTTTGCAAGAGCAGACGGCCAAACGCCGAGTGTGAAAATCACTGTGGGCAGAAGCGGGCAGTCCGAGCAGGACGTGGGGAAGCTCTTCTCTCTTCCCCAGTGGGGGCCACAACCTGAAGGCCACCATTTCTCTGCCAGGCCCTCACCGCATGGCCTGGCCCTGGGCACCTCCAGTCGGTCACCTCAGACCGAAGAGGAACAGAGGCAGGATGGGTGTCATGGGCCCACAAAGTCTGGGACGCGGGCTGGCAGCCGGCCCCACCTCAAAGCTGTGTGACCTTGAGTAAGTCACCAAACATCTCTGAAGTGTTTGTTTGGATCTCAGGCCCCGCTCAAGGATCTGCCACAAAAGCGAGCCTTGACACAGACTTGATATAGCATGAAGGTCAGTCCCAGACGGACTGTGCTCTGTGCCGACGGAGAGCATGGGGAAACTGAGGCACGGAGTTGCTGATGGTGACCCCGGTCATAAGAGACGCACGGAGACACGATGCCACATGTCACCGCGGATGCTCCAGGCAGGGCCCCTGGGGGGGCAGTTGTCCTCTCTCTCCTGCGGAGCCTTCAAAGCTTCTTCACATGCAAGTCGGTTTACTCTCCTAATAATCGCACAAGAAATACATGTTCCGAAGAAATTAAGAAAATGCAAAGAAGGGAGAAAAATCACCTCAAGTCCCAGCACCCCACACCAACATGGTATCCCTCTCGGGGAGCTTCTGTGGGCGCGTTCATAGGTGCCCTTGTGGGCACGATCTTACGGGAATGGGATCGAGGGCCACGGGGCTTCAGACCCGGGGCTGTTCACGGGACAAAAGTTGTAGCCATCTCTGTCCGTCAGTAAAACACACCTCCAGCATCGTTCTTCCCAGGTGTGTGATACTCCGCGGTGCGGGAAGCTACTGACTCAGTCAGTCCCCAGCCAGGGTAGAGATCTATCGGTGTTTTTCCAGATATAAACCCAGGCAGCAGGTGACATCCTTCTCAGAAACACCCCGAGCGGCAGGTGTTTACTTGAGGGAGCCCTTCCTGCGGACGAATCCGTCTCCCAAGAACCTCCCCCCGCTGGTGCCAGTCTGCGCTTGGGGTGACCTGGACTGTCCACCCCTTGGTCTCGGCCTCCTGGTCACCCGCGCCCCGAAGCCCACTAGCATTCTCCCAGCCCACTGCACCGCCGCCTGTCAGAGGGAAGGCCACCTCCCCCACGTGCCTTGGGAAGCGCCCCCAAGGAAGTGTGAGGTTTGCAGGTTTTGAGGTCAAGAGCCCTGGCTTTAGGGCCAGACAGACCAGGGTTCGGATCCCAGCTCCACCCCTTCCTGGCTGTGGGACCCGGGGAAGCCGCCTGGCCTGTGTGAGCCTCACTTTCCTCTTCTGTGAAATGAGTTTAATAACTGTATCGGCCTCAGGCCGCTGCGAGGATTTCCCGGAGGCTGTCGGTATAAACCGTTTAGTGCAGGGCCAGGGCCTGGTACGGACGAGGTGGCGGCTAGATGCTGATACTGTCCATGGCGGGGAGTCCCTGCTCCAGAGCGTCCTGGAGGACGAGCACGGCGGCCCCGCCAAGACACCCCAGCCCTGCCCCCTGACCCCTGGCCATCAAGGTCCCTGACGAGCTCATTTCTCGTGGAGGGGAGGACCCTGGCGGCTCAGGGAGGAGGGGGAGCCGCAGACACAGAGCAGCACTGATACATTATTTAACAGCAAGAATGCAGATGAGGAAAAATTAATGAAGGGGCTCCCTCCGCCTCCGCCCCCAGCCCCCACTCTTCCTGGGCCCTGCGATTGCTGACAAATTCTCCAGAAAATATCCAAACAGCCTCCGGCTGGAACCTGCCACAGCGAGGCACCATTATCTATTATTGATGTAAGCCTTGACAAGTTCTCTTTTTAAGGAAGGCGAGCGGGGGAGGGAGCAGCTAATCCGTGTTTAAAGGGAGAGACCCTGTTTCCCCCTCCCCAGGGCTGCAGCCAGAGGGGCCCCTCCCAACCGCAGCCCTTCCATCTGCTCCCACCCCCATCCCAGCCGGGCAGGGAGAGGAGGATGGAGACCCAGAGACCCAGAGGTCAGGAGGGGCTGGTGCCTCTCTCGGACTTCCCCCGTGGTGCCTCAGTTTCCTTCTGTGTGCATTTTCTGAGCCAGCAACTAAGGGCATGGCCTGGGGACAGCTGGGTGGGGCGGGGAGGATGGTAGGAAGCCGGAGAGCTCTGACTCTTGCCTCGGGCGGCAGCGGAGGAGAGGCTGGCCGGAGGCAGAGGGCCCTCAGGCGGAGCACCAACAACTCACCCCACCAGGACCCTAAGATCCATTCTGCAAGATGGGAGGGAGTTCAAAGCTGGTGATCTTAAATTTTTAATACTGGAAATACCTCAGTCGTCTAGAAATCACTTGATGAGCAACTTGAGTCGTCCAGAATATTGACGGACGAGAAGAAAAAAAAAAATGGAAAGTAAAATATTTTCCGAAGGACCCATTTCAAGCTTGCAAAATCTAAGCCTCAAAGTCGACATGCTTGACCCACAGGGGCGTTCTGGGGTCCCATTACGCTTGTTCGAGAAGATTTCTAACCAGCACGGGCTGTTCTTTTCTCTGCTTCCGGCAGGTGATACTTAGAGAGGGCAAGGAACTAAGACTTGGTCAACAGCACCACTGAACCACGGGGACCCGGACAGGAAGCGGCGCCATCCGGGGCCATTTAGTGTGGGAGCGAGTGCCCTCGTGGGGCTTCCAGTTCGGCCAAGAGTTAGACCTGAGTCTAACTTCCTTACATTCAAGCAATTACAAAAACCGCTTCAGGGAAATGGCATCTCTGAGAAATGTGGGATCACACGCTCCTTGCTGTGTCCACGGAGGATCACCGCGGGCAAAGATCGAGAATTCGAGAACACAGCGGCGGGAGGTCACACCCTTTGAATGTCTGCATGGGAGCAGTCGGGCCATACAAATGAGAGACCCAGGAGGGGGCGGTCATCGGGAGCGGCGACCGGGGCAAACAGGAGACCAGAGCCTGGCTCTGCGGGGGACGCCATCCCTGCACTCTGGCCCCCCGGCGATGGGAGGAAGTGGGTCCACTTTTCAAGAGAAGCAGAAATAGAAATTCAAGATGAGATGACCCAGGCCCCGAGGTGAAGGTGGGGGGATCCATCCGAGGACTGGACCGTGTATTGCTTCACCATAAAAGGGGAATTAAGGGTCGGGGGCAAGTACAAAGCCGGGGAGTTCTCTTGTCCGTTTCCTGAAGCTACTCTAGCAAATTACCCCAAACCCGGCGGCTTTGAACTTCTGCATCTGTTATCTCACAGTCCTGGAGGTCAGAAGTCCTACAATCTGGTGTCAGCAGGGCTGGCTCCTTCCGGAGGCTCCAGGAGAGAACCTGTTCCTGGCTTCCTCCGGCTCCTGGAGGCCATCTGTACACCTTGGCTCCCGGCCCCTCCCTCTGTCTTCAGAGCCATCTCTCCCGTCTCTGACCTCTGCCAGGGCTCTGACCTCACCTCCTCTGACCCCCTTCCTCCCTCTTATAAGGAGCTTTGTGATGACACTGCCGCGCCCCACCCCCGTAACCAGGCGGTGCGTAAGTTCATCTCATCAGTGGTGTCCCTTTGCCGTATCAAGCCACGTTCCCCCAGGTCACCGGGATCTGGACACAGCATCTTCGGGGAGCACCGTTGTATCCCCCACAGTGGCCCGCCCCACCCCATTTGTCATCACTGAGTTTAGGGGTGGCCAGGAGATCCACAGCGGAGGGTTCTTTAGAAAGGGTTCTTTTCTTTTAGAAAAGGTGACATTCGGTTGAGGGCAGGCAGGTCCCACTGAGAGGCGGGAGAAGCCCGTGAAGGAAGCCGGTCCCTGGAGACCTTTAGCAGCAGCTCGGGAAGAGCTAGGTGAGAAGGTGGCATCCCTGGTCCCACTACCCCAGCCCCGAGGCTGGAACGACACTTCCCTGACCTCAGGGCCAGGCCTTTAGCGACAGCTTACCCCCTGCCAACCCTGAGGGGTCACTTCCTGGGAGAGGGCCTGGGCTGGAAGCCAGCACTCCCTGTCCCTACACGCCCTCCGGGATGGAGGCCCCCTCCGAGTCTGGCTCTGTGGCCCCAGACAGCACCAAGGACGCCAGGGGCGGGCAGGGGACACGCAGCGGCCATCAGCCCGTGCGTCAATCCGACACGCTGATGAAGCCCCGCTCTGGGCCAGGCCCCACGCCAGGCCCCGGGACACAGCTGTAAGCCTGGCAGATGGGGCCCATACCTGGGGGGCGCCGGGGGAGAGATGGGGATTGAGCACATAATCATTTAATTTCAGATACGAAAGAGTGCTTTGGGGACATGGATTATTTGAGAAATGAGGCCTCGTAGGGTCCCTTTTCTGGAGAACTGAAGGTTCCTCCTTGACGGGATGTTCTAAGAGGTAGAGGAGGAGGGGGAGGGGAAGTGACGTCCCTCTGAAATGCACCACTTTCTCCTCCCCTCCCCCCACAGCTAGCTGGCTGTGGACCGACCTTTGACCCCGATGCCTCTGGGCTCGTGCTGACTCCTTTCTCTCATTTTGGGTTCTTTCCAGTTTGGGGCTCCACATCTCTTTCCCTCCACCTGCCCGTGGCTACCGCTTCTCCCAGTGAAAGGGGCCTGGCTCCTGGAGCAGCACCCACACCTACCCCGCTGCACCTCTGGGGCTGGTGCCTGGGGGGCAGGGCAGAGACCTCCATGTGCAAGCCCCTCCAGGCTAGGGGAGAGCAGGGGAGCTCGGGTCCTGGAAACTATCCCGGTCTGGCCGCACCCCTGGAAACCCAAGACCCATGTCCCGTACCTGATGGCCCTGGGTGAGCCCCGCCTCAGTTCGAAGCCCCAGGCTCTCCACCTGGAAAGAGGCAGAACAGATCAGACCATGTCTATGGCCCCTCACCGCTCTGCCCCGTAGGGCCCTTCCTTGATTTCTAAGAGGGGTCTCGTGGTTCTCACACTGTCTTCCTGGACCAGATTGCTGGCACTCTGGATGCAGAGCGATGCCCCCACAGGAGCACTGGCAGGAGAAGCCCTCGAGCTGCCGCAGGGAGCGCGGGCCTTCCTGACGTTCTCAGATGATGCTCGCGGTAGGGCTGGCAGCGGCCCCGTGGCCATGGCCCAAGGCTGCAGGCACCCCGTGGGGATGTGCCATCCTGCCACTCCACGGGGGAAGCGCGGACGCTCTGTCCTTGTCCAGGCCCGGCGAGAGCTGAGGCCGGCGGGGGACCCCCAGGGTGCCCTCGCTGGGTTCCTTTGGGGCTCAGCGAGCTGAGTGCGGCAGCCGTCAACGTGTGCGCTGGGGAACCTAACAGCTCTGGGTTCAAGTCCTACTCTCTGGCTGGCTAGCCAGTGACCTTGGGTGAGTGATGTAAGCTGTAGACTCCATTTTCTCATCTGCAGGAAGGGGTACCCACCTCCCAGGGTCACTGTGGGGCTAAATGAGATCATCGCATCCGGTAGGGTCTTGGGTGTGTTGTAAGTTCTCAGGAAATAAATGGCGCCCAATAAGATAATTAAATTGACCAATCAGGCTCCAGTGTCAAGGTTGGCGCTAGGAACTCACTGGCGACCTTGGGGTAGGCCCTCTCCCTTAAGAAGTGGGAGGGGCGGCAGTCCCAAGGGTCTCTGAAGCTCAAAGTTCAGTGGCCTGTGCCAGCCGAAGCTCTCCTGTCCCTTCTCTTCGTGGCACGAGACTGTGGTCTTCTGAAAGGCGGGACCACCCTGCCCCCACCGCCCAGCCAATAGTCGGCACCCCCCGTAGGGACCAGCGGACAGAAGCAGGGGGAGCAGCAAGTGGGGAGGTGAGCGAGGCTTGGCTGGGACAGGAGAAGCAGCCGGTGCCACCACAGTGAGGACAGGCCCTAGAACAGAGGTCATTCTTGCCCCCAGGCCAGCGGTCATTCTTCTGATGTTCTGGGCCCAACATTCAGATAAGCCAGAAAAGCTCCCTGGATTTAAGAGCTTATGGAGAGTTTAATTAAAGAACCTCAGTGTTACTTTTGGAAAAAAACAAAAAATCCTTCTGCCTGCATTGATCTTCCTTTGAAAGATGTTTGCTCCGACAGAGCATCAGGCTGAGGGAGGAAGGGGACTCACCAAAGGGTCACAAGAGGATGTGCTTGGGCAAGAGGCCTGGCTGCCTGGGTTGCAGTCCGGTGACCAAGGCCTGCCACTGGGGAAGGGTGTGCCTCCTGGAAGGATGACTAATTCAGAGAGGCCTGGAGGCCTCCCTAGCCGGTCCCCAGGGCCCAGCTGGCCGGCCGGCCTTCTCCTGGTGTCATCCTGTCTCTCGTCTCTCCCCAGGAGAAGCTGGGGTGGCCACAGCGACAGAGCGGACAGTCTGGGCTCTCAGCGAGGTGCCCAGGACAGTGAGCTCTGTCTCCCGCTGTGGGGGAGGGGGTTGCTGGCCCATGAGGCTGGGCTCCCACACAACACCCCTGCACCCCAGAGCTACTGTGGTTTGAGGCAAGGCCCCTACTCCCAGCCCAATGCCTGACTCCTTCATCAACGCCACCCGGGCTGCCCCAGGTCCCCCAAGCCCTGGGGTTGGCCACTTGACCTCTCTGTGTCCCCAGAATGGGAGTCACCTGTAAAACGGAGGCTTTCGTGAAGTCCTAGGGAGAGGCAGTGGGGCCCTGGGGCTACCAGGGCAGACTTTGCAGGTAAAATGCAGCAACCCTTGGGCACAAGGGGACATTAGAAGACGCAGGTGTCCCCGGGAAGTCCAGGCTCTGGACAGGGCAGAATCTAAGACCCGGAAACCAGGCACAGGCCCTGGCTCCTTCCTTCCCTGAGAAAAATGGCAGCTCACTAACCCCAGATGGACCCAGTGCCATTTCTGGTCCTGTCTCCAGTCTCCTGGTAGGGCGAATTGACTCTCCTTATGCCTGCCTTGTCTGATCAGCCCAGAAACAGGCTGGGAACGTGCCCCTGAGATGAGGGAGTGACATTCCCAGAGGCTTTTCTCGCACAGGAAGTCACTCCCAAGGAGTCCCTGAGAGGTGGCATCTGTCTGTGGTCTGTGGTCAGGAGTCTGAAAGAACGGGGTGTGTGTGTCGGGGTGTGGGGGGCTGCGGTGTCCGGCCCAGTTCAGCACCTTGGACAAGACTCTGGCTTCTGACTGGGCCAAAGGGCCATCCTAACACCACTGCCCTGTGCCCTGCCTCCCTCACAGCAAGGCCAGCAAGGAGACACCAAATGGCCAGAGATGGGACTCACGTCCTTGGACTCCTTGCTAAGGGCAAGCTCTCAGCTGTCCACCCAGCCGGGGATGGAAACAGGCATTCACAGGTGAAGGCGTTCTAAAATGCAAGTTTTCTTGTTATTCGGGTGTGGTGAGGCCAACAGACCAGGAGACAAGCACGCTGAAAGGCTAGTTTGTCACCCTCCCGGATCCCAAGGAGGGGAGCACGCCACACCACGCGGGGCCACACGAGGAAGCGCCGGTGGGGGGCAGGAGGCAAGAGAGATCGAGGGAAAGCACGAGCAGGAGCCCGCAGGGTGGTTTCTGCGGGAAAGGCAAAGTGGGGTCCCCAGGCTTAGGATGGACCCGTTTGAGTCACTGCAGCATGCTATGGGGCACAGGGGGCTATGGCTGTCTGGCACCCGGCCCTGGGTGATGAGGGCAGGCAGAGAGTGACCCGGAGCGTGAGAGCTGCATACAGGAGGCCAAGAGTGGGGGCTCGGGTCCGGGGGGCACAGGCAGGGCATCATCACAGGCATACCATTCTAAGACTTGGCCAGCCCTGGGAGGGACAGTCCCCTCCAAGGTCAGCAAGACCCCGATATCACAGCATCAACAGTTCAGAAAATTAAAAGGCACGATTCATACAGAAGGATGGAAGTCTGGGCAGAGAAGCCACAGGGCCCAAGCTCCTGGGCAGGAACTGACCCCTCTGCCTGTCAGGAACTGACCCCTCTGGGTCACATCTGCCCCACTGAGGAAGGGCAGAGGAGCCCTGAGGGAGGTGGCTGGCATGGGGTAGGTCAGCCCAGTGTCTATCCCCAGGGCCCACTCTATGCACCTGAGACTCTGTCGTTCAGCTCTGCACAGCCCTGGCCTCCATCTCCCCCTAACCCCCACCCCAGAGCGGCTGGCGAGGGCAGCTGTCTGACGTGCTTCACGTAACCTGCCGGGGACAGCAAGGGCTCCAGTCAGACCCAGCCCTGAGACTGAGCTCCACAGCTGGGGCACCTGACGTGAACTACCTTTCTCTTTAGACCGTCAAAATGGGACCACCGAGAGCACCGTCTTCTAGGGGTGTGCCATGGGTGAAATGAGATGGTACTTGCAAAACTCTGAGCACAGGGCTTGGCACAGAAGCTGCCCTCAGTAAGAGGAAGCTGACAACAGGGTTATTTGAAAGGCCCTTCATGATCTGCCCATTCCCCCTGCCCTCCACCCTGGAACTTTCATGGCTTCTTCATGCTCTATGCTGTCATTTGCCTCTGGACCTTCGCACCTGCTATGCCCTTTGCCCGGGATCCTCTTCGCTGCTCTGCTCTCCCTGACTCCTTCCCTCGCTAACTCCTGCTCTAGCTCAGATGTTCTCCCCATCAGGATGTCCTCTCAGCCCCTGACCGCTTACCTGGGGAAGTGTCCTCCTCACAGGTGCCCAGCACACCCTGTCCCCACCTCCGCCAGGGCACTGACCGCACTGGATTGAAACCGCCTGCTTTCCCCATGAGCCAACTAGACGGAGAGCTCCTGCCTCTGTATTAGTTTGCTGTCGCGGCTGTACCAAGTTACTCCAGACTGGGCACCTGAAAACAACAGAAAACATATGCAGTCATGGTTCTGAGAGATGTTCAGACATTCAAGAGCCCAGAAGTTCAAGGTCGGTTTCACTGAGTCAAAATCAAGGTGTCAGCTGTGCTCCCTCCTCCCTCTGGGAGAGAATCTTCTTCCTGTTTTTTTCAGTTTCTGGTGGCCGCCTCCTGGCCAACATCACTCCAGTCTCTGCCTCTGGCTTCTCATCCCCTTCTCTGAGGGCGCGCCACCTCCCTCTGCCTGTCTTACAAAGACACTCACGATGACGTCTAGCCCCCACACGGGTGACCCAGGATGGGCTCGAGTTAAGGCTCGTAAAAGCCTTAACTTCATCACCTCTATGAAGACCCTTTTCCCTAATGTCACTCACTCATTTGCCCAAAAGGTAGTAGCCACAGGTCCTGGGACCGGAAAGTGGACACAGGTTACTTCTCACTTTTCAGAAGTTCACACGGTGCCCCTTCACTGCTCCAAAAAAGCCTGTATTAGTACCTGGTTTCATTAACTGAAAGAAATCCAAAAAGGATTTTTGCTTTTCCAAAAAAAAAATAAAGACAAAAAGCAAAATAGCGCTCGGCATAGGTTTCACAGGGAACCGCAATAAGACAGCGCACCCCCAGCAAGGGGCGCCACCCTCTCCTCCGGGAACAGTGGAGGCTCCGGGCCCGGCACCAAGTCACCATAGTTTTGAGCCGTGTCTGTGAGCATCTGGGTTTTACTTTCATTTATTTCATGCTTCCATTAGCAAGATCTGTCTTAAGGTTATCAGAAGAGCCTAAGACATTGTTTTTGGGGTCCAGGAAGGCTCACAGAATTTTCCGTATATATTGATGGTAATGGTTTCCGTCTCTTACACCATCGAGGCTTTCGAAGGGCTTCAGAGGAGCATGCTACTCTCCGAGAGCAGAAGAGACCCCTGTGTCTTTGCAGAGCCATTGTTTCAGGTGACCACAGTGTCCTGTTCGCTGCTGGCCGGAGCCGGTGCTGGGCGCGGTGCTCACTGGGCACCTGTTGCAGGGCCGGGTGGAGGCCGGGTGGGACAGGGGGGCCCAGGCTTTCCCCTTGGCCAAGCTGGATGGCTCCAACCTCACAGCCTCCTAAAACTGGAAAGAGCATTTGCTTCAACCTCCTCCTCCTCCTCTTCTTTTGAAGCTCGGGCAGAGACGCACCCAGGCCGACAAGCTGGTCTGTGCCCACGGTACCCGGGAGCAGGTTTCCCGGGCCAGAGCCACATGTCTCACAATCCTGCCGGCCAGAGACAACACGGCCCCGTCCGTCACCTGCCACGGGCGACAGAGAAGGGGTGAGCAGAGCCTTCCCCTGCCACTCGTGCTGGCTCCCCGCAGCTGCTGGCTTCCAAACCTCATTTTTGTGACCTCGCTTTGGAGCATCGACTGTATTCCCTGCTGGCCTTCCTGTTTGTTACTCGGGCTTTTGTTCCGACGAGCCCTCCCCGAGGCAGCCTGGGTCACCTTCACATCCCGCCGGCCCTGCCAGAAGGTCTCCTGGCCACAGAGAAAAGCAGGGAAGAAAGGAAGGACCCTGGGGAGACCCCAATCGATAGGGGTCTTTCTTCCGGCCCTGCGGCAGCCCAGCAGCGGGCCTGGCTTCTGGGCAGAGGTGGGGAGGGGCTCGAACACCTCTGTGCACCTGGGACTCTGCAGGCCGAGGGGTGAAAGAGCCGGGCCCTGCAGTCGAGCCGAGCCAGGGCCCTGGAAATTTCCGCAGTGGCCAAGTGGGAGGGTCACAATGCCATGGGCCAGCGTCTGAAGGCCGGGGTGCCGGCCTCCGAGTCCTGTGTTGTACCCGACCAGGGCCCTCGGGGTAAAGCCACGCCCCTGCTACACCAGGCAGCGAATGGGCCCCAGTGGAGGCTATGAGCTCTGGAGTCAGACAAGCCTGGTGACATTCGGGGACAAGCTGCCACTCCACCCCGGTCCAGTGACCTCATCTGCAGAATGGGGCTGATAACAGTGCTTCCTCCGAGGCTGCGGGAGGAAGGAATCGAACGATAAGGTACTCGGCGCTTGGTGAGATCCACTGCTGTGGTTACCACAATCAATACAATGTCCAACGTGACTGCCGCCCCACGCACACCCCACCCTCCGGTCCTGAACTTCCCTCTGCTCGCAGAAGCTGCCACGGCCTCTCACACATCCAGGCTCACGCACGTGCTGTGGAATACTCTCCCTGCTCCTCTTACCCGGCCTCTGGGTCTCAATGTCGCCTGCTCCAGGAAGCTCTCCTGGGTTAGATGCTCTTGCTTTCGGCCCCGCCGTGTGCCCCGTGGCGCCTGTGATTCCTGCTTCTCAACGCTTCTCATGAGGGACTCATCGGTGTGGTTATCGGTCTCTCCCCAGGGCTGTGAGCTCCCCACGGGTGGGCGCATCTGTCTTGCGTGCCCCTGTAGCTCTGGCACCAGGTGCCCGAATGAATGACGTTGCGGATCACAAATGAATAAACTTGGCCGAGTGCGGAACTCCATCCCCGGTGTCGGGGCTGATTATGACCCAGGAGGGGCCCAAGAAAGTCCCTGATGCCTCGGGGAAGGGGTTGACAGCGATGGCTTATGTGCTTCAAGTTTTCAGGGGAAGGTGAGCTATTTCCTGGGAGAGTAGGTTGTTTCCCATGAGGCTCAAGAAGCTGCATCAGCCCCAGGGAAGGAGAGAGCTCTGAGCCCAGCACAGCGGGAGTCAAGTCCCACTTCCTCACCTCCTCCCTCAAGGTGGATGGGCTCCCCTGGCCAGGGAGGACTTTGGAGGGAATTAACTGATGCTCTAGTATCCAGCACAGCGTCTGCCGTGGAGCAGGTGATCAATTTTTTAAAAGCAACAATTGTTAATTTTTTAAAAGACACTGTAAATCAAAACCGAGCATTACATCTTCTCCTTAGACGTTTTTTTGCCGACCCCCAATACGCAGTTCATAATTCCTTCCCACGACTTTATCTGCAAAATAATGTGCTCAATTTATAATTTATTGGGAGTTTTTTCCCCCTGAGACAGACATCTTCAAGTTTTGATCTAAAGAATACAATCGACAAAATTAATATTTAAATCCAGAAAACTCCAACTTTGGTGACTGATCTCGGGGATTTGAATTGACAGCAAGATTCTTAGGCCTTCTGCGTTCTGCATGAGGCACTGGATTTTATATGACTCTTCCGGGCCAAGGAGGACAGGAAGACCGCCCCTCCGCGTTGCCCGCGGCTGGAGTGCTTGGCATGGAAGGGCGCAGTTAGTAATTAATGCGGGATGACAGCCGGGAGCCAGGATGGTCGTGGGCAAATGGGGAGCTCTGGTCCCCGTCTCGATGGCTGTCATCCCAGAAGAGTCCCGCCTTCTCCCCAGAGAGCCCCACTGGCCTCAGAATACTCTCTTACCCCAGGCACCTTCTAGCCCCGCTAGACAGGATGGCGCACGTGGTCCTCCGTTCTGCCCGTGTTGTTCGAAGCATGTCCCCAGAACGTGGCCTACAGCGATGCCTGGCCCGTGGTCGTGCTCAACGGATGCACGTTGGATAAGTGAGTGACTGAGAGTGGACTCGTGAGATGAAGCCTTACGCCAAACCTGCCGAAAACGGCGAGTTTGGTCTTACAGCTCTCATCACTTCTGGGGTGCCCGCGTGGCTCCGCCGGTTGAGCCCCCAACTGTTGGTCTCAGCTCCGGTCATGATCTCAGGGTCCTGGGATCGAGCTCCGCGTCGGGCTCCGTGCTGAGCCCAGCGTCTGCTTCCCCCTCTGCCCCTTCTCTCGCTCTCTCGTGCGCTCTCTCTAAAATAACCAAATCTTTACAAAATAAAAAATGAAAAAAAATAGAGTCATCGTTGCCTCTGACCCACGTGGTATCAGTATTTTCGCTCTCGGGTTTTCGTCCATTTCAAACGTATTTATGAAAACTGAGGTTTAAAAACAACAAACTCACAACAGCCAAGGGGGTCCTTCCGCGGATGCGCGGACAGACAGACTGTGGTCGGTCCAGCCCATGGAGCGTGCCCCGGGGCCACAGGGCGATGAAAGTGGGGTGCACATGACGGGGCGATGACGCCCACCCGGGAGGAGTACGGGTGATCGGACTCCAACCGCATGACATTCCGGAACGACGGCTCTGCGCGGACACGGAGACTCCTGGTGGCCAGGACGAGGGAAGAGGGGGACGAATTAGGGCAGGGAGACTGCTCTGAAGGATGTTATCAGGGTGGATTCGTGTCACTACACATTTGTCCAGACTCAGAGAATGTGCAGCGGCGAGAGTGACCCCTGATGTAGAGGATGGACTCCGGGCGATAATGACGTGTCACTGTCACTTCATCAATAGGACACATGTCCCTGCCACTCCAGAGGGGCACGTCCACAGTGGGGGAGGCGTGTGTGCGTGTGTGCGTGTGTGTGTGTGTGAGAGAGAGAGAGAGAGAGAGAGAGAGGGAGAAGGAGACGGGGTGTATGGGAAATCTCTGTACTTTCTGCTCAGTTTGGCTGCGAACCGAAAACCACTCTCGATAGAAAATAAACTCTAGGTTTTTTTAAAACGCAGTTCTTATTCTTATTTTCTAGCCAAAATAGGAAGGAGTAAGAACTCTTACTCCATCTGAACAGAGTACCTACGTCCCCTGCAGTTTGGGGGAAAGTGCTCCCCTGACCAGGGTGCCCTGCTGCTGTCCCGTTCCTCTGTGAAAGTGCTTCTCCCCCTTGAAAAATGAAGCATTTTTGGCTTCGTTCCCGTTCCGTGCCGTGGGTCCCCTCCCCCATCACAGCACGGATATTCGTCTAAGTGTGATATGTTTGTTTACTAGTTCTTCTAACAGCTTTGTTGGGGAATAATTGACATAGGCATATTTTAAGTGTTCCCTTTGATAACTTTCTGCGCCTGGGAAACCATCGCTACCAACAAGACAGCCAGCGCACCTGTTAGGGGTGAACCATGTCCTCCGAAAAGTCCTATGTTGGGAGTCCGAACCCCTGGGACCTCAGAATGTCACCACGTTTGGAGACCGAGGCTTTACGGAGGGGATTCCGTTAAAATGAGGTCACCAGGGTGGGTTGCAATGACAGGACTGGTGTCTTCATAAGGAGAGAAACTCAAGACACAGACACCGCCGAGGGATGACGGGTGACAGTATGGAGACACAGGGGGACGGCGTCACCCGGGTGCCCAGGCGAGGGGCCTTGGGGGAACCACTTCGTTGTTCAAGCCACCCAGGCTGTGGTGCTGAATTACAAATGGCCCAGCAAATGAATACAACAAAGCCCCCCACCCCGCCGCTGTGCCCCTTTGTGGTCCCTCTCAGGCCTCAACATCCCCAGAGAACCACTGACCTGCTCTCTGTCCCTCGGAGTTGTTATGTTATGTGTGTCAGTGGCTCATTCCCTTTCCTTGCTACGCGAATGTCCAGTGGACTGATACGCCATCTTTTGTAAATTCCCGACAGCCAAAACCTGGGAGAAAGTCCGGACGTCCACTAACAGATGAGTGGATATCTCTTTCCCACTTGGAGTGGACACTCTGTGAGAGCAGGACTTCGCCTATAGCTGTACCCACAGCATCCAGGAACCCGTGCCTGGCACAGAGTGGGCCCTCAATAAACAGTGGTTGTATTAAGGATTGAAAGGTTCATTGCCACGGACGGGGCAAGGCCAGACCCTGCAGCCAGGCGGATCCCTCTCCCCAGAACACAGTGGCAGCTGCTCCATCTCTAGCCACAACCTCCTTCTCCAGGTGGCAGCTCCTTGTCCCGCGTTCCCCCTGCCCACCGGTGTCCCCCCTACTCTGGGAGGACCTAGTCCTGGGTCAGATACAGGATTTACCTCCTGGGAAGCTTTCCTGGCAGTTTCTGCCCAGGAAGATTTCCCCTTCACCCCTGCCCTACCTCTGGGTCCGGTGGCTCAGTCAGCCCACTGGCTGACATTCTTATCTATTCAACGAACTTTCGCGGGACACCTATTGTGGGCACTGCCCTGGGGGGCTGGGGAGCAGACAGACATGGAGCTCATGGTCGGGGGGAAAACTAAATTAAATGGATACTGTATCCATCCCCCACTTAGATCTGCTATCCTGTGCCATGAAGGGCAGGGGTCCTGGGGGAGAAGCAGATCGTGGTGGAGGGACTTAGTTTCCTTTGGGGGCTGTCTGAGGGGTGGCATAAGGTTTGGGGAGAGACCAGACGCTATGGGACAGAGTTGGGGGGGAGGACTATACGCGTGTGCGGGGCTGGGAGGGTACAAGAGGTTGGCCCACTGTCGTGGCTGCGGGAGGGTCTGTGTGTGTGTGAGCACCGTGAGCATAGCAAAGGGCCACCAGGGAGGGCCAGGACAAAGATGGGGATTTTGTTCTAATAACCGCCTTCTCTCCTGGGTGACGCTGCACTCCTCAGCTGTGCCCAGAGCGGAGGCCCTGTCTCTGTCCAGCCCGGATTCCCTTTCGCGTGTTGGGACCGTTGATTTCCTTATGCCTGCCGTGACCCCAAGGCACCCACCACTACGTAGTCCACGTTGGGCCAATAATGGACATTTCTAGATGGATGGGTTGCTGATGTGGATTGATCGTCTCATTCTTATGCCAGGGAAGGGGAGACTTTTCGGGGAAGGGCGCAGTGTCCTTCAGGGCCAGTGGCGTCCGAAGAAGTTCCCACAGAGGGAGTGAGGCTCGCCTTCGGGGCTGGGCTGGCAGAGAGTTGACTTACAGGCAAAGTGCTGTTTCTGGCCGCCCCACTCTCTTCCCGCTGGAATAGGCGCTATTCAAAATGTTCCCGGTGCCAGGGTACAGTCTCACCCTCTGTGTCATACACCTTGAGAGTGGCTTAAAGTGGGGAATTTCTTCCTCTGCATTCAAAGGAGAGGGTTGGAAGCGTGGACCAGAAAAGGATCATGAAAACAACGTGCGTGTCTCTACGATGCTCACTCTCCTTTGTGTCGTGGGAGCGGCTCCTTCCGGTCTCGCTTGTTAATAACACATTCTCTCCCAGCACACCCCGGTGCCCCGTCCCCGAAACGGCATAGGGTCGCCTCGCTGCTGTGCTCTTTGAGAAATACCGTGGCTCTGGGCTAGGGAAGCGGTCGGTAATGTCACGGGGTGACCGTGTGGGCAGCTCCCCAGGGACAGGCAAGGCTGCCGCCCCAGAATGAGAAGAGACTTACGGAGAACCGGGGGTGCCAGAGCCAGATGTCGGAGTGGGGACTGCCTGAGACTCGAGAAAGGAAGTCTTAGGGTTAACGACAACAACAACAAGAAATCTGCACCTGATCGGGAAGAGGTAAATTGAACTTAATAGCTAAAAATACAAACAGCCTCAAGAAAGGTTTTCATAAAATATTTAAAACAAGAAGGGACCTCAGAAATGATGTAGTCTTGTGGTTTTCAACATTTGTTTGGCTAATTTTAGCATCAGGCATCTTTTTATAGAATAAAACACACAAAGCCCATGAGAGCTGCTTTGGAAGAAGTCGGGGAGAGGGCTTGAGACCACGGGACCCCATGGCCGCTGACCCTGACCCCCAAGGCCAGAAAGCACTGGTGTTCTTCTAGTCTCTCACACTCCAGGGGAAGAAGCGCAGGTTGGGGGGGTGAAGGGAGCCCCCCTGTGATGACATAGACATCACCGCTCTCCAGCATGGTGACGGCAGGTACAAAGGGCACCTTGGAGGAAGGGCTTCAGGCCTTCCAAGTGGCCGCTGAGCGTTGCCCTGCGACCCTGAGGGGGGCTCTGTGGCCAGACTGCCTGAAGTGGGGTAGGGGAACCCCAACCTGGCTCCCGAAACTGGGACGGATTGTCTTGCCTCTCCGTTTCCTCTCTGTCCAGTGGGGGTGATGACGGTGCCCACCGCGGAGGGCGACGGTGTGAAGGGAGGGCTCAGGGCACGCGGAGCCAAGAGCAGGACACCCAGCACGTGCTCAAGGGCCGACCCCTGGCCACAGGTGTCACTTTGGCCATCCTTCCCTTCTTCGGCTTCTCAGGGGCCAGCTGTGACGATCATATTGGAGAGAACGCTTCGGAAGCACCTGCCAGGTGTCCGGCACAATCTGTCACAGTTAGTGTCACAGCATTAGTGTCACCACCGCTAATGTCATTACGAGAACTCTCCAGTGACCCACAAACTGGGTGAGGCCTTATTGCCATTTTATAGGTGTGGAAACTGAGGCACAGGGGGTTGAATGGTTTTCCCCAAGTCTCAAAGGTGGTGAGTGAAAGAAGCCAAGTGGTCCTTGGACAGCCTCCCCAGGGCTCGGCCCACCACACCAGGGTCTGAGGTGGCAGGAAGAGTGGGCTCCGAGGGGTGAGAATGGAGATGGGCTGGCCCGTGTCCCCTCCGGTCCCTGCACACCACGGTGGGGCCGGCTGCACTGTCCTTCTGCAGGACTGTGCTGCCCTCTAGTGGCTTCACGTGCACGACTCTGGCCAGCAGAGGGGAGTCCAGAGGAGCGAAGGTCCCCGCTCATCCCGTCCTGGAGCTGGGGGCATGTGACCCAGCACTGTTGGGGGGGGGCACACAAAGACCCCGCTCAGAACCGATGTCAGCCACTGCCAGTGTGCAGCCTCCACGAGCTTGCTAGATGCTGGGACGGGTGGGGCTAGAAATCGGGCTGGGTCAAGGAGCGGCATGGCATCTTTGTTTAGGCGCCTGAGCTCAGGTGTGCAGGTGTGCAGGTGTGCGTGCGTGCGTGCGTGCGTGTGTGTGTGTGTGTCTGTGTGTCTGTGCCATGTAATGGCAGCGTAACAACGTGGGAAGGAAAACAGACAGCATTTCAGCCCACACCCTGCCCCTCCTCCCCTGCTGATTGAAATCAACACCGCAGTGGCGTTTCGGGAAATACTGGAACTCCTCCAGGTGTATCGTTCACAGCTGCCTGCATCGTCACCACACATTCCTGCGTCGTCACCACACATTCCAAAGCCAAGAGACCGGCAGGAGTGTGCATTGATACAACTACTTGGGGGAAATGCTTAAAAGTAGCGACACACACACACACTTGTGTCCACTGCAAGACGGACACAAGGATGTTCACGGCTGTTTTCGTGGGGGTACCCCACCCCCGGAAGCACCATGCACGTCTGTCAACAGCAGAACGGATGAGCAGGTTGCAGTCGCCGACTTTTCAGATGGCTGAGTCCCGCCCAGTAGCGAGGAACTTCGTGCAGAACAGAAGTGAATCAGAGCAATGGAAAGACCCAAACTTACTATTTCATCAAGTTCAAAGCCAGGCTAAGCGAATCTCTAGTGGGGGAGGTCAAAACAGTGACTTCCCTGGGGGACGGGAGGGTCTGATTAGAAGAGACACAAAGTGGGGGGGAGATGTTCACTAAAAATGTTCTAGCTTTTGTTCTGGACAGTGGCTGCGTAGGTGTACACACATGGAAAATTTCATCAAGCTGTACACTTAAGATTATCCTGCTTTAGGGGCACCTGGGTGGCTCAGTGGGTCAGGCCTCTGCCTTCAGCTCAGGTCATGATCTCAGGGTCCTGGGATAGAACCCTGCATCGGGATCTCTGCTCAGCAGGGAGCCTGCTTCCCCTCTCTGCCTGCCTCTCTGCCTACTTGTGATCTCTGTCTGTCAAATAAATAAATAAAGATCTTTAAAAGATCTTTATTGTATGTCTGTTAAACCTTAAAAACAATCTAGAAAGAAAATAAAGCCAAGATAGACTACAGGACAAGAGGGGTGGCAGGCTTGCTGGTCACTAGAACAGCAGAGTGGTTGTGGCCAGGACTCCGAGGACAAGTGGACCTGGTGACCATCGTGGGGCCTCACTGAGATAATTTGCATGCAGTGCGGGCCCAGAGAAGATCCCAAGCAGCTTGGCTTTTATTTGTTGTTTTCAAAACGCCGAGGATTCTCTGAGATGTCTTCTTTTCTTGAAATGTACTTAGCTGTTTTCCTAGTTCAGAGCTGTGGCAGGGGATTGTGTCTTCTTTGGTTGCCTCCCCCTTTTTTCTGCGTATCTGTATTTTTACATTTATTTCTACCATGAAAGCGTTATAGATTTTGTAATATGAAGAAGAGCAATAAAAGCTATTTTAATTAAAGGAAAAAAGCTGTGAGTGCAGATTCTGGTGTGTGCGTTTTGCAGAAACGTTTTGCTACATTTGGTAGCAAAGCCAGACTGAGAAGTTACAGTCGTCGGGGTGGGGGGGGCAGACATGGGGACTTGGAGCCTTTTGTCTAGAACTGCTCCTGCCTGCTTGGTCTGTCTAGAAGCAACCTTTGTATCGATACACCAGCAAAACCATAGCGTGACATCATGACTCACCACGCTATGTCATCCCTCCGGTGTTCACTCAACCAAGTAACTCTCCCTCCCTTGACTTTGTAACAAGTTAGCAGGCTCAGAGCAACTTCAGTGACAGTGGCTTAGACGGCCATGGGTGGGAGTCGGGAGCTCCGCCTTCCGGTCCGGCCTTTCCCTTGAGCAGGTTGTACTCTGCCAATCACTTCCTTTTGGCTTCCCTTTGTCTGGCCTTTCCTGCAAAGGCATTGAATTAGAGTATAAATATTTTCTCCCTGTCTCGTGTGAGCAGTCACTATTTTTATACTGATTATACATTCAAGGACACAGGTTTAAGAGTATTTAAATAACTTGACCCAAGCCATCCGACCTGTAACTGACAACACAGGGAGTCAGTGACCAGAAGGAAGTCCTCCATCACCCAGCTGATGCTTCCTCTGGCCCTGACTGTAGGGGTTCCCTTATTCTGCTGTTCTGCATGTGGTGGATGAAGGAAAAAAATCACCTTTTCCCGTCTAGGAAATGAGAGATTGCATAGTTTCTTTTTCCGAGCAGCAAAACTTAGGATAGAAAGGATTTCAAGAAAGCTTCTCAGATAAAGATGAAAGGAAATGTCATATCAAAACTAGGAAAGGCTGATCTTTTTTTAAGTCTAAAGCATTGACTTTTTGTTCTTAAAAAAAAAAAAAAAAAAAAGGCCGTCTAGGTGATGAGTTGATGTATTTGCCTCTCGGGAATTTGGTGAATAAGGAAGGCGTGTCTTTGTTTCTCATTCTGACAGCCTGGACTGTATGTAATAGAGAGGTTAGATTGTCCAGGGTTTTCACTGGCTGTGCCCTTTCTTCACTTAAAGTGTGGATGAGCGAAGAGAGAAAAGGATTGTTCAAGCCAGAGGACGAACCTGTCAGGGAAAGGTAAATTGATACACTCTTTCTCAAGAACAATATGGCAACATGTATCAACATTTCATATATGCATATTTCCTGACCCAGAAATGTCACTTCTGACAAAGATCCATACACCAGGACGCTCACAATAACGTGGCTCCTAACGATGACAATTAGAAAAGATGTGAGCTCTAACAATGTGGAATGGGTCCGATGAAACACGCACCCAGGGAAAGACGGCACAACTTTTATAAACAAAGATGCAGAAACTGATAATGGTGGTTCTCCCAGGGAGGGTGGCAAACCTACCTTCCATTCCTGAATACTTTAGGGATTTTTTAAAAAGTCTTATTTTGAGATCGTTGTAGATTTACACGCAGTTGTAAGAAAAATAGGAAGAGATGCCTAGTACCCTCTACCCAATGGTAACATCTTGGTAAAACCATATTGTTTTGCAACATCTTAACCATGATATTGACATTGACACAGTCAAGATACAGACATTCCTTTTGTAGCAACCATGGGTTGCTTGTTCTTTTGCTAATGTTGAGTGTGGAGAATACTGTGTGTATTCTAGATACTAGTCATTTATCAGATACGTGGTATCTGTAGCTGGTCTTTTCAATCTCTTAAAAGAGCCTTTAGAGCCAAGTGCTTTTTTCCCTCTTTCCCCTTCAACTGTTACACTTTTACGTTTAAGTCTGACCTATTGCAAGCTCATTTTTGTATAAGCAATGAGACTTAAGGCCTTCCTATTTTTGCCTGCGGGTGACTGGTTGCTTCAAGAACTTTTGTTAAAGAGGCTCTTTCCTTCTCTCAATTCTTCTGTGCTTTTGCTGAGCCTGGGTTGGTCATACTCTCAGGGATCTATCTCTGAGTTCTCTAGTCATATGTGCTATCTATCAAAAATTAATTTTAAAACTGCATTGCTTATATGGCTCCATATGCCCATACACATAGAGTAGGAAAAAAAAAAGTCTATTTAATAGAATCTGCTTTTTTGGTCAAACTTTTTTTTTTTTTTAAAGAGTGCATTTATACATGTGCATGAGGTCAATTCATAGGAGAGACCCTAAAATAGTGTTTTCCAAACTGCATTCCTGGGGACCCTCTGAAGGGCTTTAAGGCGGAAACTGGTTAAAGCAAAGCCAAGGGGCACCTGGGTGGCTCAGTGGATTAAGCCTCTGCCTTCAGCTCAGGTCATGGTCTCAGGGTCCTGGGATCGAGCCCTGCATTGGGCTCTCTGCTGAGTAGGGAGCCTGCTTCCTCCTCTCTCTCTATGCCTGCCTCTCTGCCTACTTGTGATCTCTCTGTCAAATAAATAAGTAAAATCTTAAAAAAAAAAAAAAAAAAAGCTGAATTTAGCAACTTTACCCTGCTGGTGAGCTATGATCTTTGGAAAGCAAAATGCAGCTCTTCCTGGGGACGTTTGACTGTGGAATCGCCATTTTCCCCTATGGAGCTTCTCACAGGGCTCATGTTCAAAGGGTTTACCTTTGGGAAACTGGTTTGAAAGGCTTATCTGCCAAAACATTAACAGTGGTTATCGCAGAAATTGCAAGATTTAGAGTGGTGTTTCCTTTTTCCTTTCTCCTTCTAACTTCTGTTAACTAAAAAAAAAAATTTTTTTTACAACAAACAGGTGTTCATTTGATAAATGAAAAGGGTGATAAAGATGTTTGGGGGTGTGTGTGGAGGGGGCCAAGCAGGTACCAGAGGACTAGAACGGAGAGGCAGATAGGAGCCAGACGCAGGAAAGAAAGCCAGGCTGGCAAGGATCCCTGGACAGCACCGCCAGTTCACCGACGGGAGGGAAGGAGAGAGATGGGGGCCGGAATTCCCACGGGCCTCCCCAGGGCTGCCTGGTGATGGTGGGCGTCGTCATGCCTCACACTCCCAGCGTGTCCTTGGGAAGACCTTGCTGTGCAGACAAGAGAGGAGCAGGGGCTGCTGGGAAGAGCAGATCCCGATGCCACCCACTTGGGGGAGGGGGCGAGAGTAGGAAGGCTAGCGGCTGTTCCATCTCTGAGACTTTGTAGAATAGTATTTTGATGAAGTCAGTTTGAAGAAGAGACTCCTGCTAATTATATCCACAGACCATTCTTTTTTCAATTTTTGCATTTATTTATTTTTACCCTGCCTTGTTCTGGGCAGGGGAAAAAATAACCTCAATTAAGAATGGCTCACAGGTTTCATAAAATAAGATAAGAGCAGAAAATTAAACACAGACGGGAGAAGAGAGCAGAGCAAGGATGGTGCCAAGCAGAGCAACAGGTGTTCTCGGCTCACTTCTCCTTATCCAGCAGAGCAAGATGGCCCCATGGACTTCCTTACCTGAGCTGGGGTTGTCAGAGACCACCGCACGTCCAAGGCCAACTCTGCAAGACGTACCTATTGAGTGAATATGCATTTGACATGAAAACACCAAAACTGCTTCAGGTTTGCACCAGGGACTCCCAGGCTGTGGAATTTCTGAGTGGACAGAGCTGAGGTTTCCCAGCATTGAGATCTGTATGGCTTGGAGACCAGGGTGTCCTAGGAGGAGAGTTTGGAGAGGGATAAAATCAATCCTCAGAAGGTGACTTGCCCTCATACCCATTAAAATGGCTATTACCGGGGCACCTGGGTGGCTCAGTCATTAAGCGTCTGCCTTCAGCTCAGGTCATGATCACGGGGTCCTGGGATCGAGCCCCACATGGAGCTCCCTGCTTGGTGGAAAGCCTGCTTCTCCCTCTCCCACTCCTGTTGCTTGTGTTCCTGCTCTCGCTGTCTCTCTCTGTCGAATAAATAAATTAAAACCTAAAAAAAAAAAAAAACCCACAGAAAATAACCAGTATTGGCCAAGATGTGGAGAAATTGGAACTCCCATGCCCCACGGTGGGAACGGAAACTGGTCCAGCCACGGTGGGAGGCAATATGGCGGCTCCTCAAACAAGTGTCTATAGAATTTCCATGTGGTTCCGCCATTCCACTTCCGGGTATATAGGTCTTCCTCACCTTATGCTGGGGTCACACTCTGATAAAGACACATAAGTTGAAAATATTGCAAGACGAAAATGCGTGTGATACGCCTCCCCTACCAGACATCGTAGCTTAGCCCGGCCTGCCTTTAACGTGCTCTGAATGCTTACATGAGCCTACAGTTGGGCAAAATCACCTAACACGGGGCCTGTTTTATAGTAAAATGTTGACGATTTCATGTAGTGCACAGAAAAGCGTACTGAAAGTGAAAAGCAGAATGGTTGCGTGGGTACGGAATGGCGGTCCTTGTTATCAGCTGCTGACTGTCATGATTTCAGGACTGACTGGGAGCTGCCCCTGCCCAGCGTCACGATGAGAAAGCATCGCGCTTCATATCACCGGCCCAGGAAAAGATCAAAATTCAAAATTCAAAGCATGGCTCTCTACTGCACGTGCCCTGCTTTCACAGCATGGTAAAGTCAAAAAACAGTAAGTCTAACCATTGTAAGTAGGGAAACATCTGTATACGCTCAAGAATCAAAAGCAGGATCTTGGAGAGATATTTGTACATCTGTGTTCAAAGCAGCACTATTCACAACACCCAAACAGTGGAAGTAACCCAGATGTCCTTCAAAGAATGGACGGATAAGCAAAATGGGAGATACACACATGCACGCACACTAGAATATTATTCAACCTTAAAAAGGAGGGAAATTGGGGTGCCTGAGCGGCTCAGTTGGTTAAGTGTCTGACTTCAGCTTGGGTCATGATCCTGGGGTCCTGGGATCAAGTCCTACGTCGGGCTCCCTGCTCCATGGGGAGTCGGCTTCTCCCTCACCCTCTGCTGCTCCCACCCCTGCTCATGCTCCGGCTCTCTTTCTCTCTCTCAAATGAATAAATTAAAAATCTTAAAAAAAAAAAAAAAGGAGGGGTATTTCTGACACCTGCTATAATGTGGATGAACCTGAGGACATATTGCTAAGTGCAATAAGCCAAACACAAAAAGACATGTACTATATGATTTCCAAGGCACCAAACACCTAGAGAAGTTGAATTCATAGAGAAAGAAAGTAGCCTGCAGAGTGCCGGGTGGGGGGGCTGGGGAAGGATGGGGATGGGGAGTTAGTGTTTAATGGACACAATGTTTCAGTTTTACAAGATGAAAGGGTTCTGGAGAGGGCTGGTGCTGAGGGCTGCCCAGCAACGTGAGTGCGTCCAGACCACTGAGCTGGGCACTTAAGAGTGGTTACGATGGTCAATTTCACGTCCTGTGTATTTTACCACAATTTTAAAATTTAAAGGAAAGAGGAATAACTTGACTTCCAAAAGGAAGCTGTGTGCTGGGAAAGGCGTGCCCACCCGCTGTCCAGAGATGAGGCAGGGAGCATGGGGTGCCGGAGAGGGTAGGTGTTCACTAGGCCCCCCAAAACAGAGGTATCCCAGAAGATAATTTTGTGCCAGCAAGCTCCCTGCCTTTTAGCTGGCTACAGAGAACAAAGATCTCCCTGATCCAAATAGCTCTTGCCCCAGAGACACTCCCCAAGGCATGCACTACCATGCACAAATTCACGTTGGTTTCCTCAACAAGTTTTCACTGAGCACCTATCACGTGCCGGGCCTCGGGCACAGTGCAGATTCACACGAGACACTCTCCCTGTGTGTCTGACATGCGGACCCCCAAAGCAAACAAGAAATTATAACATCGAGATAGTGCCAAGAAGTACACACCATATGATTCCATTATATAACATTCCAGAAAAGGGGTACCTGGGTGGGTCAGTCGGTTAAGCATCTGACTCAGGTCATGAGCTCAGGGTCGTGGGATTAAGTCCTGCATCAGGGTCTGCACTCGGCTTGGATTTTGCATGTCCCTTTCCCTCTGCTCCTCCCAGCTTGCTCTCTCCCTCCCTCTCCCTATCTCTAAAATAAATTAATTAATTAAATCTTTTTTAGAAATCCCAGAAAATACTAAGGAATCTAGAGTAACAGGAAGCAAAACAGTGGTTGCCTGCGGCTTGTGGTAGACGAATGGACCCATGGCCGGGACACAAGAAAACCTTTGGAAGTGATGGAAATGTGGAAATGTTCTATATCTTGATGGGGGGTGGTGATTTCACGGGTGTGTACATCTGTCAAAACCCATCACATTGTACACTTCAAAGGGATGCAGTTTACCATGCACAAATTCTATTTTGTTTGATAAAATATGGTTTTGGCTGAGTGATAAGCTAGGAACTGGTGGCTTTCATTTCAAGTGAGACCTGAAGGGTGAGAAGGGCCATCAGGACAAGGACGGAGGTAGGGGAGGACAGGGGAAGAGTGTCCTCGGCAAAAGGAACAGAATGTGCAAAGGTCCAGTGGTAGCAGGAGACCTAGTGCATCAGGAGAACCCAAGTGGTTGAGGCTGCCCAGAAGGTCCCGCACGAGCCTCGCTGCTTTTGGTGAAGGAGAGCCGAGGTTGAAGATGAGAAGGGCGGTTCTGCTTTGTGCCGAGGCGGGGGTGGCGGGGAGGATGTCCTCCACTGGCCCCATAACTTCTGCTTCCCATCTCTCGGAGGCCAGCTGCCATGTCCATAGTGCATCTTCCAGAAGACCCTATGCTATGAGAAACCCAAGCCACGCGGAGAAGCCCTGGGGAATGAGACGAGCTCTGGAAACAGAGAAGAGGTTACAGGAGAAAGAGAGAGGCCAAGAGAGGGGCCACAGAGGCCCCAGCGTGCTGGAAAAAGCCAACTTGCTCCACCCTGGCTGGTGGTGCCAGGGGCAGGCGTGGGCTGCCGGGGAGAACGCTTCCTGACCACAAAACTCACAGGTTTACACCACTAAGTTTGAAGGTACTTTGCAATTCAGTAATGAGCCAGTGTAGACAGCAGCAGGTGGGCTCATCTTGGGAAACAGGTGGAGGAATGGAGGGAGGGTCCACTCTCCGTCCTGAGAATCATCCCAGAGGCAGGAGAGAAGGGTTCCGAGCTCCGAGCGGTCAGCAGCACTGCCTCTTCTCCATTCCTACTCCCCTATTTCCTTCCAGCTAGCAGAGCTCCCCTGGGAAGGAGACGGGGCCTGAGCTGGTAGGTGAGTTGGGAAGGAAAAAGTGGGTCTGGGGGATGATGCCCTTTCCATCTCTTCCTCTGCAGCAGGCGGCCTCACAAGGCCTAGTCTGTGCTCTCGGCCCACACCACGCTTTAGAGAGCCTGAAGCTCTCCCGCACCTCCTTGCTCTGGCGCTCTGTCCTGTGAAGTCTGGCTGCTTTGGACGCCCCAGACTCACAGCTCTGTCTCCTGGACCTACGCTCTGCCTGGGTACCCCCTCCCTGCAAGGCAGCCTGGAAACTGTCTCCAGGAATTACGCTGGGATGTTTGCAAGGCTCATCCCATTCGTATCCAGCCCGCAAGGGTCACTGTGGTTTCTTCCTTCCCTCCCTGCTTAACCTCGATCACCTTATGGAGTAAGTGCTCGTGTCCTTATTTCTTATCCCCATTTTACAGACGGCAGCATCAACAGACGGCAGGCCCTAGCGCTACCCCCGTTCCACAGGTGAGTAAACGGAGGCCTGGAGAGGTTCAGTGGCTTGTACAAGGTTGCTTAGCAAGTAGCAGGACCAGAACTTGGACCTGGTTGTTTCTTTCTCCAAAGATTTCAAGCACTATACTCTTATTACCTCTCCAAATGCATGCCATAACCAAATGTAATTATTCCAGATCTTTCTCCAGTGCCCAGGTTGTTGTGTTCCCGGATCCTTATCAAAAATTATAGGAAATGGGGCACCTGGGTGGCTCAGTGGGTTAAGCCGCTGCCTTGGGCTCAGGTCATGATCCCAGGGTCCTGGGATCGAGCCCCGCATTGGGGCTCTCTGCTCAGCAGGGAGCCTGCTTCCTCCTCTCTTTCTGCCTGCCTCTCTGCCTGCTTGTGATCTCTGTCAAATAAATAAATAAATAAATTTTTTAAAATGATAGGAAATAAGAGCCCACCCTCCAGAAATACTGGCATGAATGCACACAAGCTATACCAACCTTGATATTCATCACAGTTTATGAGTTTTAAAAAGTGGAAACAACATAAGTGCCCATCAAGAAGGGAGTGATTAAATACCTTTTGACACATCCACACAATTGAATGTATGTTAGAGCTCTTAAAAAGTATCAGAGAGGGGCACCTGGGTGGCTCAGCAGGTTAGGTATTTGACTCTTGATTTCAGCTCGGGTCATGATCTCAGGGTCGTGAGCTCAAGCCCCACGTTGGGCACCATGTTGGGCGTGGACCCTACTTTAAGAACAAAATTATCTGTTAGATTCATCCGTATGGGCATGAAAAGTGTTCAATATATCTAGATGTATATAATTTAATGAAAAATGCAAGTCGTGGACTGCATGCCTCACTACTGAGGCAAATTCATTTCAGCTTTGTCTCTGACTCATGTCATAATCCTTCAATCCTACGCAGGTCTGAGGGCAGGGGCAACACCGTGTCGCAGTTCAGGGCCCCTCCCCTTTCATTGTCACTGTCAGAAAGAGAAGAGAGACCAGAGGATCAGGTGTGGGAGATTTTTATGGGCCGGGCATGGCAGCGGCAATCATTATTTCCACCGCTTTCCACTGCCTGGAGCTTGGACATGAGGCTACCCCTACCTGCAGGGGAAGGCTGGAAGAGCTCGTGCGGCTGTGTGCCCAGCAAATGGGCCTGGCGAGCATTTAGCTAGCCTCTGTCATGCACACTGAGATGCACCAGATAACCCCATTTGTGCAAAAAACCACAAAGGTGCCTGTGGAGGTATTTTTCAAAGGGAAAAGTCTGGAAGGATATACACTAAAACTGTTCCCTCTCCTGAGTAAAGGGGAGACTTTCGCTTTTGTTTTATTTGTCTCTGTTATCTTTTAAATGATAACACGTAATTTTCTGTGATTAACATTTAAAGACTCGTAAAATGATAGTAGATTGCTTTTCTTTAAAAAGGACTTTAAGCCAATGGAGTTTAGAATTCTAAACGTTCACTAGGGGGCAGGAGAGATGCACGTGAGTGTACGCGTGAGCCCGTGCCTGGGCTGTTTGCTAATAACTGTTTACTACATTTCTTGCACAATTTCCTCATTCAACAGGCCATCTGTAACATTCGCCGAATTGTTTAAGGACATGACAGCAGCCAGGCGTCACACTGGCAGGCTTCAGCTGCGGGCTCCACCGTCCCATTTTAACGCAATTCTCAAGGCTGTGGTTACCTTACGTGTCCTCAGAGAAGATGCCTCGGTTTCAGACCAGCTTTGGAGCACTGAGAGCGGGAAATCCGTTCACTGGCCCGAATCCCCACTGGTGAGAGAAAAAGCCAAAGGTAGCACGAAGCCAGTCGGTGTCTGCTCTGCCGGGGTCAGCCTGGGAGATGCCCGTTTAGATGTGGAGTAACGATCAGACATCTGTCCCTGCCTTTCTGAGGATGTCTGTCTGCGGCCATTTCCCCAGTTCCCTGAGCTCTGGCACCAGATCTTAAGATTAAACTCTTTGGAGTCCTGGGGCATGAGGGAGCGTGGGACCCTCATGCTCATATGAACAGATAATCAGAAAATCTCAATGAAAACAAAATCTCTGGTCCTTTAAAGTTACTAAAATATTTGTCTCTTCCATTTGAACGTTCCTAGTGCTCCAAACTGGCACGAATACTCCCGCACCCAGACAGCATGGTGGGCACTGCCTGCTGGAACGTTCGTCCTAGCCAGTCTCATGGGACCTGAGAGGCCCCCAGCCCCAACTCCCTCAAAGCTCCCAAAGACCAGAGCCCCAGTCTTGTTCATCTCCGTTTTCCTCATGAGGCCCAGCACACTGAGGACATATGGCACACACTGAGGACATATCTCTGGGACGGCATGGCACAGGGCGGCATTGCATGGCATCAGACGGGAAGGGGAGAACGGTATGGCATGAGATGGGTGTCATGGTGTCATGGTGTCAGGTGCGACGGAAAGAGGGTACAGCTGCGGTGGGAGGAACAGACAGAGCACCGCGCGAAACACCCGGGTAAGCCGGGTTCGGGAGGTTGTAGCCCAGTGGTGAACACGAGAGTCGGAGCAGGCTGACTGCTTACTAGAGACGGGTCCTTGTGTTACCCACTCAGCCGAGGGGATGGTTAATAATCACCATAGAAGACAGAGAACTGGACCCACAAAGGTAGACCCTAGCAGGTGTGTTTGTACCGTGGAACCCCACCAGCCTGCCCATCCCGACTGGATGGGCGGGGCCCTGACTGGAGCCGGGTCTGTCCACGGGCTGGGGTGGGAGAGAAGGGACGGGGAGGGGTGGGGGGTGGGGGAGCGACTGTGGGAGTGGGGTGCTTCCTGCCCTTCATTCCCACCCATGAGACCCCCCTCCGTGCTTTTCAGTAAACTCCTCTGTTTGCGAAGCCATGATTAAATGGGTACCTGTACCTTGTAAGCGAACACTCGCTGATCTACACCCCTAGCCTCCCAGGATTCCCGTGAGCACCACGGCGGAGCCAGAGCCCACGGCAGCCCAGGCAGCCCTTGCCCCCATCACTCCTCCCGCCACGCGCCCCGTCTCCTCCCTTGACCAGCGGTCAAGATGCCGTGAAAGGATCACCTCCGTCCTAGGCCCCCGCGAATGGACTGCCAACCGTCCCAGCTGAGCCCTGGAGCCAGCAGCCCCGCTTTGCCTGTTTTCTGCCTCAGTCTCCCTGAATTCCTCTTGTCCCAATGGCTAAAGCTTGTCTGCAGCCCCCAAGACGGGAATGAGACCCTTTCGGAAAGGGCTCTGCCTTGGCTAGGCTCTCAGCACATGAGCCAGATATGGTCCCTGGGCCAACGATGTTTCTTCGCGTTCTTTGTCTGATGTTCTGACATCTCAGAGTCTGCCGGCCTGGGAGAAACCGCCCTCCCCGCCAGTTCTCAGAGATGGGAAAGGGGGCACGCCTTTGTGCACCTCTCACACACCCAGCCAGGATTTCCCCTGCCCTAAATCGTCCCAGGGCCAAGCGACTGACCCCCCCCCCCCCCATTTCCCAGAGCCCGCTGGGCTTATTCAACCCTGAACTATAGACTTGGCCCTGCCTTGCCTTTCCTGAAGAAAACACAATAAAGGCTCGGGCCCCACCACACCGCTGCTTCTGCCCCCTGAGCCTCTGGGTGCTCCACACGCGGCCCTGCCTGGGGGGCTAGGCCCCTCCTCTTGGGAAACACGAGGAACACTTTCTTCCAATGGCATGGGCCTCCGCTTGTCACCACCAAGTCCCCTCTGTGAATTAAAATCCCATGGGTACAAATGAGCCTGCCCGCACCTGCGCGGATTCAGTGTCCTAAAGGGGCCAGGCATTAAACAGGTCCCAGAAACTGGAGAACTCCTGCGAGGTATGGTGTGTGGAGGAGAAACACAGGATGTGGCGAGCCTCTCAGCCACCTGAGATGGCACGCCGGTCGTCTGCGGGCTCTGCCCGTCAGCGTGCCTCCTCCCTCCGAGCCCCGCCCCAGGCCCCAGTACTGCTTTGAGCACCGCACCCCTCCTTCCCCTCTGCGGAGGTTGGTTCTACAGCACCCAGTGGGAGCTTTCTTGCACTTGGGCTGTCCCCAGGTCTGGCCAATTTACGTATTCTACCCCCTCCCCTGCGGTCATTGGCCCAGGACGACCCAGGATGAATCTGCCGGGTGCCCAGCTGGGCCACTGTGTGGAGAGAGACCGCCCCCCAGGGAAGAGAGCCAACCCAGAGGAGCAATGCCATGGTTCCAGAGCCTAGAGGTAGCCGTGTGGGTCCTTCCCTGCTTTGCCAGTTCCGGCTTCCCCCAAACTCCCTTTTGGTCCCTGAGCTGGGTTTCCGACACCCAAATCAGGCATCCTGACTAATGCAGAGTGCTGGCCCTGTTGGGAGTGGCTGGAAGGGGTCCCCGTGGAGATGACAGGTGCAGAGGGAAAGGTGAGTAGGAAGCATCCGGGCAGAGGGGAGAGAGAGCGCACTGGGCAGGAAGGGCAGCGTGGGAGAAGGCCCCCAGGTGGGTAGAGCTGGGCTTCTGGAGTTTGCCCGCGTCAGGACCCTATGCGTCTTCTGTTGTAACCGCTCATACCTTTGACGGATCATCTTTGTTAGGCGAGTTCCATCCCTAGAGAAACCTGTCATTTAGAAAATCCCCCTTGCCACTGGATATGTCATGATTTACTGGACAGATTTGGTTTTACACTCATTGGACCCCTGACTGGGCCTACGTATTTGTTCAGTCTCATTCTCTACGTTGCACCTAGGATTTGGGGCCTGAAATCCTGGCCGGTCTCAGCTCAGTCCCCGAGAAGGATCAAAGCGGCGCTGGGAGTGTCGGGAAGGTGGGTGTGGGACCAAAGGCCAGTTTTGCCTGGCGATGCGGCGGCAAGGGGAGCTGGTCGGTGCCACTCTGGCTCAGAGCAGCTGTTCATCAGCTCAAAAAAAGAAAAATGAATTTGTTCGTCTTTGGCTTTGCCTTTGACCCCCCGAGGGCCGAAACTGACAACTCTAGAAACGTGGCTGCCTTCAGGGACAGAATCAGTAAGCCCACCGGAGTAGGCAGGGAGATAGAACTGGGGATCTCTTACAATGTCAGCTACCCTCCTCCCTTTCCCTGGACCTTGCCCCAATCCTGTCCCCATCACGGATTATTTAATTTACCTATGTGGTGGGGGCGGCAGGGGCATGGGGAGAAAACTCGCTGAGTTGGTTTTGTGTTCCACTTTGGGCCAGGGACAGTGAGCAGGGGGCAGAGGAGTGTCCCACACACGAACATCCCTTGTGTCACTAACATTTGTTACTAAGATATACTTGCATTATAGAACTTAACTTTGATGCCCCAAGTTTGAATTCTTTGGAGGAGAGAATGGCCCATGCTTGCTTTCAGAGGACACACAGCACCCAACACAATGCCTAGCCCTACTAGGATCTCCGGTTCTTAAATCAGTGACTTTAAATTAACTAATCACCATGCCAGAAAACATCCACACCAGGGCTTCAGACTGGATGATGCATCAAAATCCCCATCTGGGGGTCAAATGCGTGGGGCAGGCAGGGGTCACTTATCCTAGTGGGCCGGGCCCAAGCCTTGGCATGGAGACTCTGAGGCTTTGGGGACACTGAATCCTGGGTGGGGTCAGGCCTAGGCCGGTGCAGGTGGCTCCTGACCTCAGGCTGTGCTGGGTGTCAGATGGGGAAGAACAGGGGAGGGTCTGGAGCCCCTGAGACGGCAGGGAACAGTGAGTGTGGAGTGGGTCAAGCCTAGGCTTGGCCAGGTGAGCTGCTGAGTCCCAGGTGATGGGAGGGGAGATTGGTCCTATGACTTGGCAGGGTGTGGGCCAGCATGGGGCTCTGTATCCCGGGTGGAGTCAATCACAGGTCCTGGTACGGAGGTGGAATTTGGAAAGGGGCAGTGTGTCCCATGTCAGGGGGTGTGCCAGGCTCTGGGCAAGGGAGGACACAGAACTCTGCGTTGGGGATGTCGGTCCCCCACCCTCGCTTGGAGACCAGGCCAGCAGGGAGTGCTGTGTCTCGGGTAGCAGAGTCAGGGGCTGAGAGGGGACTGCGATTTGGTTGGGGGCGTCATTCCCAGGCTCTGACGAGGAGCTTTCGTCCCGCAGAGGACTCTGAGTCCTGCGTGATGGGGGCAGGGATGTTAGACCCAAGCCCTGACTTGGACACTCTGGGTCGGCAGGGAAAGCTGTGCCTTCCGTGAGATGATCATGTTCCACAGGCAGAGGCCGCTGAGACCTGGTCGGGGTCCATCTCCGGCCTCCGTGCAGGCAGCAAGGAGGGCAGGGTTGCTGGTGCGGGTCAGTTCCCTCGCCCGGGCGTGGAGACTCCGGGCCGACAGGGGGCGCTGCGTCCCAGACCCGGGGCAGGAGGGGCGGCGGGCTCCCGATCGGCTCCGGGCCGGCAGGGGGCGCTGGGCTCGCGGCGGCGTGGCGGGCGCCCGGCAGGTGGCGCTCTGGCCGCGGCCGAGGCGGCCGAAGCGGGCGGCGGCAGCGGCGGCAGCGGCAGCGGCGGCGGCGCTGCGGCCGGCTCGCGGGCCCCGGGGAAGCGGCGGCGGCGGCGGCGGCGGAGGAGGAGGCGGAGCGGCGGCGGCGGCGGGCGGCGGGCGGCGGGAGCAGCGGCCCCGGGCGGGCGGGAGCGCCGCTGGCCGAGCGCACAGGCCGCGGCCCGCGGAGCCCGCCATGCCGGCGCGGGTCTGAGGCGCGGCGAGCCAGGGCCGAGGCGAGCGGCGGCCGCGCCGGCCTGTGGCCCCGCAGCGGCCCGGCCCGGGCCCCATGAGCGGCGGCCTCGGCCTCCGGCGCAGCCCGGAAATGTCCGGCAAGCTCGAGAAAGCAGGTGAGCGCGGGCCGCGGGCGGGGCGGGCCTGGGGGCGCGCGGGCGGCGGGGACGAGCCGCCGCCCAGGCCTGGGGCCCCGCCGCGGCCGCCTCGCCTCGGCGCGCCGGCCTGCTCGCGCTCCCGGGCCGGCGGGGTCGGCGGGGTCGGCGGGGCGGCGGGGCGGCGGGGCGGCGGGGCGGCGGGGCGGCGGGGCGGCGGGGCTCGGTCCCGCGGGGCGGCGGGCGGGAGTCCGGCCGCGCGGCTGCCGTGCCCGGTGGTCCGAGCTGAGCCCGACGAGGTGTCACTTCGGCCGCGCCCGTGTAGCCGGGAGGAGCCCCTGGGCTGGCGGCGGAGGGAGCGGGCGGGATGTGCCTGGGCGCCTTCGGGGCTCGCTCGCCTTCCCCTGCGGCGTCGAGCCGGGCTCCGCAAGCCGGGCCCCGGGGAGCCTGCGGCTTTGGGGGCGAGGACAGCCTCGTCTCTTTGTGTGTTCCTAGAAATCTCGGAGAGCTGCCTTCCGATTACCAGCTCGGAAAGCCCGTGCTGGGAGTGGAGTCCCCAAAGGCTCCGCGAGGGCGGATGCCTCCCGCGGGGCCCGGGGCGTCTCTCGCCGGCGACACCCCGCAGGGTGCATCCCTGGGTCCCGGGAGGCGGGCGGGCGGGCCAGGGCTCCTGGGCCGGGGAGGGGGATGGGGGACACCCGTTGCTTGTCATGGGCGCCGGCTTAGCTCGGCGCCCATGGGGGGCTGCAGGGGGTGGGGGCAGGTGGCATTGGTTTGGGAAGTTGCTCGCGCATCCCAGGTGGAACCGGGATACTCTTCTGAGATGGGCCCCGGGCCGGACTCAGAAGGCGGTGGGGACTTGCCGGCTGTGGTCGGATTCAGCACAGGAAGGAAATTTCTGTTGCCTTTACTGAGGGTTTTCTGTATATCCGGCGCGGTGCTGAGCACCTTATGTGTGTCGCCTGGTAAATCCTTGGAGGTTCTGGGTAGGAGAGGGTTTGAGCCTGGTTTTACGTGCTCCCCGGCAGGGGCAGTGAGTTCCTGCAGGCCACCCAGCGAGAGGGCAGCAGGCCGGCAGCAGGCCGAGGGGCTGGAAGCCTGGCTCCCTTCCTCAGGGGCAGGGCCGAGGGCTTCAGGGCGGGTTCTTGGGTCTTTTTCTCAGCTTTTCGCTCAGGGCCATGCCCGGTGACCACGAGCTGCCTCTCTGCCCACGTGCCAACCCAGAAATATCTTGGGTTAATTTGGGCAGCATTTCTCGGAAACTCCGTGAATAGCATCTCTAAAGGGAACTGTTGGGCAAGTTGGATTATTTAACATATAACGTTAATGGGGTTTTCTTTGATTCTAAGGATACATTTCTTACCAAAAACATGAACGTTGTGGCAAAGTCAAAAGCGAGCTGAAAAGCACCTGTCAATCCCATGAGCCGTTTGGCGCAGCTCCGCGCGCTCGGATGAGACGAGTTTTCATTTGTGTTCCGCCTCACCTGGAGCAGGGAGGCCCGAGGCCAGTGCACTGCAGCAGAGGCTCTCCCGTGGCCTTCTCCGGGCACCTCCTTCTGCCGGGGCTGCAGCAGATGCAAACACCATAAGTGCCTGCTTCAGAGAGGCTTGTCTGAGGCCAGGAGGGCCGGACCTAGCCTAACATCCTACGCCCAGGCCAGCAGAAATGCCCTGTGACAGGGGGCTGGGCCTGGGCACAGGAAAGGGGGGCTTCACTGGCGGGGCAAGGGGGAGGCCCTTTGTGGTTAGGCTCCAAAGAGAGGGTAGGGGGTCCCCGGGTGGAGTGCGGAGAGGGTAGACTCAAAGGAGCTGACCAGGGGCTGTGGGAAACTCAGGAGGCCAACCCACTGGGTGAGAGGCAGCGGGGCAAGCAAGCTCTGAGGCTGGCAAGAAGTCGGTCCTTGTGGTATAAGGCCTTTGGCGGTGATCCACACACAGCGTGGTCAGGGGACAACGTTCCAGGACACTCCTGGAACAAAGGGTACCTCTTCCTGGTGTTTCTGCTGGTCCTTGTAGGTGGATTTCCCTTTGCACTTCAACGAGATTTCTGTTGGAGTTTTCTAGCGGACCTGCTCCTCTTAAGTCACCAGCAGAGTATCTCATTCAAAGGAAAGGTCCTTGGGCGAAGCGGGGACTCCTGTTAGCAAGTGAGCAGTCTCTGGTAAGCTACAGAGCCTGACGCCCAGGAAGCAGTCGTTGTCGGCCTCTGGGCGAGGTTTTCTTGAGTCTGTTCTGCTGCTCTTCAGTACGCGCGGTGCCTGGCTGCGGGAGGGGGCTTCCATGCCACCTTCTGCCGAGTTTCTTAGGAACACAGAAAGGCAACCTCAGTTCATGCTTCCCTGGTCATCTCTGCTCCAGGCCTCACCTGGGATCAAGGCAGTCTGGGTTCCAGATGGCAGCAGAGGGTCAGCTTGCTGGCTGGTTGGGACCTGTCCAGTGAGGCTTAGAGGAAGAGGAGGACCCAGGAAGAAGCCTGGCGTGGAGGTTGATAGTTCAGGGAGCTCCCTGGGGTGAGCTTGTGGGTGGGCCTGGCAAAGAGAAGAGGCTCTTCACTAGGAGCTAAGAGGGACCTGTTTTGAAAGACCACGCTGGCAGGAGATGTGTGTAGCTGCTCCAGAGGCTGCTTTAGAGGAGTCAGTGACTGGTTCTGGTCGCGCACACAGGTACATTTTGTCCGTGCTTCTAAGAGACACGTCGCCTATGCACTACTGATGTTCCCTAGTGTTTCTGGAGCCTAAATGCCTCTTTATTTATTTATTTGACAGAGATCACAAGTAGGCAGAGAGGCAGGCAGAGAGAGAGAGGAGGAAGCAGGCTCCCTGCTGAGCACAGCGCCCCGATGTGAGGCTCCATCCCAGGACCCCAGGATCATGACCTGAGCCTAGGGCAGAGGCCTTAACCCACTGAGCCACCCAGGCGCCCCTTAAATGCCTCTTTAAATGCTGGTGGGTTCAATCCGTAGATGTGTTGTATTCGATCCACACCTGTTGAACAAAGGAGACTTGGTGGTCAGTATTTAAAAATCAGGAAATCACCCCTATATCTCAGATTTTTGGTTCTCTTGAAAAGTTAAAACGCCCTTGTACCTCTGAGGCCTTGTTTCCTACAAGGCCCCGTGGGTGGGGAGGGGATAGGGTGCTCTTCCCACTTGGGCTGTTGACATTTGAGTCTACATCCCCTTCCTTGGAGAAGCCATTTGTGTCTGTTTGCTTTTCCTCTGGACTTTGAAGTCCTTGCCTCATTCCTTCACCGATTCATTCCTCAGTCCCTCCATTCAGCACTAACGGGCTCCATCAGGCTCCGCACCAGGCTCTGGGGATGTGGCATTGAATTCGGCAGACATCACAGTGTAGCCCGGGCACCGGCTCTGGGAGTGGGGAGTCCTGGGGAACTTAGGAACGGTCCCATAGGACTTACGGTGCCGTGCTGGGAGGGGCCAGGGAGCCGGCTCTGTGAGGAACTGAGATTCAAGGTGAGCCTTGGAGGTGGAGTCGAGTTAGCAGGGCCAGGAGGGGTGGGGAAGAGAGCGGCTTCCGTTCTCCTCCCTGAGCTCTTCAGTCTCTTGCTGCTTCGCACATTCATCCCTTCATCAGATACTTCATCCATCATCTCCTGAGGGCCTGGAGTACCCTTGGAGTACAACAGAGATAGCTGCCTCCTGGGCCTTACCTTCTTCTTACGGGGGCAGCCAAAACAGACATCCTGAAGATGGACATTGTGCAGGTGTTTTTGGTTTTTTGTTTTTCTTAGATTCTCTTTCCCTGGCCTGTGTTCCCAGTAGACCTGTCTGTCTAGGAGTTTTATCACTCCGCAAACCCCTGGCCCGTTCGGTCCCCGTGCCCCCGAGCTGTTCACTGGGGCTGATGCGGCAGGCTCACCCGTGCACTGCCGGAGGACAGAATAATTTTGGTGTCTCAGACTCAAGTGTATGTGTTTCAGATATGTGAAGAGGCTTTTATTAAAAAGAAAATTGCCTGCTGACTGCATTCACAGTAACTTTCAGTTGTGTATTTTGTCAGAACAGAGAAAAATGCAGGTACTGTCGCATGAGGCTATAGGCTTTTTCGGCCAAGGAAAGAGTCCTTGCAGATCAGTAGTCACTGTACTTTTTTTTTTTTTTTTTTTAAGAGTTTATTTATTTATTTGACAGAGAGAGATCACAGGTAGGCAGAGAGGCAGGCAGAGAGAGAGGAGGAAGCAGGCTCTGAGATCATGACCTGAGCCGAAGGCAGAGGCTTTAACCCACTGAGCCATCCAGGTGCCCCCAGTAGTCCCTGTATTTTGATCCATTTTAAACTTCTTTCAAATTTAACACTAACCCCCCCCCCCAGCCCAATTAACAGTCTCTGTGGTCAAAATGAATCCAGTCAACAAATACAACGTTTTTATGGCCCCGATCGTCCTTCATTTACTCACACAGGCCACACTTACACGGAGTCCCTCCTTGTTGGCAAACACTGGGACGCCTCAGAGTGGCACAGAGTCCGCAGGAGGCCGGCCCTTCCAGGGTCACAGTCCAAAAGGAACATCAGAATGGGCTCACGCATTTCTGCGGCGTCCCATGGTTTTTGAGAACGCATCGAGAGCGCGCCTCAGTTCCCGCCTTCTTCAGGACCGTCCCGGGGTGGGGTCAGGGCCGGGCATATCCATTCTGCACCTGAGGGCAGCTGAGATCGGGGCGGCCTTGGCCACTTGCAGGGGGTGGCAGCTCCATTGCGGTGAAGTGGGGCGGGGCCTCCGGTCACCTTTCTGCCTTCACGGAGCACCGCTTAGAGCCTCTGTGGTGCTGGACACACAGCAGCTTTCCATCTCGATTCTTTTTTTTAAAATATTTATTTATTTATTTATTGGACAGAGAGATCACAAGTAGGCAGAGAGGCAGGCAGAGAGAGAGAGAGAGAAGCAGACTCCCTGCTGAGCAGAGAGCCCAACGCGGGACTCGATCCCAGGACCCCGAGATCATGACCTGAGCCGAAGGCAGCGGCTTAACCCACTGAGCCACCCAGGCGCCCCTCCATCTCGATTCTTGTTCATGTTTCTGCATTTCTTTTCTGATCTTACCAAAGTGGGGGCCCCTCGGTTAAATGAAGGCAGGCCCAGTGCAGTCTCCAGGGTGCACATCAGACCGACGGTACCGGCAGCATTGGCAGTCCTGTGAGGAGATGAGTAGCACGATGTGGCCGGCGCGGCACAGAATTAGCCACAGGAACCCCAAAGGTTTCCTGGTCTCCTGAGCAGCTGTTGGCAGCGGTGGTTTGAATGGGATTCCTTGCAGCCGACAGACCTGATAGGAGGCCTAGAAAGATGAGTCATGTGTGAGCTTGCAGAAGAATCCTTTCCCAAATTAGCCCGGCTTGGAGAATGTCTTGAGCATGGGGCCGGTCTTACCCCGGGCCAGCTGGATGTGTTCCCCGTTGCCATAATAAGATGACGCACTGTAAAGTGCAGCGGGCCCGGCAGCCCCGCCCGGGAAGCCTCCGGGCGCCGTGCTGCTGGGACAGGTGTTCCTCTACTTTGTCACTCACCTTGCCCCAAAGCCTCTTTTATGGTTAAAAAACAAAACCTGCAGTTTGGGAATTATTAAGGGATCTGTCATCTTCGTTGCTGGCTCTTTGTTCCAGGCCGTTTGACTAAAATCTGAGGCCCGTCATCGTGACCTTGGGGAACCCTTTTCCTTTTCTGGGTCTCATTTTCTCGGTCAGCGCTCGGAAGGGGTGGACTCGAGTTAGTGCTTCCTTGTTTTGCTTGAAAGCAGCAGGTCCTCTTCTGTACATAAGAGGGCCATTAGATAGTGGGTAATGGGGAGCCACTTTGAGGACAGTGAATCCTTCCTGCTCAGCCACGGCCTCCGAGGAGCCTCCTTGGTCCTCCGCCGAACAGTGTGAAAACCCGCCTCCTGCATGTGCGCGGCCTCCTCTACCGAAACCAGCTTCCTCTGGACGCCTGGTGCCGTCTCTTCCTCTGGCAGATCCTGAGTCCCATGGGAAGGCCCCAGATAAGCACTTGGGTAGAATGGTATTGTTCAGCTCATTCAGAAACCAGAGCTTCGCTTTCCTTCCTGAAAGTTAAAAATCAACAGAGAGTCTTGACTTGACTATTAGCTTCTTGAGGAAACGTACCTGTCTGGTCCACCACGGGCTTGCATGGCTGTGCCTGGAATGTAGGAGGTGCTCAGTAACTACTTGCTAGAACGATGAATGAGTTGAGGTGATACTATCCTAGAATGAACTTAGGTCTCTGATTCCAAGTCTCAGAAGTAGTCTTTTTTTTTTTTTTTTTTAAGAGAGGCAAGCAGAGAGAGAGAGAGGGAAGCAGGCTCCCTGCTGAGCAGAGAGCCCAACTCGGGGCTTGATCCCAGGACCCTGAGATCATGACCTGAGCCGAAGGCAAAGGCTTGAACCCACTGAGCCACCCAGGCGCCCCAAGATTTTATTTTTAGATCATCTCCACCCACTGTGGGGCTCGAACTCAACCCCGAGATCAGGAGTCACATGCTCCACCAGCTGAGCCAGCCTGGCATCCCAAAATTACTTTTAAGTGGAGCTTCTTCTGGGCTTTGAGTTTCCAGTTAGGATGTTTCTTGGGGGATTAGTAGGACCAGTAATCTGGCAGGGATCTGCTAATAGTTGGGGGTTTGTGTTAACCATGTACGTCGACGGCTGTTTAACTGTAGTTTCCTCAGAGCTGTCATGGTGGTGCTGAGATCAGAGTCCCAGAACATGGTTGAGAAAGCTCTGCGGTGTGTGGCGAGAGACTGAGCCACACTTGGCTGACTCCTAGACGCGGGTCTGCAGGACACACGGGGCCAAGGTGCTCTCTGGCAGCGTGCTCACCGACCCATCACGACTCCCTCTTCCGTTTACCGGCCCCTGGTTTATGCGGGTCCCGCTCAGCCTGCTGGCCATGGCCAGGCCCCGGTCAGAGGCTCTGTGCCTGCTTGTCTTTGTCACTTGGCCTCTGCATGTTATCTAGGACAGGCCGCCCGCACCGCCCGCACCACCCGCTCTGGTTCCCGAGCCCGCTCCCTGAGGGGGAGGGGAGGTGGGCTGGCCGCGTGTCCCGCTCCCGTCGCTTCTTTGGCATGGGGCTTTGGCAGAGTCTCTCGCGCCCTCTCCTCCTCTGTGGGCGAAGGCGTAGTGGAGAGACTTCCCTGCCGGACTGGAAGTCTGCTATCCGATGGCCACCGGTCCTCTTTCTCCGCATGGTTTTCTTCCAGGCTGTGGTTCAGAAGACAGTGATGGTTCTCTGAACTGGAGCCCTGGCTGGCGGTCCGGATGCATCTTCCTAAAATCCGGGGACTGCCTCTCAGCAGCTCAGACCCTCCGTTCTCAGCGGTTCCTCGCGGGTGACCTTTCCCCTTGTTTTTCACTCGCTTGCTGGCCCCACAGTCCTTTTACTGCCAATTAAGTTTTGCGATCAGGAGACACGGAGGTGTCGAGTGCCGGGTGGCGGGCGCTGCCTCCCAAGCCGGGAGACGAGGGTGTGGCGTTCAGGCATTTGCTTTCTGGCTTTTCAAAAATGTGTGCCATCAGCGTGGGCTTGAGAAACGTGGCCGCGAGCCGCACGCCCCAGTGCTGAGGAAGGCAGCCCGCCCGCGGCCTCCCTGAGCCGGCGACGGACACCGCCTGCCTCGCGGAGAAGGCCCGTGCAGATGTGCCACGGCAGAAGCCCACTGGACCGTGGGACAGGCTGGGTCCCAAGTGCCATGTAGTTGGCCCCAAACAGGCAAACAGAAACTCCAGAACTTGTTTGTTGGCAGTGGCTGTGCTCACTGCTGGCTCTGGATGCCCACGTGTGCCCTCTCCTTCACGCGGCTGCCTGTGCATGGAGAGGGGGTTGTACGTGCGTCGTGGACGGGCTGCCCTCAGCTCCTCCTCTCGGTGATGAACGCGGGTGACAGCAGCAGCTCACTTTCCCTGCGCACTTACCGCGATGCTGGTCCCAGGCTCTGTGCTGCGTGTGTTACACACTCGGTCGCATTTATCCGCAAGGAGGAGCTTCTCATTCTGCAGAGGACACTGAGACACACAGAGCTTTCCTTTTGTGTGTGGGGTCCAGAGGAGGAGAATAGCTGAGATTTGCCCCACGTCCCATGCAGAGTGGGGGCCGCGGCAGGACCTCAGCCCACAGGACTGCTTCCCATTTATCTGTGTTTTCATTGGCTGTGGGGACACGATTCTCCTGACTGCTGTGACTTGGGTAGAAAAGAGCCTCCAAAAAGAAAAGAAAAGAAAAGAGCCTCCACATTTCCAGGGACTCCTGTGCTGCTGAGCCAGTCGCTGCGCCAGAAGGGCCACTAGATAAGGCTGGTGGGGTTGCTGGAAGAGACTGCAGTCCCGGCTTCCGTGCTCCAGCTCCCGAGGGGGCCGGGTAGCCCGGCTTCATGCCGGGTGACCTGGGGCAGCTGGTTTACTCTTCCCGAGCCTCTGGCGCCCCTGATGTAACCGGATTGGGCAGGCGAACCCAGCTGAGAGCAGTTTCCAGTGCTGATGCCATGTGGGCCCCGTCTGCACTGTAAAGGGGGGAGTTGGACATATTGGGTTGTTTTGTCGGTTTTTAGCGATACAGATACTGCGAGGCACTTAACTGTCATCACAATAAAAATTTCATAACCCTTTATAGCTTTCAGAACACTTCTGAAGACGTGAGCATTTTTTGTTTGTTTGCTTTTGTTTTGGGTTTTGTTGTTTATTTGGTTGCGATAGCGTTCTGGGGTCCCTCGTGCTCGTGGACGACAGCCCACAGCTGCCGGATCCGTGTGTGCGGGGCACTGGGCAAAGAGCTCTCCCTTCAGAGAGCGCGTGGGTTTGTTATTCTGTTCTTACAAAGAGCAGAATTGCAGGTATCGTGTCCATTTGCCAGTTGAAGAAAGGGAGACGGCAGGGCGAGAAGTGACTGGCTGAGGTCACGTGCTGAGTGACAGGCTGAGCGGGTTGGGGACTCCGGGTTTCTCGCACTGCTTGTCTTCCCCTCCTCCTCTGCGTGTGCTCCATGGACCTTTAGTGCGGGTCCTCTCCAGGGCCACCAGGAGGCTGGCGTGGGGCCACCCTCTGGGACTTTTGTTTGGCGTCCCCTGGGTCTTTCCAGCCTCTCTGAGAACCGTGCAGGTGTGTCAGCATCTGTCTGCAGGGTTTTGAAGCAGCTTCTGGTTTCTCAGAGGTGGCTTAAAAAGTGAATTTGCAGAAAAGATTGTACGGGAATCTGCTTTGGATGTGTGCAGTGGGGACAGCCCCTTACCTAGAATAGCTCCAACCCGCCGTCCACCCGTCTCGGCGTCAATGGCTCAGTGCTCACTGGGTGCCAAGTCGTCCGCCGGGGCAGTGCGGGGTATTGAGAAGATCAGAGACATCTGTTGCCCGTTAGGGGTTTGACAGTCTGACTGCCACCTGTGCTGTGTGCAGGAGACTTTTGATTTAGGCTTTCGTACTTGTGGGAAGCATTGTGGGCCTGGGCCAGAGGTTGGAAGACCTGCCTCGTGGACCCTGGCTCTGCATGCCAGCCCCGATCGGTGCACCTCTGAGCTCTCAGGCTCCCCACCTGCAGAGAGAGAGAGGCTGGACTCAGTATGGATGGGTGGGGGGAGCCTGGGCCTCCTGGTCCCACACCTGCGGGTTGGCATCTAGCTCTCCCGTAGGGCGGTGGTGGGATCTTAGACAGTCACTTTGCCTGTGTAAGTCTCCGTTCCGTCATCTGTGAAATGAAGACAGACATCAACATGCCTGCCTTACGGTCTTGAGGGAGCATTAGATGAGATGATGGACGTAAAGCATATTAACGGAATCTTGACACGTAAGTGCTAGAGAACATTATTAGCTTTTGTTCTGCCCTAATAGCTCCTTGTGCTTTAAAATGACAGTTTCTTTGAAAAAGGTCATATGTAAGTGACATTCAGACCTCCACGTTCACAGAAGAAGGGGAGGTCTTTGGCTGTTGAGGTATTTCCTCCTAGGGTTTCTCTCTCTCTCTCTCTTTTTTTACATTTGGGGAAGCTGAATTCCAGGGAATAGGTTTTCATAACTAAGAAATAAACCTCCAAAAAGGTCATTCAAGGAGGAGTAGACGGGGTTTCATTTCAGCCGCACGTGGCCCCAGCACATGTGGGTAGATTGAGGAAGATCTGATAATGTTCCTACCTCTGTCTAGAAGGAACAGGCCAGCGTCAGGGGTGGGAGCTTTTCTCGGGGTCAGAGCCCCGCTAATGACCTGCAGGTGTAGCTTTGCTTCATCCCAAGAGACCCCACCTCAGTTTCTCCTTGCAGAGGTGACGCTCAAGGGTCATTAAACCGTCTTCGTTCAGCTTTGAAGGTGAAATGGTCACAGTATGGTGCTCTTGTCTTGGGCCGGTTAAAATGCTGCACGCCATTCAAGGCCCCCTTGTACAAGTCGCTTGCAAATTGTGCCGAATGCCGCAAGCAGGTGATTTCATACCCTTTATTTTTCCTCCTTGATAAATTTTCACAATGAGGATGAATTGAGAAATCCTCGTGTATTGTTCTGAGTCCTCCCTCCCCCGTGTTCCCCTGGGCGCCTGTGACAGGTGAGAGGGAATGTGGGTCGTCTCTGTGCAGGTTTGTCAGCACAGCTCGCTCCCAGCACGGGGCTGTTTACAAAGAGCCCAGAGACCAGTCAACCCTTTTCACTTTCTTTAATCACTGGGTCCTGGAGCTACAGGACCTCTCACTTAATTAGCGTAACCACACTAATCTGTGCTCCTGCCCCAGCTTGTCAGGAGTGCCTTACAAATATTAATTCTCTGAGCTCATCAGAAAACCGAAGGCGCAGATCAAAAGCATCGTTTCCTGCATGATCTCTCCTTGTTTTTTCTATTCATCGGGAGCTGTCTCTATTAATTACCTTAAATGTGCAAGGTTGTAAAATGCAGTTTTTAGATTTGACCAAGATAGTAATTGGGCTGGGGACCTGAAGCACATTCAGCCCTGTGTCGCCGGGAAGCCCCAAGTTCCCTGGCTCCAGCTTGGCAGGTGAAATGCACCTACCAGTGAGGAAATTGTGCGACCGAAACGCTGAAACCTCTGTGGGGAGCACATCACTAGGAACGCCTGGAGCTGTGGCGTCTTTGGGCGATGGAGAGAGAACTGGCCCGAGTTCTCTCTGCCACGCGCCTGCTGTGCCCTGTGGAGCATCCCTTCCTGGAACTTGGAAATGGAGTGGTGATTCCCCAATTTTTTAAGATCATTGAGTCCTGCTAAGGATCTGGCAGAAGGTCTGTAGGCCCGGTCCCAGGGGCAAAAGGGTTGCCCCAGGTTCTACCATGGTTCTACCCGCACTAACTTGCTGCCACTGTAGGAGAAATCATAGCCAGCAGCTGCTCCCCGCCTTGAAGAGCTCATGTGGGGTCTCATGTGTCCAAAGTAATCAGGGCTTAGTTCTTCTGGGGCGGTCAGACCTGGGTTCAGGTGACCATTAATAATGACACAGTCCCAGGGGTTTGTGAGGGTTCCGTGAGATGGTGCCTGTAAGCTGCTTTAGCATAACATCTGTGTGGGTAGGACAAACCCTTTTGCCCTCTGCGCGACAACTTCTTAATTTACATGCAGTTAAACGGGCCTTCTTTTAAAGGGGGTACAGTTTGCCGAGATCCCTCCCCGTCTGTGTAACCACTGCCACGGTCAAGGTTGAGACCCGTTCCATCTTGCTGTCCCTCCGTGGTCAGACCCTCTCCCCCACCCCTGACTGCCAGCAACCATCAGTCTGTTTTACATCTGTATGGTTTTGTTGTTGTTGTTTAAGATTTTATTATTTATTGGACACAGAGAGCACAAACAGGGGGAGCAGTAAGCAGAGGGAGAGGAAGGAGCAGGCTTCCTGACGAGCAAGGCACCTGACGTGGGGCTCAGTCCCAGGATCCCACGATCATGACCCTAGCTGAAAGCAGCCTCCCAACTGACAGAGCCACCCAGGTGCCCCTGCCAGTCCTTTAGTTTTGCCTTTTCCAGAATGTTACATTGTATGTAACTTTGGAGATCAGCTTCTTTTACTCAGTGTAGTGCCTTTGAGATTCATGAAGTTGTTTTCCTCAGTTTATTCCTTTTTATGGCTGAGTAGTATTCTATTGAATGCACATAGTCAGTGTTTATCTACTTAAAATTTGACCTTGATTAACTAGCTCTGTTTTTTGAAAATAGATAAAGATGACATTTGACCCACAAAAATCAAGCAACCCAATTAAAAAACGTGAGTAGATCTCTCCAAAGAAGACACACGAATGGCCAGTGCCAGTAAGCACTTGAAAAGGTGCTCAACATCATCAGTCATGAGGGACCTGTAGATCAAAACCACAGATACCATCTCACACCCACTTTCAAAAGAAAAAAAAAGCAAACAGGAAATAACAAGTGTTGGTGAGGATGTGTAGAAACGAGCCGTTGGGGTGGGCCACCATCCTTCCACATGCACAGCTCCAGAGGCGGACCTCTGACCCTGACTCGGGGACTCCCTGAGACCCCTCCTACCTCGGGTCCAAGGCGCCCTGGCACTCCAGTTTCGTTCTCCATGGGGCATTGTGGCCGCAGAGATAACAGAGACCACACGGAGAGGGGGGGCTCCGAGATGGCGTGGAGGAGAGGTAGGGACCGAGTTACCGACTAGAGCCTCATGAACCCATCCCAGCTCAGGGACAGTCATTGAGGAAAGAAGTTGTCTGGCTCATTCCATCCGAGTGGTTCTTCCTTACCCGAATAGAGTTTATATTGGACATCTCTGTGCGCAACTCCAGATCCTGTCAGGCTTACCTGTCGTCTAATCCGGACATTGCTCCCCAGATCAGTTCTGTCGGGGGGCCAGCCAGCTGCGCACGGTGTTCCCCCGGCCCCTCTCCCGGGCTTCTCTCTACTGCTGCAGCCTGCAAGACCGTAGAAATCTGCCCAGCCTGCACGACCTGGAAGTGCCAGGGACTTACAACTCTTTGAGGCAAACTTCGACCAGCGGAGATGAGCACCAGTGGACAGCTGCCTTCTCTTCCGTCCTCTCCGATCAGAAGTCCAAAGACAGAGTGCCTGCAACTTCTCAGAAGGTCTGTGGGGTTAAGGAACAGATTTTTTTTTTTTAAGTGGAGCCCAATGGGATGGAGGGAATTGAACTCACAACCCTGAGATCAAGACCTGAGCCGAGATCCAGAGTTGGATACTTAACCGACTGAGCCACCCACGCGCCCCAGGAGCAGATCTTTGATCATGCCTCCTTATGCTTCCCTGCGCCTCTTTCCTGCCCTGAGATCACGCTCTTCCACGCTTCAGTAGTGTGTGCGTGTTAAAGAAAGAAAGATATTGGAACCATTGTACACTATTGGTGGGAGTGTAAAACGGTACAGTTGCTATGGAAAACAGTATGGCAATTCCTCAAGAAATTAAAAATAGAATTACCATGTGATCCAACAGTTCTACTTCTGAGTATGTAGCCAAAAGAAATAAAAGGATCTCAGAAAGACATCCGTACACCCAGCTTCACAGCATCCAAAGGTGGAAGCAATGCAGGTGTCCCCTGACGGATAAATAGATACAGTGTGGTGTGTGCACCAGGCAGTATCATCCAGCCTTAGAAAGGAAGGAAAGTCTGACACGTTTCATCACAAATGAACCTTGAGGACATTATAGCCAGATGAAATATGCCAGTCACAAAAGGACAAATTCTGTAGGATTCCAGTAGTACAAGATACCTAAGAGTAATCAAAATTATAGAAACAGGAAGGAAGTGGAATGGTGGTTGCAGGGGCTGGGGGAAGGGAGAATGGGGAATTACTGGTTAACAGTGTTTAAGTTCAGTTTTGTAAGACAAAAAGAATGATGTGGCTGGATGGTGGTGAGAGTATGCAGGAGTGTGATTATACTTATTATCATTGAACCGTGCACTTAAAAATGGTTAAGAAGGGGGAGTGCCTGGGTGGCTCAGTCATTAAGCATCTGCCTTCAGCTCAGGTCCTGATCCCAGGGTAGGGTCCTGATTGGGATCGTGTCCCAAGTCCCGCATCGGGCTCCCTGCTTGGCAGGAAGCCTGCCTGTCCTCTTCCTCTGCCTGCTGCCCCGCTGTGCGCGCGCACACTCACACACACTCACACACTCACACTCACACACACACTCACACTCACACACACACTCACACACACTCACACACACTCTCACACACTCACTCACACACACACACTCACACACACTCACACACACTCACACACACTCTCCATTAAATAAATAAATTAAATCTTTTTTTTTTTTTAAGATTTTATTTATTTGACAGACAGAGATCACAAGTAGGCAGAGAGGCAGGCAGACAGAGAGGAGGACGCAGGCTCCCCGCTGAGCAGGGAGCCCGATGCGGGGCTCGGTCCCAGGATCTCGGGATCATGACCTGAGCTGAAGGCAGAGGCTTTAACCCACTGAGCCACCCAGGTGCCCCAATAAATTAAATTTTAAAAAAATGGTTAAGATGGTAAATTTCATGTTGTGTGTAATTTTGCCACAATTTATAAAAAAATGGCCATGGTTAACATATTTCTCAGTATTTATTTACATAATCATTTAATCTTAAATGTCTTTTTAAATTAAGACGTTAAAACCACTATGGTGTATGACAGCTGTATTACGGGGGCACAGTGCTCATAGTAAAAATGACTTCTTGTTTCATAATCGCATCTGCGCTGGGAGAAACTAGAAATAGTCTGTAAACTGGTGGGACGCCATACTTCGGGCTGCCCTGAGCGCAGCGACTCCTGCAACTGGGCATGTCCCTTGAGGACACCTGTGTGATTATGAGATGTTGGTTCCTATGGGGCAGGCGGCTTTTAAGCCGGGCTGGGTCCTGTACCCACTGAATGTGGGTCTCGTTGCCTTGTACCTGCATCTCTCAGCTGTGCTGGGCTCCTTCAAGGACCCCACAGACAGTACTGTCCAGTGCTGTCCGGGCAACCTCTTGTTCCCTCCCTGTGTCTGTCTGAGTAGACCGCTGCCAAGAGTGGCTGGCGGAAGCCCAGGGAGCCTGAACATCCGCTGGGACCCTGGAGCCTGGTGGGTGCTATAGACCAGCACATGGCGAGTGCTTAGCGCGTGTCAGCCCTTAACGAAGACTCTCACTGCCCATGGCTTCCATCCCCGCCTGCCTGGTTACCACTGTCGCCACGTACTCTGGGCTGACGACACAGATGGCGTCTACTCCAGCACCGTTTGGCAGGTTCCAGGCTCTTGTCCCCTTTCATGAGAGGGTAGCACTGACTTGACGGGGAGGGGAGGGTAATCTATGGAGAAGCAAGGTCAGGGCTTTCTTCAAGAATTTTCAGGCCAGGCAGACTCCATTTGGGAGCTGCCCCTTGAGTTGCTGCGACAGGGTCTCTGGTCCCGTGAGTATCAGTAACGTGTCTCTTTGAATCTGGGTTGATGGGCCGTTACTGTGTTGTTTGGATCCTGTGGCACCAACACCTGTAAGATACATTATTCATTTAATAACACTTCTGAGGGAAACGAAAACTCCCATCAGCAAGGTAGATTATGAAAGAGCACACCCTGGTTTCGGAAGTTAATTTGTGAAGAGATACACATCTGAGATTCAGGGAAATACAATGGGAAGCATTAATTCATTCTTTCAGCTGGTTTCTTGAGCACCTACTGTCTGCCGCCCGTGGTGGTCGATGCTGGGGAATGGTGACAGTAAGCCAGGGCTCCTGCTCTCATGGAGCTCCCTGCAACTGGTCCAGCCTCCGCCCTGCAGTCAGCACTTAGCCTTTGCTCGAAGAGGCAGACTCTGCAGCTAATAAATGTAGCTCTATTCTCGGCTCACGGTTAGCTGTCTGGACACCGGAGGAAAATTACTTTAAGGATCGCTGTGCTCATGTGGACTGTGACAGATGGGGTGACGATCACGCATTCCGGCTTACACCTGCTGTCCTGGCACAGTTATTAATAGCACCCTCCCTGTCACTCCCCAAAGTGTCCTGGTTTGGATGGGAAAACACTGGGGGAGGCCTCATTTACAACTGCTGAGCTCCACATTTGTGTCGGAGAGGGTCTTGGTTTGCAGTGAGAGAGCTATTTCAAAACTAGGGTCTGTTCCAACACAAGATCAAGCTCAGAGAAGCCACAGGAGGGTCAGCTGAATTTGGTTTGGGTCCCATTCTCCCTGTGGCATCTGCCACTTCATATGTTCCAGTCACTCAACTCATGGAAGCATCAAAATCTGGGACAATTTGGTTTAAAAAACAATAAACATGTACATACAACAATCAGAATGTGTTTTCCTTATGAAAATTAGGTTAACCAGATCTTAAATTCATATTCTTTGGAATGGCTAGAAGGGATATCAGTGTTTGTATCAGGCCTTACAGGGAAAGTTGAAAAATAATTATGTAGCAACACTAGTCGAGGTTGAGTTGGAAATTTTGTTTTCTGTGTTGTTATAGAAAGGAGTATAGGGATTGAATTTTTACAAGAAGTTTCATTTTTATTCCAGTAATAGATTTGACATTTAAAGAAAATAGTTGGAAAGACCGGAAGCTTTGCATTCATGGTAAATTGGTAACCCGCAGCCTGTGTGTTAGTAGGCACTGATCACAGAATCCTCTGGGGCCAGGTGGTCCCTGCCTGAGGACCTAGGAGTCCCCAAAATGCTGCCCACCTTTCGTAGTGGGTCTGAGAGTTTAGCACCTGAAAGTGCTGGGCTCTGGCCCCCAGAGTCTGATTCGCTAGGTCTGGAGTTGGGCTGAGAGTTGGTATTCTAACCCGTTCCGCGGTGATAATGCTCTCGCCGGAAGGGTGGGCGAGCAGGGAACGGCCTCTGGGATCACTGCTTACAGCCACGTATGGAGAAGACAGAAGGGGTCTCAGGAATTTGGTCTAAAATGTCCTCAAAATAGGAGGGGCGTGAGGAGGTCAGAGAGAACCTCTGGGCATTGATTCCAGAAGCTGCATGATGCATGATGCATTTAGCCATCTATTTTTTTTTTTTAAAGATTTTATTTATTTATTTGACAGACAGAGATCACAGAGCAGCAGGCAGAGAGAGGAAGAAGCAGGCTCCCTGCTGAGCAGAGAGCCTGATGCGGAGCTCTATCCCAGGACCCTGGGATCATGACCTGAGCCGAAGGCAGAAGCTTTAACCCACTGAGCCACCCAGGCGCCCCGAGTTTAACCATCCTGATGGCTCTGCTGGGAGGCAGTAGTGGCCTCCTGATACAGACGAGCAGCTGAGGCCCAGAAAGGTCTGTGGGGCTTGCCTGGCTGGCATGTGGGAGAGCTAGGCTGAAGCCGCTGCTCAGTAACAAAACCCTTACAAAACAAGGAAGTGTCAAAGGCATCAGAGAGTGAAGACGGTTCGAGTGAACAGCAAGAGAAGGACCAGGATGACACCAGCTTCTACTTGGCAGTCCATGCTTTTGTCCTCTGTATTAGGAGCTAATTCGCTCTGACAAGATGGTGAGAAGATTGGCAATGATGAAGAAACTCTTCGATGAATCTCACGCTAAGTGGATATTGTGCCTCGGAATATTCGCTAATTAATTAGGTTGACGTATTAGTCATCATTAGCAAGATGCTTTAAAACTACACATCTGGAACTTGAAGACCGAATCTAAAAATTTAAATGATGTTTGGAGTCCCCCAGCATTCAGTGTAGGACTGGAACCCAGGGCGGTAGGTGTCTCCAAGCTGCTCCTGACGGCCTCACCGTACATGCGCGTCCTAGTAACGTGAAGACACGCCCATCTCAGCCCTCCTTTCCCGGCGCCTCTCTTCCAAAATCAGTGTGAAATGTTCTAGGGCTGAGTCCTCTGATTTCTTTCTCAGCAGTCTTAGGCCCAGCTCTTTAAATGCCATCTGAATGCTGGTCGTTTCCCATAATGCCTGTTTCCGGCCCCGGACTCTCCCCCGAGCTGCAGACTGCCCACTTACCGTCCTCGCAGGGGTCTCGCAAGCTCCGAGCTCCCGCTTCTCCGCTTCACCCCCTGCCTCAATGGCTCCTCCTGGGGTGCCCGGGACAGTAAATAAGGCCCTTTTTGACCGAGTTGTTCAGGCTCAGCCATCTTGGAGTCGTCCCTGACTCCACCCCCAGCCCGCACCAGGGCACCTGGAAGTCCCCTCGGCTGCCTTTCGATGTGCCTGCCTCCTCCCTGCGGCTCCCTCCGGGCCACCACTGTCTCCCCTGGACCGCTGAGGCCCCTCCTCACTGGCTTCTTGGTTCCCGCTCCTGCCTCACAGCTGTCCAGTCCTTATTCAGCTGCCGGGGCGTTCGTTAGATCAAATCAAGCATGTTCGCAGTTGTTGAATGACTGCCTCTCGCGTGGGGAGGTCAGCCGTGGTCCTTACCAGGGCCGGTGGCACCCTGTCCTCTGGCCCCTGAGCAGGCTTTGAGCTTTCCTTCAAGTGATCCTGGAATATACCAAGTATGCTTCTGCCTCGGGGCCTTTGCACTAGCGGTTCACGGCCCCGGGTAGTGCGGCATGCCTCCTGAGAACCCTTGGTCGGCAGCCGTGTCCAAATGTGGCGTCTGTCATTCGCGGGCTGTGGGCCTTGGAGAGCGGCTCACCCCTCCTCCTAACATCCGTTTTCTCATCGGAAAAGTGGAGCCAGTGTTTGGGTCATGGTGCGTTCCCGACGGGAAGCACTTAGACCCTAAGTGCCGAGGAACCCAGGGCTTTTCTTGTGTGTGTGTCTGTGCCCCGACTCCTTCTGGCTCTTGTTTGCCTGTCACTCACAGGGGCCTGTCCTACCCCGGGGGGCCGAGGTCGCTCTCCTGTCACTGTCTCCTCAGCCCATCCTTTTCTTTCCTTTCTTCTAATGTGTCGCATGTGTTTGCTGCCTTTTGGTGATCTTTTCCCTCATTGGGAGGTGAGCTCCTGTTTCTCCAGGGCCCAGAGGGCGCCTGGCGTATAGCTGAAGCTCACTGGTGTTTGTTGAATGAGTGGTTAAAGGCACATGTTGGGTGTGGGCTCAGCCGCTTACTGGAGAGGGGTGTGCTTCTGGAAGAGCTCAGAAAGCCTGGCCAGGGCTGACTGTCCTGTGCCCACCCAGCTCAGGGTAGAGGCTGGAGAGAGTCAGCTGCTTAGTCAGGGGGTGACTCTGTCTCTGGAAGTCAGGAGCTGTTGAGGGCCGGAGGGAGGGCCGGGAGCCTTTCCGGGGTGAGGGCTTTGCCTCTTCTGCCACTGTCGTGGTCCAAGCAAAGCAGAGTCTGTGGGAGCCCGGTGTAGTTGCCCATCGAGGGTCTGTTGCTTAGCTGGAGAGGAAGGAGGTGAGGGACCGTGCCGGCAAGCAGGAGTGGGTTTGGGTGTGGAATTGAGTCCTTGGCCCAAGTGAAAGCCTCAGAGTGGGGAATGTCAGAGGTGGGAAAGGTCATTTGGGGGCCAGACTCCACAAGGCCTCGAATGCCAGTCCACGCACTTGAGAACTCTGGGACGCATCAAAAGTTTCAGAAGTGTTCTCCATACGTAGTTAGACTTTTCCCAAGTATTCCGTTTATCATGAAATAAGTGGCAGAGAGGAAAATTACTGTTGTTGACTTAAAAAAATAGTTTGTCTCAATTCCCAGCAGAATTATAGAATTAGGGGTGTGGGCTTTTTGCCTTTCATGTCCTGTGGGCTAGATTTTATCCCCGGCCCAGTCCTGACTTTGAAGAACAACAAAAGAACAGCTTCTTGAGAAGGCCGGGTGCTGGTTGAGCAGTCAGGGGTCTGCGTGATGGCCCTTCTTGTGGTTACCCAGCGGGCCCCGCTGAGCTCCTCAGAACCCACGCGGCTGTCTCATGAGGATGCCTTGGAACCAGAGGTTCTGACCCCTTGTATTTTGCAGGTTAGGTTAGCCCTGAAGAAAGGTGGAGCAGCCGACTTGACAGTTCGTTTCTGTGGAATGTCTCTGCCAGGCCTGCTGGGGCAGAAACCAAGCAGCCTTGTTTGGGATACAGTATCAGTATTCAGTGAGGGTTGATACTTTGTCGTTGTTGGCACACCGCTGCCAGAAATAAGACCGTGGCTCGATGTGGAAAAGCACCAGACTGGGAGAGTGATTTGGTTCTTTGCCCGTCTTTGGAAACCTTGGGGAAGTGTCTCCCTGTGTGGATCTCAGTTTCCTCATTTTGGAATGTGAGGGTTGGACTGACTTTGTGCTTCTTAACCTTCGGAAGTCTTTTTGTTTTTGAGAGACAGAACAAGAGCACGATGAGGGTTGGGGCGGGAGGAAGAAAGATCCAAGCGGACTCCCTGCTGAGCGTCACGACCTGAGCCCAAACCAAGAGTCTCACGCTTAACTGACTCTACCACCCAGACGCCCCTTAACCTTTGGGACTCGTTGAGGCTTTGATGAAATCTGTGGACTGAACACTCATGGTTTTGATGAAATCTGTGGACTGAACCAAACTGAACACTCATGGTTTTGCCAACACTTTAGGAACACCCTGAAGCTCATGAGATGACCTATAAGACCCTGCCCCAGCTGACCCCCACTTCTACCTCCCCACATTGGTCTACTTCCATGTACAGTAGGGCCTTTGCAGATGCCGCTGTACCCAAAACACTCTTCACGCCTTTGCTTGGGCATGTCCTGCTGATCCTCTGAGTCTCACCCTTCCCTGACCTCCCAGATTAGATTGGGTTACCCGGCTAGACGTGTGTCCCTTACCCTGAACTTCTCAGCCCTGATCACAGTGGTAACTAAGTGGGCCCTAGCATGTATATCTGGCTCTCTCTAAGTTTGGTGTTGGTAATTACTGGGTGAATCCCCTAGGTCTCTCTGGCCATGACATTCTGTGACTGATCTGTGACTATGTGAGTGTGTCAGAAGAAAATACCAATCTGTGCTTCCCATGACACACGGCACAAGATGTGCCTGTGCCGTGGATGGTTTCCTCTGGGGCTGGGTGGGGAAGGCACTTCAAAGCGGAGCCGAGAGGGCTCAGAAGCCTGGCTCCCAGACTTTGTGCCTTACTGCTCTGGTGGGCCTGACCTTAGGCTGGTCATTCCCCTTTGTTTATGTCCTAGACTGAGCTGGAACTCCCACTTGGAACCTTCCCACAGTGCTCGGCGCTTCCGCATATTGTTGTATTTTTCTCCAGAGAGGAAGTGACCAACACAGACTTTCCTCCTCACAGACAAAGTCCATGCACAAAGCCTTGCATCAGCTGGTGGGCACCTGCCTCTGCCTCCTTGCCGCTTGGGGGAGGTGGCTGTGCACACACAGTACAGCAGTACCTTGCTTTTCCCATGATTTCCCTCAAGAAGTGATCAGTGCCCTGCGGACTCCCCGACTTGGGTCCCTTCTGAACCAGTATGTCGTGTTCGGAGGGGAGTCTCATTCAGAACTTTGGTTGTCACAGTATTACCTCCCTGGTTTAGGCCACTTTCTGCAGTCGAAATGTGATTCTGCTGGTACAGATGTTGTAAATGAAACTTTATTTGCACTAAAGGAATGAGTTGTTTGCTAGAATATTGCAGCAGATCTTACCCTGATAAGGGGAAAAAAAAAATCCCTTGTGAGGGTGAGTAGTTTTTCTTCAACATATCTAGGGCTGGATGTTTACAGATAATAAAATAATAAAACCAGCAAGAGTAACTATTCTTTAAGAATGTCTGCTGTGTGCCGGGCACTTCTTCAATACCCTGTTTAACCTTTAACCTGCCCTCTGAAGCCGGCAGCGTAATTGTACACGTTACATAAGTGAATAAAATGAAGTCCAGAGAGGTTAAGTTCTTGTCCCAAAGTTGCCCAGCTGGGAAGTGCTTGCCGAGATTCAGATCAGGCCAGCTTCCCTCAGGGCCAGCACCTTTCCCCTGCTCTCCCACCTTCTCCTGTCACGAGGAAATGGGTGGTGGCTTTCCCAGCCAGGGATGAACGTGGAGCTAGAGCCAGCTGTCTCACCGGCTCGGTGGCCTTGATTCCCTCCCGCCCCATGGGTGGAATAGGGGAGGAGTCTGGGGGGCCTTGTCCTTCTGTGAGTGATCTGGGCTTGTGGTAGTGATACTTCAAGGAGGAACTGGTAACATGTGGCCAAGTAGGGTCTGCAGCATCCTTGAAGCACTCGTGCGAGTCATGACGTGTCAAATTGGCTGTGCCGTGAGCATCCTACTTCGGGTGGCGTTTCATTGTCGATTCATGTCATCCGGTAGAGTCCCAGGTTGCCTCCCTAATATGTGGACTGGAGATGGTCCCCCACCATATTCCTAACTGTGCTTTCATGAGAAAGTGCAACTCAAATTAGAAACAGTTGATTGACCATTGAACCTTACAAATGACTAGAAATTTACTTGAGAGAACACCGTTGAGGTAAGGACCGTGATTTAGCTGCTTCTCAAGGAGTCATGGCCTCCCAAAATGATTCAAATGTAAACTTTCTGGAGGTAGGTAAAGATAAGTGAACTAGCCTGTTCTTAACAACTCCTCACTAAATCTTGGGAAATGTTTCTCATGGCACACCCCAAACTGGTCCGTTTCTAGCTTTCAGCTCTCTGACCACCTGATTCCCCACTCCTCCCCAAGGAAAGGCAGCACTGAAAGTGTTTGGAAATGCAGTTCATTCTTAGGCGGCCGCTGTGCGGATGAGTAACAGTGTCAGAGGAAGAGCTTCCTAATATAGACGGACGGACGGATGGACGGGGACGGAGACCCACCCGTAGGGCGATAACAAGCCTTTTCTTCTGGCTTCCTCTCGGGAGTGAAGGGAGTTTGGAAGGCAGGAGGCAAGGGCCTCTGTGAGCAGAATTCAGGTTTTTCTTGGAGGGGGTTTGCCAGGGCTTGCTGCTGCTTGCTGATTGGGATGTGGGAGAGAGGAAGCCCCTTCCAGCCGGTGCCTCGGTCCTTACTCTGTTCAGCGAAGACACCTAGGCTCAGAAGGGGCCTTTGAGCTCCTGACTTTAGAATGGGCAATGCTGCTGAGAAACAGAAGCCCCGGAAACGAAGCCATCTGTGCCCCTGGAAGCAAGGTAAGCAGGCCCTGGGCTTCATCTCCAGAAAGAAGGGGGCAGCATTGGGATATTTTGGCTCAGAATCAAAGCTGGAACTGCTTGGGAAACACCTTTCATGCCAGAAAGCTCTGCAGGTCAGCATAGTGTAAAGAAAATGAACAGACAGCTCTCCCAAGGAATAAAATGATTCATACCTCAATGTGATAGCACAGCTTGGCTGAGAATGAAGTGTGGCTGGAGGCTTGTGTTCAGTGCAGCATGTATCTATTGGTTGAAAATTTTAAACTTTAAAAATATCCCAGGGGCTCCTGGGTGGCTCAGTGGGTTAAGCATCTGCCTTTGGCTCAGGTCATGGTCTCAGGGTCCTGGGATTGAGCCCTGTATCAGGCTCTCTGCTTAGCGGGGAGCCTCCTTCCCCGCCCCCCGCCTGCCTCTCTGCCTACTTGTGATCTCTCTCACTGTCAAATAAATAAATAAAATCTTTTAAAAAAGAGAGAGAGAGACAGAGAGAGAGAGAGAGAGAGGGGAAGAAAAATATTCCAAATAAAAATTTTGATATCCAGGAGTCTGAATTTTTTTTAACAGTTCGGTGAGAGGATGTTATTAATAGCTTTTAAATATATAGTGTCTTTCTTCCAAAGAATTCAGAGTCTTTTCTGTACGAAGTCTCATGGTCACCCAGCCTGGATGCCCCTGCTGCTGGCCAGCCTCCACCGACACCCGCTCTGTGTCTCGAGAGGGCTGTGAGTGTCCGTTCTGGAGAGGAGGACGCCAGTGGGACCCTGGGCACTGCCACGGGGCCCTTGCAACTGGGGGCCCATCTAACCGTGTCCCAGGGCAGTTTTGTCTTCCCACGCACCTGGCTGCCTTTTTCATGGTCATTAACCCCTCAGACCGACTTCAGGTCTTGGCTCTTTTACCTCCCGTTGCCACATTTAAAAGTAGAGCTGGCTCTCGACTGGCAGCCAGACAGTTTGATTGCAACTGTATATATGAGTGCGTGTTTACGTGGAAAATACAACCTGGAAGAGAACATAAGGAAATGTTAACTGTCGTTGTCTTTGGCGGTCCAGTTACGGGTAATTTATTTTTCTTTTTGAAAGGGAAAAGTAGGTAGGCTGCTAATTCCATGCCAGGTTCCTGTGCCTGTGACTTTCCATCATTCGTTCTATGTGTCCCGTGTTACTGTGAAACCGGCACTCCCTAGCAGTCTTTGATTGGGTCCTGGTTTGGACGAAACAGTGATAAAGACATTGGGGGATCGTTTAGGAAATTTGATGTGAACTGGGTAGTAGGTGATAATCTGGGGACTGTTGCTAATTTTATTATGTGCGATAATGGTGATGAGTCATGCAGAAGAATGTCCTTCTTTGGATAGTCATGCTGAAGTGTCTAGGGGTGAAGGGTTATACTGTCTGTAATTTTACTCCAAAATGGTTCAGGTGAATGAGTGCATACCTACACACAGAGAAGCAAAATAGGATAAGTTTAACAAGTAATAGATATATGAGGTTTGTTATACTTTCTTCAATGTATTTTTACTAAAGGGGGAACCATTAGAAAAAATGGTTGCTGGCTGCATCATTCTACCATCTCCTTCAGAAGAATGGATCTTAGTAGACATGGTTATTTACGGAGGTGGGTCAGGATCCAGCACTCTAATTCAGTGCCACATGGCTGGTATTTCTTGCCACCAATAAGCAAATCGTCGTAAAAATCTGGCAACTCAGAAGCACCACTTACTATAACAGGCATTTAATGTATTTATTTTCAGGTAGTCTCTGGTTTTCCTTAGAAAAATGTATAAGAGTTAAAACTTCTTGAAATTTCCATTGGAAGCAGCCGAGTTTACAAACAAAACTAGAGCCGGGGTCTGTGTTTTATTTTGCAGTTTGTGCATGTATGTTCACTAGTTCCAGCGAGAGGAGCTGTGGGAGCATGGTGAGTGGTGGTAGCCGGCCCTGCAGCAGGGTCCGCAGTGAGTTGGGGTAAAAGAAGGAGCAGCTCCCTGCCCTGATTTCTATGTCCACATGGATCCCTTTGACCAGGAGTGCGTCTTGGCCGGTGTCGTGTCAGGGTTGGTTGGTTGGTTTGTGCAGGGTTAGACCCGGGGACAGTTTGTCTCCCTGATCCAGGGTCCCGTGGAGCCCTGCCGGGGACCCACAGTCGCAAGGCTGTGAGGCAGTCCTCCGTATTATCTGTTTGTCTCTGTCTTTAAGGGTTGTTGATGTTTTGGAAATAGGATTTTAGAGTGGTATTTAGGAATCAGATTTAGTGCATCCCAGACTCCACAGTGACCTGATCTGTGCACACGCCAGCATGACTGAAATCTCAGTGTGTGACTGATGACTCCAGGCTCCAGGGCAGAACAACATGGTGTCAGTGGCTGCTTTGGGGGCAAGTGAACGGGAAACACATCTTTGCGTTTGATGCAAAGAGCTTAGGCCGCCCCTGACTTCTCCCTCCAGTCTGTTGCCCTGTAGTGGCAGGGGCTTCTGAGAATATAGACTTTAATCAGAGCCAGATATTTGTAATGAGGAAGGTCAAGCCCAGAATACATTCCGAAAGCAAGAAATCGTTATTTCCCCTTTAGGTCATTTACATTTCTGTTTCTAGGTTGTGTGCTTGGGAAGTTGAAAAATTTAAGTGACAGAATACTAGTTCGAGAAACATAAATCTTACCACCTCTGCTAGCTGTCTCCCTCAAGAGCATTTTATACCTGGTAGAGAAATGTCTCTGTAATGACTTTATTAATTTTATGTTTTTAAAACATAAAACAACGAGAGAGTGAACACAAGCAGGGGGCGGGACAGAGGGAGAAGCAGGCTTCCTGCTGAGCAGGGATCCTGAAGTGGGGCTCGGCTCCATGGGATCTTGACCTGAGCTGAAGGCAGATGCTTAACATCTGAGCCACCCAGGCGCCCCTGTAATGACTTTAAACAGTGTGCAGTGTAGTGTGCTCCCTTTGAGGGGACTGGCATTGTGCTCTCTCTTACTCTTACTTTTCTCATTGTTCTTGGAACCCAGAACATAAGGAGAAAACAGTGCTGCTCTTTTTGGTTTTACAATACCAGGTACTTGCAGTGGTTGATAAAGGTGTGAGTCATCTGTAATACCATAGGGCGCTCTAGCAGGCCCCCATACCAAAAAAAAAAAAAAAAAAAAAGAAGAAGAAGAAGAAGAAAGAAAAGGATGGAAGGTAGTCGAAGGCAGGGGCTTCCAGCGTGATCCTGGAACTTCCAGCCAGAGTTCTGCCCCACGCTTGCCGTCCAACCTTGAACATTTTGGATTTTGTAATCCCATTCCCAAACTGTGCCCACCTCCCACGGCTTCTCCAAATGACTGTGTTTTTCTGTGATTTTCTTATAGCCCTCACCACAGGCATTTTTTGTTGATCTGTTTATATGCTTATAGTTCTGTCTTTCACCCCAGCACAGGGCCTGTTGCTTGTTACCTGGGGCCTTCTGTGAGTGCGCTCGGTGACAGAACTCTGTGCTCCCAGGCTGGCTGTGCTACCACGGGTAAAAATGAGGTACGAACGGCAGAGCCTGGTTCTGGTGCATCTCAGGTGCTCACTAAATGCTAGCTACCAACGCTGGCTGGTGTGTGGTGGTTACGTGGACCTGGGAATGTCCTTTCTTCATCCTTCTCTGCTCCAGGGGGAGACATTGGTGTTGAAAATAGGTACATCTTCCTCTGTTCCGCAGCAGTTCTGAATTTACAAAGAGTAAATCTATTGATGATTATTCACGTTTGAAAGATTCACATTTGAAAGGAAAAGATTGCTTCACAAAAGCACTTAAATCATAGCGAACATTTAGATGCTGATTCATTGGCCCAGACACCTGGTGAAACCTTCCATTTAGAGCGAACTTGAACTCTGAAGACACCTACAATCCTGTCCCCTCAGAGCTCCTTCGTTTGTTCTTTTAGAGAATTCATTTGAAGGGTTGCTTACAATGGCTATTTTGGCTCTTGGGAGTATAACACAGGCAGAAGTTTCCTGGGGAATTAAAAATTGCAGGAGTAATTGCAAATCGAATTATCTCCTCCAGAAATCCCAGCAGCTTGGGGCCACAGCAGCCTGGTAAACGGAGATGTTGATGATTTCCATGTTTGTACACAGTTGGGCTTGAGCGCATGAAATTAACACCCTCCTGGAAGAGCTGATGGGGGCTGCCTGGGGAGAAGGAGATTGGCTCGCCGGGGTAGGGAGGGGAAGAGGGAGTCTGGGGTTCGCATGAATTCCTCCCATTCCCTGGTCCCCCTCTGCTGAAGGGGCAAAGACAGCGTTGTTTGGATTCCAGTCGGTGGTGGTGTTGAGACTTGCCACTGCAGAGTCAGGTGGTGAACAAGCACCCAGGGCTGCCGTATGCCTGTGTGCCAGGCAGTTAACACTGATGTCTTTTCTGGCCAAAGCTCAACCTGGCCCACCTCCCACCATCCATTTTCTGGTCTTTATTCCATGGCTTTGGGGCTCCAGGGGTGTCTGGTGTCAGCCTCTCAGCTAGTACACCAGAAAGCACAAGGGCTGGGTGCTGCCCTCGGGCCACCCAGCTCAGTGCCTTTAGCTGAGCCAGGTGAGCCACGTGACTGCTGCTGTTTCCAAACCGGTCTCCTGGTCTCTGTGGGAGATTAATAAGAACTGCTTTGAAGGGCTGTTGAGAGAATTAGATGAGATAATACAGCCTTTAGCGGACAGCAAGCACTTAATGAATGATAGTAATTCTTGTTATTATACATCCACGAATGTGGATCATGGGCCGGGCTCTGTTCCAGCCCCAACTCGCCATGTGAGTTTGCCTGATTCTGCCTGTTTCTGTCTCTCAGTGTAAGAGACCACATGTAGCTGATAGCAGAGGTGCTCGTGAGGTCTGTGAGTCAGTGACCATCTGCACTGGCCAGTGCTGTTCCTGCTGCAGCCACTCTGAGGGTTCAGCGTCTGGAGAAGGCATCAGTCATGCTGAGCACCCGGGACATGGGGGGATTTTTATGGCGTTGAAGTTCTTTGAAAATGATTATTGCAGGGCCCACCATCATTGAATTGTTCCTACTTTAACAAGGGTATTGAACTAATCAGGACCGTCCATTTTCCTGTTCTGCGTATTGTAGTATTGCCATCGTGATTAGGAGCCCGGATGCTGGGGTTGAATCTTTGCTCCTCCACTTGCTGGTTGGCTGATCTTGGGTGGGTGAGTTCGTTAACTTCCAGGCCTCAGTTTTCTTGTAAGTACCGGTAAAGTGCTTAAGACAGCTCCTGGCACATAGTAAGTGTCCCTTAAGTATTTATGACTGGTGTTATTTTTAGGTTACATACAGAAGAATCCCATTTCCTTTTAATTGAAAAGATGGTACTTTATTAAAGATTCGGGAAAATGGACAGACGCAAAGAAGAAAATGCACGTTGAGTGTCTAAATCTAAAGGGCCCAAAACGTAGTGAGGAAGTCGAGTTCGCTGCTACTGTTTGATCTTCTCCAGGGCTGCACATGGTGCGCGTCTTTCAGAGTTGGGATCATGTGCAAGTTGTTTTTTTAATTTCATGCTTCTGTGTGGTCTTCATAGCTACTGTGATGACTGTAACATTTCCATTATGTCAATATTCCATAACTTATTAAACCATTCACCTGCCACTGACTATTGAAATTATTTCCCCTTTTCACTATTATTATAGGTGAGGCAACGATAAGTAGCTTCATTCATATATTTTGTGATTACATTGCATGACTTCCTTAGGAAAGACCCTAGTGTAACATTCCTAAGCCAGGAAGGTAGGAATAGCTTTAAGTCCCTAAGGGACGTATCTGTATTTTCATGAGTGATCAGGTTATCTGTTAGCCACAAGCACATCAGCATTGAATATTATCATTTTAAAATTGTTAATCTTGTAAAACTTACATTTACTAATGTCGTTTTGATGAGTTATCTAATGGCATGAGACTCAGAGATGGGCATGGGCAGTTCAAAACTCAGTATCAGTGTTAAGAATCTGGTTTTGATTTAAGATTCTGTTTTTCTCATAGTCCTTTGCATGGGATTTGGCTCAACCTCATTCAGGTGCTGAGTTTCACAGAAGAGAAGCATGAGATTTTATTTAAGAATAGGCATTTACCATCACAACTTTTTTCTTCTGCCTCCCAGGGAGCAGTGAGTATTAAATAATACCCATATGAAAGGTACAGAGTGAGGCCCCAAGAGTTGTTCACATTGTTGCTGTGATGACTGCCCTTAGTGTGACTAATGAGCAGTTCTTCCTCTCAGCTCCTGTAGGGCTCTCTCCCCTGCCATCCTCCCCAGCTGCTTGCGTGTGACAGGCTGCCAGCTCAGGCGGTGTTCAATTTTTTTTTTTTTTTAAGATTTTTTATTTTTTATTTGAGGGGGATCACAAGTAGGCAGAGAGGCAGGCGGGGGGGGGGGGCAGGCTCCCTGCCGAGCAGAGAGGCCAGTGCAGGGGCCCAATCCCAGGACTCTGCAATTATGACCTGAGCTGAAGGCAGCAGCTTAACCCACTGAGCCACCCAGGCACCCCTCAGGTGTTGTTAAAATCGGCACATTGCTATTAAACAGCGTGCTGCCGACATGGTTTGGATCAACGGATGCAGCATCAGGGCTGGGGTAAATAATCATGGATGAAGGCGATGTCTAAGCCTGTCCCTCAGTGGGGCTTGGCCATGGTTGGATGGGACCTCCTTCAGGTGGCAGGAGGTGGTTCTGAAGCCGCATCTGTTTACCACGCTAATGGAATCACAGATGCCTTGAGCTAGAAGAGAATGATAAAACAATTTCTAAAATGATTCCTTGGTTTAACCAATGAGGAAATTGAGGCTTAGAGAAATGAGGTAACTTGTGTGAAGTCGATGTGGAGTTTGTGGCTAGTGCCCCCTGTGTCGGGATAGTCACAGACTGTGGTATAATATGGATGTGCCAAGGGTACAGAGCGGCGCCATGCATTGTGTGTCTCATGATTGCATATCTTAGGCCTGTGTTCCATATTTCCATGCTGTAAAATATCATAACGTGTTCAATACATTATACATGTGATGCATTGCTGTGTCACATCTATGCACACGATATGCCACAGTAACATTTGTAATAATAACGCGGTGGTACTACGTTGGGATGTAATGTTGCAGTAACGCTGCCGGCTTCCTGTCTAAAAGATCTGTATACATAATGGACTTCCATAAATTGGATTTTGTTAAGCGAACGATCAGATGTAGGAAATGGAGACATAAGTGTGAGGAATTTTTCTCATGAGAAGTGTGGGGTGGTGTTTTGGGTGGGGTAAGAAAAGGGAAGGAAACTTCGCTCTGTCATCAGATGTTTCCAAATTTAGAACAATATCTGTCCCTAGCCTTTGGCTTTTGTGTATGCTTCACCCTGGGAACACGCGTACATTTCCGGGTTCAGCTCCTTTCCCAGCTGTGGGGAAGGTGTCACCATTACCCTGGGTCGGAGCAGCGGCCGGGGCCACAATATATCTAACTCCATTTCGGCAAGTGCTTCTAGGGCCCTTGATTTCAGAAGTCACTTCATACTGAAATCCCAGATGACTATTTCTGGAGGCGTTGTGGACCACAGCTGAAGGGCACCAAGGTCAGGGATGGGTCCGTTTTGCAAAAGGTCACATAGTGACTGTTGTGGACCTTGCAGGGTCAAGAGGCACAATCGGGCCGACTACGGAGGCACTTACATAACCAGCAGGAATGAAACCAGCTCCAAGTGTGGGGACTGGTGTGGGGACCGGTCTTCACCTCGCAGCTGGTAAACAAGCAGCCCAGAACAACCGCCAGGAGGCTGTGGGCTTCGGGCTGCAGGAGAAGTTTGCCAGCCCCTTCTCTGTGGGGTCCTTTTCTGTCTGCAGTCATTATTATGAGTCGAGCTCTGAAATAGGTCACTCATCAGTTAGGAAAAAAAAAAATCTAAGTTTTCAGGCCAGAAGACGACTTAAGTATCATCTTCTGGCTGTCTCATTGTGATAATCGGGATTACTTAGCTGAGCCTTCTGGCTTCTAGTCTAACACAAACACATTCAGGTCTTTATTTTTTTTTTTTTTTTTAAAGGATTTTTTTTTTTTTTAAAGATTTTATTTATTTATTTGACAGAGAGAGATCACAAGTAGGCAGAGAGGCAGGCAGAGAGAGAGGAGGAAGCAGGCTCCCCACTGAGCAGAGAGCCCGATGCGGGACCCGATCCCAGGACCCTGAGATCATGACCTGAGCCGAAGGCAGCGGCTTAACCCACTGAGCCACCCAGGCGCCCATTCAGGTCTTTATTGATAAAAATAGTCGTCCGCATCACTACAGGCATGAGAAGATAGATGACAGGTTTGAAGAACCCGGCGCTATTGAATGTAGATGCCTTAAGTAGGCTTCCTTTACTGGAAAATGGGACACGTATTAAAAAAAACTCCGTTTTCTATAGTCATTCATTCCTTGATTGATGGATGTTTGCTCACTCAACTAGTACTTACGGAATAGGGCCTGCGTCAGGCATAGTTTTAGACACAGGAGAATGCCTGATGAGAAAATGAGAACTCGCTGCCCTCTGGATTTTATAGTATATACATAAACAAGTAAAACGCAGAGTCTCGTTGGATGACAGGCATTATATAGAGAAGGAGGGAAGTGGGTAGGAAGTCCCGGCCAGGGGAGTGGTCCTCCATTCAGGAGGCTGGAGCCAGGGAGGGGAAGCTGCTACTGGGGAGACGGGCAGCAGGTGCAGAGAGCCCGAGGGGAGCACAGGCCGCGCGGCTGGAGTGGAGTTGCCTCAGAGAGTGGGGAGAGCTGAGGTCAGGGAGTAGAAAATCATGTAGGGTGGGCCCTGCCGCAGGCCTGAGCATTCTGTCTGCTGTGAACACTAGGTCACCAGCAGAGCAGATGGGGCACGGGACCAGAGACCAGGAGCTGCGTGTGGAATCATTTGAGATAGTTCGAGCGGAGTTTGAGATGTCTTTAGAGAGCTGAAGGAGATGGCTGTTAGACAGTTGAGTGTAAGCCTCGAGAGGTCAGAAATGCCCAGGCTTGGAGTCTTTGACATAAAGATGTTGTTTAAAGCCGCTCGACTGGAAGAGATTACCAAGGAAGTAAGTGAGAGAGGAGGAGGGGCCGTGCGCTGGAGAGCCCCAAAGCGCTCCAGCATTAGGAGGGTGAGGAGAAAGACCCTCTGGGAAGGTGGGAGGAAATGCTGGAGGTTGTGGTGTCCCAGGAGCCAAGGACAGGAAGTGTGCTAGGACGGAGCAAGGGGGACAGGTCCTGCTGATTGGAGTCCTGTCCCATGAGGACCGAGACTGGACCATGGTGGTCACTGGGAACCTGGACATGAGGACATGAGGACATTAGAAGAGAAGGGGCAGAGAGGAATTAGACACCGAGCACAGCCAGTTCTATACGGGGTTTTGCTGCAAGGGGGAGCCAAGGTGGTAGTGGCTGAACATAGTGGGGCCAAGGGAAAGCTTTTTTTTTTTTGGTAAGATTTTATTTATTTATTTATTTGGAAGAGAGAATGAGAACATGAGCATGGGGCAGGGCAGAGGGAGAGGCAGACCCCCTGCTGAGCCCCCCCCATTCATGACCTAGCGGAAGGCAGATGCTGGGGAGTGAACCACCCAGGCGCCCCCACCAAGGGAAAGCGGTTTTAAAAGGGAAGAATAATGGCATGATTGAATAGTGGCGGGAAAGTCCCCGTGGAGAAGGAGAGCCTGGTGGAGAACTGCTGGGCAAGAGAGAAGTCCCCATGGTCTCAGCTCCTTGTCCTGGAGCTCTGCTCCCACAGGTGGTCAGCATGGACACATCCTCCCGGTATTTAGTGGGTAAAAACGACTGGTTATTTAGTTCATGCTTCTGCAGATGGCGGTTGAGGTCGGGGTTCCTCGTGTGTCTGCAGTCAGCTCTGGGAGGGCTCACGTCTGGGCCTCTGGCAGGCTTGGCCGGGTCACTCGCTGGGCATCCGGCAGGTTTCCTAGGAGGGACATACACAAGGCCTCTTGAGGTCCGGGGTCAGAACTGGCCCAGTGTCACCACCAGCTCCTGTCACTGGTGGAAACAAGTCCTAAGGCCAGTCCAGACTCAAGGATAGGGAAGAGGGACCTCACTTCTTGATGGGAGGTGCCTCAGGTCACGTTGCAAAAAGATGTGGATGCGAGGCAGAGACTCCTTTGGCTCTTGTTTGTGAACAGTCCCCTCCAGCCGTCTGTGAGCAAAGCACGTGCACTGGATCCCCACAGGGTTGGTGTGTGGCGGGTGCACTTCTCTTCCTTTCGCAGGTGGGGAAGTGGCCTCGCTGCGTGTTCAGGATCGCACAGCTACTGAGTGGCAGAGCTGGGGCCCAAACCTTTGTCCTTAGTCTCTCTGATGGCAAAGCCCCTTCCTTCTCTGTTTGCCTTCCTGACAGTGTTGGTTTACCAGAGCAGACGAGAGTGTCAAGTCTTCTCTTTTCTTTTTTGGCAAGGGGGTATTTTTGTAAATGATTATTATCTCAGAACGGACTGAGGGTGGTGGTTATCTTATGGGATTTATGTGTTTACTGTGCGGAGAATAGACTACGTGTTTATTAGAATCTCATTGAGGACACCATGGTGGGCTAAGTTGGTCTTTCATTGACAGGGTTCCTGTCCCCACTCTCAGCTGGACCCTCCATGTCCTTTGACAGTCTTTTCTCTTGTCTTTGGTTCGCTGGCCCTCCTCTTCCTCTTGGCAGCCTGTCTAGACAGTCACCGCTGTCTACAAGGCCTCCTTCAAACCCCCTTTTGCCTCGAGGACTTCTGACTGTATGTCTGCCTTTATCCCTGACTCTTTCTGTCCTTGACATTGGGACCCCAGCCTCTAACCCAGGGTTAGCCGCCTCTGTTCAGGTCCTTCTCCTGCCAGAACAAGTCCTAACCAGTATCTGTCTCCTCACCCCGCTGGACTTCCAGTTCTGAGACCAAACTCCAAAAAAAACAAAACAAATTGCCTCTGCCTCAGGGAACTTGGACTCTGTCACTGGTTGAGTAGCCTTGGGCAGGTCACCGTCCCTCAAGTTCACGAATCTGAGGATCCTGAACAGTCCACTTAGGGAGAAGAGGGTCTGCTTGTGTCTGCGTAGGAAACCCTCCGCCAGGGTGCATTTCTGTGTTCAGTGGCTTCCTGTGTGTCGTGGGTCCCGACCCTGTGTGCGTGTGGGACAGCTGTGCAGCCCACAACAGCCCTTGTCACTCCAGCGCCAGAACTTTGTGGGCTGTGGGGCTGGAGAGGCCGCTCTGCCCGTAGTGCCCTGGGAAAGCTGCTGGACGGGGGGCTGGGCTGGGCGCTGGGGCTGCAATCTCGGAAAAGATGCTGTTTGGTTAGAAAGTAAAAACCACAGTGCAGATATTTTTTTAAAGCTCTCTGGTTAAAGGGAACAGATAAGCGAGTCATTAGATGAAATCAAGCATTTCTAGTCTCTCTGACCTTGCTTATTGGGAGCCTGGGAGCTTTGCCCTTGTTTAAAGCCCCTGGTTAGGATCCCACGGCACAGAGGGGCAGTGGGGCTTCTGTCGGCCTGCTGAGCTCCCAGAGCTGGTGCAGGTGTGCGGGACTGCCGACGCCGAGGGTCTTTCTTCTGATAGACTTTGCTGGGAGAGTAAATAGTCCCGCTACTTACTTATCATGTAACCTCGGGGAAATTACTTAATTTCTGTCCGGTTCGGTATGCTTGTCTGTAAAAGGAAGGCAACTAATGACGCCTGCCCAACAGTGTGAGCGGCGAGGGAGGGAGGACTTGGTGGAGAGCTAGCCCCCCGCACGTCTCCCCTGTGACTGTGCTTACTGTGGAAGACCACGTCTTGTTTACGTGGTAAATCATTTGTTGAAGATTTGTCACACTGCCATGATTACTCTCTGCTTTCAAGACGTGTCCTGTAGCTCTTACTCATTTAGTCGTTCATTCACTGCGTTTGTGTTCATCAAGCACCTACTCACGGCAGGGTGCTGTAGATTATTTTCTTAGTGCTCAGGTTCATTTCTGACATTGTGTACCCAGAGCTATGGCTTGGTGAGTACCTGCGTCAGTAGAATTGATTACCTGCGGGCTAGTTTCTAAGATCAGGGTATAAAAGGGAACATTGTGTCTAGTCAAAATTACCCTTGAAACCCCTTAAATCTGTAATATATCAGGGGGTGATCAAACCTTTTCTCTGCAGAGTCGTATGCGAAATATTGGCTTTGTAGGCCGCACATTGCCCCTATCACGTATTCTTCATTTTCTGAGCCTTCCAGAAACAAGCCTTGGTCTGCATGAACAGCCTGTGGGGGCAGGTTCCAAGACAGCCCAGCGTTGCCTGCTTTGTGGACATACAGGAGCCCAGATGCAGTCCCTCCCCTGCATCTTGTCTTGGGTTGATCTTGTGACCGCGTGACCACGGCAGAGACCGTGCCTGGTGTGTGATTTCTGACTGTGGCTGGGCTCTGACTCCTCGCCTTGGATCCTCTGCTCTGGGGAAGGGCAGCTGCTAGGTGGAAGGGAGAGGCTCAGGGGGTGAGGAGCCCAGGCTCCCTGCTAACAGCACGGGGATGGGTACTGAGCTTGGAAACAGCTCCTCCGGTCCTGGGTAAGGCTTCGGTGACACAGCCCTGGCCAGGACCTGAGCCAGGACCTGCCAGCTCATTGAAATCATCCCGTCTGTGGGTGATTATCAAATCTTCAGCAGTGAAAAGGGAACAGCATTCTTTTTTTTTTTTAAAGATTTTATTTATTTATTTATTTATTTATTTATTTGACAGAGATCACAAGTAGGCAAAGAGGCAGGCAGAGAGAGAAGAGGAAGCAGGCTCCCCGCCGAGCAGAGAGCCCAATGTGGGGCTTGATCCCAGGACCCTGGGATCATGACCTGAGCTGAAGGCAGAGGCTTAACCCACTGAGCCACCCAGGCTACCCCAACAGTGAGGCATTCTAAAGAACGCCTGCTTGCCTGCGAAGGTGATCAATTCAGTCAATCACAAATGCAGTCAGTTCCTCTGGTACTAAGTATCTGTACCAGTTCACCGTGTCACCAAGTCTGTTAAGGAGTGGGAGTGTTCACGTGACCTGAGAGGAAGATGCAGCCGTTCCGGGTGGGCCAGCCGCTGCAGAACAGCACTCACTACCACAGCCCCCCGCCAAGGTCAGCACTGGGGGCTCAGTGTCTAGTTTGATGGCTCGCGCTCTAACACAGCAGTGCGCTTGTCTGTGGAGAGCTTGCGCCCCCCCTCCCCGAATGGCTCCAGATGGCCATGCTCTTTTTCGGTCTCACCCCGAGGACCCTCTGTACTTAATGGCTCTTCCCCGGGCAGCTGGCGGCTGACCTGTGTCCTGTGGCCTGCCTCGGAAAGACGAGCTGTGCCAATTGGTTCTGGCGCAGGAGTTTGATCCAGGCGTTAGACTGTGTGATCACTGGCTGGCACTTGAGCTGAAGAGGCTTTCAGAACTGGAGGCAGGCAACCATGCTCTCGTCCCAAATAATGAGGAGGTAAGGTAGTAGTTCAGGAGCGTCTCGTGCATGTGGTTAACATACTGGTTCGAGCACCGGCTGTGCGCTGGGCCTTGTTTCAGTCACTTAGGTTATGGGCCTCCATCCTCGTGGCCCATGGGTTTCTGGTAGAACAAGAGGAGTCAAGGGCGACCCTACGGGTTTTGGCCTGAGCAGCCGGCTGTAAGGATGGAGCTGCCATCAGCTCATTCAAGGGGCGAGGCAGTGGAGGAAGGCTGGAGGGCAGTTAGCAGTGCCTCCTGGGTATCCGAGTGGAGGTACCGAGTGCATTAGCTAGGCAAAGAAGTCTTGAAAGGAGGGAGATCTGTACTAGAGATACACACTTAGGTGTACTAGAGATACACACTTAGGAGTCTTGGCAGAAAGATTGTTTTTAAAGCTGTAGGATCGAGGAAGCTCCCTCTGGGAGTGGGCTTCTGGGGAGAAGGGAGGCAGGTGCAGAGAGACATCAGCAAGAAAATGAGGCCTGCTGGTTCTCGGGGCCGCCTGCTTTCTTCGTTCCCGGCCTTCCGGACAGCTGGCTGGTTCGCTGTCCTTGGATTCCCAGCAGTCTCCTTGCGTCTTCTTTATCCTAAACCTTTCTTTTTACTTGAACATGTTCATTGGGTTTCTGTTCCTTGCTACGGAGAAGCCGTGGCTAAAATGGTGGTATCATCCCCATTTTCAGGTAGGAAACAGTTTTGGAATTAAATTTACTGAGGGTTATCCCAAGTGGCCTAGCTGGAACGGGTATCCACCCCCCTCCGGCTCCAAAGCTTGTGCAAAGTGTCCTGGGATCCATTGTTCCTGAGCCGTGGGTGGCCGCTGTGTGTGGTGTGTGGTGTCGTGTGAGTGGTTTCAGGTGTCTCCTGCGGATAAGGAGGTGTGGGCGGCGGTGCCCAGCTGGAGAGCTCATTGGCTTGAGCTTGAAATTTCAGGGGTCCCAGTGCAGTGAAAGGAAGCATTGAGCAGGTAGTTCATTGATTAATCTTTTTTCATTTTCAGTCAACAACTATTTCAGTACCTCCTCCGTGTCCGATCCCATTAGGCACAAATCTTTCTGAACCTGAGTTCTTCATCGGGACCACAGAACACAGAACTGAGAAACTGTTCTCAGATCTTCCCGGGGGCGGGCCGGGTCATTCTAGTTGCAGCAGAGAGAGTTCATTCATTACACCCGACAGGTACCTGCCTTAGCGTCTCAGGCTTCATTCTCTCCTGTTAGGGTCCTTAGTTGAGAAAGGCAGAAACCCAAATAGCCCCAAGGTGGTTCAGAATTGTAGATGAGTAACTTCTATGACAGGTCAGAGCCGAGATGTGAAGAGTTAAGTCAGGGTTAACCAGGCAGAGTGAGGGAGGGTGGGTTGGGGACTGTCTAGATGAGGAAACCTTGTGTAAAGGTCCTGAGGCAAAACGGTGGGAGGGGGGAGGAGCCCTCAGTGGGGATGACCAGAGCCTTTGTTGACAAGCTGAAAAGCCATAGAAGTTTTTTTGTGTTTTATTTTATTTATTTATTTATTTATTTATTTTGAAGATTTTACTTATTTGAGAGAGAGCGAGAGCATGAGAATGGGGTGAGGGACAGAGGGAGAAGCAGGCTTCCTGCTGAGCAGGGAGCCCGATGTGGGACTCAGCAACTGAGCCACCCAGGCACCACCAGTGTTTTAAGTGGGCCGCTAGTGCGTGCATTTGTGAAAGCTTGATTGAGGTCGGATGTCAGATTCGTGCTCTAATGAGATTACCCCAGCTTCAGTGGGAGAATGCCCCGGAGCAGCAGGAGCCATCCCGGCAGCTGATGCAGTGTGGACGGGGTGGCCGCGGTGGGCAGGTTCACTGGTATTTGGAGGCGAATGGGCAGGACTTGCTGACAGTGGGGTTCGAAGGACAACAGGAAGTGAGCTGGGTCAGGGATGGCAGCCGGATTTCTAGCTTGTGTTCACGGGTGGCTCAGTGCCTCGAAGTAGGGGAGGAAACCCCCTTGTTTCTTTGGTTTAAATATGAACGGTAAAGTATGGTTCCTTTAGGGCTCTCCCTGTTTTTGTTGACCTTGTTGCAGGTGTGTGCAGGTTAGTTCTCCTTGAAGTTCTTAACTTGTGGGATTTGAGGGGCTGCTCGAGGGAGCAGTTTGGAGGGACAGTGCTCCAAGTCCATGTTGAGAGAGCATCCCTGAGCCTGGCATGACCTCTCTGGGGCAGCTTGTCTATGGGGCTCCGCTCGGGGATAACTGCGCACGTCCTGACCCTCAGAAAGTACCAGAGACCTGGCTGAGGCTCATTATATTTCTTTTTCATGGGCAGTTGGGCTCCTAATGAGAGTGTTTTCTATTAGGAGGTCCCAGGAAACCTCCATTCATGAGTGAGATTTATTGGAAGAACTGCTGTGTCCCGTGCTCCTGTGGGTAACTCATGCTTGCTACAGGCAGCCTCCAGGGTGTTGCCATCCAGTGAATGGGACCCATGGTGCTGCTGTATCAAGGCTGACAAGTTGATTTTTCTATTTATATGAAAATGAACTTCTTTTAAGGCATGTGGGTGGAGACCCTGGATAGGTAGCATGAAGGGCGGGAGGATGGGAGCTCTGCCTTGGCCTTAAGAATTTGCCCACTACAGGGGCGCCTGGGTGGCTCAGTGGATTAAGCCGCTGCCTTCGGCTCAGGTCATGATCTCAGGGTCCTGGGATCGAGTCCTGCATCGGGCTCTCTGCTCAGTGGGGAGCCTGCTTCCTCCTCTCTCTGTCTGCCTCTCTGCCTACTTGTGATCTCTCTCTGTCAAATAAATAAATAAAATCTTTAAAAAAAAAAAAAAAAAGAATTTGCCCACTACATTTACACCTGTCATCCTTGGTCGCCTCCCGGGAGCTGGGCACCTCTGAGTTCTACAGAGGATCACTGGAAGCTGGTGGTACAAATTGGCTAATGTCCTTCCATGTCTCCTTTACTTCTTCCAATTAAGAAAGCGGAAGACCACCGTACACTTAACTCTTGAGACTTTTTTTTAAAAAGATTGATCTTTTGGGACGCCTGGGTCGCTCAGTGGGTTAAGCCTCTGCCTTCGGCTCAGGTCGTGATCTCAGGGTCCTGGGATGGAGCCCCACATCGGAGTCTCTGCTCGGGGGGGAGCCTGCTTCTTCCTCCCCATCTGCCTGCCTCTCTGCCTGCTTGTGATCTCTGTCAAATAAATAAATAAAATCTTTAAAAAAAATAAAGATCAATCTATTGATTTGTCAGAGAGAGTGAGAGAGAGCACGAGCACAAGCAGGGGGAGCGGCAGGCAGAGAGATGAGCAGACTCCCCATTGAGCAAGGAGCTGGATTTGCACCTGGATCCTAGGACCCAGGGATCATGACCTGAGCTGAAGGCAGGCGCTTAACTAACTGAGCTTCCCAGGCGCCCCGAGATGTTTTTTTAAAAAATGAAACCGAAGGGGAATGTACTCAGCTGAGAACGGGCATGAGGGGAGGGTGAAGAGAATTCCCTGGGTAGGTTACTTGATTGGCCACTAAAAAATTGATTATTAATTGAACCCATTGCTTGGGCTTGCCTTCTCCAATTTTCCAGTCTTGCTGAGAAGCCAGTGGTTAATAGTTTGACTTAACGTGTTAAACAAAATCCAGCTGAGTAAATGAAGATCTGATTGGCTTTTTTGAACATTCATGAATTGGGCAGCATCCCATCTAGCAAGTAGAAAGGAGCTCGGAGAAGAGGTGTGAAATGGGGGCGTCTGAGTGGCTCAGGGGGTTGAGCAACTGCCTTCGGCTCAGGTCATGATGGTGGAGTCCCGGGATCGAGTCCCACAGCGGGCTCATCTTGTGAAGCCCGTTTGTGAAGCAAACTCCCCTCTCATGCTTTCTCTCTCTCTCTCTCTCTCTCTCAAATATGTAAATAAAATCTTTAAAAAAAAGAATGTGTGAAATGGAAGGGCTTTATAGGCAGAAGTAGGGCGGGAAGCTATTAGTAAAAGGAAAGAAAGGATCCCTTTGGGTTTGGTCGCCTTCCTTTGGGGGCTGGGTGGGGGTCTGTCATGCAGATTACCTTTCCAGGGCAGATCTGGAAATGCAGACTGAGTGGGTTAATGGTCACGTTCCTGATGTCAGCCCTTGGTTTGCTGTTATGGGGGCCCTTGACTCCATTTGAGGCCTGTTTTCTTTTTCTATCTTCCTTCCTTCCTTTCTTTCTTTTTAAAATAAACTGACTGATTTTATTATTTTTGTATAGTCTTGAACTTCAACAGTTGAAATGTTCAGCTTCTTTTGTATCTTCCTTTGTAGCAGAACCTGCTCCTAGACTAAGTATCGCGTGCCCTTGCAGTGCCATTTAAGCGCCAAGAATGAAGAGTTTCTGGGGGCCGAGAAAGCATGTTATGGGACCCAATCTTCTACTTCATTCAGCAGATATTAATGAGGACTTTCTATGTGTCTAGCACTATGCCGGGCACTGGGGATACAATAGTGAGCAAAATAGACATAGCCAAGCCTCTCACCGCCCAGTGGAAAACAGAGGCCATCAGCCCAACCAGCAGCACAGTGGGATGGTCACAGGATCTCTGGCCCAGTCAGTGACCAGCCCAGGGGGTCAGCAAAGGTGTCCGAGATGAAGCAGTTGCTTAAGCAGTAGGAGCTGAGCAGATCCTAGATGGTCTGGACGGCAGCTTCACAGTGGTTCCAGGGCTGATTTGACAGCGGTCTGCGTCGGTGCCAGGCTGTGTGGTGGAGCTGTACTTGATATAGGCGGAGGGGCTGGGTTTGAATAAATGTACACAAGGCGGTAATTGTGCATAGTCACAATTACTCTTAAAAATCCCAGTGGAAGACTAGCAAAGTCAGTTATCCTTTCAGAACTAAAAGGATGCTGTCTCTTTAGAGCAGGGCTCAGCACCCTTTTCCCCCTCCAAGGCCCCAATGCACTTGGTTCCCTGAATTTGTAAATAAAGTTTTTTGTTTTTGTTTTTTTTTTTTTTTTAAAGATTTTATTTATTTATTTGACAGAGAGAAATCACAAGTAGATGGAGAGGCAGGCAGAGAGAGAGAGAGAAGCAGGCTCCCTGCTGAGCAGAGAGCCCGATGCGGGACTCGATCCCAGGACCCTGAGATCATGACCTGAGCCAAAGGCAGTGGCTTAACCCACTGAGCCACCCAGGCGCCCTGTAAATAAAGTTTTATTGGAACACAGCCACACCCATTTATTCACAAATCAGCTGAACTGTTTTCCTACTAAAATGTCAGAGTCCAGTAGTTTAAAGACTGTGTGCCCCACAAAGCTAAAGATCTTTACTCTCTTGCCTTTTAAAGAAGACATTTGCTGACTCCTCCTTTGAGCAAATGTAAGAATTTGTTTTATATTTAGGCACCATATTCTAAAAAGAAAATTGTTTTCTTTAAACACAGAATCCTGTTAGTGAGGTGAGACTTTCACACCACGGAAGGCGAGAAGGAGCGGCGCAATCAGTCTCCGTGCCTCTCTTGCCCGACTGTCACCCGGGGTCATATGCTTATTAACGGAAGAGAGAGTGACTTGCCCAAAATATTTATCCTTCCCCTCTCCCTTCCTTCCTTCCCGTTCTGCGTGTCCCTCTGTTTTTTCAAGTGCACATAATGGGGTTGGCTGAGGTCAGTGGAATGCATCATATACTCTTCGTACTTCAGGTGGAGGGCTGGTGAAGAAAAGAACAGCGAGATGTTGGTCTTAATTTGCAGACGATGTGGTTCTACTACCGGGAAGCTAAAATGTCCTAGTGATGCAGGAGAGAAAAGTGGGAGAGAGCGAGAACCCAGAACACTGCCTTGCGGCTCTCCACTGCATTGTGCCTGGCGGCGCAGTCTCAGGAGGTCATTGGCCCTACGCTGGGCCAGTATTGTTCACCTCAGCACTGGGAAGGTTTTAGTTTCATTTGCATTGAACTATAAACATGTTTTGATTCGATAGTTGTAGAGAAACTAATCATGTGGCAGGCGGACCTTCAGGTGGCTTCCTCATGTTCCCGCCGTTGTCTGTTGAGCTGAAGGGACCTGTGAGCAGGGCCAACCCAGAGAGTATGGCAGAGGTGATGGGGTGTCACTCCCTAATTGTGTTTTGTTACGTGAGACTCTTGCTAGCAGACACACTCTGGAGACATCGCCCTTTGTGTTGGACAAGTAAGGCGTTCCATGTCGCAGGGAGCTGAGGGTGGCCTCCATCCTCCAACCAGCAAGAAGCCGAGCCCTTACCCTTCTGTCTCCGAGGAAATTAATTCTGCCGGCCACGTGAGGGAGCTTGGACATGGGCCTTCCCTGGTTAAGCACCATGTGAGACCTCAGCCCTGCCAGCACCTTGACCGAAGCCTTGCAGAGGTCCCATTTAAAGGCACATCGTCGGGCCCTGACCCACAGAGAGTGTGACATAATAAATGCACATGTTTTTTGTCACACAGCAATAGAAAAATAGCACAAGGCATAAAGAGTTTACCCCAGTTGTTATTGGTTCATATTCAACATTATAAAAATCCAAGCTAATTCCAGGAATCTGGGGTAGGTTGGGCTTCGCCCCCCACCCCTTGAGAGTTGACCTTAAATCCTTCAGTTATCAGTCACTTGGCCGAAGTGGACTGAGTGGAAGCTTCCATGAAAGTGTCGCACGATGTTTGGTGGGTTGACGGCCGCACCGCAGTGAGCCGGAGAGTACCCGTGTTTGTGGGAAGTGCTCACGGAGGAACTCGAAGGAACACAGCGTGCTCGGTGTGGAACTGACCTCGCATGGTTCCGGAGAACAGGAGTACACGCGCCGTCCGTCCGTCTGCACGGCTGTGTGTCCGTGGTGGTTAGCCCGGGCCGTAGAAGAGCAGTCAGAGAGGTCGAGAAGGTTTTTCCCCGTGCAGTAGAGCGTCTTACCTTTTGCTTTTACTTTTCGTCTCTATACCTCCTGGAGCAAAGGGGGGGGGGGGAGGGCTAAAAGTAGCCCTTGGTGTTTGTTATTTTGTGCCGAAGCAGAAGAGGCCAGCAGAGGGAGGACCCCTGTCTGCTGCGGGTGCTCGTGTGAAAAAGCTTGGTTCTTGGGTAAATGTTTTCTCATTCGCTGCTCACAGCAGCCTGTGTTGTGGGTGTTGTTGCTTGTCGCCTTGCTGCTGGCCGAGGGGGAAAGCTGATCAGCCCGGTTTCCTGAGCTGTAGCGGTCCAGCCGGGCCTCACCTCGAGCTGTTCCCCTTCTAAGGAACTGGCCTCCAGGAAGAGGCCGAACTGCCCGGGAGACGCTGAGCCCGCATCCTGCCTTCCGATGGGCGCTCAGCTCACAGCCCTGGTGAGCCTGTAGGCCTTCGTGCGCCCTGTCTCGTCTGGCCGGCAGATCCCCCGGGGGCTCCTGCCGCTGTTTCCGTGGCGCCGACAAGGGACTGCTGATGAGCCCCTGCTAGCAGGCGCCTTGCTCCTGGCCTGCTGATGGCCGCCCCCTGGCACGAGGTGGGCGCCGCACACCAGCCAGCCCAGCGTGCTCCCGCGAAGCGCACGTGGAGGGTAGGGCCCGTGCTTGTGCCTGGTGCCCCCGAAGTCAGCCCGAGCTGCCACGCTGGTCATCCCTCCTCCTCCATGCAGGTCCGCCTGTCCCCTTCTTGTCCACACCGAGTTCCCCTTTTGGGCCTGCTTCACTGGAGCTTCAAAGCAGGGGGGTGCCCGTTCCAGCATTTGGGGGCCATACCGACTGTGGCTTTCTCGTTCACCCTGTTCTGCCCGTGACCCTCCTCCAGGCTGAAGAGTTCCTGACCTTGTGGTTTGTCGTGAGCCTGCTGGTCTGTTTGGTCTGGCTGCTGCCTTCCTGGACCTCATCCACTTTTCCTTAAGCTGTGGGAAATGGTCCAGCCCCCCTGCAGCCTCCCTCTAATCCTGCCTGCCGGACTGAGCATCAGGCTCCTTGAAGAGGAAGCGGGCTCCTGGTTCTCCCACCCCAGTCCCCCACCTTCTGTAGCTGTGAGGGCTGGCCCCCAGGGGGCCGTCCACTTGGGCTTTCTTCTGCTTGCTGAGGTTCTGGTGGTACCGGAGGGCGCCCCGTTCCTGTGGGCGAAGAGCACGTCGGGCCTGAGTGGCCAGCGCTTTAACCACACCAAGTTCAGGCCTCAGAACTCAATGTCGAGGTGACTGACATCTCACTTCTGCCAAAAATAGGTGGGGAAAGCCCCAGTTATTTTAGTTCTTTAAGGGCGGATTCTATATTTACTTGGGGCTCCTGGAAACAAAAGACAGGATCATATTAATAATTGAGGTTAAACCTAAGAAATGTATTCACAAATAGTATTTGGGCTATTGATTTGTTTAATAGAGAACAGGTATTAAGTGGCTACTTGAAGAGCATTGTAGATCGTGTAAAACCAAGATTGAAGACCAAATTCATGGTGTTACTTTATATCCTCCCTGAAATTTCTTCTGGAGTGTCGTACCAGGGAAAAGTTTCCCTCTTCTGTTGAGTTCATATATTTTCTTTGGAAGGTCAAATTAATTCCTTTTTACCTTTGCTACTAGGAAACTCAGAACCAACTATCCATGGCTCAGTTGCAGTAAATCTTTAGTTTCAAGCTTCTGATTCTCTTCTCTTTTAAACCCTCTTGTTTTGTGGTTAGTGTTGCCTAAAGAAATCCCTGCATGGGGGGGGGGGGTTGCTTTGTCACTTTGTGCCTTAATTCTGTGGTTTGCCTTGGCTGCCCGGCCCCCCTTCTGGGTAGAAGCAGCTGTATGTTATGTCAGTGATGAGGTACATGTTTTAACCAACGTAGACAAGAGCTTGTTGACCTGTGCACTGGGGGAGAACTCTGATGTCCACGTCTCCTCTAAGGAGTCCAGTCCCATGGCACAGTACCGACTGAGGAGGATTTTGTTCGGACCGAGACAGTGTCTGTGGGACCCATAGCGACCGGAGGCTCTCTGCCCAGGTGTGTTAAGGACCGGTGGCTACAGCTACGCCCGGGGCTTGCCTTCTGGCTGCGTTTCCTTTGCCCACCTTGCTCACCGGACAGAGGGGAGAGGAGGAAGATTCTTGGCAGATGCTTTTAGCAGGACCCCTGAGGCGTGACGGAGGAAGCGAAGTTTAGTTCCATTTTTAACGTTAAGGTAGTTTGGTTGCGTCTTTCCTCTTAGGGTAGAGCATTTGCGCTTTTGTTTTTGATTTTGCATTTCCTGTGTGTACCTCCCAAAGCAAAATGGACTGCTAAAAATGTCACTTGGTGTTTTATTTTTTGCCTAGAATAACATTCAAGACTTGTGAACACTGTGAGCCACAAGATAGTTTTAGGAGAAAAGAAATGTTATTTGTGTTTGTATTTCCTTCTAGAAATTTTCCAGTTGATTTTGTATGCTTATTTAATTGGACATATATGGGGGCGCCTGGGTGGCTTAGTCATTAAGCATCTTCCTTCAGCTCAGATCATGATCCCCAGAGTCCTGGTGTTGGACCCTGCATCGGCTCCCTACTCAGTGGGAGGCCTGCTTCTCCCTCTCCCACTCCCCCTGCTTGTGTTCCCTCTCTCGCTGTGTCTCTCTCTGTCAAATAAATAAATGAAATCTTTAAAAAAATGATTGGACGTATATAATCTATTTCTTTCATCAGTAGCAATATAATAATGTTTTATTTGCTGGTACCTTGCATCTCTCCTTGTATGCTGAACAGCCTATTTTTAAAAGTAGAGTAAGTTTTGTAGGAAGACAGTTAGGAAGGTAGCTGGAAAACAGGCCCTGTGCATGTCCATCATCTTCAGAGCTTTCCCATGGGCCTGCCACCAAGTGGGCTTGGGGTTGTGCCCCTGGAGTCCCCAGTGTCTGGCACGGTGTAGACACTTTGTCAATGCTCGTTGGAAAGTGAAGTCAGTAGCAGTACAGGCAGGGAAGGGTTAAAGAAGAATGGCTTTCTGAGACTAAGTAGGTAGGGAAATTAGCCAGGCCAGTGGGTCTCAGACTTAGAGTGTGTCCGAGTCACCTGGAGGGCTGGTGAGAGCGGATGGCCAGCCCCACCTGCAGAGCTTCTGATCCAGCGGGTACGGCCTGGGGCGCAGGAGATCCCGATTCTACCCGTTCCGTAAGTGAGGCCGCTGTTGCCACTGCTGTTTCAGGACGAGACTTTTGAGAACCACTGATCTATGCTTATTGCCCTTCTTTTCCAGAGGAGAAAAGAGGCCAAGAGGAAGTGTGCTTTGTCTGTTTAACCAAACCAGTTAGTGGCAGAACCTACATGAAAAGCCAGCCTCCCACTCCCTAACTTCCAGGAGAGAGGAATGTGTTCTGGTGTCCCTAAATGGGCAAACTGCTGTGGTAACCACATGCTCTGGTTTCTTTCTTGGGAATGAATCCCAGATCGCTGCCCACTTTGGGCCAGGACAAGAGGGGTGGTTCCAGATGTTTGTTATTTAATCCTACAGACATGCTTTGTACCAGCTGCCCGTTTGTGACCAGATGACGTCCACCACCCATCAAAGGAGGTGGTTTGTTTGGAAGCCGATTAAAGCCCTCTCAATGTGGCCAGTTGTGTTTCTGAAGTGTCTTGCCCATCTTGGAGATCTTAGCACAGCCCTCAGGCTTGGTCAGCTGTGGACGGACACACTGCCCCGGGGCCAAGCCAGCCCCTACCCAGCTCATTTCTCCGCAGCATGGTAGGCACCAAGGTTGGGGAGGGAGGTGCGCTCCCGACAGACCCCTGGGCTTCTCAGGATCTCTTCGCCTGGGTGAGACGCTGAGAATCTGGTGGGCAGGCAGCCTTGGAGCGCAAGCTGTTCGGTCTGGACAGAGGGAGGTTATTGTCGGCATTTCCTGCTCACACCTTTATCTTTCATTTCCCATGCGTCGTGCGTACTGTTGGCACCCAGGACCGCGCCTGCACATTCGGATCTCACCTGGAGGAGCTTGCTGTTAAGACAAGGTTAGGGGAGTTCATTTGGTCTCAATGTCACCAGCACACTGGGGAAACGATCTTGTTGGAAGGAGGAGGACTTCAGGGTGGCTGCTTTCTCACCCTGTGGATAGCGTGTTGAGATCTCCTCAGAGCAGGAGAAGGTGTGCTGGGACCCCTGTGCTCTGTCCCCCTCTGTAGAGCGCACTGCCCGGGAGCACCTCTGGGAGGCAGGCGGGCTCCTGGGTCCCGAGGACTCACCCTGCTGGCACAGGCTGGCCTGCCGCCTCTCCCCACTCCCTCCCTCTGCCATACTGACCAGGTCTCCTGACTCACCTCTAGCCAGCTGGGCCAGGGCCTTCCAGACATGCTGGTCCCTCTACCAGAAACACTTTCCCTCAGTCCACATCCCCCACACACCCCCTATAGAAAAGGAAAATCTGGGCAGTTGTCGTGAATCTTTCTGGCTTCAGTTTAAACCAGTTTCCTTGCAGGGTTCATGGTGGTTGCCTGCGTGAAAGATGGCTTCAGAGCACCCTCTCCTGCCTTCCTACTGCCCCCATCAGTGTTCCTGCACTTTGCACGTAAGCGGCTTGCACTAGAAGCCCGGCTCTGTCTGCCTCTGGGGGCACCGAGCTGAGGTCCTTCAGCACTCGATCTCCAGCTGGGTGAGGGGCCTCGGCCTACTCTGGAAGCATTCGGCCCACTTGGGATGGTGTGTTTCGTTCAGGTCTCTTCCCTGGTCCTCCTAAGCCTTGGGGTCATGTCTGCCTGACTCTCCACTGCACCCTGGGCACTGAGCACGAGGGGCTTGAGAAATGCTTTGGGCCCTGTGACCTCGTACAGTCATCCTCACGAGTTTCCCTTTGGTCCAAAGAGAGAGGGAATGGGACAGGATCTTCTTGGTGCACAACAGCCAGCTCAGACCGGACTTGACTTGTAGGAGCCTCTTCACTTGGGGCCATGTGGAGGCCATCCTGGCCCGGGCAGGTGGGACCAGTGCTGGGGACACCGACCTTCACCAGACTGGATGTCATCAAAGGCCTTGCACTTCTCCAAGCTCGGCGACCCCTCAACTGGCAGTTACCTCGCCGCCACGTGCCACTCATGACCACAGCCCTGGAAGGAGAAAAAAATTTGTCCTAAATTAAGTGTGGGGCTCTAGATTTCTTTGTACCGGGGGAGAGGCCTGAGTAGGGGCCCCTTATACTTTGGGGAGTTGGCTCTGGGTCAGCTGTAGAGCACAGAGGTGTGAGCTCAGTCTTCCCAGATTGCCCTCTTTGGGTAAGAGATCAGAATTTAAACCCCAGCAGCGCTCTAGTACATCGGTCGGAAGAGGAGATTTGAGCATTTCAGAGCAGGCCTCTCCGCGGATGGGCTCAGGCTCACCGCCCCCAGGAGTGAGTGTTGACGGCAGAGCGGCCAGCCTGCCGGGGGCAGCCAGGCTGTAACCGAGCTTCAGGACACGCCGTTCTGGGCTAATGTTTTTGTTTTGATGAAAAATTTTAAAACACCGCTCAACCTCCATCACAAAGAATATGAAAATATTATTATAAAGAAACTAAATCTATTTCAGTCCCTGCTTTGTGGTGATACTCAATTTGTAAGGAGAGTTGGAACCAAAATACTTTGAAAGGTCACCTTCAAACATGTGCCGGACTTCTGCAGAGGGTAGACCCGTTTATATTTTCAATCCACTGATTTTCATGCATTTTTCAAGCACAGCCGCTAGCTTTCTGGCAGCTGCGTATTTTTATTATTAAGGCGCCCTTAGTTCTCAGGACACTGGGGCCAGCAGAACAAAACCTTCTTTGGGGGATTTTGGTCAGGGTGGGTACAAAGGGCCCAGGCGTCCTGGAAGAAAATGAAGTGACACGGTTTTCTCCATGGTCATTTGGTGGCTCTTAGACATTTTCAGCTGGACCCCATGAGACTTTCCCCTGCCATTGCTCCTCCTTCCTAAGGAAGGGTTCCACAGACCCCCGCCACAGCCCACGTAACGGGAACCTGTGCTTGGGAATGCTGGGTCCTTGGCAGGTTCCTTGCCTTCCCAGTCGACTTTGTTTTCCTGTCTAGAAAATTCAGGGCTTTCCATCTTAAATATAAAAATATGGTTATCAGCTTAGAATGTGTTTTGAGGACTATAAATACTTTTGTTTTCCATTAAGAAAACCATTAATTCGTGGGTTGGGGTCAGCGTGGAATAAGGACCCAGCAGAGTTCAGGCCAGGTCCCCAGCCTTAATCTTGGACACTCTGACACCTCAGCCCCTCTGCTTCTCGCTTCTGTGTATTTTGTCCAGGTTTGCTTTCTTCCTTTTTTTTTTTTTAAAGAGGGAAAGACTGGTGTGAGCTGGGGCTTGGGGGGAAGAGAGAGAGGAGAGAGAATCTTTTTTTTTTTTTTTTTAAGATTTTATTTATTTATTTGACAGACAGAGATCACAAGTCGGGGCAGAGAGGCAGGCGGAGAGAGGAGGAAGCAGGCTCCCTGCTGAGCAGAGAGCCCGATGCAGGGCTTGATCCCAGGACCCTGGAATCATGACCTGAGCCGAAGCAGAGGCTTTAACCACTGAGCCACCCAGGTGCCCCGGGGAGCGAGAGAATCTTAACCAGGCTCCTGACCTCATGACCCTAAGATCATGACCAGAGCCAAAATTGAGAGTCGGATACTTAACCAACTGAGCGACCCAGGCGCCCCGGGTTTGCTTTCTTCTGATTGCAAATATGACTGTGTATAGTTGCCTTGTGTATGCTTTTGGCAGACACCGTGCCATTGACCCACTCTCTTCCCGCGTGAGAATCATTGCCTTAGAGCAATGGCTTGAGGACAGAAACCACGTTTTTCCAGCACAAAGTAGATGCTAAGCAAATACTGTAGCCAGGTATAAATATGCATGGCCTAAAGCAGAAGGGAAAGCAATGAGTGATCACTTTGGTCCCACTTCTGGATGAAGTTTGTTGTCCGAAGCACTCACGCACACAGTAGGTCTTGAGAAATACTGACCGGCTTACCTGCACTCTGGGCCTTGTACTAAAGAGACGCGTTTCGGCCAAATATCTTCGCTTGGGGTGGCTGGTTAGTTGGAAGTCGGTGACTGGGATCGGTGACTAGGGCCGTCCCTTCCCCTCAACCCCATGGCTTGGCTCAGGCAGTCCTGTTCCAGGCACAGTGTTTCTAGCCTCTCTCCCCATCAGAAGGGGCTTGTCCGGAGGAATGTTTTGATGTGAAATTTGAACTTCCCTGTTGGAGTCCAAGGACCCACCTGCCCGTCACTTTGCGCACTAGGCTCTGCTGATTTTGCAGCTTGCCCATCTTCCGCTCAAGATTTGGAATTTCGTCACAGTTTCTCCCCCCTGCCCCGCCCCCCCAGTCCTCTGTTCCCCTGGAGGACTAGTTAAAACCCGGGTCCTGGGTCCCTCCCCCGGAGGTCTTGATTCATGAGGTCTGGGTTGGGGGTTGGGATGGAACTGGCATGCTGACCAGCACCAGCTCATGCCAGTGCTGCTGGTGGGACCCAGACCCTTCCCTCCCCTGCCCTCCCCTTCACCCTCAGTTGGGGAAAGGATTAAGACACCGTTTGGTCAGAGAATTGATTCATAGGACCTCAAAGTGAAATTGAATTTCAGTCGAAATCGAATTTTTAGATTTTTGATACATTTGTGTATGTGATTATAGTATTTCTTACTGTGGTTGGTGGTCAAGAGAGGCCAGAAAGCCACCGATCGCCTCCACCTTGGAAACGGCCCACCTGCTGGCGCTATGCCCATGCATGGTCCTTGGTTCCAGACCCAGAGCAGGACGCTCAGCCAGGGTCCTTGTGACTCTGGGAAAGGACTGGATTTGTGGTCTCGATTGCCCCTACAGGCCCCTCCCCTGCAGCAGTTCCTCATTGTCCTAGTGAGAAAATCCTCTGTGCCACACTTCCCAAGGAGAAGGGTCTTCAGGTGAGTGGTAATGGAAATAAATTGCATGAAGGTGATATTTAGCCTTAGTCCCTTCTGATCAATTCTGTTCTGTTTCATGTTTTAATCCACAGAATTGGTTTGGGGACCTGATACTATGTCCGTGTGAGCAGGAGGAATAGACCAGGCGTCGCCCACTAACCCTTTCTGCTGGGGCTCACTCGGTTCCGTCTGTCAGAGATGCTGAGATGCCTGTCTTACCCAAGGCAACCCCGTCTCTTCACACGTTTCGTGGTCCTTTCCCGTAATGTCTGCTTGGCTTACAGCCTTGGGGCTTTCTTCATGAACTTTCCCATATCTTTCTGGAAGGAAATGCTTTATTTCTTCAGCATTTGACTTGCTCTGCTGCGTGTTGGAGCGCTGGGTGTATGGCTTTACTTCTCGGTTAGCTTATAAACCGTGCAAGGGCAGGCTCTGCTTTCCCGTTCAGCCACGGACCGGGCCAGGTCTTCTGTGGCACCAAATGCCCAGCATGTGGCTGGCGGAAGGAGCTCAGCCAAGTTGTGCTGCATTGTATCAGGGGCCGCAGGGCCCAGATTCGGTTTCTAAGCTTGTTTAACTGAGGAAGTGTATTCTGATTCCGAGGAACGGAGTTGGAGAACATGAGTCTCTGCTTTCTTCGTTCTCCAGTGTGTGTGGCCTGTGCTTATTCTTGCTCCTTGGCGTGCTGAGACAGAGACCGCCTCCTGTGGAAAGATTCGGTCCTCTACAAAGAACTTCAGTTCTAGGGGATGCAAAGGCTACAGCTGCCCAGAGAGAACAAGGGAAAACTAGGTTCCCTCTTGAAAAATGTACATAGTGTCCTGCTCTGAGGATTCCAGAATGAAGCATCTGGGTTTTTCATAAAGGTACTCTTTGAGGTGGGTGGTTTTCTGGAGGGTTCTAACAAGAGAGAGACTTCGGAGAGAGTTAAAGGATGTTACTTGGCTGAGTGTAAGACCCAGGAAGGGAGATGGCCAGCCCCTGAAGAACTGTCTTTTAGAAGCACACATTGTGACGCCGGTTTGTTATTAGTCATAGACTGTAAAGGTATAAATTCATGAGAACTGGGAGGCCTTTTTGACTTTGGAAAGCCCCTTATTAATGCTTCCTAGCCAAACGGCAACTCCAGCTGTCACTCAACTACACTTTCTTCCGCAACCTGTTGTTTTTGGAGTTGTTTAAAAAGAGCATCTGGGTTCCAGCTATAATCCACCTCCCGAGTTGAGAGGCTCAGACTGTCACTTTGGCCTCCCCCGTGGGCTAAGAGACTGCTTGAGATCTCACCAGCAGGCGTATTTTTAGCCCGGGAGCTAGCACGGCAAGGAAGTCTTTGATGTGCTGCTGCCGTGAGTGAGCCATCTTGGTCTTGGACTTTTCCAGAAGGGTGTGATTCACTTTTATAAGCAGTACTGGCCTGAAAGTCTTGTCTTCTACTCTTGTTTTGACCTGCTTACCCGTGCATCAAAGTTGTGAACACATCTAATAAACAGCGTATTGGCTGGGCTTTCATTTTGAAAGGAGGAAGAGGGAGCCTACCCTGAGATGCGAGGTCTGAGTGGGAGGCTGGGGTGGGGGCAGGGCCGCAGTGCGCGCAGCCAGGCCTAGAGCTGGTTTCTTAGAAGTGAGCCCTGACCTGGAGACAACAGGCTGTTCGTTCAGGGGACAGAGTGTGCGTGAGTCGGCCTTCCCCCGAGCCCGTATTCTGCTTGACCCACCTTTAGGGTATTTCTCCCTTCCACCCGAGAAGACTGTGGCTGGCATGTAAGCTGGGCTCAGACCCAGAGTGTCTCTCCTCTCAGCCTCAGTTTCCCTACCAGGAAACTGAGAGTCACCATGAGAATTGAATGCGTAAGGCCTATGAGGTGCCTGGGGTGGTGCTGGACACGGTCCCTGCTGTCGTTATGTGGTCACTTGGTACCTAATGCGTTCTGCACGTGGAGCTGGTACATCTGACTGGAGGTGAATTGGTTTGGATGTCAGGCTCTAAGCCGGTGAAATTCTGGCTTTGACCAAACCAGCGTGTCTTCTGACTTTAGTCCCAGAGTGTCAAGGGCCCTCAGAGCCTCTCGTGGGTGGTGAGACCTCCTGTGGCTGCAGGTTTCGAAGAGAACAGCTGGGTGTCCCCGGTCCTGGAGTGGGCTTTTTTTCCTGGCCCTCTGCATGTGTTTACTTATGACTCTGAAGTTGTCTCATGAAGAGGAGAAATGTGTGGGAGAGGTTGGTTGATACATCTTCAGCCATTACGGAGGAAGGAGCCCGGGACTGGCCTGGTTCAGGATGACTGGGTCCCAGGATGGGGGCACCTCCAATCCCAGGGCCTCCGCCGCCTCCTTGGTAGGCAGACTCCGGATCCTTTCCGGTGCTCACGGTGCAACGCCAAGAGCCCCGCCACTCACCTGGTACCTGCCCGGGTGCCACCTTGGCCGTGACTGTGGAGGAATGGGATTGATCAGCACTTGCTTCTGAAAGTGAAGAGCACAGTGTGTGTCTGGACCATCATACATAATCAATATTTCTGCCAGAACAGGCCTCCTGCCCCAAACATCTTTGTGAGACAGGAACAAGGGGTCAGGGTCCAGGAAGAAACTCGTGTTGAAGAACAGCTGAGAAGACCCTTTCCTTGTTTTGCTCCAGAGAAAAATTCGCTGCCCCTGGTTGGGTGAGACTAAAGGCTCCCCCTCCCTCACCCCCTGCCCTTTCTGCCCTCCACCCATGTGACTGGGAAGCCAGAAGTTTGCTTTGGAGAACTGGTCATTTTCAGATCCCTCTGTGGTCCGCAGAGACTCCTGTGGCCATTTCCAAGTCGGCACCTGTTTGCTGACTCTGATGCTTTTTGTGGGTCCCTGCATGAAAGGAAGCCTGGAGTTGTTCCTGTAAGCCGAGCCCAGCCCTTCCTCCTGCCCTGAAGAGCAGGCAGGGCTGTCTTTCAAGGCCGCTGGGCCTCAGAGCCCTTCCACAGCCCCCCACCCCACCCCCACCGCCCGTCCTCCTGCCGAATGGCTCTGCAAGCGGCTTGAGCAGCTGAAAAGCCGCTGCGTTTGCTGGTCAAGTCTCCTTTGTGGGACTCCTCATCTGTGTCCTGACGGAGGACTTTTCCCAGCGCCCCCCACCCCTACCCCCCCCCCCCCCGCGCCGGGATTAGGAGGTGCTCCGTGGAGGGAGGAGCTGTGTCTTGGTCTTTCTTGACCCTGGCTCTTTGCACATATTTGGCGTGTAGAGATGGAGGGAGTGCATGAGGGATGGGTGAACGGGATGCCCAGGGGCTGCTGTGGGCTGTGGGGGGGCACCCTGTTTCCCCAGGTGACAGGGGAGGGGACGGACTCTCCAGGCGGCCCTTGGCCTTTCACTTTCTTCCTTCTCTGCCCAGTAAGCACCTCTTACAGTATCCCAGGGGCTGCTGGGGCCCGTGGCTCGCCTCTCCTTCCCCTGCTGCCTGGGAAAGAAAGAAAGAACATACTTGCTGACAAATGAAAATTTTTTTCCTCTGGAGGTCCAGAAGGTAGCCTGACAAATAATGGGTTCTTTGGATCCCTGAGCAGGGCCAAGTGCACTGAGGCCGGCCCAGGCACCTCAGCCTGCACTGTTGCGGGGCCCCTGCCTGAGCCCCGTCACCGTGGCCCAGCCCCAAATACACGGGCCTTCCTGCCCCAACTTGGGCTGCTTTGCTGGTGACATGATGTGAAAAAATATGCTGTGAGGCCCTGGAGGAGCATTGTTTGAATTCTGAACTGGCACCGGTCCCAACGTGCAAGTTCCTCTGAGGGACAGAGGCGGCTCCAGACAGCTCCACCCCAGGGACAGAGGTCAGGGCGGACTCCGCTTCTTCCTGTGGTCGTGAGCCTGGACCGTGCTCTGCTTTGGCCCTGTCTGCTTTCTGCTGGTGCGGGGTGGGGTGGGGGGGGCTCACTCAGAATGCACCGTTACTCCGCCCCGGCTCCGTCCCCCACTCCCCACTCTCTCTTGCTCTCTGTGACTCTCATCTCTAGAAATAAAACTCTGGAGAAAGGGACAAATTTGCATCTAGGGATGTCTATAGAGTCTGTGGCTTTAAGAATCTCTAGGCCACTCTATCTGTCAAATAAATAAAATCTTAAAAAAAAAGAAAGAAAGAGGAAGGAAGGAAGGAAAGAAGAAAGGAAGAAACAAAGGAAGGAAGGAAGAAAGAAAAGAAAAAAGAATCTCTAGGCCATTGGCTTTAAGAATCTCTAGGCCACTTTATCTGTCAAATAAAGAAATAAAATCTTAAAAATAAAGAAAGAAAGGAAGGAAAGAAAGAAAAGAAAGAAAGAAAAGAAAGAATCTATCTCTAGGCCATTGCCAAACGGTGATGAGAAAAAAATACTTTCTTGGGAGGAGACGTTGAGGCCTCCCTGGGCGGGCTGACCTTGAACACTCACCACAGGAGCCAGCGCGCTGGGGTTGCCTCGGCTGTGCTGTGTGCTGTGGCTGTGCTGTGTGCTGTGCGTGCTGCCTGTGGGGTTGGGGGATGGTGCTGGGGCCCTGGGACTTGGTTTCCTCATGTGTCTAAGGGCAGTGAAAGCCCTTTCCTTGCAGTGTTAGTGTGAGGGTAGGGGTGACCGCGGGCTCCCTGCACAGTGCTCGGCCTATAGCGGTTGTTTGAAGCGAGAGCTGCTGATGGCGCCTCACCAGGAGAGAAGCAGTTCTCAAGCTGGAGGCTCCGCTTTCCTCTCCTCTGGAATACTTGTCGATATTTGATGAATGTTTGCTAAAAGGAGTAAGTCTTGGGGAAACTTCCGTGTGTGGATTTGTTCGGATCCCTCTGCGACGGTGTGCGCGAGGGACTGTGGGCCTCTGAAGGGCTTTGCTTTTTTCTCTGAGGGAGAAGAGATGCTGCAGGAGGGCTTTGGGCAGCGAGGCGGTGGAACAGGACTTGACCCTTTACAGGGTCGCCCTGGTTACTGGGTGGAAAAGACTAGAAAGGCAAGGAGCAGGGGTTCTTGGACAGCTGTGGTGGCGGGTTAGGCACAGAGTGGCTGTGGTTTGGGTCAGGGTGTCAGTGCTGCCACTCGCTGCAGTGGTGAGACTTGGGATGGACGGCTGAGGCAGGATGGATGTGCGGAGTTGGCTGCAGGACTGGAAGGTGGGTGTGAGCCAAAGAACAGAGTCAGAAATTTTGACCTGAGCCGCTGGGAGGGTAAACTTTCCTGTTTCACCAGGATGTAGTGGCAGCAGGTTTGGGAGGGAGTCTCGGGCAAAGTTTTGTGCTTGTGCTGCCTGATCTTGACATCCAGGACAATGAACAGGAGCTTGTGTGTAGGAAGAGACCACTCTCACCTCCAAGGTGCCGACCTCTTCTCTGCGCCGGGCTCTGGGGTTCCCATCTGGCTTCCTGGCGTCCTGTGTCTTCTCTGTGCCACCGGTGTGCTCACGTGGATGCCTCCAGCCTCCATCTGCCTCCTTGACTCAGACTCCTCCATCCAACTGGTGAAACCAAGTTCCCTGGGGTCTCTGCAGAGGAGAGTTCCTCTGTCTCCATCCAGGGCCTGATCCAGATGAGAGGCTCAGGTATTTGTCAAGCTTGAATATTGTCTATTTCTTAGACTAACCTCATGTATAGGTGCTGTTATTATCTTACAAAATACATTGATTCAACTCTTGGTTAAAAGCGAACTGTAGGACACAGATGTATGTACATTTAGTTCTTTGAATTTTCCATACAATAAGGGAAAGGAAATTAGAAAACACGTATTTACTGGTGATTTAAGATCATAAAAATATTTGTATAGGTTCTTTTATTATTTTTATGAAGATGAAACGGAAACTTCCTAAGATATCCGTAGATTCTTCCTGAGATATGTGGTGTCGAGTTACTTGGGGAGACACTAATTCTGGGTTAAACATGTTTGTTTGTTCCAGCGACTAGGATTTCCTTGAATTGTTACATGATCTGTCAATCTGACCCATGTAAAGATCAAATGGACCCTTTTAAAACAACTTTAGATCCTTGTGTCTACTTTCTTCCAGGTTTTTATTGATGTGTACCAGGAGTCAGGAAGGTACATCTGGCATGCAGCTTCAAGACTTTTCACAAGTCTAACACAAGAATGCAAGCAGCTCCGGTCAAGAAATAGACTAGGGCGCCTGGGGGGCTCAGCTGGTTAAGCATTCGACTTTTGGTTTCAGCTCAGGTCACTATCTCAGGGTTGTTGGATCAAGCCCTACGTCAGGTTCCAAGCTCAGCGCGGGGTCTCCCTGAGATTCTCTCTCCCTCTGCCCTTCCACGTGTACACGCGTGTGCAGTCTCTCTCTAAAAAAAAATAAAAAATCTTAAAAAAAAAAAAACAAAAAAAGAAATAGGCCATAGCTCCCTCCTGCCCCCTGCAGCTTACTCCCCCACCCCAAGCCTAACTGCTATCTTCACTTCTAAAATCATAGATTAATTTGGCTTGTTTTTGTATTTGTATAAATGGAATCATACAAAAATGTACTTTTTTGTGTGTGTCTTCTTTCTACATTTATAGGAAGCACCCGTGTTTCTGTGTGTAGGTGTAGGTTACGCGTTCTTACTGCTGCATAGTGTTCCACACGTGCAGGGGTCTGTGTCGGCGGGCATTCGGGTCTTGCTGCTTTGCATATTCCGGTACCTGTCTTCTGGTGACTTCACAAGGGCACACACCTGGGAGTGGGATGGTGGGGCCCCCAGGGAAATGGGTGTCAGATGCCTTCCAGATTCTCTGTCTCCGCGGCGGCGGTGCACACCGCCCTTTGCTCGCCATCCTCCTTAGTGCTTAACGTTCTCCATTTCCTATTTTCTACTTTGATCTATTTATCTATTCTGTTTGATCTTTTTATGCATTCGAGTGTGTGTGTAATGGTATCGCTTTGTGGTTTTAATTGATTGTTTCTTGGTGCCTGTTGGAGTGGAGCACTTTGTCATCTGTCTCTTGGCCGTTTGGACATCATCTTCTGTGACGTGTCCGTTCCATGCTGAGTCTATTTTTCATCCTTACCGGGTATGTAAGAGAACCAGAACCAGTGGCTCTGTCAGATCTGAGCCCACATCCAAGGTGGAGCTTGGTCTCTTCCATCAGTAGCGGGCCCGGCCTCCTCTTGCACCCTGGCCCTTCTGCTTCTGCCCCGAGCCTCTCTCTTTGGCTCAGTCCCTGCTGGTCTGCCCCCAGCTCAGGCATCTGGAAGGTATCTTACCTTTGACCTAACAATTCCATTTCTAGGGGCCCGTCTCATTATTGCAGGTGCCTAGAAAGGAAACATGAGCGTGTTCATCAATTTAGCATTGTTTCATCAATTTAGCATAACTTGAAGCAAAAGTTAAAAAACCATCAGCCAGGAGTCTGGTTAAATAGGTTTCAGCAGAACATTGTTCAACATTAGCTGTGCTCATGGGAAAAAATGCCCACAACATATTAAGTTGAAAAATATTTCAGCTCTGCCATATGGAGAGTTATGAGGGATTTTTCACTTTCTGTGTTATGTATTCGGTGTTTTTTGCAAGGCTTGGATTTTTTTTTTAATTGTATCTATTTATTTGACAGAGAGATAGAGATCACAAGTAGGCAGAGCAGCAGACAGAGAGAGAGAGGAAAGCAGGCTCCCCAACGAGCAGAGAGCCCGACGCGGGGCTTGATTCCAGTACCCTGAGATCATGACCTGAGCTGAACACAAAGGTTTAACTCAGGCGCCCCAGGGCTTGGATTTTTATAACAAGTTTTTTAAATTTTGTTGCTGGGGGATAAAATGATCTATGTACTGCTTCCAGCATCAGCCACCGCAGCTCAGAGTTACCTGTAGATCGCCTGAACGCCTGGGTGATACGAGCGACTTTCATGGCAGAAAGGCGGGTTTTGGTGTTGCAAGACTCCAAATAGTATTTTCCCTCTGTTTGAACATGAATAGTTCTATAGTAAGTAAGACAGAGGATCTTTTAATATGGAAATTGTTGGAAAAAATGAAACATCAGGTTGCTCCTAGGCTGTGGCTGTTTTTAGCTCAGGGTTGGCAGGGGTCTGGCCACGAGATCAGATAACAGTAATGGCCTCCATTTACTGAGCATTTGCTATAGGTCATGTCCATGGCTACGTGCTTGTCATAGAGGATCCTGTTCAGCCCTGAGGTTATGCTTTTCTGTAGGTGAGGAACCTGTGGCTTGGAGAGATACACAGTTTGCCCGTGTCTGCTCCTGAGCTTGGGTTAGAACAGAGACGGCCAGACCCCAGAGCCCCTGTGTTGCCTGCCGTGGCCACTCAGCCCAAACTCTTGGCTTTAGCTTTTCTTTAGTCTGTAACATTTTAAATAAGTAATAATCTAAAATGATAGCTTTAAAAAAGTTCTTCCGGGGCCCCTGGGTGGCTCAGTGGGTTAAAGCCTCTGCCTTCGGCTCAGGTCATGATCCCAGGGTCCTGGGATTGAGCCCCGCATCTCTCTGCTCGGCAGGGAGCCTGCTTCCTCCTCTCTCTGCCTGCCTCTCTGCCTACTTGTGATCTCTGTCTGTCAAATAAATAAATAAAACCTTTAAATAAATAAAAAAGTTCTTCCTGGGGCGCCTAGCTGGCTTAGTCCGTAGAGCATATGATTCTTGATCTTGGGGTTGTGAGCTCGATCCCCATGTTGGGTGTAGAGATTACTTAAAAAAATAAAAGTCTTTAGGGGCGCCTGGGTGGCTCAGTGGGTTAAGCCTCTGCCTTCTGCTCAAGTCATGGTCTCAGGGTCCTGGGATCAAGCCTTGCATTGGGCTCTCTGCTCAGTGGGGAGCCTGCTTCCTCCTCTCTCTGCCTGCCTCTCTGCCTACTTGTGATCTCTGTCTGTCAAATAAATAAAATCTTTAAAAAGAAAAAGTCTTAAAAAAGTTCTTTCTAATGTCCTCAAGCCACTTCTCCACTATAGTTGTTCTTTTTACATGTTTGGAAAATGGGGGAGTGTGGCTTGGGTAGGTAGTTTTAGAGGGAACTCGTGTAAGCGGACACATGGAGGTCCTTCCTGGTTGTGCCACGGTTCTGAACCCAGTACGCTGTAGGGAACAAGAAATTGATAGCCACGCTGTTTCTCAAGATCAGTTGCAGTAATTTTGGAACTGCCTCAAAGTGTTACCCACCCTGACCCTGACGTTGTGTTCCCTTATGTGGCTGATATTTAGAGACTGCCCTTATCCAGAGTGAAATTAAGCCGTGACAGAAACCGCTGCTAAGTTGGGATCCCAGCTGCTGCCACAAGTGACATTGGAAACGCCAGTTGATATGTACATGTGTAGGCACCAGGCAGAGACTGTTGTTAGCCTTGACTGAGGAGCAAATTGAAAACCTGTGAATGAAATATTGGTCCCTGGCAGACTGCTCAGGAAAAAATTGGTGAGACTTTCGGGGCTTGGGGGTTTGTTGAGATTTGCTTCTGTGAGCAGGCTGCACGCCTCTCTTCCAGCCTATGCTTCCTCTGACGTTCGTCTGACAGCTGGGTCAGCGTCCTGCCGTGGTTGCCCAAGAAAGTGCCTGCTCTTAGTAACACCGTGGCCGTTTATACAGAAATCATGAGGCTACGTAAGCCACCCTTCCTCTGGAAGAAATGACTAGCAGATTAGTCACTGGGAGTTTCTGACCTTTCCGTGCTGTAAATGCCGCAATGAACAGTGGTCTGAGGCTCTGTTCTCTTAAATTTTCTCAGTGACCTTTGAAGCTGCTCTCAAAGATTTGATAAAGTACCATAAAATAGCAGCTTATGGCGTTTCCTTCTTGAGTGGAGGAGGGTTTTTTGTTTCCTTTGGTGAAGTAAGGCCGTAAAGAAAGCAGACCAGTCTGGCAGTCCCACGTGTTGGTGGGGATAAGGAGCAGCTGGGACCTTGATAGTGGAACTGCAAAGTGGCGAAGCCATTTAGAAAATCATTTGGCAAAATCCACAAAATTAAATACAGTATATACTCTGTAGTTAAGCAGTCTGTTCACAGAGAGCGCTTGCATGTGTTCCAGGAGCAGGTATGAGAATGTTCATAGCAGTGTTGTTTCTAGAAGCTGGAAACAGCCCCGTGTCCATGGAAAGTGAAAGCGTGTACATATATTCCAGTGTGCTTAGATTCAGACCTACCTCTGAGTGAAAAAGCAAAAACATGAGAATATGTACAGTATATTTCCATTTATGTAAAATTCACAAAGCTGTAAATTAAGCTATACTTATAAACTGTCAAAAAAAGTAAGTGCTGATAAACACAAAAATCAGAATCGTGGGGAGGAGGGGGTGCCTGGGGGCTCAGTTAGATGAGCAGCCAGCTCTTGGTTTCCACTCCGCTCATGATCTTAGGGTCATGGGATTAAGTCCTGCACTGAGCTCCATGCTTACGGCGGAGTCTGCTTGGGACTCATTCTCTCTTTCTCACTCTCTCTCACAAGTAAGTTAATCTTTAAAAAAAAAAAAATCAGAGTCACAGTTACCCGTTTTGGGGTCGAAAGGTGTGATCATGAAGGGGCATGTGGTAGCATCAGTGGACTTGAAAACTTTCTGCTTCTAGAGCCATGTTGTCTGATACAGCAGCCACCATCTCAAGTACTCAGTAGACATAGGGGCCATCATGTGGGACGGTGCGGATACAGAACATTTCCATCATTGCTGAAAGTTCTGTTTGATAGAGGCCAGGTCAGTGGATGGATGCGTTTAATTCTAAGGGCTGTGTGTGTGGACTTTTTCAAAATTTTGTTTTAATTTCAGTATGAGAAGATCTCTAAAAACGCACGTGTACAAAATCGGAAGTGTAACTAAGTAAGAAGTCAGGGACTAATAAGAGAGTGGTTGATGAAGCGACATGAGACCCCCGCAGTGTGGGAGCTTGGCTTTGGCCTCTCGGCCAGGTGATTGATACACTTGAGGGACTCAAGAAGAGGGACAGGAAGTGGGTGTGTGCACGTGTGCGTGTCTGGTGCCGTTGGCAAGATTACCCTAGCAGAGACGTCACCCGTTGCTTCCTCCCGCCCTGCCAGCTCCGGTCATTATAGTACTCTGTCAGCTCGCAGATGCAGTTTGCGTGACCTTGCAGGCCACCCGAAATCTGTGTTGTTGACCCATTGTTTCAAGGAAAAGATGACAAGCAGCCTCCCAGTCAGAATCTGTCCTAGTTAGTGCTGTCTTCTATTTCCAGAGTTGAGGAGGTCCGTCACCATTACGAAGAACCAGCTTTCTCCACTTGATTTAACACCTTGAGTGTTAAAGGTCCGTCTTTCTAGGCTATTAAATACTCCCAGGAGAGACATTTATTGGTGGATGCAGTTCTTTCTTGAAATGCTGATAGGGATTGCCAGCTGTGCCTCAAGACGGACTAGAATTTCAGGCTGAGGTTGAGAAAGTGCTGTAAGACACTTCTTGCCTCCAGGAGGTGCCCTTGATTGCTTTTGGGTCCTGATCAGGGCTGGCTCTGTGAGTGCAGGAACCTGAGAGGTTTTTAGGGGCCCACCGTGCGTTGCTGTTCTGCCCGGTTGTGATGGCACGTGGTGAATCTGGCCTGTTCATACAGCAGCTCAGGGTCGCAGACGGGCAAAGCGGAAGTTGGCTCGGGCAGCCCAGGTCTCTGGAGGTCTTTGACCGGTGGAGAAACCATGCATCCTGCCTAGACTTCCCCATTTGTGTCTGCTTTTCTGGGTCTGCTTTCAGTCTTAGTTGCATGGGTGGAAGTCCCACGGATTAGGACATTACCATCGCCCCTGGCTCGGGAACCGGCCTGGTTAGCACTGTGACAGTAGGGACATTGAGGCAGGCAGTGGAGACGTGCAGCCACAGAGGGAAACAGATTGAGACTTCTGGCCCATGCTAGAGGAAGAGGAGGATGGCATTTCTAAGGCCCTCAATTACTTAGAGTTGTTAAGTTAAAAAAGTTCAATGCTGCAGAATAACCTGATTGCTACGGGAGATGAGAATTCATCTTAAGTTTGGTCAGCCTCGCTGCCCCTTCCAGGTAGTCCCGTCTGGCCAGCTCCCAGCACGGAGGCACCATGTGCCCGGTACCTGGGTAAGACCCTCCCAGGCAGTGCCTCGCTTATTCTACATCACGTTGGCCATCTCAAGGACAGGGCCATCAGCCTTGTTTTCCAGAAAAAGGAACCTAAGACTTGGAAGGTGATTTTGAAGTATTTTAACCCAGATAGTCTGACTTGAGAGCTTACCCTTTTAACTCCTGCGTGTATGATCGGACCGGTGACATCATTCTGAAGTATGAAGAAGGAGGCACAGACTGTATGGGGGGCGCACCTGCTTGGGGAGAAGAGGCAAGGTACAGGAGGACGGCGGAGCCGCACCATGCCGGTCCCTGCTGTGACTCCCAGGGATGACTGTGACGTGTAAGGGCAGCTGCCGAGAACCCCTCCTTACACTGTACTGAGCTGTTCCGTGTGCGGGGAGAGGTGCACCAGCTTCCTGTGGATCTCTCTACACCTTTGGGGTCCAAGAAGGGCTTCCTGCCAGCAGACAGCTGCAAAACCGTGTTTGGCTTGCCCGCATATGAACGAAGGTCAGGCTCTGGCTTTTCTCTTTGGTCCAGAGTGCAGTGGGCTTCTAGATAGTTGGTAAAGAGCAGGTAGTTTACCTGATCCTGCCTGCCACCTGGAAAGTCTTTGTCTCTCTGAAGCCACAGGCAGTAACAGACATGGTGACAGACCTGTAGCACAAGGTCCTATGTCATTTATTTGGAAGGGTGTTTTAATAGTAAACCGTTGGAAAAATGGAAAGGGGGGGGGGTGCCTGGGACACCTGGGTGGCTCAGTCAGTTAAGCATCTGCCTTTGGCTCAGGTCATGATCCCAGGGTCCTCAGATCAAGTCCCACATGGGGTTCTCTGCTTGGTGGGGAGTCTGCTTCTCCTTCTCCATCTGCTTGTGTGCTTGCTCGGTCTCTCTCTCTCTCTCTCTCTGATGTTTAAGTAAAATCTTTAAAATAAAAAAGGGCGGTGCCTTGTAGTTTTAAAACTACAAAGCATTTATTTTTCTATTGCACAGGATCATGTTCTGTCCCCTAATTTTCAACTACTTTCAAATATTTTCTGTGAATTTCAGGTAGTATCAAAAGAAGTGGTCTGGGGCGCCTGGGTGGCTCAGTGGGTTAAGCCGCTGCCTTCGGCCCAGGTCATGATCTCAGGGTCCTGGGATCGAGTCCCGCATCGGGCTCTCTGCTCAGCAGGGAGCCTGCTTCCCTCTCTCTCTCTGCCTGCCTCTCCGACTACTTGTGATTTCTCTCTGTCAAATAAATAAATAAAATCTAAAAAAAAAAAAATTAAAAAAAAAAAAAAAAAAAGAAGCGGTCTGTTTTGTGGGATAGTTCCTGATTGGTTGGTTGAATGTTTACTGAGCATCTTCTATGGGCCTGGTACCATGTTAGCACGGGGGATGCAGGCATGCACAGCTATGGTCCTCAGGTGAGTTTGCATTCTTGTGAGGAGACAGGCACATAAATAAATCACTTAATAAGATGGTTTCAGACCTGGACAGCACTGAGGTAAATGGTGAGGTGAAGGAAGTACTCAGTGGGTTTTTGCTTTTTATAAAAACAGCTTCATTGAGATATAATTCACATATACAGTTGGCTCAAAGTGTGGAATTACGTGTGTGTGTGTGTGTGTGTGTAGTAATTTACTGGGGTTTGGTACAACTGTCACCAGATTCTAATTTTAGAACATTTATGTCTGCCCCAGAAGAAAACTCATTAGCAACCTCTCTCCTTCCCTCTCCCATTCCCTCATTCTTAGCCACGAACCTACTTTCTGTCCCTATAAATTTGCCTATTCTGGACATTTCAAATCAATGGAAGATCCTTCAAGTGGTCTTTTGTGACTGGCTTCTCTCACTTTGCATAATTTTATCAAATTTGTCTATGTTGTAGCAGGTCTCACTCAGGATTTCATTTCTTTTTATTGCCAGGCAATACTCTGTTGTATGGGTATGCCACATTTTATGTGTTTGTTCATGGACATTTGAGTTATTTCCATCTGTCGAATCTTATGAGTAATGCTCCTGTGACCTTTTGTGTACGAATCACGTGGATGTGTATTTTCATTTCTCTTGGGCATGTGCCTAGGAATAGAATTGCTGGGTCGTCCGGTAACCGTGTTTGATCTTATGAGGAACTGCCAGATATTTTCCACAGCTGCTGCCCCATTTTACATTTCCAGCAGGAGTGTAGGAGGGTTCCAGCTCCCCAGCCATCACACGCTTGGTTACTACGTGTCTTTTACTCTGCACCGTGGGTTTGAAGGAGTAACTTGTGTCGGTTTCGGCATTTCCCTGATTTCTAATGATGTTGAGCATCTTTTTGTATGGTCATTCCTCATTTGTGTATCTTATTCGGAGAAATGGTTTTTGAGTCCCTGGGTCATTTTTAATTGGATTATTTGTCTTTTGTTGTTGAATTGTAAGAGTTGTTTGTTTTCTCTATGCAGGGCCTTATCAGGTGTAGGAGTGCAAACATCTTCTCCCATTCTGTAGTTTGTCTGTTCATTTTCTTGTGGTATCATTTGCAGCACAAATGTTTTAATTGATAGGTAATATCCTGTTAGTTTCAGGTGTACAACTTAATGATTTGATATTCGTAGGTGCAAAACAGCGACCCAGTAAGTCTAGTTTAAATTTTACCTTTCAGTGAAGTCCAATTCATTTGATTTTTCTTTTGTCACTTGTGCTTTTGGCATTCTAAGAAACCATCACCAAATCAAAGGTCACAAAAAGTTTATCCCTAGGTTTTATTCTAAAAGTTAATAGTTTTAACACTTACATTCAGGTCTTTGATCCAATTTGAATTAATTTTTGTATATGGTGTGAGGTAAGAGCCCAGATTCGTTCTCGTTCTTTTGTATGTGAAATGTCCAGTTGTGCCTGCATCACTTGTTGAAAAGAACATTCATTCCTCCATTGGATAGCCTGCATCCTTGTTAAGAATTGATTGGCCGTAGACACGTGGCCAATTTATTCTGGACTCTCAATTCTATTCCATTCTATATGCCTGTCCTTATGTGAGTACCATGCTATCTTGATTACTATAACTTCTGAATAGGAAGTTTTAAAGTCAGGAAGATGAGTCTTCTCATTTTATTCTTTTTTCCACATTGTTTTGGCTATTCTGTGTCTCTTATATTTCCATGCTTATTTTAGGATTAGATTATCATTTTCTGCAAAAAGCCATCTGGGATTCTCCAAGGGATTATATTGAATCTGTAGATCAGTTTGGGGAATATTGACATTTTAATATTAGTCTTAATTTGTGAACGCGGTATGCTTTTGCATTTATTTAGATTGTCTTTCTTTCCACCACGTTTTATAGTTTTTAGTGTGCATCTTGCACTTTTTGTGTTAAATTTATGCCTAGCATTTTATTCTTTCTTTTTTCTTCAAGATTTTATTTATTTATTTATTTGACAAACAGAGATCTCAAATAGGCAGAGGGGCAGGCAGAGAGAGAGAGAGAAGAGGAAGCAGGCTCTCTGCTGAGCAGAGAGCCCCATGTGGGGCTCGATCACAGGACCCTGGGATCATGACCTGAGCTGAAGACAGAGGCTTTAACCCACTGAGCCACCCAGGTGCCCCTAAGTATTTTATTCTTTTTGATGATATTGTCAGCGGGAACTCTTTGTTTTTGTTTTGTTTTTGTCAAAGTGTAATTGATACACAGTGTTACACTGGTTGCAGGTGTAGGACACAGTAAGCCAGCATCTCCACATGTTAGGCTGGGCTTACCACAAGTGTAGCTACTATCTGTCCCTGGACAGCGCTGGTACAATATCATTGTTATGTTCCCTATGCTGTACTTCTAACTCCAATGATTTATTCGCTCCGTAACTGGAAACCTGTGTCTCCCACTCCCTTTCTCCCATTTTGTCCGTCTTCCCAACCCCTTCCCTCTGCAACCATCATTTCCCTGTAGTATAAATGGAAGCTTTTTTGAAGATCTTATTTTATTTTATTTGTTTATTTATTTTTGAAAGACCCTTGAGAGAGTGTTTAAAAATTTTATTTGACTGAGAGAGTGTGTGTACACAAGCAAGGGGAGCAGCAGAGGAAGAGGGGGAAGCAGGCTCCCCATGGAGCAAGGAACCCAATGCAGGCTCGATCCCAGGACTCTGGGATCATGACTGAGCCGAAGGCAGACTCTTAACTGACTGAGCCACCCAGGCACCCCAAGATCTTATTTATTTATTTTAGAGAGAGAGGGAGAAAGAGAACCCCGTGTAGACTCCACACTGTGTGGGGAGCCTTCCATGGGGCTCTGTCTCACGACCCTGAAGATCATGACCTGAGCCAAAATCAAGAGTTGGGCACTTAACCAGCTGAGCTACTCAGGTGCCCCTAAATGGAAGCTTGGTAAAATTTCATTTTGGAACATTCATTTCTACTGTACAGAAACCCAACAGACTTTTGTATATTGATCCTGTGGTTTATTAGTGCTAATAGTTTTTTAGTGAATTGCTTGGGATTTTCCATACACAGGGTCATCTACAAATAGTTTTATGTCCTCCTTCCCAAGCTAGACGACTTTTGTTAGGTACTGGAGTACGATACTGAGTAAGAATGGTGAGAATGGGCACGCTGGGCTTGTTCCTGACCTTGGAGAGAAACCGTCCAGTCTCGCACTCTGTTCCGGGGGTTTGGGCACCTCAGTGCTGTTTCAGTCTCTAGTGCCGACTCTGAGGCCGTGCCTGTGACACTTGCTGCTGTTCCCTAAACCAACAGAAACGAGGACGTTGACTCAAAACCTCAAAAGGAGGTTGACTCAAAAATGTATGACTTTCATTCCAGTTCATACATTCTGCACATCCATGATTCTGCTTTGGTATTCTTGCTTCTTAGCCAGTTCCCTTAGACTCAGCTCATCAGACAGAGTAAAGAGGATGCTAGAATACTGGCAGATTCTTTTTCCATAGCCATTCTGACTGCCTTTGACTTCCACAATTCTGAACAGCCTAATTTAGATGGAAATTGCAGAAATTAAAACACGTGAGCAGAAGTGTTTCAGTCGATCCGTCTTTCCTTTCCTTTGTAACTAAACAGCCAGGGAAGAAGATTTGTCTAGGGACGATGCTCATTTCTGCGGAAGGTCCGCGGAGCACAGCTTCTTCCTACCCTGCTTCTAACCATTCACCCCTCCTTGTTTCCAGACTCCCAGCGCTCCCATCTCTCCTCCTTCACCATGAAGCTGAAGGACAAATTCCACTCGCCCAAAATCAAGAGGACGCCGTCCAAGAAGGGAAAACCAGCCGAGGCGTCTGTGAAAACCCCGGAGAAGCCCGTGAGCAAAGTAAGCCGACTCTCTCTAGGTGTTCCTCCCGGCCTTCGCCTCCTTCGAGCAGTAGGAGTTTGTGCTGTTTTTAAGTTCATTCCCTGGGGATTCAGCTTTCCGTGCCAAACACCTGCTCCATACCTACTCCACAGCGTTCGTGCTGCCAGGCAGGGACGGCCAGCGTCCTTGCGCAGTGTGAGCCTGTAGGATGGTGACTGTTTGTCCTGTTAATCAGAGTCGAGCTCAGTCGGCTAGAACAGTTCCCCTCTTCCAGATGTGTCATCCTCTGGGCACGTAAAACAGCTCGGCCCACCGTGTCTACACCCCGTGGTGCTGCCTCCCTGCCCCAGATGGCCCCGTGTTGCCCTACACACGCACACTTAGAGGGAGGCGTGTGACGTCCAGAACATCCTTCATTAGGCTTCAGGGCCCATGCTCTGAAACATGCCAAATTCTTAAAGCCCGGCCAAGGATGTCCTCAAGCACTGGCAACCTGAGCAGGGCTGGCTGGGCCGGCCGTGTCGGAACAGCGGTAGACGTTCACCTCCCCCCCCTGCAGCCTCAAATGGCCATTTCAAGCTCTGTAGGAATCCAGGTTTCCTCTCTTCCAGGAGGCAACAGACAGATTTCTACCAGAGGGCTACCCTCTCCCCTTGGATCTGGAGCAGCAGGCAGTAGAATTTATGTCCACCAGTGCTGTGGCTTCCAGGTCTCAGAGGCAGAAGGTCAGTGTGACGCTAAGAACAATTGGGTTTGCCTTGCCTTCTACTGCAGAATCCTGGGCCGTGGTTTTGGGGCTGGAAGGAAAAAGCTACTGCAATATCCTTGTGTTCAGTTGGGTGGCAGCTGTGGGCTTCACTGTTCAGGAAACAGTCCAAGGGGCCTTGGGTGAAATGAAGTTTATCCAAGCCCCTGTGGTCTTTGGAGAGAGCTCAGCATTCCGTGACGAAAGCTTGGGGGTCCTTTCTGGGGTTGTTTGGGTATACTGCTTGGGTCCGGCGGGTTCTGGGGGAGGTGGGTGAGTCTCAGCTCTTCAGACCCGCTCTTCTTTCCTTGAGCTGCTCAGGGAATGGGACTCATTAGGGAGGAGCGTCTGCTGGGACAGGCGCCGGGTTACACATGTGCGAGACTGTGTGCGGTGAGAACGCACAGAACCAAGTACTGAGAACCGGGGACACCTTTTGTGCTGCTAACATTTGTCCAGACTTGCCTGAGCCCCCCTGCTCGGTGCTTTGCACTTACTCTCTCACTGAACACTCACAGCGACCCTGGGAGGTGGAAACTTACCTTGCAGAAGTGGAAACCGAGGCTGTAGAGGTAGGAAGCCTTAGCCACTGTCGCGCAGGAAGAGGTAGTGGAGCTGAGGTGAGCTCGGGCCGCCTGACACCCTCGTCAGTGCTGGCGGGGCACCGCGCTTCCTCTTTATGAGAGCCGGAATTGATGTTGGGATGTCCTACAAATCCAGATGGCGACTCACACACGAAACAGAGAAGCAGAATTAACCGTAGTAATGTAAAATAAAAGGAAGCCCATAGACAAATGCATCCAAACACTCCGGTGCATGTCACACCTGCACTTGGACACCGCTGGCAGATGCTGCCCCATTACGTAGACACGTAGGCCTTGACTCGTGGAGTGTACCTATATTTTTGTTTTTGTTTTGACCAGAATATCGTAAAATTCTAGTTAAAAGTGGAGAACATTGAAGTCTGAAGTCCAAAAGTCTCTTGTTGAATAACCTTTTTCCCAAAGGAGGCTGAAGAAGGTCAAGTGTTGGTTGTGTGACAGATTGATGAAACCCTGGACCGCAGCAGAGTAGGAAAGTAGAACACTTGGTGTGCAGCACAGTCATTTTCTGGTTCAGTCTGTTCAGCAACCTCTTGGAGCTGAGTTTGGTTAAAAAACAAACCAAAAACAACAACCCCAAGCAGTGTCCTTGGCTGGGTAGAGTAGCGCTGGCAGCCCGGGGTAGAGCGGCTGTGTCCTGCTGGTCCCCTCTGATAAGAGACTGTCACTCCACTCCGTTCTTGGAGCGGTTCCCCCTTTCTGCATCTCTCCAAGAGATGGCACAGGGGCACGTGAGTATGAAAGTGTCCTTCACCCAGGGTGAGTTCCTGCAAATCCCAGGGGACATTGGCAGTGTCTAGAGACATTTTTGGTTGTCAGCACTAGGCTGGTAAAGCAGGTGCTGCTGGGTCTGGTGGGTAGAAGCCGGGGATGCTGGTGAACATCCCACACAGTCCAGCCCCCTGCAGCAGTGGGTTATCCCCTGCAAGATATCCATAATGCTGCGGCTGAGAGCCCGTCCTGTGGCAGGGGCTGTAGGTACAATCTTCACCCGGGGAAGAGAGTTCCTCCAGTTGTTGGTTGTCATCCTTTAAGAAGGGTTGAATCAACCTGTTCTGCCCCAAGTCAGCTGCCCAGGACTGTGAGTACACACCTGATTAGCAGAAGCCCACAGGCAGAAGTGGAAGTGTTGGCGAGTCTGCCAACACGTGTGAACTTACAAGATGCTGTTGGAGAAATCTGAAAATACTTTTGTCACTGGCTCTCATCATTATTGATTACTTACTAGCTCTCTTACCTCTTAGAGAATATCTCCATTTATGTTCTCATTTTAATCCCAGTTTATATGCATGGCATTCTGTGTTGATTTTATTTTTACTTTTTTTAAACTAGATTCTACACCCAATGTGGGGCTTGAACTCATGACCCTGAGATCATGAGTCACATGCCCTACTGCCCGGGCCAGCTGGGCGCCCCAGCATTCCCTGTTTAAATACCGGGGAACTGCAGCTCAGGAGGTCACAGATTCGGATTCATCTGCAGCTTCCCGGGGGTCTCTCATTGCCCAGGCCCTGTCCTGGGTGATTCTACACGCTGTCCTGTTTACTCCTCACTGTAACTATGTGCAAAAGCTTCTTTATTGCTCATATACAGAGTCTGGGCTCTGGCCCAAGTTTTCTCCATCAAAATCTGGTTTTATTTTATGAACTACTTCCACGTGCTTTCTCACTCACTGCCCCACATCAGGCTCTGTAGGTCACCCAGGTTAGGGATTAGCCTCCCTGTTTTGCAGATGAGCCTGAAGCCAGTGGACCTCAAGCCCAGTGGTGGCTTCGGGTCTAGGCCCTCCCCCAGCACCATGACCCTCAGGCAGTTGCCGGGTTTGTGGACGGACAGTGGCGTCATCCCCCAGAGCAGGAGGGGATGCCCCGGTACAGCCAGGTGACATCAGCGGAGCCAAGGCTTTGGGTTCCCAGCTCTAGCACGAGCTCCGTCCGGGAGTCTCCCTGTAAACTCTCTGACCGCTGGCTGCGTTTGCGAGGCGCGGAGCTGTTCAGAAGCAGAGGGGCTGCGGGCAGACCCTGCTCGGAGGCCGATCGTTCTGGGAGCACAGCTGGCTGGATGCCCAGCGGGTGGGACCTGACGCTGCTAAGTTGTCAGCTCCCTTAGCAGGAGTGCGGCGCAGGCTGGCGCTTCAGTGGCTCATTTGATCTCTGCAAAGCACCGGAAGATTCTTTGTGCTCAGAAGTGCCCTCCTGCCCCTTTTGGGTGCCCCCATCTCCAGGTCAGCCCCTTTCTCCCTGGCAAACCTGACGACACATTTTCTCATGATGTTTGCTGCCTCCTCCTCATCTTTCACCATCCCTGGCCGCGGACATGTCCTGCTGTGCTGAGATGGGCAGGGCTGAGGCCAGGGCCCTCTAGCTAGACTGGCCAGCCGGGGTTTCAGTCACACTGCTGTCTGGGTGTGATTCCTTCATAGTCACGTCCTTCCCGGCCCCGGCGGGCAGTGGCAGAGCAGAAAGCTCCTATCTCCATGAGGTCCGTGAGGTGGGAAACAAGAGCCTGAATTCTTGGAAACATACAGTGAATAAATGTGTCCGATTGTTAAAAAAAGAAAAAAAGGAGAAAAGGTGAGGGTAAAGTGGCCAGTGATGGGGGTGGGGAAGGGGTGCCCCTCCCCTTAGAAAACATCATCCTTGGGGTCTACAGACCACCTTTGGGGAAGTACCCTACTGAGGGTGGAAGTTGCCTCAACGAAGAAGCTGTTTACTTCTTGATCCCATTTGTCTATTTGTCTTTTGATATTCCCATTCATTAAACATGGCAACTTAAATAAATTTACACTGACATTCCCCATCGTTTAAGAAGAGAGCTAGTGTTCCGAATCATAATTACTTCTTGTTATATGTGACTCATCTATTTACAGATTATTGTTTAAATCAGCTTTTTCTAGGATGTTCTTCTTGCCCTTAGTTGCTTTTATTAATGTAGTCACTGGACGCCAAAGAGCCCACAGGTGGCAGTTTTCCTCCTATACAGCCGTCGTAATTTGCACTGAGCATGTAACCCGTTTCACTCGGCTAGGGCTTCTGTTTTCTAGACGGCCCTGATCTCCCTTCCCTGCCAGCCAGCCGGGACCTGGGTTGCTGACATTAGGGCCAATAGAGAGGGAGGCTGGGGAAAGGAACCGAGGTGCGTGTGTGCCCACTGACTGTGGACTCGAGGTATCCTGTAGTCGTAGAGAAAAGATTTGGGCATGAGAATTTGAATGCTGGTTAGCGTAGGGCTCTGTATGTGGTTTTCCTCTTCGCTGGGCTTTCTGCAGGAGCAGAGGGGCCGAGTGCTGTTCGCGTCTGCCGCCCGGGCAGTGCCTGTGTCACCGCCGCCTGCTCAGACTCCTTTGCCTTTTCACCTCAGCGCGTCCGCCCCTTCTAACCCCGGGCTTTCTAGACCCTTTGAGAGAGCCGCGTCATGTCCTCGAGAGGGGGCTGTCTCTTTGGGTTGAATGTGGGACTCCAGTGAGGGGTCCTGGGAAGACGGGTTTTGAACACAAATGCCTCTGCCCATCTTGCATCGTCCCTCAGGTCTTTGAAAGGCCTGGGACCTCTGGATTTGATTTACTGGATAGATAAGCACCGGGAGGAGCTCTAACTGTTGGTTCTCTAAGCTTCTACAGCTGTGAGCAAATTAGTCCTCCCTACACGTAATGAGATGAGTGGCGATATCTCAGTGAGGTAGAGCAGGAGAAGCCATTTTTAAGACCTCAGGCCATGTCAGTCTGTACTGGGGAGGGAATGCAGGAGGATCTCGGTGAACTTTCTTGGGGCAAGCTCCCTTTTCCTTCCTTCAAGCCTAGCCTCTGTATCCTGATTGCAATCCTTAGAAGGTGATTTGGCTTGGTTTCTGCAGCAAGAAGCCTTTTCTGTTTGCACCAGTGTCAAGCTAGTTTATAGGAAATCATACTTTATTTTTCTCAAAATAGCTCCCTTTAATCTCTCTCCTCCCTCCTTATGCTTAACATTTCCTTTCAGAACCTGAGCTGGCTGGAAGAGAAAGAGAAGGAAGTTGTTAGTGCCTTGCGCTACTTTAAGACTATTGTGGACAAAATGGCTATTGATAAGAAGGTCCTGGAGATGCTTCCAGGGTCAGCCAGCAAGGTGCTGGAGGCCATCTTACCGCTGGTGCAGAGCGATCCTCGAACTCAGCACAGGTAAGTTGTGCCAAAGTCCTTGGCTGTGTCAGAGCGAGGGAGGCCTACGGGCGTCTTGGTGTGGGGACACTTCAAACTCCAGGCTTCTGGGGATTGGGGAGAATGTTGGGAGGGAAAGGGGGCCCTCTCCCCGCCCTCCACAGCTATGACTTGATGCTCTCCCAAGGTTGAGGTGGTTGTGGCTCATGAGGCCTTGACACTGAGGGAGATCTCTTGCCTTGGGAGGGATGTAGCCGCAGGTAAGTGTGTGGTGGTTTCTTTGCCTCGCGTCATTGGCAGTAATCACGCTGAGACTTGGACACAACACATAGCTAGTACCCTTCCTTGGGTTTATGGGAGCATGAAATCTTACTAATACCTAGCCTGGTAGAAACCTCGACTGCTTAGCTGCTTAGGCCAAAAGAGAGAAGAATCCCATTTGAGCATGGATTCATGAGACATTCCATTGTGTCAAGCTAGGATCTCCTAGACAGCGCCCGGAGCCCCTGGAAGCCAGGTGTGTGGCGTGGAGTCTGCCTTCTTCCCAGGGAGCTTTCGTGGAGGAACGCTTCTCCTGCTAGAGGGCATTTTCCTCTTAAAGGCTGGGAGCAGCTTGCTCCCGTCTCTGTTGTTAGGAAAGGAATATTAAATGTGATCGTATGTGAGAGCCTCACAGGCGCTTTTCCTTTGAGAGGCTGTCAGATGCCTGCTGGCTTTGTTTCTTTTCTGGTACCTGCTCAGGATCAACGCATCTCTGTTTTCAGCTCCTTGAGATGGTTTCCTGTTCATAGAGCCCAGTGAGACTGAGCTTTTATGAACCCCTTTCAGAACTTGGTAGTTTCTTCTTCTGGGAGATAGTGCAAACAGTGTCTTTATTTCCAAGAAGCTCTCTGCCCTGGGGCTTCGGCCCTGGGGTCCCAGCTGCCCCCTGCAGATTATACTCCTCGGGCCAGCTGGTGGCAGAGAAAACATTGGTATGGCTTTGCCTTCCTGCTATTCTCACTTCTCCAGGCCTTGCTGCTGTCCCCGAGGAGGAGCCTGAGGGTCTCGGCATGCCCTGCTCAGTTGCCACACACACACACACACACACACACACACACAGTGCTTTGTGTGCTGGCCTCCAGACAGAGGACTGTGTCTCCCTGGTAGTGAGCCCTGTGCCCAGCTCATAGAGGGCCCCACACGGCTCTCCTCTGAGGCAGTAGATGGCTTTGCTTTCTATGCCCTGTTCTCCTGCACCTCTACCCGTGAGGTGGTCCCTACCACGGGAGAGTTAGAATCCTGTGGAAAAAATCAACTTTCCCACAGGTGATAAGGTGCTAATTTTATGGTACCAAATGGAAGGTCTGTTGGGATTTGAAAGAGGGAGAGTTAGAGGAGAGCCCGTGGTCCAGTGGAACTTGCCAGAGCAGGAGATGCTGGGGCAGGGCCTGAAGGAAAGGTAGGAATTGGACAGGCCTTCGGGGCAGGGGAGCAGGAAAGGCAAGGGCCTGAGGATGATGGGCACAGGTAGGAGACACGGCAGTCGTGTAGCGCACAGCATGGCCACTCTGGGGCCTGACGAAGGGGCTGTGGGCAATCGGGGCTCAGGCGTTGAGCCTCTCCGGGGGGGTCGAGCGAACCGTGCTGAGCGTGTGCGGTTGCTGGGGCTGTTGCTCCGGGACCCGGGCGGTTCCCTTCTGGACGCGCCAACACGGGAGAAATGGATCAAGCGATGGCACGCTGGTTTGGAGGCTTTTTTTTTTTTTTTTGTCTATGGGGATTTTTGTAGGTATTTTGTAATTGACGAACTAGCAATAAAATGTCTAGAACCGTTTCCTAGAGGGAAGCAAACGCCTGGATGTGGCGTGATAAGCGAGGACTTTCCTCAGGTAGTCCTGGGCTGATCCCACTTCCAGGACTTTTCCTCCTGAAATTCTTGTAAAACCAACTGATATTTTTCTTGGTCGCCTTGATAGCTTCTCTTCGAAGTTTCCTCTTCGATTTCTTCCATCCTGTCATTCCTCTCAGTGCAGTTTATAACCTGAGAACGTGCTTTCCTGGCTTCTTCCCCGAGCTTTCTCCGTGGGGCGGGTCCTAGCTGGCAGGGTCTCGGTCGCCCTCCCCTAGGGCGCTGGGACAGTGGTGGACCAACCTTGGAACAGGCCCCTGGGCCGCTGAGTGAGAGCAGCGCCCGGAGGCTTCTCCCGCGCGGTGGGGCGTCCGGATCGGTGCTGGCCTTCAGTGTGCGTGGCTCCGCTCTGTTTCCGAAGTAGACTGGCCGCGGGTCCACTGGACATGGTCACAGTCCAGGACCCCCCTTTCTGAGTATCTTAGCCCCTAACACAGGAATATTCTGCTTCCAAGGTAACACAGTTGCCAGATTCGTCAGATGCTTTCAGGGAAGTGTTGCCATTCGGTGCAGCTAGAAGTTGTTACGGAAGAGTGTCTCTCTGCCTCCTTTTCGGCTTATCCTGGCCAGTAGTTCAGCAGTGTGGTTGGTGCTTTGGTGGGATTCCCCCAGGGGCGCTTTGGCAGAAGGCGGCAGTCTTTGTTCACAGAGCCCTCACCTGGCCCTGCCTGAAGCGAGGAGGAGTGCTGGCTGTGCACGCGCGCGCACACGCACACACACACACACACACACACCCCACCCCCGCAGGATGCTGCCACCTCACGTCCCACCCCAGGGAAGACTGAGTTCTCGTCTCCCTCCCACCACCCTCCTTCCCAAGAGAGTGGGTCCAGCAAACACTTGTTACTCCTGTTATTCTGTGAGGCAGCCAAGCCCCGGCTCTCTCGGGCCCTTTGGTAAACTGTTCTCGGTCCTGATGGGACCCGAGGAGCTGCCTTTCATTCTTTCTGGCTGTTGGGTTTCTCCTGTTGGAACATGCACCGAGTGGAATGCGGGGCCAGATAGAAGTTGTCGTTTGATACTGACCTCGCCAGAGCCTTGTTCGGTTCAGGTTTTTGTTTGAAATAGCTTTGTTTTTACAACCTGTTTGGGGTTTTTTGGTTTTGGGTTTGTTTTTTGTGGGTTTTTTTTTTTTTTTTGAGATTTTATTTATTTATTTGAGAGTGTAAGCACGGGGGGGGGTAGGAGGTGGGCAGGGAAGAGGAGAAGCAGGGAGCCCGACGCGGGGCTGGACCCCAGGACCCTGGGACCATGACCGGAGCCGAAGGCAGAAGCTTGACCTGCTGAGCCACCTGCGTGCACTTTTAGAACCTTTTAGAACCTGTTTTAATCATATCTTACAATATTGTATCTTTTTCTCAAAATTCTGTCTTTGGCTTCTAAATGTCTACCTCATTCTTTTTCTCCCCCTGCTGCTTTTTTAAGTGGAGAAAGGGGCCTCCCCCAAATCTTCCATAGTTTTGCTCTTCCTCTCTTATAATATATAATATTTAAAATGGAAAAATAATCCTTTCCATATTCCTAGAGAAAATTATCTTTAGTTACCTAAAAATGTGTAGGAGATCTGGGGTGCCTGGGTGGCTCAGTTGTTAAGCGTCTGCCTTTGGCTCAGGTCATGATCCCAGGGTTCTGGGGTCAAGCCCCACAATGGACTCCCTGCTCGGCGGGGAGCCTGCTTCTCCCTCTCCCGCCCCCCCTGCTTGTGTTCCCTCTCTCGCTGTGTCTCTCTGTGTCAAGTAAATAAAAACTTTAAAAAAATGCGTAGGAGATCTAAAAAGTCTACATTGGGGCCTCCCCTCCCCAATCATTGAGGCGTCCAGGAGTCTCCGGGCCCTGCGCTCCATGTGAGGGCTAATCGCAGTGTGCAGTCGACGCCTCCCCCACCACGGGCCTCCTCGCCTCTCATCTGCCGTCTTGAAACGCTCTTAGTGCGCTGCTCTGGTGTGTCTGCCGCAGAGTAACTGCAGGGGTGATGGGGCTGAGCCCGGTGAGGGAGTTCTAGTGACGTACAGACCTGTCGGAGCTCGCGTCTAGAGGCCGCTGCAGTAACGGATCCTGCCTGTGGGCTCCCTGTGACACATTTAACGTGTTAGTCTGATGGAAAACAAGACTCCTACAGTGCTTTGACCAGTGATTAGCCGCGAGGAGGAGCGGAGGAGGGGGCGCTCTTTGACAGAGACCGGACTCTCTTGGGGTGTGAAGTTTGAAGTACAAAAACTCATGGTCGAATTTTCATATGTTCCATTTGGGAAGTGAAAAAATTTTATAACAGACTAGAACATCAAGCTCCGTATGGCATTTGTGGGATGTAAGGGCCTAGGTCCCCGGGGGTAGGGGGTGTTACTAAAAAGGGGGTGTGGCTCTTAAAGACAGATGGAGAAACATGCCCTCGTCCCCGAGAAACTGGATTAAACAGTTGCTTCAGGTGAGGGTTGCTTTAGACGTTTAATTTTCTTTACAAACTCTTCTCTGCCCCCCAGCTCAGCCCTCTCCTCCTGCCATAGCCGAGTGTACCAAAGTCTCGCCAACCTCATCCGTTGGTCTGACCAAGTGATGCTAGAAGGTGTGAACTCAGAAGATAAAGAGGCGGTGACAACCGTGAAGGGAGTCATCAAGGCTGTGCTGGACGGAGTAAAGGTAGGATGCAAGCGCCGGGTAGCCTCCCTGCTGGCGTCTGTCACACAAGACCTTGTTCCCGAACCGAACACCTTGGAACCACATCTCCCTGCATCTCCGGTGTGGGTGTACTGCTCTGTCCCATAGCCGTTCACTTCTCTCTGGTACAGATGGCTCACACAGCAATGTAAGTGCTAATGGAGTGCTCGTCTCCATAGCTGGAAAGGCTGCCGGAAGCAGTCAGACTTTATTGAGCACATATTAAATCTTCAGTGAGTCTTTATATTACAGCTCTGGCTGTGCGTGCTTGCTGGCTAGACAAAAGGCAGAGGAAATTGTTTTTGCAAAATTCTCAGCAAGTCAGTCACTATCTTTTCATGTTATAAGAACTTCTGGGATTCTTGTTAGAAAAGCGGGAGTAAGAAGTGAAACTGTCTGGATTTGAAATCCTTGATGCAGTTTGTGACTTTACTAGCCAGGGAAGTCAGAAACAGCATGGTGGGAAATTGTGAATTACAGTTAAGGTGGGAGGTGAAGGCCGGAGAGGGTCTGGAATTGGGGTCCGTGGGACAAACTCTGATTTAGAGATAATAAGTCCTAGTGGGTGAGGAGCAAGGCAGGATATTAAGCATGAAGTGGGTGAGGGCCTTTGGGTCAGGATTAGGGCTGTGAGCAGTGGGAAAGTAGAGACCCTGCTATCTTGTGAGGCCATATTATGTAGTGGAAAGAGAGCTAGTCTAGGGCCTGGCTGGGTTTGAATCCCAAGTTCACTCCTTACTAGTCTGTGAAGTTGAGCGATTTACTCAAAGACTTGTACCTTAATTAACTCGTCTATAAAATGGGTATAATAATAGTGCCTTATATCCTAGGGTTGTGGGAAGTATTAAATTAGTTTCTACATATAAAGCTTTTAGAACAAAGACTGGCACACACTAAGCACTCAGACTGTAACTGCTTTCTTTTTTTTTTTTTTCTTTTTACTAATTTTGTGGTGCTGAGTGTATGCTTTAGAAACAAATCTCTTGGCGTGGGGGAATTAAAAAAAAAAAGTAGCCGTGTCATCCTCCTTTCTACACCCTTCAGTCCCAAACTGTAGCTGAGGTCCGTAAGAAGTGCTTTCTCCGCCCAACCCTGCTATCAGATTCCCGAAAGCTGCCTCCTCTGGTTCTGGAGCGTGGACTAGGGGCCCCACACATGGTAAAAACGGTAGAGGAAAGGCTAAGAAAGCATTGCTTAATGTTTCGAATTGCTCCAGAGTGAACCGTGTCAACTGGGGAGGTCTTGGTGGCTCCCTGCCTCCAGCTCTAGGGAAGGAGCTGCCACGTCAGCTGGGAGCGTCATGGAGTTCACCTAGAGGGAGGCTTGATTGGGTGGCAGCAAGTCTCCTCTGATGGCTCCAGGCCCTCTTCTTTCCCCGAGGTTTATGAGGTCCCACGTCGTCTGTTTTGGCCAGTGAGACTTCAGGGTATAGCCCATTGTGGCTGTTGTGCAAGACCTTTGTCACCGTCCAGATTTTGGAGTGCATTCAGACATAGTGATCCACGGAATCTTCCCCGCAGCTCTCGGAGGCCGGCAGGGCAGAAGGAGACGTGACCTGGGTCCATGCTTCCTCAGAGTCTGTAGAGATCTGGCTCGCCCAGCCCTGGCTCTTCCTGTCCAGGCTTCTGGAAATGCTGTTATTGAAAGTTGTTGTTCTGCAGGTGACATGGTTCCGGTTTCCTACTGCCGCATGATAATGAGATGTGCAGAACCAGTCAGAATGCCCGAAACAGAGGAGGTGGAGTTTCCGTGTGTAGAGCTTTGTCACGTTCCCACGTCAGTTTCTGTTATGGAATCATTAAACCACCACAGTGTCCATTGAAAGACATGTCTAAAAGACACATTCCTGATTTCTTAAATTAACCAATGAGAGCAGGAGAGAGAGAAACTGACAGATTGTGAACGCATCTGTGTCTGGAAACAAGTAACTTTTCCTCAGTTGTTTTTAAAATACTTAACCCAGAAGGAAGACTCTGTAGGTGATGAGCTCTGTGAATTCAGTTCCGTTTCATTTACTCAGGAAGCATTTATCGAAAACCGCCTGTGCGCAGGCCGTGTGATGGCGTTGGGCATGTAGTGGTAAAACGGGTGCAGTCCCGGCCCTGACGCCGCGTCTGTCGGAAGAGGGGAGGGGGCAGCAGAGGTCGTAATCTGGGATTGTAACTAGGATGAGTGTTATAAAAGCAAAAATGGCACAGGGTCTTACTTGGCTTTTGGGGAGACCTTCCTTTTTTAGGGTGGTCAGTGACTCTTCCCAGAGGGAGAGACAGGCCAAAGGCAGAGGGCTGTGCAGGAGTCGGCTTAGTCCTGGAGGCTTTAGGGGTTCAGATCAGTTCAGGCCACAGCGACAGTCCAGACACTGTGCTGTTGGCGTGCGTTGCCGGGGCCTCATAGTACCGGCAGCGGACACTTTTTCCCTCCTCACGCTCATGACCATTCTGAACGTGGGCCTCTTTCCCCTTCACAGGCGTGGGAGCAGGCTCGGGCCGACAGTGGTCAGGGGCAAGGTCCTGCCTCATGCCGGGGCCTGCTGGACCCCAGGCCCTGGGCTCTCCCCATCACCCTCGGCTGCCTCCCACGTGCCCTGCCTCCACACTGGCTGGCCTTCGGCTTCTCTGCCGGTGTCCCATCAGGCTGAGCACACCGTATAAGCCTGTGTCCTGGTGCTGTGAGAGCCTCAGTTGGCTGGGAGGGTCAGGGCCCTGCAGAAACGAAACAGATTTCTGAGGATGTCTTTATCCTACTTGTAGAAGTGCTGGCACGTTCCTTTAAACTGAGTCACCGCCTTTTAAGTAACTCATTCAGTTGGTAAATGGAATCCTTTTTTTTTTTTAAAGGTTAAATAAGTGTTTTACAGGATTACTTTGTTTAGTTTACTATTTATATTATTTATTACATATTATTATATTTATGTTATATAGTATATTTAGTTTATTGTTTAAATGTCACTTGTTAGCCCTGTAAGCTTGGGCAAGATACTTCTGTGAGTTTCCGGTAGGTTTTTAAATATTTACCCTGAAGAACTAAAGAAGGATTGAGTAAGACAGTGTACATCAAGTAGCTGGTAAGTGCGAGGTGTCCAGTGAACGGTGGTGAGTACTGTTAGCCGTGGAAACGATAGTACCCAGGATGGCTCACGTTTACCAGTTCTTCACAGTGGGTGTGGCTCTTCTCCACGCGTCTCACGTCAAGAGGCAGAGCCGTTATTATCCGACCTAGCCCAGGCAGGTGCTCTGCTCGCGGCCCGGGGCTCAGAGAGGATGGTGACTCCCCGAGGAAGCAAGGTGAAGGCCCGAGCTTTCCCTGGCACTGGCTGTTGGGAGCCGAGCTCCTCAGACTCCAGCAGGAGACCCGGGTCTTCCTTTTGCAGCCAGCGCCCCAGCTCTCCCTACCTTTGCCATCTGTCAGCTTCTCCTCTCTTCTCTGGAGCACAGTCTCTTACCCACCGCCCTGCGCTCCCCTTTGTCCTCTCTGCAGACCTCCCAGGGACGTCGGTTCTCAGACGGAGGGCCTCTTCCCCTGACCTCCAGCTCCCCCCAACACACACACCACTTACGCTCACACTTTTTTTTTTTAACCCTTCTAATGCTGACAGCCTTGGAGGAAAATGTGGAACACCTGCAGTTCCGCCGTCTAATTGTCACTCCCAAAACTGGACTTGTGTACCACGCCAGACTCCCTTCGCATATGTTAACCTTAAAAAATAAAAATTATTTTACTAGCAGAATGGGTTTAGTTGAGAAGAGCAGAGAATTGCAGTTTGGGACATGCAAGCTATGGCAAAACCACAGGCAAGTCCAACAAAGAAAGGAGGGAGCGTGGCTTTATGGACAGGACTTTGGGAGCGGCTGTCCTGGACCGAAGTCCCCTGGAGAAGCAGGACTTCAGGGCAAGGGCGGTTCCTCACTGGCTGAGCTGCTGGGGTAGTGGATTTCTCTTCGGAGAAGCGTCCGTCCTTCCCTGTTGAGTCTGTAGCCATGATTCCCTCCTGTGGCGGGGGCCTCTGCTGGGGTCTCTGAGTGATGGTTCTTCCTGAAATCGTTGGCAGTGGTGTGGTTCCCCTTTCTAGCCAGCCAGCTCCACTTCAGTGAGGTTTCTCTGTATTAGAATTTTCACCTACAACAGGAATACTTCAAAAGAAATATTTTTCTGACTGTATCAGTTAGGATTAGGTTTGACTACAAGAAAATCCAAAATAATTCTGGTTTTTAAAAGATAAAACTGTGTTTCTCCTTCGTGTACAAAATGTTCACAGTCTGCTAAGTAGTCTGAGGTTAAATAACATTTTCATACGATGATCAGGGATGTGGTCCTCTCCTCTCTTGCTTTCTTGCCTGCCATCCTTAGCACGTGGATTCCACCTCGTGGTCCAGAATGACTGCTCAGTCTCCATCCATCATGACTATATTCCAGCCAACGAGGAGGAAGAGAGAGTAAGGTGTGTCTTCTCCATTTAAGGGTGCTTCCTCAAAGGCCTTAGGAAATTCACTCACATTTTATTGACCAGAATTTGGTGACATGTCCGGCTGAAATTCTGTTAATAAGGAAGAACAGGTAGCAGGGGCAACTAGCTGTCACTACCACACTGACATCTCAAATAAGCCATCTCTTTTATTCCTCATTCAGCCCATTTTACATTTTTTGATGAAAAACTACAAGCATTTGCAGAGGAAAAGACAGGACAGTGAAGGCCCGTCCCAGAGCTTCCACAGTTGTCTGCTCACGGCCAGTCTTCTGTACCTCAGCCCACTCCCCTGCGCCATGGGAAGCAAATCCCAGCTGTCTGTCCTTACGTCTGTAAATGCCTTCGTGTGTAGCTCCAGGCCAAGGCAGGCTCTTCTGCGAGGGGCCAGGTAGTACATATTTGAAGCCTCTCAGGCTACAGTGATTTCTGCTGTATTTTGGTCTCTGTTACACATTCTTTGGTGTTTGTTCATTTTGACTTTTTAAAGATTTTGTTTATTTGAGAGAGAGAGAGAGAATGTGCAGGGGGAGGGGCAGAGGGCAAGGGCCAAAAGCAGACTCCCTGCCAAGTGTGGCGCCTGAAAGGGGTGGGGTGGGGGGCTGTGATCCCGGACTCAGACCATGACTCGAGCCAAAATCAAGAGCCAGACCCTTAACCAGCTGAGCCACCCAGGCCCCCCCTTAAAGCGTTCTTACCTTGAGGGCCTCACAGGAAGCAAGCCCTGAGCTGGACCTGGCCTGCACACAGCATGTAGTTTCCTATGTAGTAAAGCTCGCGCACATCAGGTGCCTGGATGGCACAGGTGGTGAAGCGGGTGGTGAAGCCTCTGCCTTGGGCTCTGGTCATAATCCCAGGGTCCTGGGATAAAGTCCCGCATTGGGCTCCCTGCTCAGTGGGGAGCCTGCTTCTCCCTCTCCCTGTTCCTCTGTGCTCTCTCAAATAAATAAATAAAATCTTTTAGAAAAAAATAAAGCTCATATACTTACTAGTTTATTAAAATGTGTCTAAAGATCCCTTTTCTCTTTGTTTTTGTCCTTGTAACTTAACTTATTTTTAGAAGGGTTTGGTTGCTGCTGCTGAAAGTCTCCCACATTCTGGGTTGTGCTGGTGGCACCTGTGCCGTGTTGTTCAGCATGTGCCTCTGTCCCTAGAACTGAGGCTGAATCAGATTCAGGTTTTCGTATTTTGAATCCTTCCTAGGCCTCCCTGCATCTCCATCAGAAGGCATCTTTCCCTTTTCAATGTTAGCAGCCATTGATGGTTATCGTCTAGATCCATTAATTGATTAGGAGTTGCAAAATGATGACTTTCTAATTCTTTGTGCCGTTAATCCATCATCACTCAGCTGGGACACACTTAAATGGCAGACTTCCTGTGTCAATTTGTAGTTATTCTGAGTTCTAATTCTCAGAGGAAAGGCAGGATCAGACCTCAGTTCCTTCCCTTATTTACCAGTTATCAAAATAGTGAGTGTTTCTAGCATCCTTTTTTTTTTTTTTAAGATTTTATTTATTTATTTGACAGACAGAAATCACAAGTAGGCAGAGAGGCAGGCAACGGGAGAGGGGGAAGCAGGCTCCCTGCCGAGCAGAGAGCCCGATGTGGGGCTCGATCCCAGGACCCTGAGATCATGATCTGAGCTGAAGGCAGAGGCTTTAACCCACTGAGCCACCCAGGTGCCCTCCTAGCATCCTTTAACACAACCAGTCAACCGAGCTTTTTCAGATACGATCTTGAACTCATGGCTGTGCCTGTGCTGGTCGTGCTCCAGTCCACTGTGGTTGTCACTCTTCCTGGTGCCCAGGCCTCATCTTGGGCCGCTGAAGACATCTTCGGGCTGTTTCCTGAGTTCCCTGTGGCATGACCCTAGAGGTCTTTGAGAGTTTTCTTACATTTTCATATGAAAAGATATTCGAGGCTCCTCTGATAGTTATTTTCTTTGGGCGTGGCGGTGGCGCAGGAAATGCCTTATTGAGATCTCATTCCCAGACCATAGAATTCGCTCACTTACAATGTACAATACAGTGATTTTGGGAGGGGTATGTTCACAGTTTGTACAACCATCACCGTAATCAATTTTACATGTTTATCCCCTCAGGAAGGAACCTCATATCCTTTATGTTCTCCCCAGACCCGCTCTCCATTCCTTGCCGTCCCCCCGGCCTTGGGTAGCCTCTGGACTACTTTCTGTCTCTGTAGATTTGCCTGTCAAGGGAGTCGGATCCTCTGTGGCCTTGTGTGACTAGCTCCTGTCTGTGTTATGGTTTCAGAGTTCACCCATGTGAGAGCGTGTGTTCTTTTTATTGCCAAATAATACCCCATTGTGTGGCTGTCCCACGTCTTGTTTATTTGTGGACATCTGGATGGCTGTGTTGTTTCTACCTTTTGGTGATAAGGAGTAATGCTACCACGAGCACTCCCGTACCCGGCTTTTTGTGGATGTGTATCATCCTTTCCCTTGGTTACACACCTCGGAGCACAGTCACCAGGTGACACGGTGACTCCCGCGTTGCTTCCTGTGTCTTCTAAAGCAGCTGCGTCAGCTCTCTGCCCCGCCAGCAGTATCTGCGGGTTCCAGCGGCTCCAGCTTCTCCGCATCCTCTTGGTTCCCGCTTGTCCCTTGATGTGGCCGTCTCGGTGGGCTTGAAGTGGGACCGCACGGTGGCTTTGATCTGCAGTTCCCTGGCTAATGATGTTGGGTCTGTTTCGTGTGCTTCTTGGTCATTTATATATCTCTCTGGAGAAATGTCTGCTCAAATCCTTTGAGATTCAGTTTTTCATTGGCTTATCTTTTTATTATTGAGTTATAAGTCATCTTGTCCATTTCTTACACAGACCTGGAGTCAGCCATTCCTTGAAGGAGCTGGGGTGCCCTTTGCTGGGCGATGGAGGTGGAGACCTCCATCTGTTCTCATTGCTGCTGCCTGGTCACATGGTTTCTCTGAGACAAAACATCTGGAGATTTTACTGGTACTTCCAACTCACCTTCACAACCACCGGGGTTTTCACTTACCCTCATCAACACGGTGTCTTCATTTTCTTTCCTCTCACACTGAATTTGAGGTCTCCTCTGGCTGCCTCGTCTTTAGACTGTTTGAGGAATGCCAGCCAGTGCCTTGTGGCTGGACTGAACCCCTGAGAGCCGACACCAGGAGTCACTGACCACCCAGCCCCCGCGTGCACCTTGCCTGCGGAGGACCGCCTGTTCCTGACTGCATGGGCGAGGGAGGACACTGGTTTGGCTCTGTTGCTGCCTCACACCCCTCACACCTAGGATGTGGGTGGAAAGGTCCCTTTTTGTCAGCATAAAAAACCTGGACACCCTGTGATTGCATTCTGCTGCTTCAGTGCAGGAAGTCCCGCTGGTGGCGCTTCCAGTGGACTCAGTGAAGGACTTGTCCTAGAGCAAGCTCATCAGTAGAGGCCCCGTGTCATGACCTGAACCTAGAGTTCTCGCAGAGCCAGAGAGTGATGGAGGATAGACAACAAGGGGACAGGGTGAGGGTGACAGCGAGAGGACAGGGTCAGCACAGCAGGCCACTGATGGCAGGGTGGCACTTTTTGGTGACAGCATATGGAAACTTGGAGGGCATCAGCCACGGTCTGGTGTCCTCATGGTGGGGGCAGCACGGCAGTGAGTCGTACGATGTGAGCGGTGCCCATGGGCACGTCTCCTAAGGAGCCCTTTTGTGTGCGGCCTGTGTCTGCTCTGGCCGGCAGGAGCCCTGTCTTAGTGCCAGAGAGAAGACGGGAGCAGCTGGGATCGATCACTCCTCTCTTCCGCGGGCACCGCAGCTCATACTTGGAATTGATGAAGGTCATTTGAGATAGAAGCAGCCCTGTGATCAGTTTCAGCGTGAATAAAATAAGCACCAAAGTAGGTACGATACACTTAGAAAGACATCTCTGCAAATGCCTTTTGGCTTTTGAAAACCACTTTTCAGTGACTGGGTAGCCGTCTGCTTCCAGTCACCGGCTATGGACACAGTTTGGTACCGCCTTCCCCGTCCTTTCAAACCGTGCCTCACGAGGACTGCAAAGTCTGACATCCTGCTCAGAAATTCTGCCATTAGCTTGAGGTGTCAGGCTCTTGCCAAGTAACGGACGGTCAGCTTTGAGTGTGAGCTTAGGGTCGTTGCCCCAGGAGCCAGGGACGTGCACCTTCTTAGGGCTGTCCTTTGTCTCACTGTTCGGCCCGGAAGGTTGGTGGGGTAGAAAGGCTGCCTGCGCCTTCCGCATCCTCTGCAGGCCGAGGCCAGCAAACCGGAGTGAGGGAGCTCCTGCCATCCGTGTCGTCCTCTTGGAACTCGGGTGCGCGCCTGCACATTCGTGCCCGTCATTCCGGGGCTCTTGTGCCATTGCTTATTAGTGGACTTCACACAGCTGCCTCCCCAGAAAGATGACATTCTAATTATAATTGTTTGTGAATCAATGAAGAATTAGTGGAATTTTTTTCCTACATCAGCAGATGCAAGTATGCAGGCTTCTCCCTGTTCTCTCGCCCTGTTTGTGGAGAAGAGGGAGAGCGGACGCGCGTCTTTCGGGACTCGGGCCTGGCCCTGCGAGCCCTCTGACTCTGTGATCTCGGCCGTGCAGCCCGCCGACGAGCCGCCTCTCCCGTCCTCTCGCTGCCTGCTCGCTCCTCGGCGCGCCGTCTGTCCGCCCTCTCTCTGTCCTAGCCTGTCCGTGCTCACCAGCTAGGTAGCTGGTCTTCACCATCCGTGAGATCGCGTTCAGCTCCTAAGTTGTGGTAACAGGAACATTCTTTCTTCCTCCAGCCCTCGACTCTTAGAGCTCTTGCTCCTGTTTCCCCAAGAACGGGCTCCGGCTGTCACAGGCCGGGCCGTGTAGCTTCCAGCCGTGTGTGCCGTTGGCTGCGTTTTTCTTTTTTTAATTAGCATTTCTGAAGTAATACATACTCACTGTAGAACATTGACAAGATGTAAAGAAACAAAACAAGAAAATAAGGGCTGTTTTGGGGTGCCTGGGTGGCTCAATGGATTAAGCTTCTGCCTTCGGCTCAAGTCATGATCTTGGGGTCCTGCAATCAAGCCCCTCGTCAGGCTCTCTGCTCAGCAGGGAGCTTGCTTCCCCCTCTCTCTCTGCCTGCCTCTCTCTCTACTCATGGTTCCTCTCTCTGTCAAATAAATAAATAAAATCTTTTTAAAAAGGGGGGGCTATTTTGGGGTGCCTGGGTGGCTCAGTGGGTTAAGCTTCTGCCTTCAGCTCAGGTCATCACCTTGGGGTCCTGGGATTGAGCGCCGCATCGGGTTCCCCGCTCAGCCAGAGGCCTGCTTCTTCCTCTCCCACTCCCTTGGCTTGTGTTCCTTCTCTGTCAAATAAATAAATAAAATCTTTAAAAAAAAAAAAAAAAAAAAGAACCCTTGCTCTAGGGAGGATATTAACTCTGTTGTTACTGTCTACGTTGTGATTCCTGCGTGTGGCGGTTTGAGTGTAGAGAGGCTTTGCAGGCTGATTTAGAGACATGTTGCCCATTTACGCCCCTTGCTGCCGCCTCCATAACTTCAGCAGCTGGAACCGCCCCCCTCCCCTACACAAGTAGGTCCTATCCAGATGCCCGTCAACGGGAGAGTGGATAAGGAAAGGGAGGTCTGTCCCTGCATTGGAATACAACTCAGCAACAAAAAGGAATGGCGCGCTCGTGCACACACAAACACAGGTCGTCACGCTGAGCAGGAGGGGGAAGGGAATTGTGACACGGAGTAGGGCTGCGGAGGCTGGGGGAAGTGAGGAGGGGCTGTAGCGGGTACAGTGTCTTCTGTCGGGGTGCGAAGTCATAAAAGCAGTGCTGGTGGGCTCAGCCCCATGAGCAGACAAAAAACTGTCGGATTGTCCCCGGTCAGTGGCTGGATTTTAAGGCATGGGAACTGGATTCCATAAGGCTGTTCAGAAACTGATGGGCGCCGAAGAGGACTAGAACTTTTGTTCTAGGCAAGAGTATTCTGAGAAATAGTGAAATTGGGGCACCTGGGTGGCTCAGTGGGTTAAGCCTCTGCCTTTAGCTCAGGTCATGATCTCAGGGTCCTGGGATCGAGCCCCGCATCGGGCTCTGTGCTCAGCAGGGAGCCTGCTTCCCCCCCACCCCCGTGATCTCTCTGTCAAATAAATAAATAAAATCTTAGAAAAAAAAAAAAAAGAAAGAAAGAAAGAGTGGACCGGGGAGAGTGGCGGAAATGCTCAGGATTTGTGATCATCAGAACCTATCACACTGGGGGAAACTGCATTCTAATTGGGGAAAAAAGTAAGTCCTGATCTTTTTTCTTTTATCTTCTATTAAAATATTTTTTCCTGGGCGCGGGGTGGCTCAGGTCACGATCTCAGGGTCCTGGGATCGAGCCCCACATCGGGCTCTCTGCTCAGCTGGGAGCCTGCTTCCCTCTCTCTCTCTGCCTGCCCCTCTGCCTACTTGTGACCTCTCTCTCTCTGTCACATAAATAAATAAAATCTTTAAAAATATATATATTTTTTCCTAAGTCACGTCTCTGCTGGGTGATACACTGTTAATTTTCTGTCCCTCGACAAAGACGCCAGCCGGTCACCCCCGTGCACCAGCTGCCACCATGCCCAGCGGCAGTTCACTTTGGGAAACCACCTTCCCGGTGCCAGAGGTTTGCTCCTCAGCACAGGCGGCGTCCTGCACATTACAGAATGCAGTGATTTTCAAGACCTAAAAAGGAGCTCTCCCCCACCACAAGCTGACTGGGAATTGGGATTTAATTTGTGTATTGAACGTAGTCATTCTGAGACCATGGGGTTCGTCATTTCCCCCTTCCAAGAGGAAGTGGCATTATGCGTTTGAAACTTCTCAACATGCTCTGAAGGTATTTTTGGAGGCTAGGGGACATTTTGGGAAGTCATGCAGCTTACCTAAGTCAAATAGTACTTGCATTTCTAGTATGCGGAAAATGTGTAGGCACGGAAAGAGACTAGGCGGCGGAGGACACACCAGTGACCTACCTTGTGGGGGAAACCAAGCAGCAAGGAGCTTTCTTAGCGCCTCATGACTTCTCTCTTGTGCGGGGTTTAGGAGCTGGTCAGACTTACCATCGAGAAGCAGGGGCATCCGTCTCCAACCAGTCCAGTGAAACCCAGTTCCCCAGCCTGCAAACCCGACGGGTGAGTTCTGACTAAACCCTCCAGTCGCTGGGGAGAGAGTGGGAGCCGGAGTAGGCCGGCTGTTTGAGGCCTGTACTCCTTTCTCGACGACCTTGGGGTGGGCACCCGTATCACTTCAAAGTGTGCATAGCTCACATGCACTTTGAATTGTTGCCTGATTTTGAGGCTAACAGTCCACGTGACTCGGGATACCATGCAAGTGTCACGTGACCCACGCCTGTGCTTTTCTGGAGGAGCTTCCTTTCATCACTGGAGTGAACTTGGAAGGTTTGGGTTTGGGGGATTTGGCTTGAGAGCATTTAGCTTTATCAGGAAGGTAAACTGAGGGCCATGTGGACTGTTTTAAGGCCTTGCAACAGGTTCTAGCATAAGTGCCTAAAAAAATATAAAAGATCAATTTGGAGCATTTGGAGAGCCTTTAGGTCACGTAGTCTGAGGTTTCTTCCTACAGACAAGGAAACTGAGATGCGGTCAGGGGGACTTGGCCAGGCTCCTGCTGTGTGTGTTGGTGATCAAACCAGACTTGAAACCCCGCCTCTGCCATGGAGCTCCAGGCACAGTGTCCAGGGCTCCTGGTCCTCGGCCTGGTGGCTTGCATTATTTCCACGCCCTTCTGCCCCTCCCAGGACCTGTGTGTGCTCTGTAACCTTCTGTGATCCCAGATGTTTCTCATTCTCCAGCCAGTCTGAGCTCCCCCTGACAGATCGAGAGATGGAGATCCTAAACAAGACAACTGGCCTGTCCCAGTCGACCGAGCTTCTCCCAGACTCTACGGATGAGGAGGTTGCACCCCCCAAGCCCCCGTTACCTGGCATTCGGGTGGTTGATAACAGGTAATTTTTATATTTCTGGCACCCTCTGTACCTAAGGCATAATCTGATGAAAAGATGTAGGAGTGAAGGTGGTGCCATGAGGGTGAGAACTTGGAACCCAGCCCCTCGCTCCTTAGAAGCCTTGGAATCTTCATCTTCCTTGGGAAGGCATCTGTGGAGGACGTGAGCCTGGCCGCAGAGCCTTCTCTTGCCACACACTCCAAGAACTCCCAGTGGAGTGCCTTGTAGCCTTAGTACAACTTATGATGGACGGAAAAGAAAGGATTTTTCTAATTTTAGGTTTTTTGGCATTGATAGGTTTATTTTGGCAGCGGTGGAGTGGGACAGGAGGTGGAAGTGTGAGAAGTAGACGGGAAGTGTCTGATAATGAAACATTCCCACGTTCTGCATCCTCACGTCTTCGTAAAGAGCTTTCGTTTGGGTTATCCGGTTTGATCGGATCTCTTGATCTGTTTCAGTCCTCCACCAGCGTTGCCGCCAAAGAAAAGACAGTCGGCTCCATCCCCGACCCGAGTGGCTGTCGTTGCCCCCATGAGTCGAGCCACCAGCGGCTCCAGTTTGCCTGTTGGGATTAATAGGCAGGTAATGTAGCCCTGTCTTGCAAGGCAGAGGAAGGCTTCGGGTTTGGGAGCCCTGATTATGCTGGTCTTCGGCCTCAGCAGGACTGCAGGACCTTGTCGCGGTTCCCTCGTCGGGGAGGGGGCAGGGGTGGAGAGGCTGGAGCTAGGAGTGTCTCCTGAGGGCATCTGAGGAGATGGGCCCCAGGGTGCTTGCTTGCTACACAGACCCAGCACTCAGCAGGGCTCCTTTCTCGGAAGTCACAGACCTGGCTTTTTACTGTTTACATCAAAGATGGGCTGTTGCGTCCGGTTTCGGAGTGTGGCAGTCTCCTCTAACTAAACGTGCTGACCCCTCTCCCCTGGGCCCTGCCACCGTTTCTCAGAAGTGACTTGCGCTTGTCTTTCTTTCTCCACACGAGGATTTTGACGTGGACTGTTACACACAGAGGCGACTCTCAGGAGGCAGCCACTCGTACGGCGGGGAGTCGCCCCGCCTGTCCCCCTGCAGCAGCATAGGCAAGCTCAGCAAGTCGGACGAGCAGCTGTCCTCTCTGGACAGGGACAGCGGCCAGTGCTCCCGGAACACAAGCTGTGAAACACTCGGTGAGCGCCAGGCATCCTGGTCACGCCTCCTTGTCTCATCGTTGCTTGATGGCTGCTTTGGGGTCACACAGGGAGGCCAGGCAGTGGTCGTACTGCCCTGGCCATTTCAGTCAGTCTGCTTCCTTGTCTGCAGAGTGAGGCTACCGACATCCACCTCTCTCAAGGAGGTGAGGCGTTTGAGTGCAATAACCATGTGCCTCAACGGAGGAGATGCTCAGGTGGTAGCCGTCATCACAGTCCATCTGCAGTGTGCAGTCTGGTTCCCTTTGCCCACATGGGAGTCACCTGTGCTCAGAGCTCTGGGTGGTGAAGGGGATGGTGAAGGGGAGAGCCCCTGACGACTTCGGATGGAGGGCGAAGGCAAGCGAGCAGCGCGTGCTGACCTCCTGGTGGGCGTGGGGGGGGCAGGATATCGGGGACGGGGCAGAGGCAAGTCCAGAACCCAGCTGGGCAAGCGGTGTCCGGAGCTGTTTGTGTCCCGTGAGCTTGACGTTCCACTTGGAGAGTTTGTCTTCGAGATCTGTGGCAGGATTTCGATCCAAGGACATTAATGTCAGCATCATTGGGAGGAGTGGTAGACCAGAAACTCAGTGGTAGGAAAGCAGAGGAGTTGTGCGTGTGTGTGGTGGGATAACACGCGAGTCTGAGAAGTCAGTCACGATACACTGATCAACGGACAAAATCCAAGACCACCCACATGGTATTTTCTCAGTTGGGTTTTTTAAAAAAAGAATCCTAGGGGGAAAAAAGACTTTTAAGGAAATACAGTAAAATGTAAACAGATTATAGTTAAATTATGGGATTGTGCATGATTTTTTTTTTTCTATTTTGGCCACATATTCTACAGTGGTCACGCATTTTTCTTTCTTTTTTAAATAAGAAATTAAAAAAATACAGGAAAATACAAAGAACAGGGTAGCAAACAGTCATTTTCCTGCTTGCTTTTATGTGTTCAAGCAGGGAGAAGAATGAGGAATATAAAATACAGGGTAGAGATGAGACAGAAATCGTGTTTGTGTCGCGCACGAGTGAATGGGATCGGATAAAGCAGAGAGCTGGATCGCTGCTTTTTGCAGGGCCCTGTGGCTGACAGTCATGTTTTTCCTGTTGTGAATGCAGATCACTACGATCCGGACTATGAGTTCCTTCAGCAAGACCTCTCTAACGCAGACCAGATACCTCAGCAAGTGGCCTGTAACCTTAGCCCGTTGCCGGAGTCCTTGGGAGAGTCTGGGTCTCCTTTTCCCGGCCATCCTCTTCAGTTGCCTCCAGCACCTCTGGAGGGGCCGTCGGCCGCGGGACAGCAGATGGACATGCCGCCCGCCCTCCCCGAGAAGAAGCGCAGGAGTGCGGCCTCTCAGACCACGGACAGTTCTGGCTGCCGAGTGTCCTATGAGCGGCACCCCTCCCAGTACGACAACATCTCCGAGGACGACCTGCCGAACCCAGCCTCGGTCCCGTCCGTCCCCTTCACGCCCTTTGCTGCTATTCTCCCCTTTCAGCAAGGAGGGTCCTCAGCCTCCGTCGAGTTTGTGGGTGATTTCACTGCTCCTGAGTCAACAGGTGACCCGGAAAAACCGCCTCCTCTACCGGAGAAGAAAAACAAACACAGTAAGCTTTAGTCGAGATGTTGTCAGGAAGCATACTCTGTGACCTAAAATGCGGGCGCGTTTGATCTGAGCATGTAAGCGTGAGGCCAGAATCAAATGAGCGGCCTCATAATTTCATAAAAGATGGGGCCTGTGGTATGTGGACACTTCTGGGAGCCTTGTTTTGTCGGTCCTGGTGATGGTTTGTAGAGCTTGTTAGGCTGACCTCTCTTAGGGCCTCTCTCAGCTCTCAGGCCGCCAAAGAGCCCTGAGTGTCTGGCCTGAACACCCAGCGCCAGAGAAGTCAGTGAGGGTCACAGCTTCAGGACAGCATTACGGCAACATCCGGGTAAAGCGGGACGAACATTTGAATTGAGTTAGAGCTCACCGCGCCCACAGACGGGTTTCCAAGGAGCCCTGAGAGTGTGCAGCGTTGCTGTTCAGAGAGGTCGCTGGTGCGCCCCGCCCTTATCCCGTCCCCTGCCTGCCTTCTGTTTGCAGACAGGGACTGTCACAGAATGAGAACCCGAGGCTGTTTGGTCAGAGCTGCTGAGGACGTTTCTTAGACTGCATATTTGTAATTATGCTGTTACCAGGGTCCGGGGGTGGAGCTGAAATTTTAGATGTTTGTAGTTGGAATATTTTCCGACTGTCGCTTTGCCATCAAATTCCCAAGTAGAGATTGTTTTCCTGCTGGCGTCCAGCTCTCTCTGCCCCGCCCCGTCCCCCATTCCACCGGCCCACTGCTCCATCTGTCTGGCGGACTGGCCGTCACCATTTGGATGTATGTGTGGTCACCTGGGCCACACAGCCCCGGGCTCCCTGGCCTCAGCTGACGCGCCCAGCAGAGAACGTCCACCAACTAGGAACTGACTCTCCTTTCCAGATTCCCAAGTGAGAGCATCTAATTGGCCCCAGCTGGCATGGGGTCCACCCTCGAAGAAGGGGGGAGCGGTTAATGCGGCGGGGACGGCCCCGAGGGCGGCTGGGTGGGCCTTGTCTCCCAGCTCCTTGCTGGGTGTCGCCCAGGCTGCGTCCTGGCCTAGGGTGGTCTCGGCCCCCAGCTGGAGGGAGAGCTGGCTCTGCAGGGCTGGGGAGGTCATTCCCATCTGCCATTCACTTGTGAGAAACAGGGGACCGCCGCTGCTAGCGGGAGACCGCCAGCGGCAGCGCCGGGAATGTTCCCCTCAGTGTCTCTCCCTCTGCGCTGGCAGGCGTCTGGAGAGCTGTTGGCCTTTCCCCTCCACCCCGCTTACCTGGACTCAAGCAGTGTGCCGCCCTGGGTGCACACCCTTTCCTCTCCCCGGAATCCTCTGAACCCAGAACGCAGGGCGCGAGTGATCGTGCACACTGCAGCAGGTGCCTGGTGTGGCCTGGCCATGGAGCCAGGGGCCTCACCTTCTCGGCTTTCAGAGCAGGTGTGGGCCACGGCCCATGTGGGGCTGCGGAGAGGAGCAGGAGGGGAGGTAGCCGCTCTTCCCTTTCCAACAGCCTCAAGTCTCCAGTGGCTAAAAATATTTTCTATTTAGACATCTATTTTTAGGCTTTATCTCTTCCATCACTGTCTGTAGCACTGGTGTCTGCAAACCGAAAAACTACTAAGAGCTTAAGGTGTGGCACGCCCTGGGCTAAAGCTTCACACACCATCGTGTTTAGTCTTCGCTGGCTTCAGGCAGTGATACTAGCGTGGTTCATAGAAGAAACCGGAGCGCAAAGGAACTGAGCCTTGCTGGCGACAGCTGGCAGCTGGGTGGCAGATCTGGGTCTTCCTAGCCCACGGCGGAGGAAGGGATCCAGCCCTCCTTTGTGGAGACCGTGTGGGTTTCAGTAGTAACTTCCAGGCAGCAGGAGGCCTTTTTTTCTGCCCCATGAAAAGACCCCCAAACTTGAGGCCTGGTCCTAGTCTCCAGTCCACTCTTCACTCCCCGTGGGAACCCGTGAGGAGTTCTGTCTTCGGCCTGGTGGAAGACTTGCAAAGTCACTTGGTGGGAAAGGAGGGAGCGAGTCATCATCTCTTGTATTTGGCTGATGCTGGACAAAGGTCAGACGTACACAGTCCTGATATCATAGTGTCCTTCTCCTTTGGGTTGCACTGATGTCCTGAGGGTCCTCTTGCTGAGGGCAGCCCTCCTAGCCCGTTGTGCCCGACCAGCTTCCTGATCGCTGCCCGCAGTCCTCGGTGCCAGCTGGCACGCCAGCCTGCCGAGCTTGCCCGGTGACACCTGCTGCTCTCTTCTCGGAGCTCCCGTGCTACCTTTGAAACGGACCCAGTCTTACTTATTTCTTGAAGGTCGTGAACCTCACTGCTGTCTCTGTGCTTGGGAGCAGGTCCCAGCAAGCGCTTAGACATCCGGAAGGTCAGTTCTTACTGAAACTTCCTGTTTTAGTCAGGAAGTTTAGTCTTTTTAGGGAGCACTCGGTGGGCATTTGGGATCCCCTTCTAAGGCTCGCACCTTCCTCTAGAACCTCATGGTGTCAGTCGTGCAGCACGCCAGAAGAGCATCACGGGGCTCGAGGGGGTGGCGAGCTACACTTGCCTTCAGGCAGCGGTGCCCTCCTGGGCGAGACCACCATTTCCTACCCGCCAGGACAGCCACGCTCTGCTCTGCGCTCACTGGAGTGAAGACTTTCTTATTGATTCTTTGAAATAAAGGAGATACTTTGCACCCTCTCCTCCAGTGAAGGGCACCAGAAAGACACTGCAGAGAAGGGTGTTCCCTGTCTACCTTGACCCCAGCTGAGGGTCTCCAGTTAAGCCCCCAGCCTCAGGCCATGTGAAAATACAGAATGAATCTGTGCGGAATTGTACTGGACACTTTTTCTGGGTGTCCAGCAGGTGCTCCTTCCCAGCACTTGTGACGTGACCCAGGAGGAAGCACCCGGCTCTGGACGGTACCGTCGACCGCCGCCGTTCCTGTGCCGGCCCATACACGCACCGAAGTTCCTTTGCCTCCAAACCTGGGACCCTTTGTCTTCCCAGCTCCCTTCGTCACTAGCTCCCTCCTAGTGTGTGTGCCGCAGCCCTGCAAGGGAACTCCTCAGCCCTCATTCCTCACTCACGGATCAAGTGGTCATAACCGCATTTTCCCTGCAAACACGGACATGTTCGTGCTTATAGGGAGTTCCCTCACTCTCGGACGCTCCCTCCACCTCCAAGACAACGGGAGGGCGGTCCCGCACTTCAGGCCAGCCTTGACCTGGACTTCGCTGTGGGGAGGGTCAGATGTGGGTTCCCGTCCCACAGAGAGAGGGGGATTAGAAAAGGCTTGCTCCCACCCAGCCTCCCGGCTTCATGAGGGGCCAAAGGGCCGGACACAGTCAACTCCGAGCTATCACTTGCCCCGAACCTATAGAGCGTGTAGAAGGGCCTGGCTCTGGAGTTGGGGCTCCCATTGCTAACCCCAGGTGGGAGTGAGGTGCACACTGATGCCCCCATGCAACGGCTGAGGGCTCCGCGCCTGCCTCAGGACAGGGTGCCTGCGAGGCGGGGTCCTTGAGATGTTTTGCCTCCCCGGGCAGTCAAGGCCCCTGCTGGCATCTGTGGCTGGGCTCCCTGGCCGTGAGGGTGCCCGGCTGAGTCAGGGAGCCTGCCCCTGGGCGGCCTTGAAGCTATGGGCAGAGCTACCCCAGGGAAGCAGGAGGGTGGCAAGGGCCAGGCTTTCTGAAAGAGGTTTAGGGGGGAGAGGGTGCACGTGTTTTCCTCACGGGCTGTGCCTTCCACCAGGATGTTCTGTAGCCTCTGGGCTCGAAGGGAGAGCGGGACTTAGTGGCTGTCACTTTATGTTTACCCGGTGGGGGCTTCACAAGACCCACCCAGGGCCATTGCCTGGTTTGGCAAGTCACGTGGTCGGGATAGATGAGGTGTGTTTCGTTCACTCATTCATTCTAGAGATATCTGTGGACCCTGCTGTGTGTCGGGCGCCGGTGGGGCAGCGGCAGACATGGGCCGGCCCTGTCCTCCGGTAGCTTCAACTCTCCAGGAACAGGCAGTGAATCCTGTTTTATCTGCTTTGAACATGTATCCTGAGTCACATCAACCTCACCACCTCCAGCCACACCATAATCTGTCACCTAAACAACCGCATGGCCCCAGAGTTGTTTTCTCAAGACAAAGCAGCTCCAGGCCAGCCTGGAGGGGAACCCTTCGTAGGTTCCCACTGGTATGGCAGCAGGTCGGCCTCGTTGCCCCGTTCCCACGACCTCTCCTGACCCTCCCAAGTGATTGCCTCACTCCTTCCAGTCTCCCCTCTCTGGCTGTGCCCTGCTTTCTGGGCCCCTGGCCCGGCCTTTGCCATTGCCCGGTCTGCAGCCTCAGTGTGGAAGGCCTCAGGTAGCTTCTCCGTGTTCTGGAGCCCCCAGCACCGAACCACTTCACTCTCTGTCCCCAGCATTCACACCTGGTCTGTTTTCTGTCTCCTGGGAGGGGGTGAGCCTCACACGAACAGAAGACTTGCTTGCTGGTCCCGGTGTGATCCCAGCCCCTGAGCTGGTGCCCAACACGTAGGTGCCCGGTAAAATCACATATGTGGGACAGTCCCACAGGTGCCTCAGGACTATGGGAAGGGCTAAGAGGATGCCATGGAGAGACAAGGAGGGGCTGCTGGGCGGACGGTTGGTGCGGAGCCTCTGGGGAAGCCAAGCCACAGGCAGGGGAGAGCCTGCTCGGCAGGACACATGCACCCATCCCTGATTGTTCCCAAGAGGGGAGGAAGACCACGCATCTGGGGTCAGAGGAGTGGGAAGTGGTGCCTAGCCTCGGGTGCGACCACAGGGTGCCAGGAAACCCCAGGGCTTTTGGGGGAGTGTGGGGGGTCCCCACAAGCTTTTAAAAAAACAGACTACTTTTTAAAGCAGTTAAAGAGGTTTTTTGAGTGGTTTTAGGTTCAGGGCACCACTGAGTGGAAAGTACAGAGATTTCCCGCAGGTCCTGGCCTCCCCCATTGTCCCCTCTCCGCCACAGTGCTGTGTGTGAGTCACCCAGCCTGCACCGATGCGTCCCTGTCGGCCAGAGCCACAGCCTGCGTGGGGCTCACCCTTGCTGTGTGGCCGTGGGTTTTGGTTGGGCAGCATGGTGGGGGCGGGGTGCTCTGTGGGCTTGGCCATGGCTTGGCCGGGCAGGGAGGGGCCCTCTTGGGGCTGGCGGGGGGTTCAGCCGTGTGCCCCGCAGCTGCCCCCAGTAATGCTGGGCTGCCCCCCCCCGCCCCGTGTACCCCGCAGTGCTGGCCTACATGCAGCTGCTGGAGGACTACTCGGAGCCGCAGCCGTCCGTGTTCTACCAGACGCCGCAGAACGAGCACATCTACCAGCAGAAGAACAAGCTCCTCATGGAGGTGTACGGTTTCAACGACTCGTTCAGCACCGAGGCCCCGCAGGAGCTGGCGCCGCCCCCCGCCCTGCCCCCCAAGCAGCGGCAGCTGGTAAGCCGCCCTCCGCCGGGGGACCCTCTGCTGCTGGGACCGCGCGGCTTCCCACGCGGGCGCTCTGCTTCCTCCGCCGGGCTCCCCCGACACCCCACCCCGGGAGTGGCGGCGCCTTTCTCTCCCAGAGCAGCCCCGGGCAGCTGGGCCTGGCTGGTGCTCAGAATGTCTGCTTTCTCTGCTGACAGTCTCTTCTATTTTCCCTCTCTTCTCTGGCTCCAATATAGACCTCCCAGAAAGGAGGGACTCAATCAGGGCACAGGGCCTGGTCTGTGTAGGCCCATCTGTGGACTTGATTTACATAATGGCCCAACTACGCGGAGTGACTGACACCCCACCCTGGCCAGGGATGGCCCCGTGGAAACAAGCTCTATTGAAGCACGATGGCCTTACACAGAGCCGTTCTGTGTTCCCGGCGTGGCACCCGAGCTCCTCTGAAAAACCCCCTGTGCGAGGAGCCCCTGTAGGGGCTGTAGGTAACGAAGCCTAAGTCAGCACAGAGGGTGGGCTGTCCTGCCCGGGACAGGCAGATCACGTGTGCCTGCTGCGTCCCTCCGGAACCTTGTCCCTACGGCTCCCAGTTTACCAACCAGGGGGACTGTGGTCAGATGGTCGAGTCCGAGCAACTCACCGGGAGGAGTGCAGAGGGATTCTTGACCCGTTCCGAGCTGTACGTGCCGTCAACGCTCATCGGCCGGGCCAGCCTGGTAGTGTTCCCACTGCAGAGGGGCCTGGCCATCTTTCATCCTTTGTGAGAGGACACAGAGGTGCTGGCCTGCCTTTTCTGACCCTGGGTTACTCCTCAAGCCCCTGCCCCGCCCCAGGGGCCCCTGAGCTTTCCCGCATTTGGTGAGCTCGGGCTGACCGGGCAGAGCCCGGGCCTAGCTGTGTCTCAGGACTTGCACTCAGGGCAAGTCACCCACCTCAGGTCTTCACCCATTCCATGAACACCTGAATATGCCCCAGTATGAATCTACGTGGCTGTGAAAATGTTTCAGAAAACCATCTTTATCATGGAAATAGAAACACCTGCCCCAGGGACCCCGACCTAAAATGTATGGTTGAACAGTCAAATTAGATCTCATTGAGATCTGAAACATCTCAGGTCCTCCTGCCAGTGTCCACAGGTGCCCATCGGTCATCCTCGGACATCTCCGCACCATGGAGCCCCCGGCCTTCACACAGACCCCTAGGGAGCACTCAGAGTCAGAGCCTGAGTCGGGGAGCCCACCGAGCCCCCCCCTTGCTGCAGGGCAGTAGCGAGGGGCCCAGGAGTGGGGCCAACGCCCTTCTGAGCGCCCCCTGTGTCCGCACTGCGGCTTCTCTTTGGCTTTGTGTGGTGCTCCCCATGGCCTCTGTCACACACACCCCCACCCCCCGTTAAGTCAGCTGAGGCTAAGGGAGCCAGAGAGACTTCACTGGAGCCCACCGGCCACGGGAAGTAGAAGATGGGGACCAAGCCCAGCTCTGGCTGCAGCCCGGCGCGGCTCGTGACGTGGGCTGTGCCTGCTGTGTGGCTGCCCTCGCGCGGACACAGACGCAGGAAGGCTTGTGCTCCATTTCACCAGCAAAAATAGTAGTTCTCATTGTGCCCGTTGGCCTGGTGCCGTGTGGCGGGCCTGGCTCTGAGCGCTTTACACACGGACGGGCCTAGACAGTTGTCCCCATTTTGCAGATGCAGAGCCTGAGGCACACGGAGCTTTAAATAATGCCGGAGGCCAAACAGGTCCCAAATGGTGAGACCCAGGTTCAAAGCCAGGCGACCCGGCTCCAGTAGCACCCTCTGTGGAAGCAGGAATAACCCCAGGGTCTGCTCCCCAGGGGAGGATCATGAGGCCCCAAGTCCGTGCCAGAGCTGGATCCCGAGCCCCCCTGGCCTCCCTTCCACATTGCCACCACTTCCAGTGGTAGGACGGTTAGCTTTCTAGATCCCTCGCAGGGGGTGAAGGAGCGCACCCTCTCGTCCGGGTAGACTCAGGCGGGCATCTTGGATTCCTCTGCTGAGCCAAGAAGCCGTCCCTCTCCAGAACGTCCAAGCAGAGTTAGGCAGCAGCCTGTGAGACTGTGTGTGCCCGCCTGACCGTTCTCCGCTTCTCTCCCTCCTTCCCTGTCTTCTCTCGTCCTCTGTCCAGCAGGCCTCCTGTGCTGCTGCTTCCTTCTCCTCTGTCTCCTACTGTGTCCAGCAAACTAAAGTGGCCTTCACCCCCGAGGACAGCAGTGCCACTCAGGGCATCAGTGTGTCCATCTCTAACTCCTTTCTCAGCCGGCACGGCACCTTGCCTGTGCCCTCGGTGAGTCGCTCCCTGCTGTTCTTTGCTTGGCAACGTGAGTGTGAGCGTTCATTTGTCGCCTGTGCCTCCTGACTTGTGTGCCGCTGCCCAGCCCTGACTCTGTCCCCTTGCAGACCCTGCACTAGATGGGAAGGGGCATGCGCAGTTGGTCCTCTGTGGCCCGGGGGACTGTGTGAAGTGGTGGGGTAGGCAGGGTGGGGTTGGGGACCGGGAAACGTTAGTGGGTCGCTCTCAGCATCACCACTCAGGTGTTAGCTGGCAGAAATACTTTGGCCTTTTTACCCTGGTTTCCCATTGGGCTGTGCGTCAGCCCTGTAAGTGTTCTGTATTGAAAGAGAAGTCCTCCTCCCGTAGGAAGCAAGGCCAGGGAGAGCAGGCCTTACCAGGGAAGGGCGGAGTGTGAGTCTGAGTCTACGCGCCTTGCCGGTTAACTTCTGCTGTGTAGTAAGGCACTGCAAACTCTGCGGCTTAAAATGGCAGCAACTGTTTGTCAGTACTTAGGACACAGGCTGGTGGGGTGATGGATGGCCCGTCTGGCTCTAGCTGTCCTCACCGACATCTCTGGGACCTCTGCTGGGACTGCCAGCCGCAGTGGCTGTGGCTGTGCCCCTCTGGACCCACCGGCCTCTGTGAGGCCAGCCCGGGCTTGCTGCGGCCCCAGGAACGGATGGGAGCATGCGGGGGTCTTTGGGCCTAGGCTCAGAACTGGCCCACTGTCTGTCACTTCCTGGCATTCTCTCGCTTGAATCACAAGGCTGATCTGGGATTCCAGGAGTAGGGAACTGGGCTCTGCCACTCGCCGGGAGCTACTGCCCAGTCACCTTGCCGAGGAACATGGCTGCGGGAGGGGAACGGGCGCTGCTGTTTCTGTAAACAGTTTCCTTCCGACACATAGCGGGCACTAACCCTTGGAGAGGCAAGTACTGGTCTGTTACCTTCTGCTGAAATCCGCGTCTGTCCAGACACCCGAACAGCCACGTTCTTCCTTCAGTGTATTGAGATGAGACTGAGCAGCCCGGGAAGAGCTTGGCTGAGGCCGTGTTTGAGTTCTGCTTGAGATCGGCTTTGCCGTTGGGTAGTTTGTTTATGCCTCCTGCCTCCGTTTCATTCCTTTGAGATCACACGTGTCTTTTATTTGGTGATTGTGGGGATTGAGTAAAATCACACAGGAAAGTTTTATTATTACAGCTCTTGCTCTCAGAGTTCTGGGTTCTGGGCTCGGCTCCGTCCTTGTTCTGCACGTGAGAGCTGGGCCATGGGGCTTCATCTGCCTGGACTTCCTTTTCAGAACTCTACAGCCTGGTGACTCAGAGACCTCGCCAAGCTCGGGCTCCCAGTGTGGTGTTGTCCGGTTTCTGTCTTTGGGAACCATCCATCCGTGGCCCAAGTTAAAACAGTCCTGCCTGCAGTGAGGAATGCACTGCTCCTTTGGGAGCTAGGGCCTACCTTTTTAGAGCCCTGAGCAACTGTGCGCTTGCCGTAGAAAGGCTAAACGCCCGTTCCTCCACACTCCTGGCCCTACCCTGGCACACAGACACCCTCTGTTTCCTCAGCAGGCATTTCTGGCAAGCTCCTTTCACAAATCCTGCAAAACTTGGCCTTTACACAATCCAGCTCTTGACTGTTTTTCCCACTCTGAACAGAAAGTAAGTGTGAGTTATCCTAAGAAAGTATCTACAATGTCCCTTTTGAACAGTTTGGGGTTGGAGGGCTGTCAGTGATCAGAACTGTTTGCTACAGAGTTGATGAAAGTTTGAGGGTATTTCAGTGAAGTTGGGGCGTGACTGTGTCATGGTTTTCATCCCTTGGGACGCAGGGGAGAGTCAGGCCACCTTGTGCTGGAAAGACGGCATCCTCCGTCCCAGTGCTGCAGTGCAGCCCCAGGGAGTGAGCTACTGAAGGGCTTGCTTTCTTTTTTTTTTTTTTTAAGATTTTATTTATTTATTTGAGAGAGAGAGAGAGAGAGTATGAGAGGATAGAGGTGAGAGGGAGACGCAGACTCCTTGCCAAGCAGGGAGCCCCATGTGGGACTTGATCCCGGGACTCCAGGATCATGACCTGTGTCAAAGGCAGTTGCTTAACCAACTGAGCCACCCGGGAAGGGGCTTTATTTCTTAAAAGGAAAGTCCCCCAGCCCCCAGAGCTATTAGTAATGGCCTGAATGTTTGGGACATTTGACATCTGATGTGCTGACACCCCAGAGAAGTGGTTTAGTGCCATGCCAGCATATTCTTCGTGTGTTCTCTGCTTGCATTCTGAGATGAGCCCCAGATGGAGGGTTTTGGGTTGTTCTCAGAGCAGCTCTGTATTCCTGAATCTCATCGTTCTGTCCTTCTGGGGCCTGTGTCATCCTTCCAACATGGAATTCTGAAGGGGGGCCCCTTGGGAGTATAGCTGTTGTCAGATGTGATGATGCCTCACCCTCTCGGCGACCTGTTCCTTCTGCTGGGGAAGATTCTAACCATTGAATACCTCCCGGGAACCTCCTGGCTCAGTCAGTCAAGTGTCCGACTCTTGATTTCAGCTTAGGTCATGATCTCAGGGTTGTGGGATCGGGCCTGGCTTCGGGCTCTGTGCTGAGTGTGGTGCCTGCTTAAGATATTCTCTCTCTCTCTCTCTCTCTGTCTGCCCCTCCACCCCCTCGTGCGTGCAGTCACACTCTCTCTTTAAAAAAAAAAAGAAAACAAAACAAAATCTCTTGAATTAGAGCAGGAAAGCTGCATTGACCAAGCTTAATTGAAGTAGGGGCTGAAAACACGTCTTTTTCCGTCATCCCGGAACACCGGGTTACACAGCAAGCACAGGGATTCCCCCCCCCCTCCCCCCGTGCAGGTCGTGTAGCAGGAGGGATCCTGAGGCAGCGTGTGAGTAAGGCCAGGAGAGTCACAGGCTGTCCGTGGGAACACCCTGGGTTGCAGAGCCAGCACAAGGTCAGGCAGAGCTCTGCAGGGGAGGTGGCTGTGGCCTGAAGGACGGTTAGGATTTCAGGTAGGTAAGGGGTAAAGGTCCGGGAGAACGAGTCCGAGATGTTCCACACAAAAACACCTGCCTGGAGGATGGGAGCCAGAAAGCCTAATGTGCATTCTGGAAGGGGCCTCAGGGGTGAGTGCTCGGGGATCAAGGTTATGGGGAGCTGGCTGAAGGGTGGTGCCCCTCGTCAGCCCTTCCGCGTGTCCTCAGGGTCAGCACTCCTTAACTGAAGCAGACCGCTTCCCCAGCCGCTCCCTCCTGTGCATGGCCCTTGAGGGTCAGGCCGAGGGTGCCCCCTGCCCAGCATCTTCCACTGCGTCTGCTCTGCTCTGCTCAGCTGACTCATCCCACGGGTGTTCACTTGCAGTCCGTGGACTGTCTGTCCTGCCCGGCTCATGCCGCATCCCAGGGAAGTGGAGCATCCATGCAGACAGGCGTCCACACCCGACGTGTGGTCTCTGGGCCATTACGCCCTGTTCAGTAAAGTGTTTAGGGAAACTAGGACTGAGTGAGAGCAGGAAAGATGTGGAGAGCCATGGGCAGCCTCCGAGAGGCCCAGGGAGGCTGGGCCCATGTTCCCAGCCTAATCCCATTGGGCCTTGGCCACGTACGTGCCTGGCCCTGGGGGCGCTGGGAGGTGCTTCAGTGATGGGACTTCCTGCAGACGGCTCTCTGCCATGTCCCAAGGGTCCTCTCTTTCTGTCCCCAGACTCTCCTGGTCAGTGCTCCCCCCGGAGCTGCCCCTGCATTCTCCCCGCAGCCCTGCCATGTTGGCTGCCTGCCTTCTGCTTCCACTCCAGGTCCGGTCACTCGGCTGTGAGCCCTCTCCCTCCACACTGAATTCCCACGTGCTGTCTCCTCTCCTTGGTACTTCTTTGGCTTGCATTGGCTCTGCTTCTGAATCCTGGTCTTGTGAATCTAAAAAGAATCTTAAAAGTTGGATGGGGTCTACGTTCACTTTACTCTTGACCAAGGTAGTGAGACTTTCTCCTGGGGGCCTGAGTGGCTCAGCCAGTGAAGCATCTGGGGCTTCAGCTCAGGTCCTGATCCCAGGGCCCTGGGATCCAGCCCCGCGTTAGGCTTTCTGCTCAGTGGGCAGTGTGCTTCTCCTGCTCCCCCTCTGCCCCTCTCCACCTCTGTCTCCCTCTCTCTCTCTCAAATAAAATACTTTTTTACAAGTTAAGAAGAGACAAAGAAAATCTCTCAGTAACCATTAAGGTTGCCAGTGCTGTTCAGGTATTGAAGTGTTGCTGTCGGAGAAATCCCCTTCCTCCATCCCCAGACTGTCTTCTGGTGCATCTTTCTTTGGCTGACGGCAGGTGCAGGTTTGTACTGTCACCGAGAGGTCTGTTCGGGTACTAGGAATCTGTGGAAATACCCTTTACCATCGTGGCCTCCAGAATGATTCTGAATAGGAAAAGCCACTGGAAGACCCAGGTTTTGTGAAGCTTGAACAGGATCCACAGCAACAGTCATTTTTTAAAAACAAAAAAAGCTCTTCAGGGTCAGGAAGTCAAGTGTGTATCATTTTGAGGAGTTCAGTTACCAAGGGCAGTTTGGGGGGGGGGGGTGTCTCTAGAGCTGCCAGTGTCCCATTCTGAGCAGATGGTGACTCTCTAGGTGTGGAACCCAGGTTTTTGGACGGCAGCACGCATGCTGTCACCAGAGCGCCCGTTCGCAGGCGGTGTCTCTGCCATGCCGTCCCCCCACAGTGCCGCAGTGAGGGCCCACTCCCTCAGACCCGGGGTAGCTCCTGAAGGCCCGCTGCTGCATCTGTCCCTCGCGGTGACCAGCAGCTGCCGTGGGGACTGCCGTGGGCGGAAACCCTGGTGTAATGGCCGCGCGGGGAGAGAAGGAGTGAAGGACAGACCGCAGGGCAGGGCGGGGGGAAGAGAACCACCCGGATGCAGCAGTCCTCAGGCTCGGCTTGCTTGGCACAGCACCCTGTGTGTCTTCTGGAAGAAAGAAGGCCCCGCCTTCCTCGCCTCTGTCCCTTGCTTCCTCCTGAGGTCACCTTATCTTTATGGCTCCCTGCCCTGCTTGGAGCTCACTCTCTTGGAGAGAGGAGAGCAGGGGAGTGTCCGTGGACAGCACTTGCCCAGGGAGGGGACTATTTCTCCAAGCTCCAGCTCTCCCCGGGGAGGGGCTTTGTTCCATGGGCCTTCCAGACAGTCGGGCGCGGGGGAGAGAGCCACGCTGCATGGGAGCCTTGGGAGCCAGGGGCGTTCCGGGTCCTGGGAGTTGTAGAGACTTGCGCTCTGCCCCATTTGGGGGGCTCACCACTGAGTGTACTCTGCAGCCACGGGTGCAGCCGTCTCACGAGACTCCGGGCTCCCCGCAGTAGGAAATTAGATCCCACACCCCTAAGCCGTGACAGGAGCAGCACCCTTCTGCTCCCATCCTGCTGATGATTTGTTTCTTCTTCGCCTTCTCCTTCTTCTTTTTCTTCCCCCTTTTTTAAAGATTTTATTTATTTATTTATTTTGAAAGAGAGAGAGCATGAGAGGGGGAGGGCCAGAGGGAGAAGCAGGGAGCCCAATGCGGGGACTCAATCCTGGGATTCCAGGATCATGACCTGAGCTGAAGGCAGGTGCTTAACCAACTGAGCCATGCAGGTACCCCTTTTTCTTTTATTTTTAAGATTTCTTTATTTAGAGAGCACATGTGCAGTTGGGGGGTGAGGGAGAAAGAGACTCTCAAGCAGACCCCGTCAGTGGAGAGCCCTGTGTGGGGCTCGGTCCCACAACCCTTAGACCATGACCTGAGCCAGCTAGGCGCCCTGCATCCTTGTTATTTCTGTGAACGTCTCCACCGTCCACTGAGTTGCCGGAGCAAGGCAATGAGTTATTGTCGTCCCTCCCGTCCACCACGGCCACACGCACACAGCAGGTTTACACGTGACCTGCACGCCCAGGCACCAGGCCCCGCCGCACTTCTGAGTACATGCCCTCAGCTGGTCCTCTGCTCCAGCCTTGTCAGCGCTCCCCTGTCCCCGCCCCCGGCGTGGCCTCTGGCCTCCTTGCTGGCCTTCCTGCTGCCACGCGCCCTTCTCAGCACCAGGCTCCGGTGTCCCCTCAGCGCTGCAGAGCCTTCTGTGGCCTCGCCAGCTCCTTCTGCCCACCTCCATGCCCAGGTCTCCCTACCCCCTGTTCTCCTGGCCCCAACTCCTCAGCACCCCGCACAGACTTGCTTCTGTCTTCCGTCCCGCCCTCCTCATGGCCCAGCTGTGTGGACCTGAGCATGCTGTCCCCAAATCAAGTGGGGTGTCCCCTCCACTTCCTCTTCTTGATGGGAGCCTGGAATTGTCCTGACGTAAAGCATGTAACAGTGTAAGACACACAACTGACGTTTAATAAGAACGGAGGCATTTTAATATATAATCACACTGGGAAAGTGTTTCTTTCTTTCGTAATGTTCACGTTCTTTTTTTCTCAAAGTCGTAAATCCCCTTGAGGGTAAGGACTGGGCTTATGGTGTGCTCATGGCCTCAGTATGCAGCTCAGGGCCGAGCCAGCAAGTGGCAAGCGCTTTGTGACGCCAAACTGACTAGAAGGATCTTAATTCACCCAAAAGGGACCAAGGAGGCACCTAGCTCTCTTCGGCCACCTGTCACCACATCCAACTTCCCCACTTCCCCACATTTCATTACGACAGCATGATGCTGACTCATCCACTTCCAGGCGTCAGACACACTGGTCCCAGACTGGGGCCAAGAACCCAGCTTCTTTCTTGTTTTCCTTCTCTGCTAACCCATAAGGCCGTGGCTGCTGGCTGGCTGGCCCGAGACCAGAGCTCAGAGACCATCAGCCTCGGAGACTCGCAAAGCAGCCACTGTGACTCAGCCATTTCTGCCCCTCATTTTGAAGACTTCTTTCTGCTTTTTTGTTGGTGCTTGTGGTATCTTGGAGGGTCATTGCTCTTGGACCAGCTTTAGACCCAGGACATAGCTGTAGCCCCTTGTGCAGACGTGCTCTGACTCCATCTGTGACAGTCCAGCTGGTCTGGCACCAAAAGGACCTGCCTGGTCCTTGTGAAGGTCCTGTGGTGACATGAACCCTAAGGATGCCGTCCTCACACCCGGACTCTCGCCTGGACCTTCACGGTCCAGGCCACTTGTCACTGCTCAGGGACTGCGTGCTTATCCCCTCTAGCGGTGGGGAAACTGGAGGAGAAGAACCGAACCGTGTCATCCACTCGGAGTCTCAGAGCTGAGATGAAGAAGCCAGATCGCCACTGGGAGGAATGGTGCTCGTCTGATATTTAGGAACTGCGTGATTGCTGGTCAATAGTGGAGACCGGACAAGACGTCTTGAAAAGCCCCTGTGTCGGCTGGACGGCAGGAAGAGGGTTTTCATCCTTCGTGTCGTGACACCTCAGAGTGTAGCTACTGCTCTAAATAGACTTCTGAGAAGGAGTGTAAATCAGAGTCCCCGGCATGCTGGTTAAGTCCAAGTGGAGCAGAAATAGTTCAGTCAGATTTCTAGAACGGAATTTTTTTTTTTTAAAGATTTTATTTATTTATTTGACAGAGAGAAATCACAGGTAGATGGAGAGGCAGGCAGAGAGAGAGAGGGAAGCAGGCTCCCTGCTGAGCAGAGAGCCCGATGCGGGACTCGATCCCAGGACCCTGAGATCATGACCTGAGCCAAAGGCAGCGGCTTAACCCACTGAGCCACCCAGGCGCCCTCTAGAATGGAATTTAAATCATTTTTTAGTCCGTACTAAACGTTTCTGTAAAGAGTCGATGTTCTCAAGGTCAGTATTTAGTGAACGTACAGAGCGTCCTATAATGTGTTGGAGATTTTTGCAAGAATATTACTAGCCATGAAATCATTAGCCCAAAATCTGGTGTTTTCAAGAAGGATCTTGTGATTCAGCTTGCAAAAATATGTCACGTAAGAGGAAATGTAATACGTTTCTTTCTTTCTTTCTTTTTAAGATTTATTTATTTATTTATTTGACAGAGAAACAGAGAGGGAACATAAGCAGGGGAACTGGGAGAGGGAGAAGCAGACCTCCCGCTGAGTGGGGAGCCCGATGCGGGGCTCCATCCCAGGACCCTGGGATTATGATCTGAGCCGAAGGCAGATAGTTAATGACTGAGCCACCTAGGGGTCCCTGCAATATGTTTCTACTTTCACCAGTCCTACTACCTAAAACTCTCCCAAGAAACATTTTGGGTTTGGTGTTTTTTTGTTTGTTTGTTTTACATCCTTTATTGTAAAATAGTAATTAGAATGTTCAAATTGTTTTTAAAAATAGATTCCACCAAGAAGTTTATTCAAAAAGAAGCTATTTTTTGGATCCAGGGTGATGCTGGTGTTGCCTTTCTTTGATGAGATGAATACTGTCCCATCACCCCTCCCAGCAGGTTCAACACAAGTGGCTCTCCTTGCCAGGAGCAGAGAGCGGCCTCTGGGGCAGGTGCTGGTGGCATCAGCCTCAGAATCTGCTGCTTGGCTTTGGAAACTTACCCTTGACGTTATGTGAAACATAGTTGTTATAAATTAACACAAAGACATCAAAGAAGGAAGTTGCTTCTGGGCATAAAGGGCACCCCCGCACCCCCCAGTCAAAGAAGGCTTCAGTAAAGAGGGAGTTGCCTGGGACCGGGGAAGGAGAGAGGAGACACATGGAACACACTTCTTCCAGTGTGCCGCCCAGTGACGAGGGATGTTATTGAGGGTCCTTCCTGGTGACTTTCCTTCTCGTAAGAGCCAGACCAAGTGCGCTTCTCTGCAGAAGATCCATCCCCCAGAGATGGCAGAGGGGCTGTGCAGTGGTTAAAAGCTTGACTTCGTTCCAAGAGAAATCGCTTAGCCCTGTGTCGTGTTGACACTTGCAGTCTCTGGTTTAAGGGGAGCCTGAGCCCAGGACCAGTGCTGAGCTGTGGTTCCCGGTGATACTCTGTGCGGGAAGGAAGCCCAAACCACACTGTAGCAGCAGCCGCCCTGGGGTGTGTTTTCTCACAAATGATGGAGCCAGACGTAAGCCTGCAAACCAGCCGTCCAGTAGCCTGTCTGTGTTGGTAAGCAGCATTCAGAAACACTGAAGTCAGAAGCCTTGCTTGAGCCAAGAGAAGGCAGTAATGGCCAATCTCTGGCAACTTCTGTGCTTCCCAGACACTTTGCGACTGTGAGTCCATTCACTTGAATGATTGCGTCGCCTGTGATCGGGAGGGTTGAAAGCCTCAAAGCTCATAGCTCCAGGCGCGGCCGCTGTAGGCCCGGCAGGGTTGCTGGCCCGTGGCTCTGGCCCACAGCTGCTGGCATGCTCTCTGCCCCCCTCCCGACGGTCACAGGAATTAAACGGAATGACTGTTGGAGTGAGGGATTAGAATTTTGCATTTCAAGGTCTCCACTCCTGCTTTCTTGCCAGCACAGGGCTCGTCCCTAGTCATTTTTCAGGCCAAACCAGAGAGGAGATAACAGTGTCCTTGCAAACCGCCACCTGCCCAGCTCTAGGTGGCTCTGCGTTCTCGTGCGCGCGCTCACAGGTCAGCACACATGTCCTCAGCCATCATTCCTCCACCCAGAAGGCTCACGGCGGTTCGTTCACGTGTCTGTTTGCAAAAGAGCAGATTGCTTGTTCCTGCATCTTCTTTCGGGAGGGCAGGTGTTGTCTCTGCATCCCTGGCTTGCAGACCAAGCCTGAGCTCCCAGCCAGGTCGTAGGAGTCCCACAGAGCTGTAGGGTTACACGGCTGGGGCCTGTCCCGTGCCCAGAGTGTTCCGTGACTAGGACATCCCTTGCCCATCTCCTGGGATCCAGGCTGTGTGTTGTGAGGTGTGGCCCGCTCTGTCACCCTGCTTCTCCATCTTTGTGATAAGGATCCCAATAGCCCTTCGTGTCAATGATGTGAGATGATTCCTGCCAACCCTTAGCCCCTCATCTGACCAGCAGGCATCGTCCTCCCCAGATGGTCCTTGCTGGCACTTGAGCTAATGGTGTGATCGTAACTGACGTTGGGGGCCAGGCAGCCCCTCCTAACTGCTTCTTTCCTGGGAACTTGCTCTGGCACTCCCAGATCTTCTGCAGAAATCTGCAGTCTCCAGCCACGCAGCCTCCCCTCCCCCACTCCCGGTGGTATGGCGTCCTCAGCGTGGTCTCACTCTGGCTATAAATAAAGATTCCCGCCACAGAGAGCAGCAGCTCTGTCAGAAGCACAGCCGGGCACCAGGCAGGTCCCAGAATAAACTCAAGGCGGTGATGCAGGGGCGTTTCTGCTCAGCGGCCCCCTGCCTTTCTCCCTGCCGTGATGAGGAAATGTGGTCTTGGAGGCCGGGAAGTACTTCTCGGGGGAATCTGCAGAGACGGACCTTGTCCACGGTGGTGCGACGATGCGCCTCAACATGGCCCTCCCCTCCCGAGCTGCAGGAGGGGCACTGAGGGTGCTCGGTGGCGCTCAGAGAGCAGTGCCTTGTCTCTCCCCGCTCTGTTGAAGGTATTGTTCAAGCTTGGCTCCTGGCCCAGCAGGACTGCATAGCTGAAATACCGGAGGCTAGGGCTGCAGGGGGTCGGGGGGAAGGGCAGCTGGCCAGGAGGCTTTGTCCTGGCCTCCTCCAAGGTGGCCCGCTGCTCCTCTGGGGCACACATCCTTGGGGCAGCCGTCCTGGGACGTCCGTAGCCTCCCCTACCCCTGCCCCCAGCAGTGTCCCACTGTGGTGGGGACAGCTTGTCCACTGCCCTTCCACCCTCAGAGCCAAGCCACCGCTGTGAGGCAGGCGCTGTTCTGGACACTTCAGTTGCAATCTCAGTCAGTGCGTCCGTGTCCCTTCTTGGGTAGATACGTGGTGGACCCTGTGACCAGCCCAGCCCTGGTGCCTGGAGGGTTCCCAGACTGGGGCTTCAGAAGGCGAAGGGGGAGAGCAGACACCGTCACAGGCTGGCTCTGTGCTGCCACCCTGAGCTCGTCCGGTCAGACCTGATGCACCATGAGATTGCGCAGGCCTAGCTTCTGTAGGCACGTCGGCTGCCGGGTCGCCACAGGGCCTGCTCGAGTGCTGAGTGAGCTCGTGTGGGCCAGGGGCCGTCTGTGAGGAACTCCCGAAAGGACTGGCATCTGCCCTAGTCTGTTCATGCTGTCTGACACAGTCGCACAGATGGGGTGGTTACACACAGCATGGGCCTGGAGGCTGCAGGTCCAAGGTCAGGCCTCCAGCACGGCTGGTGCCCCCTTTCGGTCCCAGTCTTCTCCTTGTGTTCTCACGTGGTGAGTGACATCATCAGCTTCTGAGCCTGGTGGCCCCTGGTCTCCCCACCTCCTAATACCACCATCTGTGGGAGTTAGGATTTCAGCATATGAATTTGGGAGGCACAAACCCTAAGCAACATTGATCTTTAAGTAGTTGGATTTGTGCACGAATCAGCAGAGCACAGCAGCACTACCCTTGAGGTTGCGCAGACTAGAGATCTGAGAGCTGGGCTCCCGAGTGAGACCAGAGCCACTGCCTGAAGCGGCGGTGTGGGCGTCCCTCGGGGTGGCCTCCTGTCCGCTGGCCATTGAGAGAGCCTCACAGTGGGGAACGTTGACCAAGGATTCACTGGAGAGTCCCAGAACCCAAATCCTATATCCCACTGCCATCCCCAGCAAGGCCTACGTTGGGTTGGCCTGGGTGGCCACTGGGAGAGGCCAGTGCAACGTGGCACCTGGCTGGTGAGAGCACAGTGGGCGCTTGGCATCTCCGCCCCCCCACCCCTGTCTGAGAGCTACGGAGCTGGGGTTGCCCACGTGCAGCTCATTCAGAAAGAAAGGATGGACACAGAGCTTCTTACGAGGCAGCTGAACACCCTCAGTGTGTCTCTCAGAACGTGGACAGCTCTCCCCACTGATGTGTTTGGCCATGTACAGGTTAGTCTTGATCTGAGGAGTCAGGTGGAGAAGAAGAATGTGCAGGAGGGAGGAGGCACCCCAGGCAGGTGGCCTGGGTCTGATGGAGACCGGCCGTGCTGGGGGCTTTGATCAGCCCAGCCGGGGAGGGGCCGGGGCCAGGGCCAGCAGCAGGCGGGATGGAGGGGAGCGTGTGCCTGTCACTTGAGTTGTGGCCACTCTCAGTCCAGGGCAAAGTGTAACTTCACAAAACACTTAAGGAGATGAGTGGCTTTAATCTCCTGTTTAAAATTTGATTTCTTTCTCCTTTTCCTTGTCCTGGGTTCCGAAAACCCAGTGGGAAAATGGAGAGAACATCTGAGTGAGCATTTATGTTGAGCTCAGCTCTTGCCAGATTCTGACGTTTACAGCGGGCGGTGGGCCCGGCAAGGACTTCTGATAAAGACCCTCCCACATGTCCCTCTCCCATTAGCCTGTGACAGCATCGGGTTGTCAGGCCCTTTGTCGGAAATGGTGACATCGTCAGGTTCTGAGCCTGGTGGCCCCTGGTCCCAGAGCTCCTCTCTCCCTCCTCCCACAGCGGAGCCCAGGCCCGGACAGCGCTTGTTGACTCTGAGATGCTGCAGTCCACTGTCCCCACCACCACTGCCCCCCAGCCCGACTTCAGACTTGGTTTTGATGAGAGTTTGAGAGAGTGTGGCCTTGCAGCTCTAGGCTGGTATCAGAAGCACTGCAAGACCCTGTCATTTGTTTCAAAAAGAAAAGATTGTATAGGAAAGGACATGAAGTCAGAAATTTTTAGCATTTTGATAATACGGTCCTTCCAACCATTTTTAAGGCCTAATCTTTCCCTCCTCAAAAGCATTTCCAGGCGGGTTATGGTATTTGAAAGGCTGCAGTGTTGGACTTTCAAGGGATAAAACCAAGGAGTTTCATGCAAAAGGTTCAAAATGACTAAATATGACCCAGGTATATGAGTCCACATTCTGAATTTAGCCAGGAGGTTCCTGAAGACGTCGCAGGGTTTGGGTTTGGCAGGTTGGGTTCTCGGACAGGACAGAGTGGGATTGCCGGTGCAGCGTGGGGGCTGGCTTTTCTTTGGGGGTGCCCGCGTCCCACTGTTCAGACATGGAAGATGGCGCTGGTCGGTCCTTGGGCCCTTCTCAAGAGAGGATGTGCCTGGGTTGGGCCACCTTGGCCAGAGGAATGCGGGGGTTGGTTTGGCCTGATCGGTGGTCCTCGTTCGAATCACTGTGCACAGCCCGTGCAGCTCAGCGGAGTTAATCTAATGACTTTTTCTCTCGTCTGTTTTCTTCCTCCTGTCTTCCCGTGTTTGTGTCTGTCTTCCGCTTTGCTTCCGTAGTCTAGATCTGTGTTTAGGTCCTTCTCCCAGGATTGCGTGCCTCACAGCCCGGCTTCCGTTCAGCCTTTCCTTCCGCCTACCTCCTCTTCCTCTCCACACTTCCCCCCCGTCCACCAGTCTCAGAGCTCTGACTTAGCGGGGCCAACGGTAGCCAGTCTGCCTCCCAGCACCGTGGACGGGCCTCTCTCATCTTCTCAGGAGAGCAACTTTCATGGGAACACTGTCTGCCTTCCTTCCGAAACCTCTTTCACTGACTCGCCCCAGACGCCTTCGGTGAGAACTCCGCGCACACCCCCTCCACGTGGGGCTGCCCGTTTTGAGAGACCGGTGTGGCTGTTCCCGCAGCCAGGCCCGTTGCCGGTGCACGCCCCGGTGACAGTGGGGCACGATCCGGGTCCCTGGAAGGTCACAAGGTGCCATAGTAGCTTGTTTCCAGAACAGCAGTGGGAACCTTTTGTACAGAGTTCCTGTAAGGTGGGGAATCTGATTTTCCAAAAACAATTGGTGACCGTTTGGAGACCGTCCTCATAAGGCTGAGACGGAGAGTGCTCCCGCTTTTCTGTGGGGTCATGTGTTAGGGAAAGCTGCCGACGCGCTGGGAAGACAGCTGCCGACGGAGGGCTCTGACAGCGGTCGGGGCCAGTTGCATGTGCGGTTGTGTGTGGTGCTGGTGGAGGGCCTGCTGCCGGGCCGTGTCACTCGTGGGGCCGTGGACGGGCTGGCAGGTGTCGACTGGGCGGTGTGGCCTCTGCCCCCGCGGCCCTCCTCCCGCCGCGCCGGGAAGCCCGCAGGCCCCGCGGCCGCAGTGCCTCCTGGGGGCAGTTTGAATGGCTCTCAACCTCTTTGGAGAAGGTCCTGCAGGAAACTTGTGTTCCCCGTAACGCAGAGGCAAGGGGTGACCGAAGCGCAGCCTTCTCGGGCCTGGGAGAAGCTTCCGGGAGCAGCGAGGGCGGCTGCCGCCATCCGCTCCTCCTCCCCAGCGTCCCGTCCCGCTCAGGGCCGGCCCAGCAGGCCGCTCTCTCTGAGCCGTGCGGGGTGGCTGCAGGCCTGTCACATGTGCATTTCCTCTCATCCTGTCTCCCCCAGAGTGAAAACACCAGTGAGGAGGCTGGTGAGGGTGAATACGTCAATCTGTATTCCTCTGGCCAGAGCAGCGAGGAGCTGGCTCGCTCTCGAGGCGTAAGTAACGTCAGGGCGGCCTCGTGCATGCGGCCGGGCCGGGCCCCGCTCCTGCCTGGCCGGGAGCCTGCATGGCTCCGCGGGGAGAAGACGAGGCTCCCAGAGCAGCTCCCCCCCCCCCGCCGCTTGCGGTACGTGTGGTGCGCTTCAGGCCGGGCCGAGGAGTCTTCTGGACATCCGCAGAGGCAGCATGTTATAGGCCTGGCCACACATCGGTTGCTCTCCGGGGTTTCTTTCTAGCCCGCCCTGCCAGCGTTGAAGTCCGTCTTCTGTCCCCGACTCTCCCACACCGCCAGGGCCCCCGGGCCTTCGCCCCCTCACACTTCCCCCAGCTCGCCCCTTCCCCCCCGACAGGAACGGCTTTCTCAGAAGCTGGGCAGGTCTGGCCGGGAGCCCCCACTGTATCAACACACCTGCCGCCTGAGAGTGTAGAGAAACACCTGGTGTGGCCCCCCCCGGTCGACTTCTGTCCCAGCTCTGTATGGCCGTTCTGCTGAGCGGTCAACTTCCCAGGTTTTGCTGCAGCAAAACGTGAGCAAGTTCAAAAGCTTCCAAAATAATGAGTCCCTTGAGAGGAGGCGCCATGAGGACTCAAGTTTTCCCTGGTGACCAGCTCACAGGGCCAAGCCTGTCTAGTCACTCCTGGTGACACGAAGGCCACCAGGGGCACCCCCACTGGAGATGTTTGCAAGTCCTAGAACTCTGGATTTTCACTCCAGTGTGATTCTGTCCACCGGGGACAGGGACCCAGTCCCTGAAAGCTGCTTCTCCCCTGGTGTTTCCTCCTCCCCGTCTCCTCTGGTGACCTGTGCCCCTATGTCACCCAGGTCAGCCTCCACACAAGGAAGCTGTTCCCTAGCTGGCCTTCCGTGGCTCTCCCTTCACCCGGGACCACGTTCAGTGCTGACTTCTCCGAGGGGAAGGATGATCTCTCTGAGGATGATCTGTGTGTTCTTGCCACCCTGCTTTCTCTTGTGGCCTCAGTGGCAGTCCAGGGGTGCCAGATTGCCGTGTTGTCACCGAGTGGGGTGGGCCCAGATTCCCAGGGCCTGGCCGCTGGAGAAGAGGGGGTTGCAGTCATGCACTTGAGCAGCTAGACCCCTTGGAACCATAACTGGGAGGCACTTGAACCTGGCAGTCCTGAGGACTGGTTTAACTAGGACGTCAGTTGAGGCTTGCTGCACACTGGCAGGGCACACAGGTTTTGGGGGCAGACAACCCTTGGTTTGAATGCAGGCTGCAGCCTTCTAGCCGTGCCTTGGGCAGGGCCTTTGACCTCTCCCAGCCTGTGGCGGGGGTGGGAGGGGCCGCTGTGATGCCAGTGAATGGACAGGGTCTTGGTCAGGGCCAGGCAAGAAGAGGTACTCGAAGCCCTTAGTGCAGTGCCTGGCTGAGCTTGGCTGAGTGGCGGCGACCCTGGCTGTCCTTTCTTCTAAGAGGTGCTTGCGATGGCTTTTCTAGGTTGGCAGCTGACAGAGGTCCTAGGCAGGGGTACCTGTTATGTCCGCAGAGGTGCGATGTGAGGCCGAAGAGGGCCTTCCCCTCCTGTGTCGTTGACTGCACTCACAGTTACCCTGCTCACAGCTTGGATTGCTCTGTAGGAACTTGCACTTGGGGCCGCTTACAGGCGGAATGCTGGGAAGCAGATCCGCCCGGTGTGCGCCACCTGTCACAAACCCAGCACTTCTGTTTTCAGGAATCACCAGCTATGAAAGACGGTCATCCTAGAGATCCGTCGTCGGCCAGCAGCGCGGCGGGGAAGGAGAGCAGAGGCGGCGACAGGTAGGGAGTGGCCGCAGAGTGAGGTTCCCTGAGAGCCGCAGGCTGGGCTGGGGAGGGCGGCCCCCTGCCTGCCAGCACGCCAGGCCTGTGGGAGCTGGCGGGGTACCTCCTTCCCTTTCCTTCTGACTCGCAAAATTCTGCATGTTCAGGGTAGAAAACATGGCAGGTACAGAAATGTGCAGTTCAGCCAGAAAAATCACTAGCAATCGCACCCTTTAAAGCGTCCGTTCTGGCGTGCGTCTGCCTTCCTGATTACGGCTCACATACCGCTGACTCTGCAGATGACTCAGGATAGTCTCCTCAATCCCAGGCCAACCTTCCTTGGCCACTTCCAAGTTCAGGCGCACTAAAGGGGTGTCAGAGACCCCCCACACCCAAAAAATTTTGTGAGTTACTAGATGTGTATATTGTGTTAAACCATTTGAAAGTAAGTTACAGACGTGACAGTCAGCTTCTAACTTCTTCAGTGTGTCTTCTAGAAGATTTTAATTTTCTTGAAAGACTTATTTGAGAGAGAGGGCAAGTGAGCATGTGGGGGTAAGGGAGGGTGGGCAAGAGGGAGAGAGTTAGAATCTCAAGCAGACTCGCTGCCCAGCACAGAGCCCGCCTGACACAGAGCTTGATCTCATGACCCTGAGATCCTAACCTGAGCCGAAATCAAGATCTGGATGCTTAGGGGCGCCTGGGGGCCTCAATCAATTATGGGTCTGCCTTCGGTTCAGGTCATGATCTCAGGGTCCTGGGATCCAGCCCCACATCGGGCTCCCTGCTCAGCGGGGGGTCTGCTTCCCCCTCTCTCTGTACCCCTCCCCTGCTCATGTTCATTCTCACGCTCTCTCTCAAGTAAATATCTTAAAAAACAAAAAAGGAGTTGGACACTTAACTGGCTGAGCCACCCAGGTGCTCCTCCTCCTAAAATATTTTAAAAGTCTACCAGATTATACCATTATCACACCTAAGAAAATTAATAATAAGCTCCCTCGTATCATCTGACATGTAAACCATCTTCCATTTGCCCAACTCTCCCTAAAATTAACTTGTATAGCTTATTTGGGGGGACCAGGATCATTCAGGAGTCAGTACACTTAGTTGTACGTCTCTTTAATCTTTTATAACATTTTTCAGTATTAGCACAAGTCACACTTGACCAGGTTCAGAAATATGGAGTGAGTTTCTCCACATGTAGGACCCACAGACCCTCTCTGCCGTCGGCGACTTCACGAGGACATTGCCTTCTTCGTGAACTGTTACACAAGTTCAAGCTTTTCCTCCCTCTCCAGGCCAAGGTTCAGCTACCTCTGGGTTCTGGGCACAGAGCGAGGCAGTACGCACTTGTCAGGCCTCAGCATAAATGGCTGAAGAGGTGGCGAAAATAAAATGAGATAAATCAAGCGAGAGACAGGAGGAAAAACCAACTCCGCTCATTCTGCAGGGGCTTGCTGGAGAGGGCTGCCTGCCCAGCCTGCTCGTGGCCCCTCCAAGGAGCTACCTGTGTGGAATCCATCTGGTCCGCCTGCCTGGGCTGAGATCTCCCCGTGGATTAAGCAGGGGATGATGGGTTTTCTAGTTGAACACCTAGTAGCAAACGGCATCTGTGCCAAGCAGCAGAAGCCCACGGGTCCTGCCTCCAGCTGCACTGAACCCAAGAGCACCATTTTCCAGAATTGCAGATGGCCCTTGGAAAAAAAAAAAAAAAAAAAAAAAGCAGGAGGAGGAGCACATTCACTGCTCAGAAGCAATTACAAAAATGGTCTCTTTCCACAGAGGCCAGACCGCGGACCTGACACTGAAGGCACACGTAGCAGATGGTTCTTCCCAGGACCGTGTGTGATTTTGCTCTGGGCCATCCTTGTCTTACTGAAGGCACAAATTTTTATGTCTCACATACTTAGGGTTAAAAATGTGGCCCGTGACCATAAGGCCAGCCTGGGCCTCACAGGCTCCATGGTAGAACTCATCAGAATAAAATGGGAATATGAGAGAAGATGCCGGGGCAGGCAGGGCGCCTGCAGACCCAGGGTCTGTCTGCTCCCGGAATGCCCCCTCTCCACCCCATACGTCCCCTCCGCTGGTGGTTCTCTCCTCCTCCTCCCTCACCAGCAAATTCCTGCTCTGCTCAGTGCTGCGGGGCTCGGCTCGGCTGTCCTGCCACAGGGGCCTGTGGTCGTTCACACTGGCCTGGGTCTTCCTGCTCAGGCTGGTGCCCCTGCTGATTGTTTTAAAGTCAGTCTCTCCTGCTACACACCCAGCATCCCAAGGACAAGGGCCGGTCTGCCTGGTTCATGCTTCTGTCCTGCAGGAATGTGGCCTTTGGAAAAGACTTGAGGGAGGACGCTAATAGCCATGTGAGCTCTCTTCCAACCTACTTGCCCTTTTGCTCTTCCTGTCCTTGGATACCCACTGTGCATAGGGTGGCCTTGACAGTGACTGATCCCATCACTTATGTAAATAGCTCAGGGAAACCTTGATCGTTTTTTTCCTTTTCGTTTTTTTTTTTCTTCTTTTTTTTTTTTTTTTAAGTAGGCTCCACGTTGAGCATGGAGCCCCACACAGGACTTGAACTTGTGACCCTGAGATCAAGAACTGAGCTGAGATCAAGAGTCAGATGCTTAACCAATGAGCCCTGTAGGCTCTCCAGGCTCCTGCTTAATCCCTTCTATTGACAGAGCATCCACAGAGAGCAGGAAATGTCCCAAGGTCACACAGGTCATCAGTAGCGGTGTTGGCAGTCCAGTCTGCAGCCCAGCTTCCAGCCCCCACTCAGGCCCCCATGCTGGGTGTGGGGAGCGCCGTGGCCTGCACACGAGAGCTGCAGTTCCAGAAGAACCTGTCAGGAGTAATCGTAAATCGGAGTCTTGCAGAGAGCTACAGCCCCCTGGTGTCCTGGACCCCGGGGCCTGCTGGACTCTTACAACACAAACCACTTCCCTCTAGGGCCTCCAGGTCACCAGATGGTTCAGAGTTGGCGCGGTCAGAGGAGGAAGTGGACGAGCTGTCCCTCATCGACCACAGTGAGATTATGGCCAGGCTGACACTCAAGCAAGAGGTGAGTACAGGCCGTGTGCGGCGCGGTCCGTGTAGGGGAGAGGGGGCTGTGAGGACAGCGTAACCTGGAGGTGTCTCAGAGAGAAGGACCCAAGCAAGGCAGTGACAGGGGAGGTTGGCACCCTCCCCACTTCGTGACCTCTGCACTCAGCATTTATCCTGGGCACGTGGATGGCCTCCTGGAGAGAGTGCGCTGCCCCTTCTCTGACACTTCCGGTCAGTCTTCTTGCAAGTCACGTACGATCTCTAAGCCCCAGAGGACAGGACTCTGGAGGACACTGTAACAGTGGAGCCTGCGTAGGGTGCTCAGCACGGAAGCCGAGTGCAGTGAGCCCTCAGTAGCATAAGCTGCCTTCCCGTCGGTATCAACTGAATCAGCCCCTGTAGTTTTGGTGGGAGCCTCAGACTGATTGAGAAGTCTCGGGCCTGCAGCCGCCTCTGTCCTGTGCCTTGCAAGGAGGACCTGGGCGATTCTGGAAACCAGAGGAACGTCTTGATGTGCTCACCTGACCCGGCCCTGCGGGGTGACTGTGTTTCTGGGCTCTGGCTGCGCGGCGGCGCACACACAGAACAGGCAGGGTGGGGCTGGCGGGTCCCTGGGGCAGCCAGCTTCTCTGCAGAGAGAAGTGACGCTTCGTGACCCTGGCCAGAAAAGTTCTGAACAATTGGGTCATGGGCCGCTGCCCTCAGCCTTAGCTGGAAATCCAAGATGCTCTCGGGACTCTGGAATCCAGGGGTGAAAACATGGACACCCTGGAGAGGCAGGTGCATCTCCGAAATAGAGGGTCTCGGGGGCTCGAGGGGCGGTTTCCATCAGAACCAGAGGTGGAGGGACGCCTGGGTGGCTCAGTTGGTTGGACAACTGCCTTCGGCTCAGGTCATGATCCCGGAGTCCTGGGATCGAGTCCTGCATCGGGCTCCCAGCTCCATGGGGAGTCTGCTTCTCCCTCTGACCTTCTCCTCGCTCATGCTCTCTCTCACTGTCTCTCTCTCAAATAAATAAATAAAATCTTTAAAAAAAAAAAAAAAGAACCAGAGGTGGAGGGGCAGGGGCCGGCTGTCAGGCAGGCCTGCCGGATGACTGCTGTCTCGGGCTTTGGGCAGGTTCATGGGCTAAAGCCTCTGTTTGCCACCTGCAAGTATGACTTTTTCCTTGATTGGCAGAGGGCGGCCGATATCCTGTTAGCAACATCTGGGACAATTAAACATCTTTGTGACGCTTTAAACTCCTTTGCGGGCTCCCTGTACAAGAACCTGTAACACGATAAGCGACTCTTCCTTCCACCTGGGGAAACGGACGGAAGCGTGCGGCGGCTTGCTGCGGTCGTAGGAACACGACCGTGCTCGGGCTTAGCTCTGCCGCCCCTGTGGTCTTGTTGGGAGTGGCTGGTGCGGCTCTGCCTGCCTGCATGGGAGGGTCCCACCGTTCCCAGCGTGAGAACGGCCCTCCTCGTGTCCCTGGCCCCGGCTTGGTGAAGAGGGAGAGATCTGTCGGCGCCGTCGTCCCTCAGCTCCGCTGTGACCCAGCGCAATGTGCCCTGCTGTCTGGCCAGCTCCCAGGATCGTCCACCTCCCAGATGAGCTCTGGTCTGTCCTGTCTTTGGAGTGCAGAGTGGCCTCTGTGCTCGGTCATGCTGCTCCCAGGCAGGGGAGGGCGGGGGCGGTGCGGCCCAGGGTCTCTGCGGTGCCGCGGCTTGGTCGTTCTGTTCCACCTCGGCATTCCGGACCGGAGCCCGACGGCCGGATTCTGCTGCATGCTCTCCTTCGCTTTGTCTTCGCAGGGTGACGACGGGCCAGACGTCCGTGGCGGGTCCGGAGATATCCTACTGGTGCATGCTACTGAGACAGACAGGAAAGGTGCGGCAACGCCCTGGGCAGGGGCCTTGGTCCTTGTTACTGCCCTTGGGGTGGGCTGGCCCCACAGACCTCGGGGGGGGGGGGGGTCAGAACGTGGTCCTGGTGACCCGCAGTCATTGTGCAGAGAGCCTACCCCTGGGGATGGGACCAGCTCTCTCAGGGTACACCCTCCGTGGGTGAAGGCCAATGATGACCCCCCTGGGGCTGCAGAGAGCGAGCTTCAAGGGCAGAGCTCAGCACCTCGGGTAACAACACGTCCCATATTGTTCACCTTCCAGCAGCGTGTAGGTGTAGCTGTTTCTACTTTTCCTGCTGTCTGACCCATTATGTTATTCTAGACACCAGTCAGAGTTTCACTTGTGGCCTCCACGAGGAGACCCCGGCCCGTGTTCTGTCCGGAGCTCAGTCTCAGAACAGTGGTGGCAGTGTCTAGGACAGAGTTCTGACCCCTCAGCACACGGCCACCCCATTCAGCGTCCTGATCCCGTTAGCAGGGCTGGGAAGGCAGGGGACCTAGCGTTGGGCGGACTCCGTGCTAGCAGAGGAGTGCTCACTCCGCATCGGGTCCGGCAGGGAGGGGAGAGGAAGGGCTGTGACCTTGACCTCGAGTGCTGCCTGTCCTAACGTGGGCCCCCTACACACTCCTTTTCCTACTATGTCTTTGAAAGTTAGTAAAAAGGGGATGTGACAACAGTATTAAAGCCAGTTGTGCTAAAAGTTAAAATGCCCCAATCCAGAAACCCTCACCCACCAGTTTTATTTTTATATATGACCATGTCCCATGTTTTTGTAGTAAATTTCCCCAGGTAGAGTACACAGAATGATTTGAGGAATTTTTAAATTACAAAAACAGTACAGAAATGGTCACATTGCAGAAAATTTGAATAATAGGGAAAAAGAAGAAATGACCGAAAATTTGAATAATAGGGAAAAAGAAGAAATGACCCCAACAAACTTACCATAGCCATTATTTTGCCCTTTGGGGCTTCTTCACCCCTGGTTTCTTTGGACTGGGGCAACAGCCCGGTGCTGGGAACTGAGCTCAAAGCCAGGCACGTCCATCCCTTCCCGGCCTCAGCAGACCCTCAGCAGACCTGCCTGTTGGAAGAGGTCCCGGTGGGCAGGGAGAGGCGCAGAGCTGACGGGAGGCCACACGGCACAGGCCATTCAGGAAGCAGCGAGCGTGCTCCAAAGCAGCCCTCGCTCTCCTCCGCAGCACCCCACCCCCATGCCTGCCTGAGCAACAGCCTCAGCTGGGCAAGAGGAACAGCTGTCATTTCCATCCAGAGGGCTCAAGGGGGAGCTGGCTCCATCCTCGGCTCGGGGCACCAAGCTCTGCAGTCCTGTAGGGGCAGCCGGCTGCAGCCCTGGCCAGAGGGAGCCCTGGGGGCAGGGCAGTCCAGAGCCTTCCAGGTGGCCAGCAGTGCCCAGGACAGGAGGTGCTGCTGCCAGCAGGGACCTCCACTTGACTTCAGTCATGGAGAGATATTGAGGCTACAGGGAAACAAAGACCCGTGCACATGGATGGATGGTGGAGGCTGAGGCCCCGGGCCACACTGCACATTCCTTGGGCAGGTGGTTCCCTGTGGACCAGAGACCACCCCGGTGGTTCTCCACTGGATCGCCCACAGCTCAGGGCATGCAGACTTGGATCTGGTCTTCCAGAAGCAGGCCCTGGCCTGTGCTGGGCCCATCTCTGCCTCCTTACCCAGCCCATCTCTGAACAAAAGCCCCAGTGGGTGGTGAGCTGGTGAGTTGAGGGGTCCGGAGAGGAGGGGCCTGAGCAGGATGCTGTCAGGCCATGCTGTGTGTTCCCGGCCCAGGAGCCTCCTTCCCAACACCTGCTCTGCCGGCCAGGCCCACCCCAGCCAGGCCTCGGATGCCGGAGCAGGTGTTGCTTTTGCTTTCATTTGTCCTGGAGGTGACCAGGCAGGCCAGGGCACAGGAGCCAAGATTCAGCTGAGCCTGCGCTGCTCTGCTGGGGAAGCAGGGATCCTCTTGATTCCTCCACTTGGCAAGCTGGGGGATAAGTGAGAGAAGATGGGAGAAGGGGGTCTGTGCCAGAGAAGACCAGCCTTATCTTGGTCTCGCAGTACGTGGAAATTCCCAAGATTTTTGTCCCTGGGTCCTGCCATCTAAAGTATTCCCTGTGATTTAGCTTCGTAATGCTGCGGATGAGTTTGAATTATTTCCTCTGTGCCCACAGTCTTAGGTACATGCAGCAGGCGTGCTGCCCGTCTTTGTCCCCTGCCAGCAGCAGGCGCCACTGATCAGTTGTTCTTTGCTCTAGATTTGGTCCTGTACTGTGAGGCCTTCTTGACCACCTACAGGACCTTCATCACCCCGGAGGAGCTCATCAAGAAGCTGCAGTACAGATATCCTTCCCCGCGGTGGCCCTGCCCTGGCCCCATGCCTCTGCCGGCGCAGAGCCTTCAGAGGCAGCCAGGAGAGAGAGGCCCTAGCTTCGGGGCCTCGGACCAGGCTTTCTCTTGCAGTCCCCTTCCTTGTCTGAGTGCTGAGTGAGAGACGTGTGGTGCCGGGTCATGGGTGTGCTGACGGCAGCTGCCGTCACCAGGGAGTCCTGAAGAGGAGGTCGGAGCAGCTGACTCACCCCAGAGGGAGTGCCAGCACAGGCCCCTGCAGCTTCTGAGCCCCAGGTCACTGAGGTGACGGGTCCCAAGTGTGCAGGGCTTAGGGGAGTCAAGACTCACATGAGCAGCCTCGGGGGAAGGCACAGCCACCCTGCCTGGTGGCAGACCCCGCAGTGGACAGACCGCGTCCCGACAGAATCGGCCCCTACCCCTCAGCCGTCTCTGGCTCGCCCTTTCCAGGGGGACTCTGCAGTAGCGGTAGAGGAAGACCCCGGGCCCTAGGACCCAGTGTCCTGGACTTTCTCTCAAACCTGCTCCTCCTGCAGAGGCTAACCAGAGCCCGGAGGCTAACCAGAGCCCAGAGGCTAACCAGAGCCCCGCCCCCTCCCCGTGTCACAGCCCACGACTGCCATCTGCCGGACAGCTGCTGCTGCTGCTCAGGCCAGGAAGTCCTGAGGGAGGCTGCCTGCCTCCCTTTCCTGTGTGCCCTGAGGCTCGGGTCATGTCTCCCCCACACCCTGTCGTTCCTTTCACTGTCCCTGTGCCCCAGCCCTAGAGGACCTGGTCCCTCAAGATGGAAGGAGACGGTCCTCGCGGCAGAAACATGTTCCTTCGAGCCTCACGCGTTCACTTGCTCCCAGGCCTGGCTCAGCAAGTGACAGTAACTCCCACTTGTTGAGAACTTCTAGTGTTGGGCAGAATGCTAAGCTCGTGCGCGCGGAGGCTTATTGAGCTATGAAACTACTTGCTTTTTTATAAAACCACTAGCACATTACTTATGCTGTTATGGTACTACTTATCACGTGACTCGGGAAGCAGCCTTGGAGAGCCTAAGTGACCCACATGGCAGCTCAGTGGGCGAGGGGCCACCCCATGCCCCCACGCCCCTGAGCTCCAGTCCCGGCACCTGCCCTGCGTAGCTGCTGCAGGCATCCGTGGGGACGTCGCAGCACCAAGGTCCTGGGCACAGCTGCCTAGCGAGCCCTGTGCGGCAGGCTCTGGGGCCAGCGCTGGGAGGCTCCTTCTTGAGCACTTGTGGGTCCCTGGAGAGCGGCAAGGAGAGCCTGGCAGGGCCTGGAGAGTCGACGGTGAACATGAGGGGATGGCGAAAGTCTGCTCCTCCAGGCAGAAACCATGACCTTGGGGAGGAACTGGAGGTGGTTGGGTGCGTGGCTGCTGAGGGGAAGGGGTGTCTGAAGCTCCAGAGAGGACTGGGAGGGAGCTCGGGGCAAGAGTGCAGGAGGCGGCTGTGGGCCACGCACCCCGCCCAGTCGCGTGGAGAGGGTGTTCGGGGCATGTGGATTGTGGCCACCTTTTACCACCCGAGGCCCAGCCAGACGGCCTGCAGCGTCTCAGTAAGTCCCACGGGAAGCTTGGGGGCCCGGGGAGACCTGACGGAAGGGTAGTGGAAGCTGTCCTACGGGCATAGCTCCTGGGGGCAGGGGCCTCGCTCCCAGGACCCCTGCGCATATGCGCCCTGTCAGCGGCAGCGGGGACAAGGTAGCCCCCCCCCAGCCCTGCCTGTGTGAGAATGACTTTCCTTAACCCACACTCCACGTACGAGAAGTTCTCTCCCTTTGCCGACACATTCAAGAAGCGTGTCAGCAAGAACACGTTCTTCGTGCTGGTGCGGGTGGTGGACGAGCTCTGGTGAGTGCTTGTGCCCAGGAGGTGGCAGGGAGCCCGGCAGGCCTGGGGCACCCCAGGGTTTCCCAGCGGGGGTAGGCTTCCTTGCTTAGACTGGGACATCCTGTCCCGTTCATCTGCTTCCCCCAAGCTGTGTGCCCACAGAGGCCCCCCCATGCAGCTCTGGGTCGGGCTTGTGCTTGCCCACCTGAGCAGGACTCTGGAGAAGAATGACCCAGCCACCCAGACCAGGCACGGGCCACACCGATCTCCTCGTGGGGCCATCCCTTGCACGTGCAGCTTAGGCCTGGTCCCCAGCAGCCACAGGGTCAGTGGGCAGGGGCAGCCTCCTGCTCTAACCCAGCACCGCCCACCCTGACTCAGTACTCACTTAACAAGCGCATGTCCAGCTGCTCCGGAGAGCCGGAGAGAAGGAAGCCGCGGGCCCTGCCTTCAAGGCATTTCCGTCCTGCAGAGAGAATGGCCTCCACCCCGGACGGCACCAAAACTGACCACCGAGCACAGAACCGTGCAGAGGGAGTGCAGGAGCGTCCTGCGGGCGGGGGCCTCAATGACTCACCACCCAGGGGACCAGGGGCTGCCTCAGGGTCTGGGCTGGAGTGGGACGGTCTCCCTGACCCAGGCCTGCACGTGGGTGCTGGAGCTTGTCCCATGCCAACAAGCATTTGCTGAGAGTGGCCGTTCTGTGTCACCCGTGGGACCGCTCCCAGTGCTTCTGAGGTGGCCGTCTCCACGCCTTTTCTTGCTCTCTTCCCTGAAGAGGTTTCCAAGCCCTGCTGGTCGCTGCCACATGATCCTTCAGTATTCTGAGGTGGATTGTGGGCGCTGTGGTAGCCGTCCTCTTCCTGGGCAGTGACACAGGGCCCCTCACTGTGTGGCCCTTGGTCCTCTAGCCTTGTGGAGTTGACAGAAGAGATCTTGAAGCTGCTGATGGAGCTGGTCTTCCGCTTGGTGTGCAGCGGGGAGCTCAGCCTGGCCCGCGTGCTCCGGAAGAACATTCTGGACAAGGTGGACCAGAAGAAGCTGCTCAGGTGTGCCAACTCCGACCAGCCCCTGGCAGCCCGGGGCGTAGCCGCCAGGTGAGCCGCCAGCTGTCCTCTTCTGGCAGGAGTGGTGCCTGGTAGCCACCTCCCAGCCCTAGAGCCCCACGTCCTGGTTCTGCCCAGACCCTGTGACAGGAGGTCTTCTGGACAGCCCCGTGGCTTCCCCAGGGCTGGGCTTCTTCTCCAGGGGGTCATGATGGGTGATTTTTTAAATTCCCCTTTTTAACCAGGAAGCGGGGGTGGCACTTACTGGGACAGGAGACAGGTGCATGCATTTCTGCTGTGGTCGGCTCTTGTCTTCCTGGCACTGATGGGCAGCTGTGCGTTCCCAACCGTCCCTACCCCCGCCCGCCCTCTGGGCCCTGCTGAACCTTCCTATGAACCTCCATGACCTACTCCGTTGCCGGTGGCCTGGCCAGCAAGCATTTCAGCCTTCATCCCTGTGACACCGTCTGTCCCCGCTGGGCCCCGGCTGTGGAGTCCGGCCGAGTTCTCGTGCAGCACAGTTGTCTGTGCTAAGCCATGGGACCCACCCAGCAGAGGTGCCATGGTCCCCAGCAAGAGTGCGATCTGGTGCTGCCCTGCTGGGGGCCAGGCTTGGGGCGGCTGCTGGCTCTGGCCGCCCAGCCGTGAGGCCGCAGGACGGCGCCCAGCCGGCTCCGGTCATCCCCGTCCCCACTGCTCATCTCGAGTCTCTGTCTTCTAGGCCAGGGACTTTGCATGACTTTCACAGCCATGAAATAGCCGAGCAGCTGACCCTGCTGGATGCTGAGCTCTTTTATAAAATAGAGGTATGCAGTGAAGTGGGGGGGGGGGGGGCTGGGGGCTGCGGAGAAGGCTGTCCCCTGCCCCGGGATGAGCAGCTGCTGCTGGTCCCTCAGCAGGAGAAACTCGCCAGGAAGCCAGAGGGCTCTAGTTCCATCCAGTCTACTTCCTTTTCCAGATTCCTGAGGTTTTGCTTTGGGCAAAAGAGCAGAATGAGGAGAAGAGCCCAAACTTGACCCAGTTCACAGAGCACTTCAACAACATGTCCTACTGGTAAGAAGGGGTGGCTGTGCGAAGCCCTGGTTCTCTCTGGCAGCACGTCTGGCCGGGTCCCCGTGCTCTCCCTCCCACAGGAGGAGGTGCCCTATTCTTCCCAGCTCCTTCCGAGGCCCTGGGCATTACTTGGGAACTGCAGGCAGCAGAGAGCCCACTGGCTGAGGGGGCGGCTGCAAGGAGTGCCAGGATCGATTGGTAATGTCTGCCATAGGCGGTGGCAGGGACAGGGGTGTCTGCGGTGCCATTCCGCGCTCGTCACTGCCCAGCTCCCCCACTGCCAGGCAGCCTCAGGGCTGAGCCTCACAGGCTGCTGCCTGAAGAGAACAGCAAAGGTGTACGTTCTAGTAATACTTTAATTAGGCCTGAATTCTTAAAGCAAAATGAAGCCAAAGATGTGTTTATACTACAACATGTAACAGAATGGTTAGCTTTTCAAGACGTGACCTGAAGGTGCCCCCTGAGCGGGGGTAGCCACGCAGCCAGCACTGCGCCCACTGCCGGAACATCTATGAGTTGTTAAACGTGGTGAGGACTGCTTGTTGGAGGGGACCTGGGTCATGTCCCACTTTGCCAGCTTTGCTCCGCTCCCCAGCAACGTGAGCTGAGCCGTAGCAAGCCGCCCTGGGAGGCGGTGGTGTGTAGGCAGGCGGACGCTGCACAGAGCCCTGAGTACCGCCTCTGCCATAGCCCTCGGGGACTTCCGAGGAGGTGGCGCAGGGCCCCCCAGAGCCATAGTCCTCAGGGTGTGCCCTGGATCCAAAGACACAGCAGAGGCGGCGCTTGCTCCAGATGCCCTGGCAGTGGCCCCCCGTGAATCCACAGGGTCTCCAGGCCACGGTGAAGTCCTCGTGCGAGGCTGGGCTTGTGGTGGCCGCCGAGGTTCTCAAGGTACCCTCCTAACGCCATGCTCTCGTCTCCTAAGGGAGTCCCAAGGCCATAGGAGGAGCATTTCCAGATCCAAGAGTGCTGGGGTCAGCGCTCATCAGGAAAGTCTACTTGGATGCTCCAAAGTGTCCATCAGCACACATGGCCCAAGGTCCCTGTCACACTGTGTGTGACCTCTCGGCCTGTCCCTGGGATGCTGTGAGCTCCTCGAGAGCACAGATCGGGGGCTGTGCTTGGTGTCTTGGAAGCCCCGGGCATGTGGTGCGGGTGTCTCTCCCTCCTCCAGGACCACCTAGGGGTCTAAAAGGAGACCAGTCAGCTCAGCCAGCTCTTCTGCCCTTTGGTCTTACAGGGTCCGGTCAATAATCATGTTACAAGAAAAAGCCCAGGACCGGGAGCGGCTGCTGTTGAAGTTCATCAAGATCATGAAGGTAGCGGCGGCCGCCATCCCCGGAGTCGGCTCCTTCGGACCCCGCCCAGGAGTCCTGGGCCTGCCTCATGGCCGCCTCTCCCTCTCTCTGCAGCACTTACGGAAGCTGAACAACTTTAACTCCTACCTGGCCATCCTCTCAGCACTGGACTCGGCTCCCATCCGCAGGCTGGAGTGGCAGAAGCAGACCTCGGAGGTGAGTGGCTGGGAGGGAGGCAGGCTGGCCCTGGGGACCCGCCATGGGGGAAGGCACTCAGGTGTCCGCTTGGCCGCCAGCCACCCCGCCGCCCCTTGGCTTGCTGTGGCTTATGTCCGACCTTTGGGTCCAGAGGGGCTGCGTGGTTGGTGCTGGGGTTGTCCCCTCACAGGGTCCTGCTGCCTGGCTGCGGGCCCGTACCTGGGTCCCTGCTTCACTGCTTGCTTCCTTCTGGAGGGGCTGCTCCGGGCTGGCGGCAGCACTCGTCCTTGGGGACATACTGTGAACAGGCCAGACCTATTGATTTCTTTAGGGTAATGCCAAAAGGGCAGGGACGGGTTGGTGTGGCCCATTCGGGCGTCAGGGAGGTCCCTGAGGAAGGGTCAGTCATACCAAGACCGAAACAGGGAGAGTTTTCCGAGAGGGAAGGGAAGCCCCGGGCAGAGGGACAGAAGCGTGTAGAGACTGGCAAGCGCAAGCAGCAGGACAGAGGCCGGCCCGTGTCACTCGGGAGGGGACCTGCTCTGGACCATGAGGGCCTTGGGGAGGCCCGGTGAGGACCTCGATCCTTGTGTGGGGAGGCTCCGTGAGAAGAAAGGCAGAGCCCACGGGGGCTGGATGTCAGCTGGGCCACCCAGGTGTTCCCTCAAGGGGTGACACTAAGGGACAGTTGTAAGTCTGGTTTGGAGAAGTGTGGGACCTTCACCGTGGCTGCCACAGAAACAGCCAGGAGGTCCCGAAGAGGTGACGCATCAGGGTGCAAGGTAGCTAACAGGTGAAGAGGCGAGCGGGGTGGGTGGGCCAGAAGCGCCTGCTGTGTGCGGGGGGCGCTCAGGTCGCCTGCTAAGCCTCGGCAGCTCTGTCTTGAGTGCAGCAAGGAGCCAAGACCGGCTCGGAGCCGGGGATGGCACCGTTCCCTGTGTGCTCGAGAATTCCCCTCGGGTTACAGTGCGGGGCGGCCCCCAGCAGGAGGCCCGGCGCCAGGCCCCGTACACGCCACGGGCAGTGGGGGCTTGGAGCCAGGGTTCTGCAGCGGGTACACACGGGCCTGGGAGCCCGTTCCCACAGTAGGCCCGGTCTCCCTGCAGCCGAGGCAGGCCCCAGGGTCTCACACACGGTCCCTCCCACCCAGGGCCTGGCTGAGTACTGCACACTGATCGACAGCTCGTCCTCCTTCCGTGCCTACCGGGCTGCCCTCTCCGAGGTGGAGCCCCCGTGCATCCCCTACCTGTGAGTAGAGCCCCCCGCAGCTTTGCCCTGCTGGCTGCTCCCCAGGGAGGGGGGGAACCTACCGGGAGAGAGAGAAACCCTCCCTTCAGGGTTTCCAGCTCAGACGTTGGACTTCTGTTTTAAACTGTAACACGGAGGTGTTTTGAACAGAAAGGAAGGGTCCAGTCTCCCGTCTCCCAGCCCACTGATGCTTCCTTCCGGGAACAGGACTTCTCTTCCCCCGCCCTGCCGCCAAGGGTCCTCAGCCTTGGCTTCACCTTACAGTAGCCGGAGGGCTTTATAGTCAGTCACCCAGGAGCCCCGAGAGCGTTTCCCCACGGTGAGCCAAGGCATGGAGGAAACGCGGAAACAGCCCTCGTCACATAAGCTGAAGGCAATAGTGGAAAAAGTCAAAGCTAGACCAGTTTGTCGCCAGAGCCCTTACTAAGCGGGTAGACGCGGGGAACCTCTTCATGAGGGAGCAGAAGACTCCGCAATGGCCTCGGGCGGGGGCTGCTACCGTGCTCTCCCTGGGGGGTGGCGGCTGGGCTCCCAGCTGTGTGTCACCTGGGCCCCATCACTCACCTTACGGCTTCACGTTCTCTCGTGGGCTTTGGGTTTGCTATTTTTTTTCCTGTTCATGTATTAATTTTACGAGGCTCCTCCCATACCCGAGCTGGCTTTCCCACGGACCCAGAGTTTCTGGGTCAGGAGTTCACGCAGGAAGAGACCAACACAGGCCAGACATGCTCTCCGGAGCAGTAACCGGGCCTCTCCGTCCTCCCAGGGGGCTTATCCTGCAGGACCTCACCTTTGTTCACTTGGGCAACCCAGACTATATTGACGGGAAGGTGAATTTTTCCAAACGGTGGCAGCAGTTCAACATTCTGGATAGCATGCGGTGCTTCCAGCAGGCGTGAGTACCGGGGCGCTCGCGCTGGGCCCCCCAAGGCGCGAGGGGGGCGGGGATGAAGGAACACCAGGGTCTGCACCGAGGTGGGGGCTCGCCGCACCCAGGGAGACTGCAGCACGGGGGCCCGAGGAATGGGGGGGTCCCCAGGGCAGCGTGCAGAAGGGCAAGCGGGCTCCTGCCACCAGCCCTCCCTCCGCCTGTGGGGTGCTCGGGTGCCGGGACCATGCGCACGGCCCCTCCAGGAGGCCATGCTGGCCTGCTGGCCCCACGCCGGTCCTGACTGGAGGCCCCCCCACAGGCACTATGATATCCGAAGAAATGAGGACATCATAAACTTCTTCAATGACTTCAGCGACCACTTGGCGGAGGAGGCCCTGTGGGAACTCTCTCTGAAAATCAAACCTAGGAACATCACGAGGAGAAAAACAGACCGGGAGGAGAAGACCTAGGAGCAGGTGCCGTGAGCGAGGAGAGCGCTCGAGAGAGGCTCTGAGGGCTGCCCAGACCGGGAGGGACCTTGGACCTGGCCCCGGGCAGGCTGCACGTGTCCCGGCCCCAGGGCTCAGCCAGCCCTCTGCTGTGCCAGGCAGGAGCCCCAGCAGCTTCCGGCTCCTCTTCTCCACGGGAGCGGACGCCAGGCCCACCGTGGAGCCAGCAGGCAGGTCTCGTTCCTGGTTTGTGAGCCCGTGGTTTGGTTTTGGTTCCGGTTTCTGCTTTCACTTCCGTCTTCCTCACCCCTCCCACCCCCTGGCCTGGGAGCCGCACGGGAGAGCGGCAGGCCAAGGCACACTGGCACTCTCTTCACCCCTCCCTTCCGTTTGAGGCTCCCGAATCGGCTGCAGTGACTAATGAGTGGACGCTGAGAGGTGGGGGCTGTACCCCAGGGACTGTCAGTCGGGTCGGCAGGAAGCAGAGAAGACCCGGGAGGCTCCTTGTACTTTCCTTGCCCTGCTGCTTCATGCAAGATGGTGTGAGCTTTTGACGTGGCCCGGAAAGGTTCACCAGGTGGCCTTTCAGCAGCGCCGGGGCCGGGGCTCCCGTCACGGTACCGGCCCTTCGCCTCCCCGACCGCCCGGCACTTGGGGGAGCTGGGGCAGACGATGGAGCAAGGGAGGGTGGAGGTTTAGCGAGCGGGGCCGGACGTCCTCCCGGGTGAATGAAGTCGGAGAGCGGAGGGGCGGTTCTGTCCGGGGAAGGCCCAGGTCCCTCCTCTGTTGCTTGCTGTGTGCCTTAAACTCCCGTCTCCTGTCTCCCGGCCCCCGGGGGCTCCCTTCCCACCTTGCTCCATCCTGGTGGGGCCCAGGGGTGCCTCTCCGACCTCCCCCCCCCCGGTGCGCAGCGATTCTGCCCGGTTTAGGACGGGGCGGCCGTGGCTCTGGAGGTGCCTGTTGAGGCTGACTGGCCCGGCTCCTACCCCCTGTCCCGGGGACCGCTCGCTCTCCCCGTCTTCCTGGTTGGAAGCCGCACTCACTGGTGAGGTGGACTGTCGGAGGCAGGTCCGCCGGGCGGTCCCCGCACACGGAGGGGCCGCTGTCCCCCTGCCCCTCGGGTCCTGATTGGCTGACTGAGTGCTGGCTTCTCCAAGGCTTCACCTGCCTTCACTTGGTCAAGCAAATGCCAGGGTCGAACTTCTTAAACAACCGTGTCACTTTGAGTCTTTCCTGGGTTCTGAGCAGCTTTCTCCGCTCTCGTTTTGGGGTCCTGGACCTAGAGGGGAGAACGTGTGAAATGCCAGCGGCGCGCCCTCGGGCAGTGCTCTGGCTGCCTCGGGCCCAACGTGTCACTTTCCTATTTAAAGCGTGTGGTCGCTGTTCTTCAGTGCGGGGGCAGGAGTCCCCTCACTGAGGTCGCGTCCTCCCCCTTCCCGTCTTGACCTGCCTAGCCCAGCGCTGCCAGAGGCTGCTGCGTGCGGGGGGCGGCCGCTGCGGCCCAAATACTCATGCCGGGTCGGTCTGCACCTCACACGCCCGTCCGCGGATGGGGATGGGGGCTTTACCTTCCGGCCCCTCCCCTCTGGGAGCCCTGCCAGGCAGAGGGAGGCAGTGTGGGGGACGGGGGTCCCTGCGTGAGGACCGCAGGGGCCGTGTGCGTTTAATTCCTGGCTGGCAGGCTTCCCACCCCGTGCCAGCCACTCATCTGGGCTCTGATCGGTCTGGGGGACCAGTACCCAGTGTTCCCTGTGGGGCAGTGCTGGAGCCAGGGAAGGGCGGCCGCACGCCAGGTCAGAAGGAACCCAACCTTTCAGAAGCACCTCCCTCTCCCCCCACTCCACGCCTCCCCCTATTACATTGTAATATATATGTATCCCCACTAACCTGGCTGATGGTGGTATCTTCCTGCAGACATTTCAAACCTGTAACTTTTATACGAAAGGAGAATAAACACGGATGAAAGCTGCGTCCGCGTGACCATAGAGCTGCCCCCCCCATGGGGGGGCTTCTGCCCTTTGGGGAGGGTGGGACCGAGGCCACCAGCCCATCTGGAATTTTCTCTCCCCGTCTTGTGCCCCGTAAGTGATTAGTGCACGTCCCCTACTGCTCCCCAGCCTGCTGGTCAAAGCTGAAATTTCTAGGGTAGAATTCTGGGGGCACAGAGGTACCTGGAGCTACTTTCCAAAGCCCCTAAGGCAGGGGCTGTGAAGGCATGCCTTCTGTACCATTCTGTGTCCCGCCTGCCCCGAGGCAGCATGCACAGGTTTGGAAACAGCCCCACACGTTCCGGTTTCTGTGCTCTGACGGGGCTACATCTCCTGCTGTGCCGAGCCCTTGGACTTCAACCCAGCCTGTGTGTCACCCCCAGCATCTGAGAGAGAGGCGGTCAGCTGCTGAGTCCTCTACTAGCCGCCAGTACCAAGAACCACCTGGGCTGGCCCCTCTCCTGCAGGTGACCAGGAGGTCACAGGCCGGGTGCAGACATCTGTGCTGAACCTGCCACCCAGAACCGCAGGGCACGCCGCTGCCCTCAGCCTGGAGAAGCACCTGGGTCCCACCGCCACCCCCACACGGCACAAGCAACCTGCGTGCTTAATCCAGCAGCTCAGGAGCAGAGGACCTGGGAGTGACACCTCCCTACCCCCCCCCACCCACGCTCAGACCTCGGATCCGTGTCCGGCCCTGGGAGGGGTGCAGGGGCTCCGCACAGCTCCCTCCAGCAGCGGGAGAGGCAGACCCCGCACATTCCCGGAAACCACCCCTCCTTCGTTAGTTTGTCTTACCCACTAGGGGCGCGTGACTTAGGAACCCAGTCAGGCAGGGCATGGGTCATTCTGGTTCCGCATTTGCTGGGGACACCCTGGAGGAACTTCACCCTTGGCTAAGACGGGCTCCGGTCCTGGGTCTGTAGTGAGAGGCCGTGTGACGCTAGGTAAGTGGCCCCCGCTCTGCTGCCCAGGCTTCCCAGCTGGGGCTGGGGTGGTGACAGCTTTTACCCCCCAGGTCTCTGAAGGCACAGTGAGTTAATACCTGGAACGGGGTCTGGTACGATCACTTCTCCGCGCACACACAGAGGTGTGGGTCCCAAGCACTCCGCAGACCCCTTCCTTCATTCACGCTCTTAACTAAATTACCCCCCACCCCACCGAACCATGACAGCCATGGTAAATGCCACATGAGGAGGTACCTGAACTCCGCTCACAGACCTCCGGTCCACACAGGCTCACCAACAATTCATGCCAAACAAGTCGCTTTAGTCTTAAGCACACGCGCCTGGGAACAAAAAGGGGAACACTTCCCAACTCATCGAGTAGAACATAGTCTTGACATCAAACCCAGACAACCATCCGAGAAAATTACAGGCAAATACTTGCACAAAACTTCTAAAATAATCTTAGCAACCCCAAGCCAGGAGCATATAGAAGTCCATACCCCCTGACCACGCTGGGCTTACCCTTAAATGTAAGGACGGAATGTCAGTGAGCTGGCGACCATTCCAGACCTTCGTGCTCCATAGCTTATCCGGGTGCCCCCACCTGGTGAACCTCTGCTTCCTGGGCACCGGGGAGATGTGCTTCCCAGATCCGCCACAGGGAGGTCCATGAGACCCAAGGGGCGAGACATGTCACTTGGGCCTGGGAACTCGGCATGGGTGCCCCCTTCATGCGCACTCTTTCCCCACCCGGACACACTTCGAGTCCAGATGCTGAGATGGCAGAGCTCTAAACGGAGGGAACCAGACAGGGACCACCCCCACCATCCCCAACTCAACTTCACATAAGAAGTGACCCTGTGCGAGCGAACCCACCGAGATTGCTGGGTTTATAAACGTTCACAACATGGCCTAGCTCCTCCTGAGTGTACCATATGAACAAACTGAAGGAAGAATACATATAATCACCTCGGCCTTTGTTAGAAATGCAACACCCATAATTTTCATTTAAAACTCTTAGAAATCAAAAACTTAATTGATCAAAGTCCCCTTCCAGAAATTCCATGCAAACGTTATACTTAATGTTAAAATACTCAGAGCATTCCCGTTAAAATCAGAACAAACTAAGGACCTGCTGTCACTTTGTCCACCGCTCTCTTGGAGAAGCTAGCCAACGCAGCAGGGAAAAGGAAAAATCGAGATTACTAAGGAAAGCTACCAGGCTGGGCTGGCTGGGACAGTAGAGCGTGTGACTCTCCATCTCACAGTCTTGACTTCAAGTCCCATGTTGGGCTTTTATTTTTTTTTTTTTTAAGATTTTATTTATTTATTTGTTAGAGAGAGAGAGTGGGAGAACACAAGCAGGCAGAGAGGCAGGCAGAGGCAGAGAGAGAAGCAGGCTCCCCACTGAGCAAGGAGCCCGATGCGGGACTCGATCCCAGGACCCTGGGATCATGACCTGAGCCGAAGGTAGTGGCTTAACCAACTGAGCCACCCAGGCATCCCCCATGTTGGGCTTTTAAAAAAAAAAAAAATTAGGGGTGCCTGGGTGGCTTAGTTAAGCATTCAACTCTTGATTTCAGCTCAGGTCATGATCTCAGGGTCTTGAGACTTGAGTCCTTCCCTGGGCTCCATTCCCACACTGGGCATGGAGCCTGCTTGGGATTCTCTCTGCCTGCCCCCCCCACCTCAACTTGTGCCCTGTCTCTCGAAAAAATAATAATAATAAAAGAATCCTCGAAGGTAGGTAGCTGTGCAGTCAGGGGGAAAAAAAAAAATTGAATATGTTCCAATATACAACCAACAACTAAAAACCAATTCTTGAAGGCTCCCACTTATGCTGGCATCATAAGCCTTAAGTGAAACCATTATCCTCCGAAAAAGAGGATGGAGCAATTGTAAACACTTTTGTACCAACATAAGAACCAACACAAGAACACCTTTATACACAGCAAATAGTAATAGACCTAGAGGGGGAAAGGGACAGCAATAGAATAATAGAGGACTTAAGTACGCCGCTCCCATCAGTGGGCAGATCATCCAAACAGAAAATCAACTAGGAACCGTCTGCCTTAAAGGACAGATTAGACTAGATGGACTTGATGGAACATTCCATCCCAAAGCAACAGAATACACATCCCCAAACACACATGGAGACTCCTCCATGGAACATACATGTCAGGCCACAAAACAAGTCTTAAGGATTTTTAAGAAGTCTGACATCACATGAAGCATCTTTCCTAACCAGAATTATATGAAACCAAAAACCAGTTACAAAAAGAAAACTGGACAAGCGTTATGTGGAGAGTGAGCAACCAGTGGGCCAAAGGGGACATCAGAATACCCTGAACAGGGCGCTGGGCGGCTCAGTTGGTTGAGCGACTGCCTTTGGCTCAGGTTGTGATCCTGGACTGCCAGGATGGAGTCCCGTATCCGGCTCCCTGCTCAGCAGGGCGTCTGCTTCTCCCTCTGACTCGCTCCCCTCTCTTGCACTCTCTGTCTCTCATTCTCTCTCTCTCAAATAAAATCTTAAAGAAAAGAAAATTCTTTGAACAGGGCACTGGGTGGCTCAGTCAGTTAAGTGTCTGCCTTTGGCTCAAGTCATGATCCTGGAGGAGCCCCAGGATCAAGTCCCTTGCTGGGCTCCCTACTCAGTGAGGAGCCTGCTTCTTCCTCTGACCCTCCACCCCCATGCTGTGTCTCTTATTCTCTCTCAAATAAATAAAATCTTTTTTAAAAAGGTGGGGGGCACCTGGGTGGCTCAGTGGGTTAAGCCTCTGCCTTCGGCTCAGGTCATGATCTCAAGGTCCTGGGATCGAGCCCCACATCAGGCTCTCTGCTCAGCAGGGGCCTGCTTCCTCCTCTCCCTCTCTCTCTGCCTGCCTCTCTGCCTACTTGTGATCTCTCTCCCTCTGTCAAATACATAAATAATCTTTAAAAAAAAAAAAAACCCTTGAAAAAATGAAAATGGAAACAACGTACCAAACGTACAGGGTGCTGTAAAAGCAGTTCTGAGGGGCAAGGTGATGGGAGAAAAGTAAGATCAACAACCTGATTTGTGAACAACCTCAGCCACTAGGAAGAACAAATGAAGCCCAAAGCTAGGAGAAGAAAGGAAATAACAAAGATGGGAAATAGAGACTAAAAAGAAACAAAATTAACAAATCTGTAGCTAGACTCCCCAAGAGACTCCTCAAAAATGAAAATGATGTTACAGCTAAAAAGGGGAGAGAAGGAGCACCTGGCTGGCTCTGTCAGTAGAACATGGGACCTTGGATCTCAGGGTCATGAGTTCGAGCCCCACATTGGGCTTAGAGCTTGCTTAAAAAGATACAAAATTGATGTTACAACAGATACCACAGAAATATAAAGAATCATAAAGAGACACTATGAACAATTATGTAACAATGACCGGGCAACCTGGAAGAGATCAACAAAGTCCTACAAACATACAAGACAGAATTGTGAAAATACAACAAAGCCAAACAGACCAGTGAATGGAGCAGATGGAGTCCGTCCATTAAGAACCTCACAACAAACCAAAGTTCAGAAGCACGTGGCCTCACTGGTGAATTCTACCGAACAGCCGACCTCCTCCAACACTTCCACAAACAGAAGCAGAGGGAACACGTCCACACTCTGTTGACGAGGCATCCCGCTGATAGCAAAACCAGACGAGGATGCCACAGAAGAGAAAAATCACAGGCCGGGGCGCCTGGGTGGCTCAGTTGGTTACGTGTCTGCCTTCAGCTCAGGCTGTGATCCCAGAGTCCTGGGATTGAGCCCCACATCAGGCTCCCTGCTCAGCGGGGGGGCCTGCTTCCTCTGCCTGCCACTCCCTGGCTTGTGTGTGCTCGCTCTGTCAAATAAATAAAATCTTAAGAAAAAAGAAAATCACAGGCCAACAGCCTTGATTGACACAAATGCAAACATCCTCAGTAAATGAGAGCAAACCAAATTCAACAATACATTGAAAGTGTCGCGCACACGATGACCCAAGCGGAATGGATTCCAGGGACGGGTCAACGTACACGAGAGTCAATGTGATCCGCTCACTGCACTAACAAAAGGAAGGAATAAAGTCATAGAATCATCCCAATAGATGCAGAAAAAGTGACAGAAGTCAACATCCATTTATGATAAAAACACAACAAAGTGGGTGTAGAGGGAACATACCTCAGTATAAGAAAGGCCACCAAATCGGACAAGTCCGCACCTGGCAGCATTCTCACTGGTGAAAAGCTGAGTCTTCCCTCCAAGCTTGGGAACAAGCCAAGGGTACCCATTCTCGCCAGGTTTTTTCAACTTAGTGCTAAAGTCCTCGCCGCAGCAATTAGGCAACAAAAAGAAACAGAAAGCATCCGCGTTGAAAAGGAAGAAGTACAACTCATTTGCAGATGGCATGATATTATATATAGAAAACCCTAAAAGATTTTTTTCTGCCAAAAAAAACTTGAAGCTAATGAATGAATTCAATGAAGTTGCAAGATACAAAACCAACACACAAAAAAACGATTGCATTTCTAGTCACTAATGACCTATCAAAAAGGGACATTAATAACACATTTACATTGCATCAAAAAGAAAGTACCTAGGATTGAAATACACTGTTCAAATGTCCATTCTAGGGGCACCTGGGTGGCTCAGTTGGTTAGGCTTCTGCTTTTGGCTCAGGTCATGATCTCAGAGTCCTGGGATCAAGCCCTGCATTGGGCTCCCTGCTCAGCAGGAAGCCAGTTTCTCCCTCTCCCACTCCCCCTGCTTGTGGTCCCTCTCTCGCTGTGTCTCTGTCAAATAAATAAAATCTTTTTTTTTTAATGTCCATTCTACCCAAAACAATGCACAGATTATTGCTATCAAAATCCTAATGGCATTTTCCACAGAAATACGGGGATCCTAATATTTGTACAGAACCAGAAAAGACCCTGAATAGCCAAAGCAATCTTAAGAAAGAACAAACCATCACACTCCCTGATTTCATACTATATCTCAAAGAGACTGTAAATAAACACACACCCATCAGTGAAACAGAGAGCCCAGAAATAAACCCATGCATATATGGCTGATTAATTTACAGCAGAGGAGCCAAGAACAGACAGTGGAGAAAAGAGAGTCTTTCATTAATAGTTCTGGGAAGGCTGACCAGCCACATACAAAGGAATGGAGCTGAATGTGGGCTCCTGGGTGGCTCAGTCAGTTAGGCATCCAACTCTTTCTCTCCAGTCAGATCTTCAATCTCAGGGTCATGAGTTCAAGCCCCACATTGGGCTCCACACTGCATGTGGAGGCTACTTAAGAAAAAAAATGGAACTGGACCCTTTCTTCCACTATACACAAAAATTAACTCAAAATAGAGTAAAGACCTGAATTGAAGACCTGAAACCATAAAGCTGCTAGGGGAAAACATAGGCAGAAAACTCCCTGACATCAGCCTTGGCAATGATTTTTTGGATTTAACACCAAAAGCAAAAGCAACAAGAGTAAAAATAAACAAGCGGGACTATATCAAACTAAAAAGCTTCTACAGGAAAAGAAACCATCAACAAAATGAAAAGGCACCGTACTGAATGTGAGAAAATATTTGCAAATCATACCTAATGTGGGGCTAATATCCAAACTACACAAGGACTTCTACAGCTTCATGGCAAAAACCGATGTAATGAGGGTGCCTGGGTGGCTCAGTCGGTTAGGCGTCTACCTTCGTCAGGTCATGATCCCAGCCAGGGTCCTGGGATCGAGCCCCACACTGGGCTCCCTGCTCAGCCTGCTTCTCCCTCTGCCCCTCCCTGCTGCTTGTGCCCTGTCTCTGTCAAATAATACTTAACTATTTTAAAAATAATAATAATAAATCAGGGGCACCTGGGTGGCTCAGTCGGTGAAGCAGCTGCCTTCAGCTCAAGTCATGATCCCAGGGTCCCAGGATCGAGCCCCGCATTCGGCTCCCCACTCAGCAGGAAGCCGGCGTCTCCCTCTCCTACTCCCCCTGCTTGTGTTCCCTCTCTCATTGTCTCTGTCCAATAAATTATTTTTAAATCTTAAAAAAAAAAAATCCGATGAGCTCTCCCCTCACGCTGGTTAGGACGGCTAGGATGAAAAGCAACAAGTGTTGGCAAGGGTCGAGAAAAAGGAGCCCTGGTGCAGAGCCGGGAGCGTCAACCGGCGTCAGCCCCATGGAAGCCAGTGTGGAGGTTCCCAGAAATACTGAAAGCAGAACTACCCCATGGCCAGCGAGTCAGCCCACACTTAGTTATCCAGAGGTGAAGAAAGCACCAACTCAAGAAGATACACGCATCGCCGAGTTCGCTGCTTGCTCCGGGGGGCCAGAGGCAGAGGATGGAGGCAGGCAGAACGGTGGGGGGGGCGGGATCAAAAGGGACAGACACCCAAACCTCTGGCTCTGAGCCACGGCGAGAGGACCGGCCATGTGAGGAATCCACGCTGTACGGCGCTTGAAAGTCACTGGCAGAGTAGATCTCCAAAGTCATCATCTAACTTCGTATGGTGACCCGTTAACCAGACTCACCGTGGTGATCATTTCACAGGAGACACAAGTGTCGGACGCTTCCCTGTACACCTGAAACATGTCATTTGTCCAGTAAACCTCAGTGTGTACATTAAAAATGATAAGATTTTATTTAAAAATACACTGAGAGGGGGACATCTTCTGTGGGTGGGAAGATTAACTTTCTCAAAGATGTCATTCATTTCCCAGTTAATGTGTACATCAGAAGCATCCAGAGAAATTCCAAAAAGATGTCATATGGTCCTTGACAAGTTTATTCTAAAAATGTGTAAGAATTTCTACTTCTGGTAGATGCAGACTTGGTGATTCAGACCAGCCCTCCTGCGAGGAAAGCTGTACGGAATATTTTCAGTCACTGCCCGAATTTGTCGGAAAGCCAGCCAATGAACGGATCATTGGTCCTGGCTTCAGCAGGAGACAGAAACCCAGAGATGTAAGCTTGACCCTCGGGGCCACATAGTAAACGCACCTGCCAGTTCCACCGGAGGAAGCTGGTAGTTCTGCAGCGCTTCTGATAGCAGGTATTTAAAATAAGAGTCTGGAACGCCCGCTCTGCGCGAAGGGAGAGACCACGAGTACACTGCCCTGAGGGACTGAGCCCGTGTCAAATCCTCTCTGTCCCTGAAAGCGGACGCCTGGCATCCCCGGCACCTGCCAGAAGCAGGTGACGACGAAGCCTCACGGGGCGGGAGGCAGCAGCATCCCAGGCCTCCGGTCAGTTCCAGTTTTTCACATACGATGGAAACCAGGGACTCAAGGAGACACGCAGCATGAACAGAGGAAGCCCCAGGACGGGACGCCTAAGTGGCCCCGGTGGTTGAGCGTCTGACTCCTGGGTCAGGACGTGTGCCACCCGGCTAGCATGCAGCTTCCCAACTGCTCACGCACCAGCTCACCCACCAGCGTTGGTCCGTCTGTACCGCCGAGGATCCGTCCTGCTCACCCCGCCCCGGCCCCGCTCTGGTCTGGGCAACACCGTGAGTTTCTGTTTAACCACATCTTCTCCGGGGACTTCTGGATCCCGGCCCTGGGGACTGGGCCCTCCTACCATCGGCTTCCGCAGGAATTCACCCTCAGCCCCGGGGTCCCTCTCCTCATTCTCCTTCAACCTTCCTAGTTCTCTCCTGTCCTAGTTCACAGTCCTTTCTGTTAACCTTTCTCTGTTCAAATTATTCCATCATTTCTGTCTCCTGATTGGTCCTTGGGTAGAAAAATCAAACCCTAGATTCAGGAAGCCTTATCCCAAGCAGGATAATTAAAAAGAAACAGTATCTAAGCACAGCACAGTTAAACTTCTGAAAACCAAAGGCAGAACATATTAAAGCAGACAGAGAAGCAAGAACAGGGTGCGTTAGCTTCAAAGGTACAATGATTGACTCAGCAAAAGCAAGGGACAGAAGTCGTCGGAATGAGATCTCCAAGTGCTGAAAGCAAGCAACCCGCCGACATCCTACACCCACTCCAGGTATCTTTCAAGAATGAAGGTAAAAAGCAAGACATCATCGGACAAAAACAGGATGCGTCCTCAGACCAACACAAGAAAAACCAAAATCATGTTTCCAGGCAGAAGGAAAATAATGCCAAACGGAAGGTTGGACGTACAGGAAGGAATAAACAAAAAGCAGCCAATGTGCGGACCGACCTAAACGAGCATTAAGTGTGTAAGACAACAACACTGTCTCATCTTAGAGGTTTAAAGTACAGAGACTCAACACTCCTAACGATGCTGGGGGCTCAGGAAGGAGACGCATGGAGGTGTTCGAGAATTAGCTCTCAAATGGTCTAGGAAGAAGATACAAGTGCTAAGAACGCTTGGCGTTGAGAAGAGAAGGCAATACGTACTCTCTAGGGGACCACCAGAGCTGCAAAAGGAGGTCTGATTTCCAAGCTAACAAGAAGAAATGGAGTAACACCAGCTGATCTAGAAGGAGCCAGGAAAGGAGAGAGAACGAACTGTGACACAGGTAGAACCAGGACAAAGCAAAGACATGGTGGTGGGATTCAATCCCAACACGTTTTGTTCGAAGTAGGCTCCACACCCAGCAAGGAGCCCAACACAGGGCTTGAACTCACGACCCTGACATTAAGCCCAGAGCAGAATGGGGCACCTGGGTGGCTCAGCTTGTTAACCATCTGCCTTTGGCTCTCATCACCATCCCAGGGTCCTGGGATCAAGCCCCACAACAGGCTCGGCAGGGAGTCTGCTCCTCCCTCTGCCTCTGCCTGCCACTTCCCATGCCTGTGCTCGTGCTCTCTGTCAAATAAATAAAATCTTTAAAAAAAAAAAAAAGACCTGAGCTGAGATCGAGAGTCAGACTCTTAACTGACTGAGCCACCCAGGTGCCCCCAAACACATTTTTTAAAGATTTACTTATTTGAGGGGCACCTGGGTGGCTCAGTGGGTTAAAGCCTCTGCCTTCTGCTCAGGTCATGATCTCAGGGTCCTGGGATCAAGCCCCACATCGGGCTCCCTGCTCAGGGGGAGGCTGCTTCCCCCTCCCTCTGCCTGTCTCTCTGCCTACTTGTGATCTCTCTCTCTGTGTCAAATGAATAAATCTTTCAAAAGAATAAGATTTACTTATTTGAGAAAGAGACAGCATGTGCGTGCACGTGGGGGGGACGCAGAGGAATAGCATCTTCAAGCAGGGTCCCCACTGCCATCCGACCAAGACTTGGACAGCTCAACCTGAGCCGTCCAGATGCACCAAACACGTTTTTTGTTGCTCCTGGGTGGTGCAGTCGGTTACGGGTCCCACTCTTGGTTTCGCTCAGGTCATGCCCTCACAGCCATGGGATCGAGCCCCGAGCTGCGGAGTCCGCTTCAGTCTTTTTCCCTCGCTGCTCCTCCTACTTGCACACACCCACTCTCTCTAAAATAAATAAATACAATCTTTAAATAAGTAAACAAACAAAACACATTAAACAGGGGCACCTGGCTGGTTCCGTCAGTGCAGCATGTGACTCTTGCTCTTGGGGGGGGGGGTGAGTTCGAGCCCTACGCTGGGTAGAGAGTAGACTTTAAAAACATCTTTAAAAAAAACAAAAACCAAAAACTAAATGGACTGAATTCTCCAGTTGAAAGGCTATCAGACTTTTTTTTTTTTTAACATGTATGCTGTTAACATGATGTATTTATCTAAAATGTAATGGTAGGGGCACCTGGGGGGCCTTAGTCATTAAGCATCTGCCTTCAGCTCGGGTCATGATCCCAGGGTCCTGGGATCGAGCCCCGCATCGGGCTTCTTGCTCAGCGGGGAGCCTGCTTCCCCCCTCCCACTCCCCCTGCTTGTGTTCCCTCTCTCACTGTGTCTCTCTCTCTGTGGAATAAATAAAATGTAATGGTACAGAAACGTTGAAAGTAAAAATTGGAAAGATACACCCCACAAATACAGCCCCCCCAAAAGTTAGCATAGCTGGTATTAATACCAGAAGTAGCCTTTACGGCAAAAGGTCTTACTAGAGTTATAAAGATATACTCGACAATACATGAGTATTGGTATCTTCAACCCTAAGCCTACATGCAACTCATTACACAGTCTCAAAATATCGAAAGCAAAAGCCAACAGAACCGTGAGAGCGAACAGACAGAGGAGATCCCAGTGGGCGGTTTCAGCGCTCCTCTCCCGGGACGCGTGAGGAAGGACTGCGATCTTACACGACACTTCCCGAAACAAGAAGAAAGTGAGAAGCATGTCTGAACTCTCGTAATGAGGCCAGCAAAACTCTTTAAATTTAAAAAAAAAATTTTTTTAAAGATTTTGTTTGACAGAGAGAAATCACAAGTAGGCAGAGAGGCAGGCAGAGAGAGAGAGGGGGAAGCAGGGTCCCTGCAGAGCAGAGAGCCCGACGCGGGGCTCGATCCCAGGACCCCGGGATCATGATCTGAGCCAAACGCAGAGGCTTTAACCCACTGAGCCACCCGGGCGCCCCAAGGCCAGCAAAACTCTTGATACCAAAACCATAGCAGGAATGAAATCACAGTCTGTCTCACTCATGGACACAGATGCAAAACTCCTACACAAACCACACTGAATCTGGTGACACGCAGAAAGGATAATACATCGTATCGAGATGGGCTTATTCTAGAAGTGAGAAGCTGCTCTAACATTTGAAAATCAATATCAGGGGCGCCTGGGTGGCTCAGTGGGTTAAGCCGCTGCCTTCGGCTCAGGTCATGATCTCAGGGTCCTGGGATCGAGGCCCGCGTCGGGCTCTCTGCTCAGTGGAGAGCCTGCTTCCCCCTCTCTCTCTCTGTCTGCCTCTCTGCCTACTTGTGATCTCTGTCTGTAAAATAAATAAATAAAATCTTTAAAAAAAAAAAAAAAAAATGAAAATCAATATCAGTTCATAACATTAACAGAATAAATCAGAATTTTCTCAGAGGATACATGAAAGTAATTTAGTAAAAATGCAATGTCCATGCACAGTTTTTTTAACTTTGAGGAAACTAATTAATTAATTAATAATCTTAAAAAAAGAAAGGTAAGACTGCCATTGTCGGGACCTTTTCCCAGGATTGTCCTAGAGGTCCAGACCAGTGCAGGAGAGCAAACACACAAACGCACAAAGGGGTAAGTCTTGGGAAGGGAGACAACTCGTTATGCAGATAATACTGTATAAACAGAAAATTCAGTAGAACCTACAGATAAATTATCAGAATAAGTGAATTTAGAACGCTTGCTGGATACAAAGTCAACAATCAAGAATCAATTGTATTTCTGTATACTAGCAAATAACAAAAATATTAAACTGATATTCATAGTAGCATCAAAGCAAATATTCAGGGAGACTAAAATATACACAATATTTCTACACAGAAAACTATAAGATCAAGGGGAAAATGTTTTAAACACCTAAACAGGGGCACCTGGGTGGCTCAGTCATTAAGCATCTGCCTTTGGCTCGGGTCATGATCCCAGGGTCCTGGTATCAAGCCCCTCGTCTGGCTCCTGCTCAGTGGGGAGCCTGCTTCTCCCTCTGCCTGCTGCTTCCTCTACTCATGGTCTATCTCTGTCAAATAAATAATATCTTAAAGAAAAAAAAAAAAAAAACACCTAAACAGATAAGGAGATTTACCGTTTTTGTTGGAAAAGTTAGCACTGTAAAGATATCAACTGTTCCCAAATTAATCCACAGATTTAAAACAATCTTAGTCAAAATCCCAATCTTGATTTTGGTGAAAATTGACAAGTTAATTCTAAAGTTCATTAAAAATACAATTGGTTTTATGGGCACCTGGGTGGCTCAGTAGGTTAGGCCTCTGCCTTTGGCTTGGGTCATGATCTCAGGGACAAATGGTTTTAAAGATTTATTTATTTATTTATTTGCCAGAGAGAGAGAGAGAGACAGGGAGAGAAGGAACATAAGCAGGGGAAATCAGGGAGGGGGAAGCAGGATTCCCGCTGTGCAGAGAGCCTGATGCAGGGCTGGGTCGTCCCAGGACTCTAGGATGACCTGAGCCGAAGGCAGAGGCTTAACAACGGAGCCCCCCAGGCGCACAATACAAATGATTTTAAATGGCCAAGACCCGTAAAGATGGTGGGAGGGCTTGATGTTCCCAACTTCAAGACTTAGCCGTCCACTGCAGTCACGAAGTGTGACACAGAACAACACTAGACGGACACAGCCCTCTGGGGTCTACTCCGGGGAGCTGACAGGTCCGGATGTGCAAATCCGCCACCAGTGAACCCAGAGCTAGAAGACCACAGAAGAGAATAGCTTCATGACCTCGGAATAGGGGAATTTTTCCTAAGCCACAAGAAGCTCATCCACGAAGGAAAAGACATATGTGCACCTCGCAACCGAGAACTCGCTTGCGTCAGGCGACCGCAGGGAGAACACATCAGGAGCCGCTTCCCTCCGTCGGCAGCTGCAGGTGCCGCGGCCTGGGCGCGGGCTCACTACCACCCGAGCCACGACTTAGACGGTCGCGGGCTTCAGGACGGAGGACAGCCGCTGGCCCCTCCGCTGCTGGGGGGCTGCAGGACAGCCCGCTGGGGTGCGGCCGGCAGCATCTCCTTGCACGTTTCAGCGGGGACGGACGGACGGACACACACACACACACACACACACACACACACACACACACACACACACACACACCCCCCACCCCCCCCCCCCCCCCCGACCGCAGGAAAGCCTCTCCTCAGCACGCCCAGGGCGAACCCCTCGACACCAGGCGACCGCAACCTCTCTGCTGTCACACCCGAACCCGCTCCGCCTCGGTTCCACCCGACATTTAGGACTTGCATCTCCTTGCACGTTTCAGCGGGGGGACACACACACACACACACACACACACACACACACACACACACACACACACACACACACCACCCCCCCCCCCCCCGACCGCAGGAAAGCCTCTCCTCAGCACGCCCAGGGCGAACCCCTCGACACCAGGCGACCGCAACCTCTCTGCTGTCACACCCGAACCCGCTCCGCCTCGGTTCCACCCGACATTTAGGACTTGCCCAGCGCCCTCCCTTGGGGTGCTCTGGTGACTACAGGGTCTGATAAAAGTCTCCCAGGCCGGACTGGAAGCTTCGGGAAACAGACTCCTCCCTCCCCGCTGCAAACCCTAAAGCTGGAGCTGCCCGGTCAAAGGCGCACGCCTTTCTGGGTCCTTTCAGGGACACAACGCACCAGCCCACCCGTTGGAAAGCGCAGCAACGGACCGCGCAAGCCCTCCTCGCCCGCCCCCTCCCAGGGCAGCTGCTGTCAGCCGCCGAGAAGGTACCCTTCTAGACTGTTCTTTGCGCGTACACGCATGTGAGCACGTGGTGCGTGCATTCTGCAAGGAGGCCACAAACACCGGGACAGCGCACACCGGCAGTGAGAGAGTCCGAGTTGAGTCCCTCGCCAGCTCCCGGCGCATCCCGTCCGGTCGGCCCCAGGCTGACGGCAGAAGCCACCTCGCGGTCCACATCCGTACTCGCCCGGACACGCCGTCCTCCCCGTGGCTTTCCAGGGTAAGCAGCCTCCCCTCTCGCCCAGCGCCCCGAGCTGCAGACCTCCCCCGCCATCCTCTGTCGCCAGTGGAGGGCTGTTTTACACTTAGCTCTTTAACCCGTCTCGGAGTTGTTTTTGCATGTAATTATAAAGAATTATTTTTTCCGACCAGATAACCAACTCTGTAGTAAGAGCGTTCCTTGACTCTCCCAATACTTAAAAAATGCCATTTCGATCAGATATTAACACACAGATCTACACACTCAGAATGTTTTCTGGGCTTTCTATTATTTTTCACTGACCCATCTCTGTGGCAAAGCCATGCCGTCCTGATTTTTTTTAAAAGATTTTATTTATTTGAGAGAGAGAGAGCACAAGTGGGAGAGGAAGGGAGGTGCAGAGGGAGAAGCAGGCTCCCCACTGGGCAGGGAGCCTGACTTGGGGCTCGACCCCAGGACCCCAGGACCAGGACCTGAGCCAAAGGCAGAGGATTAACAAGCTGAGCCCCCAGGCGCCCCGAGCGGTCCTGACTACGGCAGCTCCCGGGGCGGCTGCAGGCTGTGAGCGCGCACGGTCACACGGTCGGGGCACAGTTGATCTCACTCGATCAGTCTTTCTGGTGTGGCTCAGTGGGGTTGGGTGGGGGACTTCCTCCTCGCTATGCGGATGGGTTTTTATCTCGAGTCACAGGCCCCTTTGAGGATCTGGACACCTTCCCAGGAAAACGCCATGAATGGCTTTTCCTCCCTGGTTGGGAAGCTCCGGGCTGTGCTTCAGCCCATGGTGAGGGCCTGCTCCCTGCTCTCTCAAAACCTCTGGCTGTGGGAGACCCTACAGAAGTCCCCACCGTCCGTACGCAGCTGGTCCAGGCTCTGTGCGGGACACCCGTGGGGTCCCCACGAGTCTGCCCACCACTCCCAGATCAGCTTGCACCGCTGCCACCCCATTTTACAGATGGGGAAATCCCAATTTTCTCAAGAAACCAGAAACTCCAGGGCCTGGGTGGCTCCGTGGGTTAGCGCCTGCCTTTGGCTCAGGTCGTGATCTGGGGGTCCTGGGATCGAGCCCCGCATCGGGCTCCTGACTTGGCGGGGTGCCTGCTTCTCCCTCTGCCTGCTTGTGCTCTGTGCCAAATAAATAAAATTCATAAAACAGAAAAGAAAAGAAGGAAGGAAGGAAGGGGGAGGAGAAGAGAAGAAAGGGAAGGACCGGGGAAGGGAGGGAAGAGCTTCTCTGAAGGCAGGGACCGGGGCCGGGGCCTAGACAAGTGGGAAGGTCAAGGGCTGGGAAGCTGCAGGAGACCTCCACGCCCCACTCCCCAAGCCCCCTTCCTCTGCAGACGGCTCTGAGCCTTGCTAGCGCGGAAGGCCATTCTCAGGACCACAGCTGACCGGGGGGTACCAGGCACGAAGCGGAGACACACACGTGCACCGCTACAGGCCACCAGCAGCCTCTGGGGCGACCTGAGTGCTCCCCGGCCAGGGTGGCCCTCGCCACACAGGGGACCCCCAGGGGAGCCTCCATGGGTGGGCAATAAAGTCAGGGCCCGGAGGAGTAGGAGTGGGGCTGACCGGAGACTGCAGGCGGCGAGAGTCAGCAGGAGGCGGGACGGAGGGGAGAAGCCGCCCCCTGAGAAACGGGTCACATCGCAGAGGGGCCACGCAACAGGAGCAACCAACAGACCCGGCCAGAGCTGCCTTCCCCAGACAGTGTCTCAGTGACCGCAGCCAGGACAGCCCCAGAGCCCGGCGGGGCACAGACGCCGCCGCTCACCCCGCCCGGGAGCCGGGAAGCAGCAGGCGAAGCTCGGCCCGGGGCTGGCTTCTTGTTTATTGACCAGACGCGGGGGCCCTGGTTCCTGCACCGGAGTCGGCATGAGAGCGCGGGGCTCCGGAGTCGGGGCAGGGGCTCACAACCATCCGCCGGGAGCTACTGAGGAGAGCGGACGCCGCTCGGCTCCCCACAGGGAAGAAGAAACACCAGCGGCTCTGCCTTCGGTCACCAGGCCGGGCTGCAGGTGGCTGGGGCCGGAGTCGGCTCGGGTGGGACGGGGAGGCAAGGGCCCTGGGGGCCGCCTGGGGGCTGAGCCAGCGCGGCCCCCGAAAGACCTCGGGAGGAAGCACGGAGGCCGGGGGCTGCGGCGGGCCCGGGCCCCGCAGCAGGTCAGTTAGGGCGCGGCCGGGGGGCCACCGGGAGGGGTGAGGCCCCGCCGCGGCTGTGCCGAGGGCGCCACACCCCAGCTGTTCCTGCCCCCGGGGCCCCTCTGTAGGCGACAGGTGGCCACCAGCAGGGCTCAGAGTCCACAGAGTCCGTGCGGCTTGGGTGTCCCTGTGCGTCGCCGCGGCCCTCAGGGCAGGTAGAGCGCCACCAGCACGTAGACGACCCAGCCGGCGGACACGAACACCCCGAAGAGCAGGCTGAAGAGCACGAGCGAGCGGGCCTTGCGGGACGCCTCCTCCGCCTGCGCCAGGTCCCCCCTGCTCAGGGCCGCGCGTGTCTGCAACGAGACGGAGGCGGGTGTGGACACGGAGCCCCGCGCTCCCCACGCCCGGCCCGCGGTACCGGCGCCCTGACATGCCTGCGACCTGCCCGCGCCACTGCGCGGGACGTGGCCGCGGCCACGGAGGCCACGGCCACCGGCCCCTGGGCCCCTGCCATGGGCCCTGCCCCCGAGCCACAGCCTGGGCCACCGTCACACCGACCCCAGCCTAGGGCACTGTCGCCCCCACTCTGCAGCGGCGGAAGCAAAGGCTCAGCCGGGGCCATGCGGCTAGTGGGGGAGCCAGAGCTCACAGGTGGCTGGGTGGTGGCCTCCCGAGTCCCCTCCGAGCAGTCCCCAGAGCCGCCCTCCCCCCACCCCCCAGCTCTAGGATGGGGGGAGCCTGACCGGCGCACGGGCCAGCTCTGCCCCACGCAGAAGCCCTGGGGCCTCGCCTACTTGGTTTCCCAGAACATCCTCATCACCGGGTCCCCAGGGACCAAGCCCGTGCCCGGTCAGGAACGTCAGGATGAAGGAAGGAAGCTATGCAGGGGATGGACAGATGGACGGACAGACGGATGGACAGATGGTGGACAGACAGGGACAGCGACTGAGTTCACAGATAACGGAGGGGTGAGTGGGTGACGGAGGGAGAGCAGAGACCAGGGAGGCGGGCAGCTGGGCAGGGGGCGGACGAGGAGACGGGAAGGGGGCGGCGGGCAGAACCGGGCGGACGGACGAACGGCGGCCTCCAGCCCGTGAAACACAAGCCCCCACCGAGGCCGAGGCCGGTCCGGGCCTCCTCAGTCATTCACACCTTCGTTACAAACTGGTTTAGCCGCATTTTCTAGAGCGGCTCTCCAGGGGTGTGGCGCGGAGACAGGAGGGCTGAGGACCCCCCAGGTCCCCCGCCCGGCGCCCGCCTGCCCACCCCCGCCTACCTCGTGCGAGTACACGACGGCGATGAGCCCCGTGAGCAGGCAGCAGAAGAGCGTCACCAGCACCGACTCCATCATGTGGTCCTTGGGCAGTGGCCTGTGCTCGGCGGCGGTGGCGGGGGCTGATATGCCGGCCACAGGGCCGTTGTACTGCGGGGACGGAAGCCACGACCCCGCGATGAGGGGACAGTCATCCGGGGACACCGCCCACCCCCCCACCCCCACAGGTGAGGCTGCAGGTCACCAAGGGGCCAGGCGAGGGCCCCCCTCTGCCTTCTCGGGCCACAACCGCGCCTGTCACCAGCCCCCAGGAGTCCCCTCGCTTCTGTGCTCTGCAGACTGCACAGCCAGGGGCCCGTCTCCGTCTCTCCCGGCCCTGACTGGGTTCCTACCACAGGTCCTCTAAGCTCTCCCCGACAGGCACCCTGGGGTCCCTCGGTGTTTCTAAAAGCCTAATCAAGTCACCTGCCACTCAAAGGCCCTGGGGCCTGCACTAGAGACCCCACCCTCCTACCCTGTCTCCTCACGAAGCTGAACTGACCCCCATCATCCCCAGAACAGGGGGGGCCTGGCCATCCCCCAGGCCTGTGCCCAGAGAGCCCCTCCTCCTCCTCCCCGCTGCCTGAAAGCTCCTCTTCAGCCCTCAGAACACAGCTCAAACGCCCCCACCTCTGGGAAGCCTTCCAGGCTTGCCCACCCCCTCAAGCTGCGGAGTCCTTTGCAAGTCCCTCATCTGCAGGGGTCGCGGACAGTGACTTTCCGTCTCTCCATCTCCCAAGCTCTCCCCGGAGAAGGAGGCTGCGGCGAGTGGGGGGCGGCAAGGGGGCTTCCTGGGAGGTAAGTGCGTGTGTACAAGGGGACTGCACGGGAAATAAGTGGCCCTGGCGCAGGGGTCCCAGGGTGGGGAGGGAGGCGGGGGGCCGGGCCCACTCACCACCGGGAAGGGTGCGAAGAGCGGCGGCGCAGCGGGCGCGGGGTACAGGGGCGCGGCCGGCGGCGGTGGGTACAGGGCCTGGGGCGAGGGCCCGGGCTGGAAGAGGACCGGCCCCTGTGGGAAGGGCGGGTACAGCAGGTGCACGGCCTTGGGGTCCGGTGGCGCGTAGGGCGGGGGCTCGCCCACGAAGCCGATGTTGGGCACCCCGCCGGCTGCCACCTTGGGGCCCTGCTGGGCCTCGCCCACAGGCTCAGCCTGGGCGGGGGAAGCGGCCACGGCCTCGGCCTCGGCATCGGCCGGAGGTTCCTCCGCAGCGGGGGCGCTGCCCCCATCCACGGCCACCTCCTTGCTGGGCCCTCCGTCCTCATCCAGGAGCCGCGGGCGACACGGGAGCTGCGGGAGCGCGGGGCTCCGGGGGTCCTCGGAGGCTGCGGGGCCACTGCCCCCTTCTGCATCGGCTCCTGGAAAGAAACCCCAGGTGCTGTGAGCCCCAAGTGCCCCCCAGCCAGGTGGGACTCCTCCTGCCTCCCTGCTGCAAATCACGGCCCCTCCAGGGAGAAAGTTCCATTGGCGCTGCCCATCCCCATCCGCCCGCATCCCGCACTCGGGCCTCTCCCCGCGGCGGGCGCTGGAACAATCTACCCAAAGCGCAAATGTGGGACAAGAGGGCAGGGGGCTTGCTGGCGTCACTCGGCCAGCGCGTCACCAGGCTGAGCTGGAACACAGGCCTTGCCCCTGCTGGCTGCTGCTGGGCACTTGTCCTGCGCCCGTGGCCCTGTTGCTGGCCAACTGGACCAGGCAAGGATCTGTCCAGGGCAGCCCCTGAGATCTGCTCTGAGAAGAGCTGAGCCAAAGCGATTCCTGGCTTGAGAGCCAGGGAAGATGGGGACCACCGGGGTAGCAGACCCTGGCCAATGGGCTGACCTCAAAGAGCCAGGAGGTCACTACAGGCCAAATGCCCACTGAGGCACAGAGGAAACAGGAGCCTGAATGGGGGTGGAGAAGGGGCAGAGAGCAGAGCAGCAGGTGGGGAAAAGCCCACCAGCAGCGGGTCGGTGGGTGAGAGCTCAGAGGCCCCCAGGCGCCCAGCTGCCCTCCAGCCCTGACCCTCCAGCCCTGACCCTGGCCTGCAGCATCCATGCTCTCATTCCTGGGGAAACCCATACAGGGAAAACTCACTAACACAGAGACAGGAGGCCAGATGGGAGAACTGTCCCCTCAGCGTCAATTCCAGGAAGAACCATCACTCAGACACCCCAGCAGAGGCCCCGGCCACAGGAGGGAGTCATGACGACAGACCCAATGGGGAAGGACGGACGCTGCTTCTCCCATGAGAAATCCGCCGCCCCAGCAGCTCAGCCGGTGAGAAACCGTTCGCCCTCTCCATAAAGCCACGCTCCTCTCCTTTCTTTGTTGGACTTTTGCCTGTGATTTTGCCGCAGCTTACCCGCCCCGAATTGCAAGTCTCTGCTCTTCCTGAATAAACCCGTTTGTGCTGGTAAAGTAACAGACTCTTCTTGCCCAGGGTGTCTCTCCGGAGATACCCAAGCAGGTTCTACAAGTCCTGAAGGGCACCCTGACCAGCTGAGTACCTCTGAGTATCAGGAAGGCCCTGCAAGCGAGACGTGGGTGGGCGTGCAAGGCCTCGCGGCAGGGTGGGCGGCCCAGGGCCTGGCTTTGGACGTTTACTACCCAAACGCTCGTACAGGTTGTAAGAGGCAGAGAGAGAAGTGAACAGCTGTAGCGGCAGCAGGAGAGGAGGGAGGAGCCTTGCTGAGCCAGCCCCTCCCATCCCTGGCCTCCTTCTCCCCTCCCAGACCCCCGCCAACACCGTCCCCCACTGGAACTGGTAGGCAGAGTCCGAGGCCAGGGATCCTCAACAGAAGGGGTCCCCAAGAGCAAGGAGTGCTGAACCCCAGCGAACGCCCCAGCCTCCCACTCCCAGCAGCCAGGGTGTCACTCCCAGACCTGCGGGGGCGGGGAGGGGGGTGGTTTATGCTCCACACTGTCACCTGTGGCGACTCCCTAGCCCTGTGTCCCTTGAATGTGGACGGGGCATGTGACACGCTTTGGCCAACAGAACACTGATAAACACCTTCCAGGGGTGCCTGGGGGGTCCGGACGGTGAAGTGTCCGACTCCGGATTTTGGCTCAGGTCATGACCTCAGTGTCGTGGGATCGAGCCCCACGGCGGGTTCCACGCTCAGTCCGGAGCCCGCTCGGCCCTCTCCTGTGCTCCTCCCCCACTCGCTCAAACTCACACTCGCTCTCTCTCAAGTAAATCGATAAAATATTCTTAAAAACAACTTCCAAGCAGAGGCTTCAAAAACCTCTCCCCACCGCCGGTTACCACAGGCCGGAGAGCAAGGGCGAGGCAGCGTGAGACGGAGGCGGATTTCAGGCGGGGAAGACCGACGCTTTCGGAGAACGGACGGCCGGCGGCAGTGGCCACACGGCAGTGTGGACGTGCTCGGTGCCCCCGAACTGTGCAGGTAACAGGGGTGAAGACGGGGCACCCAGGGGGCTCGGCTGGTGAAGCGGCTTCCCTCAGCTCGGGTCGGGATCCCGGGGTCCTGGGATCGAGCCCCGCATGGGGCTCCCTGCTCGGTGGGGAGCCTGGCTCTCCCTCTGCCCCTCCCCCAGCTCATGCTCACTTTCTCTCTCTCTCTCTCTCCCTCTCTGACAAATAAATAAAATACAAAAGGAAACTACCTGAAAACACTGAAAGTGACCCAAAGTGGACAGACGGTGGAGTTGAAACAGAAGAGCGACCGTCAAAGGTGTGGGTTCCCACAGACTTTCTCTCATTTCCCTCCAGCTCCGGGGGCCACCCCGAGCGACATGATGGGGCAGGACAGGGGACTGAAGCCGCTCCAGAAACCCCGTCACGTCCTGACGGAAGGAAGCCAGAAAGGGCCCCGCAGTGGGAAGAGTGAGGAAATTCTTGGGTTGGGGGAGGCCATGGAGGGGATGTGAGCATAGATAACCCAGTAGCTGGGCCCCAGCATTCGGAGGCTCCTCACCCCCCTCCTGTCCTGGGAACGTGGGTCCCCACTCGCTTCCCCAACCCCCAGCCCCGCAGGCTTCCCCCAGGTCACAACCCACAGCCCCAGTGCTGACACCACCCAGACAGGATCTGTGACTGAGCCCAGTTAAGGCCACTCTACAGACTCGTTTAAGATGTGGCAGTGGTGACCCGCCAACCCTGTGGCCCCCACGAGGAGCCTCTTCTGTGTGTCCCCTTGCTCACGAACCCCGCCACCTGCCCATCTGGACCCCCTCCCTGCCTTCCAGAGCAAGGGGGCAGCTTCGGATCACACCAGAGAAGCCAACGAGGAGCAGAAAGACCAACGCCTGGAAAGGGAGGGCGGCAGAGGGGGCGCCCCTGCTTGTGTACGTGAACGGGGGCGACCAGTGGGTCTGCTTCCCCAAGACTCTCAGACGACCAGAAATCACACATCCTGTGAAAACCCTTAGTCTCAAACAAACCGGGACGATTAGTCACCCGAGACCGGATCCACACGGGTTGTGGGACTCAGCCCCGAGCTGCATTTGTAGGGGACAGACCCAGACCGGCATAAAGGACCACCAGATGACCACCAAGCCGGGGCAGAAGTATACACCTATCAATTAATTAAATGCCAATGTCCCCTACAAAGCCTGGGGGGGCTCAGCAGGGGGTCTGCATCTCCCTCTGACCCACACCCCCCATGTGCTCTCTCTCAAATCCATTAAAAAATAAAAGCTTAAAAAAAAACTGCTCAGCAGGGAGCCTGCCTCTCCCTCTGCCCCTCCTCTTGCTGGTTCTCTCTCACTCTCAAATAAATAAATAAAAATCTTAAAAAAATAATTAAGTGTCAATGGCATAAATTCTCCAGTCAAAAGACACTGAGTGTCTGGGGGGAAAAAAAAAAAAAGACCCATTTCTATGCTGCCTCCAAGAGACTGACTTCAGACGGAAGGACACACACACTTTAATTGAAGAGATGGAAAAAGGTATCCCGTGCAAATGCAAACCAAAAAAAAGGCGAGTGTAGCTGTGTTTATATCAAAGTAAACTTTAAAACAAAGACTGTGGGGTGCTTGGGTGGCTCAGTTGGTTCAGCATCCGACTCTGTCTCGGCTCAGGTCTCGATCTCAGGGTCGTGAGACGGAGCCCGTGCACTCAGCATGGAGTCTGCTGAAGGTTCTCTCCCTCTCCCTCTGCCTCTCCCCTACCCATGCACGCATACGCCCACTAGCTCTTGCTCTCTCTCTATAACTAACTAACTAAATTGAACAAACAAAAACTGTAATAAGAGACAAGGGTATTACATAAGGATACAGAGGTCCAACAGGAGGATACAGCAATTATAACCATGTTTGCTGCCAGCACAGCAGTACCCAGTATACAAGCAAATATTAACAGATCAAAAGGAAGAAACAGAGACGGCAACATTGTAATAGCACGAACTTCAATGCCCGCATACATCAATGGACAGAATGTCCAGACAGAATTATCAATAAGGAAACACCAGTCTTAAACATGTCAGACCAGATAGACCTAGAACTACACAGGACATCTTACCCAAGCCCAAGGAAATACACACTGTTCCAGGGCACAAGAGCATCACCAGTACAGAACACATGTGAGGCCACAAGCAAGTCTTAATAAATTCAAGACTGAAACCTTCCCAAAGATCTTCTCGAGCCACAGTGATAAAAACAAAACAAAAGAAGAACCTAAAAAGCAGAGGGGCCTGGGTGGCTCAGTTGTTAAGCATCTGTACTTGGCTCAGGTCATGATGCCAGGGTCCTGGGATCAAGCTCCGCATCGGGCTCTCTGCTCGGTGGGAAGCCTGCTTCTCCCTCTCCCACCCACCCTCCCCACCCTGGCTTGTGTTCCCTCTCTCGCTGTCTCTCTCCCTCTGTCACAAATGCAATCTTAAAACAAAACAAAAAAAACCTAAAAAGTAATTACAGGAAGAAAACTAGAAAAATCACAGGTATGTGGAAAATCAACACTTGCTGCTGACCAACCACAGAGTCAAAGATGGAATCAAAAGGCAAATTAAAAAACAAAATGCCTCATGACTAATGAATATGGAAATACAACATCCCAAATGTATGGGACGCAGCCAAAGCAGCTCCAGGAGGGAAGTTTGTAGTAATCCATGCTTGACCGAAGAACAATAAAGTCTCAAATCAACAACCTGACTTTACACCTCAAGAAATCAGGGGGAAATGCTGCCCAAAGTTAGGAGAAGGAAGGAAATAACAAAGATGAGAGCACAAATAGAGACTAAAGAGAGAAAAGAAATCAATGAAACTAAGCGCTAGTTCTTTGAAAAGATAAAATTGACAAACCTACAGATTTGTCACAAAGGGAAAAAGAAACAAAAACACAAGATGTTTCAACAGAGACCACAGAAATACAAAGAATCATAAAAAGACTATGAACAATTATGTAACAATGACGGGGCAACCCAAAAGAGATCAACAAAGTCCTAGAAACATACAAAACAGAATTGTGAAAATACAACAAAACCAAACAGACCCATGAGAGGAGGAGACAGAGTCCGTCCATCAAGAGTCTCCCAACAAACCGAAGTTCAGAGGCACGGGGCCTCACTGGTGAATTCTACCAAACAGCTGTCCTCCTCCAACACTTCCACAAATGAAGCAGAGGGGACACGTCCACACTCCATTGATGAGGCCAGCGTTCCCGAGAGCAAAACCAGACGAGGATGCCACAGAAGAGAAAAATCAGGGCAGGGCACCTGGGTGGCTTAGTCAGTTACGTGTCTGCCTTCAGCTCAGGTCATGATCCCAGAGTCAGGGGATCAAGCCCCACATTGGTCTCCCAGGGAGCCTGTTTCCTCTGCCTGCTGTTCCTCCGCTTCTGTGCACACATGCTCTTGCTCTTTTTATTTATTTGTCAGAGAGAGAGAGTACAAGTGCATAGGCACCCAGAGTGGCAGGAAAAGGCAGAAGAAGAAGTAGGCTCCCTGCTGAGCAAGGATCCTGATGCCCAACCGACTGAGCCACCCAGATGCCCATAAGCACACTTTTTAAAAAGATTTTTTTTTTTTATTTATTTATTTATTTATTTATTTTTATTTATTTGACAGAGCGATCCCAGGACCCTGAGATCATGACCTGAGGTGAAAGCAGAGGCTTTAACCCACTGAGCCACCCAGGCGCCCCCCTCAAGCACATTTTAAACAGAAAGATACAGAAAGATTGAAAGTACATGGGTGGGAAAGATATACCACAGAAATAGTAAGCAAAAAGGTTAAAGTGGATTTCAATATCAGATAAAATAGTTTTCAAGACAGAGCATTATCAGTAATAAAGAGGAACCCTTGATAATGATAAAAGGGACAAATCACCAGGAAGGCAGAATAGTTATAAATGTATGTGTGCCTAATCACAGAGCTTCAATATTCAATATACATGAAATGAAAATTTACAGAAATACACAAACAAAATATACCATAGTAACAAAAGACTCTAATATCCGTCCTATAGCAATTGATACAATAACTAGACAAGCCATCAGTTAGGACATAATTGATCTGAGCAAAGTTATAAACCATCTTAACCCAACTGATGTTTACCGAATCCTACATCCAACAACTTTTCTCAAGCACATAAGGTACAGTCACCAAGGACCACGTGCCAGGCCACGGAACAAGTCTCAGTGTTATAGGGATTAAAATAATCCAGACTGTCCTCTCTGACTAACCACAACAGAAATAAGTTAGAAACCAAGAACAACAATCTGTGTAGAATCAAATACCTGAAAATTAAATGACATACTTCTAAAGAATTTATGGATCAAAAATAAAATCATGCAGTAAATTAGAAAACATCTTGAACTGAAGGACAATGAAAAAACAACACATCAAAATGTGGGAGATGTGGGGCACCTGGGTGGCTCAGTGGGTTAAAGCCTCTGCCCTTGGCTCAGGTCATGATCCCAGTGTCCTGGGATCGAGCCCCACATCCGGCTCTCTGCTCTGCAGGAAGCTTGATTTCCCCTCTCTCTCTCTACCTGCCTCTCTGCCTACTGTGGTCTCTCTCTTTCTCTCTCTCTCTGTCAAAAAAAAAAAAAAATGTGGGAGATGCAGCTAAAGCTGTTTATAGAGGGAAACACAGAGCTTTAAATGATTATATTAGAAAAGAAGGCAGGGGCGCCTGGGTGGCTCAGTGGGCTAAAGCCTCTGCCTTCAGCTTGGGTCATGATCTCAGGGTCCTGGGATCCTGCAGGACCCCCGCATTGGGCTCTCTGCTCAGCAGAGAGCCTGCTTCCTCCTCTCTCTCTTTCTGCCTGCCTCTCCATCTACTTGTGATCTCTGTCAAATAAATAAATAAAATCTTTACAAAAAAAAAAAAAAGAAGAAGAAAAGAAGGAAGATCTCAAATCAAGGACATAAGAGTCCACCCAGGGATCTTGCTAGAAAAGGAAGAGCAAAGTAAACACAATGTAGATAAAAGGATGAAAATAATAAAGAACAAAAATCAATAAAATAGGGACACCTGGCTGGTGCCTGGTTGAGGAGTGTGTGACTCCTGATCTCAGGGTCATGAGTTCAAGCCTCATGCTGGGTAGAGAGAATACTTAAAAAAATAAAATATTTTTACAAAAATTAATGAAATAGAAAACAGACAATAGAAAAATTAACAAAGTCAGGGCGCCTGGGTAAGCATCTGCCTTCAGCTTCCATCATGATCCCAGGACCCTAGGATCGAGTCCCACATCAGGCTCCTGCTTCACCCTCTCCCTGCTGGTCCCCCTGCTCATACGCATGGGCTCTTGTAGTCTCTTTTTAAAAAGAAAAGAGGGGCGCCTGGGTGGCTCAGTCGTTAAGCCTCTGCCTTCGACTCAGGTCGTGATCCCAGGGTCCTGGGATTGGACTCCCTGCTTGACGGGAAATCTGATTCTCCCTCTTCCACTTCCCCTGCTTGTGCTCCCTCTGTGTGTGTGTCTCTCTGTCGAATAAATAAAGTCTTTTAAAAAAAGAAAAGAAAAGAAAAATTAACAAAGTCAAAGTTCGTTGTTTGAAAAGATCAAAACTGACAAACCTCTAGATGTATCAAGAAATAAACCATAAATAACCATGTTGGGAATGAAAAAGGGGCTATCATCACAGATCCTACAGATACTAAAAGAAGATCAGGAGAATACCATGAACAACTTTGTGCCCACAAATCTGACAACACAGATGAAAGAAATTTCTCTCTCCAACTCTCTAAAACTAACACAAGAAGAAACAGGAACTCTGAATACTTGTGAATTCACTAAAAAATTAAATTTGTTACCCAAAACAGAAAAGTTCTGTGCTTGGATGGTTTCACTGCTAAAGTCTATCAAACACTCAAAGAAGAAGATAACACTAATATCACAGATTTTTTTTTTAAATAGAGGAGCTAAGATCACTACCCAACTCATCCGATGAGGCCAGCATAAGCCTGATACCAAAAGCCAAAATGTTACAAAAAAGGAAAATTAGAGACCAATATCCCTCATGAATATAAGCACAAAAATAGCCTTAATAAAACAGCAAATTAATCTGGGACACCTGGGTGGCTCAGCCAGTTAAGTGTCTGCCTTTGCCTCAGGTCATGATCCCAGGGTCCTGGGTGAAGGACCCTGCTCGGCGGGAAGCCTGCTTCTCCCTCTCCCACTCCCACTCCCCCTGCTTGTGTTCTATCTCTCACTGTGTCACTCTCTGTCAAATAAATCAATAAAATCTTTTTAAAATAAATAAATAAATAAGTAAAATCTTAAAAAAAAAAAAAAGAATGAAATCGTGCCATTTTCAACGACATGGGTAGAGCTAGAGGACATAATGGTAAGCGAAATATGTCAGAGAAAGACAAATACCCTATGATTTCACTCAAACGTGGAATGTGAGAGAGTTTTAACTACAGACAACAAACAGATGGTTAGCAGCGGTGGGGAGGGGGCATGGGTGAACGGGATGGGGATTGAGAGGACACGTATCTCGATGGGGATTGAGAGGACACCTAGTTATGAAATTGTTGAATCACTATATCGTGCACCTGAGATTAATAACACTGTGTGTTAAGAACACTAGGATTTGTTTTTGAAAAGCCAATATTTAAAGAAGAAAACCATCACTAAGAACATACACAGGCAAGTCACAGAACGGGAGGAAAATATTCGTAACACACGTATCAGGCAAAGCAGTTGTAGTAACTGCATAAAAAACTCTCACAATTCAGTAGGTCAAACATCCCAGGAGAAAACAGATGACAGGTGTGTGAACACTTTACCAAAGAGGATATCCAAATCATCCGTAGGCACACAAAGGATGCTCGGCGTCAGTAGGCACCAGAAATGCCATGAAAATTAGAAATGCCAACTAAAACCAGGTGGTATCACTACACCCTCCTGAGAATGGCTGGAATTAACCACTGACAACCCTGACCCGAGTGAGCTCTGGCGTGTGTGAAACATCCCAGCTCTTGGGAAAGGAAGACTGTGCAACCACCTCGGGCAACACTGAGCTGTTTCTCTAAAAGTTCAGCATATGCCGACCATAGGGTCCAACTACTCAACTCACAGGTATTAACCCAAGAGAAATAAAATATAGGACCACATACAGACTTGTTCACAAATATTTGTAGCAGGGGTGCCTGGGTGGGTCAGTCGATTATGCTGCTGTGGTCAGCTCAGGTCATGATCCCGGGGTCCTGGGATCAAGCCCTACACAGTGCTCAGTGGGGAGCCTGTTTCTCCCTCTGCCTCTCTCCTCTGCTTGTGCACGTTCTCTCTCTCAAAAAATAAAATCTTAAAAAATAAATGTAAATGCTCATGATAATTTAAAAAACAAAAGAACAAATATTTGCAGCAGCTTGAGAAACATGACATGCCTCTTGTGTGACGTTGCTCATTTGGGGCTGCTTTATTACACGGCAGAAGCCAATGGATAACGGAGAGAGGTTTCCTCTGGCAGCCGGAACCGGGGCATGGGAAGGGGCCGTAAGGAGCACAGGAGAGCTGGAAGGAAGCGAGGGGGACAGAGGGAGAGGGGACAGTGGCCTGAGCAGAAGGGAGGGATGTGGGCGAGCAGCCTCCTTAGATGCTCTTGAGAATTCCAGGGCCCCAACCTCACTGCCCCCCACCCCCACCACCAAGGGCTGGGGCTCTTGAACAACCAAGTCCACAACAACAGACATAATACACGCGAACGGAGTTAAGTCCCATCTGCTGTCTACACGGGAGGCTTCCTCTCAGCCCAGAGCCACCACCCTGCCACAGGGAGCCCCCAAACCGCCTTCTGCTTAGGTGACCCACCGAGGCGCCCAGCCAGCCAGCCACTCAATCCTGCACGCTGGTGATGGGCACTAACTGCTGTCTGGTGTTGGGGGCTCAGAAACACAACTCCGCACACCAACCCTATGAAAAGATCACGCTTTCAGCAGGTTCGGGCGCGGGGGGGGGGGGGGTCGCCTCTGAGCAGATGGAGCTTTGCAGGTAAGACACTAACAGCGATGCCAGGAACAGCAGCGACCGTGACGGAATATCTATGAGATGCCGGGCCCTGCGCCCCGCGACAGTCCACCCGTATGACCGCGGACGGGGTCCAGCAAACGCGAGGCCCCTGACACGCCCCCCACCCCTCAGGTGCCTCTGTGCCATGAGAAGAGTAACAATCACTCCAAAGCAAGACCCGTGAAGCTCTGGCCAGCTCTGTTCTAGGCATCTCAGGTCACGGTCAGGTGCACCTGTCCCGTTTCACAGGTGCGCGAAGCGAGGCGGCCGGCCGCCCCCGGGGTCCGCCAGGTGCAGGTGCTCTCGGGAAGCCGGGCCCCCGCAGAGGCCCGCCCGGCAGCGCCCCAGTTATCGTAACAAAAACCGCAGCTTCCCGGGGCCCCGCCGGGGCAAATACCTGGCCCGATGGCGCGGAGATACGGCCGCTGAGTAAATAAATTTGCTGGCGGCCTCGGGTTCTCGACACCCGAGCCTCCTCCGCGGACATTCCAGCCGAGAGCGGGGCGGGAGGCGGGCGGCGCGGGGCGCACCCCCCACCCGGAGCTCCGGGCCCGCCGCCCTCAGCTCCCCCCCACCGCGCCCCGCTCCGCCAGCCTGGGGCTCCCGAGGGCAGGGCCCGGGCCCGCGCTGGGGGCGGTCTGGGGGGCCGTCGGAGCTCCCAGAACGAGGCTCTCCCGGCCCCACCCCTGCTGCCCATCTCTCTGCTCCGTCTCCGCACCCCGTTCCGTCCCGCAGCGCCTCCCTCCCCGGCCGGGTCCCCCTGCCCTAACTCTTAAGAACTTCAGCGTGGCCGGAGGGGCGGGCAAAGTCCCCAGGGGAAGGACGGGGAGTGGGACAGAAGAGGGAGACATGCCCCGCAAACGGCCCGGCGCGGGGCACCTGTTGCCGGCCCTCCCCCGCCCCTCCCGCAGGGGCGCCCCGGGAGCCGGAGGGAGGCACCGCCTAAGCTGCCCGAACTTTCCCCAGCATCTTCCCGGGGTCCCGGCTTCCGGAGGAGGGGTCCCAGGGCCAGGTTGGGGCCCCCGCGGGAGAAGCGGCCGGGCGCCGGGACCCACCAGGAGCCCTCACCTGCGTCCATGGCGCGCGCCGCCCGCAGCCCGCGCCCCGCCTCCCGCCGCCGTCGGGCCGGGCTCGCCTGGCGCCGCGGGCTCGGGTTTCCCGGCGGCGGCTGCGCGGCCGGTTAATGATTGACGCCGGGAGGGCCCGCGGCTGCGCCGGCAGGTGGCCCCGCGCGCGCCGAGCGGGGGCGGGGAGGGGCCGGGGGGGGGGTCCTCGCGGGCGCCCCGCCCCCGCCCCGAGGGCCGGAAGCCGGGGGAGGGGGAGTCGCGGCTGCCGGACCGGCCTCGCCCCCTCCCGCAGCAGGAGGGCCCAGAGATGAAGAGTTTCGCGGGAAATCGGAGTTTGGGAAGGACGCGAGCGCGTCTACGCCCTGCAGCTGGGCGGGCGGGGCGGCTCGGAGCGGGTCCGCGCGCAAACACCCGGGAAGGCCAGAGGCGCGCACCGAGCGGCCACACGTCTTCTTCCATTCCGAGCCGAGCTCCCCAGAGCTGAAGGGGGGTCCCCGGGGACCCGAGGGGAAGCGCCTGGGAGGCCCGGAGGCGAGCACCGCCCCGGGGGTGGTGAGCCGTGGTGGGCCGCGGCCCCGGCGGGCAGGGCTGGAGTCCCGCACCCCGGTGTGGACGGGAGAGAAGCCGCGTGGGTGCGGCGACGAGGGGCAGCGTTGGAGGGGACTTCAGGACACTGAGAGGGACGCCAGGTCGCTCTGCTTTTCATCAGCGCCCGCAGTGATTCCAAACGCGGTCAGGGACAAAACGCTCCCCCCGAAAGAGGGAGTTGCTTGGCCCGAGTTCTGCACAACTGCTGTGGTTCCCGCGGGCTCGCACCGTCCTGGCGGGGACAGAAGAATCCTCTCCTGGGAGGACGACCAGCCCGAGAGAAAACATACAGGCAGACCAGGGTTGGGGCGCCTGGGGGGCTCAGTCCAGAAACATCTGCCTTCGCCTCAGGTCAGGATCCCAGCGTCGTGCGATCGAGCCCCGCACCCGGCTCCCTGCTCAGCGGGAAGCCTGCTTGTCCCTCTCCCACTCCCCCTGCTTGTGGTCCCTCCCTTGCTGGGTGTGTCTCCCTCTCTGTCAAACAAATAAATAAAATCTTGAAAGAAAAGAAGGAAAGAAATACCAGGGCTTCCTGCATGAAAATACTCAGCCTAGGAAACGCCCCCCACACGCTCAGAATTTCCAACCATCTGGCGGGTCGCCCCTGCTCTTAGACGTCATCAGAGAGGCGAGGGCCCCCCCGGGGGGGGGGATCTGAAGACAGCAGCTCGGGTCACAGAAGCTTCTTCAACACAGGAAGAAACTGGGGTACACGGCACAGAGAGAAGAAAACTTAGAACCTGTCTTCAGGATCCTCAGAGATTCGGGGAGACCTCCAGGAAACAAGAACAGGACGCTCTAAAAAAAGGAATTATTCACTAAACAAAACAGAAACACCCCTGAGAACTCAAAAGAAATAAACCGAGGGAACTGATTCAGGGAGAAGAACTAAGACATCGGACTGAAACACGACTCTACACAGAGAAGTGTGGCGATGGAAAATTCAGTACAGTAAAAAATGACTTTAGTCTTAATAGTGCAGAGGTAACTAAGGCAAAAAAAAAAAAAAAAAAAGGCTCTTTATCAAAGTTTCTAGTACATTTTTAAAGTGAGCTCTAGGGGCGCCTGGGTGGCTCAGTGGGTTAAAGCCTCTGCCTTTGGCTCAGGTCATGATCCCAGCGTCCTGGGATCGAGCCCCGCATCGGGCTCTCTGCTCAGCGAGGAGCCTGCTTCCTCCTCTCTCTCTCTGCCTGCCTCTCTGCCTACTTGTGATCTCTCTCTATCAAATAAAATGAGTAAAATCTTTAAAAAATAAATAAATAAAATAAATAAAGTGAGCTCTGTCCCCAGGGTGGGTCTTGAACTCAAGGTCCTGAGATCAAGAGTCACATGTGTTACTGACTGAGTCAGCCAGGTGCCCCCGCTTTTAGCACATTTAAAAGTCAATTGTATGGGTGCCTGGGTGGCGCAGTTGATTAAGCATCCCTCTGCCTCTGCCTGCCTCTCTGTCTGCCTGTGCTCGCTCACTCTCTCTCTGACAAATAAATAAATAAAATCTTAAAAAAAAAAAAATTGGGGTACAGATGGCCCTTCTTTTCACTACATCTGTATCTTTGGGGTAAATACCTAGGAGTGCAATTGCAGGGTCCGAGAGAGTCGATTATCATACGGTTTCACTTATGTGTGGAGCATAACAAATATCATGGAGGACATGGGGAGTTAGAGAGGAGAAATTGGGGGAAATTGGAAGGGGAGGTGAACCATGAGAGACTATGGACTCTGAAAAACAATCTGAGGGGTTGGAAGTGGCGGGGGGTGGGAGGTTGGGGTACCAGGTGGTGGGTATTAGAGAGGGCCCGGATTGCATGGAGCACTGGGTTTGGTGAAAAAGTAATGAATACTGTTATGCTGAAAATAAATAAATTTAATTTTTTTAAAAAATCACCATTAGAACCTCAGGGTAATCATTGCCACAGGCAAGACCCACCAACAGATGCTAAGCCTGGCAGGCGAGGCAGAAACAATACGTGGGTCTTCTTGAAGTACCTCCTGCAGAATACTTTCCAAGTACAAAGAGAAGGTCAGTTTACAGCGGGAACCCTGGCAGACATCCCCGTGGCCAGGGGATCAACATGAGCATCGGTACTGACACCCGAGGATGTCACGCGCCCGGGTGTGATGCTCGCTCACCTGTGGTTCCCCTCCCAAGGACGCGTAAATTCCATCATACCCAGAAAAAGCCTTCAGGGGTGCCTGGCTGGCTCAGCTGGTGGAGTGTGTGACTCTTGATCTCGGGTTGTGGGTTCGAGACCCACGTCGGCTATAGATGTTGCTTTTAAAATTTTAAGGAAAAAACCTCAGACAAATCCCTCAGAGGAGCATTCTAGAAAATACTTTTATGGGGCACCTGGGTGGCTCAGTGGGTTAATCCTCTGCCTTCGGCTCAGGTCATGATCTCAGGGTCCTAGGATCGAGCCCCACGTCGGGCTCTCTGCTCAGCAGGGAGCCTGCTTCCCCCTCTCTCTGCCTGCCTACCTGTGATCTCTGTCAAATAAATAAATAAAATCTTTAAAAAATATATTTTTATGTCTTCACACAATGAGCATTTCCATTTGTGCTTTTTTTGTTGTTTTTGTTTTTTTGTTTGGAAAATTTTATCTTCATGTCATCTCTACACCCCATGTGGGGCTCAAACTCACAACCCTGAGATCAAGCGTCACATGCCCCACCGACCGAGCCAGACGAGGGCTCCCCTTTCCCATCTGTTTCTTTCAAACTCTACAGTTCTTTCCTGTATCTTTTCTGCGGTCGCACACATTATTCCGAGCACTTTCCTCTCAAGTGGTTCTTAACCTTTTCATTTGACAGGAGTTTCAGGCCCAGAGACAGGCTGCCGGGGGGGCAGCACGGTGCCGGTTCCTGGCGACCACTGCCGGCGGGGCGTCCCCGTTCGGGACTGGCTGCTGCATCTGGTCATGCTCTTCTTAAACTCTTTCCAAATCGGGGTATTGTCATGAGGTCCTCGGGTGTGACTGGGCGCCTGTGCCACATCGGTTGCCCGTTCCAACATGCGGCAGATTTCCTCAGGGCCTTCGTCAACTCGTGAGTTCACCTGCAGCACGATGCACCTGCTCCAGGCGCCCTGCACCTGCCCTGGCCTGTGCCCTGGGAGGCAAGACAGTTCCGCATCTGTCTCTACAGACCCTTTCGGAAGTCGCCAGCTGCTGGCGCGCTGTGTCAGCTTCTCGGGCTGGGGCTGGGGCTGGGGCTTCTGTGCCATGTCGGTGGCTCCCGTGCGATGCGCGCCCAGGGTTCCTCTTGGGCTGGCTCCACCTGGAGCCATGGGTATCCTCGTGGGCTCAGGCTCACCAGAGGGCAGCCCATTTCAGGTTCCCGCCGTCTGCAAAGCCACCGGCTTTGGTTCCCGCCCCCAGGGCTGCTCCTGGCTCCCTTCATGAGCAGCTTGGCTTCCTCGGTCAAGGACCTAGGTATTGTATTTCCCTTTCTTGTCTTGAAACAGAGAGATTGTGCACTTCTCGGTGTTGGGGGGGGGGCGTGAGTGTGAACGTGGCTGTGTTGACTTCCTATTAGCTATCTTGAATGGAAGCCTTGGGCCAGCCAGGTGAGCTCTCTGCTCCTCGATTGGCCCACCAGGAAAATGGGATAATAACGGGACCCATAGCCTAGGGCCGGTGTGTGGCTTCGCTGCTAGTTAAGATACGGAACCGGACCTTGTTTGTCATCCCGCTGTCTTGCCGTAGCCCTAGCGGACCAGAGAGCCGACACTGGATACGGAACTGCTGCTTTCCCTGGGTGAGGGGTCATGGGTGATTTTAGTTTTCCTTGGGTGTGTGCGCGCGCTCTGCAATGAGCACGGCTTGAATCTGAGATTAGGAAAAATGGCACCAAACACTACTGAGCACACGGACACCGGGAGCACCTGGGTAGCTCAGCTGGTTAAGCAGGCGCTCTTGATTTTGGCTCAGGTCATGATCTCAGGGTCCTGGGACGGAGCTCTACGCTCCATGGGAGTCTGCTTCAGGATTCTCTCTCTCCCTCTCCCCCAGCTTGTGTGCGTGCTCTTTCTCTCTCTCTCTCCAATAAATAAATCTTTAAAAAGCAAAACAAGGGGCGCCTGGGTGGCTCAATGGTTTAAAGCCTCTGCTTTTGGCTCCGGTCCTAATCCCAGGGTCCTGGGATCGAGCCCCGCATCGGGCTCTCTGCTCAGCAGGGAGCCTGCTTCCCCCCACCCCAACTCCGCCTGCCTCTCTGCCTATTTGTGATCTCTCTCTGTCAAATAAATAAAATCTTAAAAAAGAATGTCATTTAAAACAAAACAAAAAACAAAACAAAACACTGACACTTGGTCAGCCCTTCAAGTGGCCAGCCTGTATTCCATAAAAGTTTAAAGACGTACTTGGAACGAACAGACATTTTTGCAGGTGATTGGGGCTGCTGAAGGGGGTGGGGAAGGAGAGCAGCCTTGGAGGGCTGGGCCGGGGGATGGTGAGGACAGTAGCAGAGGATCCCTGAGGGATATCACCATTCACTTTTACCAGTCCTGCCTCATTGCTTCTGAGAAACCCAACGGCTGGGCAGCTCTGTGCCCCATTGAGCAACAACAAATGTTTACCGTGCATAGGGGAGGCTCAGCCCAGCAAGCCAGACGGGGCCTGCCCTCACCAGGCTTCTCCTCTCCAGACAAGCATCAGTCAGGAGGTTGCAGAATCCATAGCTTACCTGCCAGAGGCCTCCCAGGAGAAATGCCCGGGCCACTGAGGACCTAGACTGGCCTCGCCCAGTCCAGCTGGGGAGGGATGCTGGGAAGAGTCAGCCCTCCAAAGGGAAGGATGGGTCGGACAGTGGGGAGGAAGGGCCCAGGCCTGGGGCACTCTGCCTTGACTTCCCTGGGAGGCCCCTGAAGGCCGGACCTGTGCCTAATAAACATCTCTATGGCAACTTTTCTGTGGTCTAACTGAAATTCTACTTTTCAGCACCCAAGCTCCACTTACATGCTCAGTTTAAAAAGTCATGGCATGGCCCCATTTGGGAGAACAGAAATACAGAGTAATCACATAGCTGCCAGCGGTCACTCAGCAGAAGCCAAGGGCTGAGCGCTCTCTCAGCCCGCATCCGGGCTCCTAACCCCACCCTCCATCAGGAGAAGCTGCCTGTGACCCAGCGGCTTGGCCCCGGTCTGCATGTTACTGAACTCTCACCGGCTTCACACCTCATCAAGTATTCATGCGGGGCTCACAGTGCATTAGGAGCGCGCCGTCCACAGAGTCTTGATGCCTTGGGGGAAACAGACAGTTGGAATCGATCAGCATTTGCCTTCTCTGTGCCAGGCCCCGGGGGTTCAGGGGTACCCAGCTGACTCGGGCTCGGCTTTCTTGGCTCACAGCCTGCCTAATGCAGAGGTCGAAAGTCACCGTCACGTGACTGGGGGCTTGAGGAGACACGCTGGCTGCAGAGGCAGTGGTTAGGCGGGTTTGGGGGGACCAGCGGCACGACCCGGGCCGTGGTAGGAAACTCGGATGGCTCCTGTGGAGGACCGGCTGCAGGGGTCGGGGAGGCTGGGCTAAGCGGCTGTGCGCTGGCAAGGAGGGCCGGACCGGTCGGCTGAAGGCAGGCCGCGCTCGGGGGTGACGGCCACGAGGCTGTAAGGTCGGTAAGTTTCCGACTCCGGGCTCGGGAGGCTGACTTGGGGCCCTGCAGTCTCAGGGGTGGGATCACCGCCGACGCCGCTAGGTAGGGGGCGCGGATGGAGGTGGTCACCGCTTCTGCTGGGGAGGCGGCCACCCGTCTAGAGACTCCTGCAGCCAGAGGCGCTACGCAGGGGCTTTCACCTTTTGCAGCAAACTCGCAGCACAAGAGGGGCTGTGGGCAACCTGGCGGCAGGGGAGCCGGCCCGCCTCGCGCAGGCGCAGTGTCCTCGGTCCCCTCGGACTACAACTCCCGCCGCGCCCCGCGCGCCCCCCCCCCCCGCCGCGCCGCGCGCCTCCCGGAAGTGGAGCCCCGGGGGGCGTCTCCGACCTTCGCGCGGAGGCGGGCGGGCGGGCTGGTTCGGGGAGGCGGCGGGAGCCGGGAACCCGATGCGAGCCAGCGGAGCCCGGGATGGCTTCGGCTGGCGGCGGCGACTGCCAGGGCGCCGCGCCGGAGGCGGACCGCCCTCATCACCGGCCCTTCCTGATCGGGGTGAGCGGCGGCACCGCGAGCGGGAAGGTAAGGGGCTGGGCGGCCCGGCGGGGCCTGCTTGTGCCACCTCGACCCCCGACCCTCGGAGACTCGGGGCGGGCCGATCCGGCCTCCAGCCGGCGAAGAGACCCCCGGCTCCTGGTTGCCGAGGCGCCCCCTCCGGGGCGGGGCGTGGAGGGGCGAGGGGTGGAGGGGCGACGGCCAGGGTGCAGGCAGGGCCTGGGGCGCTTGCCCTCGGGCTCCTCGCAACCTCCCCGCGGCCTTCCCCCAAGGCCAGCCCCACCTGTCGCTGGCCTGGTGGGCAGGCCTCCGGGGGCGGGTGGGTCAGGGTCTGCTGACCCTGCGGGAGCAGGTCCAGGCGGGAATCCTGTCTGTGTATTTTCCAGTCCACTGTGTGTGAGAAGATCATGGAGCTGCTGGGCCAGAACGAAGTGGACCACCGGCAGCGGAAGCTGGTCATCCTGAGTCAAGACAGGTTCTACAAGGTCCTGACCCCAGAACAGAAGGCCAAGGCGTTGAAGGGACAGTACAATTTCGACCACCCAGGTGCAGCTGAAGACCCTGAGGGGAGGGGTGGGGAGGACAGACCAAGGGGACTGGCTCTGGGGTCGGCAGGTGATGCAGAGACACCCCAGTGGTTCCATGAGATTTCTGAGTAGCCTGAGCCGGAGCAGGCTGTGTGATTAAGTCAGAAGAACTTTGCCTCATTCTGCGCCCCAGATGGCCCAGCAGGAGCTGCCGGCTCCCTCATTTGGAGCCAGTCAGGAAGTCTTTGCTTCCGTGGCGCCTTGGGGACCATTGCTATGCCAAGATTTTGGTCAGGGACAAATCCCCCCACCTTGCTGCTGTGTGGGGTCCTGCCCTGGGGCAAAGGCCTTGAGAGGCTAGCAGGGCAAGCAGCAGGTAAATGAGAGGGCCGTGTCTGTTCTGCTCGGGTGCTAATGGGGTGGACAGATGAGAGGAGAGAGCCAGCCTGCCCTTCCCTGCCACCGCTAGATCCCACCCTGTGGCTTGCTCCCAGTGGGAGGAAGGCCTAAGCGGCCTCGGTCGGTGGTTATTTCCCAGAAATAGAAGCAGATGCCTAACCCACCTGCCTCCCAGTGTTGGTTGATCAGGAAATCCGGGTCTAACTTCTGTGTGGGACAGCAGCCTGCGAATGTAAACTGTGGGGGTGGGGCCTAGTCCAGATGTTCCCGAGGCCGCAGGGAACTGGAGCACCCAGCTGTGGCCACCCGCCCACCAGGCAGAGGAGGGTGGCCCCATCCCCAGCACAAGGACGCCTGGAGAGTCTTGCCTTTTGTTCGGTCCCTGCAGATGCTTTCGATAACGATTTGATGCACAGGACTCTGAAAAACATCGTGGAGGGCAAAACTGTCGAGGTCCCAACTTATGATTTTGTGACCCATTCAAGGTGAGCAAGGTGGCTCCTGGGAGGTGACCCGCGTGCAGGGGGTGCCAGCTAGCATGCCCCCGTGGGGTCCACAGATGGCCCTGCATCAGCCTGGGCCTGTTGGTTTCTGGGCATACCCCTGTCTCCTGGGGATCCGAGCCGTCTGTGCCTGGGCCCAGGTCCCGTAGCTCCAGCAGGGCCCGTGTCCTGGTCTCGTCTCCCAGGTTAGCAGAGACCACGGTGGTCTACCCCGCAGACGTGGTCCTGTTCGAGGGCATCCTGGTGTTCTACAGTCAGGAGGTCCGGGACATGTTCCACCTGCGCCTTTTTGTGGACACGGACTCTGACGTCAGGCTGTCAAGAAGAGGTAAGGCGGATGCAGGCCTCTCTCTGCCTCTGGCTGAGGCCAGCCGCGCGTCCTGACTGCTTTACTCCTCCTGCCTCAGTTCTCCGGGACGTGCAGCGCGGGAGGGACCTGGAGCAGATCCTGACCCAGTACACCACCTTCGTCAAACCGGCCTTCGAGGAGTTCTGCCTGCCGGTACCCCTCCCGCTTGCTTGGGGACCTCCTTTTCTCCCTTTTCAAGAGGACCCCTGGCGCCCTGTACCGTGAGAGCTGAATCGTGGGGGAGCAGGGGCTTATGAAGGGCGAAGTTAGCTCGTTATACCTCGTCCCAGGGACTCTTCTCCGCTCTAAAAGCATTGTCTGTGCAGATGCCTTCCTCTGCCTGCAAGAGGCCCTCGGCCCACGGCTCCACGCAGCTCCTCCTGCTTCAGGCCTTCCCCTGCGCCGCCTGCGTGACCCTCCTGGTGTCACCCCGAGGACCCTCTGCTCCCGCCCGGCCCCCTGCTGTCTGTTGTCCAGGGCGTCTCTGGCTGGCTGAGCTCGCTGTGCCTGGCTTGGCCCCCTCGGAACGGGTTGCTGCACGGAGGGCAGGGATTCGTGCCTGTCCCCCGCCCAGACAGGCGCATCGCTGCCATGGTGTGGGCGCTGGCTGGCCCCACCCATGCCTCCTGTCCCTCCAGGCCGCTGTTGGCCGGTGCTCAGAGGCCTGCGGCTGTGTGTCTTTCTCTCCACTTTCCAGCTCTTACGGGATGGGATTTATAGGTAGTTTGAAAGGGAAACTTAACACGTTGCTTCTTAAAAGTAAAATATGGCGCAAAGAAAACCGAGCCGGGATCCCCACTTGTGCTGAGTAGACAGATGGGCTCTGTCAGCTGCTGGTGGAAGAGAACCTTATTTTACGTTTGTGTTCTCCGAAGCACCTGGCAAGTGGTGAGAAAAGTAAATTGATAATTGTATTCTCTGTCATTCACAGAAGGAAAGGCATTTGGCAGAGCAGGTAGTTAATGGGAAAAGTGTGGACACCCAGTGCCACCAGGTGACCCTATGTGGAGGCTGCGCCCCAGCACAGTCCTTGAACTTCCCGCTCCCCTTATGTGCAGCCACACCCTGAGTCTGGCCAGGGTGACCGTGTCCCTCCCTTGCCCCTGCAGTACGACCTTCCTCAGCTCTTCTGCACCCCACATTGAGCACCCCCCGTGAAGCCAGCCTGGCCCTCCTGTGCTCATGGCTTCCGTGGGTCCCCACAGCCTGCAGACACCGCTGCCCCAGGACGTGGCCCATGTCTACATGCCCACCACACGGAACGGTCCGCGGGGCTGTCCCGCAGCTCAGAAGGCTTCCTTTTCCTCTCCCTCTGCTCTGCCTGCTTGGGGTGTGTCCCTCTTAGCAACACCTGGCTGGGGTCCCTCGGTGGCCGGGTTCCTCCTGGTGTCTCTGTCCCTGCCCTGACCTGCAGAGCACCTGGCAGGGAGCCGGTGTTAGCACAGGGACAGGTAGCGCGGAGGGCTTTGCACGCGCCAGCCGGGGGGTGTGCCGCGACCTTCCTTGCTCCCTACCCCGGGCAGCTGCAGAAGGGTTCCTGGTTCCAGAGGAAGAGGGTCACGAGTGGCAGAAGGATGCCGCAGGTCCCGTGGCTCAGGGACCTCTTCCCACAGTGGTGTTCCCAGGAAAATGCACGAGCGTATCAGAGACGCCAGGAGAGGAACGTGTGTCTTCTCCATGCCTCAGCCTTTCCTCCTGCCTCTGGCGCCTGCCTAACACCCAAGTCCCAGCCCCCCACCTGCCACACCCCCGGTCCCCGCCACGCCCCCCCACGGCTGCTCTCCTGCCGTGGAGTCTGGTGTCGAACAACCAGAAGTCCTTGGAGGGACAGAGCTTCTGAGATCTGCTTTTTGCCTTGCAGACCAAGAAGTACGCAGACGTGATAATCCCTCGAGGGGTCGACAACATGGGTAAGAACCAGGCCTGACGGCTGCCCTGACTCCCCAGTCCACTGCCCCAGGCCCTGCCCGGTCCTGGTGGTCACAGTGAAGTGATGAGGGTTCCCGTCCACGTATGTGTATTGCACAGATCCAAAGAATACTTTAAAAATCTGTTTAACACGTTGGACAGCGGAAACGGACCCGCCTTGCTTGTCAGTTCCAGCTCAGTGAGGCTGGAAACAGATCTTTCTGTTGATGGGGACTCGCGCCATAGCAGGAAGTATTTTTTCTCTGGGCTCTTGGTGAACCGAAACCCCCACAGACGGGCCAGGCCGTGTTACTGTGCTCCTTCCGACCAAGCGCTTCTCTGTCTGCCGAGACTCAGGGCACTGCCACGAAGCCTCGGCGGGAGGCCTGTGCTCTCGGCGCCTGAGCCGCCGCGGGGCTGGGTGGCTCAGGGAACCGGTGGCAGCCCGAGCCTGGCCTCGAGGCGTCGAGGGGGCGGACGGGCTGAGCGCGCTGTTTCTGCCACAGTGGCCATCAACCTGATCGTGCAGCACATCCAGGACATCCTGAGCGGCGACCTCTGCAAATGGCAGCGAGGGTCCAATGGGCGGAGCTACAAGAGGACATTTCCTGAGCCGGGAGACCGTCCTGGGGTGCTGACCGCTGGCAAGCGATCGCACCTGGAGTCCAGCAGCAGACCCCACTGAGGAGCAGGGTGCTCAGCCTCCTGGGCAGGACCCCTGGCAGACTGTGTTCAGGGTTAGGCCCAGAGATACCCGCCCACCCGCCCCTCTAAACGCCACCACTGCTTCCTCTGGGCGCCATACGGTACGGACAGGATGGGCGGGGAGCGCGGTGGCCCTCACCGCACCTGTCGCACTCGACGGGATGTTGGCACGCCCTCGACATCTTCACCTGCTTCCGCACATTAGAGGGTTAAAAGTCCAAGTTACTGAGAAATGCTCTGGAACGTGTGGTGAGCCAGTCATGTCCTTTGGGAACACGGAACACACGGCCAGGATGCTGTGGCTGTCCCAGCGTATGTTTGACAGGAACCCATGGCGAGAGGGACTGTCTCTAGGACGATCCGGTTCCCGCGCACACAAGACTGAAACAGGTCGAGAAAAGAGTACTTCCCCTCTCTAGGTGTTACATGTGTGACTGTTTTCGTTATTTATTCTGCCATGTGAGTCGTGACCCAGTAACCGAGTTTCATGCTCCACCCACCCTGCCGCAGTGGGGTGCGATCCAGCGGGGCACACCCCCTTCTAGGAGCCAGAGAGCTTTCCTTCCTCCTGGGATGTGCGCCAAGGAAGGAGCCCCGGGAACAAGCCTTTCCTTAACCAGCAGCCAACACAGGAGACGACACATGCTCACCCAGGCCCAGCCCGGCTCCACAGGTGGGGTGGGGGGCAGGCTGGTGCCCCGTGTCTCCACACCACCCTGCTCAGGAGCCACCTGGGGCCCCGGTGCTGAGTGGACAGGCCTTCCCTGGGGTAGCCCGGGGCCCCATCCAGGGCCCAGCGTCCAATGCCAGCCAGTCTCCTCGCATACGCCCCACCTCCCCCGGCTGCATGATGCCTGTGGCCGGAGTCGTCCTGGTTTGTCTTCCCTTCCGTTTGTTTAGAAGTGACGCCTTCCCCTGGCCACGGGCTAAGCTGCACGGACACTCCTGGTTTCCTTCCATCAAGCACTGAGTGTAGCTACACAGGACCCCAGTTGAGCTTGGCCGTGGCTACTTCCTGATGACCGTGTGACAGTCGTCAAGCTTACTGTGCCCTTTTGGAGAATCAATAAAGAATACCAAATGCCAGTGTGTCCCTTTTTAATTGTACACAGAAGGCAAACTCAGGGTGGGGGTACCTGTGGGGGACACGAGGCTCAGCGTGCCGGTGGTGCTGCTGGCCCGTGTGTCCCCGTCACGTCGGCAGCAGTGAGGGGTCCCAGGGTCTCTGCTGCAGTGGCCAGAGTCCGGGGCCCGTCCTTCAGTAGCTTGTTTGGCGTGGACGTGATGCAGGCTGGTACCTCGTGGCCCCGCTGGGGACGAGGCGGAAGGGCCGCCGCTTCGCAGGCCCGGGACCTTGGCTGCTTTGACCCTAACTCTCCCCACCGTGGCCCGCTCCCCTCCTGTGGCCGCTCCCCTCCTGCGGCTGCTCCCTCACGAGGCCCCGCCAGCCACTCACTGTTAGCTCAGGGGGCCCAGAGGCGCCGGTAGACGCCTTGGGCATGTTCTGTGTTGCCTGTAAAGCAGAAACTCGGCTCAAAACTAACCATCATCAACCATCTGGAGAACGGGACACCATAGCCCGGCCTGGGCTCTTCTGTCAAAGACACCCACGGTTCTCGATGACAGTCCTTCCTGCCTGAGCCCAGTCCAGACGTTCACTGTGCACGCGTCCTAGTATTTTCGGATCAGAATGTCCCAACTGTCTTTCCAGCGAAGGGCCCGGAGTTCGCCCGGCGAGAGAGACTTGTCCCCGTAGGTGAGCGGGCGCAGCGTGTTGAACACGTGACAGGCGCAGGAGTACCACGCCACCACCAGGCTGCCGAAGACGCTCCTCAGGAGAGGGGACCTGTGGGGACCGGGGCACGGGCACGAGGCTCTTCCTGACTGTGAGGCGCACCGGGCCCCCTGGACAGCCTGTCCCTCCTTCTCTAACTCCCTGCCCCAGGCGCTGGACGTGACCCCCGCCTCGTGCATGTTCCAGAGTCTCCCATCTACGCTCCAGCGCTGGAGCAGCGTCCCCACTCCCGGCGTGATCGAACCACAGCCCTCCCGAGAGGCTGTGCAGCTCCCGACCCCCGAAAACACTGAGTCCATGCCCTCTGGCCCCGCTTCCAGAACTCACTGGGGTTCCGCTCCACTGCACACCGTGCGACCCGGCCCGCATCCCCCTCACAGCCGGCCACACCTGCCTCCCATGGTGCCCCCAACCCTTCCCACGCCACCCGAAGTCCTCCCTTGGGACACCCCCGGACCTGGAGCCCGGGGGGCACAGCCGCCGAGGCCCTGTACCTGCACAGGTGGTCGGCGACGTGCTGCAGGACCACAGGGAGCAGGAGGATCTGGAAGGTGAGCGCGGGGAGGTAGTGGTAGAGGAAGAGCGTCTTCTCCATCAGGAAGAAGGGGAGGTAGTTCACGGCCCAGCCGCCGGCACACAGAGCCCCAGCCAGTACCCAGCGCAGCCAGCAATCTGCGGGGCAAGAGGCTGCCCTGAGCCAGCGCTGCTGACCCGGGCCCCGCGTGCAAAGGCTCTCCGCTAGTCCCACGAGCTGCCTTCCTCGTCTTCAAGGTACACACGCTCTCTGTTTCCCACCCCCCAACCCTTCCCATGATCTCTGGAGAAAGAACAATGTCCCAAGAACCTCCTGTACCTTTCTGCGGGGTCCTCACCATCCCGACCCCCCGAGCCACACCTGCCCCCCTGGGGCCCCGGCTCCTCCAGGATCACCGGCAGGCAGGTCGGACTCTCGGCAGCCAGAGCTGTGAGGGGCTGTATTTGGGTACCTGCCCTGCCCCCGGGGCAGCAGTCAGCGGAAAGACTGTGGACGCTGCCACACTGCTGAGGCCTTTGGGGCTCCCCCTGTCCTTGTCTGTTTTAAGATGGTCCACAGCAGTTTCTGTTATGCAAACCACCCACCCCCGAGTGACTCAGGGCCTGCTGACCACTCCGTGCCGTCCGCCATCCCTGAGCAAGCAAACACTGAGGCAGGGCTCACATGCTGGGGAGAGGGCCACTCCTGCCTGGCCCCTGCATTTCCCTGCACGAGCCTCTAACACAACATGGGACGCTCAACTGCAACATTTTATCTCTAGGAAGACAGAACACAGGGCGCCTAGGGGGCTCAGTCGTTAAGTGTCTGCCTTCGGCTCAGGTCACGATCCCGGGGTCCTGGGATCGAGCACCGCCTCGGGCTCCCTTATCGGCAGGAGCCTGCTTCCCCCTCTCCCTCTGCCCCGCTGATGTTCCCTCTCTTGGGTCTTTCTCTGTGTCAAATTAAGTACAATCTTCTTAAAAAGATACATTTGAGCCCCTTCCACGAAGAAACAAGGAGATCGCCTTAAGACCCAGGTTGCTGGTGAGGCTGGCTGTCACCAGGAGCAAGACACACTGACCCTCGGGCAGGTCCCGGATGCACCTTCGGCGTCTAAGCAGGTACCAGAAGAAGAGCAGCGCGTAGACCGCTGTGGCGAGGCCAGCCGAGGCCCAGATCACGACGTTCCCAAGCAGGTGGATCTGGGCCTGTGAGGGCACAGGGGACCCCATCAGCCACCAGCCGCTTGGAGGGACCCAGCCCCGAGAGCACCCGCGTGCCCGCCAGCCTGCAGCCAAAACCCGGGCGGAAGCTGGAACTGCAGCCCTCTGCTGCAGGAAGGGCGCAAAGCAGCGAGGCAACCAGAGAGGCCGACACTCCTGCTCTGACAACGGCTCCCCGCAGAGGGTGAACCCGGGGCCACGCGCAGCTAAGGACCCCACTTCACAGCAAGTGGCCACTCGTCTCCACGCCGAGGAGGAGGAAGGGGAGCGTTTTCAGCGTGAACTCTTTTGGAAGGTGTTTGGAGCTCGGGGTGCCAGCTCCCGGGCTGCTCGTCCTACGGCGTGAGGAGGGACAGCACGGATGCCGAGCCCACCCGTGCTCTGTACAGGACAGCGCGGGAGTACTTTAAAAGCCACTCTCAACGCGCTCCCACAAAAGCAGTAAAGCCTGGTTTCCTCCAATGTGCAGCCATGCCGGGACCTCACCCCCACGGCTGACGCAAGCACCGGCCCCGCGCCGCCGGCGCCCCGCAGGAGGCCCCACACCGAGCCAGGCCTGCGCAGGAGGCAGTGGCTGCTCTCCCCGCCCCCCGGGGAGCCCCGAGTGACCGCCCCGCCCGCCGCCTGCCCGCGCGCCTGCGTACACTGGTCCTGGGGTGCAGCCAGTAGGCGATGCTGGTGTCCAGGGTGACCCAGTCCAGCGGCGAGGAGCTGTACTTGTGCTCCGAGTCGTCGCTCTTCACCGTCAGCATCCTCCACTGCAAGGGGGCCAGAGGCCAGAGTCGAGCACAGCGCCAGAGCCACCCTCGCTCGGAGGCCTGTCTGAGGGGCTGGCGTGTCCCTTCCACGTTCACCTGGACCACCCAGCACAGGCGGTGCTGAGGTCCTACCCCAAGGCCCCCGTCAGCCTGTCTGTCAGGGGAAGGGACTCAACTTGGTGCTAAGGACACTTTTAGATTCAGGTTTCTGGTTCTGACGTTTCAGGACCCCGGGTTTCTGGTTCTGACGTTTCAGGACCCCGGGTTTCTGGTTCTGACGTTTCAGGACCCCGGGTTTCTGGTTCTGACGTTTCAGGACCCCGGGTTTCTGATTCTGACGTCACTAGGGCTCTCCATGTTGACCTTGGGCCACACTGACATGACCATGGGGGACTCCAAGCATACTCTGGCCGTGTGACTGCCTGGTTCCTGGCTATTCCTGCCCACAAGGCCACAGGCCCAGGGCCGACCATGTGGCCTCCACCACTTACGGCCAAGACCCAGGAACCCTTCCTGCTCAGCCAGGCCCCAGGTGAAGGAAGACAAGGGGAAGGGTGCAGCTCTCCCCAGCACTGCGCTCCTGTCGGTGAGAAGCCCGTGCCCCAGGGAGATCCGGGCCACCCCCGCCGGTCACCTGCAGCTCCAAGAACCTGGCCATGAAGCTCAGGTTCCTGCTGACGTCCATCTGGGTGGGCGAGTGCAGCTCCAACTCCCTCTCCTTCTGCTCCTGGCCTGGCACGACACACAGGAGAAGGTCAGGGGGCTCACCACACACTGGCAGCCTGGAGAAAAGCCCACGTCCCTCTTCTCAGACAGCCCACGGCATCGCTCCGCTTGGCCTTCCCGGCCATCTGCGGGAGCCCCATCAAATCCAGATCTTTCCACTCAAAAGGCTCAGCTTGCACTGCCCCTGGGCGCTACCTCAGAGTGACAGGTGGCTTGTTCAGGGCTTGGCTCAGCAGGGAGTGCGCATGGCGTCCTGTCCCCGAGTGAACTCGAGCCCCTGGCAGGGGGCAAGAGGGGTGTCTTGTTAAAGTGACAGGAAGCCCGCAGGCCAGACTCACTTTTGCCGTATCGGTGCTCCTCCACGTTCCACACCATGCTCTCGTGGTAGCCCCGGGACAGCTTCTCCCCGACGACCTCCAGCTGCCGGAACCCCCAGTCCGGGAGGTGGGCCCCGCTCAGCTAGCGAAACAGTGGGTTGTGGGGGAGACGGGGCATGACGCGCCGGCCCGGGGACCCCGCTCATCCCCACCAGCCCTGCCACCTGGTCACTCTATCCACAGCCGCCAAGGGCGGCAGCCTCCCCCCCCGTACACCCGCCACGTCAGGATTCAGTCTGAGAAGCCGGAATCCTGCCCCTGCCATGTGCGTGTAACACAGCAAAGGCTTTAGCCAGGCGTCCTGCCCGTGAAGAGCCCGTTCAGCCCGGAGGGTCCGGTAATCTGTGCCATGAGCCGCCCCCAGCCGGGATGGGTGAGCCAAAGCCGGAGCCCCTTTACCTTCAGGACCGCAGAGGTGTTCACGTGCACCAGGCGGACCTCGGACAAGATGGTCTTCCAAACCTCCGTGTCGGATTCTCGGTTCACGATGTCCTGTAAGAGCAGGTCCTGTCAATGAGCTCGTTCCTTCCCCGATTTCCTGACCTGTCAAGTGAGCACTGATCACCGACGACACTGAGACTAGGGGCCAAGCTCCAGGGAGCTAACAGGATGCTGCCCCGACCTTGCTCCCGCCCATGCAGCAAGCCCTTGGCCGGGCCGGGGGGCTCACTGCCCTGCTGCAGAGTTGAGAGAGCCCCACACTCGGCCTTCTCGCTCGGGCAAATGCACAGACGGCTCAGGTAAGGGTTGGAGATGGTCCCTGAGGTGTCCTCAGCGGGGCGCGAGGGGCTGCTGGCAGGTATCAGAACCTCTAACATCGTGACAGCACTTGGCCTTGTATCTTATCGCAGCCCCGTGACGGCCCGTGCAGGCGTGTGGCTGTCAGGGAGGACCGGAGGACCCAAGGGCTCTGCGGGAGCGGGGAGGAGCCGGGCTGACGGTACACCCCGCGTCGGCTGCCCTCCCTCCTGGCCACATGAGCCGCAGTCCCTGGACATGTGGGCACGGCAGGGTGAAGGTGCTGCCGGCGGGAACGGGAGAGGAGGGGGCTTGGCCGTTAGCTGTCCAAGGCCTGGTAGAAGGGCAGTGGGTGGGCCCCTGGGAGAAGGTCCACCAGGAGGCCTCCCAGTGACGGGGCCTGGGTGCAGAGTGCTCCCATCCCGTGGGAACAGCCCAGGGGAGGAGGGAGAAGCAGAAGGTAGGCGGACACATGCAGCACCAAGAAGGCGAGGCGGGGAACGGAGGGACGCTGCTGACACACCGACACACACACACACACCGACACACACACACACACGGCAGCCCTGAAGCCCCTGGCTCTGCCGGGAGGGCCTGCCAGCGGCACGGCACCCAGCACGTCCTGCCGGTCACACCTGCGAGCCCAGAACAGAGGGCGGGAGACCGGTGCTCGGCGGGCGGCTGCTGCTGCAGGGGATTAGCGTGCACACGGGACTAAAACCGTTTTTGAGCATGTCCTTGAACTCACAGCAGCGCAAGGACCCGGGGACACAACTGTCTCTTCCTGCCACCGTTTCCAGCAGGCCGCGTGCAGCCCTGGAGAGGGACTCTGGAGGGGGTCAGCCCGTGTTCCTGGATGCTCAGAGGCCCGGCCAGAGCCCCAGTTGTCCCCAGGGAAACCCTGTGACCAGGGTGTTCCTTCACACCAGGCGAGGCTCAATGAAAGAGGCTCGCCTCTTGGTCAAGGGAGGGTGGCTGGGGAGGCCCGACCCTGTGCATCCATGGCCTGGTCTTGAGGCTGGAGAGGCCGCCAAGGCCACCTTCACCTGGCAGGGCCCCGAGAGCCACACGGCCAGCACAGACCATAGACCACCTGCTCAGCCAGCTCGTCCCTCCCATGGAGACGTCTCCCTTCCCACAAAAACACCTGGGTCTTTTTATAGGGCTAAAAATTTCACATCTGAATCAGTTACTCTAAAGGGCGCTTTTGAAAGGACACGTTCCTGATGGCCACGGAGGGGTTTCCAGCTGGGACTCACCAGTCGCCAGAGGTTCTGGGAGGGCATGGAGATGTTGTAGTCCACGTAGCAGGAGACCTCCTGCGAGTGGGGGCTCAGGGGTGCCGCCACGTCGTGCCTGGAAAACACACCGTGCTGTGGAGGGGGCTTCTCCTGCCCATGGTGACGCCTCAAAGGGCAAAAACTCACTTCCGGACACAAACCCAACTCCGCCTGAAGGAGCAGCGGCCCCGAGGGGAACCGTCTGAGGGCTTGCGGATCACGAGACAGACGGCAGCCCTTCTCCTGGGGAGAAGTACACGAGAGGCGGGGTCAGACAGACAGCAGCCCAGGCCACACGGGTGTCACCACTCCACCACGGGCGACAAAGCCAGTCTGGGAAATGGTTGCGGGACTAGGAACATGTGGGGGGTTGAGACGCCCTCAGGGACGGCGACCTCCAATGTCCAGAAAGAGCCACCTTCCTCATCTGTGTGGTTCTCACACTTCATCCTACGTTGCGCCGGGCGCTCCGGAGGACCCGAACCTCCCTCGCACCCGGAGGAGGCAGACCTTCACACGCACGGCCAAGAGTACCAGGCTGTGGGGCGCTACCGACAAAACCGAGAGAGCAGGAGCGCCTGGGAAAGGCTTTGAGGAGGCGACATTTCAGCTGACGCATGACCACAGCGAGCGGGCCAAGAACATTCCAGGCAGAGAGCAGGTGTGAAGGTCTCAAGGGTGCTGCGGTTGGTCATCTGGGGACAGCAGGGAAGCCCGGGGACTGCAGTAAAGTTCACCTGGGAGTCACCAGGGGCTGGATCCCAAGAGGCCCGTGGCCAGGGAGAAGTAGGGACATTATTCTGAACGTGACGGCCACGTGGTGGGAGTCACTGGAAGGCTTCTGGCCAAGAAGTGAGGCCGGGCCAGTAGACGGTGTGGGCTCACAGGGCACCACCGGTGGTGGGGGGTAGGGGTGGGGAGGCAGGAGATCAGGGCACCGGCCCCGACAGCACAGGGATCAGGCCTCGACTGGGCCATGGCGGGAGCGGAAGGAAGAGAAGCAGCCGGGGCGGTGGCTGAAGCGCTGGCTTCTTCCAGGGAGAAGCAGGCCAGAGGCCAGGAGCCTGGGGGAAACAGGGACTCGAGGCACCATCTGGGAGGCATGAGGAGCCCGGAGAGACCTGAGAAGCTGGTGGAGGTAGGAAGAGAGGAGACCAGGGCACGCTGGTTTGCAGAGACTGCGCGGGTCAAGTCAGGAAAGGGCCGAGCACCGAAACGCAGGGACCATTCTGGACCTTGCATGGCCGGATTCCAACGCCTCTTGAACTCACGCGTACTTTAAGCCATTCAACTTCAGGGAAGTGGCCGCGCTTGGCTCTATATGGGAAGCCCTCCCGTGCTCTCCCTCACCTGTCTTTCGAAGCACTCCCCGCTGCAGGGTCCAGGGCGGCCCGGGGTCTGCGGGCTCCCCTGCTGAGCTCCATTCCCCCCCACCCCTCCGTGCGCCGTCATCACCACCACCGGGGGCGCCTCCTAACACGGAGTGCGGGCTACACGCGGGGCTGCCCCGAGGGAGCCAGACACGGCGTGGGGGCAGTGGGGCAGCAGGGGGCTGAGCCGAGAAGCGCGGGGAGGGCCGACCGTGGGCACTCACGTGTTGAGAAAGCGGGTGGTCATGCCGTGGACCAGCTGTACTACGTCCCCGTGACGCACGGGCCGCGGCGGGCTACTCACCACCAGCGGATGCCTGTGGACACAGAGAGCCGGCTGGTTCGTCAGGGGGCCTCCCTTGTCCCCGTGCCCCACGTACGCACCCCGAAGGCCCAGCAGGGTGATGGCGGGCGCGGTGGAGCAGCCAGACATGGCCGACCGCCTCACAGGGCTGCAGCAAGCGGCCAACCCAGCAGCCATCCCGGCTGCGCCACTAGGGGTACCGGGACGCCGACGTGCCTGTGACCAGAGGACGGTGGTCAAGGCAGCCTCCCAGAGGAGCGACAGTCAGGTTTTAAGAAAAAGCCGGCTAGGGGCGCCTGGGTGGCTCAGTGCGTTAAGCCTCTGCCTTCAGTTCGGGTCATGATCCCAGGTCAGGGGATCAAGCCCCGCATCGGGCTCTCTGCTCGGCAGGGAGCCTGCTTCCTCCTCTCTCTCTCTCTCTGCCTGCCTCTCTGCCTACTTGTGATCTCTGTCTGTCAAATAAATTAATAAAATCTTTAAAAAAAAAAAAAAAAGAAAGAAAGTAAAAGCCGGCTAGGCTGCCTGGGTGGCTCAGTCGTTAAGCATCTGCCTTGGGCTCAGGTCATGATCCCAAGTCCTGGGATCGAGCCCTGCATCGGGCTCCCTGCTCCTCAAGACTGTTTCTCCTTCTCCCTCTGCTTGTGTTACCTCTCTCACTCTCTCTCTGTCAAATATACAAATAAAATCTTTAAAAAAAAAAAAAAAGGAGGCCCCGGCACAAGGCGGGACAGAGGCCAGGCACTGTAGGCCACCGTCAGGGGTCTGGATGGCCCTGGGTGGCCCTGGAGGGACAACAGAAGCTAGGAAGGGTTTCAGCACGACCGTGATCTGCCATGAGTGACATTTTAAAAGCCCACGTGATGGGGTGCCTGGGTGGCTCAGTGGGTTAAAGCCTTTGCCTTCCACTCCGGTCATGATCCCGGGGTCCTGGGATCGATCCCCACATCGGGTTCTCTGCTCAGCAAGGAGCCTGCTTCCCAACCCCCCAACCTACTGTGATCTCTGTCAAATAAATAAAAATAAAATCTTTAAAAAAAAAAAAAAAAAAAAAGATTTAAAAGCCCACGTGGGGCAGCTAGAACTGGAGCAGGAGACGGCTGGGGGAGACCGAGGCCAGGATGGTTCGGGACCGCGTTTGCAGAAGTCCACGGACGGGCTGCTGGACTGGACGGGGCAGGGGGACAAGGGAGTCCTCCGTCCGTGAGGCCTGAGCAAGGGAATGCCGTGGGGAGCACAGGTGGTGCTGGCAGAGAGCTTGGGGAGCTCCCGGGGAGACACTGGGCGGGGCGGGGGGCAGTTCCCTGAGGAAGCGTCCAACCCCTGGACCGCGGGCTCAGCACCACGGAGCTGCTCTCGAAGCTTCGCGGGAGGAAGCAACCACGGAGAGGGCGCCACGAGGGACGCCCCACCCTGGGGTCCCAGCACCCGCACGCACCTCCCGGGATCCTTCACGATCCACCAGTTGTTGATGTCTTTGAAGGGGTAACAGGTCACCTGCTGCTGGTGTGAGCTGCCTCGGCCGTTCTCGTATCTGCGAGAAGGAACCAACACAACCACGTGTCCGCAGGGGGCCGCCATCAGCCTTTCTCTCGAGGTTCCCGCCGACGCCACCGGCAGGGTGTCCGGGCGGAAACAAGGATGAGACGTGTAAGCGTCCGTCCGAGAGGGACAGGACGCGCCCGGTGTGCACGCCACGCAGCAGGTGTAGGAGAGCCCGGGCCTTCTGCCCCGAGTCCCTCTGCTCCATACACAGAAATGACAAGGTTTGTTGATAAACAGAACCCGAGAGCTCAACGTCTTCCTCGGAAATTTCATTTCGAGTCAAAGCTGGTAACAGCAGAAACGTGAAAAAGCCAAACACGTTACAACCTCCGGTTTACAACGCTCGCCTTCCTTACATCATGGGGTAGGTGCTCTGGTGGGAGTGAAGCCAGCAGGGCACGGGTTTGCCAAAGACGTTCTTCAGAGTGACCTGGGAGCCGTAGGCCACCTCCAGGGGCTGGCCCTGCGTGATCCGAGCTAGGCCGCCCTAAGACAAAAGCAAGAGGGGGCCCGTGAGCAAGAGAGCCTCTGGACGGCCACACCTCCTCCGGGCGGGGGCGTATTCGGGCGGTGGCAGTCGTTGTTGAGTCACAGAACTAGCTATGAGGACCGGGACCTACTCCGACCCCTCCACACAGCCTCCCGCTTAGCGGCCACAGGCGTCCTCCGAGAAGTGCAACCCTGTCCATTTGAAAGGTGAGACCCTCTCAAGTAAATAAATCTTTAAAGAAGAAGAAAAAAAAAAAAGGCTCCCTGGGTGGCTCAGTGGGTCAGGTGTCCCACTCTTGTGTTTCGGCTCAGATTGTGATCTCAGGGTCCTGGGATCGAGCCCCAGGACGGGCTCTGCACTCAGCGGGAAGCCTGCTTCTCCCTCTCCCTCTGCCCCTGCTTGTGTCCTCTGTCAAATAAATAAATCTTTTTTTTTTTTTTAAGACTTTATTATTTATTTGACACAGAGAGAGAGCAGGAGAAGGAACACAAGCAGGGGCAGAGGGAGAGGGAGAAGCAGGCTTCCCGCTGAGCAGGAAGGCTGACACCGAAAACTAAACTGCCCAGGCTCCCCTCAAACAAATAAATCTTAAAAAAAAAAAAAAAGGCGAGAAGCCGAGCACTTGGATGAGCTAAGAAATTTGCCCAAACACACATGCCTGGGTGTCAGGAGTGGGTCCCATCGGACTCTCCAGTCCTCACCACCCCCCAACTGGTATGTCTCACTCTCTCTGCAAAGTCAGCAGGAAGGAATGCCAGAGCCGAGCTTGTCCTGTGACGTGTGGGCATCTGCCCCGCATCTGTGGGACTTTGCCATGTCCTCAGGCAGGCCACACTGAAGAGCTGATCCATCGCCCGTTTCCACGCTGCCCACACATGCACAGCTTGTTTAGAAAAACTAAAGTGGCTTCTTCATGTCTTGATTGGGTTTTCCCCCCTAACGCCTGACAGTGTTTACATAAGAAACTCAGAGTCCAGGGGCTCCTGGGTGGCTCAGTCGGTTAAGTGTTTGCCTTCGGCTCAGGTCATGATCCCAGGGTCCTGGGATGAAGCCCCACATCGGGCTCCCTGCTCCGTGGGGAGCCTGCTTCCCCCTCTCCCTCTGCTCATGCTCTTGCTCTCAAAAAAAAAAAAAAAGAAAGAAAACCCTGAGCCTAGTCTTGTCCCCTCTCCGAGGCAGCCGTGGAGCCCCTCCTTACCTCCAGGCTGGCCTGGAAAGCGCTGGACATGATCTGGTCGTGGGGCCCGGAGCGGCAGAGCAGAGTCAAGTGGACGTAGAAGAACGACAAGTACATGAGGGCCGGGACGACCAGCAGCGCTGCCGCTCGGGCAAGCAGGTGACACAGCACACGGACCTGCCGCCACACAGAGGACAGGTCATGTCCAGCCGCTCGGGAAGGTGCGCCCTCCAGACAGGCAGGCCCGGAGGAAGCAGGCAGCAGAGCTCCAGGCTTCCCACAGCCTCTGGCCAGAGGCTCACAAAGCCTGTCTTCTAGAGAAGACTTTCTCCCCAGATGCTCACATCACACCAACCTCCGCCCACCCCGGGACGGCCACTCGCCCCACTCCATGGGCACCTACATGCGACAGAGTCCGGTCTCCGATCAGGTGCCAGGCATGGACGCCGGCCACTGCGAGCACCAGCAGGTACGTGAAAACACCCACATATTTGACGCTGAAAAGACCCAAGGAGAAATCGTTCCAACAAGGCACTGAACGAGGAGGCGGCCACGGCTGCCTGAGGCCCGCAGCCCGGACTCACCCCACTGCGCAGGAGCAGGCCATTCCGGTCAGCGTCAGCCAAAACCACCAGCGCAGGGAGAAGGGCCTGGGGTCAAAGCAGAAGAACACAGCTGGGAACGGATCACAAGACACAGCCCGAGGGGGCGCACCCCCCAGAGCTCTCGGGATCAGAGGGCTGTCCTGAGCTCCACGACGAGAAAGACGCACTGTCGTCTCTCAAATCTCAGTCCCGACAGAAATTTTTTCTTTTTGGCCAGAACATTTTAGTTTAGTTTAGTTAGTTCCAGTTAGTTTAAATTATACAGAAGTCAGAGGCGCCTGGGTGGCTCCCTCGGCTAAGTGGCTGACTTTGGCTCAGGTCATGATCTCGGGGTCCTGGGTTTGAGCCCCACGTCAGGTTCCCTGCTCAGCAGGGAGCCTGCTTCTCCCTCCCCCTCGGCTGCTCCCCCGCCTCATGCTCTCTCCTGCTCACTCTGCTCTCTCTCTCAAATAAATAATCTTAAAAAAAAATAAATTACACAAAAATGAGAATGTATTTGTGAAGTCAGGAGCCAAGGGCCAGTCTTGAAGGCGAAAGACACAAAGTCCCCAAGCGGCTCCCCCAAATGAAAAGGCATCAGACCCTTTCAGGTCAACAAGCCACCCGGACTCTTCCCTCCCGTTCACTAGGAAGGGCGTGCCCCCCGCTGCATACCTCTGCTTTTGGGAGTTGGCAAACTTCAGGTAGGACAGCACAGCCAACAGGTTGAAAAATATCAACACTGACTCCAAAAGCATGAGCCTTGCCTGAGTGATGAGAGCGTTCTCTGTTAGAAAGAGGACACGTACGTCAGCTGTCAGGGAGTAAGGGCAGACACAGGGAGACGGGTGCACCCACAGAAAGGACACCCTCTACAGGCCACAGAACGTGGCCATGGGAAGTTCAGGATTGGGTGGCTGGAGGAGATGGGCTCCAGAACCACAGAAGCGAGTTCTGAGGTGTGAATCATACCTAGCAAGGCCTGTGTGACCTCGGGCAAGTCACCAAACCTTTCTGAGTCTTTATCCTCGTCATGTACAGAAGGAATACCAACTTTATGGTACGTGGATGTATGCGGCTTCACAAGTCTGACCACACAGTTCTCCCGGCCCACACCCTGGGAGGAGGGCCACGGAGCCCTCCCAGAGTCAAATCTGGGCAGACTGGGCACACTTCCTTTCATCCTGTGAGGAGGAGGCCCTGCGGGGGCACATCTACTAAACCCACGAGCTCTCCTGGGCTGCACGCTGTGACCTAACCAGGGCCAACGCTGGGGGCTTCCCTGAGCAGCACCAGAGCAGGCAGAGGCCTGGGTCTCACCGATAAGTATCAGCAGAGCGGCCCCCGTGGCGGCGCAATGAGAGAAGCCAAGCTCCAGCAGGATCTGGTAGGCCATGGGCACCAACAGAGCCCCGGTGAGGGCCGGCAGCAGGCGCAAAGACCACACGGGCACGTTGCTGCTGTATTCTGGAAAAGCAACCACAGCAGAGCTGACCACAAGGGGCACACACCACCTTCCTACGCCGCAGGTGTGTTTTCAAACATGGAGTCACGTTCACAGATCCCAAAATACAAGTTTGCCAAACTAGGCACCATGTCAGAAGGGCATGTGTAAGTTGCGGATAAAAGCCTTGACCTTGGCCGTGTGCAGTAATGCCTCATAACTCTGAAAGTAGTTAGTGCTTTACTCGTTTATAAATCTGCCCTGCCTTTTCCCCAAAACACTGAGGCAAGAGACAAAACTTCCATGGAAAAAAGATAACTGCGATCAGATGCCACACACAGACGCTGCCCCATGGACCGAAAACCGAGGACAGAGTACGCGCTGTGAGAATACACTAAGATGTTTGCCGGGCCTTTCACAAGCCTTCCACGTGTACCGAATTTATCATTCGCTGGACGGATTAATAAACCCTCTCCATCATAATATTCCAAAGTCACAAGGGACGTGAAAATGACCTATTACCTGCTCCGATCCTGTTCCACAGAAAGTTACCATCAAATCCTCCTAAATAACCTGAAACAAAAGACAAGTCAGAAACTACCCCAAGCAGCAAGAGTTGGGGAGTACCAAACCCTGACAGCCGCAGGGTAACACTGATGACTAATTAGACACAGTTTCTGCCTTCAAGAAATTCCACTTACGAGTTTAATGATTTCTTAAACAAATGACCACAATTTAACTTATTTATTTAGGTGTTATAAATACGCTTTATTTATTAACTTATTTTAAAATAATCTTTACACCCAATGTGGGGCTTGAACTCACGACCTTGAGATCAAGAGTCACGTGCTCCACCAACTGAGCCAGCCGGGAGCCCCTCACTTAGAAGTTTTAAAGGGCTACTTCTAGGGGTGCCTGGGTGGCTCAGTAGGTTAAAGCCTCTGCCTTCCCAGGGTCCTGGGATCGAGCCCCGCATCGGGCTCTCTGCTCAGTGGGGAGCCTGCTTCTCCCTCTCTCTCTGCCTACTTGTGATCTGTCAAATAAATAAAATCTTTAAAGAATAAAAAATTAAAAAAAAAAATAAATGGCTACTTCTCTTGCTAACGAATCCTACCTCCTAAGGCCAGCAGCATGTGGCCAAATGGTGGTCCACTGCCGTCCAGAAAGAAGATCCGCTTCATGTAGAAAGAGATGTACTGCCCGTAGTACACTTCATCAAAGCTGCAAAGCAAACACGCGCGACAGTCACTAGAAGCGGATGCCCTCGCACAGGTGGGGGGTAAATGTATCCCTGTTTCCAAACAACGTGTGCTCATTTGACTGCACCTGCACTCAGTCCCCAAATATTCAGACAGCGGCACAGCGCCATGCATCCACAAGGACAGGAGGGAAAACTCGCCGACAACAGCCACACACCCAGGTGTCTACCCTACACAGACTCGATTCACCCTCCCCGGGTCCGCTGAGGGACGTGCGAGCAGGCCGTCTACTGAGAGGCCTCCCAGACCCGGGGCTGCGTCTGTGACTAAGGGTCAGAATCACACCTGGTAACCAGAGGCAGGGGTCATGGGGGGACATGCAGAAACCAACTGCAACTGTTTTCAGACAGTTGGGGACATTCAAGGATACCGTCAACATTGCTGTCAATTTCTTTTTTTTTTTTTTTTTTTTTAAAGATTTTATTTATTTGTCAGAGAGAGTGAGTGAGAGTGAGCACAGGCAGACAGAGTGGAAGGAAGAGTCAGAGGGAGAAGCAGGCTCCCTGCGGAGCAAGGAGCCCGATGTGGGACTCGATCCCAGGACGCCGGGATCATGACCTGAGCCGAAGGCAGCTGCTTAACCAACTGAGCCACCCAGGCGTCCCTGCTGTCAATTTCTTAGGCGTGATAACGTTAATACAGTTTTTTAAGTTCTCATCTTTTAGAAAGATACCAAATTACTGAAACATGCTTATGACTTGCCTCAAAAAAGTCCACTGAAGCTGAGTGATGAACACATGGGGAGGGGGTTATACTATTCTCCCTACTTTTGTGTGTGTTTAATGGGTTCCACAATGTATGTTCTTCTCTGACCACACGTTAGCCAGACCGCAAGTGGCCCTGTCATGCCACCAGCCGTCATCGGTCCTTAGAGCACCACAATTGGAGGTCAGTGGAGACTCGGTTCCAAACCCATCGATCCTCTACCCCTGATTTTAAATGGGTACCACCTGTTTCAGGGGCACCTGTTTCAGAGAACTACAGGGCAAATGTGACAGGTGGACTCAGCAGGTGCCGTCCTGAGGACCCACTGTCCTCTCCTCTGCCCCAAACACCCATCACCGAGAAGCCCTGAATTCCACTCTCTGGCTTCTGCTGTTCAGAAGGGCAGTGCCGCTCCCCAGCGCATGAACACATCACAATTTCCGATCCGTCCTGAATGGGGTTGTCTGGCTTACACCACAGCCCTTGGATAGGCGAGCTGCCACAGGCGGCTCAGTAACCCCACTGCAGTCAGAGCCACTACGTTCAAATTGATGTCAGCCGTCACCACCACAGGGCGCTCCAAAAATCCCAACATCGCGTAGAGAAGCGGGTCCTGCAGGATGCCCTGGAGAAGGACAGAGACGCATCGGTAAAGCAGCAGCAACCAGAAGCTCACAGACTCGAGGAAGAGCTCGGCAGCCACCGCAGCTCTCAGGTGCACCGCGAAGAACCAGGCGTTGTTGGGGGGGGGTGGGGGGGGTCCTTGGGAGAAAGTCCGGAGGACACCAGCAGTCACCTAAGGTGAGAACTCGGGCGCCTCAGGACTGAACAGTCACTCGACAAGCCACCCCGCGACCACCACCTGAGCGCTTCCCGGAGAGGAGCTGCTTATTAGGGAAGACCCCGGGCCTCGCCAACCTCGCCCTCCTGGGCCCCAGAAGGCTCCTCATCTGCGTTAGTGCTCCCCCACCCCGCTCGCTGCTGCAGCGCATCCCCTGGGCGCCCCCCTTCGCACCCCGAGGGTGCGTCTGTACCCAGGAGCTCCCGTTTCCTCCCTGAGGCGTCATCTTCCCTTGAGCGCCACTTGTCTTCGCTGGGCGCTCCTTCTCGCACCGAACAAAGCTGCATCGGGCCTGCGGCGGTCCCCGCCTCTGCAGAGACCTCAGGGGCCCGGGGCGGCCCCCACTCCTCTTCCAGGCATTCCCTGTCTCTCTCGGGCTGCACCTTCCCGCAGGTTTCATTCGCCCCGGAGCACTCCCTCCTCTCCCAAGCCTGCACCTGCCCGGGCGCCCCCCTCCCTCCAGGGGCGCACCTGCCCTCGGCCCCGCCCCCCTGTCCCGCCGGACGCCGACGCCCCCGCCCCAGGTCGTCTGCAAGCCGCGCACGCGCGGCCCGCGCCGACTCTCGGCTCTCAACGGGTCGCTCGTCCCCGGCGCCTCAAACGTACTCTCTTTCCGTCGAGTTCCCGCAGAGCTGCTCCCCGCGTTCGACCCCGCCTCGGATCCGCCGGCCGGGGGGCGGGGGGGCGCCCACCGTTAGGGCTTCTGGTCGCGCGCCGGGGCGAGACCGCTCGGCACTCTGCGCCGCGCACGCACCGCCTGCTCGACGCTCGACTCGCCTGGCCTGCGGAGCCCTTAGCGGGAGCGGCGCGCGTGCGCCCTGGGTCAGAGCGCCGCGCGTGCGCCGCCGGGGCCCTTAGGGTCCGGAGCGGCGCGGAGACCCGCCTCTGTAGTGCGCGGTTGACAGCTTGGTGTTTCCGGAGCCCCGTGGCCGCTGGACCCTCCAGTGTTTTTAAAAAAACGAGACGGTTGGGTCTTAGCCGTGTGCATCACAGTGCAGTCCGGCGAGCAGCTCGCGTGCGGGGGTCTGCCCGGGGCCCGCGGGCCCGCTCGCGCGCAGGGAGGGCGGGCGGGGTCGGTGCTGCCGCCGCTTCCCCGCCCCCCGCCCCGGCTGCCTCGGGCTCCCGCACGGCGCGCGGCTCCCCCGGCCCCGGCCCACCGCTCCTCGGGCTCCCTCGCGGCCCTGCCTCCCCCCGCCGCCGCTCTTCGGTCCCCCGCTGGCGGGGCGGGACGGCTCACCTACGGGACCACCACCCTCGTCCCCAGTGTTCCCCTTCCCGGTCCTCTCGTGTATGTGTTCATCTCACGGGTGGGTACTGCAGGGTGAAGAGCTACAGTGCTGGTGGTTCGCGAACCATCTCTCTGCCCCGCGAATGTTGGTCAGCCCAGCGTTAGAGGACACCGGTGGAGAATGTGAGGTTACTTCGGACTTACCCGTGCCTCGCCCACGGCTGTGGAGAGGGAGGGAGCTGGGGCTCACCCCGCCTGAGGCCGGGGGCTCCCTGGGCCCCCGGAGCAGTGGGGCTGGCTGACTCCTGAAGTTCCGGGAACCCCCTGTCCCTGGCAGTGAATCCAGGGAACCGTTTGGCCGCTAGAGCCGAGACAGCCGGTGCCCAGGTCCCTGTTCTTCCCTAGTCAAGAGGCGCTGGAGGAAACTGCAGTCTTTCCTCATGGAAGGTGTTCTATGCAGGGGTGATTTAGAAGTCTCCTACATTCTTAACTGGTGCCCATGACCTCTTTGAGGCCACACTACCCCGGACGTTAGGTACTGTTAAATCGGCATTTTACAGTTGGGACTCCAGGGGGTGAAGTGTTCTTCCAAGTCATGCAGCTGGGGTGGTTGGGGGCAGACCCGACATTCACTGCTGGGACTCAAACCCAAGCACTTGATCTCTCACTTCCCCATGACTGGAGCATTCCTCTTTCCTACCAAAGTGCAGCAAAAGCCTCTCCTCCTTATCCAAAAGATAAGGGTCACTCAGAAGTGGCAAAAGCAAACAAAAACCACGACAGAGCATAAAATGGCTCACACAACTCAGCCTGGCTGGCTCAGTTGGTAAAGCACGCAACTCTTGATCTTGGGGTCAGATGCTTACTTAAAAATTAAAAAAATAAACCATAACAAATCAGATGCTTTCTCCTCTGACATGCCCAATTCTAGGGGGAAGTCGGGAGAGGGCAAAGGGCAGGCAGATGTCCTGCACACCCGGAGATCACCCACCAGGGGCATGGGCACGAACGTCCACCCATTTGGAATATTAACCCTTGTCTAGAGGTTTTAATCCCTTCTCTCCCCCACCGTGCTTTAAAGCATTTCGGCCAAGTCACTCCCGATTTCCACAGAAGATGTCCCTAAAAACCCTTCCGTCTCTCTCCTCAAATGAAGATCGAGGGACACACAGCCTGAGAAAGCATGTTCAGCTTTAGGGCTTTTTCTTTTTCTTTTTTTTTTTTTAATTTTTTTATTTAAATAAGGAGAATTCTTTCATATGGAAAGAGCTAGTACAATCACATATTTGAAAGGAGAAACAACAGGTAGTGATCTGGAGGGAAGGGCAAAGGGTGAGTGTGCCACCATGGCCTGCTGAATCCATGATTCCATTTCCCATCCCAGGCAAAAGCTTACCAAAAAATATATAAACAAGCTGCACAAGACACCTTTAGCCATCGTCTGCCCTTTCAAATATCTGGTCTACATGAAAAGACAAAGAGGAAAGGCCAAACTAAAAGCAAAAGGGAACAAAAACAAAACCACCCTCAAGAACAAAAACCCAAACCCTTTTTACTATGCAAGGCATGAGGTCAACAGCTTAAGAGTACAGAATCCCCTTTAAACAATGGAAGAAAGTCACCCACACAGAGCCTTCATAGAAATTTCCACTCTAAAGCTTCATAACATGCTGAAGACAGGGTCCTAGGGACACTGCCACGCAGCCAGGGTGGGGAAATGGTTAACGGCATGGTCAGATGCGCCTGGAAGACCACTAGCCAAGTATGCACTGGTGGTCCTGACAGAGGGCATGGCTAGGGGACAGTGCCTGGCCCCAACACTGAAACACCCTGTCCCAGGTGATCTCTTGGGTCCATCTCACATTTTCAAGCAGGAAGAGCTCGTTTTCTGGAAGTCTGCATTTCCCATTCAGCACAGAACATGACACAGCACACACTGGTGTCCTTGGTCGTCAAAGGCCATTTCCCACAGACCTAACCCAGGCTTGCTCTGCAAGCAGTGAAAAGGGACAAATACAGACTGGAGAGGCAACATGCAGCTACTTGGTGGAAAGGAACTGAACAGCTGGGAGGGAGGGGCTGTACCAGTCTACCACACACTGCCTCAGTGGGCCATTTCTGACCACGGCTGTGCACCCACGTGCACATCCTCAGCCTCCTTGGCTCTGAGCGTCAGTCACAAACCTCATCACCCATCCAGAGGGCAGATCCAGAAGACAGGAGGGCAAGGGCAGAGCTGGGGGGACCCGAGGTCAGTATTTCACAGGATTCCCCAATATCCCCAGAGGTGGCTGGAACGGCCACAGCTTTGGAACTCAACCGATTTCTGAATGTCTAAGTCATCCTCTGGTTTCCCTCATAAGGAACCCAGAGCTAGAAGTGTATGAATTCCAAGTCTGAAAATAGTAATGGTGTGGATTAAAAAGGGGGAAGCAATAGTTAAGAAAACGAGACCAAATATAACTGGCAGAGAAGTTTCTGGCGGCGGGTGTGTGTGGGGGGTAATGCCTCTTGGACACTTGACCCCACACTCCAGGACTTCCCCCACTGAGTAGTTGACACTGCAGGGACACTATTGCGGGGGTCACTGGTTGCCAAGCAATGAGTTGCACCATCAATGGCCAGGGCCAAGCTGCCAGCATCAGGAGGCAGCAAAGGTGCAGTGAGGGGTCTCTGACTGCCCCCTGCCCCCATCTCAGAAGCCCCAGAAAGGAAAGTGCTGGTCTTCACCTGTTCCCACCGACGGCCCCGTAGCACCCTGGCAGAAGCCTCTGCATGTGTATGCGCTGAGGACGGGGTTCTGAAACCAAAGTAAGACCCTAAGCCCTATTACCTTGAGCTTGGTTCTAAAACCAAATGAAAAGGAGATATTGCACCTTAAAACCTATCTGCACTAAACACCGCATTTAATCAGACCGAGGAAGGGACTGGAGTGGGGTGGGGAGGTCAGGCAGGCCTCAGCCCTGCCCTCTGCCCCAAGCCCAATTTAGAATCTGTATCTTAGTGGGAAAGAGACCGCAGCTCCAGCACACGGAGGTGGTGAACGCACTGACCTTCACATGCAATTTCCTGGCCTTTCCTGCACGGAAGAACTCAGACATTATATATAAATAGAGCAGTGAAACATTTACTTTTTTTCACCTAGACCTACAACATCAATACATATAAATAAATTCTAGTGTTTTCTGTTTTTATTGGGGAGGGGGAGGAGAGAAAATACCAGGGTAGAGGAAAGGGCTGGCGAACAGGTGACCTTTCGTTTTTATTTTTTTCTCAAACAGGAAGCACTGTCTTGCTGAGGGCAGGTCCACCTGAAGGGTACACCTTGTGTTTCCAACAGCATCCAGGGCTGCTCTGCTGGAATGCAAAGTGAGAAAACCTTTTCCTTCCTTCTGACATACAACATGCACCGCTACTAGGTGTGCGGGCCTGGCCGTGTTTCTGAGTGTGCGCGCAGCAGGGAATGTGTGTGGCTCCCACAGGGGCAGCCGGACAGGGGAGGCAGGTGGCAGCAGAGGGGAGCGGTGGCAGGGCGGCCGGTCACAGGGACAGCGGTCACACACTGGCAGGGAAGAGAAAGCAGGTGAGCACACGGGACAGGCGAGAGCGGGCAACTCGTCAAGCGAGCAGCCTTCGGAGAAGGGACCCCAGAATCAAGATTCAGGCATGGAGGTGGCCAGCTGGCGGAAGCCCGGTCTGAGGGCAGAGGCGGGAAGGGCGACACAAAGCTGTCAGGAAGCGCGAGAGCGTCTTTCAAGAACGGCGGCCCTGTCCGGAGGACCCTCGCGTCAACCCAGCACTCTCGCTGGCGGGACGCACCCCGAATCCTTAAAGCAGCAAAGGGCCCCAAGGCGCTGCTCCCTACCGGGTGCAGCTGGACACAGCGCTCAGGGCCATGGGGCGTCACACAGCAGCAGGGACCCGAGCCTGGACTCTGAGGGCCTCATCGCCGCTCACCTCCTGCTCGTCCTGAGCCAGGTCCTCCCTGTCGTGGAGGACCGTGGCTGGCCGGTTAGTTACCCTGAAGAGCATGTATAAGACTTGGTATTTCCTTTCCCCTCTCCTTGGAATGACAAAATCGGGGATGATTTCCTTCTAGGTCTTATTTTAAAACAGAAAGAACAAAAACCCAGCATGAGATGGCTCACACAAACATCCTGCTGGCAGCGGCCCTCCACGCTTTTTCCTCGAGGCTGCCCCTGGCTGCGGTGGAGCAAAGTCAGACCCGCAACCCACCCTCCCCTCGGAGCCCGCCCCAGCTGTCCGGCAGGACGGCTGCCCACGGCCCAGCTCAGGCCACTGTGCCCCCAGCACCCGGGTGTGCAGGTGGGAGCCGGGCCAAGGAGGAAAAAGTCAGCTCGCGCGGCAGCCTTGCGGGCCACAGACCCCAGCAGGTGGCCGGCCGCGCGGCCCTGTCCCCGGGCCCTGTCCCCTCGTGAGGGAGCCTCGTGGCTTCCAGGGGCCAGCCGTGGGAAAGGTGGTGGGACAGGAGGACCCAGACAAGAAAAGAGACAGGCTCAGGAGGAGAGGAGGAGGGCGTGTTATGGAAGGCTTCCAGGAAGGGCGTGAGGGTCCGATGACAGCCCCGGGAAACACCAGTGACTATGCATCTCCGGGATTTACCTCAGCTGCCCCGTGCTAGCATGTCCACTGGCTTTAGAAGAGTCCGGGACAGAAACCGCGTGTCACGATTACGCCAAAAATGCAACCAGCCTCACTGGGCTGCCCCGAAGCTCCAGCGACCGACCATCGGGCCAGGGGCCGGACCCCCCCCCCCCAAAAACACCAGCCTAACCCGCCCCTCTCCCTCGCTGCCCCAAACACGGAGCTGCCCGCCGGCGTGCCCCCCATGGTTTCTGCGAGCACCGGTACCGGTTGACCCGCTGAGGGAGTGCGGGGGGCGGGGGCACGTCTGCCCGAAAGTCCTGTGTTAAGGAATCGCAGGCACGCGCGGCGGCGGCCCCAGATAGAGGGGGCGTGCGGTACGGGGTCGGAGGAGGGCGGAAGGATGGCGAGTGTAGAGAAGTTCCGCTATGCACACATAGCTTCTGTTTCTGTTTTCTTTTCCTTTCTCCTTTGTAAAAACTTAGCTGCTTTTTAAAACAAAAAGCCTCGAACTAAAATGGCCCTGCTGCCAAACCACTACGCCTGGGGGCGGGGGGGCGGGGGGGGGCAGGGAGGGAGGGGAGGGACAGGGTCATCTGTACTGCACAAAGGCTCGAGTCACTCCACGGTCACTGTGGACAGGAGGCGGGGACGACACGGGGACGGGGTCGTTTGCTTGCTTGTTTGCTTCGTAGTAAAGCGAGCAGGTCAATGCCACACATCCACAGGGGCAAGCTGGCTGGACACAGAGCTTTCGGGAGTGGAGAGGAGAAGGGAGGTCTCTCAGTCTGGGCCAGGTGGCTGGACGGTGGATCTGGCGAGGTGTCCGAGATGTCTGCGAGTCTGGCTGTGTCCAGGCCCAGCGGCGGCCCTGTCCTCGAGGTGGGGGCGAGGCGTGGCCAAGCACCTTCAGGCCTTGCTCTCCTCCACTTTGACCGGCCGAGGCTTGATTGCTCCGGTTCGCTTCATCTGGGAGGCGGCCGAGGGGGCCTCCTGCAGTTTCACGCTTCCCAGGCTGGGTTTTTCGTCCACTCGTTGTTTGGCCTTTGGACAGATGAACAGGGACAAAGACAGTAACCCTTATGCAGAAACATCTGTCTGGATACATAAGTCCCACTGGCCCCTGCCTGCTTCTGAGTCACAGAAAAAAGCTACCCTAAGAAGCCCATTCCTTTGGTGGAAGTACCAGACTTGGAAGGACACGGGCGGACACTGCTCTCTCCCCTCCCAACAGTGCTGAAGGCAATGATTCAGGGAGGCAAGAAGGTGCCAGGTCCTCTGGGAACCATTCTGCAATGGCCATGGGCCTGTGCAGCAGGCACACATTCAAGGCTGACTTGGAAGGGCCTTCTCAAATCAGTGCATCCTGTGCCCCGAGGGTAAAAAGCCCTCGAGCAGATCCAAGTGCACCGCACGAGTCGAACTCCCGAATGCCTGCAGAAGGGCACGGGGGCCACCACGTGGACTTGGTCCTCCCTGGTCTTCAACACCCTGCCCCCAACTCCTGCTCTCCGGAAACGTCCCCCCTGAACCCTCGTTTGGCCTGGAGATTCCCATCAGGATCCCATGAACCTGCAGCTCTGTGGCCAGCCTCGACTCTGCCCCCCACCAGGGTGTGACCTCTGCAAGAAAGCTTTAGCAGCTCAGTCCAAGCAATTCAAGGAACGACCCTCCAGGGAACCAAGTTAGGAGGAGTGAAATGAGCGATCAAACTTCCGCCTCCATCAGCCAGGAATGCGGTTTTATTAAAAAGCCACGCCTGACGGGTGTGAGCTCAGGACCCCACAGCGGCTCAGAACAGTGCCTGAAGGCAAAGACACCAAGAAACCCCTTTTGTTACAAAATGGGAAAGCCTCATTCCACTGGTACCCCCACCCAGCCAAGACACAGACGAGACACAGCACTTACTAGAGCTAACACACGCACGCACACACGCGCGGCTTCTAGAGCTGACCCACATACCTAACCGAGTCCCCGCGCCTTCACAACCCAAATTACTACGAAGGGAGGTCCACCTTCTGGCGCCACCTCCTCAGAGGAATCTGCATCCTCCCTTCTCTGCAGGACAAGGAAGGATCCAGACGCCCATCAAGAGGAGAAATGCCTTCGCCAGGAGGGACTTGGGCTGCCGGCTCCCGGCGCCATGCTCTAAGTGCTAGGGCTCGTCTCTCTTTTTAAGAGGAGCACTCAAATGGTTGGACAGTCCCTTCTCTTTTGGCGCTTGGAGACGGGCCTAAGTGTCCAGGGCTGGAGGTCTGCAAAGCCATCTTCTACCTGTTGAACGTAGTGTCCCTGCACAGAGCCCATGTTAACTGCTGATCCAGAGGGCTTCCCACTGGGGCTAGCAGAGCTAGGCCTGAAAAAACCAAAGGCAGGGGGTGAGAACACACGCGTCGCCAGAGAAACCGAGTCAAGCCTAGCATGTGGCACGGCCCTAGCTCGGGCAGCGCCCTCTCAGACGGAGGAAAGCCAAGACCTCAGCCAGCCAGAGGGCAGAGGGTGCCAGAGCAGCTCGCAGAGACGCACCCGAGGGTGCGGGGGCTGAGGGCATGGGGGCCGAGGCCCCAGCTGTGGGCAGCACTGACCGGACAGGTGGATGGCCACTGACCGTCTCTCAGGGTCTGGACCAACAGCATTCTGTGACCCAAATGGTCTCTGAAGCTGATTTCAGAATGGGGCCAAGTTTATTCCTACTTTTCACTCTTTTAGGCAGTGTGCATGTGTATGTGTCTATGTGTGGGGGTGGGGGTGGGGGTGCGGTGAGTGGAAAGAGAAACCAAAAGCAACAAAAATCTTTTGGAACATCTTTCTGAATGTGTTCCGTTGACCGGACAACCTGTTCTCCTGGATGCCGACTAGGGCTCAGAGTCCCGACAAGTGCTGTGCACAACAGAGTTCATCAGGACCCTTGACAGCGGGGGCGCTCAGACCCTGTGCCGAGGACCATGAGCCCTAGGTGTCTGACCAGGGAACCCTTCTTTGGCAGGGCATGCCTCAGAAGCCCCGTTTCCAGAAAACGTGGAAAACACCAGTCTATAAAACACCAATTTTCCCTACCCCGCTATAGCACCGACAAAACAAAGGCCATTTGGGAGCACTTCTACCTTCTACATGTTCTCCAAAGGGCCCGATGCTGTTCTCCTACGCTAAGCAGACACGGGCGGGTCTTGCTCTGTGAGCCTGGGTTTGCCTCTGGGACCCGACGCTGCTCAGTGCCACCCACAGCGGCCGGGGGAGGGCAGCATCTGCTTATCCACGGAGCTGCCTTCCTCACTCGAGATTATACTCATCCTTCTGTGCTGCTGTCTGTCCGTGGTTTTCCTAAATTCTGTTGTTTTGGTTTATGTCAAAAAGATGGAACACAAAACAAACCAATAAACAGAAATAAATGAAGCCAAGAGGGTGACATAAGAACAGAAAAGACGATGGAATGAGGCAAAGGTCCCACAGACGCCTTTCTCTGGAGACGCAGGTGGAGCGGGGAATGAGGGGACCGACGGGGGGGGGGGGGGCGGCAGGGACGCGGCCTCGACTCTCCAAGAGCAAAGCGGCACCGCGTCTGCGGCAGGAAGACGAGATGGTGCTCTGATCTGCGTTAGTGCTCCCCAACTGGAGGGCAGCTGTGCACCAACAGACGGGCCTCGGGGCGCCCTGGCGCCCTGCTGCTAACCTCCCACGGAGCGCTGCAAGTCCCGCACGTCTGTTCCGCCCGCTCACAAGCAGGAGGACGCGCCAGGCATCTCCCGCGTACAACAGAGCCGACTTCACCCACCTGCGAGCCCCCGGCCGAGCGTGCTGCCTCCCTCTCTCGGCACACTCCTCCTCAGGGCCCAACAGCTCAGCAGAACCAGGGGTTCTTTGACTTTCTAGCATGATCAGTAAGTCAACACCAGGCTCACCCAAAGCCACCCCCAGCTGAAGGCCCGGGGCAGTTACTGGAGGCAGAGACGGAGATCGAGGACGCAGAGAGAAGGGGCCAGTCCGCGCCGTGAGAGGCACAGACGGCCCTGCAAGGCCAGCAGCCACAGGCCCTGGTGGGGCCAGGGGGCCAGTGCAGGGAACATGCAGCCCCGGGAGAGGAAAGTCTCCCACCTTCCAGGGAGCACACTTTCCCAGCCAGTGAATCCTTTGGAAAACCTCGTGAGAAAGCTGAGAATAGTCAGGCCAGGTTTTACACTATTAAAACGTCAGACGTTCCTTTTTCTACCTTTCCAGAAAGCTCTCCCAAACCAGAGCATTTTATCATGATGACTAAAAGCAAAACCACTCCGCCAGTTCACAACTTCCCCGTGGCTGCCTAAAACATGCGTGTGTCCCAGCACTGAACTTCAAGGTGACACGGGGCCTCAAAGGGGAACCAGCCTCAACGCCCTTCCAGAGCTCTCCCCGGGCGCCTAGGACTCTACTGAACAACTCAGTCCCGTCCAGACCAAGGACTCCGGGACGCAGCATCCGACCCCCAGGGCATTTCTTTACCTGTAAGTCTGCGGTGACGCCACGGAGCCTCCGGAAGGAACATTCTGTTTACTGTCGGCAAAGTGGAAGCCCTTCATCTCCATCTGAGAGGACTAAAGGCATCAAGAAGGAATGAGCAATTGTTTGAGGGCCCCAGAGACGCCCGGCCCTCACCCGTGCACAGCCGATGAGAATCCCCGGGGGTAGAGAGGGATTGTCCAAAGGAATCCGTACTCCCCTCCACGCGCCCCCCCCCCCCCCGTTGGGGTTCAAGAGGCTTCTTCTTAGAACCAAGAACTGTCCCGTTTTTGTTCTCTTACAGTAGGGTAGCAAGAAAGGACTGTGCACCACCAGAATGCCCATCAGCAGAGCCTGGAGCCCAGTCCTAGACAAGGTCGGTGGGGACGTCTGGGACCAGTCTCTGATACGCCCCAGCGCAACCCCCCTGGCGCATCAACTCCACACATCTTTCTGCTCTGAGTCTTGGCGTGTGTCCCTTGCTTACAAGGAACCAAGGGGGCCCCGCCATGGGGTTCTTAGAGGACTTTACCATGAGCAGGAAACCAGTGGTCTGGTGAGGCCAAGAGCTCGCACCCCAACCTCTGGCACTTCCTGCCCAGAGTGCTTCCTGACTAGCAACGATTCTCCCCAGGACAGAGTGGGATGGAGTCCTCCTTACCTCTCTGCTGGTGTTAAGGACCGAAGGCTGGGAGCCGGGTGGAAGGATTCTTCGGGGGGCCCCGACAGAGAGGCTCTGCCCCTGCGGCAGCTGGATGGACTGCGGCAGAATCAGGGGCTGCTGCCCAGAGCCGTACCGTGGCAGGGGGAGCTGGGAGCCCGGCAGCGGCATCGTCAGCTGCTAGAGAACAGGGATAATTAAGACGAAAATGGATGTTGGGGAGGAAGCCACAAACTACTGTTTACATGTGACCCTGAGAGCAAACACGCGCTACACATCAGGTTCTCACTTCCACAGAATTCAAGCACAGCCTGTGCACGGTAAGACAGGTTCGGGATTTCTGCTAGGGCACAGCCTCGGAGGCAAGTGTGACCGCTGAAACCAGGCAGGTGGAGAAGACAAGCTTAGGACCGTGCCTGCCGGAGACTGCCATAACGACTGCCACGCTGGGAGGTGTTCCTGGGGGGGCATGGGATGTGAGAGGCTCCTCTCCGGGACTGCACAGGGCCACGGGCACCCGACTTTACTGCTTCCAACCAGCAAAGGCTTACCGAGTGCACGTTATGTGCATCGGGGCAAGCACGAGGACATGGTCAGACTCAGGGCACAGCGAGGGCAGGGCCACAATGGATGCGGACCCAGCGTGGGGACTGTAGGCAGCAAACCCCTGTGCCTAGGGGCAGGAGGGCTCTTAGGAAAGAATGGCCAACAAACCCCTGAAAGCAAATGTATTTGGCATCCCGGCTGCTATGTTGAGTAGAGATACTGTATGGACGTGTATCTATGTACCCCTTTGGAAGGCACAAAAAGGCAAAACCCCTTTAACTGTTTTGCCTCTAAAGGTGATGGAAAACTCAGCTGGGTTCTGGGGTTCAGGGTTCCTGGAACTGGAGACTCTTGGAGGCTTCTGAAGGCTATTATGACAGCAGAAGGTGTATGGGGCAGGGGTGGGGGGCGTGGTGACAACAAGCTCTGTGAGACTCCTTGTCAAGTCCAGCACCGCGTGGCGACAGGGAGGGGAGCCTGGAGACTCTGGACTGGGGTAGGGAGGCCACTTGCTGTCTCTCAGTCACTTTCCTCTTCATCCCCCTGCATTGAGTCCACGGTGGGGATCAGAAGGATCTATTGGAACTGCATCACAGAGACGGTGGCCGCCAGAGTCTCTAGACCCCCGCTCCTCCTTGCACACGACAGGCTGCAGGACGAACAGGAGGCTGGCGCCACGCTGCTGGAGCTCCAGCTAAGGGTGGTGTGGCTACACTTGTGTTTCACGGGCCCCCTGGCTGCTGTGTTGAGAACAAATGTTTGGGCCCAAGAAATGGCTGGATTCTGGTAATTTCCAAAGGTAGAGCCAAGAGCACCTGAAGGATCAGAGAGGGCATGAGGGCAAGCAGCGGCCTACATGGACAAGACAGCCATAACGACTGGGAGAAAATCAGGCTTTGGATTTGATGCCTTCGCTATTATGTCGGAGACGCCGTAGGACGCTGGAGCAGAAGGGACAGGCAGCCCGCAGGCTGGAAAACATACACCCGGTGGGACTGGGAAGACCCATGTTGCTGGGACTTAGAGCCACGGGGCAGAACAGAGACTGGAGGGCAGAGCCCAGGGTGCACAGGGAACCCGCAGAGCACAGAGGTGAGGAAGAGGGTTCCAGAAGGAACGCTGCCTGAGAACACGGTGCCGGTGCGGTGCCGGTGCGGGGGGGTGGGGGGTTGAGAGGAAAAAAACCACCATCAGGAGCTGCGGGTGTCCTAAGAAAAAGTTTTATGGGGTTTTGTCTCTTTAACGAGGGGATAAGGGGAATAATAGGGTCAACTGCGTGTCCACAGGAGGCTCTTCCTCCAGAGCCAGGCCCCACAGCGCCTGAGGGAAGGAGCAGGAGCCTGGCCGAAGGGCCTGGCCCAGGCACCGCCAGGCAACCCCCCACCCCCCCCACCCCCGGGCCAGGAGACCCAGCAGGGGGCACTCTGTACAAGATCTCGTTTTGTCCCTGCTTGTATCTCTCCAGTGACACAGGAAGCCAGATGCCACATGGTGACAGGTGGAAGGCGGGGAGGAGAAAGTCTGAAACCCGCCGTGGGGGCAGGGGACTGACAGGCCAGGTGCAGGGATATGGGCGCTCCCGAAGGTGGCTGTCGGTGCATGGCTGTGCGTAGCCCAAGCAGGTCTGTTTTTTTCCGCGGGCGCAGACGGCTGTGCAGACAAAGGACCGGACTTTACCAAGATGACAACACCGGAGGAGGACTGAGGGCAAAAGCAATGGCCCAACTCTGCTAAGCTGGGGAGAGAAGGACGTGAACCCACTGGGGCACGTGGTAAACAGGTGGCCAGAGCCTGGGTCACTGGACGGGGAGAGCTAGAGGAGCAGAGCTGGTGAATGGCAGGACCCTTAAGCCTGAGATGACAAAAGAGGGACAGCTTCCGGCACTGACCAGCCCAGACGGACCATGAGCACAGCGGAGCACTGCTGGCAAGGGGACTGTGGAACAGAGACCAGGCAATCACCTATGCAGACATCAAAACCACGAGCGGCTAGATTAGGAGCTGTGCTGGGGAGACTCAAAGCCGCCTCATACTGCTGATGGTCACGGGACAGGAAGACGAGAAACTGAACATTGGATTCATCATGTGGACCCACAGCCCCCCGGAGGCTAGTGGAGCAGTGCACAGTACAGGCTCCAGAGCTGGGGTTTTGGGGAGGAGGAGGGAGAGCAGCCTAGATGCATCACTGGGTATGCAAGGACAGCACCCCATCTCCAAGACCCAGAGGAGGAGGGTGGAGAGAGGCCGTGGGAGCAGCAGCACTCTGGGGGATAGATAGGAGACTGCACCGTTCCCATCAGCCAGAGAACCTGTCCTCAGTTCTAGCGGCCCAGGGACCAGTCACAAGGGTCACAAGCAGCAGACCACACCTCAAGAGGCAGACAAAAAGGAAAAAGAGTCATGAAAGAAAGCGGCCTAGCGTTCTGAGCAGGAGGGACTGAATGCCTAACCTGTGGGAGCTGGGAGTCCAACAACTGGGAGGCGCCCAGGCCAGCAGCCTGGCCCAGCTGGCCCTCGTACACCAGAGCTTGGTTTCCACTCATGGGCTGGTAGGGGGAGCCGGACTGGGGCTTCACCATCTCTAAGGGCTGCATGCCTGGGAACGCCGAGTACGGAGGCTTCAAGGCTGTGCCTCCAGAGAGAATCATGGTGCTGGGCGGTGACAGGCTGGGATGCATGTACACCTGAGATCTGCAAAACCAGACACGTGGTTGGTCAGAGGCGGGAGCACGCCAGCGGACCTCAAGTAAGTGCACACATCACGCTCCCCACACCCTGTATGCTGAGACCCAGACCGCTGGCCTCACTGCTCCCCACATCCCGAATTTCTGACTTAGGAGATCTGGGACAGAGTCTGAGGACCTGCATTTGTAACAGGCTCCTAGACGGGGATGTGCTGGTCTAGAAACCACAGTTTGAACGTCTATACTAAAATACATATCCAGGCTGTATAAGGCACGGGAAAACCTGGGTGACGCCAAAGGCCGGGACTTTGGACACATGGGAAGAGCAGACCCAGGGTGGACAGGGAGAGGCTGGGAAGGGGCAGGATGACGTGGGGAAAAAAACCAAAGCCCGGGGAGGACCATCAAGCCCGTGCAGCTTCTGCAGCAGTTAGGAAGGACTCCAAAGTGACTGCGATCCCCCCATCCACCCCAAAAGCAGAGAGGCGCAGATCAGCTGCACAACGAAGGGGACGAGCCTACAGGCCACGGGCGCAGACCTCCCAGGCTGCATCTCACCTGAAGGGCTGCAAGGAGCTGAAGATCTCCTGAGCCTGGGAGGCGGGCAGCCCGCCCCTCAGTCCCAGCTGGGCTGGAGCCTGCAGAGACGTGTGAAGGGAGAGCGGGATCTGCGGGGCAGCGGCAGCCTGCGGACGGGAAGCCGGGCAGTAACCGCGGGGCCCTCCAGGCTGCTGCTCCGGTCCCCCCGCCGCGCCCCACCCCCGCACCACGCGGCAGCAGGAACACTGCCCTGAATGCACACTGGGCTGTGTTCCTCCGGTGCTCTCCCTGCTCTTGGGAAAAAGCAAACGTGTCGTAATCCCAAATGCTGGTATGTTCCTACGGTGGATTCTGTACAACAGCGAGAACGAATCCTAGCTACAGGTACTGACAGCCGTGCGTTTTGGAACCAACGGTGAGCGGGACACGCACACGAAGAGTGCGTGCAGTACGATCTGGTCACGCGAAGATCAACATCTTATAAATCTAAACAGCGTGCTATTTTTAAATGTTTTATCAAGAGGTTGGGATGGGCCAAGTCCTCTTTCCTCGGTCCCCAAATCTGCTTCTGCCCAAGGGAGCCACCATCCTGGCACCGAGGTCCAGAGGGTGCTGGACCGTACGAAGGCTCCACAGCTTCAGGAGGGGGACTCCAGAACTCCGCCCCTTGCGGCACAGAAAACGCGCCCATCCTGCATGAAAACAAACGCCTGCACATTTCTAAAACTACCTCTTTCTAACGAATCCATGCCTGGGACTCTAGGCCTTTCTTCTCTTCATCAGAAGGATACCTGATACCAAAGGATACCAAAGAGAATTCCATTTCAGCTAATTCCCCAGCTAGGGCACAGGAAGAAGTCTGAAAGAGGGAAACGGAGAGTCTGGAGTGCAGAGCTCCATTCCTCTTCCCCGTCTGTCCTGTGTCCGTTCACTGACCATTTCCTGGCTGCTAGGACGGACAGGGAGCTGGGCATTACATGGGAGGGACGCGGACGTAAGACCATGCACAGGTCAACGCAGGAGGTCACTGCGCCCCCGTCCCCCACGGAGCCACCTGGCTGGCCGCCCTCACCTGCTGGTAACTCTGCTGCTGAGGTATGGTCTGGGGAACCAGCCGGGGCTGACTTGCGAACATGTGGCCGTCCAGGTAGAGAGGCGGCAGGTGACTGCCTGCGAACAGAAGCCCAGAGGAGACAGAACGGAGTCAGGCCTCACCGTTCCCGAATGTTCACGTGTGCCCGCCTTCCTAGCAAGGCGGCGGGAGGAGTGTGTGCAGAACCTGCTCAGCCCCGTGCCGCTAGCCCCGTGCCGCTGGCCCTGTGCTCCAGCAGCCCCACTCGGACTCACCTGCTGGGGAACACGGGCAGGTGGCGGCATCAGGGCCCAGGGCGGCAACGGGCTCCATCCCACCCTCGCCCCCAACCACTGGCCTGCACTGTTGGGAATGGCCCCACTGCTGCAGACATGGCCCGGGTCTCGGACCCTGGCTCTTCTCTCCCCCCGCACCAAGCCCACAGAGGAGGGTCAGAAACGGTCTATAGGAACAGCATCACTGGGACTCAGGCAGCTGGGCCCTCAAAACCCCGCCCTGGCCCTCTGAACGCCAGCACTGTGGGGAAGCAGACTCCCACTCATTGAGGGCTTGACTGACATGAAGTACTTTCCAGCTATGACCTCGTCTCATCGGCTAACCCGTGGACAGCCAGTCTTCTCTCACAGATGAAGGGGCTGCAGTGCAGGGGGCTGAGCCCCTCACCAGCGGCTTCCCTGGGGAGGGGAGCAGGGAAGCGGGACAGGCAAGTTATCTGCAGTGCCTGGGAAGCTATGACCTCCTGTCTGCACACCAGCTCCTACTTCTGCACACTCCTTAACGCAAGCAATCCAAGCTTCTCTTGAGAATGGGGGACGACCGCCCGAGCTGGTTCGGGCAGGGATGGGTATGTGTGTATGTCAGGTGGGCATACCTGGAAGAGAAGCTGAAGGCGCGACAGAGGCCACAGGCATGGGCGGCATGGAAACCCCACCGAAGGAGCTGTAGCTGACTCCATTGGAGGCTCCCACAGACGATGGGGGTTGGATGCCTGAGCCCGTCCCACTGGGAGAGCTCTGCTCTGGCAAACTGGGAGAGTTTTCCCAAGCCTTGCGTGCAGACTCCATCTGAAAAGCAAAGCGAGCGGAAGCATTACCACCAGGAAGGCGGTGTCTGGCACAGATGGAGGATGGGGGACGGCGGGTGGGGCTGCTTGCTCTGGCCTCTTCCCCAGCTAAGGCCCCCAGGCAGTAACCCCGTCGCTCTGTGCTGGTGTTACCTTCAGGGTGAGGTCCGCGGTGGGGAAGGACATCTGGGAGAGGCCGATGGCCCTCTGGATGTGATGGTCGCGCCGGAGGATGGGAATACTCGGGGCCAAGCCCGCCTGGAGAGGAGGAGACCATGGGGTACGACAAGCACAGAGGCAGAACGACAGCACAGCGAAATGCACCTTCAGTTCGGGCCTCGTGTGCTCATGACCCTGGGACAAGGCTGCGAGCAACAGAGACCACGGCTGTCTCCTCCAGATAGCTGCCTTCACGGACTCCCGCAGCAGAATCCATGGAGAGCCACGTCCACGCGCTCACCCCATGGCGCATGGAGGCACCGGAACCCAGCTTAGAGATCCCAGGTCCTGTCTTGGCCGCCAAAAACTAAAGAGGTCCTTGTAGCATTTCTTTGGATATGTGCTCAAAAGACCTGCCCACACGTGCCCAGTGCCCATAAACCTATTACAGGGCTTGTGAGAAACTACTCAGAATAAAAATACCCCGGCCCCATCACACATACGTAAGCACAGAACTTGGAAGATCAGAGAATTGGGAAGTGCCAAATAAACCAAACCTTGGGAATTACATTTTCCCCTTTTAGGATCACAAAACAAGGGTATGGAACATTTACACAACCTGCCCAAGGTTGTGCAACCAGCTAGCAAATGGGGCACACCTCATACCCAGGTCAGGTGGCTGACCCCCAAACCTGGTACTGGTCCCCTCCTCTGGCTTCACGCTGCCCTCCAGCCCCCCAGGAGGCTTGCTCCCTTCGTTCCAGGCCTGCCAGCACAGAGAACAAAGGAGCTTGGGGGCGAAGCACACTCACGTTACTGGCCAAGGCATCCTGAAGTTTGACGACCGGATTCCCCGCAGGACCAGAGGCAGAGCCAGGCGGCAAGCTGAAATCAGAGTCCTGAGGAGGACGAAGAGCCCACTGAAATCATCGGCCCACCTTTCAGCAGAGGCACACATCAACTTGACCCACAGTCTCAGTGACTCAAAAAATCGACTGAGCAGCATTCACCAGACAGCATCCAAGAAAAGATGCCACCCCCTGCCACTCCCTCTGTGCCCCCTGCCCGTGCCCACTGGGCAACCCAATGGAGACAGTGAAAATAACCCGTCCACTCAGCCTGAGAACCTGGCTAGTGCCAGAAGAATGATCCAGAAGGCAGCTCAGTCGTGCCTGCCATGTCCAGCACACTGACACGTCCCCCAGAGTACTCTTAGCTCCCACCCGCTGCTTGTTCTCACTGACAACCCCATGTCCGCACCCTCCTCTCTCTCCAAGCATAAAAAGAAGGATGAAGGGCAGGAAGGAAACACAGCCCGGCCTTACTTTTGGATTGACTCCAAATTCAATGGGCGGCACCGGCAATACAGAATCCACGTGAATCTCCACCCCGTTAACAGGCGGGACGACGGCCCCCTGCAGCCGGTCGGCCCCCTCCGAGCCTTTTCGGTTTTTCAGAGACCGCTCATTGCCGATGGGTCCTGGTCTGTGCTCCTTGCTCTGTCCTGACCCTTGTTCTGCATCCTTGATGGAAAACCAGGGACGCTGAGAAACACACACTGGAAGGACCCCAACCCCCAACCCCTGAGCCCCAGGAAGAGGGGAGGAAGACAAAGGGTGACAGCCCCTCCTGCCCTGGCCCAGGCCACCGTGAACGCACGTCCAGCGTACCTTCGGCTCGGACTGCTTCTGAGCCTGCTCCTTGTGGCCGTCAGCCTTGGGCTCCAGGCCAGGCCCGTGCATGTCCTCCGGTTTCAGGGCGCCGTACGGGGAGCTGCGCTGGGAGGAGGTCGCAGACGACTCCCGAGACTCTGCGCTCAGGTCAACGCCACTGTCCCCCTGGCTGCTCTTAAAACCCTGCTGTGCGACGGACAAAATGCGTCAGGAGTCCTGACCCCCGAACCCCAGCGTGGGACCAGGAAGCAAGACCAAGCCCGTGGCTGAGACACAGCCCCCGAGTACGCCTCTCCCGACCTCCACCCTGACCCACCGATGGCGGCCAACACCTGAAGACACGGCTGGAAGCACAAGGTACACAGTGGGTGCCAGGGACACGGCTGCCAAACTCATGCCCTTGTGACCCAGGTCAGAGAGACCGGCCGCCACCACCAGCTCGCGCGAGAGGCCCCGGCTGCCCACCCACTCGGGTTAATCACCCCCTCCCCTTCACACCGGGCCCTCACACAGATGATAAGTCAAGAAGGAAGTTGAGTGCCAAGCCGGGGCCTGTGGTAACGGCCCCGGGGCCAAGCTCCGCAGCTGCGGTGGGCACGCAGGGGGCCCAAGCAGCGAGGCGGTCACTCACCTCGGCGGAGCCGGGCTCGGCGCTGCCGAAGGCAGTGGCAGCTTTTGTCCAGGAGTCGCTGGTCGGGGCCTGAACGGGAAGGGCTGCCCGAGGGAGCAAGACAGAGCGTCAGGGCATCGCAGAGGAAGCCTGAGGCCGGAGCCACGAGCCCGGGTGCCGCCGACACACACCCAGGCCGCCACCCGCCCTCCCTGCCCTGTCAGCAGCGCGCCGGAGAGACGGGACCCCCGGGAGCTTTACGCAACTTCCCAGCAAGCTCAGACTCTCATAAATGCACTTCTCGTCCTCCATCAACAGGGTGCTCCGGCAGGCCCGCCGGCAGGTCTCACCCCATCTGGGAGGATTCTGCACCCCCATCCCTGCGAAGCGTAGCTTTCTCTCACTTAAGCCAAGGATTCATTTCTACAAGCCAGCAGCCCTCACAAAGACTCAAGCCAGGATCACTCAACTCCTGCCAGCTCAAGGACCACTCCAAGAGTCCCACAGAAGCCACAGACCACAGAACCTGACGCGCTGTTTTCAGATCCAGCAACCATACCCCCAGCCCACGAGCAGCCGGGATGCGATGGAGAGTCCTAACAGCGAAGCCCCGAGAGCAGGGGCAGGGGGAGTCCTGCCCGCTCCGAGGGATGAGCGGGCAGGCATCTGCGGACGTTCAGAGTGTGATAACCAACACTCACACGTGCAACCGAATCATCGGACAGCGACAGCTTAAAGATCATTATACTTCCAATCAAAGCTTACGTTTCTACCAATGGTTTTTGTGTGTGTGGGGGGGGTGGGGGTGTGTTTTTAAGATTTGATTTATTTGAAAGAGGGAGAGACAGAGGGGGCGTGCGAGAGAGTACAAAGTGGGGGGGTGAGGGGTAGAGGGAGAAGCAGGGAGCCCGGGGCATGGCCCAATCCTAAACTTTGGGATCGTGACCTAAGCCGAAGGCAAAAGCTTAATCCGCTCAGTCAGGCAGGCTCCCCTCTCCCCCAGTGGTGGTGTTCTAACATGCTGGAAGCAAGATCACATGGTCAAACTCAAAGAATACCCAGAACCCAGAACTGCGGGTGTCTGTCCTGTGGCTCTGGGGTCACGTCACTGCGCTCTGGAGACCTTGGCTACTCCGCAGAGCACATGGGAAACGGACGAGTTACCCTAAGCTCCCCTGCCAGGCACCATGTATTCCCTTCTCTCCTTCACCTGTGTACTCTGTAAGGCTCTGCCCAGAGTAGGCATTCAAGAAAAACCTGCTTGAATGAAATGGTTTTATATTTTAAAATGAAGAGACCAGAAAAGGAACACTGAATTAGAATTTTTTTTGTTTTTAAAGTTCGGGGAAATAAATTTTCCAAGAATCAGGTGCCCTCACTCTCTTGCTGAGAGAGCATCAGGAGAAACTGACAGAACCCCCCGGAGTCAGGGTCTGGGCCGGCTTGCAGCATAGACAGGCAAGCTTTGGACCCTTTCCGCCTCCCTAGCAGTCAACTGCAGCTCTTCCACAGGGGAGAAGGAAGGGTTAGGGTTAGGGTTAGCAGAGACGGGGCTCTCGTCATCCAGACCACTGGACACATGGAGGGGTGTGCTCCTGTCCCAAATTTCAGGCAGGGAGCAGCTACTTTTGTCCAGGGGCTACACCAGCGGGGGTGGGGCTGCGATTGCATGGGACACTGGGGCTCTGGAGAGGAGGCAGGGAACCCAGAAAGCCACATGGGCATTCAAAGCCCCAAAGCAGGATGCTCCCGAGAAGGGACCCTGGGCCCAGAGGACAGCCCTGAGCCAAGCAGTTGAGCCCAAGCGCCCAACTCTTACCCTGGCTGCTGCTCTCCCAAATCTCGGTGCCCAGGCTACTGCCGGGCACGGTCATGTCACTCTGCTCCAGGCACAAGTTGTTTTGCTTTTTAGCAAACCGGGGAGGAATACGGGAGGGAAGACCTCGCCCCTTGACGGGCATCTGAGGAGAAAAAGGATGATGTGTCCAGTCTTGACATGAAGCATAAAGAGCAACAATTTCTTCGCAGGGACAGCACCCTGGGCCCCCAACCGCCCCCACCAGGAACTGTTCCAGAGATGCTGGAATAGTCGCCTCCTGATGCCTCAACCACAGGTGAACGGCACTGCCAACTGAAGCGGCCGCAGAGGCCGTGTGCGCAGCGGACAGCCCTGACTGCGTCTGAGGACAGGGTCCCCGAGCCTCGTGATGCCCCAGGTGACAAATCTCATCCCACACAAGCCAGAGCAGCGGGAGGAGGGCGGGCTTGGAGTGGCTGATGGAGGCTGGCGTCCTACCGTCGTCACCAGGGACAAATCACCCTCTTGGAGAACAGGATACTCCCACCTCCTCCCATAGGACAATGGGGGCCACAGAAGTACTCCCCCCTTCCCCTCTTCTATCTTGGGCTTCATTCAGAACTCGCCTCCTTTGGCTCTGGGTTTCTGTGTCCCGGCCCGCCAGCTCCCCGGCCCCTTCACCTGCACGGCCTGCTCCTTCCTCCTCCTCTCTTCTTCCAGCAGGCGGCGCTGCTTCTTGGTAAGGACCTCGATGAAGCCTTCACCCGCCATGGGGCCCACTTCACTCTCCTCCCCAGGGCTGGACCCGCAGTTTTCAATGATGGAATCTGAACCCAGATTTCACAAGAAGGGACGGTTGTTTCCATTCATCAGCAGAAAGGATAACCCAGCCCTACCAGCTGCTGGAATCCAAGGACGGTTCAGCTCAGGAGGCCGGCAGTAGCCGGCTCCAGGCCTCTAGGACGAGCATGCTTGCGGGGTCTATGGAAAGCCCGCTGGGCTCTCTCCACCCTCCCGGCAACCCCTCGGCACCTGGTTATCCCAAACCAGAGACCCGAGGAGCACTACAGTTACGAAGACAATCTCTGGAAACAGAAACTCCCAGTTCTGCTCCCAGACAAACCCTTCAACCTCTCTGGGCCGCGGTTCCCCCTCTTTGAAACTGGGACACCGCGGGGCAGCTCCGGGCATCAGCAAGGCTGGGAGCAACAAGGGGGAGGAATCCTATCTGCTCTGCGACGGGCAGACGCCGCAGCCCCACGGAGGCTGCTGCTCTTCCCTCTGAAGTCGCGAGAGGACAGACTCACTTCCGTAGCTCAGGTCAAACTGCTCCACGGTCTCTCCCTGTCCACCCGCCCTCTGAACAGCCAGCTTGGTCTCCTCTGCCTTCTCGCAGGGGACGTCGGGGGCGTCAGAAGTGGCATGGGCTGGTCGCTCCAGCGCGTAGTGGCCGCTCCCACCACCGCCTCCACCAAGACCTCCAGGCAAGGCCTCGTCTGGGGACCTGTAAAGGAAGGAGGAGCTCGTCAGCTCGGACACGGCTGAAGGCCGGGGAAGGAGGGAACGTGCACCAGCGCGCACGGACACAGCGCCCTGACCTACAGCATCCCGTCGTTCGGTCGATGCTGCTTTCCGGGAGCCGTGCATGGTGTGCGAGGCCCCGTGGCACACCCCCCACACACCGCTTCAACAGCTCTGCCCACTCACGGGGAGCACCACTCCTCCCCCGCCCCTTCCGGGGCTCAGCACCTCTGTTCCTTCCCCAAAGTGTGCCACACTCAGCGGGCCTGTGCAGAGGAGACAATGAAGGGCTTGCCCTGAGCAGAGCCACAGAACTTTCTGCCCTAGGCACACAAAACTGGCCAGCAAGGAGCCAGACTTGACCCTAGCTCTCGGCAGAAGTCAGAAGCAAAGCCAAGTCTTGGCATCTGGGGCCGGGACAGCGAGGCTGGGCAGACACCCGGAAGGACCAGCATTCTCAGAGGGCCCCTCCTCTGGGGCTCTGAGACAGCTCCACCCCAGGTTTCTGGCTCTGGATTCTAAGGAGGCCAGGAGGTAGGAAGCAGCCTTCCTCAGCCTGAGCTGTGGCCTGTGTGTGGTCAGGAGATCAGGCGACCCAAGTGACTCCCTGCATGTGCTCTCCCCCCTTCCCAGATTCCAGGCAGTCTGTGGGCAACAAGCAGCCCCAGAGCACAGATCAACCCCCAAAACCCCCAGGTCCCATGAGAGATGCTCACAGGGCCTCGGACACCTCACACCCTGCTGTTATGGCCTGGCTCTTTCCACAAGGAGGGGGTTAATCCCCAAAGCAGGGCTGCATTTCCTCACTGTCGAGAAGCAGACTCAGGGCCAGAAGGCCAGAGGCCCCTGAGGCCACTGGGTGACAGCAGCCGCAGGGCGGAGGGATCTGGGAGGCTGGCACCGTCCATAGGCAGCGCCGCCTCAGCAGGGTGGCCACCACACAAGTGCCACTGGGGCAGGGACTCTAAGTTCTGGTGTCCAAGCCACGACAACAATGACAACCACACACGAAAGAAGCAGACAAGCAGTGCAGGAGTGAGTGATGGAGACGCTCATACATAATGGTCTTGGCAGGCAGCCCCCCCCCCACCAGCCCCAGGGCACAACAGAGGGACAGAGTCGGCTCCTGACACACGGCGGGACACGCATGCATGGAGTGCTGCTTAAAAAAACAGGCTTAGTAACAAAACAACAGCAACAGAAAAGAGCCCAGGGTTGGGTTTGTGTTTTACCTTTTGGCTTTCAAAGGCGTCCCACTCTGTTGGCTCTCATAACGGGGAGAAGCGTCACCACCACCTGGCCTAACCGACTTCTCCCCAAACCCCCCCGGCTCCAGCTTTCGGCTCTGCCTGTCGGCCAGGGGCCTCTGGCTGGAGAAGCTCCTCTTGGCCAGCTCCTTCTTCTCGCCCACAGCAGCCCCGGGCAGGCTGCCATCCGCCTGGGGGTCGGGTTCAGCCCCTGGGCCCTCGCGCCGCTCCCGCCTCTCACTGAAGTCGCTGCTCTCGGAGGCCGTCTCCCACTCCTCATTGGCGTGATCAGATGAGTTCTGGTACGAGAGCTCGGGGGACCCACTCTTATCCCCGGGGCAGAGCTTGGGCCGGCCTGGCCATGGCCCTGCCGGCAGGTGGGGCTCCTCCTCGGGCCCCCAGAGGCCCAGGGATTCTCGCTCCTGCCGGAGGCGCCGAAAGCGTGGTGGCTTGTCCTGGCGAGGGGGGCGTCTTCTCCGGAACGGCCGGTTCTCTGTGCCTTCTGGGTCGGCCGTGTGGTCGTCAGGGAAGAAAGGCCTCTTGTCCTCCAGGCGGCTGTCCTCGAAGGCCCTGGCACCAAAAGAGTCAGAATGTCTGTAGGCATCGGGGACACAGTCCCTGTCTGCGGGTCGCCGGGACCCGCACGCATCTGGGGAGCTGTACTCCTGCCAGGAGGAGCCCGGGCTCTTGCTCTGCCAGTGGGCGGCCTCTTTGGACACGAAGGTTCTCCGCCCGTAGCCGCAGCTGCTCAGCCGGGGAGGGAGCGCCCGGCCAAAGGCACGAGGGCCTCGGCTCTTAGCCTCCAGGCTGCTGTGGTCCTCGGAGCACACCTTGCTGGAGCGCCAGGAGTCCCGGAAGTCCCCCTTCCTCAGGGCACTGCCCTCCCGCTCCAGGAGGGAGGCTTCATTCCCGTTCTCCGAGCCTCGCTGCCGCCGCCGCTTGGGAAGCTCTTCGTACTCGGAGCCCTCACTGTGGGTCTCGCTGGCGATTCGCCGCCGCGGCTTGGCCCTGGGGAAGTCTTCTGGCTGGCCGAGGTCCCGCAGCCCCCGGCCGCGGCCGCTCCTCGGGCCGCCGCTGTAGATGCCCCGCGCCCCGAGTACCCCCCCACTGCAGAGGCCAGGACCGCCACCCACAGGCCGCCCTCGGAACGTGAACTCTCGGAAGCCACGGCCACGGCTCCGGGCCTGCCCTCGACCCCCAAAGGCTTGCTCCTCGTCAATAAAGATCCAGTTGTTCCTCTTTGTCGGGGGAGTGTCGCTGGACTCCCGGGGCGGTCTGCTCTCCCAGGCCCGATCCGGCTTCTCGTCCTCTTCGCACCTGCCGGCCTCACGGCCCAAGCCAGCGCGGGCGGGGCCCTGGTCCTCCAACGGGGCGGGGGAGGAATCGGCCAGCGCAGGGTCGCTCTCCTCCTCCTCGTGCGCGGTGCGAACCGGCCCCTTCTCCTTGGCCGTGCGGGCGCCCTCCTCCCCCGGCTCCTGCTTCACCTTCTCGAGTTCCTTCTCCTTGTCCTCTACCTTGAGGGCTTTCAGCACGGGCTTCTTGATGGGCCCGGACCTCCGCGTCCTGCTGGTCTGCTCTGGGTGCTGGCCGCTGGGGCCCCGGGGCTCAGGCGTCCACTCAGGCTGCAGGGGCGGCTGATTGTTGGGGCTCCCTTCCTTCTCCCAGGAGGAGGCGTTAAATGAGGGCTCCTCCCGGGGCGCCCCCTTCTCGATGCTGTTGGCTGTGTCGGTGGCCTCTGGTGGGTGGCTAACGTCCCAATTGTTATACTCTGGCTTTTTCTCGGCTGGGGCAAAGTCGGGCTCCAGCGGGGAACACCTGAGGTCTGGGGTGTGACCCCCAGGAGCACCTGCTTCCTGAACATGGTCTTGGGGTGGAAACAAAAGCTCCTGGCCTATTCTTTGAGAAGAGACACAGCTGTCAAAGTCTGCTTGGGCCTTCTTGTCAAAAGCACTCAAGAACTCCTCCCCTCTCTCCTCAAGGAGATCGCGCTGGGCGCCTACGCCCCCTGACCTTCCGGGTGAGGCAGAGTAAGAGCTTTCATTCCTGAAAAGGAACCAGAAAAATCAGTCAATGTGATTGGAGCCTGGTTCCTGGTTTCCATGCTGAACACAGAGTTTAGTTTTAAAAAGAAAAAAATTTTTTTAAAAAGAAAATGAAAAAGAAAAAAAAACCACCAAAAAAAAAAACCTCCACAAGCACCAACATTTGCTCTATCTTTAAACACGTCTTAGAGCTGCTGGGCCACAGATTGCTGGGTGGCCCCTGGCGTCCAGACTGAAGAGTGCGGTGGCTGCTGGCGGACTCAGCGAGCCACAGGGAGGCAGAGCAGCTGGGGATCCTCTGGTCCAAATGACAGGCTGGAGGCTGGGAGTCCGTGGAGAGTCTGGGGCACTGGGCCAGCAGGGCCCGCTTGCTTCACTTTCACAGGAAGGAGCCATGACCTGGGCACTCGACCCCGCCGAGCCCCACCCTTCGCCCTGACCCAAGGTTCCACAGATCTGCCTCTGACCCGGGACCTCTCCTTAGCTGCTGCCAGTCTCGCCGGCAGGTCATCGCCTCTCATACAAAAGCCTTCGAGCAAACCTCATCAATTCTCCATCCCCGGAGAGCACTGCCAGTCCCTGCAAAGTGCCCTTTCTCCAGGCAATGCCTCCAGGGACAGAGCTTCATCCCAGAGCCCCTTGCAAGCAGGACATGGAGATTCTGTCTTCAAATGTAGGACCACAGGGCCATGTTTCATCTCACCTGACGTGCATGTCCATGGCCAAAGTGTCGTTGGATTTCGGCTGGGGAAGCGAGTAGCCCTTGCTCTGCAACGCCATGTAACCCTCGGGGCTCCACACGGGGGCTGGGTCGAGGGTGGCCACTTTCCTCTCTTGCAGTGGGGGCACGCAGCTCTGGTCCTCAGAGCGACAGCCAGTTCCCCCAAGGGCATCCTGGGGCATCATGGGCTTCATCAGTCCTGAAGAAGGCAAAGAACTCATTTGTACCAGCTCATTCAGAGAGCCACGTTCCAACGTCATGGGCAACCAGAGGTCCAAAGGAGACAACAATTACCCCGTCACGTGGACACAGCAGCTTCCCCCACTGCACCCCGGTCCATCACCATCAGGCTCTCCATGCTCTCTGACTACAGAACCTCTGAATGCACACCTGCGTGCAACACTAAGTGTCCCAAAGAGCTGTCGGGGGCCCGTGGCGTCCAGCCTACGCTCCCAGGTCCAGAACCCCGTGTGGAGAATCAACTGGCATCAAACTGGCAGAGGGAAACCAGAAATAGTTCAGTGGAGAGCTGGTCCTGTCAGCAGAAGGCCGGAGGGGCCAATGGGTCAGCCACGAGGGTCTGCCTACAAGCAGACGCCAAGGTCTCCTGCACACATGGAGGAAACAGAGCTGTGTGCCGGAGAGGCTTACAAGGACGGAGACCTGGGCTTTGCCTGCTCCAAAACCTGAGCCAGAAGACTTGGGAGGGGATTTTGGTTTCAGGTCCTTTTTTTTTATGATTTAATTTAATTAACTTATTTGACAGACAGAGATCACAAGTAGGCAGAGAGGCAGGCAGAGAGAGAGGAGGAAGCAGGCTCTCTGTCGAGCAGAGAGCCCGATGCGGGACTTGATCCCAGGACCCCGAGATCATGACGAGCTGAAGGCAGAGGCTTAACCCACTGAGCCATCCAGGCCCTAAAACTTTATTTTTAAGTCCTCTCTACACCCTACATGGGGCTCAAACCCACAACGCCAGAATTAAGAGTCAGATGCCCCGCCAGATGTGCCAGACAAGCACCCCAGTTCCTTCTACTTCTGGCCCTGAGACTGACCGCAGCTCTCCACATTTTTGTACAGTGAATGGGGGCAGGAGGACACACAGAGGATGACAAACTATTAACTGACCTGAGGTGATTACAAGACAGAGGACAGGGGCCCCTGGGTGGCTCAGGTGGTTAAGCGTATGACTTGGTTTCAGGTCAGATCATGATCTCAGGATCATGGGATCGAGCCCTACGGTGGGCTCTGAGCTCAGCAGGGAGTGTGCTTGAAGATTCTCTCTCTCCCCCGGCCCCTGCCGCTGCCTCAAATAAATAAATCTTTAAAATAAAAGAGAGAGAGGGACGCCTGAGTGGCTCAGTTGGTTAAGCAGCTGCCTTCGGCTCGGGTCATGATCCCAGCGTCCTGGGATCGAGTCCCACATCGGGCTCTCTGCTCAGCAGGGAGCCTGCTTCTCCCTCTGCCTCTGCCTGCCAGTGCTCACTCTCCCTGACAAATAAATAAATAAAATATCTTTTAAAAAAAGAGAGAGAGAGAGACAGACAGAGAACATCTCGTGCCCAGACAGATGCTAGCTGGGGAAGGTGTGTGCCCCAAGGCCTCTCTGTCTATGTGGATCGAGTTGGGGCTGGGGGGGGGGGGGGGTGGCCGTGCAGAAATTAAAGGTCTCACCAGGCCTAAGCCTGTGGAGAGAAAAAGATCTGATTTCTCAAATATTCTCTTCACGACGCTTATCTGCAGCCACACTCCATGTTATGCCCACCTTTTACTGAGATGATCTGGCTGGAAAACGGTTTGACATTAAGCCAGAGGGTTTCAAGCTTTCCGGTAGCTGTGGAAGGCCCTGATGCAGGACTCTGATATAAAGTTAGTGTGGGGCAAGGAGCAGAGACCGTCTCTGGAAATCGGCAGTTACAGACCGCTCATTAAGGGCTGACTGCGAGGCACACTGAAGCGGTCGACACTGTACGTCAGCTTGGTTTTGCTTGGTTTTGGCAATGTGGTGGCTGTTACGACCCGAAAAACCCCGCTAGCACAGACACTCTCTGCCACAAAGATCCCATGCAGAGTGTGTCAAACCTCTCCCCACCCTGGCCCCCACAGAGGTTCCCAAGAACACGGGAAACCCCAAGGGGCTGAAACCACAGCCCCAGGCCAAAGCCACAAGCTGGTGCTTCCTGGACGGGAGCAGGGAAACACCCATCAGTCCCAGCAGCTAGGGGCAATGGGGTTTTGCAGAGTGCCGTAACTGGGATGCTGCTCAAGACAAAGACCCTCAAAGGGTGAGGCCCTCAATGCAAAAGGTAGATTTTAAAACGTATGCTCCTTAGTACGGAAAACAGGAGGTTTATGTCTCAGTCTGGGCCAGTGGGGAAAACTCAGTTTGCTCCTAGGACTATGGGGCTATGCCGGCTTTCATATAGCTTTGGGGAGGAGGATTCAGGGTTATACGCCCAGAGTGGCATAGAAAATTTCCCAAGTTAGGGGAATAGGTGGTACTAGGCTGGCGGAAAACCAGCCCGGAGGGACAGACTCTCCACTTGAGACATACTAGATTTCCACAATAAATAAAGCTCTGCTGAAGATGAACTCACAACCCGGAATCACCAGCATATATGGGAAGCAGCCCGCCACGAGCCCGCAGCAGGTCAGAGTTATGTGCCTTCCTGAGAACTTCAATAACAGAATAAACACCAGAAATTACGTTTTAAGAATTAGGAAAAGCATAACAAAGTAATTAAGAACTTAAAAAAATTTATGATGCACACGCACAATAGACTTGATCTGACTTCAGTTCAGCTCGTGAGCTCAAGGTCCTGGGATCCAGCCCCATGCTGGGCTCCATGTTCAGCAGGGAATCTGCTTAGGGAGTCGGCTTGGGGACGCTCTATCTCTCTCTGCTCCTCTGCCCTTACCCCGCTCACACACGCACACTCTGAGATAAACAAGTAAATCTTTTAAAAAAAACACAAATTTGAGAAAAAAAAATTCCAGTAATAAAGAGAAAGAGGAGATCTTAAAAGCAACCAGGGTGAGCTGAGGCCCAGCAGAAAGGCTGCCACAAAGAAGGGGTGTTCTGCTACCAGCAATGTAGTGACCAGAGAAAATACCATCAACAGTCACAATCGCATCCATTAGGTGAGTTTCAAGAGGCATGGCCCCCTGGCATTCAAACAGTCCCAGAAATCTGCCACGAAGGAGATGGGAACTCCACATGTGTACGCGGACGCCAGGCTCGACAACGCTGTCTGGGCCAGAGGAATAAGGAATGCCCCGAACCACATCCAGAAAGCGTGAGGGGGACAAAGAGTCACCAGACGCGCTCTCCATGTTAGTTACTATGGACCTGTCGCCACTTTCAAAAACCCACAGTTAACGTGGATGAAAACTAACTGCTAAATATCAAATAACAGTATAAAACTGGGAGACGCCTGGGGGGCTCCGTAAGCTGAGCGTCTGCCTTCAGCTCAGCTCGTGATCACAGGGTCTTGGGATTGAGCCCCATGGTGGGCTCCCTTCTTGGTGGGGGCCTGCTTCTCTCCCACTCCCCTTGCTTGTGTGCTCAAATAAATACATACACAAAATCGAAAAAAAAAAAACCCAAAACTATAAAACTGGAGGGGAAAAAAAAAAAAGCCGTGGCCAGAGAGCAAACAGAGCAGGTTACGCAGACATGAGTCACCCTCAGCAGCATCGGGAGCCAGAAGAAAAGGAAATACTATATTCTGGGTCCTGAAAGAACCAACTGACAACCTAGAATTTTACACCCAGCGAGAGAAAGGGTGTCATAAAGACTTTTTCAGGCAAAGAAAACCTACTGCCAGAAAAATCTCCCGAAGAACTCAAGAGAACATACTTCGTGGAGAAACGCCACACCCCGATGGAAGGAAAATGCGACAGAGAAGGCAGTGAAGAAACCAGTGTGTGGACAGGCAAATGCGGCCAGGACAGATTCCATGAAGCAACACAAACAGTAATGACTAACGTGGTGGCCAGAAACACACGGAACTAAAATCCTAGGGAACAAGAAGAAGACAGACTGACGAGGTCACGAGAGCTCAGGTCAGCAGTAAGGACGCTGACCGGCTGCTGCAAGTCAGAGGCGTGCGTGACAGTGTCGTGTGACCACTAACAGAGTAGAAACAGAACGCAGAGTACAACCACCAAAACAATAGGGAAATTTGTTCCAAAATATGAAGAAAAAGAAAAGCACAGAAAGGCGAGATTCACAGAAAGCACAGAAAGTAGGAAATCCGAATATAATAATCCCCAAGATCTAAAGTGAGGCACTTTGGCGCTTAAGTCAGATTTTTCCGAGTGTGAAACCACACACATCTTTCATGTACAAACTCCCCCGATAAAAGGGCTCAGAGAGGCTGACAGTAAAATGATGGAAAAAAGATACCAAGTAAGCACTCATGAAAAGAAAACCGGAATGATGACATTGATATCCGACAGAGCGAACATCCGAGGGAGGAAGCAACCAGGGATAGCAGGTGCCACGTGACAACAGGAAGAACAGAACAAGACACGTCGCTCCACGCCTGTCTGCTTCCAGGACAACGGAAGTAAAACCCAACAGGCTCAGGGATCTGACCGATCCACGGTCAGAGGGCAAGCGGGGCTAAGAGCTCGAGGTGGGACAGGTACGTGCACACAGCACAGTCAGCAAGTTCCAGGTAACGCGCCAGTCCAATTGGAGGATAACATGGTTTTCAAGCAAAGCTAGAATGTTTAAAAAAAAAAAAAAAAAAATCATGTAAGAGCCTACAAAGAAAATCTCAACAAATGCCAAGCAATCTAGACAAGAACTGGTTGGTGCACAAAAGCTCTAGAGTGAATCTGACCTGCCACCTGTTGTTAAAAATAAAGCTCTACTGGAAAGTGACCAGGCTCGTTCAATTACTATCATCTCTGGTCATTTTTGTTTTAAAACAGTAAAATGGAGTAGTGCTCAAAGCCTAAAATATTGGCTGTGTGGCATTTATAGGGAGGTTTCCTGATCCCTCTTCTCTATCGTCCAAATAATATTTCCTAAACACAAAGCAACCACATTAGAAATTAACACCACAAGAGGTGCCTGGGTGGCTCCATGGGTTAAAGCCTCTGCCTTTGGCTCAGGCCCTGATCTCGGGGTCCTCAGATCAAGCTCCGCATTGGGCTCTCTGTGTAGCAGGAAGCCTGCTTCCCCCTCTCTCTCTGCCTACCTCTCTGCCAAATAAATAGATAAAATCTTAAAAAAAGAAAAGAAAAAAAAGAAATTAATACCACAAGGATAATCTTAAAACTCAATAGAAAATTTACAACGTACCATTAAAAATCATCAACGAAAAAAGGGTGATGAACCAAAATCAGACTAACATTTGAAACTGTACAACAATAAAAATGCTGTTATCTTAAAACTTCCATTTGTGGCTGGGGCACCTGGGTGGCTCAGTGAGTTAAAGCCTCTGCCTTCGGCTCAGGTCATGATCTCAGGATCCTGGGATCGAGCCCCGCATTGGGCTCTCTGCTCAGCGGGGAGCCTGCTTCCTCCCCTCTCTCTGCCTGCCTCTCTGCCTGCTTGTGATCTCTGTCAAATAAATAAATAACATCTCTTAAAAAAAAAAAAAAAAAAAACTGTATTAAAAAAAAAAAAACAAACTTCCATTCGTGGGAATTTATAATACTTATAGCAAAAGATCAGAAATTAATGACCTCGGTATTCAACATAAATAGTTAGTTAAAAAGAACAGAAAAATTTCAAAGGAGTTAATGAGGAAAAGACAGAAATTAATGTTAATACAAGCCAAATAAAATAAAGGAATTAAGAAATCCAAAAGCTGCTTTTTAAAAATGGCATTATGCAAACCTTGGGAAGGACAAATCAAGGACAAACAGGAAGGAAGAAGGCACAAAGAACATGACAAATGGAAAGAGATAAACTTCAATTAAAAAAGAAAAAAAGAGCAGGACTAAACGACACAGCAAGAACACCAGAACTAATTCAAACGATGTATAACACGTGACCGGAAGGACACTCCCCAGGGTTCCATGTGACTGGTACCATGACCATATGCCAACAACAGAAAGCCACAGCTCAGTCGGGTCCGTGAGCTGCAGGAGAGGCCAGACTGGAGTCCAGGGAGGGTCTACCTCCTGAAGGAACGCCCCTCCCCCCACACCTTCCCAGCCTCTCCCCCCGTGGCCCCCTGGAGCTGCTTACCCGAGGGGTGGAGGGCAGACGGGTAGAAATCCACAGGGGCGCGAGTGGGCGGGATTCGTGGGTCCATGTAGGAAGGCATCATCATCCACCGGGGATCGAAGCCCAGCATCTGGGGATGGTGGGGGTAGAAGGTGCGCTGTGGGTGTGATGGCGGCGGGTACACTGGCTGCCAGTGCTGCATCTTGTACAGCTGCTCCTGACCGGGAAGAAAGACCAGGTCAGACATGTGCCGGGGCAGAGCCTGCACCTGCGTGTGTACGCACATATGACACACATACACTCACACACCCCCTCCCCCCACCGAGTCACACCAAGCCCAGGCTCGAGGAGTCTCTGACGGCTCCGCACGGCTCTCGGCGGAGCAGCCCGAATCCCACCATGCCCCATGGGGCCCTCCACCTAGAAGGCTCCTGTCTCCACCATCCTGGCTCAGCCCTGTTCTTCCTTCAGGTTGGCACTGAGAGGTTTGCCCTTGCTCTGGGCAGCCCCACCGCAGTCCATGGCAGGCCCCGGCGGCCAGCCTCTGCCCTGCGGCCCTGGGACCGCCCTTGATGCCCTGACGGCAGGTGAAGGCTTCACATCACCCGTCTCCCCTCACAGCAGTGGCACCCTTGCCTCCGAGCACCAGTCACGGCACACAGAAAAGTCGCTGCACAAACAGATGAGTATCAGCAGAACATTCTAGTCAAGGTCCGAGACCCTGTGAGGGTTCAGTTCCAGCCCTGCGCCCCTTGCATCACTGACCCCGGGGCCGCCCTCACAAGCACACCCCAAACCAGCCTTCCAGCAGGAGTCAGGAGCAGAGGCAGACCAGGAGAAGAGCTGACCGGCTGCGCCCTTCCCTTCTACAAACAGGAAGGCCCGGGCCAGGCGCGCCAGACAGCTCTGCGACCCCCAACCAGCACCCACCAACAGGGTTCCGGGCTGCCAGCCTCCAGGCAGAGCTCCCCTGTCCGGCCCCCAGGCCCTCGGGGAACCTGACCAGACAGTCTGTCTGGCCGGCTCCTTCAGCTGCCCTGGTGTGTTCGGACTCCCTTCTATTCTGGAGGAAGGACTCAGCGGTCTCTGCCCCTGCCCCCGCCCCACAGCGTTACTCTCACGGCTGTGTCTGGCTGGAGCTACCTCGGAGATCCTCCTGGTCTGTTAACTCCCCGCCGAGCCTGCGAATCACCGCACAGCGCTGGCTCACACTGTTGCACTGCCACAGCACCAGGGATGTGACTTGCTGTTTGCAGCTCAGGAGCTGAGGGGCTTCCAAAACACCTCACGAGGGCCCGCGGAAAGGAGGAGCTGAGGTAAAGGCTTTAAAAGCAACTAAAAGAGATTCTAGAAAAGGCTGAAGACCCTGATGTGTCTCCCCAAGGCACACATGTTCTGATCCACACCCAGTGATGTCTAACCACGACGGACACCACATCTGGGTGCCGGGCGACGTGATGTCCACATGCCACCTGTCTCCCACTAAGCGCGCCGCTCGTCAGCAGAACCTGTGCCTCCACGCGTCCTCCTTGAAGACAGAGTGTGAGCGAGTGCTCCAGTGGGGCCACCAGAGTTGGTGTGATGACAACAATGACCCACGTCATCCTCCCCAGGGCAGACAAGGTCCCATTTGAGGTGTAGGGACTAATACAGGGGATACTGATGGCACGGATAAGCCAGTCCGCAGGTGCCCTGAGGGCCCGGCTGCCAAGCGGAGGCAGGAGTTCATTCCTCCAGGCCCCAAGGCCACGCCCGACTAGAGAAGCTGCACAATCAGGATCAGAATCCATTCAACTCAACACCTACAAACCTACATCCTCAGCCCAAAGCTAGCACACCTCTCCAACAGCTTTGCAAGCCCTCCTGGGCCTCCTCTCTCCCTGGGAGGGTGCTAGGGTGGACACCACTGGTCTAAGGAGAAGCCACAGCGCACTGCTTGGGTGAGCGCCAACACCACCACCGCTTCCTTGCCAACATCGGACAACACGGCCGGCCGCTACCTGCAGCAGTTCTATTCCTTCATAGGAGAAATCACTTGGAAAAATGAAAATTGTCCAGGGCCACTCTCCTAAGGCTCTAAGTTTTCAGGCGCAACCCCTGCCCCCCTGCCAATCTGTATTCGAGGGCAGATTCCTGCCAGCTGTTTTCCCCTAAGGGGGAGGGGACATCCGCTGAGCTGTCAGACCTGTTTACCTGCTGCTGCTGGCGCTGGAATCTGGGAGGAAGTGACTTCTGGTACTTGCTGAAGTCCTGCGCGGGGGAGCCGGCCTCCCTGGCCCCCTCCTCACTGCCGCCGCTCTGGGCCACGGCTGGAGATGCCGTGGGGGCTTCTTCTGAAAACGTGCTGGGGGCTCCCTGGGCAGAGAACTCAGGAGAGCCTAGAGGACAAATAATGAGAAAAATGTCTGCAGTGAGCTCACAAAAAGCTGGGCTGGCCAAACATTTATGGCAAACTCTCGTTCTTGCTGGCACAGACTTTCCACGGCTGGCCGATCCCCAATCCCGAGCCCCGGCCCGTGCTAACACCTGCCCTGCACGTGTGAGCTCACCGACGCCCCGCGACGCCATCCCTCTGGAGGCGAGAAAGCGAAGGGCCAAGAGGTCCGGTGACCTGCCAGGGTCACACAGTGTGCGGTGAGGCTGGGGTTGGGTTCCAGGCAAGAGAGGTTTTACTGAAAAAGACTCCAGCGAAGCGGACAGCAGCCACCAGCTCGGGACAGCCCACAGCCATCATCCAAGGAGCGGGCGTCAACCCCAAAGTCACGGCGCCTCTCCCTGCCCGCCTCCTCCCCCGCGAAGGCAGAGAACAGTCCCTCTTTCTTGGCCCCATTCCAGTTTTCTAGCTTTGCACTGGGGTGGGGGGGTGGGGTCCCTCAGCTTTATTAAAGTATAATTAATGCCTGCATTCTTAATTCTGTTGCAGGGGACAATCAAACCCCACACAAACCCCAGAGACCTGGCGGTATGTCCCAGAGGAAGGCCACAGAAGCACAGGGCAGGGGCACACGCAGCACCCAGGTCCGCCCGAGGACCTGTCTCAACGGAGCGGTGCTCACACCAAAGCACCGGCTTCCCAGACTCTCCAGCTCAGTGAGTACTGGGACTGGGCACAGGCTACACCCAGACTTCCGGGCAAGTAAACGGACAGAACAGTTGTGGGTTTCTCAGAGCTCGCCGGCCACAGGACCCACATGAGCAGCCTTCAGGGACTGAACCCAGCATCAGGCTCTTCTCTCCTAAAAAGAGTGGCTTTTGGTTCATTTAAGGATATCACAAAGAAGGGTGCCTGGGTGGCACTGTCAGTTAAGTGTCTGCGTTCACCTCAGGTCATGATTCCAGAATCCCAGGATCGAGCCCCACATCGAGCTCCCTGCTCAGCGGGAAGCCTGCTTCTCTGTCTCCCTCTCTCCCCGCTCATTCTCTCTCTCCCCCTCTCCCACAAATAAAATCTTAAAAAAAGAAAGAAAGAAAGAAAGAAATCACAAAGAACAAAGCTGGCCGTATTCTTTCAAACCGCTGCAGGAGCCCCTCTCTGCCACTCAGCGCAGTTCAACGTCCCTTACGGAGCCACGTGATCCACTCCCTGCACAATTAACGCCAGGAAGAACGCAATTGAACGAGCAGAGCAGGCGGACTTCTCTCAATGCCACAAAGGTACGTTCTTTGTGATTTTCTTAAATGAGCTAAAAAGACCCTGTGCTAGAGCCTGCATCTTTGGCTAAGGACCCTGTGCTAGAGCCTGCATCTTTGGCTAAGGACCCTGTGCTAGAGCCTGCATCTTTGGCTAAGGACCCTGTGCTAGAGCCTGCATCTTTGGCTAAGGACCCTGTGCTAGAGCCTGCATCTTTGGCTAAGGACCCTGTGCTAGAGCCTGCATCTTTGGCTGGGCGGGGCAGGAACAAGAAGAGCGACGAAGACGATGAGGACAAAGTGGGTAACACGCACGCTTTCCGTATCTGGAAGCTGCGCCCAGCGCTCTCTGTACGTGCTCTGCCGTGCCCCGGCCTGCGGGCAGGAACACACTACTCCATCCCGTCTTACAGACAAGGAAGCAAGCACCAGGGAGGCGAAGTGTGGCTACAACAGGATGTGAACTCAGGCCAGAACTCAACGACCGTGCTTCCCGCATCCCCTCGCGGGAGCAGCCAGCTGCACCGGGAAGTTGGGAAGAAGCAAACAGAGCATGGCCAACAGCCCAGGGTGGCCGGTTCACAGGACCAGGCCCAGCGCCTACCTTTGCGCACAGCAGGGCCATTCTCCTGTGGGGGCGGCTTCTCAGTGCCTGGAGATCGGGGCACCTCCTTCTCTGCCTGCTTCTGGGCCTCGCCCGCCTTCTGAGCCTGCTTGCACTTCTGATCCAGCTGCTTAAGCTTGGCGGCACAGGCAGCCAGCCTCTCTTCCCGGGCTCGGCGCTCCTCTTCCTCCCGGCGCTTTCGGGCTCGCTCCACAGCCTCGGACATCTCTGACTGCACAAACTTCTGCCGTGGGGCTGGCTTGTCCTCTTTGTCCTCAAGAGACTGTTGTCGGAACATGCTGCCCAGTGAGGACTTCTGCCCAGAGAATGAAGTTGGATGAAACAACGGGCCCGAGCCCAGGAGACGGGCCACCCCACCATGCGATCAGCTCTCCTTCCCAAGACCCCTGAGCACCTTTAAGAGGCAGCAGTAGTCATGTGCCGACTGAACCTGGGTTTCAATCCTGCTTGGCCCTTTACTAATCTGCAGTGAGGTCTGGGCAAGTGCCAGTGTCCCCTACCCTAGCCCCCCTGTGTAAGCCGGGCACAAAGAAGGCCCAAGGGACAGTGCACGTGCAATGAAGGCCGTGCAGCGTGCTCTGCGCCGTGACTGACACGGGAACAGCACTGGATGCTCTCACCACAGCTAATGCGCACACGAGAACGTCAGGGCCCCCTCCCCGGCTAGTGGAAAGGAGCAGACAGCCCCACATTCATCATCTCAGTTGCAAAACGGCTCTCCTCTTTCTCCCATGAAAATATAGAAACCTCTGGTGTAAAGAGGCACAAGAAATTAAAAATTCACCGTCACACATACGGTTTCAAAGTGACTCTTCATATAAAAACATCTCTTTGGGGCCATTTCATCTGCTTCTGAGTCTCTCACTGGTTTCCAGTCACTGGGCAACCAGTGGGACGCCCTCCCAGCCCTGGAGAGGGGGGTCCCCACGTGGAGAGTGGAGAGGGAGTGGAGCTGCAGGCAGAGAGCATCGCAGCAGACGTCGGGGAGGTGTAATTCAGCACCAGTCACCGGAATTCCAGTGGGGAATGACCCTCCAAAGCAGCCTCCTGTGCCAGGTGCTCGTAGCAGATGCATACAAGGGTCCCCAGTCCTCCAAAATCAATAAACAAGATCTGTGCCTTTCCTCACGTGCTCGTGGGCCCTCCACAAAAGTGCCATGCAACACATGCACTGCAGTCAAGGACTTTCCTCCTGAAAGTTAACTACTCGTGATCAAGAGACAATAACGACAACCAGAGAGGATTAGGAACTTGGAACCTGGAAGCAGAGAAGCACTTTCAGAAGATGGGACTGGGGTGCGAGAGAGCACTGTCCTTTCATGTTGCCCAGGATCAGGCCTGCCCCCGTACTCTGAACGCTCTGTAGGCACCCCAGGGCCTACATCGCCATTTACCTCATACCCCAGGGCTCCCAGAAATGAAAGGGCACGTGTGGAACTACACAAGATACCCGGAGCGCCCTAACAGTAGCTGCCGTTTCACAGACCTCATGCTCTGCAAAGCGTCTGAACTTTTCAGAAGCCTGAATGCATGAAATTATAGAGATCTTTTTTTCTTTGTTGACTCAGTTAACTCACGTTGTTGTTTATGAGCAGATCAAAGTGAAACCTTCTTGGAATACTGAGTAACCCCCAGATAGGAATGAAATCTGGATTAACTGCACAGTAACTTCTAAGAACAGGTCTGTGTCAATTCTGTTTCACTTTTGTGGTTCCCTAACCCTAGGCACAGTGCCTGGCACACAACAGGTACTTGACACAAAAGACTAAAGATAAAAGCATTTTCATTTTATATGATGTGGAACCAGAGTCCCTTAAGTGCTGAAGTGCCTTAAAAATGGCAATTTCATTATTGTTGGCATTATTTTCCCAAATGTATCTCAATTAATGCCTTTCTCAGACCTAACTCTGTGCCTCCTGGACAATCAGTCCCTTAGTCCTGAAGCATGGCCCAGCAAGGCAGGCATGTGGCGCCAGGCAGTCCTGGTGGCTCAGAGCAGGCGGTCAGAGCCCAGGCAGGAGGACGATGGTATCCATGTGGAGGTGCGGCTGGTGGGGAGTTAGAGCCCAACCAAGCTGGGTGAGGAGGCCATATCCCAAGGAGAGGTGGCCCAGCAGGAAGATTCAGGGCATCCATGTGGGGCGGGGGATGGGGCCCTGACAGCTGAGAGGACAAGGAGGGCATGGGTGCAGGGGAGAGAGGGAGGGGCGGACACGGGAGATCGCTCACACGGGGACTGGTCACGGCAGCGAGCACACTGGGGACGACGGGAGCAGATAGCTCACTGCTGGCAAGAGGAGTTACAGGTACACGGTGGGAAAGAACCAAGCTGGGTTGTGTGGAACCAGAGCTAACACTGTGAAGTCACGGCTCTCTACACAGATACACGAATAATGAAAACACGAACATGCGTCTGTGTGTACACACGCATCTGTGTATACACACACACCTGTCCCCACCCTGTCCGCCAAGCAGGCCCAGGAGGAGGGAGGGAGCATTCCTGATACCATATATTGGTTTCTAAGTATCTTAAGGGCTGATTCCAGAGCAAGACAAGGTAAGCACAAAATGACCTTAGAAAAGCTATCCTGGGGTGTCTGCCTGGTAGACCAACCATGCAACTCTTAATCTCAGGGTTGTGAGTTCAAGACCCATGTTGGGTGTAGAGCTTACCTGGGGGAAAAAGAAGATTGAAAGAAAAAGAAAAAGAGAAAAGAAAAAAGCTTCTCCTATCAGAAAGCAAAGAAACTGCTTAATAATGGATGGGACACATAAGGACAGACACCAGCCTGAAGAGGCTCCTGACAGCCAAATCAAAGATAGCCGGAGCTTCAGAACAAGGAGAAGAACAAACTATAACCCACTGATATGAATAAGGAAACCGGAAGTTTAATGAGAAACAGAATAGTTATATTTTCAAAGTAGCTCCCCACAAATTTCTTATCAGTTACAAATGTGGATGAGAGAAACTCCATGGTGTGAAATTTGGTGAGCATTAAAACTTTAGTTAAGGGGCGCCTGGGTGGCTCAGTGGGTTAAAGCTCTGCTTTCAGCTCGGGTCATGATCCCAGGGTCCTGGGATCGAGCCCAGCATCAGGCTCTCTGCTCAGCAGGGAGCCTGCTTCCCTTCCTCTCTCTCTGCTGCCTCTCTGCCTGCTTGTGATCTCTGTCTGTCAAATAAATAAATCAAATCTTTAAAAGAAAAAAAGAGAGCAATCAGAGTGGTGGCCGTCAGAGTGTGGACAGAGTGGGATCAGTCACATGGGGCGATACAAGAAGAGTCAGTGTCATCTCTGAGATGTTCTAGCCAAAAATGGAAATCTTGAAAACTGGAGGTGAATTCCACAAAATAAATGACTTGCAATCTCGGTAAGGGTCAGAGCCATGAGCGTGAGGGAGGCAGAGGGCTCCTCCAGACCGGAGGCAGCCCATGACCCGGAAGGGGACTCTTCTGCAGCAAGGACACTGACAGAGCAAACAGAACAGGCTGGATGGGGCTGAGAATCGGATGCTGGTGAGGCACCAATGCTGATTTCCTGGTTTTAACCGTGGTTACCTACGAGGCAGAAAATAAATACCAAAACGTTTTGAGGGCACAGGGCCTGACCAGGGTGGCAACTTACTCTAAAAATGGTTCAGAGAAAAATATTCTTTGTGTTGTGCTTCCAACTTTTTGGTAAGTTTGTGACTGTTTCAAATTTTTAAAACTAAACTTTGTAAATGAAAAATCAAGAGAGAGAAATGTCCACCTAGGACTTCTCAGAAACCACGAACTCCGTGAAGTGCAATTGTAGAGGGCGGACAAGCAGACACCCGTTGTGCTGCGGTCCTGGAGCTCGGTGAGAGGAGTCTGAGGAGAGCCAGTGCACGCGAGCACACGTGTCTCCCGAGCTAGCCACAGGCACAGAACCCCTCCAGTGACCACGGTACCTGGTAGTCAGGGCCGGATGCCCAGCTGTGAAGTTTCCTAGAAGTTGGCTGAGGTTCTGGCACTTTCCGGACGACACGGGTCACTGCTTCACCCCAGTCTTTTCCTTCCTCCTGGGGACGCTTGGCATCAGCACTGTCCGCGGAGCTCATGGACAACTGCCGCTGCCGTCTGGGGTCCCAACTGCTCCTGGGACAGACCGCAGTGAGTGTGAGTTTTCCCAGTCAGCCCAAGTGCGCTGTGGTCTTACCCGTCAGAGGGCCTCAAAAATCCCCAGGCCAGCTGTCCACACACCAGTGTCGTTCCCCGGAACAGACCTAGCCTGCGTGGGTGAGAGGACACGCCCGCAACACCAAAACCCAGCACCAACATTTACCAAGTCACTCTGACACCAAAAAACGTCCACATCCATTACTTGGTTTACAGGAAATTAAGTCCTTTCTCCCCCATTTTAAAGAATGGGTAACAGAGTCTCGAGACGCTGGGGAGCTGTCTTCCCAGGAAGAGCGACCAGATTTGAACCTGAGATCCCAGAGGAAGGTCCTTCCTCTTAGACTATGGCTCCTTCCCTATGCTTTGCATAAAGGAGGAGCTCAATCAATTTTCCTCAGAACAGCAAACGAGATCTCCCTGGACGATGCCATGACAGAGCAAGAGGAGGAAGCAGAGCAGACACGGCACAGAGCAGAAGAGGGGTTCTGAACGGAGGCCGGGGGGAGTGGAGGTCTGCACAGTGCCCACCTTTACATGCTGCAGGGAAACAAAGGCACCAGGATAAAAAAATGCGGGCATTTACCAAGCACTGCTTTCGTGCGAAAGCAGCGCCCGGCATACGTCAAGGAGTTCAGCGAAAAGCAGCGGGTCAGGTCAGGTGTGGCTAGTATGTGTGTGTCCTCGCGTGTCCGTGCGCACGGGCATGGGAGGGCAGCGGGAGGATGAGGCCAGGAAGCTGCCTTAGATCACAGCGGGCCAGCAACTGCTAGGACTCCCGACGTCACTTTGAGAGGCGCTGAGACCACACAAGGCTCCGGACGCACCAGGATAGATGACAAGGCACAGAACGGAGGAAGGAGCTGAGCTGGCTAACCTCTGAAAGGGCGGAAGAAGAAAGGATGTGCTCCCAGGGTCGCAGAGACAATGAACAGGAGGGATGGAGTCCAGGGAAGTGTCAGGAACCCATCACGGATGGGGAAACAAGGAAGAGTTAAGGAAGACCGGGGAGCGTGGAGGAGGAGACTCACAACCAACTCAGGAAACACCAAAAAGAGTGCAGAGTCAGGGAGGGGATGGTTTGGGGACTCTCAGTTTGAGATGTCCTTGGTCACAGCCAGCAGTGAAGCTGGGTCCAAACCCACGCTTAACTCTTTCAGTTGAATATTCCATTCACGTCAGCTGAAAGAGACGAGGAGCAGTGTCCGATGGCTCCGTAAGTCTGTAAAATTGTATGGTTTTGCCTTTAATTTAAGTTCTTGCTCAAAATTCCTTCTGGGTTTAGTGTTCCAAGAACTGACCCATAGAGATTTCCCAAGTGCATTCAAAGCTTCAGTTAAAATCAAGCAGCATTAAAATAAGTTAAAGAAGCCTCAATTAGTTATTTTTTGTGTATCAGAGAAAAAGTGGCAGAAGATCCTTACCCACTCCCTCTAGAAGGACTTTTAAGTAAGTAACATGGAATAACAAAGAAAAAGACTTGCAGACTCAACTATGTAAACATTCAGTTATTGACAATAAAACTGACAAAAAGAAAAACATCAAAGCATTAATAGCAAAACAATATAAAACACTAATCACATTTTAAAGGAGATACAGTAAGTCTAGTAAATATATGTACAAAGGAAATAGGCAATCCCACACAAAGGAAAACACTCATAATTGCTGGTATCAAAAATTAAATTAAATTAAATTAAATTAAATTAAAAAGCAAATTAAAGCAGCCATAGGTACTATTTAAAAAGTACTAGCCGGGATACAAGGGTCTGTTAAACATCTGCCTTCAGCTCAGGTCATGATCCCAGTGTCCTGGGATCGAGCCCTGAGTCAGGCTCCCTGCTCAGCCAAGAGTCTGCTTCTCCTTCTCCCTCGGCCCCTCTCCTGCTTGTGCTCTCTCTCCTCCTCTCTCAAATAAACAAACTCTTTCAAAAAAAAAAAAAAAAAAGGTACTAGCCAAAGAGTCTGGCTGGCTTAGTTGGTAGAGCAGGAGACTCTTGATCCCAGGGTCATGAGTTTGAGTCCCACATTGGGGATGGAATTTACTTTAAAAATAAAAGTAGTTGCCAATCAATCTATTGGTATTATGACAAAAACTAGAGGGACCAAAGTACAATGAAGTATTTTCCAAAGGGCATTACAGGTAAAATGAGTCCAATGAAATGATTCAAAAAAGAGAAACGGAATGAAATGGTCACTAAGCTCAGGAAAGGTGGCGTGCCCCACTTGCTGCTCGTCCCACCTCCCCAAAGATCCCTGACACGCTCTAGCACGCCAGTCGGAGGCTCTGGGCAACAATGGAGTAAAGGAGTTAGGTGAAGCCCGTTGGTTTCCCAAACTTGCCTGGCAGAGAGACCTTTCTGGGCCCCATATCCATAGGTCATCTGCGGAGCAAGTGGTGTACACACTCACTCGGGAAAACACCGGCACAGTGGTTAACACCCCCAGCGCTCAGCCAGCCAACCGTGCCGGGATGCACACCCCGGCTCCAGGCCCACACGGCTGTCCCATCCACAGAAGAGAAACGGTATCAGCCTGTATGAGGCTGCCCGTGACCAGGAAATGGACTCGGCAGGATGACCAGCCCACGGCTGCACCGATAAGCAGTGACACACGCACACTCGCGCTGGTCCAGCCCCGGGAGCGGCACTAGGAGCAGCGACGGGGGGGTCCTTACCACTTGGGCCTGCCGTCCTTCCCAACGTCCTCCTCCTCTTCGTCATCACTGAACTTCAGCTTCTCGGAGTAGTCCACTTCCTCGTGCAGGCCTACATCAGGAGCAGGGCCGGGGAGAGCGAGAAGCCAAGGCTGAGTGCCACGCTGGGGGCTTCCGCCAGTCAGGGCTCATACCGGCCCAGAGGAGAAGGAGGGCAACCGGGCCCGCCGCCACCGCAACAAACACCGCAGGTAAAGGGAGGGACCGCTCTGGGTTCAGGTGACAGCAAAGCAGCCCTGGTCGGAAGAGCCCTTCCACAGACAACAGTTCTTAAATCTGGACAAAATGTTTTACAAATGTCTTAGAAGATACGGAAGAGTGAACAAAAGAGCAGGCGAAACTAGATGGGAGTCCAACCCGGAAACACAGAGCCATGGTCAGTGGGATCTGTGAGCTGCTGCTGTGTCCTAGGGCACTCCCCAGCCCGAGGGGCTCAGAGTGCAGAAAGTACCCATCAGCTGACAAGTGGGCACACAAAATCTGGGAGATCCATACAGAGGAAGAGTATTTTGGCCATAAAAATGAATATGAACACACAGCTCAACAAAATGAATCTTTGAAACAGGCTCAGTGAAGCCAGACAGAAAAGGCTACACACTATACTGTGTGCTTCCATTTATAAGAAATGTCCAGAATAGGCAAAACCACAGAGACAGAAAGTAAATTAGTGGTTGCCAGAGGAATGGGGGGGGGGGGGTAGCTGGGAGTGGCTGCTGATGAATGGTACCGTGTGCTGCTTCTGTGGGCAGTGGAAATGTTCTGGAACTGGACAGTGGAAATGGCTGCACAAGCTTGTGAATGTACTAAAACCCACTGAATTGTGGACTTTAAAAGGATGGATTTAATGGTATGTGAAATTTGTTACATGAACTATACCTTTTAAAAAAGGAAACAAAAAGTCCAATACAATTATAAAGCCAATTTGATGAAAAAGCGAATACTATATGCTGTCTAGATCTTCAGTTTAAACAAACACAAATGGGTCAAAAGGAAAAGGATTCAAGAAAAATGCCACACCATGAAAACATAACACTACAGCAATGATCTCACATGGGACAAAAGGGACCCCCCCAAGACAAAAAGCATTTCTAGTGATAAAGGACATCTAAAAACAATACAAAAGGTCAATACGCCAGTCATAAAAATTATAAAATGTGCACATGCTTAATAACAGCTTCTAAATCAACAAAGCAGAAACCTGATAAAATTCAAGGGAGCAACATAAATCCACGGTCCCAGTAGAGAACTCCACACCTCATTTTCAGTAACCGAGAGAATCAGACAAAGGATAAGTAGGCAAAATCTGAAGGACACTTATCAACCACCTTGAGAGTAACAAAACTGATATTTACAGACACCTAACAACTGTACAATACGCATTCTTTTCAAATGCACTTGAACAGTGACCAAGACAGACTATGTCCTGGTCATAAAATAAGTCTCAGTAAGTTGAAAAGAACTGAAGCCATACAGTACATGCTCTTGAACTATGATGGAATTAAATTAGAAATCCAAAAAGCCCTAATAATGAAAATGAACAGATAAATAAAATAGAAAACAATCCAACAATGGAGAAAATTAAAGGTCAAAACTGCCTCTTAAGAGATGGAGATTGGGGCGCCTGGGTGGCTCAGTGGGTTAAGCCGCTGCCTTCAGCTCAGGTCATGATCTCAGGGTCCTGGGATAGGGCTCTCTGCTCAGCAGGGAGCCTGCTTCCTCCTCTCTCTCTCTCTCTGCCTGCCTCTCTGCCTACTTGTGATCTCTCTGTCAAATAAATAAATAAAATCTTTAAAAAAAAAAAAAGAGAGAGAGATGGAGATTAAAAAAAAGAACACCTCCTTGAATGAAGTGAGTAAGAAAAAGAGGAAACAGAAAATTACCCAGTTACTGGGGATGAAAGAGGGTCTAGCACTACAGAGCCTACAGATGCCAAAAGGAAAAGGAATGAGATCAACAACTTTATACCAATAAATTCAATTCAAAAGAAATGAACAAATCCCTTGGAAAATACAACTTATTAAATACTGACAAAAACAACAAAGGATATCTGAGTAACCCTGCAACTAAGCAAAAAAATTAAATTTATTATCAAAAAATGTCACCATCAAGAAAACTCCAGGGTCAAATTTTTCACTAGTGAATTTTACCAGGTATTTATGAGAGAAATAATACCAAACTTACAGAAACTTTCAAAAAGTAAAGAAGGAATGTTTTCCAACTCCTCTTATGAGCCCACCATAACCCAAGATCAAAACCCAACATAGATATTAAAAGAAAAGAAGATCAGAGACCAATATCTGCCACGGACACAGACACCAAGAACCTTAATAAAATATCAGCACACTGAATCTAGGCATACAAAAAGGTGGAGCTTATTCTAGAAATGCAAGGTTGGTTTAAATAGATAAATAAAATAAATTAAATTAAATAGTAAATAAATAGGGATGCCTGGATGGCTCAGTCAGTTAGGCATCTGCCTTTGGCTGGGGTCATGGTCAGTCCTGGGATAGAGCCCTTAGTTGGGCTCCCTGCTTTGCAGAAAGCCTGCTTCTCCTTCTCCCTCTGCCTGCTTGCGCTCTATCAAGTAAATAAATTTTAAAAAAAAATTTTATAAATAAATATCAACCAATCAATTAATACAGTACTCTTGATTACCAAAATAAAGGGCAAAAATCTTATGACGACAGACATAGGAAAAGTTATTTTATAAAATTCAATACCCATTCATGATTTAGAAAACAAAACACTCAGCAAACTAGAAATAGAAGGAGATCCCTCGATCTGATAAAGAACACCCAAAATCCTATAGCTGACATCGGATTTGACGGTGAAACACTGAACACTTTCTCCCCAAGGCCAAGAACAAAGAACCTGAATACGGTGAACTACAAGTACCACAATGCATTTAGGCAAGAAAAAGAAATAAAAGGCATATCATCTAAAAAGAAGATACAAAACTTCCCCTATTTGTAGGCAGAATTCTAAGAAATCAACAAAACCTGGTGAAACTGATCCAGTTTAATTCAGCAAAGTGCTTGGTACAAGTCCATACACAAAAATCAACTGTTTATATAAAACACCAAATACAAAATAAAATTACATTTTAAAAAATCAATGCCATTTACAGCAGCATCAAAAAACATAAACTAGGGCGCCTGGGTGGCTCAGTGGGTTGAGCCGCTGCCTTCGGCTCAGGTCATGATCTCAGAGTCCTGGGATCGAGTCCCGCATCGGGCTCTCTGCTCAGCGAGAGCCTGCTTCCCTCTCTCTCTCTCTGCCTGCCTCTCCATCTACTTGTGATTTCTCTCTGTCAAATAAATAAATAAAATCTTTAAAAAAAAAAAAAAAAAAACATAAACTATTTAGGAATAAAGTTATCAAAAGCTGTTCAAGACCTCCGTACTGAAAACTGAAACACAGCTGAGAAAAGTCAGACTCACCAAGTTCCCGGGTGGAAGATATTCCTGGGTATCAATGGAAGATACCATTTTATCCAGAAATAAATTCAACACAGTCCTAACCAAAATGCCTGTAGGCCTTTTGTAAATATGATAGACAGATTCTAAATTTATATGGGAATGAAAAGATTTTACAGTCAAATAATCTTAAAAAAAACAGTCAATCTTGAAAAAGAACAAGGCTGGAAAACTTACATGGCCTGAATTTAAGACTTACTATAAACCTACAGGATGAACAAATACATCAATGAAATAAACAGGGTCCAGAAATAGACCCACACTTATCTAGTCAATGGATTCTTGGCAAAGGTGCCAGAGCAAAATTCAACAGGAAGAGGAAAGTCCTAACAAGTGGTACAGAACCACTAGACAGCCTTACAGATCAGAACAAGCCTTGACTCTTGGCTTATGCACAAAAATTAATTCAACATAGACCACAGACCCAAAAATGAGAGTTGAAACTATAGACAATAAGGGGGTATATTTGTTGTCAAGGGGAGACAAAGATTTTTAGACAGGACACAAAAGAAATAACTATAAAAAACACTAATAAATTAAGCTTCTTCAAAAGAAAGAAACTTTGGCTCATCAAAACACAATGCAAAAAAAAAAAAAAGTGAACAGACAAGGCGGCGCCTGGGTGGCTCAGTCGGTTGTGTCTGACTCTTGCTTTTGGCTCAGGTTGTAACCTCGTGGGTCCGAGGATTGAGCCCCATGCCGGGCTCCGCGGTCAGCACGGAGTCTGCTTGGGATTCTCCCTCCCTCCCCTGCTGCCTCTTCCCCCACTTGTATACACATGCGCATGCTCTCTTTCTCAAGTACATAAATAAATCTTAAAAAAAAAAAACAAAAAACAAGGCAGGCAAACAATGGGAAAAAATATTTGTAAAACATGAAGTTGCAAATGACTCGTATCTGTGACTTGTATCCTACCACTCAAAAAAACAAACCACCAGTAGCCAAATAACACATGAAAACTTGTTCATCATCATTAGTCATCAGCAAGATGCAAATCAAAAGCACAAGGAGCCACCACTACACACCCACTACAATGGCTAAAATTAAAAAGACTAATCACGTGGAAGTGTTGTGAGGGCGCAGAGAAACCCAGTTCTCAAACCGTGCTGCCAGGAATGTCACCTGGCCTGGGCACCACGGGGAAAAGGTGTGGGTGGGTCTCACAGGCCCAACCACTCATCTTCCCTTTGACCTAACAATTCCACTCCTGGGTATTTGCCAAAGACAAATGAAAATATTATTCATAAGGGAACCTCCCTCACAAAAGGGGAGGCCCTGGGCAGAGTTAGGGGAGGAAGGCTGGCCAGCTGGCAGGGGAAAGTTCCAGAAAGTCTTGTCAATGGGAAATGTGCTACACACGTGTGTCCCTCTGTCAAAATTGCACAGTGAAGATGAGCACCTTTCCATGTAATTAAAATGTATTTGAAAGCAAATAAACAAAAAGAATTATAAGAGAAAACAAGCAGGTTGACAGACAGGGCATGGTACTTGCTGAAGCCAGGTGATGGGAAGCTGGGGCTCACTGCCCCACTGATAGTTTTGTTGAACTTTTCTATTCTAAAATGTCTTCTTCGGAAGTTAGCAAAACCTCCCCTAAAGCTAAGAGCAAGACCAAAGACCAACAGAGGACGCGGCTCGGTGCGGAAGGGACAGCCAGCGAGCACCCACGGGGGTGCACCTGAGGCCGCCGCCCGCCCCACAGCCCACGCCCGCCCCACAGCCGCCGCCCGCCCCACAGCCCACGCCCGCATGCTGACAGACACACACCCAATCAACTGCCCAGTGAGTGGCTCTGGCCCGGAAAGCCCTGAGACCCACCTGCCCAGCCGTCATCGGCGTCAGCGTCCAGGTCATCCAGGCCCTTCAGGTTTTCGGCGTTGATGATGGTGGGCCGCGGGGCCCGGCCCACCAGCTGCCTCAGCGGGCGGATGGGGCGAGTCGTGCCCAGCCTGCTTTCCTTCCTGATGAGGGCGAGAAGAGTAAAGATCTGGCCTCATGTCAGGCATACAGATGGAAGCAACACCTAATACTTTTCCCAAAAGTAAGTCCCACACTGCAAGGGCTCATAGTTGCATTTAACATTTGAATCGTCTCCTCTTAAAAGCAGCCTATAACAATAGTACACCAAAGAGGGGCTCTGCCTCAGTTTTACACACTCGGCACTAACGCCTAGGGCAGCAGCCACAAACACGTTCCAGAACTTCAACTCTGTCCCAAACGCACAAGCCCGGCCCGACCCCGTCCACCCCACATACCCTGCAGCTCGAGGCTGCTTTCCAGGCCCGCTGCGGTCTGCAGAAGACAAAGCGCCTCCGTACATCAGCCCGTTCCCTCGCGCAACGCCCCCTAACAGGGGCGCGCTCCCCACGCAGGACGTAACACAGAAGCCTTACCCATCCTGGTCATTCATCTGGAACTGTCTGAAAGGAACACGGGGTGCAAGACGGAGCTGGGGAAGGGGAAAAGATCCTTGTTCCACTGGGCCCTGGTTCTCTGCTGCCTGCGGTGAGCACATCTGAAACATGACAGCAATGAACAGGATTTTCCGGTAATGGCGCACATGCCAAATTCCACTTGCATTCGTGTTTGTTATAGAAAATGGAAACTGGGAAGAAGAGACAGGGTGAGTCTTGGAGCTGCCCAGTTAGTCCTACCCCCGTCTCCCCCATCTCTTTCCTGCCGTCAGGAAGTACACCAGGGGACTTGGGGAGTCATAGGCATGCCTGCCTCTCCTTTTTCTAAAGAACCAAGGCTCAAATAATGTCCACATCACCAGGGAAAGAACGCCGAAGACCCTTAAGATTTGAAAACGGGAGAGAAAAACGCAGAAGTAATGCAAACTTCCAAGGTAGGGCACATCAGGCCAAAGACACCGGGAGGAGAACCGAGGTGGACATTCAACCACTTAGAGGAGGTTCTGCTGGACACGAGCAATCCAACTTCGTGGGAAAAAAATGCATACTCTGAAACTTACAAAAGCAGGAAGCATGTCATGGTATGTAGGTGGGTGGTATACATTTCCCACGAACTGTGAAGCCCCTTTGCGGACAGGCTGAGCCGGGCGGAGACAGGGGTCCTTAGAATCGCTGGTGCATGCCGAGGAGGGGGCTCCGTCTCCCGCACTCGAGTTCCTGCTGCCCAGCTCAGTTGGGGAGGCGCTCAGAGACGTGGCAGAAATTATGTTTCGCCCACCGCCCTCCCTCCAGCTTGTCACATCTGGAAATTGAAAGGGGGCAAAAGGGTGGGGGGACAGAGGAAGGGGGAGGAGGGATTGTGTGAGGTTCTGAAGGTCAAGAGACCCCCTCATTCACCAAAAACAAAAAACCCAAAAGTGAAGAGTCGAGTCAAGTGGTTGAATCTGTCAGGGAAGGTGGAGGGCAGGCACCTGGCCAGGGACTATGAACTCGCTGCGGGAAGTCTGATTGTAAGAGAAATGCCAAACAAGGTCCACTCACAGAGAAGGCAAGTATAAACAAGACATGGTCTTCCGTTAATTAACAGAAAGCACACATACCCACAGATCTAACACACAAAGAAATCAGGACAGCCTTGATGAAAATAGCCTTGGGCTAATTTTCCCCACAAACACGGACCATCAGAATCAGCACTAGGCTCAGCACCGGGCTTTACGTTAAAACTGGAGTAAGTCCTGGGACATATGGCTGGCTCAGTCGGTATAGCGTGTGACTCTTGATCTTGGGGCTGTGAGTTCAAACCCCATGTTAGGTAGGTGTAGAGATTACTTAGAAATAAAACCTTGAAAATTGGTCTCAGTCCTGACATGTTTCAACAGTTTGATCATGACAGCTCTGGTCAGAGATTCACAGTTCATAAGGTAAAACAAAGCCCTCTCCCTGCGAGTTGGGGTGTGGAAGGGTCTGTGGACTGACATGTTTCACCGTGACAGCTCTGGTCAGAGATTCCGCAGTTCATAAGGTAAAGCAAAGCCCTCTCCCTGCGAGCTGGGGTGTGGAAGGGTCTGTGGCCCTACCCACCAAGCCTACACCTCCACTTGTTCCTGCTCCGGCTCAGGGGTCTCTCCTGCAGGTCCCAGACCGCAACCTGCCAACCCATCTGTCTGTCCCAGATGAGGTTTCCCACTGTCAAGTTTAACAAGCTCTGGGGGAATCAGAGGCCAACAAGAAACCAAATGAGCCTGACCCTTCTCAGTCAAGCACAAGGTCCCCGAGTACTTGACCCCTAAGAGAAAGAGACACAGCATAGGAGCCACAAAACCAGGGTCGGCTCCCAGCAATTCAACCACCTTGAATGCAGTCTTGGGCGAGGGCTTTGGTCACCACTCTGGCCACATGTGCTTCAGATGGAACTGATCCCAGAAGCTTCTTCTAGGTCTAATTTTTTTTATAGTCCTACAAAGCAGCTTATTTTAATCCCAGAAAGCTACAATGCTTGGCTTGAGGAATTTGGTGACATTCTTTGGAGCTGACAAAATAACCCAGCACAGGCCACTGAGAAGGTAGCATGCGCCATTAAAGTGTCTCCTCGTGAGGACGTCGTCTACAGGGCATCAGTTCTGATGCTGGGTGCCTTGCGGATTAATGAAGACAAGAAGACAGAAGTCCCTCGTGTTTCAAGACCTAATCAAGCCCTGCCTTCCACCCTCCCACACCCAAAAAAGAACCATTTCAAAATCTCTGGTCGGAAATGATGAAAAATCTCATTCCCGAAGAAAATCTTAAATCTCTGACCACTCAAGGCCTTTAAAATATATATATATATATATGTGTGTATATATATATTACCTACAAGTACTGCTCTATAATCCTGCAACTCCCTGGCCAGACCCCAGATGAGGGGATTGTGGAGACAAGTCCTAGGCTGGGTACAAACAATCCCCAGCAGGGCACACTGAAACACAGACGCTAACCTGGCTGGAGATGGAGCAGGGCTGGCAATCAGACTTTTTAACAAACTCCGCGAAGGCTCCTGATAGGATTTGGCTCGGTTTAGGAACCCCTGGCTTAGAAAACAGGCTCCAGGGGCACCTGGGTGGCTCAGTCAGTTGAGCATCTGCCTTAAGCTCAGGTCAGATACTGGGGTTCTGGGATGGAGCCCCATGTCAGACTCCCTGCTCTGCTCCCTCTCCCTCTGCCTACTTCTCTACCTACTTGTGCTCTCTGTCAAATAAACAAAATCTTTTAAAAAAGAGGGACGCCCAGGTGGCTCAGTTGGTTGGGCAGCTGCCTTCGGCTCAGGTCATGATCCTGGTGTCCTGGGATCAAGTCCCACATAGGGCTCCTTGCTCAGCAGGGAGCCTGCTTCTCCCTCTGCCTCTGCCTGCCTCTCTGTCTGCCTGTGCTTGCTCGCTCTCCCTCTCTATCTCTCTCTGACAAATAAAGAAAATCTTGGGAAAAAAAAAAATCTTTAAAAAAAGAAAAAGAAAACAGCCTTCTGAACATCCGGGACAAAGTGAACGGGCCCTTGGTCTGTCTTTGCCATGAGCACCTGAGCAGAGCAGCACGAATGTCTACTGATGGGCGGCGGGGGGGGGCGTGTGGAGCAGACAGGCCTGGCTCAACCCGGAGGAGGAGAAAGGAGGAGTGACCTGCAGACCAGCCTAGGGAGTAAATCGCGTGGAGGCAGGGAACAGGTTACAGGGTCAGTAAGCATGCCTTCTGGGCAGAGAGCCTGGGGCCCGGGAGCACTTCTAAGCCGCAGAATGGCAGAAGGAGGCAGGCAGTCCGCTGTTCCCACACGTGCCCAGACAGGGAGCGCAGTGCACTTACTCTGAGGGCGGAGGCTTGGTCCTGGCCCATACGACAGATCGAAGACGCCCCTTTCCTTGCCAGCCTTGTCCTGCCCTCCAGCTGCTTTCAGCGTCGGAAACTCCTCGGGAGAGAAGGATAACAGTCGGCTTGAGCCCCTTAAACCTGCCGAGAAAAGCAGAGGACTTGGTGAGGGGCAAGAACGCTGTTGGCCTTAGCAGCTCTGAAGGTCGGAAGCCACGCAGCCTGCGCAGGCGCCGTGTACTCCCCTAGGGACAAGGAGAGCCGGACGCAGATGGCCTGTAGGGGCTACTGCTAACATGGCGCAAGGGAGAGCAGATCACAGCCGCTCCAGCCCAGACCCTTCCCCGCTCCTAGAAAAGGGCGGTCTTCGGGGAAATCAGCCAAAGGAGGTCAATGGCTCTCATGTAGAGGTAAATCCACCAGAAGGTGCCTGTGCCCCCCTCCGGCGGCCTCCACCCCAGATCTACTCTCGTGAACAATAAACATTTCACTCCTGTGATTCTGGGGTCTGATCCTTCCTTGGCTCTCCCATCCACTCCCCAGTACTACAGGCTCCTCAGAAGAAACCCTTCTTTAACTTTCTGGGAGCCCTTCCCCGCACTGAGCACCGGGACCTGAAATCATCTTTCGGATGAATGCCTCATAACAAATGGTGCATTTCAGGGTCCAGAGGGATCTGATGCTTCTATCTGGACCAAATGCCCAGCACCCTGTAAACATAACACAACAGTCACGGCACGCCACGTCCGACTGTGACGTGCCTGGCTCCCTAGACGACCAAGTCCAGTTCCCCCCAAGTACTCTTCCAGCAGCACTGGCGGACCCACAGACCCATGCACTATGGCTGCCTGGGCCGGAAACATGGGATTGGCGTGGACGCACGAGGCAACAACTCAATCACAACCCACTCAGTGAAAAAATCTAGGGCCACATAAACCTGCTGGGGTGACAAGGCGACACATTCTTCACCGAAGATTAACCTGAGAGACAATCTCCAAGTGTCACGAAGGAGCTCTGCTGCTCTGTGAAGGGGGACCTCGACTCACAGAGTCACTCAGGCATGTTAAAAAACCACTGACAAGGATGAAATATGAAAGTCTTACTTTAAAAATACAGATCTGAATCTTAAAAACACTCCATACTTTTCCTGCCCCAGCAGTCCCAACGGTCTCACTCCACGCATGAATTAAACTTAACCTTCACAGATAAAAAAACAAAAAACATAATCTCAATGAGAGCAACAGCATTCCGTAAGGTGTCCGTGCTCGAGGGGTCCGCCGCCAACCCCAGGGCTACGCGTTCCCTGTGTGCAAACCCGAGGTGGGGATACTGGGGACTTCTCCAAAGGTCCCAGGCGGGACCCTCGGTGGTGGTGCGGGAGCCATTGAGCCTCCGCCCTCAGCCTGCACCCCACAGGCCCCGGGGAGCCGGTGCTGGTGGAAAAGGCCTGACCAGCACCTTCTACACGGGAGGGTCTGCCGCCACCGAGAAGAGCGATGCAACATTCACAAATGATTTTGTCACGTTTTGGAATTATTTTCTGAACCACGTCTTATTTTTTATAGGAAACAGAGTCACAAGGTTCAAAAGCAGCCTGAGAAAGGCACAAACGGATGAGCCCCCAACACTCCCACCACCCCTTCCAACACCCCAGAAAACAGGCCGCTTCCAGTTCCACTCCCTCCCCTCCTGAGGCTCCCTTCCAGACTCTTCTCTACTGCACAGACATGCTTCTGAAGTGTATTTTCCCTCATCTCCAATCTTTGCATGAAGAGTAGTAACGTACTGCACGTGCCACTCTGTACTATCCATCATTTCTGAATGTACCACTGCCAGATCCGTGTAAAAGGTTTTTCCTGTTGGAAAGCAGTATTTCATTAAAGCACCAAAACTTGGTGGACATTTCATGTGACTGTCTCCAGTCTTCTGCTCTTACAGTGCTGCACGAAGCATTCTGTCCGTGTGTCATTTCGCACACAGGAAGCGTCCCTCGAGGCAGACCTCCACAGAGCGGCAGGCACGGCCAGGTCGAAGGGCGGGGGTATCAGTGCCTGGACGGCGGCCGCGCAGCCCTCCGCGGCTTGTGCCAACTTCACTAGGATTTTTTAACCTCTGTAGTTCTTTTTTCTTTAAGATTTTATTTATTTATTTGATAGAAAGATAGATAGAAGAGAGGGCACAGGCAGAGGAGCAGCAGGCAGAGGGAGAGGGAGGAGCAGACTCCCTGCTGAGTAGGGAATCCAATGCCGGGGTCCTAGGGGGCTCCATCCCAGACCCTGGGATCATGGCCTGAGCCAAAGGCACCCCTGTAGTTCTTTCTATATACAAATTAACACATCTGATCTACTTTTAAAAAGTTCTAGCCTCCCAGGGCACCTCATCATGAAGCCTCTACCTTCGGCTCTGGTCATGATCCCAGGATCCCGGGATCGAGCCCCACATTGTGCTCCCTGCTTGAGGGGAGCCTGTTTCTCCCTCTCCTCCCTGCTGGTGCTCCTCTCTCACCATCTCTCTCTCTCTCAAATAAATAAGTCTCTTTTTTAAAATTTCAAGCCTTATATATAAAGACTACTGTGAAGACAATCTAGCGAGTGCACTTGATAAAGCCTCTTTAAAGACCTAATTGTAGGGGACTGAGATACTTGCTGCCGCCCTCCCCCTGCCGTCCCCCACTCATCAGCCCCCTCTACCTCATCCAGAGACTGGAATCCTTAAAATGCCTTCGCAGATGGGACCCACGCAGGCCGAGCTCTCGGGCCCCGAGCTCCTCTGAAGGAGCCGGGACTTGACAGCACGCAGCACGCTGCTGACTGATGTGTCACTCTGCACCGGAGACTGAGGACAGAGCCTCCAAGCACCGACGATTCCCTCCCAGAAGGGGCATATGTGCGCCAGTAAGCAGGGAAGGGCGCGGGGCAGGTGGGCGTCAGCTGCGCTTCTACACGAGCTACAGAAGGCAGCTGGCCAAGCCCTGGCTGTCGGGCATGCTGGAGGCCCAAGGTGCCGCCAGGACTGGGGGCAGAACACGGGGCAGCCCATGCTCTCGTGGGAGGAAGAGCGCTCATGGCCCCCCACGCCCCCCGGCAGCCCCCTCCCTGCAGCGTGGAGGCATCGCGCAGCTGCATGGGTGCAGTGTGCTAGAAATATTCAAGCTAACAGGGACAAGTTAGGAGGGCTCATGCGGAAAAATCTGGATTTTTGGCTTCTCTCAAAAGTACCCACGAGCCAGGGCCTGCATTCTCTGAGGGCTCTGGTCACCGGTGGTGGGGAGGAGTCTGGAAGTCCCCTCTGCAGTCACCGGGAGCTGAGCTCCTCCTCCTCCTCCCTGTCTCCCTCTGCGAGGCCGCTTCGGCTGCAGCTCTGCTGGCCCAAGTGCTTCCCGGGTCGGACAGGCCGTGAACAGTAGCAAGTCTGATGTCACCATCCAAAACGCAAGCTGCTCGATTCCCAGGGCCCAGGCCCACAGCTCACACCCCACCACACCACACTGCCTCCCCGCAGGCCGGGGCAAGAGGAAGCAGACACCTGTCGGCCGCGCAGCAGAGCAGCTCTCAGTTCTACCAGTGGCTCTGCCAGGTCAGAGCGCGGCAGGCCAGTGTCCAGCCTCCCCACGCACCTGAGGAGGGATGCCCTGACTCACAGCACTCCGGAAACCAGAGCTGACAAGCTTGGCAGACTTACGCTCCCACCCCTGGGGCAGAGGGAAAGGCTGCACGGACCAGAAGCTCAGTCACAAAGATGCCACAAAGCCCAAGGCCAAGGGCTGCCAAGACCCAAGGGAACAGTCCAGAAAAGGTACCCGTCCCTCCCACACACCCAGGCGAACACCACCGCCCACACTTACCACCTTCGTGTCCTGCTGGCTTTCCATTCAGCTGTGCCCATGACTTTGGTCCACCTGGCACTGAATTTGTGTTCTGAAAGGAGGAAGGAAATGAGAATGAAGCCAGTGCCACTGGCTTTCCACCCGGCTCCCACCTGTGTGGCCGCCCGACGGTCAGGAGCTGCCGGGCCCACAGCACAGGTGAGGAGCAGGACAGAGGGGAGGGCCAGCTCACATCCTGGTCCTGCCGCAGAGCCATGACTCAAGCCCATGTCCCCTTCAGACTGCACTCCAGAACATTCTGTTAGGTCACCTCTCGTGCCCACACAGCGCTACTGTGCCTGGTTCCAGAGGTTAACAACCAGACCCCAATTCCAGCACGTGTCTCAAAACCCATGTACCATGGCCGGCAAGAGCCCGGAGCCTCATCTTTGTCCAGAGGGGCCGCTACACCACCTTCAGTAATTACTGTCATCCTACGAGGCACAGCAACTCAAGGGAGGCCTTTCTCTGCGGATCTGGACTCATCGGGCTCACACGCAGCTGTACTGAAAGCTCCCGGCAGGTGAGGCGTTATGCGAGGCACACCTCACTGAGCAAACTCACCCACACCCTGGGAAGGTTCCAGTCCTCTCCTAGCTGAGGCTCAGAAACCAGTCACTAGTCCCAGTGAGGAGGGCAGGACCGGGACCTGTCCCCGCTCAGCCTGTGTCCCAAGCCCAGTTGAGTCCCCAGCCACGGAGCCCACCTGCCTTTCCCAGAGAGCATTCAACCTAGCAGCTTCCCTCACCCCCAACAGAAGGTAAAAATGCACAAAACAAAGCTGCCGCAGCAGAACATCTCAACACTTGCAGGGTCAGACCTCACATTCAGTACCGACCCCTTCCGCCCAGCGCTGCCCCCAGCACCACCACAGTCTCTCTCACTCTCCATGCAGAGCTGACTAGGTCTCACGATCCATTCAGGTATCAGGAGTGGCCGGGTGCCCTGGGATGGCCACAGGCCCCTGCGCACAGACCACGGAAGGCTTGTACCAGTGACGAAACAGGGCAGGGCTGCTGGGACGGGGCAGTCCGGCATCCCACAGCCTCCCATGTGGTGTCTGAGCCCGCACCATGGTGCCCCTGCCTTTGCCCACCAAAGGCACCGAGCGGGAAGAGAATGGCTCCAGATCTGAGAAGTGGCACTAATGTTGCCGTCTGAACTCCTGGCATGCCTCTAACAAGTGCTGTCATGTCTCTCGGGGCGAGGCTTCAGCTGCTGGAAATACTGGGACTCCCTTCTCACTGCCATCCCGTGGGAAGAGTGGAGCCCGGGGCAGAGTGACCAGCACGCTGGTCGCCACGGTCAGCAGCTCTTCTCAGCAGATACCAGGCCCATGCCAGGCCCAGCCAAGACTCTGCAGTCCCGGGGGACAGGCACAGATCCACTTCTAGCAGCTCCCAAGGCGAGTCCGGTGGACAGCAAGGGTGGCGAACCAAGGCTGCCCTAGTCTCTTCGCTTCCAAGTCCAGGAGACAGAGCGGAGCGCAACTCTGGACTCTGGCTGGGCGCCAGGCACTCGTGGATTCAGGCCAGTGAACAGGGGACCTTCGCGGGAGTATGGACTTCTCTCACCTTCTCCTTTAATATCGAAAGCGCAGCTCGGTGTCAAGTGGGGGAGGGTGCCTTTCTGGCGAGGCCATACACTCCCCTCAGTGGTTGGGGATGGCATCTCAGACCTTCTGTTGCCCAGGGAGCAGTACTAAACGAAAATACAGCAGTGCAGGTCGTTTTCCAGACAGCTGCGCAATGTTAGGTCTACACGTCTTGTGGTCTAAAAGATCTGCAGGCGTCTCATCTGGGTTTCTAGCTAACAGCCAAGTGTATCGGCCTACTGACCCACGAGATCCACAGACTCCGATGGCCTGAGTACATGATGAGCCCTTGCCTGATTAAATCCTGGTTTTCTGTTTAGGAAAACACTCTTTATTTATTTATTTTTAAGATTTTCTTTTTTAAGTAATCTCTTTGTGACTTCAAACCCCAAGGTCAAGAGTCACATGTGCCACCAACTAAGCCAGCCAGGCGCCCCCAGCAGAAGTCTTTAAATGCATCAACAAGCGAAGGGCCACATATCAGTATCTCCCAAAGTATGTTCCTGGAGACCCCTGTCTCTAAAGACGTTAAGTTAGACAGGTTTCCTAGGACAGATGGGTTCAGGGAGTGCTACTTACTGTCTTTGCAGAGTCACAGCACACACAAGCACACGAAAGACACTGATGAGAGGTCTGACAGTAAAGGAGCTTGCTTAATTTTGTTTCTCAACTGACCCCCAAACCTTCCTGTGACCTAACCGGTCCCCATGGAGCATGACCAGGGGCCCCTGATCTGGCCTGGAGCTCACCCCAGTGACCTCCCCTCAAGGTAAGACACCAGAAAGCAAGTTAGGTGTCTGTACTCTGTTTTGGATCTGGGGCCTCTCTCCAAAAGCGGCAGACTCAAGTCACCTCAGGGGACCTGTGACAATGTCCCGTGCACCTTTCCCACGGCCCCGACAGGCTTGCCTCCAGAAGGAGCAGGTCACGCGGCACCTACCTCCTGGCTGCTCGACTGTGTCGGCTTCTGTAAGCTGGAGACAGGCCTCTGCAAACCCGGCTGCGGCAGCGACTCCGGCGGCGGAGAGCCCGTCGCACTGGAACTGGACAAGGTGGGGGGTACGGCGGTCAGACAGGTGTGGGCGCACACAGGCCCCTCCGAGCCTCCCAGAGCCTGGGCAGCAGCACATCAGCTCTCCCCAGCAGACTCTCCCACTGCAGAGCCCACGAGAAGCTAGGCCCCCTCCAAGGCCTAGCCACACCCGTCTGCTGGGCAGGACGGTCCTCGGCCTCCAGGCAGAGCTGCCCCTGCAGCTTATGGTAGCTCACCATAAGCAAGGGCTGGAGGAGCCGCCAACAGGGAAACTGAGTCACACAGGGAAGGGGCTCCGAGACCCAGACTCCTGACCAAGCACTCACGGCAGTGCAGGGGACTGATGCCTTTGAGAGATGGGATTTTGCTCATTGGCTTATAAAAGAAATATGTGCCCAGAGTAAAAATAAATGTATAAGTATATCTAACACAGAATCTGTCACGATCTCATCCTCCAGAGTGCACACCGAGCAGATTCTGCTATATATATTAGCATAGTATTTTTTTAACATGAGTGGGTTGACACCACACATACAATCCGTAACTTGTTTTTACTTAACGTATCTAATGTGCTCTGGGAAGGCACACGGCTCGACTCCTGGTTTTAGAGATACAGTACAACTGGATAGGCCCCACCCCCAATTTTTCCCCCATTACTGGCAAAACTTCAATGAGAACTTCTTAATACAAATCTTTCACATACTTCTGTGTCATTCAGTAGTCTAAGTTCTTAGACGTGGAACTGCTGGGTCAAAAGGAATTTTGAAGTTTACAAAGTATGGCCCGAGTGCCCTGCAAAGACGACTGTGTCAGCTGATGCACACTCCACAAGCAACCAGGGGCTGTGAGGACGACGTCTGCACACCCAGAGCCTTCTGGTCACTTGTTCTGCTTGATAGGACCCGAGGAGGGCCGCCATCCGCTCAGCCAGTCTCCCCCGATGCCGGAGGCTCACCAGTAGGCTGAGGCCAGATGCTACACATGTATATGCTGCGGGGGCCGACATGACCCAAGGAGCCCCGTGGACAGCATCACCACAAAGTTAAGGCCACCAATCTCCTCTCACATCACCTTCTACCTACAACAGAAGCTTCTGCATAGCGTCGCTTTTGTGTTCTCCAAACCTAAGCACAGAGTCCCAGTGGTGATGGCCCTCAGCCCGTCCCCTTCCTGTGATCCCGAGGGAGGACATGGCCCAGGGGAGCAGAGGATCAGCGCCTGTGGTCCACTGCCTCGTCTCTACCTTCCCCCTAGCTGATGTGCTTCTGCAAGATCGGCCTCACTCAGGTCCCCTGGCCCTTTCTGTGCCAATGACGGCAGGAGCCACATAAGCAGGGAGTGGGGCCCTGTCCTCACTCTCTGGAACTGGGATGGAGGCATGTCAACTCTTGGGCTGAAATGTACCATATCCATGTCAGTACAGAGTCTGTGGCGTCAACTGTCTGAACAAGACGACAGCAGCGGCGGACCACCGCCAGCACTCTCCGTGCCGGCTGACCGACCTGCATCAGCCCCTCCATGTCCTACAGCCACCCGGGTGTCCCCGTATCTCCTAGGACACCGGAGCGCACGAAGCAGATCACTATCCAGGCTCCAGGGCCTGGCTGATCCTCAAAGTTGGGCCTCACCACCAACCTGTATGACCCCTAAATAAACAACTGGAAAAATGTAAAAACAGCTTTTCAGACCCCACTTTTACTGTTCCTTCATGCTCACCCGACTGAACTATGTGCTTACTCTCTACATCTTGTCTGAAGTAAGTACAGGAAGTTTTGCAGAAGCCGCCATGGCCAGGACGTCTGCAGGGCTCAGCCGGTTAAGCACCCGACTCTTGGTTTCAGCTCAGGTCATGATCTCAGGGTCGTGAGATTGAGCCCCGCATCCAACTCCACACTAAGCCCGGAGCCTGCTTAAGAGTCTCTCTCTGCCTCTGCCTCTCCTCCTCCCCCTCCTCCCACCCCTGCGCTCACACACTCGCTCCCTCTCTCTCTAAAAAAAAAAAAAAAAAGCCATCATAGCCATTTCCAGTGAGAGAAAAGGACACGGGTTGGCAGGCTGCACTCTAGGTCACTTTTACTCTCTGGATCCTGAGCACTGGCAGCCAGAGCACAAGAGGAGATCGCGGGCAGGAAGACACAGGAGACCAGACTGTGCTGTTCTCACTCCCCGGCAGGCAAACCCTAGCAGCAGGTCCTGCGGGCCAGCCTTAGCAAGGTCCTGTCCCTCCCTGGTCCCCTCCCTGTACAAATCCCAAATCCCCTCTCCTGCACACTGTTCTGGCTTGCTGGCGCCCAGCAGCAGAGACCCAGAGTGGAAAGTGGGAGAGAAGGGCCCAGGTCACGTGCCCGAGGCCAAGCTGGAACCCCCCACCCCACACCCCCTCTCTTGCCCAACAGCAGCCCCTACAGTTGCTGTCGCTCTAATGATTTCAGTGCCACACCCGGGCCGCCGACGGCTCCCGTAAGTGCCATGCTGGCAGTGGTGCGAGCCCACAGGGAGGCTGCATACCAAACCTGAATAAGGAGGATTCTGGATTGTTCTCCTTCCTAACTGGGTCTGTTTGGAGCAACTAACTGCAGCAGTCTTTACAGAGAGCTGCTATCCCCGAAGCTGGGAAGACAGCCTCCTCCTCACCCCAGAACTGGCGCAAAGGGACGACCACCGGAGCGGAGTACCCTCGGGCACCTGCCCTGTCCGTGGCGGCCCGCACTGGCTCAGGAACCGGCCCCGAGGCACCGCATAAGCTCCTCTGGGTTGATAAGGCCCTTCCTAATAAGGCACGGGGGACACTGGTCACCGGGGATGAGGCAGCCCACAGAAGCCCTGCTGCTGCTGCTCCTGAAGCCAGGAAAACGAAGGCAAAGACCAAGAAACAACCAAGCAGCAGGAGTCAGGGCAAAAGAAGCTTCCTCTGCGATCTCCCCAGCTCTCTAGCTCAGCCACTGCCCTCTGCAGAAGCAAAGTGGGCCGCGGCGCTCCATGAAGCTCTGGTGACAGCCCCCCCACCTGCCCCCCTGTTCTCACCTCTTTGGGTCTTGCTGATCCTGCTTGTTTGCCCATCCCGTCCCGTCCTTGGGAACTATCACGATGTTGGGGTCGTTTCCTCTGTTTTCAGACTTCAAGCTCGGCAGGTTTGCAGGTGGTGGCATGCGTCGGGCTGTGGCCACTTTCCCGAGACTCTGTAAGCCATGTCTAGGAATAACTGTGGGGACAGAGGGTGGAGACAGGCGAGTTTCAGAAGAAAGAGGCCGGGAGGCAACTGGTCTTTCACGCTCTAAGCGATGATGACAAAGACAGCCGAACAGACGCAAGGGGCAGCCTGCCTGCAAGCAACGAAACGGTCAGGGAGCTGCTCAGCTGCTTCACAAGGCCGTGGCAGAGGCCTCAGAGCCACGGGAGAGGCTGACATCTGCACCGAGGCTTCCATTTTACTAGAGCAGGAGCAGGCACAGGGAGTTTACACCATGGGCAGGGAGCCGGGCCCAGAAGCCTCCGCCCCACACAGTGACCACCTTGCACAGCTGAGGCGCCTCGCAGGACAGAAGGGTCAGCCTCTGCCTAGCCACAGGCCGGGCCTGAGCAGGGCCTGGGCAGGGCCCTCAACAGTCCCCAAATCCTCCCAGGATGCGGACAGTGTCAACAGGACCTTCCCCCCACGCTCCAGAATATCAGAACCACGAAGCCTAAAACAGGGTAACTAATGCAAATGAAGTTCCAGTCTACCCACGGAGAGGAACCTGTCCCCGGCTTCCAGGAGGTAAGACACAGGAGGACACAATCCATGGAGGCAGAGTCAGGATTTCCTGTCCGCAGCGGCCCTTTCTGCCTCAGGAACTGGCACCAAAATCAGACACAAACAGGAGCAGGGGCCGGGGGGAGGGGAGAGTGGGGTTCTGCATCCCCAGATCTGCCAGGTGACCACTCCATGCCCAGAAGGCAGTGTGACCAGGGGGACTCTGGGTCTTCACCATTCCTAACCGGGGTTTCTCACGTAAGGAAAAGCGTAGAGAACTGGCCTCACCCCGGATCTTACCTGAGGATCTGAGCGCGTCTACGGATTTTCCTTTGTACTTATCAAACAGGCTGAGAGTCGAATACTTGCTTTTCCCATCCTTGCCCTTGGTTATTTGCCCCAAACGATCGGACATTGCGATGAAATGTCATCTAGTAAGGAAATTTTTCTCGGCACCACTCCCGATCTGCCTTTGAAATGTTTTTTTTTTTTTTTTTTTAAAAAAAAAAAAAAAAAAAAAGGAAAGAAAGAAAAGAAAAAAAAAAAAAAAAACGTTAATCCACCAGAACACCCAAGGCAATGGAGACTGAATTCTTCAGGAATCACGGATCTCCTTGAAGACCTGAAGAAAGCCTTGGATTCTGTCTCTAGAGAATCGCCCTTACCACACACAGGCCATTCTGCTCACACTTAAAGAACATTTTGTTGGAAGTCCCTCCCCCACTCCCAACGTTAAGAAGTCCTATTCTGTCTGAATTGGCCAGAGTCTATCGCTCACCAACGACACTGAAATGTAAACCTTTTCACACTGAGTCCTTGGGCCAAGTCAAGGACAGCTCTTCAAGACGGAGAAGAAATACTCATCACTGCAGCACACCCACGTTAACACCAGAACTCGGGCAGAGCATGGGACGTACACAACATGCTTATGAAGGCCGTTCATTTCAAGGATGAGCAAAACCAAATCCAAGAGAAGCAATGCAAGTCAGGGTGGTCCGCAGGACCCGCCAGGTGTGTGCATTTCTCAAACCAAAGAACCTGCATCCAGAGAAAAAGCACAGGCTCAGGCAACAGAAGAAGCAGGGCTCCTGGGGCACACACAGGTGCGGACACAGACGCACCCCCAGGAGAGACTGCGCGGGGGAGGGGGAGCTGTTCGGGTTCCGTTGCCCCCTCCACTTGGAAAACTTTGACAAGACGACCAAGAAGGCAGCTCCTTCCCTCTGCACTTTCTCATTTCCTATGGGCTGCTCTCCTAGGGCTGCTCTAAATATTAGCATGTTACTCACTCATTCATTCAGGTACTGAGCGTGTGCCTGCCAAGGGTGAGTGAGCGCCCCATGGTAGGCGACTCACCTGGGGACCAAGAGCTTCCATGTCTTCTATCCTAGACCCAAGAGGTTCTTGGCTATAGTTTCTAAAACTGGATCACGAAAAATAAACTTGTATGAGAGATCACTACTTCCCTCTGGAATTCATGTAGCGGAAGAAAGCTACATGCAGTAGCTAAAGCTAAAGCTACAGCAGTCACTCAGACATACTGCTAAGGCATGTCAGAGGTAAGAGCGAACAGCTCGCTGATGATGAAGGACGCCTGGTGGCAGCGGCCGCAGGATGGTTTGCTGTCTTACCCTATTCTGAAACCATACAGGCCAGAAGGAACACCTTCAGTGTGCTGGCAAAGCACTTCGCCAAACCAGGGAGGACGATAAAATTCTATATATTATGATGCAAGACTTTTATATAAAGCACAGGGAGCAAAGATCAGTTACAAACTGGGGTCAAAAAAAAAGGAACAGGAGACAGTGGCATCACGTACCTCCAGGCTCATGGAACCTGGCGCCAGGCTGAAGACAAACCAAGCTGGTTCTTACACAAAACTGGGTACATCCAGCCTTTCATTCATTTGATAAATCTTGAAAATGAATGAAATCTGTAGGAGAGTCAGCCTCAATGAAGGCAGAAACCACAAACGCTACAAAGTGCTCAGAGCTCCCAAGCTTACGTGTCGGAGCCTCCCCAAGTGTGTCTGCCTCTTGGGCCAGGAGCAAAGAATGACCAGGCACGGAAACTCGCCCAAAGTGTCCAAATCCTGATTCTGGTGCCCCGAGGTTCCATAACACATCCCTTTATCTTTAAATCTCCCTCCCCGGAGCTGGCTCCAGTGAGTTTCTGCTCCCAGCCCAACAGTCACAACTAACAACAGCATTCTTCCCCCACGCTGGGCGGTAAGCCCCTCACGGCAGGAACTGGATTTGATTTTCCTCAGAATAACTGGTATTTAACAGGATCTCAAATGTAAATCAACCTGAAATTCTCCATTAGGATTGGATGAGATCTTTCAGGCACTTCTGTCAAATCAAAAGATCATTCGGATAGGAACGTGAAACGCACACAGACACACACCCTCCCCCCTCTTCCTCCCCTCTATTAGCAGAAGCCCTTGAGATTGTCACCATGGTGATGGGGACATGGGGCCCCTGCCTCACAGAGCTTACAGTCTAGAACAGGGGCTGGCAAACACTGGTCAGCATCCGAGCTGTTTTGTAAAAGCCCTCAAATTAAGAATGATTTTTTAAGGGGCGCTTGGGTGGCTCAGTGGGTTAAAGCCTCTGCTTTCGGCTCAGGTCATGATCCCAGGGTCCTGCTCAGCGGTGAGCCTGCTTCCCTCTCTCTGCCTGCCTCTCTGCCTACTTATGATCTCTGTCAAATAAATAAAATCTTTTTTTTAAAAATCACTTTCCACATTTGTTTTAAAAAACAAAGAATCCGTGACACCTTATGTGGCCCACAATGCCACAAGTAGAAAAAGTTTGCCCGCCCTGGGTCTAAAAGGAAGTCTTGAGCAAGCACCTTCCGAGGCCTCCAGGTGGGCAGTAACTGGGTGGCCTGGGAGAGGCCCTACAGCTCAAGCAGGAGGGGGGCAGGGCCCCCAAAATGAGATTACCCTGTGGACTGTGTCTAGACACTTCCAGACTTTTCTACTTAGTACTCTTTTCACAAACTCTGTGGCAGGCAGAAGCTCACATGCGAATTCCCAGAACCTGTGACTTCCTTACCTTACACAGCAAAAGGGATTCTGGAGATGTGATTAACAGAAGGCTAGCGAGATAGGGAGATGATCCTGGATTATGTGTGCAAGCCCACAGCGATCACAAGGTCCCTAGAAGGGAGTGCAGGAGGGCCAGAGTCAGAAAGCGGTGGCACCTCAGGGCAGAGGCTGGACAGCTCTTTGAGGATGGGAGGGGCCCCAGCAAGGGCTACAGAAGCCTGTCAGAGCTGGAGAAAAGGAGCTGGAGAAAAGCGAAGTAAGAATTCTACCCCCCCCAACCGAGTCTCCAGAAGGAATCAGCCCCACCCACACCTTGACTGTACGTAGTCCAGAAAGACTCACTTCAGACTTCTGACCTCCAAAACTGTAGGAGGATGCATTTGCACTGTTGTTTTTTTAGGATTTTATTTGAGAGAGAGTGTGTGTGAGTGGGTGAGGCGGGTAGGAGAAGGAGAGGGAGAAGCAGGCTCCTCATTGAGCAGGGAGTCCACCTGGGGCTGGATCCCAGAACCCTGAGAGCAGGGCCTGAGCCAAAGGCAGACACTTAACCCACTGAGCCACCGGGAGGCCCCTACGGCTGCATTGTTTTAAACCACTAGAGTTGGGCGCCTGGGTGGCTCAGTGGGTTAAGCCGCTGCCTTCGGCTCGGGTCGTGATCTCAGGGTCCTGGGATCGAGTCCCGCATCGGGCTCTCTGCTCAGCAGGGAGCCTGCTTCCTCCTCTCTCTCTGCCTGCCTCTCTGCCTACTTGTGTTCTGTCAAATAAAAAAAATAAATAAATAAATAAATAAATAAAATAAATAAACCACTAGAGTTATGGTAATTGGTTACAACAACAGAAAAACACTCATTCATTTAAGAGGCTTTTATTAGGCACCACTGTGTGCCCAGCACTGAGCTGGGCGTGGGATGCAGCAGAAGGCCCAGCTGTGCCCCGTATAGCCAGAAGAATGACGTGACCACCCATGGTCACAGAGCTAATTATTAAGAAACCGGTTCCAGAAAATGATGAAAAATGATACCTGGCAGCTACCTCTCTGCTGTCCCTGACCACAGCTCTGACCAGACCAGTGACCCTACAAACATTTCTGAATAAAATCCGAGGTGTCTCCTTCCCAGCCCCATACCTGGCAGAACTACAGCTTTAGCACTGTTAATTTAAATTCATCCAACTACAGAGTTCTTTACTAAACTAAAAACCAAACTGACTAAGGCCAGGGAAGGAAAAATTATTTACCAGCCATTCTGGACTTGTATTTCCACACGAAATCCTTATGTGCTTAACTTCTACACATCAAATGTCTTTTAATTCTGAGACTTGACCAGAAAATACCTGTTTCCACAAATAGGGCTAGAAAGTATTCTTAAAATCTGTTGCTCCAAACTTCTGCCAGTTCACGGACACAAACAGACCTTTCCCTGATTCTGCACCGCCCGGTCCTGTGGCCAGAGGTTACAGTGGACAAAGACAGCTCTCCTGGGCCTTCCAGATGACAACACCCTTCTGAGAACGAACCGGTCCCCCCCCCCCACCCCCAGAAAGCACTAGGAGACCAGAAGCCTGACCACACCCCCAGTCCTGGCACTCCTGGAAAAAAAAAATGAAGAAAAACCCAGGGCAAACAGGATCCATTCTCCTGGGAACTTAGAATCGCGTCTAGGATTGTTAGTTGGTCTACAACTGTTGCTTGAAACCCTCCTGAGAAAACGAAGCATTCAGCAAATACTATCTGAGCACCTACTATGTGCGGGGGAAATGCTTCCCCCTCCCCTGGCAACCAGTGCACCTTGGGGAAGCCAGAGCACCGGCACACGCTGGACAAATGGCCTGCATTAAACCCGTACATGCAATTTTTTGCAGCGCCTCCTCCTCCCACTCTTTAACCAAGTTTTGCACCTGTTGACACCTCGTGGGCCTCCCTGGCTCTCAGTTTCCCCGTCTACAGAATTGAGGGGCCAAGACAAGATTTCCCAAGTCCCAGATGGTTCTAAAGATCAAACACATCAGCGTTAATAGCCCCACTGCCAGAGAATGTACAAATGATTTACTGCCAAAGTAGTCATCTCTTATCACACATCCCGTACCGGGTCCTCTATTCCTACCTAAAGCTGTGAGGCTAACAGGCAAGGCGATAGAGCCCCCATCGCTATGGAAACAGCATCTGTTGGGGAGGGGCTGCACACTTTTTAAGGAAGACTGCACAGAGGGAGGTTCTTCCAGGCCATTTTCCTTTAGAACAGGAGTCCCCAAGTTATTGTCAGCCCAAGAAGGACATGTAGCAGAGCCCTGGAGGGCCCACAAAGCATAAACTATTTACTGCCTGATCCTTTACAAAATAAGGTTACAGACACTGGCCTTGAAGCATACAGTGTTTCTTTCATTAAGCCAGATTTCCCTGGGCACAGAATCAATCATCTGGGTATCTCTGCCCGCAGGCCTCTCCAGGACAGCGGGGCCGCTCTGCTCGCCCCATGGTCGTCACAAACACCAGGCCAGGAGCACCACCTGTCCGTAGGAGTGTGAACAGCTCACAGGCATCTGCTGAGTTTCTACCCACCGAGAGACACACAAACACAGCCTGACTGGTCTCACCAGATGGCAGAAAAGTGCAGGCAAATATCTGGATGTGAATCTCGAAGCCGGACGAGACGAGAGAACGTGTTTCTCAGCGGGTCCGAGGCGTGTTCACACAAGCCTGACTCACACCCCAACTCGTGGACAAGAACCGGCTGAGGCACACCAGGTCCCTGCAGACGGGCGCGGACAGAGCCTGGCTCGTTGCCACGGCTCTCTCTCCCTTTGGTAGGTAACAGAATTCATTTTTCCCCCCAAAATGAAATCTAATTTGGATCCTCAGTATTCCATATATAACAGATAGGAACCCAGGGTGCCGTGCCAGGAGGGGTCCTGCCTGCCCCCCCACCCGCTCCGTGGTAACGCCACTCTTTCCCACGGCAGCCACTCTGAGGCACGCCAGGGAAGCATGCCAGGGGGCCCCGGGGCACTTTGAGAAGGGCTGCCCTGCACGAAAATATCACCATTAGGCAGAAGGGAAAAAAGGTCCAAAATCCACAGGAAGATAGCTTTGTGTTACAAGGAAAAGGACATTTTTTTTAAAAGAATTTATTTATTTGGGGCGCCTGGGAGGCTCAGTGGGCTGGGGCCTCTGCCTTCGGCTCGGGTCGTGATCCCAGGGTCCTGAGATCGAGCCCTGCATCAGGCTCTCTGCTTCTCGGGGAGCCTGCTTCCTCCTCTCTGCCTGCCTCTCTGCCTGCTTGTGATCTCTGCCTGTCAAATGGATAAATAAAATCTAAAAAAAAAAAAAAAAGATTTTATTTATTTGACAGAGAGAGACAGTAAGAGTGAGAACACAGGCAGGGAGAGCAGGAGAAGCAGGCTTCCCGCTGAGCAGGGAGCCAAATGCAAGGCTTGATCCCAGGACCGACCCTGGGACGCAATGGCAGATGCCACAGGGCCACCCAGGCGCCCTGAAGAAAAGAACATTTAAAAGCAAATTCAGGTCTGCATATTCTGGCAAGTCATCTAAAGAAGTGCTCTGAGAGGCCCAGGATCCCCTGGCACAAGAACCACCCGTAAGATCTGCCCACAGAAGCAACCTAATATCAGCCCGCCTCTGCAGACAGAGCCCCACCTGTCACACAGGTCACCAAGTCGGCGTGCCAGCTGCCTGCCAGAGGGAAAGCCTCCTGCACTCCGACTCACCCCGGGACAGGATTAATCTCCCTCCGCCTAGGTATCTGCCTGCTCCAGCCACCCACCTGGCCAGGTGATCCCGCCGGCCTCTCACTCACTCCCCAGGGAAGCACTGCAGCCACACGTTGGCTCCTGCTGGGCACCCACGTGCCCTCATTCTGGAAGATACTACGGCTGCCAGCTTGCTTTACAGAAGACACTAAGATGCAGTCCAGACAGAGAAGTACATTGTCCAAGGTCACAAAACTACCAGACTTCAACCCTCAGGACCGGGAGACGTCACCAACACTGAAGAAGGGCCTACTGTGTGCTCAAGCTCCGGCCCTGCTCTCCCCGCGCGCAGTCACAGGGTGAAGACCCGGGACCCGCTGGAACTGTGAGGCCAGCATGCGCGCCACCGCAGTGAGGCCCGAGCAGGAGCCCCCGACCTGAGGGTGGGGGAGAGGCGAAGGCGGCCTTCGCCTGTGTCTCCGCACAGACGGAACGGAAAGATCCCAAAGACACAAAACATATCAAAAAACATGACCCAACAGGAACGGAAAACTGACAGCAGACTGGATAGACACCTGAGAAAACCCCCAGAGGGGCCAGGAAGGCCGTGCTCGTTGCTCAGCATCCCCGTTACAGCTCAGCCACACGTGAGAGTCGTCACAAAATCCAGGTCCGACCTTAGTAAGTAAGCCCACCCCTCGCCAACATGCCATCGTCTGGCAAAGGAGAACCTTAACTTAAGGGAGGCACCGCACCCCCTACTTCAAATCCTCAGACCCGCACTGGCCATTATGTGTGTGCCCAGGACGTGTCGTCAGCAGAGACCCCATCCCCAGAACACGACTGTTTCCCGTGAAAGGACAGCGCATCTGGCTTTATCCCACGTCAACTACTCAACTGACCCAGCCGGCCACTGCAGCACAGGAGCCATCAGGCAACACAAACCAAAGGCCGAGCTGTGTTCCAATAAAACTTTATTTACAAAAACAGGAGGCAGGTGGATGCGGGGCTGCAGTTTTCTGACCCGTAAAGGAAAATACCGTGTTACAGGAAGGCAAGTTCAAGTGAAAGAGCTTCACGTACGCATCAGGACAGAGCAGGAGCTGGGGACGGAGGACGGTGGGCGGAGGGGAATCCTGGCTGGGTTTGGCAGGGGAACTCCCCCACCTCCCCCACCAACAGCACAGGCCAAACATCCTGCACACCTCCCCCTTTCAGAGGCTCCTTACAGGGCAGCAGTCAGAAAAGCAGGGACCCATACTTCTGTGTCCTCTGGCTGTGAGCCCCCCTGCCCAGCCCAGCTGAGAGGAGCAGCCTGTCTGAAAAGCTGGGCTCTTTGTGGCACTATCCAGTCCTTTCGCCAGCAGACACGCAGCCTCTAGGTTTCTGCAGAGCCGTGAGGGGTGTCTGCTGACACAGAGCACAAACCTCTCTAAGAGCAAGCTGCTTGAAAATAAAGGTGAGGGAACAACTTTGGGATAAAATGGGGCTTCTGGTTCCCATGTTTGTTAGCTACCACCAGAAAAGACACCCCCGCCCCCATGTTCAGGAAGCAACAGAAATTAAAAATAAGAAATAAGGCATGTGCTGCAGAGACCAAAGCATTTCCCCAGCCCAGTCTTCTGCACTCTTGGGTCTGTAAGCCCCACCCTTGACTCCCTGGGCCACACACAGCTCTTCCGGACTGGCCCTTGTACCCCCCCACCCCAACCAGGGCCCAACCAGATCAGAAGCCCCTGCCATCACACCCTTATCCGGATCTCACCGTGCCATGGACAAGACCAAACCTCCAGCCCAACACACTGGCCCCAAACGGCCCCCAATCTCATCTCTCCAAAACTCGGGGTTTGCATCTCGCCTCCGCCCCACACTGGCTATGCCTTCCGGGCTGTTTCCTCGTGGATTAAACAGGGATGAACATAGTGTTACCCACCTCCCAGGTCTGACATCAGAAATAAATGAGAGAAGGAACACGACACATGTGACCCGGTGCTTGTTTGCTCTTAGAAGGTTCTCGGCCAAGGGCAGCTGTCACCCTGAATCCACACACCTCATGTCTTGGCTGCCCAGCCCCTCCGTCAGCCTCACACACACTTCTCCCTCCGATGACTGTGCAAGTGGTGAAGCCTTCATCCTCCCCACCTCTGGTTCCCACCTGTGCTTCCACCCGCTCCTGTGACCAAGGAACCTGTCCCCACTCAGGTGCATCACAGCTGAAGGGCCCCGATGCAGAATGCAGGCCTCCAAAACCACCATGAGAAACCCGAGAATTATCTAGGATCTGGTGGTGGGCCCTGTAATAAATTTCCAAGAGGCAGAGACACACTTTCACACTGAGGAAATCCTCCTGAGATAAAGACAGCCACCGAGTCTACATCTCAAAGGAGGCAAAACTGCCCCAGCTTCAAGGTCTCCCAGTTCAGGGCAGCGGCCTGAGGATCCGGTGCCATTACACACCGGTGTGACAACACTGCTCCAAGCGGGGGGGGGGGGGGGGGGGGGTCTTCGCCCCATTCATTTGTTTATCCATCATGTTCTTCAGGAACAAAAGGAATACATGCTCGATAGAAGCTTTAAAACATACAGCAATTACGATGGTGAACCAGCTCCGGGTACACTGGCGGGTCTCCCTGCACCAGCACAAGCGTCAGCACACGGGGCCGCCTGCCTCCTGCGCCCCTGCTCGCCCCTGTCCTTCTTTCCTAGTTCAAAAGAGTTCGGCAATGAGAGTCATCAATCACTGCTAACTAAATTCTTAACCAATTCGCTACTGGTTTAAGAAAATAATAAAAATGATTTTAAGGAAAGCTTCTAGAGGACTGCTGACAGGCCAAGCAGGGCACGAGAGTCCCCGCAGTCACTGTGTGTATACCCAAAGCCTTCCCGCAGGAATGACGTCACTGTAGAGGCTGGAAGCTGGGCTGGCAGAGGGAGGCCAGGCAGCAGGAAGGGTTGGTCTGAGCCCCGTGGAAAGCATCCCCTGCCACCCCCGCTCCCGCCATAGCAGATCCACTGCTATAAACACACCAGAGGGAGGAGGGACAGACGCTGGGTCTAGCACCTGCCAAGAGTGGCCACTGCGGGCTGCACACACTCAAGGCTGCCCCTGGCAAAGAGCAAGGAGTGGTCTCTTGAAACCCAACAGATACAAAAACCTGGGGCCCTCCCACCAACTCACCCTACAGGGAAGAGCCCCCACTGACCCAGCCACTCAGGCCTCAGTCAGCTGTGTGTGCCTGAGACCACAGACATCCAAAAGGCCTCAGTGAAACGGCACAAACCAATACACAACAAACAAAAGGTACCTGGAAGAAACAGACAATGCCAGGAACCAAAGATTAAAAAAAAAAAAAAAAAAAAAGGAAGTAATATAAAATGAGTATCCTCAGAAAACTAAGAGAAGATACTACACTCCTGCAACAGAAACAGAATTTTTTTTCGTAAGGGACAATCAGAAAAAGTCCTAAGACGTATTACACATATGATAAGCCCAAACCCACCACCTTGAGTTAATCATCAGACAAATCTCAACGGAGAGACATGCTAGAAAACACGGGGCCAGTACTCCTCAAAACTGTCCAGGTCATCAGAAACAAGGAAAATCCAGTAAGTATCAGTCTGGAGGAAACCAAGGAGTAAAGACAACTAAATGTGTGCTCTTGGAACAGAAAAAAGAAGGTAAGGTAAAAAACTAACAAAACCTGAATAAGGTAAAGACTTCAGTGAACAACAACGTATCAGTGTTGGTTAACTAGTTGGGACAAAGTATCATACTAACATCGGAACTTTATAACATGGAGAAATTGGCAGTATGGCATACAGAAACTAAAACTTTTCTGTAAATCCAAACTATTCTACATTTTTAAAAAAGATTTTACTTATTTATTTGACAGAGATCACAAGTAGGCAGAGAGGCAGACGGGGGAGGGTAGCAGGCTCCCCACTGAGCAGAGAGCCTGATCCCAGGACCCTGAGATCATGGCCTGAACCAAAGGCAGAGGCTTAACCCACTGACCCATCCAGGCGCCCCCTATTCTACATTTTTTAAAATTTTAATTTCAACAGAAGAAATGAAAGATATAATTAAGGAAATCTCAGAAAAAGTAGCAAGAAGATGAATGCTGGTCTTCCTCTCCCACCCCAAAATTAAAGGATGAACCCAGGGGTCCAAATTTAACTAGGAGTGTAGAAACAGGATTTCCTGGAGAAAAAGGCAAGAATTCATCAAATGAAAAAAACATGAGGGGCTCCTGGGTGGCTCAGTGGGTTAAAGCCTCTGCCTTTGGCTCAGGGTCCTGGGATCCAGCCCCGCATCAGGCTCTCTGCTCAGCAGGAAGCCTGCTTCCCCCCACATCCCCGCCTGCCTCTCTGCCTACTTGTGATCTCTGTCAAAAAAATAAATAAAATCTTAAAAAAAGAAAAAGAAAGAAAAAACATGAAAAACCCCCAGGTTGAGTACCCAAGATTGTAAGTACCCATGTAATGCTCAGAATAACAGATACCAAAAGATCAAAGTACATCGGGGATTAAGAGAAGAACCTCAAAGCTTATGAAAGTGCCCCACCCACCCACAAGGAAAAAAAAATCCCAGGAGGAACAACCAAAATGACAAAGAAGTCTTAAGAGCAACGACGAGGCACTTCTGTACTTCTCACCAACATCATTCCCCTCCCTGGAAAATGATTTTCCACCTAGCATCTAATACTCAGCTGACCAAGTCAAGTGTGGGGATAGAAAACGACACTTTCAGGGACGCCTGGGTGGCTCAGTTGGCTGGACGACTGCCTTCAGCTCAGGTCATGATCCTGGAGTCCCAGGATCGAGTCCCGCATCGGACTCCCAGCTCCATGGGGAGTCTGCTTCTCTCTCTGACCTTCTCCTCATTCATGCTCTCTCTCACTGTCTCTCTCTCAAGTAAATAAATAAAATCTTTTTAAAAAATAGAAATAAAAAAAAAAAGAAAACGACACTTTCAGACTCACACAAGGGCTCAAAACGTACACCTCAGAAAGTTGCAGAAGAATATACTTTGACAAGCGAGAGAGCGATCCAACACAGAGACAAATGTCACAGCAGCTCATTGTTCCTTCCTACTTCCTGGAGGAAGTGATCTCCTCCCTCCCCAGCAACAGCGAGGGCTGCCCCACACCCGGGGGGGGGGGGGGGCACACCAGGCTCGCTCTAAGAGAAACCCGCTCCCTCTACGGCCCCTCTGCTCAACAAGGCTCCTCGGTGACCTACCCAAACAACTAAGATACCTTGTCCTTAATGACAACATGGCAGACTGGACCAACCAACTGGAAACCTGCCCCCTGTGGACTTCCACATACCTAAGGCAATCACGTCCTCATTGTTTAAGGCCGCTTAAGATAGCCACGGTTACTGATACTCCAACTACCCACGAAACAAATGATCCAACAGAGGGACAAAGCCCCAGAGATGACAACCGAAGGAAGCCCAAGATGGCCGCGGCACAACAGGCAGGTCAGCACCCAACCCAATGAGAGCAGGACAGACGGTTCCATGGGATAAACTCACAGATTATCACAGGTCGCTGGGCAATGACAAAATAGCATTTGCTGCCTTTTACTGGAGCGTTTCTAAAAAGGAGAAGACAGAAGTTTCAATGTTGTTCAATGTATCAATTTACCTATTCTGGTAGTGCTTTCTGTGTCCCACTTAAGGACTTTGTCTTATCCAAGATCCTAAAGATATTCTATGTTTTCTTTTAGAAGATTTACTGTTTCATCTTCCTCAGTTGGCTCTATAATCCACATAAGCATGATTCTGGATATGATCTGAAGCATTAAGACTCATGGTCCCAGTGCCTTTTTGGAAAAGGCCACCTTCTCCCTTTATCATGTGGTACCTGTGGCATAAACCCACTACTTCTGTGAAGTTTCTTTCAGAATCGTTGTTCCATTCTGTCAGCCTATTGTCCATCCCTCTGACGACACGGGCTACCCTCACTGCCACAGCTTCTTCGAAGCCCACACATCTCGCACGACAGGTCTTGCAGCTCTGTTCTTCCTCAAGAATGCCTGACTTATTCTTGGCTCTTCCCGATCAGAATCAGTTTGTCAATTTCCAAATGAAACAACAAAAGCAAAGCCTGCTGGGATCTTGACTGGAATTACATGGAAGCCAGAGTTTAAACTCAGGAGAACTAATATCTTTACAAGGTCACACTCACCAGTGTTGGGGAGTACGTGAGGCAAGGACAACTCTCACCCACTGCCAGGGGGCGTGCCGGTTGGTACAGTCACTGGAAAACTGTCAGCTGTCTGCTGAAGCTGACCATATGCCGCCCCTGCAACCCAACCCTTCCATTCTAGGTATGAACCCAACAGCATGAGAACATCTACGCATCCCGGGAGATGTGTACAAACGTCACCAGCAGCAGCATGCAGAATGGCTCAGGACAGGAACTTACGCAAGTTGAAAGTCTATCACCAGTAGAACCAGTCAATACTACATCCACACAACGGAACACTATACAGCAACGAGAATGAATAAACTCACACACAAGGACATGGATGAAACTCGCAGATACAATGTTGAATGAAAGCAGCACACACAAGAAAGAAGCAGAGCAGAGATGCAGGCAGTCCATAACGAAAACACCAACAGGCACAAACCTATTACACACCAAGTTACCTCAAAATGAAAAAAACGTTAACTGTAAGAAGAAAACGCTGGGAAAAAAATCTCTGTACCTTGGTGGATCCAGCCAACTCAAAATAGAGAAGATAACAGATGATCTAATTAAGGCAGATCAGCAAACATGTTCAAAAAGTGATCATGGGGGGGGGGGGTGCCTGGGTGGCTCAGTGGGTTGAACCTCTGCCTTCAGGTCAGGTCATGATCTCAGGGTCCTGGGATCGAGCCCCGCATCGGGCTCTCTGCTCAGTGGGGAGCCTGCTTCCCCCCCCCCTCTCTGCCTGCCTTTCTGCCAACTTGTGATCTCTCTCTCTCTGCCAAATAAACAAATAATCTTTAAAAAAAAAAAAAAAAAAAAAAAAAAGGGTGACCAAGGGCTCCCAGCAGCTCAGTCAGCAAAGCATGTGACTCTTGATCTCTGGCTTGTGAGTTCGAGCCCTGCACTAGAGTAGAGATAACTTAAAAATAAAATCTTTACCCTAGAAAAAGTGACTACATATGAAACTTCAAGGAAAAACCCAAAATATGAAAAGCAAAAAAATCTCTGACCACAGTGCAATAAAACAAGACATAATGAAAGCAGAAGTACAAAATAATCCCATCGGTTGGAAACCTTAAAACTCTTAAAAATTTTTTTGAATCGGGTGCCTGGGTGGCTCAGTGGGTTAAGCCGCTGCCTTCGGCTCAGGTCATGATCTCAGGGTCCTAGGATCGAGTCCCGCATCGGGCTCTCTGCTCAGCAGGGAGCCTGCTTCCTCCTCTCTCTCTCTCTGCCTGCCTCTCTGCCTACTTGTGATCTCTCTCTGTCAAATAAATAAATAAAATCTTAAAAAAAAAAAAAAAGGGAAATTCAAAATCATCGCTGCAGAATACCTAGAAAAGCACAGATGGAGAAAAGAACACTAAACTTCAAAACTTTTAAAATAGACAAATTTGTACTCAGAAGACATTTAGTAATCTAAAAACCTTAAATTTCTAACAGAAAAGAATAAAATTAAGCATCCAATTCTAGAAGTTGGAAAAAAGACATGATGGAGGCGCCTGGATGGCTCAGTGGGTTAAGCATCTGACCTTGGTTTCGGCTCAGGTCCTGATCTCAGGGTTGTGGGATTAAGCCCGGTGTAGAACTCCCCACTGACAGGGGAGCCTGCTTGGGATTCTCTCTCTCTCTCTGCCCCCGCCCCCACTCTCCCTAAAGAAGAAAAGACATGACTTAATGCTGAGGGATGCAGAGACAATCAATGAGGAGCAAGCCAAAAGTAATTTAATGAATAAAATGGAATTAAAAATAGTTATTTGAGGGCCACCTCTGCCTTCGGCTCAGGTCATGATCTCAGGGTCCTGAGATTGAGCCCCACATCCAGCTCTCCGCTCGGCAGGGAGTCTGCTTCCCTTCCTCTCTCTCTGTCTGCCTCTCTGCCTACTTGTGATCTCTGTCCGTCAAATAAATAAATAAAATCTTTAAAAAAAAAATAGTTCTTTGAACCAAGAAATAAAACAGATAAACCACCAAGAAAAAGGTATGTGGGGACGCCTGGGTGGCTCCGTTTGCCTTTGGCTCAGGTCACGATCCCACAGTCCTGGGATCAAGGCCCAAGTTGGGCGCCCTGCTCTGCAATGACCTGCTTCTCCCTCTCCCTGCTGCTCTCCCTACTTGTGCTCTGTCAAATGAAAAGAAAACGGTATGTGCACCTCATTTTACAGACAAGACACTAAGTCTGAGAGGTTGCAAGATTGGCCCACGGTCACTACCGACAAGTCAGGACACTGGAACACCTGAGCTCAAACCCAGGTCAGCCTGACATCCAAGTCGGCTCCAAAACACAGGCACTCAGTGGGCCCCCGAGAATGATCATGGGGCCACCAGGATACGATGCCCACAGTACTCCCAGGCTCTGCCAGTACTCCCAGTGCCGTGGGGAGGGTGCGGATTAAGGGTGTGCTGGAGTGGGATCTGGGCAGGCACTGCATCGGGGAGGGACTCCAACAGAGGTCCCAGAGCCCCAGAAGGTGTGGCAGTACCAAGCTCCTCATCCACAGGGGTCTGTCTTGAAGTTCCAAGCCACAGTACCTGCCGGACAGTTTCAGTGACCCTTGTCATCACTCCTGACCAACTTAAACTGTTATGGCTCCTTTCTTCATGGGCCAGGGGGTCAGTCCCTACATACCTAGCTCACGGGCGTGGGCCGAAGCCTGCAGAGGACTCTTGACTAGAAATCCACTGCAGTCTGGTAAGAGTTCCTGGCCTAACTCCTCTTTTGAAAATGCGGTTAATTTAACAACAACAAGAAAAGACAATTTCAATTTACAGCTGGAGATGGACAGTTGGAGAGATGTGCCACACACAGGCCTCTCTCTCCCAGGGTCACAACTTACCAGGGACCTGGCAAATAAAAAAAACATATCACACACACACACACACACACACACACACACACACACCTGTATTGGATTCCTCCTCCCTTTTTCCACCTCCAGAGAGCGGTGAATCAGCAAGTGAGCAGCTCTCAGCAAATGCCACTAAAATCTATGTTCTTTCTGGTACAGTCTGATTTAGCAGAGAACAGAAACTGGAGATGGTATTTGTATTGGATTGTTCTTTCTAACCAGATCAACAAAGCAGTTTCCGAGGGCCACCGACAGATGAGCAGACACACGTGACTGACTCGGCTAGAGTCGTCTGAGCCACCAGGGCCCCAACACCAGCAGCCAGGGCACTCGGGAGGAGGCTGAGCAAAACACAGAGCCTGGGAGAAGCACCTGCCACAGAAGAGCCAAAAATGCACCGACTGCCCGGTCCGGGGACCGCTCTCCACAAGCATGTATGTCATTCACATCCACACGGGTGACCTTTGTGACCGGTTCTCTGCAACCATTAGATGTCACAAACACACATTCAGCCTCATCAATGCAAATAATGCTAAAGGATGCAAGAAGAGCCCCTCCAGCTCAAAAGCTAATTCCCACTAGCCCTGGGGGACACCCTTCATAGCCTCGGCCCTCAGCTCACACGAACCCAGCAGCAGCTCTCGGTCAAGTTATGCTCTACCGACGGGGAAGTTCCCCCGTGTGCAGCAGCTCACCTTCTTCTCTGAGCACACTCTGGTCATCTAAGAAAATAATATACCAATCCTCCTCATCCTTTTGAAGGCCTACATTTAGTATTTCCCTGTGTAACTGTGCCACATTTACCCACTGCCCTACGGAGAGATGTAGGAATTACTGCCAACTGTGGGCACCTGGGGGGCTCAGTCCATTAAGCCCGTGACTTGGATTCAGGTCATGATCTCAGGGTCCTGGGACTGAGCCCTGCATCAGGCGGCCGAGCTCAGCGAGGAGGCTGCTTGTCGGGCTCTGTCTACCCCTCCCCCTGCTTGTGTCCCCCACCTTTAAATAAATAAACAAAATCTTAAAAGGAAAAGAAAGGAAACGTTATTTCCAATTGTATACTACGACAAACAATGCTACAAGCCAATTCCCAGTACGGGTTCGTAGACACACCTGGGCCAGTATCTGTGGACTGTCTGACATTTCTACGAAGCATATTTCTCGTTTGGGACCAAGGAACTGAAAGGCTGAAAGGAGACCCCAGACCCCCCACCCAGGTGAAGGACGAAAGGCAAACGCCCTCCAACAGCCACTCACCACAAAACAAGGGCCCCATCTTCCAGCCCTCCTCTGACCATGGCACGCCTAGAGCCACCGGGAGGAGGCAGAAAAGAGGCCACAGGGACTTCCTGACAAGCCCCAAAGGAGACTCCCGAGCAACAAGGCATTGCACCTGGAGGGAAAGGCGCCCTTTAATCAGAGGGAGGAAGCAGCCCCGCAGGTGCCCCAGGCCTGCAGGGTCGCTGCCGCTGCCACCACCACCATCACCACTGCATAGAGGACCGTCCTCAGCACTGCAGAAGGAGCAGTCCTAAAGTCCCGGTGTGGAGGCCACAGGTGAAGGAGGAACGGGCTGAGGTCACTCTGTCCTCTGCCGTCAAGCCCCTCCTGTCACATATACCGACACCCCAGTCTGCTCACAGAGACGGCTCAGCAACAGCGCAGGCCCCAGAAATCCACCTTTTCTCTGATGAAAGTAAATTAACTCACCCACACGCGCTGAAGGCGGGGAGGCTAAAAGGACCGAGTTGGTTTAAACGATCTCCAACGAGCCCAAGGACCAGACCCCGGAACCCACATGCTATTCATTCCGGGAGCCTCCAATGCTACAGGAGCCCAGGAAGATTACCGTCACTGGGCCACCAATGTGTGAAGTAACTAAAAGGAAGAACCCGAAAATAAGGGACCAGTGTTCCCAGGGGCTTTCACCAGCGCGCCTGTGCCTGGAGCACAGGTGGAAACACACCAAGGTAATTCACTTGTTATTCGTAAGGAGTCTTACAGCAATGTGACCAGCACTGCTAGAACTCTCTTCTCACAATCCTGCCGCCCCCTCGCCACCCCATCGTCTCCCCCACCAGTCCTCACACACCACACTGTGCCACTCCCTACCCTAGACAGGTTCCCGTCCCAGAGTGCACGGCCTACTCTGCCCCCCACTACCAGGACGACACCAAACCCTATATGACCAGAAGACCTCGGGCGGGGCTGCATGCGCCTGTTATGCTCTTTGCCGCCACCAACAGCGACCCCGCAGTGTCCTGACTCATCCAGAGTGGCAAAGAACAAGGTGACGGCCTTTTTTATTCCTTAAGAGAACAAGAAAGGACCCAGTGACAATGCTGGGGAACCATATGTAAAGTAAAATGTCTTTTATTTGTCTTTATTGACATTAAGATATAATGATAAGAGCACCTGGGTGGTCCAGTCAGTTAAGTGCCCGACTTCATCGACTCTGGATTTCGGCTCAGGTCATGATCTCGGGATCGTGATCGAGCCCTGCCTGAGCAAGCCCTGTGTCTGGCTCTGCGCTGAGCGGAACCTGCTTAAGATTCTTCTCTCTCTCCCTCTGCTGCTCCTCACCCCACCGCCCTCTACCCGCCCCTCTCTCTCAGGAAAAAAAAAAATGTGCCTATAAAATTCCTGTCTCCTGTTTTCCAGCGGTCACTTAAAATTCATATGCAGAGTTAAAGCATTCCCATTAGTGGAAAACAAAACTGTTCTCAAGACAGCAGTCATCTCTTGATCTGAAAAAGGGATAGCAGACAGGATGAAATGACTCATTTTCTACTTTGTGCACTTCTCGAATGTTTGGGTTTTTTTAACAAGCCTGTATGGTTACCGACACATTGTTTTTAAGGTCTGGGTAAACTGAGCAACACAGAATCAACGTTCTGCCTTGTTTCTGAGCTGAGCAGGGCCACAGTCACAGCAAACACTCTAAGACAGGTTTCATCCCATCTGGCAGGAAACAGAGGCTCAAAGGCTGTACCCCACTTGTTGAAGCCCCTACTGCAAGCAGATATGAGGGACAGAAACGAACACTCCCGTCTGCCCGATGCCCAGTCGGGGGGAGCCAGGGTCATAGCTGGCACGCTGCAGAGCCTGCCTCGCACCCATCAACTACCTGAACACACTCATCTTTACTCCTCAAGGTATTTACCCCAAATTCTCCAGGAATAGCAGGGACTCGGCACAGGGCGGCAGCAAGTAACCCAACACCCCAGCAAGGTGGTATTTACCTGGGACAGAGAGAAGGACCGCAGAGTGCTCTGATGCACCTGCCCCTCGGGGAGACCCCTGGTCAAGGGGTCTGAGCTCCTGGAGGTGATGGCAGGGGCCCTTTGATTTGGGTCTCAGTTTTCTGCATGTAGCACAGGGCCCAGCACACTACTAACATCTAGTCAACAAATGAGACCCAAGTGTATACGGCAGCCTACCCCAAACCCCTAGGCCTCGGCTGGTGCTGCATCCAGGAACCATTAATAGCTACTGTTTACTGCGAGCCTGCTTGCCTAGTGCCAGGTACCTTAGAAACACTTTGGCAAGCGACCTGCTGAAGGCTTCGCCCCATCCAGAAGGAAGGCGTTACTGCCGTATTTTGCAGACAAGGAGAACAGGGACTCTGAAAGATGAAACCACCTTGAATCACCCAGCTTGCAAGCGGTTGAACCTGGGTTCAACCAGGAAGAAGGCAGTGGACCTCAAAGCCAAGGGGTACCCCCCTCAGGAAAGGAGCAGGGGGGAGCCAGGCACGCCCCCTCTGCCGGTGACTTCTCTCAGGTCAAGCTAGGGACAACACCTTCCAGGGCCAGAGGCACCATCCCAAACTGCACCCCCACTGGGCACTTTCTCTCACCAAAGCACAAATCCTTCCCCACCTGGCCTGACGAAATATCATCCGGGCATCTCCAGGGGTTTCATCTCTGCGGTCACTTCACCCAGGAAGCATGATTTCCTGGAATAGCCAGATGGGGAAAGACCAGGCCGAGAGGCCAAGGGGTAGAGCAGGCTGAGTGTCTGAGCAGACGTGCACGACAGCCGTGATCAGGAAATGCAACAGAGGGTTGGCCTCCAAGTTAGTCCCACACAGCGAGAAATATTAACAGCAAAAAACCACCAAGGGCTGCAAAATGGGAGCCTCAGAAACCTCCAGAGAGGCTAGGCTCCGGTGTGTAAAGGCTGGAAGAAAACATCTGTGCGAACAGGCTACCCTGTGCCTCTCCTCGCAACCCCTCCTGGCCCTCCCCCAGGGAAAGCACCTCCTGCCATGGCCAACTCTCCAAGCCTCCAGACCACGGTAAATGTCGCTTCCCAAACAAAATCCAGGATCCTACCCGGACTGTGGCAAGCCTGAAACACTAAGTGCCTTTGATCTGGGAAATAAGCTCATCCAAAATGATGCATAAAGGCCACTCATTCAGTGAAGTCCACGGTCCAGAAACACTCACTCTCATATACTATTGTTTACAAACGGACGCAGTTTTCTGAAGTTATTCAGCAGAACTCTTACCAAAATGCCATCCAAGTCCAGTCCACGCCGCAGAAACCCTCACACGCTATTATACACAAATTATATGTTCCTCAAGAAAAATCTGACAGGATTTTACCAAAATTGTGTAACATCCAAAAATTAGAAATAGCCCAGATGTCCATCAATAGGAAAGAGGTTAAATCAAGTATATGCACAAAGTACTCTCTGCAATTGCTAACCAGATGACGTAATCCGTCGGAGAGACCATCGCGGAGCACACATTATTTTATTACTTGCAAAGGGAAGCCTGCTTTAAGAATATAAATGTGTGTGGGGGATAATGTGCGCCATTTTTCTTTTCTGGAAGGAATGACAAGAAACTTCTCATAGCGTTTTCTTTGCAGAGACTGAAAAAGAGCTCTTATACCTTTTAATACAGCTTAAATTTTCTAACTACCTTTTTTTAAGATTTTTTTTTTATTTACTTATTTATTTAATAGAGAGATCACAAGTAGGCAGAGAGGCAGGCGGTGGGGGAGGGAGCAGGCTCCCTGCCGAGCAGAGAGCCTGATGCAGGACTCCATCTCAGGACCCTGGGATCATGACCAGAGCCGAAGGCAGAGGCCTTAACCCACTGAGCCACCAGGAGCCCCTACCTAACTTTAAAAAAAAAAAAAAAAAAGATTCTATTTATTTATTTGACGGAGAGAGGCAGTGAAGAGAGGGAACACATGCAGAAGGGAGCTGGAGAGGGAGAAGCAGGCTCTCTGCTGAGCAGGGAGCCCGTCAGAGCCCAATGCGGGGCTCAATCCCAGGATGCTGGATCATGACCTGAGCTGAAGGCAGACGCTTAACAACTGAGCCACCCAGGCGCCCCCTCTACCTTTTTTAAAAAGTAAACTGGAAACATCTGGGCCATGGAATTATAAGTTATTTTGGGGTTCTTTTCTTCATACACTTGTAGATTTTTTAAACTTAATAAATATTATTTTTAAAAAACACTGAAAGTGTGATAGATCTGTATATATTAATCCGAAAAAATTCTCTTGACACGTTTAAAAATGCATGTTGTGGTACAAGAAAAGCAGTATGATCCCATCTGTGTTCTAGAAGCCTACCTACAAAGGGCCGCATTTACACGCGCATCTAGAGTCTGGGAGTTTAAACACGCCCAACTATAAACAGTACTTACTGCCTGGGAAGCTGGAGGAAAGAGCTTTCATTTTTTTCTCCATACACTTGTTTTTTTCTTGTTTTTAATGAGTATGTACACTTTTGCAATTAATTTTATATCAGAAGAAAATCCCACTTTCTGCTCGAGGACAAGGTCTCCACTGTCCCCAGCAACTTGTGAACACTCAGCCCATTCACCCTCACGGCAGGTCAGCCAGGCGGCAGGGACAGGCCCTCCTCCCAGACAGGCGTGCGTTTCCGTGCAGCCCAGGACAGAGCAGTTCTTGAAGCTCTGCACTGTGTGTAAACAACACCTGCCGGCCGAAACAAGCTCCAGGAGACACAAAGGAGCCCTGGAGCGCGGCTGGGATGACCTCCTTTCCGCAGCTGGTCCTGCAGAAATGCATGCCATCATTCTACACAAGGATGCCATCTCCAAGGTGATCTCCAAGGTCAGTGGGAGAGTCACCTCCCGCTTCCCAGGGCCCGAGTCCTACCTGCCCTCCCCCAGGCTGGTGACCAGCCACGGCGGAGTACTCACACAACAGGTTCCCATCCAAAGGGCTCCAGCGCTCTGGAAAGCAAGCTGACCCACAGGCTTTCTACTGCAGCCCACACAATTCTGATTTCAACTTAGAAACACTTTTAATACTCCATGGCTTGGCATACTGTTTTCAACGGTTACTTCTTTCTTTCTCTTTGTAAGCTTTTGTTTTTTAAGCATCTTTACACCCAACGTGGGGCTCAAACTCACAACCCTGAGATCAAGAGTCACATGCTCCACTGACTGAGCCAGCCAGGCGCTGACTTCAAGTCTGTTACATGTTCCAGGACCTTCCCTCGCCTACCCAGGCTGAGTGGCCCTGACTCCTCCACACACTTCCATGAGAGCCTCCTCACAGCTCCGCCGCCCCTTCTGCACGCGGGCACCCTCCCTGCCAGACACCGAGAACGGCGAGCCCCAGGAAGCCGTGGCCCACGCTCCCTCTCTCACTCCACCGGGGAAAATGTCAGTCAATAATCAAGGGCAAGAGGGCATTTATAATTTGTCATCTAGGGGCGCCCGGGTGGCTCAGTTGGTTAAACCTCTGCCTTCGGCTCAGGTCATGATCCCAGGGTCCTGGGATCAAGCCCCGCATCGGGCTCTCTGCTCAGCAGGGAGCCTGCTTCCCTCTCTCTCTCTGCCTGCCTCTCTGCTTACTTGTGATCTCTCTCTGTCAAATAGATAAACAAAAGCTTAAAAAAAAAAAAAAAAAAAAAAGCAACAGTTGTCCTCTACTGACAGATGACCGGATAAACACACGGTGATATATGGAATGGGATGTGGAGTATTATTCAGTCGCAAAAAGGAATGGAGTCCTAACACCTACTACAGCACGGATGAACTTTGAAAACAGCATGTGAAAAAAGCCAAACACAAGAGGGCAAACGCTGTAGGATTCCACTGAGAGAGAGAGAGAGAGAAAGGAGACGGTGGTTGCCAGGAGCTGAGGGAAGGGGAATGAGGGATCCGTGTTCAAAGGGTACAGGTTCAGTTTGGGAAGGTGATAAAGTTCTGGAGACGGGCGGCGGTTGCACCACACTGGGAATGCACGTGAGGGCACTGAATTGGTACTCTTAAAAAACAGTTAAAATTTTTAAGATTAACCTTAGAGAGGCCCGGGCAGCTCAGTCCATTAGCCGTCTGCCTTCAGCTCAGGTCCTGATCCCAGGGTTCTGGGATCGAGCCCGTGTCAGGCTCCCGCCTCAGTGAGGAGCCTGCTTCTCCCTCTGCCCCTGCTCCCCCTGCTTGTGCATGTACGTGCTCCCTCTCTGACAAATAAATAAATAAACCTTTGGGAAAAAAATGATAAACCTATGTATACTCTACTACAAAATATTGTCTTAAACAAGGGTATTTAAAATTGTGAAAAGCGGCACTTAGGTGGCTCAGCTGGTTGAACATCCGACTCTTGCTTTCAGCTCAGGTCATGATCTTGGGGTTGTGAGATCGAGCCCCATGACAGGCTTGGCGCAGGCAGAGTCTACTTCAGATTCTCTCTTCCTCTCCTTCCCACTCACTCTCTACCTCTCTCTCAAATAAATAAAAGCTGTGAAAAGAACTACAAAGAAAAGCAACAGAGGCGAGGAAAGAATCATGGGAGCATGATGACAAAGTCACACTGAGACGCTCCCAAAGGCCTCTTTAAGGAGGTGCTGCCTTCTCTCCACTGGACCATGAGCTCCCAAGGAACCCAAGTGTGGCACTCACATCTCTGTGTCCCCAGAACAGCAAACATTTAAGTCAAGACACTTGTTCAGACTCATCCTGGTAAATGGAGTAAGACTTCAGGGTTCACTCAGCAGGGGGCTTAGCTAGGACTGAGACAGCCTGGACCGAGATACTCAGAACTTAGTGGCCCAGGAAAGAATCCACCCTGGAGACAAGGCTGGAGTCAAAAGTGACAAGGGCCGGGACGCCTGGGTGGCTCAGTTGGTTGGACAACTGCTTTCGGCTCGGGTCATGATTCCCGGGATCGAGTCCCGCATCGGGCTCCCAGCTCCGCGGAGAGTCTGCTTCTCCTTCTGACCTTCTCCTCACTCATGCTCTCTCTCACTGCCTCTCTCTCAAATAAATAAATAAAATCTTAAAAAAGGAAAAAAAAAAGTGACAAGGGATGAAGGCGAAAACCCACTGTGTGCCAAAAAGAACTGAAGAAGGAGCCTGCATCCTCCCTATTCTGCAAATGCCCCTCACAGGAAATAATCAGCAATGCACCCCAAGATGTACGTGTCAGGATGCGCCCTAAAAATCTGTTTACAAGAAGTGAGTAACAACAGTTCAAATGTCTAACAAAAGAGGATTCAATAAATCATGGCATATCCATATAAAGCAATTATACAACTGTTAAAATATATTTTTGGGGCTCCCGGCTGGCTCAGGGGGTAGAGCATGCGACCCTTGATCTCGGAGGTCATGAGTTCAAGTCCCATGTCGGGCGGAGAGCTTACTTAAAAATAACAGTATTAGGAAAATACCCTATAATGTTAAGAACTATAAACTGTGAGTGGCATATACAGTAGTTTATTGATTTTGAGAAAACAAACACACACTCAAAGGAAATACACCGGCCTTTACGGCGGTTCTCTCTGGATAGTGAGGTCACAGGTGATTTGTATTTGTATTTTTATCTTTATTCTTTTCACTAATTTCCTTCCCAGTAAAAATGTTACTTTTACGAATAGGGAAAAACATTTGTAACAGGCCTTTGCGCAGTGCCCGGCAAAGACCACATGCTCCAGGGGCACCTGCTGCAGGACAAGGACTTCGAAAATCAACAAATCACTGCTTTTGCAACACCACCAAGAGGAAAAGACCAATGGTTCTCTGGGAGGAGGAGGAAAGGATACAGAGCACAGCTACAAAACCAGCTGCAGAGGTGGGAGCGGAAGGAAGCACTCTCAGGGAGACCGTCAAAGACCCCCAGCAAGTTAAGATCAAGATCGGCCTCATTCTGCCCCCCACTCCCGCCCCTCCCTCTGCAGGCAGCCCAGGTCGCTGGCGGCATCTTTTGGGCACAACCCAGCCACGGTTGACAGTCAACAAGTATAGGGAACAACAAGGCTCAACCAAGACTCACAGCTCGAGTCACACAGGCAGCCTCCCTCCCATGCAGAGGTTCCCCGCAGGCCTGCCACAGAGAAAAACAATGACCTGTACCACCGACAGCGGAGCTGGGGGTTTGGAGCTCCCAGGTGAGGAGGCCTGGTCCAAATGGCACCTTTAAAACCTAAAAGCTTGTCATAACCAATTTTATTTCATCAGAAATCTCACCGTCTTTCTCCTCTGTCTCTCTCTCTCTCCCCTGAGCACCACAGGCGATCCCTTTCTTTGTCCAAATGACAGACCAAAGGTTCTTAAGGTTATACAAGACCCAGAAAAAATGCGACTTTCTTAAGAAAGAAATTGAGTCATGACTTGAAAAGCAGACAGTCTAGTTAGGCCTGACCAAGATATGAAATTCAGAGCATAAAACCCAACAGATCTCTGCTGGAAATTTTATATTTCAAGGGGAAGATACTGCTTTAAAATCCATGTAGACAGATCCTATCTGATATCTGCCAAACCACAACAAGATACAAATGCCTGACGGTAGAGAAGCCTCATTAACAAATTTAGAAATACACCACACTAGCCCACCTGGCCTCTTCTGGTTTGAAACAGAAACCAACATAGAAATGATCAATCTTAAATGGTAGAATAATGAGACATATAACCAGCATACAGCCATTAGCAACATGAGTCAGTACTTTGTGCAAGCTTAAAAAAAAAAAAAAAAAAAAGCTTTAAAGTACAATAAAATAATCCTTTGCAAAAAAAGAGAACTGAGGGGCGCCTGGGTGGCTCAGTGGGTTAAGCCGCTGCCTTCGGCTCGGGTCATGATCTCAGGTCCTGGGATCGGGCCCCACATCAGAGCTCTCTGCTCTGCAGGGAGCCTGATTTCTCCTCTCTCTCTGCCTGCCTCTCTGCCTACTTGTGATCTCTGTCTGTCAAATAAATAAATAAAATCTTTAAAAAAAAAAAAAAAAAGAGAGAGAACTGAAATTTAAAAGTGGGTGGGGGATGGTGAACAGGCCTAACAAAAATCCCTCAGCCAGGCCAGGCCAGGCCAGGCAAGCAGACCGTGCTGGAACTAGTTCTGACTTGCCATTCCTGAAATTCCACTCTCCCGGGGTTTTCTGGCTCTCCCTTCCCCAGGCTCTTTACCCATCTGGGCTCCAAGGAGACTGGAGAGGACCCAGGCCACTGTAAGCAACAGCCTCTTCCCCACCGACCCCAAACCCCCCCAACCCCCCCGCGAGCTGAAATAAAGCCCCTCCATGCAGCCTTCGAAAACTGAAAATTCACAGGTAAACCAAAAGATTGCTGGGGAGGGCAGGGTATTCATCTCCTTCCCTAACAAACCAGCTAAAAAACAGTCCAGAGCCAGACCTGGCCAGAATGAAATCAGATAGAAAAAAAGGGCCAAGAGGCAGGAAGCTGGGAACACTGACAGGGTGATATGGCCCCGCTAAGATGTCTCAGTTCCACAGCCAGTGGGCCAGGAGGAGGTTCCGAGGAGGTTTTAAGAAAACACAACAAAACCAAGATGGTTGTGGGAATGTCAAAATGCACCAAAACAAATGCCCAGCAGACTACAGAATCACTCAGCCCAAGAGACGATCTCCAGGGACATTTACAAACAAGCTACAGGTTTGGCCTGGGTCCCAGCCCTCACCTGTCACCAAGACTGGGGTCAATTTCCCCTGTTAGCCTCAGTCCCTGCTATGCTCACCAATAAACGTCGTGAGCGGCCTAGCTGTTCTAGGCCAGTCTAGTGCTTCCAGGCATTAAGTAGTAGTCGTAATAGAAAAATATCAGCTAGGGGGGCACCTGGAAGGCTCAGGGGGTTAAAGCCTCTGCCTTCAGTTGAGGTCATGATCCCAGGGTCCTGGGATGGAGCCCCACATTGGGCTCTCTGCTCAGCGGGGAGCCTGCTTCCCACCACCCCCACCACCCCCACCCCCCTCACCCCCACCTCTCTGCCTATTTGTGATCTGTCTGTCAAATAAATAAATAACATCTTAAAAAGAAAAATCACCGAGGGATAGAATTTGAGGGTGGGGAAGTCACAGGGCCATCAGCCAGAGGAACGGGAGAAAAAGATCAGGACTGGAGCAAGGACCAGAAAACTCGGCAACCAACAAAAACAACATACATCTTCATCACCCTCCTATGGACAGAAGCAGTTTACCACAAACAGAAAGTGAGGCTCACAAGAGCCCCAACAAATACCCAAGTCAAGGCATTAATTATTCCCATTTTACAGACAGATGGAGGAGTTGCGGCTCAGGGACTTGCATAAGGTAACCCAATAAGGAGCAGAATCCAGGCTCCAAGAGACACCTGCCCGAACAAGCACAGGCTCCCCAGGTGATTATTTGCCATTCCCAAAGGAAAGCAGTCATCCTCAAAAGGCAGGAGTCCCCAGCCTCTGCTTGTTGTTCTCAGTATCTCCCACTGTTCTAGAACTGCCTTCAGCCAAGCTGCAGACCTGCGTTTAGAAGGGACAGGCACCCCTAGACCCAAGGACGGTAACATTACCACACAAGCCAGTTCCTGTGGGGCTCCAAAGGGCACTTGTCTCTCCACAGAGGCCCAGCACTGAATGCACAAGGGCCCAGAGAGAGATGTTCCATGGGCTGAGTGTCTTAGCCCCAGCACCTGTGGCATCCACGGCTGGATCGGGTCAGCCCTATGGGTGGCAACGAAGCGGCTGGATTCCATCCCAGGGGGGTGATGGCAGGTACAGAAACAGCAGCAGGAGAAACAACTATTTACCACCAACTGTGTGCCAGGCTCTTCTAGCGCTTTCACCCTCACCCTAACCCTACAAGGCGGAGAATGCACTATTTATGCCAGCGAAGGTTCTCTGGACCCTAGATTTCTCTGGCAGAAGCAGGATTGGCACCCCAAAGCCTGGGCCTCCCAGTCCCTCACACCACACAGCACCGTACACAGGGCCGGAAGGCTGCAGATGGAAACCACGCTAGGTCTTCTAACGGATGGTTCCCAAAACCAAACTAGAAAATGTATAAAGCCACATAAAATGCACACACGATCTTAAGGAGGTGGCGGGGAGATCTCCGGGCTAATTTAACAATCGTGGAAACCAAAGGCTTCTGAAGGTTTCTCCCTGGCAGCCATTTAGCAAATGACACAGTCTTGAGAGCCTCCCCTGCCCCCGTTCTCCCCGCTTCCTCCAAGCTAACCATCCCCTGGAAAAACACCTCCTCTTCTTGCCTAAAGGTGGGCTCGGACCTCCCACGATATTTAGAAAGCGAGGGAGAAAAGAGAAAGCCACCTTCCAATTTTGTATAGGCAAATTCACTCCAGAGGCCCACGATTTCAATAGTGCTGTTTCTGACTTAGGAGAAGGGACAAAAACGAAAAAAGAAGGGAAGGAGGAAAAAAAAAACAAAAACAAAAACAAAAAACAACAAAACCCCATCTGGCAGGCCCCGAGCAGCGACATCCTGTTTATTATTAAACATTCTCAGGAACAGAGCATTAAGTATTTCGAAAATAATCCTGCCGCTCGCGCACGGAAACCGCGGCCGGCGGCGGCTCCGAGCCCCCTGCCCCCGAACGCCGAGTCCGCGGGCCCGCGGGGGGGGGGGGGGGGACACCGCCGCGCCCCCCACCCCCCCTCCAGCCCTGCGGCCGTGGGGGGTGCCCCGACCCCGGGATTCCCGCTCGGGGTGGTGCCCGGGCAGGTCGGCCCGAGAGAGGAGAGGGGGCGGGGGGCGCGGGGAGGCCGCCCCGGCCCCTTCCAGAGCAGCGGGGCGCGCGGGACCGCCGGCCTGGACGCTCGGGAGGCGGCCCCCGGGGCGCGGCGGCCCCCGCAGCCCCGCAGCCCCGGCCCCGCCGCCCGCCCAGGCCGCGCGGCGCCGCACAACAATGGCGAGCCCGGGCCCGGCCAGCCCGCCGCCGCCGCCGCCGCCTCCCCCGTCCGGCCGTCCCCCCGCCCGGCCCCGCGGCCCCGGCCCTCACCCCGGCCGGCGGGCCCCCCGCGGCGCTCGCGCGCGGAGGGCGGCCGGGCCCGGGCGCGCCGCTGTCAGTCAGCCGCCGCCGAGACAAAGCCCGGCCAGGCCGCGCCGCCGCGCCGCCTCCATCTTAGCGCCCGACCGCCGCCCCGGCCCCGGCCCGCCCCGCGCCGCCCCGCGCCGCCCCGGCCCACCTGGTCTGGTTCCGCGGGCGCGACTGGGCCGGGCGATGGCGGTCGGGCGGCGGTCGGGCGCGGAGGCGGCGGGATGGCGGCGGATTGCGAGGCGGCGGCGCGGCTGCTCGCTCGCTCGCTCGCTCCCTCCCTCCCGGGCTCGCTCGTCGCTCGCTCGCTCGCTGGAGCCTCGGAGCCTGTGTCTCGCCGCTCGCCTCCCTCTCGCGCTCGGCTCCCCGCCCCCCGCCTGCCGCCGCCCCCGCCTCCTCCGGCCTCCGCCTCCCGCCGCCGCCCGCAGCCGCGCCTCGGCCCGCGCAGCGCCCCCTGCCGCGCCGCCCGGCCTGAGGGGGGGGCTAGGGGCCCCGGGAGGGGAGGGGAGGGGAGGGGCCGGGCCGCGGGCGGAGGGGGGGGAGGGGAGGGATCCCGGGGAGGCTGGGGGGAAGAGCACGGGAGAAGGAGCGGTGGGGGGTGCGGGGGGGTCCCGGCCCGGGAGGGGCGGGGCCGGACAGCGCGTGGGTGGGGGGGGAGGCACGGGAGAAGTGGGGGCTGGGGTCCTGGGGAGACGTGGGGGGAGGGGCACGGGAGAAGGAGGGGCTGGGATCCCGGGAGGGGCGGGGCCGGGCACGGGAGAAGTGGGGGATGGGGTCCAGGGGAGACGAGAGGGTGGGGAGAGGCACTGGAGAAAGGGGGCTGAGGTCCCAGGGAGATGCAAGGGAAAAGGTACGGGAGGAGGGGGACTGGCGTACCGGGGAGGGGAAGAGGCCTGAGGGGGAAGGGTAAAGGCCGAACTGGGGCTGGGGAGACTAGGGGAGGGAGCCGGGAGAAGGGGGTCTGGGAAGCTGGTGGAACTTGGGACTGGGGCCCGGAGAAGGGGCCCAGGAAGAGAAGGGGAAGGGGATCCCTGGAAAGGGAAAAAGGAGGCGGCCCAGGAGAGGGGGATGGGGCGAAACGGGGGTGGGGGGGTTTAGGGGGGTCCGGAATGAGTGGTCCGGAAGAAGGGGGGCTGGGCTAGAGGGAGCCTGGGGCGATGAGGCCCAGACGGAAGGAGGGTTGAGAAGGGAGGGGGCGCGAGCCCGGATCCCCGCCCCCTCCCCTTTCAGAACTGCAGCGCTTCCTGACAGACAGTGAGCCCAGATTTTGTTATGTGATGTATACACCGAGAGGAAACAGAAACAATACATTGTTAACTCGAAAGCAACGTTGTTGCACAATATAGATACTGTATCCGTTTTTGTAAAATGAAAAATAAGAAACCAATCATCTTCGGCGTTTGTGTATTTGTGTGAATGCAAAACAAAAGGTCTGGGAGAATGCACTCCGCGCTCTTGGTTACGCCTGCAGTCTGAAGTCTGGAGAGCCACCGAGAATTCTCGCTTTAGATTTTCCGAAAAATTGGCAATTAGAAAAACAAATGATTTGCAAAAGCGAAAACCGAAATGTAGCTGGGACCTGGAATCCAAATCTTCCGCCCCTGTCTGTGACACCTGTTCACCTACACTTTAAACAACAGCCACAGGCCAAACTCTTGTGTGCCTTGGTTTGGAGTGGTTTGTCTCATTTAATCCAGCCCTGGGGCAGATGTTATTTTTCCAGTTCTTGGGTGAGAAATGGAGATTCTGAGAGGTTAAGTAACTTGCCCAAGGCCACAAAGCAAGACCTGGGAGGAAGATCCATCCCCTTCAGCCTAACTAATATGGTTAGAGCTCTAGCAGAGCACAGTGCCCGCACACAGTAGGTGCTATGTAAATATCGGTTGGTTTGTTGAAAAGAGAAATGAGTGACTTTTAGGCTGTAGACTCTGGAAGAAGGGGGGGGGGGTATCTTTTTTTTAATTACCCGAAAAGAGAGAAGAGAAGATGAAAAGCTTGAGTCTTGAGTGCTCTGGAAAGACAGAAGCTATATTAAGGATATAATTAAAGGATATATTAATGACCACAAAGGGGATAAAGTCAAGTCAACAAGCACTCTGCTCCCCTGGCAGGTCTGCCCTCTGGGGACAGGAGGGCTGCTAGGTTCTGGGGAGTTCACTGGCCCCAGATGCTTCACTCTTGCAAAACCCAAGGATCTGGCGGCATCCAAATCCCTTTGAGATTTCAGGAAACACTCCTCTTTCTGCACTTCCCTGGAGTGACAACACCAACAATGCTAGGTGCCAGTTTACTGAGCACCTTTTCTGGGCCAGCCATGCTTTTAAGCACTTTAAAAGAGATAACTTCTTAATACTTGGGAGACAGTTACTATTGTTCCCGCTTTCTGGATAAGAACACTGAGGTCAGAAGGTAAGTGACCTCAGATAAGGCATAAATTTGGCTTTCATGGTAGGGTAAGGGTTGGAATTCAGCAGTGCCTTTCTTTGAAGTTTGAGCCTTTCCTAAGGGAAAGCAAAGCCAAGATGCCCCAGCAGGTATGGGGGCTGGCTATGGATGGAGGCCATCAGGTAGGGCTGGCATCTGAGGTTTCTCCAGGACTCTGAAGCCGCCTGTCCAGGCTTTCTCAGAACCAAGGACTCAGACAGACCAGAGAAAGGAAGAAAGAAAGAGGGAGTGGAGCATGAGGGTTGGATCAAGGCTCTGGGGGTCACTTAGCCCCAAGAGACTGCCTGCAAAGTCGAGGGGGACATTCAAGGGGACATTTCTCATGGCATCAAAGTTACTATAAAAAGCAATTGTCCAGAGTGGGACTACTGAGAAGAGGGAAGGAGTGAACCAAGCAGCACAAAGCTGGGGAGAGTTGGCATGACTCAATGAGCAACAGTTTACCTCATTTGTGGGTATGTTTGTTTGTTTCCTTTTAAATCTCAGGAAACTTGGAACTTTGCGTGTGGGTGGAGAAAACTCTTCAGACCCCCAAAAACTGAGCAGACGGGGAATTTCATCCATCCCTAGAGACCTAATGCAGGTTTTACATATTTATAATCTAATTCTTCCCAAAATGTGATCACTGCGTTTTATTATATTGCCATTTAATATTTTTGCATAATACTTACACATGTATTTCTTTATCCATGATTTTCTTTGTTGAACCTCAGTATGGCTAGATGTGGCTCTCCTTCACATGAATTTCTTGTGGAATCTACGAAACCCTGTCATTGTGGTCTATTGTGGTGGTGGTAGTGGTGGTGGTTTTTGAACTCATCCGGAAAGCTACCTCCTTTTATGCTCTCCCTCTTCTTTCTCTTCCCTGTGCTCTGGCTTCTTCTTCTCTAACCCCCACCACACTGTGACATTTCTCCAATGATAGTCCCCATCTTGCCAGTGGTCGTCATTTGCATACATCCTACAAGACTAGGAGCTCATCCAAACAGTCACTAATTATTCCATTTGAATTCTCCAGCACCCAGCACACAATCTGTGGCACACAGTAGGTGTTTAATGAGAGGTTATGGAAAGAAAGAAGACAAAATTTAAGGCAGAGAGAATTTGAGACTCAGAGAAGGAATCTGACCTCTCCTGGTGGCGTGTCCAGTCCCGGCCTCACGGGGAATCCAAAAGAGCGTCCACGAATCACTCCATCGCCTGGAGAATCTAAGGCTTTGCTGAGCTTCTTTCATCCATTTAATGGGGAGAGTCCCATTTACGGAGCACTTTCAGATGGGGAAACTAAAATGCAGACAGGCTTAGGGATAAGCCTGAGTTCACACACGGAGCTGGTGGCAGAATTGAAAAAGAGAGAGGCTGGGAGTGGGAACGCACACCTGCCGAGGGCTTGGGGTACCAACACCCACTTTCTGTCTATCACAGCCTCTTTGCCCGGATTTTGTGAGTTAAGGTCTATTATTATCTCCATTTTACAGATTGGTAAAAGGAGGCTCTCGGACATTCACCCGTCCCTTCTTGGTTGCCAGATGCTTGTCCTATCACTGTGGTTAATAGAGGTTTTTTGGTCATCCAGACTCCAGGGCCAGCCATTAAAGAGTTGGCGCAGGCACAGGGCCCGGGGGCGACTCTAGGGGTCTCTCCTGAAACCTGGCTTTTTTTTTTTTTTTTTTTTTTTTTTTTTTTTTTTTTTTAAAGATTTTATTTATTTATTTGACAGACAGAGATCACAAGTAGGCAGAGAGGCAGGCAGAGAGAGGGAAGGGGGAAGCAGGCTCCCTGCTGAGCAGAGAGCCCCATGCGGGGCTCGATCCCAGGACCCTGAGATCATGACCTGAGCCGAAGGCAGAGGCTTTAACCCACTGAGCCACCCAGGCGCCCCGAAACCTGGCTTTAAGGCCAGCTTTCCTCTAGCCACTCCAGCCTGAGTATTGTCCACAACATGGGCACGCATACTCTCATACTCTCGCTGGCTCCGTAGTACACAGAGGCCCAGGCAAGCTCACTCCAGCTCAGCTCCTCAGTGGGCCCGGTGCTGGGTGAACCCAGAAGCAGGCACTGGGTCTGTGCCCTTGCCCCAGGCTGGCCTTCAGCATGGAGCCATGGTGGAGGAGTGCAGGATTTGGAGTCAGACAGACCTAACTCCAATTTTGTCTCTATCCTCACTTACTGTGTGTCTTTAGACAAGTGACTCTCACTCTCTGAGCCTCTGAAAATTGGGGAGGAGGTCTATGGTGCAAGTAGAATGAGATTATGTGCCGCGGCTATGGGCACAAGCTGGCATCTAGAAGGCATGAGTACATACCTGTTACTCCTGTTTGCCGTTCCTATTCTCAGACACGGTAGAGAACGATGTCCCTTGTCAGTCTTCCATTGCTGTGTAACAAACAGCCCCCAAAACTAGTGGCTTAAAACAACTTGTTATTTCTCACCATTTGCTGAGTTTGCAGCTGGTTCCTCTGCCCCACCTGGTACAGTCCGGGCTTTCTTAGAGCGGGGCAGCTGGATTCCAAAGCAGGGAAAGCAGAAGCAGACAGGCCTCCTTGAGGTGTCACTTCTGCTGCACTCTGTTGGTCAGAGGGAGTCACAGGGCTGGCTCAGACTCCAGGGGGAGGGGAAATAAACCCCCTCTTGAGGGCAGGAGCTGTGAAAGTGTACAGGGAGTGAAAGGTTGCCCGGCAACCTGTTTGTCCATAAGCTTTCAGGTTCTCAGGACCTCTTGCTTTCCCCCACCCCATGCCTTAGCCAAACCTCCACCCATCCTGTCTAATGAAGACATTCCACCCAACGGCATGAAAGGTTTACTGAGCTCTCTCATGGCCAGGCCTGTCAGAGCACTGAGGAATGGTTAGAAAAGAAATCTGCACTTTCACTCAAGAGGCTCCCAAATTAAGGGGCATTAAAAACAAAACAAAACTGCAATAAGAGAAACTGATCTCGCCTGTGCTCGCTCTCTCTCTCTCTCTCTGGGACAAATAAATAAATAAATAAATAGAATTTAAAAAAAAAAAAAAAAAGAGGGGCGCCTGGGTGGCTCAGTGGGTTGAGCTGCTGCCTTCGGCTCAGGTCATGGTCTCAGGGTCCTGGGATCGAGTTCCGCTCTCTGCTCGGCAGGAGGCCTGCTTCCCTTCCTCTCTCTCTGCCTGCCTCTCTGCCTACTTGTGATTTCTCTCTGTCAAATAAATAAATAAAATCTTTAAAAAAAAAAAAAGAAAGAAAGAAAGAAAGAATAAAGAAAAACTGATCTCTCCGGCTCTCACACCTGCCAGACGTGGCCCTTAAGAGGGTCCGAGTCATCAGGGACTGGGCCGGGCCTGATCTGGGGTTTCCTCGCTCCCCAGTACTACAGGATATTGTAGGAGCCTGCCATCCAATCCAGGAATGGGAGGCCTATGACCTGTGTAGTGACCATGTGCTCCAGGATTCCTGTGTAGTGACCATGTGCTTTCCTATTCACTGCACCTATTCTCCGAAGTGCACTGCACTCATGAGAGAGAGCGTGAGTCCCTATTTCAGTCATCTTAACTGGGGTATGTGTGCGGGGGGATAATAGTCCAGGGAGAGGGAGAAATGGATTCCAACAGCTGGGGAGACTGAGGGCGCCTTCTTGGTGCAGGTGCATTTGATGCCAGGCTTTGAAGGAAGAGAGGAGTTTAATCAGAGACTGGGCATCAACATTCCAGATAGAGGGGCCGGCTTGAACAAAGGCCTGGAGATGGGAGTGTCTGGGCACTGGGAGAGGAGAACAGGCTGGCTGGGGCCACTGGAAAAGTGGCCCCAACCTAGGGAATGTGCATTCCAGTAGGAATGGGAGCCTTGAGCTAAAAATACGACACTTGGGTCTGAACGCACATCAGGGGGCCCTGCACAGACCTAGAAACTCACACCACAGTGGGCAGTATCTGAGTCTCAGCACTCAACACACAGAGACTAAAAACAGCCTCCTATAAGGGTCTGGATGACAAGGAGTGTCCAGGGCAGAGAGCCCAGTCCCTTCTTTACACATCACACCAGATTCTTACAAATCTGCCCACATGGGGTGCTTGGCTCAATCATGATCCCAGGGTCCCAGTATTGAGTCTCATGTCAAGTCTCTCTGCTCCGTGGGGGGGGGGGGGGGGGGGGAGCGCAGGGGTGGAGGGAGTGGTGGCTTCTTCCTCTCAATCTCCCTCTGTGCTCTGTCTCTCTCAAATAAATAATATCAGGATGCCTGGATGGCTCTGTGGATTAAGTCTCTGCCTTCAGCTCAGGTCATGATCTCAGGGTCCTGGGATCAAGCCCTGCATTGGGCTCTTTGCTCAGCTGGGAGCCTGCTTCCCCCTCTTTCTCTGCCTGCCTCTCTGCCTACTTGTGATCTCTCTCTGTCAAATAAATAAATAAAATCTTCAAAAATAAATAAATAAATAAATAAAATCTTAAAAAAAAAAATCTGCCCACCCTTTCCCACCAAGGGGAGAGACAGGAGGAGGCAAAGTAGGAGAGAGCCAAGACCGGAGATTAAAGAAGATTGAGGGTAAGATTGAAAATTCAGCAACTTCAGCTGAGAAAAAGCAGCAATTATTGAGGGGTGCAGTTTGAGAAGAAAAAGAAAAGAAAGGAAGAGCCAGCTCTCCCCAGAGGCTCCCAAGTAAAGGACAGAGATGGCAAATACCAGCCAGACATCCCGCCTGCTGGTTTCTGCACCGGTCCTTGGCCGGACCCCTGAATTGAGGTCCACCTTTCCAGTGAGCTGTTTCAGAGTGTTCCCCAACCCGGAGTTCCAGGAAGCATCCACACCAACCACGGCGGCTGCCACGGGAGGTGGGGGTGGTGTGACAAATTGGGAATGAAGGAAAGTCGCTGGCAAGGACATTTAGTAGCCATGTCTTGCCCTCTGTGGTTACAACTCTCAGAAAGGTGAGCACTAGACAAAGAATAGATCTCAAAATCTAACCTGATTTCGAGAAAGAGACAAGACAACCCAAGAATGGGAGGAAATATTTGTAAACCAGATACCTGGTAAGGGTCTAATCACCAGGATGTATCAAAAGCACTTGCAACTGGAGCACCTGGGTGGCCAGTGGGTTAAGCCTCTGCCTTCAATTCAGGTCATGATTTTGGGGTCCTGGGATCGAGCCCCTGCTGAGCAGAGAGCCTGCTTCCCCACCTCTCTTTGCCTGCCTCTCTGCCTACTTGTGATTTCTCTCTCTGCCAAATGAATAAATAAAATCTTAAAACAACACACACACACTTGCAATTCAACAACAAAGAGACAAACAACCCACAGGAAAAATGGGCAAAGGACTCGAACAAGACCTTTCTCCAAAGATACACAAGTGGACAACCAGCACCTGAAAAGATGCTCAATATCATTAGCTACCTGGAAAATGTAAATCAAAACCACAAGATGTAACTGCATACCCACCAGGATGGCTCTAATCGAAAAGATGAGCAGTAACAAGTGTCAGGAGAGACGGAGAGATATGGGAGCACTCTTAGTGCACTGATGGGCATTTAATGGTGCGGCTACTGTAGAAAGTCTGGTGGGTCCTCATAAAACTAATCATAGATTTATCCTATGACCCAGCAATTCCGCTCGTAGGCATACCTTAAAGAATTGAAAAGAGATGTTCAAATACAACGTATACCTGAATGTTTATAGCAGCCCTATTCACAATAACCGAAAGATAAAAATAACCCACATGTCCATCTACTGACAGTGGATAAACATGGTAGATCCACCCTAAAATACTATTTAGCCATTTTACAGGAATGAAGTACTGATCTACACTACAACATGAAGGGATCTCAAAAACATTACACTAAGAGAAAGAAACCTGACAAAAAGGCCACATGTCGTATGATCCATTAATATGCAATTCCCTGAAATAGGCAAATCCACGGAGGCAAAAAGCAGATTAGTGTTTGCCCAGGGCTGGGGGAGGGGAGTGACTGCTTAATGGGCATGGGGTTTCCTTCTGGGAAGATGAAACAGATATGGAAACAGAGCCGATGGTTGTAGGACCCTGTGAAGGTACTAAATGCCCGTGAATTGCATACTTTAAAAGTAGTTAAAGGGGCGCCTGGGTGGCTCAGTGGGTTAAAGCCTCTGCCTTCAGCTTGGGTCATGATCCCAGGGTCCTGGAATTGAGCCCCGCGCAGGACCCTCTGCTCAGCGGGGAGCCTATTTCCTCCTCTCTCTCTGCCTGCCTCTCTGCCTACTTTCGATCCCTCTCTCTCTCTGTCAAATAAATAAATCTTTAACAAAAAATAAAGTAACAATCAGCCCCTTACATAATAACACAAATACTATGGTTTTAGGAAAATAATTTTCCAAAACATCCTTTTTTTTTTTCCTTGCCAAGGAAACTGGCATTAATTTTTTTTTTTTTAATAAATCTGTTTAATGGCTGGCTTAATGGAAAACAGCCAGATTCTCAAAGAAGCTTCTGAATTCAATCTATTGTGATATGTTGTCTTAGTTGAAGAACAAGAAGAGTATGGAGCCTGGCATAGGGATGCTATTGGAGAAAGGAGGGCTACTTCAACAGCTTTTTCAGATTGTTGTGGATATGAGTTTTGTTGTTGGTTTTTTTTTTAAGATTTTATTTATTCATTTGACAGGCAGCGATCACAGATAGGCAGAGAGGCAGGCAGAGAGAGAGGAAGGGAAACAGGCTCCCCGCTGAGCAGAGACCCCGATGCGGGGCTTGATCCCAGGACCCCAGGATCAGGACCTGAGCTGAAGGCAGAGGCTCTAACCCACTGAGCCACCCAGGCGCCCCTGGATGTGAGTTTTTGACAGTGCACCAAAACTTGCCAAGTTTTCGTTTCTTAGTGGCAAGGTTGAAGCTGAAACCATAACATTGAACTTTGCTTACTCTGTGATCTCGAAATCCACTGGTCTATCTTTCCCTTGCACTTGGGATCCTTTTTCTCATTCTGTAACATCAGGCATCGGTCCTTTGGAAAATACTGATTTCACTGACTCATGCAGATCTCCCAAATGCTGGCAAACCTAGTAATTTCACTTCAAAATCACACTGGTTAAGATCACTACCAACTCTCACAGAAACTAACTAGGAGACTGACAAGCTCACAATGGCTGACACAAGGTTTCCAAAATTCTAACTTTTGTTTGAGTTCAAACTGTATTATTGGCAACAAATCCTGGCAGTGGCTTTCCTTGAATTAACAGGCTCCCTTTACTTACTTTCAGAAAAAGGTCTGTCTCGTCCGAATAACCCAGGTTGGTCAAATAAAAACGGTGGTCCCTGAAAAAAAGCAGCTACTTCAACTGGCAGCTCAATCCTCCAAGTGCTTTGCTTGGAGACAATCGCTGTAGTTTGGTATGTGCAGAAAAGTGCCCTTTGTGTACTTCCCATTTTGTCGGACAACATATTCTAAAGGTCCATCCTCAAGAGCTGAGATTTAATAAAATGATTTTTACTGCTTCAACAAGGACACTCTAGAATAGAACTGGCTTTTATTTTTTTCTGCAAGAACAAGGCAACTGAGGCAACAACTACGAGGACACCTGGGAGGGACTGTCTTGATGTACGCTAAGGTGCTGGCTGTTTCACCAACCTCTGTTTTTGCACCATCAGTTGACACAGGGAAAAAGGCAAAACTATGAAAACAGGTTTGACTCTTGCAGGTTCCAGAGAAGGTCTCAGTGACGCCCAGGAGTCTGCAGACCATGCTTTGAAAACTACCCGTTTCAGCTTGTTTCCTTCATGGTAATTTAAAAGCAGAACAGATAAACCCCCCAGAAGAAGCAGGCTCACTTTGAGTTATTTATGGAGCACATGACTCAGAGTAGGAGCTCAATAAACATTTTTTGAATCCTGAATAATGGCTTCCTCCTACCATGCCAAGCAATGTGCTAAGCGTTTGACCTGCATTATCTTACTGAATCTAACGTCCCCATTCTACATACCAGAAAAGCAAGGCTCAGAGAAGATGGCAGCTCAGACATCTAGCGATGACCAGATCTAGGAGTCAAACCGAGTTTTGTCTTATTTCAAAGCTTATACCTTTTTTTTTTTTTTTTTAAAGAGAGAGTGTCCAGGGCAAGGGGGCAGAGAGAGACAGAGAGAGACAGAGAGAGAGAGAGAGAATCTCAAACAGGCTCCATGTCCAGTGCGGGGCTTGATCTCAAGACCCTAAGATCATGACCTGAGCCAACATCAAGAGTCAGATGCTTAACCAACTGAGGCACCCACACGCCCCTCAAAGTTTCTACTCTTAACCACCGTGCCATACTGAATCTGACTGGCAGCAAAATCTTTGGTCATGAGTTAGATCCAGGGAGGAAAGAAAGAAAAAGGGAAAATAATTAAAGGAAAGTTTAAGGAAATTTTGTACAGAAGTTTGAATAACTAGGCTGCCTTGATGAATCTATTGTGTACCACCCAGCCAACGCATGTGAGTGAGGACACACACTCTGTCCCACTGGCCTGGGCCAGAGGGGTTAGTGGCTGTCTGATGGCAAGGCTGGTCTAAAGAAGGTGTATTAAGAATGATGGGCAGTGCGGCGCCTGGGTGGCTCAGTCTTTAAGCATCTGCCTTTAGCTCAGACCATGGCTCCCTGCTCAGCAGGAAGCCTGCTCCTCCCTCTCCCACTCCCCCTGCTTGTGTTCCCTCTCTCACTGTCAAATAAATAAATAAAATCTTTAAAAAAAAAGAAAAAAAGAATGATGGGAGGTGATCCCTGTGAGTCCCTTCTCACAAGGGCTGGGTGTACATGTTTTTCATTATCCCGGTGGGGCCCCTGACACACAATAGCGGGCTGGGTCGGGGGAGGACGCGCCAGTGGGGCCCAGGTGTGGAAATTAAAATGCAGCAAGAATAATGAGTCAGCTGGGCTTCCCTGGGCTGTGTCCCCACAGGTCAGGGTCCACACCTGCAGAAGTTCTCTCATGGTGGCAAACAGTGGCTTTTCCCAGGTGTTCATCCCCTGTCCCACCCCTGAGAGGCTGAGCTGAATCACTCCTGCTTTTCCTAACCCTTTCAGGGGAGGCATTAACCAGTCAAAGACCAGCTGCCAGTCTTGTCAGATGCTCATTCCCGAATTTACTCTGGCCCCTACTGACTCCTCCAGCCTTCCTTATGCCTCCTCACTTTCCAGAGTCATAGTGTTCTCTCGTCTCCAGACTTGGTACCTGTTCTCTCTCTGCCTGGAGTAAACCACCCCCCGCCTTGCCCACACCACCTCCTTTGCCTGAGAGAATCCTACTCAACCCTTGGGCCTCAGCTTGGACGTCACTTCCTTTAAGAGCCCTTCCCATGGGTGCCCACCTCCAAACCGTCAGAGTACCAGTCTTCTTACCGCTCTCACTGGGTCAGGACCAGGACCTAGGGACCAGGAGCCATGGCTTACAAGACAGATAGAACATTCATGAAGCTCATGGACCAGTGTTTGATGTCACTAACACTGTTGGCTTGCCTTACTTGCCCATTAGACTGTAAGACAACCCCGCCTCCGGACCGGGATGGCATTAGCATGCTTAGGACTGTATCTCTGAGTCTCATACTGGGCCTGGCACACAATAGGAGCTCAGTAGATAGTTGCTAAATCGATGAGTGAATGGACGAACGAAGGAATCCATAAAAAAAAAAAGAAGAGAGGGGGCACCTGGCTGGCCCAGTTGGTTAAGCATGCAACTTTTGGTCTCCTGGGTCCTCTTGGTCTCCAGGTTGTCAGTTCAAGCCCCACGCTGGGCATAGAGCTTACTTAAACAAAATAAGTAAACAAAATTTAAAAAAAGAAAGAGAGGCGGGATGAGAATTCAATGAAGTAGGAAACAAATTTTCCACCTACCTATGGATACTTACCATTCTTGTCATTCCACAGGTATTGCTGGAAGAGCTGAGCCGGGTGATGGGAGGCACAGGGCTGGGGGGAGGGCCCAGAAAAGATACGGAGCCCAGAGAAGGTTTACAATCTTGTTGAGCAGCAGCGGGCACACATTTAAAATGCCCTCACAAAACAGCACACCTTCAAAAAGTATAATTAATCTTGGGGCAACTAAACCAGAGTGCTGAGGAAGAAAAAGAAAGTAAAATAATTAGTAATCGTACTGTAATAATAGAAATGACTATGTAGAGGCACCTGGGTGACTCAGGTGGTTACGTGTCCAACTCTTGATTTCTGCTCAGGTCATGATCTCAAGGTCGTGAAATGAGCCCTACATCAGGCTCCTCTCTCAGTGGGAAGTCTGCTTGAGATTCTCTCTCTCCCTCTGCCCCTTCCCCTGCTCTCTCTACCTCGCAAATAAACAAATCTTTTATTTTATTTTTGTTAAGATTTTATGTATCATTTGACAGTGAGAGACATAGCAAGAGAGGGAACACAAGCAGGGGGAAGAGAAGAGGGAGAAGCAGGCTCCCCGCTGAGCAGGGAGCCCAATGCGGGGCTCGATCCCAGGACCCTGGGATCATGACCCAAGCTGAAGACTCATACTTAACAACTGAGCCACCCCAGGCACCCCCAAATAAGTCTTTTAAAAGAAAAAAAAAATGACTGTGTATGAGGTTGACTACCAACTGTGATAAGCAACCCCAGCATTTCAGTGGTACACCACAATAAACGTGTTTTTCTGGTTGAATTCCTCTGTTCCAGGAGGTGTTGCAGGGATTCAGGTACCTTCCTTGTATGATTCCACTATCATTCCCAGCTGTGCAGACGAGGAAATGGAGAGGAGGGCAGGTCTGGGAGTGTGTCCATCACTTCTGCCCAATTCCATTGACCAGAACTCAGCCTTGTGGCCCCACCTGACTGCATGGAAGGCTGGGAATTGTAGTCTAATGGTTGCCCCAGAGGAGAAGGAGGTGAGGAATGCTGAACACAGACCAGTCTCTGTTATGGGTCTCATTTACTGAATGAGCATCTAATAAACGTCAGGCACTGTCAAGCTCTCTCTCTCAAATATTCATTTATTTATCAGAGGGAGAGAGAGTGCATGGGGTCGGGGGGTGGGAGAGGGATGAGCAGACTCCCTGCTGAGCCAGGAGCCCAATTTCGGGCTCCATCCCAGGACTCTGGGATCATGACCAGAGCCTAAGTCAGATGTTTAACCGACTGAACCACCCAGGTGCCTCTGAGGCTCAGGAAGTTTTAGTATATTTTATGAGGTGAAAGGCTCATGCTTGCTGAATCAATGTGGAACCTAATCTTTTCAACTCAAAGACTAATCAAAAAGAGGACACTAGCAAGCCCCTACCTGCTCTGAGACTACACCGTCCCACTCAACATCATTGTCATAGATTAAGTGCTGACTATAGATTAAGCATTGTTCTAAGCACTTTCATATTAACTCATTTGATCCTCTCAAAAATCCTATGAGATATTGCTAACACCCTTATTTTAAAGATAAGGAAGTTGCACAGAGATCTTGAGACTTAGCTGAGATCACTCCATGGCAGATGCTGGGCTCCAACCCAGGTGGTCTGTCTCCAGTGTCTAAGTACACTTTTGCCCCTTTCCTACATTTTTTTTCTTTAAGATTTTATTTTTTTATTTGACAGAGAGATAGCAAGAGAGGGAACATAAGCAAGGGTAGTGGTAGAGGGAGAAGCAGGCTTCCCACTGAACAAGGAGCCGGATGTGAGGCTCCATCCCAGTGCCCTTAACGACTGAGCCACTCAGGCACCCCTCCTTTCCTACCTCTTTACGGACAACAAAAGAAATTGTTCTAGGGCAGAAGTGACGTGCCACCACCCTCTGAGGACGCAGGCTGGTCCACCCGAGTACCAGGGGAATAAATATAATCCTTCTGTTTGTGTTTATCTTTATTCTTTAAAAAAAAAAAAAAATCAGATTGTTATTCAGCTTCACTAATATGTGTTGTACGGATTGACCCTGGCACCTTCACTCCGCTGAGGATCGATCTGTATAATACATATTAATACAATTTAATACGCTGTGGGGTGTTTTGTTTTGTTTTAGAAAAAACAAACAAGATGTCACGTGCAGCGGGTCCTTGGATAAGTGGATCAGTGTGGCAAGTTTAGTTTTAATTAAACTAGCTCCCTCCTCCTCCCCCGGGGTCTGGGTAGCTGGGTCATTACACAAGGGACTCCCGATTTAGGCTCTGATCCTGCAAGATCCTGCTGACCCTAACCCTAAGCTCAGGGTCCTGAGAACCAGCCCCAGGGCAGGAAGCCTGTTTGGGATTCTCTCTCCCTCTGCCCTTCCCCACTCTCTAAAAAAAAAATTAAAAATAAAAATAAAAAATAAAAAAATAGCTCTCCCAGTGTGCACAGGCAGTTTTAAAAAGATTCACGCAACGAATGGATGACGACAGGACCCCCAGCCTAGGTACCACCCTAGCCTTAGTGCCCCAGGCTCCCTCACGCAGGCGCACAACCTGAGCTTCTCAGAATGGAAGGAGGTGCCCCGTGGCCACACCCCCTTTTTTCCCCGCCTTCCTCGTCTCTCCTGGAGGCGTTATTGGCTTCTTCTCTTCGCGATACGATTGGACAGAGTCGCCGCCTGTCGTCCGGTGACCAGCTTCTATTGGCTGAAGTGCTGTGGGGGGTGGGGTTTGCCAAGCTACGACTGGGAGGCTGAGACCCGAGGGGCAGGCCCGCGGTCCCTTCCGGGTGCTGGCGGCTAGGGCGGCGCCACGCGAGCCCCAGGCGCCAGGGGTCTGGGGCAGGTCACCCGGCGAGGCCTGAGGGCTGGGAGGGCCGGGGCCGCAGGCGAGGCGGGGTGTGGCGGCTGGCCCTCGCGGGACCGGCCGAGACGGCGGCGGGACCTCCGGTGGAGGAGAGCGCGTGACGCAAGGTGTCGCGGCGGACACGGGACACCCCGGGGCCCGGGCCCGGAAGGCGGAGTGCTCCCGCAGACGCGCACGACCCGTCGGGAGCAGGTGCAGGTGCGGGACACCGAATGTGACCGGACGGGCGGCGTGTCTGCGGCAGAGGAGCCGCGCGGGGGCTCGCGAGCGGGGACCGGAGGAAGCGCCCCAAAGCCCTGAGCGCCCTCGGCGAGCCCCTCGGCCTGCGCAGCCCCTCGAGAGCCGCCTGGGGGTCGGGACCTGAGCCCTCCGGCCAGGGGCCAGGGTCCGGGAGAAACGTGACCGGCAGAACCCTGCGCTCGGCTTCCCGTGTCGGCAGCCGTGTGACCCGGGGCCAGGACACCTTGTCCCGGACTAATTCTCCTGCAGGAGGGAAGAACACCGGTGGCACCGAGCTCATCTGCAGAGCGTCCCGAGCTGGTTGAAGGAGTTATGCCGAAGACTCGCAAGAGCTCCACCACTGCAAAAAGCCAAAAGTCTTTCTGCCTCGCGGGGACGCCTGAGGCCCAGGAGAGCCTGGACTGCGCTTCTGAGAGAGGGGGGTTTTCCGAGGCCCCCGGGACTCCCCGGGCTGGCTGCGGGACTGACAGGCACCGGCAAGGATGGCAACAGCGACAGCCACAAAATGGGGCAGGTGCCGTGTTAGCAGAGAGAAAGCCGCCGGGAAAGATGGGGGGAGACCCTGCGTGTGATGCCGCTCGGTTGTATTTAATACGCTGAAGCTGGCTTTTCTGTCTAGTGAGAAATCTCTTGTCCAACGACGGTAACTGACCTGATGATCCCAAGAGGTGAAGTTCCCTAGGTCAGTCGCTTTCGTGATGGGGTCTCCAAGTCACCATGGGAACAGTGAGCCTTTTGCCTATAAAGGGGTGCGGTGGAAGGCAACCTGAACTGCATTCTGCCTTAGAGTCCCCTTGAAAATACTCCCAAATCAGGACATTAGGAGCATCCCAAGTCATGAACATTGATGTAGGGTGATAAAAACACGCAAGATTATCCCATCCCTATAGGACTGCCGGAAAATGACCGGGAATTTTCACTTAGGTCAAGTTGCTAAAGTAAAAAGTTCCCTGTGTTCTTCGTGAACCAGCAGGGGGCCTGTGTGCTAAAATGTTCATAATCCTCACTAGTCCTAACTATGCAAATAGCTAATCTTCTCAGTGTGCATCCAGGCCCTTTGCAAGTGCTTTATCCGCATTAGTTTGTTAAATCCTTGCACTAATCCTACGAAGCAGATACTATTATCACTCCCACTTCAGAAAGACCGAGCAGAGCTGGATGAGTTGAGCTATGAGCCCAGCTAGTCAATGACAGAGCTAGGGTTTGAACTTGAGCCATGGTCAGTGGGTCCTCTACTTTCAGTCATTAGGCTGTGCTGATCATCTCCCCAAGAGGGCATCCAGGGACATGCTCTGGCAAAGAATGATGGTTTCTGTGCCACAGCACGTTTTGTGTAATCTCCACGGAAGTTAAAATATCAGTATCTGCCTTCTCAAAATGGATCCTGTAAGATTACTGACATTCGTGAATGAGGAATATTATAAAACACAAGGGTTTTTAAACCCCCCCCCCCCCAAGCTCTGTCCATCCAGGCCAGTTAATTGATAACAAGTTACAACACGGTTTGTGAATCTGACAGGCCGTTTCAAAACAACGTCTTAAGAGTAATATTAATTCTTCCCCATAATTTAGCTTTCCAGATCACCAAAATGAGCCCTTTCAATGCCAAAGTTGTTTTTGTTTGTTTGTTTTATTATTAGGTAAGATCAAGATCCGAGCAGAGATCAAGAGTTGGACGCTTGACCCACTGAGCCACCAGGTGCCCCAAAGTTTTTGTGTGTTTTATTTTTTAAATTTTTTACTTTTTTTTTTTTTAAGGTTTTGTTTTTCTTTATTTGACAGAGAAAGAGACAGTGAGAGCAGGAACACAAGCTGGGGATGTGGGAGAGGGAGAAGCATAGCAATCTTATTTTTTTTTAAGTGACATAAAATAGAGAATCTTGCATATAGTTAACCTTTTTCTGATCATGCCCTATTATTAATATTTATTATTGTCCTATGCTTTAATAGAATTCTGTCTTATTTTTTGGGATACTGTTACCTTTCTATCAGGCTGCCAGACCTGTGGTCATAGTCTGCCTCAAATAATTCGTTTCTCCAGCCTTACCTTCTCTACCCTTATCCCTGTCAGTGTGGCTGATAAAATGCTTTGAGCTAAGAAACCAAATAAGTTTATTATGGATTGTATTTTTATTTTTTAATTTTTTAAAGGTTTTATTTATTTAAGAGAGAGAGAGCTAGTATGATGAGTTGGGTGAGGAGCAGAGGAAGAAGCAGACTCCCTGCTGAACAGGGAGCCCGATGCAGGACTCAGTCCTGGGACTTTGGGATCATGACCTGAGCTGGAGGCAGAGGCTTAACTGACGGAGCTGCCCAGGTGCCCCTATCAATTGTATTTTTAAAAGATACTATGATTATAATAATATCATTAATATTATTAATTATTAATATTATTATTATAACAATTGTATAATATAATCTTATATTATTATAAGATCTTTGTGACAGTGATTTCTTGCTCCCAGAGATCTTTTTTCCCCTTTACTTCTGGTTTAAGAATATGATTTTTTTCCAACCTCCTCCCAACTCTCTCTCTCTCTCTCTCTAATAAATAAATAAATCTTAACAAAGAATATATATATTATATTTTTTAAAGATTTTATTTTTGGGGCTCCTGAGTGGCTCAGTTGGTTAAGTATCCTACTCTTGATTTCAGCTCAGTTCATGATCTCAGGGATGTGGAACTGAGTCCTGTGTGGAACTCTGTGCTGGGGATGAAGGCTGCTTAAGATTCTCTCTCTCCCTCTCCCCCTCTCCACCATCTCTCTCTCAAAAAAAAGGGGGGGGGGCGCCTAAATGGCTCAGTGGGTTAAAGCCTCTGGCTTCAGCTCAGGTCATGATCTTGGGGTCCTGGGATTGAGCCCGCATCGGGCTCTGCTCAGCAGGGAGCCTGCTTCCCCATCTCTCTCTCTGCCTGCCCCTCTGCCTACTTGTGATCTCTCCCTGTCTGTCAAATAAATAAATAAAATCTTAAAAAAAAAAAAAAAAGAAAGAGTTGCATGCTCTGTTAACGGAACCAGGCAGGCACCCCAAGAATATGATTTGAAGGCGCTTATTGCTAGAAGACCGACCAGCAGGTAAGCGGGTTACACATGTATTTATCTCCTCGTTACCAGGCACATATTCCTCACAATATAAGCTGGAGATTCCTTTTTACAAAAGGCCAAATTACTCTAGCTGTTGGGCTTGGCCAAAAAAAGGGCCAGAGAGTAACTATTTCAGACTTTGCGGGTCATGTGGTCTCACTGCGGCTGCTTCATCTGCTGTCACAGCGTGAAAACACTACGGACAGTGAACAATCACCAAACGAGGGTGGCCAGGCTCCAGAAGAACTTTACTCACAAAACTAGGCAGTGGGCCAGACGGAGGCCAGAGGCTGTGGTTTTCCCGCTCCTGCTCTGGCATTGGATAGTCTGAAGTCTTCTGCAATCAGAGGTTGACAAAATACTTCACACAGTGTGAAATGATGCCGTTAGATGGGTAAAGAGCCAACGGCTGGTACAGCCCGTGAATACAGCCGGCAAGGAAGAAAAGGCTCTGCCCCGGGTCAGAGAGCAGTAAGGACCCATCACACCAGGGGTTGGGGAAGAGTCATTCTGGAATCCACTCACAGTGTAAAAAACTTGAGTATAAAGTAGAGTTGAAGTTCGGTATTTGGGTCCTCAGTGTTTCATAGAACATGCCGAAGTCCTATAAGTTTCATTTCCTACATGGGAGGGGGGTGTCTTCCCTTTGTTTTAAGAAACAAAAAACAGGAGCCTGGGTGGCTCAGTGGGTTAAGCATCTGCCTTCCCCTCAGGTCATGATCTCAGGGTCCTGGGGTCAGTCCTGCATCAGGCTCCCTGCTGAGCAAGGAGCCTGCTGCTTCCCCAGCTTGTGTGCACCCGCGCTCGCTCTCTCTGACAAATACATGAGTAGAATCTTAAAAAAAGAAAAGAAAACAAAAAAACTACCTTTTCCATGTGGTTTAGTTGGTAGGTGGCAAACTATCAACGAGTATCAGTACCTCTACTTATAATTTTTTTAATTAAAAAAATTTTTTAGGGGTGCCTGGGTGTCTCAGTGGGTTAAAGCCTCTGCCTTCAGCTCAGATCATGAACCCAGGGTCCTGGGATCGAGCCCCACATCTGGCTCTCTGCTCAGCAGGGAGCCTGCTTCCCCCTCTCTCTCTGCCTGCCTCTCTACCTACTGGTGAGCTCTGTCTGTCAAATAAATAAATAAAATCTTAAAAAAATTTTTTTTTTACAATTAATAATTTCCTTTATTTTCTACACAAAGGAGCCATCTTTTTTTGTTGTGTGTGTGTGTTTTTTTTTTTTTTAATTATTTATTTATTTGACACTGAGACAGCCAGAGAGGGAACATAAGCAGGGGGAGGGGATGGGACATCTGGGCGGCTTCGCCTCAGGTCACGATCCCAGGGTCCTGGGCTTGAGCCCCACATCGGGCTCCCTGCTCGGCAGGAAGCCTTCTTCCCTCCTCTCCTACTCCCCCTGCTTCTGTTCTCTCTCTGGCTGTTGCTCTCTCTCTCAGATAAATAAAATCTTAAAAACAAAAACAAAACAAAACAAAATAAGAAACAAGCAGGGGGAGTGGGAGAGGAAGAAGCAGGATCCCCACTGAGCAAGGAGCCCAGTGTGGGGGCCTGGTCCCAGGACCTTCAAATTAAAAAAAAAACAAAACAACAGTGGGGCGCCTGGGTGGCTCAGTGGGTTAAGCCTCTGCCTTCGGCTCAGGTCATGATCTCAGGGTCCTGGGATTGAGCCCCCTACATCGGGCTTTCTGCTCTGCAGGGAGCCTGCTTCCCCCTCTCTCTCTGCCTGCCTCTTTGTCTACTTCTGATCTCTGTCAGATAAATAAATAAAATCTTAAAAAACAAACAAACAAAAACCCAACAGTGGTGCCTGGGTGGCTGAGTCTGTTAACTATCTACCTTCAACTCAGGTCATGATCCCAGGGTCCTGCAATGGAGAGGGAGTCTGCTTCTCCCCCTCCCTCTGCCTGTGCTCAACCTCTCTCAAATAAGTAAATAAAATCTTTAAAAAACAACAGCAATAACAGACAACCTGCCATCCCAAGGACGTAGAGCACCAGGACCCTGCACACATGGCTGGCAGGAACGCGAAATGGCACACCGCTTTGGAAGTCAGTTTAGCAGTTTCTTAAAATGTTAACCCTACACTAACCTGTGACCTAACGATCCTCCTCCTAGATAAACTCAAGCGTATGTCCACACAAATACTCAGACACAGATGTTCATCGTAACCATAACAGACAGAATAATGGCTCCCTAAAGATGTCCCTCTCCTAACCCCCGGAACCTCTGGTTGTTACCTTACACGGCTTTGCAGACAAGATGATGAAGTTGAGGACCTTGACGTGGGGAGATCATCCGGGGTCATCTGGGCAGTTCCAGTATAAACCCAAGTCCTCTGAAGAGGGAGGCCGGAGGGTTGGTGTCAGAGAGGTGTGACTTCAGGAACACAGGCTGGAAGGATGCTCCTCGAAGATGGCAGAAGGTCTGCCTGTGAGCCCGGGGAACTTCCGAGACACTCAACATTTCTGAATCTCAGGATAAGTAGCCCGAATGAAAGGGGTCAAAGTGCATGACATGTGAGTCAATTTATAGAAAATTCTAGAATATGTGAATGGATCTACTTTGACAGATCAGTGGGGGCCTGGGGATGGGGGAGGGGGAAGGAGGGTGACAAAGGGGACTTGTGGAGGCAAAAGAGATCTAGTGATGTGATGATTTCATGGGTGCCTGCGTACAGTCAAAACACATCAAACTGTGTGCTTTAAACGCAGTTTGCTGTCCATGAGTTTTACGTCAATAAAGCCACGAAAGAACAATGAAGGCATCTAGGAAAAGGCCAAGACTAGCTCAGGGTAATAGTGATGTTGAAAGTAGAACTCCAGCCCTTCCCCCAGTCCCAGGGCTCTAATTAACCCATAGGACTACTTGAGATATGTGTTTTCAGCCAGTCTCTCTCTCTCTCTTTTATCTATCTATCTATCTATCTATCTATCTATTTATTTATTTGACAGACAGAGATCACAAGTAGGCAGAGAGGCAGGGAGAGAGAGAGAGGAAGAAGCAGGCTCCCTGCCGGGCAGAGACTAGGCTCAATCCCAGGACCCTGGGATCATGATCTGAGCCGAAGGCAGCGGCTTTACCCACTGAGCCACCCAGGCGCCCTCTCTCTCTCTTTTAAAGGGTGGGGAGGGGCACAGAGAGAGAGAGAGAGAGATCCCAGAGCAGGTTCCACACTCAGCACAGAGCCCGATGCAGGGCTTGATCTCACGACCCTGACTGAGCTCATGACTTGAGCCGAAACCAAGAGACAGATGCTTAACTGACTGAGCCACTCAGCCGCCCCAGCCAGTCTCTTTTTTATTTTTTTATTGTCTTAAGATTTTATTTTATTGTTATTATTTTTAAGATTTTATTTATTTGTTTGACAGACAGAGATCACAAGCAGGCAGAGAGGCAGGCAGAGAGAGAGGAGGAAGCAGGCTCCCTGCTGAGCAGAGAGCCCGATGCAGGGCTCGATCCCAGGACCCTGAGATCATGACCTGAGCCAAACGCAGACGCTTAACCCACTGAGCCACCCATGCGCCCCTTTTTTAAAGATTTTTAATTTATTTACATGACAGATCACAAGTAGGCAGAGAGGCAGGCAGAGAGAGAGAGGGAGGAAGCAGGCTCCCTGCCGGGCAGAGACTAGGCTCAATCCCAGGACCCTGGGATCATGACCTGAGCCGAAGCCAGAGGCTTTAACCCATTGAGCCACCCGGGTGCCCCTGTGAGGTTTCTTAATAGCAAAATCAGAAGTATAAGTACCTTTGGGAGTCGCTGTTCTTCCTGCCGTAGTAAAACTGTCTGTAGTAAGAACTGTCACAAAAATAAAAACAACATGGCAAAGGACTAAAACGTATTTTATTTCTTCTTCTTCCTCTTTCTCCCCTTCCCTTCTTCTTCCCCTTCCGCTTCCTCTCCTTCTCCTTCTTTCTTGATGGTTTTTCTTCATCAGCGAATACTATCGGAGGGCCAGGTCGGGGGGTGGCTGACAGCACATCCCGGGACGCAGGTGGCAGCCCAGCACCGGCGCAGGCAGGTGGGGCGACAGGTGTTTTCAGCGCGTCTCAGCTTTCTGGCATCTGCCAGATTCTGCTCCGCGAATGAAAGACCAAAGTGCTACTTCTTAATTTGTGAGTCTCCAAAGCAAAGACGAACCGGAGAAGTTACGGTCTTGGCAGTAAAGTGAGTCATTTAATAAGAACAATGATTCATGGAAAAAACAAACCCGACTGTGGGGGAATAATCACCGACAGGGCAGCTGCTTTGGACCAGAGCGAACCGAGGACCCTGGGAGGCAGTTACGGAGAGAAAAAATAAAAATCACTCCCTGTGTGACTCCTGGGGAAGGAATGAAGCCAGAAGTATACCAAGTACAGTTGATTTTATTTTTTTAGTTATTTTTTAAAAATATTTTATTTATTTGTCTGACAGAGATCACAAGCAGGCAGAGAGGCAGGAAGAGAGAGGGGGAAGCAGGCTCCCTGCTGAGCAGAGAACCTGATTTGGGGCTTGATCCCAGGATCCTGAGATCATGACCTGAGCTGAAGGCAGAGGCTTAACCCACAGAGCCACCCAGGCGCCCCTATTTTGTTATTTTTAAGTAGCTCCATGCCCAGTGTGGAGCTCAATGCAAGGCTTGATCTCTTGATGCTGAGATCAAGACCTGAGCTGAGGTCAAGAGTCAGAGGCTCAATAGACTGAGTGGCCCGGGCGTCCCCTTATTTTCTTAAAGTGAACTTTACCCCTGATGTGGGGCTTGAACTCACCACCCTGAGATTAATAGTTGCACACGCTAATGACTGAGCCAGCCAGGTGCCCCCAGAATAGAGTTCACGTAGTAGAATCTTTCAGTGGTTTTCAAAAAGGAAGGGGATGATCATAAAAATGTCTGCATTACAGAAAAGTTCATTGCTTATCTCAAGGCAAAGACTTGGACTACTCTAACTTAAACTAAAAATTTTCCACTTTTGCATTTTTCTTTTACAAAAAGTCGCATGTTTCAAATTTACTGGCCTTTTCAGAGATGACAATAGCTCTCAGTAATGTGCTGCCAACAAATCTGTCATACACACACACACACACACACACTATCTGCACTTTGTGGAGGAAAGTTTGCTAGAGGATGACACAAAAATTACTTTTTGACAGATTTTTGCTAGGGACAGGTCATTATGAAAAATGGACATTTGAAATATTTCTAGTATTACATGATTGGGTCCTACATAAGAGCTCTTACATCTGCAAACTTAAATATGTTGGAAATAGAGGTTTTTTTTTTTTTTTAAGATTTTACTTATTTATTTGACAGACAGAGATCACAAGTAGGCAGAGAGGCAGGCAGAGAGAGAGGAAGGGAAGCAGGCTCCCTGCTGAGCCGAGAGCCCGATGCGGGACTCGATCCCAGGACCCTGGAATCATGACCTGAGCCAAAGGCAGAGGCTTAACCCACTGAGCCACCCAGGCACCCCGGAAATAGAGTTTTCTAATCTGTTTAAAAATCCTCCAAACAGGGGCACCTGGGTGGTTCAGTCGGTTAAGCATCTGCCTTCCGCTTGGATCATGATCCTGGAGTCCAGGGACCGACTCCTGCATCGGGCTCCCTGCTCAGTGGGGAGCCTGCTTCTCCCTCTGCTGCTCTCCTTACTCTTGTGCTCTTTCTCACTCTCTCTCAAATAACTAAAATCTTTAAAAAAAAAAACAAAAAACAAAAAAACCTTGGGACGCCTGGATTGCTCAGTTGGTTAAGCAGCTATGTTCGGCTCGGGTCGTGAACCCAGGGTCCTGGGATGGAGTCCTGCATCGGGCTCCTTGTTTGGCGGGAAGCCTGCTTCTCTCTCCGCCTCTGCCTGCATTCTGACTGCTTGTGTGCACGCGCGCTCTCTCTCTCTCTCTGACAAATAAATAATCTTAAAAAAAAAAACTTCCAAACAAAGAATTTCAATGGATTTTTGATCTACTTGTTAATGACATAAAAATATGATCCCTTTTTCATTTGTCAGGACAGTTCGTAGACATTGTGGAAAATGAACCTTTCTTCAGTCAAAACCAGATATTCAGCCTTGACCTCTGCTCATCTTACAGAGAAACTACCAGACATGGGTGTCCTGAGACAGTAAAACCCTTCCTCCCAACAAACTGTCTTACACACACACACACACTCACACACACGCACACACTGCCCCCAAACTGGAGCCTCCTGGAAGCCTCTAGATCCAACTCTTAATTTATAGGAAAAGCAGAGCCCAAAGGCACGCACTAAAATCTATCCAGAGGATACAGTCCTTGCTCTCCAACAGCGGGAAACTCTTGGAACAAACGTCCACGTTTCTCCAACAAGTTGCAAAGGTGGGGGCAGGGCCTGTTATGCGTTGAACTGTGCCCCACCACTCCCCAACTCATAAGTAGAAGCCCTCACCCCCCAATGTGACTGCATTGGGAGACCGGCCCGTGAGGAGGTGATTAAGGTTCCATGAGGTCACAGGGTGGGACACAGCGGGGAAGGAGCCATCTGGAAGCCAGGAAGAGAGACCATTCCTGAGACCCACCCCGCTGAGCCTTGATCTCGGACTTCCAACCTTCAGAAGGGTCAGCAAAGGTGGGATTCTGTTCCTGCAGCCCAGGTTGACTCGCTCAGTAGAGGGGCTGGGGCGGGGCTGCTCTGGGGAGGGTAGGAGGTGAAGGGGGACCGTCCAGACGTAGAGACACTTCCTATTAGTCAGTTATGGGTATTTTACCACATTGGAAATAAGTGAAACAAAAACCTTATCAATTAACCTGATTAATCCTCATCACCACCGTCTTGCACAATTTATGATACGGCGAGATAACAAGGAATTTGAACGCAGTGGGTATTGGAGGATAGTAAGGGATTCTCGTTTTCAGGTGGGACATTGCGGTTGGTGTGTTTTTAGAAGCATCCTGCTGGGAGAGCTAGAGATAGAATCCTTGGCGGGGGAAAGGGTGCGATGGTTGGGGTTTGCTGTAGAGTAAGGTGATGGGGGTCACCTGGCCGGCTCAGTGGTAGAGCATGTGGCTCTCAAACTCAGGTCAAGGTCGTGAGTTGAAGCCCCACGTTGGGCGTGCACCTACTTAAAAAAAAAATAGAATGTCGTGGGAGTGAATGGCTGCACATTGGGTCAGAGGGAACTTTGTTATACTCCTCCGTCTGACTTTGAATTTGTTCACAATTCTGCATAATGCAGAGTTTGGGGAAAAAAAAAAAAAAAGAAAGAAAGTTAAGCCAAAGGCAACCGAAAACTTCCATGTAATTGTAGATGGAACTGACAAAAAACGTTGTGCCCTGGTTTACTGCTCTTAGCAAGGATACTCTTCCCCTCATCCCTATGTGTCCTGATCAGGTGTCTTCCCAGCTGTCAAGGACATCAGGGCTGAGCCAGCGTTGAAATGACCTGAAGAGCTTAGAATACCTATAAAAGCAGTAAGTCAAAATCTGGAAAAGATGAAGTATATTATTATATTTCTTATTAAAATACTAATACTGTTTAAGGGGGCCAATATATTTTTGTATGAACTATAAAGAAAATAAAATACAAATTGCTTATTAACAACACTGTGTACTGGGGCAGGGGCACCTGGGTGATCCAGTCCCTTAAAAGTCCAACTCCTGGTTTCACTTCAAAGCTTGATCCAGCCATTCCGTCATTCAGTCCGTCATCCCTCCCCCCATCTGTCCGTTCATCCATCCGTCCATCTAAATACTTGTCAAACACCAACTCTGTCCCAGGCCCTGTTCCAGGCATGGGGGCCAGAGCAGAGAACCACAGACAAAAACCCTTGCCTGCAGAGAGCTGGCATCCAGGAAGGGGAGACAGACAGTAAACAAAGAAACAGAGAAACCCGCAATGTCAGGTAATGACAGGGTGTAAAGATAGCAGCGGAGTGGGTAGGTGGTGGCCGATGTGGTCAGGACTCTCAGCCACCCTTGAGCTGAGCCCCGACTCAGGGGAGGTTTGAGCCTTCTGAAAATCGCGAATAAGAACAAGTTAAAAAGCCCTAGATTGGGACTTTGCTTTCCTTGATTTTTTTCTTTGTTAACTTATTTTTTTTTAAGATTGATTTATTCATTTTAAAGAGGGAGAGGGAATCTCAAGCAGACTCCAGACCCCACGCTGAACATGGAGCCCAACGTGGGGCTGGATCCAGCATCCCGGTATCATGACCCGAGCGAAACTAAGAGTCACATGCCTCAGCCACTGAGTCCCCCTGAACTTTTATTTACTTATTTATTTAAAGATTTTATTTATTTATTTGACAGAGAGAGAGATCACAAGTAGGCAGAGAGGCAGGCAGAGAGAGGGAAGCAGGCTCCCTGCTGAGCAGAGAGCCCGATGCAGGGCTTGATCCCAGGACCCTGAGATCATGACCTGAGCTGAAGGCAGAGGCTTTAAGCCACTGAGCCACCCAGGCGCTTCCCCCAAACTTTTAAACGTCCTCCCTGTCTTTGGTGCATGAAAGGGTCAGTGTTAGTGTCCTGGGTCGGCTCTAAGATCCAGGGCCACCAACCGGGAAGGCTAGAAAACCAGAAACGGATCGTCTCACGGTTGTGGGGCCGGAAGTCTGAAATCAAGGTCTCGGCAGGGTCGTGTCCCTCCAAGGTGCTGGGGAAGGAACCGCTCCAGGCCCTGCAGGGCTTCCAGCCTTCCGGGTGCCACGCACATCGCTCGGGTCCTCCAGTGCCTTGTCCCCACACAGCGGCCCCCAGTGTCCTCACGTCTTCTTCCCTCTGCGGCTGGTTCCGTGTCCCCGTCTGTCCTTTCCATAAGGCGCCGTCAGATTGGGTTAGGGCCCGCCCCGATGCCGCATCCTGCCTGGGTCACCTCTGGAAGAAGCCCGTCCCCGGTCCCCGAGGCAGGTCACCGCCTGGGCTCCGGGGGTTCGAGCCTCTGTCCTTCCTAGGCGGCACCATTCACGCCACATCTGCCGGACGCCGAGACAACCTCGTAGGGACGGTCCCGTGGAGCCTCAGCCCCTGGAGCTCGGCCTTTGCCCCCTGCCTTCCTGGGGTGAGAGGCCGGAGGCCCCAGCCGCCCCTTCAGTCCCCGGCGGAGTCTGCGGCGGACACTCGCGGGGGTCGGGCCGGTTCTGCGCCCCCCGCCCGGGCCGGCCACGGCTCCTCCGCAGCACACGGGGTGCGGGGCCCAGGCCGGAGGGGGACGGGCAGCCGCGAGGTCAGCTGCCTCATGGTACAGAGGGGAAACTGAGGCCCAGGGGCCAAGGCTGGCCTCGGAAGACCACAGAGGGAGCCAGGATGACCTCGGGTCCTGGGCTCGGCCGCCCCCTGCCACACTCAGCTTACACGTTCTGTTCTAGAAGACTTCACGGAATACCTAGGCCAAGGCCCCTCATTACGTGTCCTGCTGCACCGACCATGACACCCCACGCTCCAGCCCTCCATGCCTGGTGCCCTCCTGCCCCGTCCCCCAGCCCCAGCTCCGCCCGGATCTCTCCCTCACCTCCTCAGGCATTTCCTCAGAGGAGCCTCCTCCTGGCTCTTCTCATCCCCTTTCCACAGGGTTTATGGTTGGAAGGTGAGGAGCCAGCCCTGGCGGGGTTGCGGGGGACAGAGGGCCTCAGGCCTTGGGATGGCCTGTCCCCTGGAGGAGCGGGAGTCGGGCCGGCAGGAGAGGGAGGCCTGCACGGGAGAAATGGACGGGGTGTGCCTGAGGGGAGACTCCCCCGACGCCGTGTGACAGAGGGCCACAGCACTGGGGACAGCCAGGTTCTGAGAGGGAGGGAAGAAAGGAGGGAGACTATTACAGAGTTCAAGGAAAATCTAACTTTCGTGTTAAATAGGATTCAACCCTCTTCGTTCTACCTAAAACAGTATCATCTGTCACCTTTCAAACGCTTCAACCGACTTGACTTTTCTCCACAGAACTTATCACCTGAAATACTTGATGTGTTTACTCATTGCCCATCACCTCCCTCCGCTCTGTAGAGCAAGCACAGGGGAGCAGGGTCTGGGTTTTGTTCATCGCTGAGCCCTGATGCTAGGATGTAATACCCACTCACTAAAAACCCGTGGTGTCTACTTTAAAGTCATCTCCACCCCCAGCGTGGGGCTCGAACTCATGACCCCGAGATCAAGAGTCACACGTTCCACCGACGGAGCCAGCCAGGCCGCCCCTGCAGACGGGAGACTTGATCTCAATGAAATATTTGGTTCAGCAGGGACAAGAGCTGCATAATCATGATAAACTGTGGTTATTTATTATTATTATTATTATTGTTGTTGTTGTTGTTGTTGTTGTTATTTTACCAAACTTGTGATGTAACCATTCTGGGGAGATGGGTGTAAGCACTTTGGGGGAATGCAGGGTGACTGTGGACGTAGGGGGTGAGGGAAGAAAGTGTTTAGGAACCGTGGTGGGAGGTTAAGAGGTGATGTTGGAAACTGAAACATGAAGGAAGAGCTGGGTAAACATGATTTTAGGAAAGATGGAGGCGGGCGTTCAGGGAAACAGCCGGAAGCCTGAGGGATGTGCCTCAGGGTAAACAGCCTCGGGATGGGGAGAGAGGACCGTTATTTTCCAAGATAAGGCTTTTAATGCACTTTTCTTTTCTTTTCCTTTGTAAACTCTGTTCTTTCCTTACTTGTGTGTGTTTTCTAAAGATTTTATTTATTTGATAGAGAGAGAGAGACAGCAAGAGCAGGAGCACAAGCAGGGGGAGTAGGAGAGGGGGAAACAGTCTCCCCACTGAGCAGGGAGCCCGATGCGGGGCTCGATCCCAGGACCCTGGGATCATGACCTGAGCCGAAGGCAGAGGCCCAACGACTGAGCCACGCCCGTGCCCCCTTTCATCACCTTGTTAAAAATAAGTTAGTAGCATTGAGCTTGGAGGAAACAGAGACTCTCAGGGTTGCACGAGGTCCTCGAGTTCAGCCACTGGGCTCCCTCTCCGGGGGGCTCACTTCCCACACGCAAGCCAGCTGCTCCCATCTCTGCACCAACACCACGGGGAACTCACTGCCTGCTCTACAGAATCACGGGCCTCGCTGGGCCCCGCGGAGCTCTGCTCCCACGTGGCCTGTGCTCACCGGTCCTGACTATGTTCTCAACAGCCCCAGAGACAGAAGGGGCTTTACTGGGGTGGGGGAATGGCAGAGACACAGAATGCGGGTACTTTGCGGGAGCAGCAGGCCCCCGGAGAATCCTTAGCAAATGGACATTCATTTGAGGGCAGAGGCGGCTCAGCCTCGGGGAGCAGGAGGTGCTAGGGGGCCAGGAGAGGATGGGCTGAGACTGCAGAAGCCTTGGGAGGGGAGCCTCAGGGACCCTGGGGCTTGCCGTCTCTGCGTCTGCACCGGTCAGGGCCTCTGGCTGGAGGGAATCATCTGGCCCCTGGGAGCTGGGGGGCAGGTGCCTGGTCACTACTTGCTTCCTGAGCGCCTGCCGCCTGTGCCTGGCCTTCTAGGCTTCCTGTCCCACTGGCAGACGAGGACTCTGAAGGTCAGGGAGGTTGCTAAAGGGAACAGGACCCAGGACAGAACACGATGAAGGTCATGATGCCAAATCAGGCTGCCCTGTCCTATGAGCTGGGTGTCCTCCCTCTTTGCCTGCCCTCCTGTGCATCACAGGGGCCACGAACTTAAGTTGATCAGAAAGGGATGGTGTTGGACTCTTCAGCGCTGGGAAGCAGTGAAACCCACACAACCTGGGCCTGGCGCTCCGCAATAACCAACTTTTCCCACTAGAGGGCACTGCGGGACAGAAACCCGGTCCAGGCCAGGGGGACACCAGCACCTGATGCCATGCGGGCGGGTGAGAAGGAGCTGTCTCTGTGACAACTGACTCCTTGGGTCCTCCCTGCGGATCCAGGACTAGGTACTCTCCGGAACCCCCACTTTACAGGTTAAGAAACTGAGGCTCAGTGTTGTTCTATGATTTGTCCCAAGCCACCAAGTTGCAAGCGGGGGAGGAGAGCACGAACTCACCTCTGACCCCAGAGCCTCAACTGCTGACCACCTGACCCCCGCCCCTATGCTCTTTGGTTCTGTCTTTCCTCCTGGGTCCCTTCCAGATGGTCTCCTTGACCTCCGTGGGATTTGCCCAGGCTTGCTCGAGGTGCGGAAGGTCTCAGGAATTCACAGGAATCGCTGCAGCCCAAGGCAGGGATGTGGGGAGTGGGCAGGCGCCTGGGGAAGGAGCTGGGGCTGTGGGACCAGTGGGGGGCATGAGAAGGGAGATCCCAGGCCACAGAGCTGGGAGTCCTCCTGCGCTGGCCCCTGGCACAGCCGGTCCCCCTGGGAGCCCGCCAGGCTTATTAATATCCTGCTGAGTCAGGGGGCTCTTCAGTTTCCAAATCACAAGACTCAGGGGCTGAGCGGGGCAAGAATATTCCTGACTCCCGATGCCCTGTCTCTCCCACCTGCACTGCCCACACCAGGCCAGAAGCCCCACAGCTCTGAGCTGCCCTGTGGCCTGGGGACAAGTGTCCTGACTGTGGAGACATGACCCCCCACTCCAGGGTTGGAGTCAGGCCGTGCTCCTCAACAGCCTGGCCCACAGGAGGGGCGAAGAAGCCGGAGCTCTTCTTCTAGAGAATGCTTTCCTGGGAGGGCCTACTGTGCGTCCAGCCCTGTCCCGCTCACTGGGGGTTCCGCAGCGGGGGCAGCATGGTCAGGCAGCTCTGGGTCTGCCTACGCGGGGCCCCCAGTCGGCAGCCACAGCCAGCTGGTCTCAGCCAGGCACTGATGGAAGCTGGTCTTACCCGGAGCTCTCGGGAACACTTGGGGCAGGGTCCCGTGATCCCTGGTCCTATGGGTAGGACCTGGCCAAAGGGAAGGGCACCAGAATTCGGGGAGGGATGTGGTGACCACGGCAGCAGAGCGGGCCGGACTGCAAAGGACAAAATAAAGCAGATACATCAAAGACAGCCGCCCGGGACGGAGGCCTCCTGGGCCCTGGCTCTCAGCCCTTGGCACCCCTTCCCATCCTAGCTCCAGAGGGCTGCCCCGCACCCCTGTGTTGTAGCCGCAGACCCACGAGGCCCTGCACAGGCAGGCGGAGCTAAGATCATCTGGGACCACCAGGTCCTCTGATTTCCCGAGTCACGGCCTAAAAAACGTTTACTGAGGACGTCCCAGGCTCCAGGGCCTGGCCTGATACGCAGGTCACCGACTTAGCTCCGCAGGTCTGTTCTCGCATTTTACAGACGCTGAGGCCCACAAGCCAAAGTCACAGGCCACTAAGTGACAGAGCCAGGCCTCTAGCCCGGGGGTGGCTGATTCCCGAGCCTTCATTCTTCTTTTTTTAAGATTTTACGTATTTATTTATTTAGAGAATCTAAAGCAGACTCCCCACTGAGCGCAGAGCTGAATGTGGGGTTTGATCTCAGAACCCTGAGATCACAACCTGAGCTGAAACCAAGAGGCGAGCGCTTAACCCATGGAGCCACCCAGGTGCCCGGCGATTTCCCCTTTTAACTGCCTCCAGGCCGTGCACCCTGCATGGGAACTCTGTCACGGCGACTGCCCCCCACAGCCTGCCTGCCGCTTCCCTCGGTGGGACTGCAGCTCTGAGGCCCCTGTCCACGGAGCCCTTATCAGCCAGCTCCACAGGTCACAGAGCCCGGGACAGGCAGCCACCGCCCCAGGCCCTCGCAAGTCCCGTTATCAGGGCACACATTCCAACCGGGCCTCTCCCCAAGGAGGGGGAGATAAAGCCTGCCACTTTCCGGTCCTTCTTCAGAGTTTTGTCAAGTGGTGAGGGGCTCCTCTGGGGACCGTAAGGGGGCTGTGGGAACAGGAAGACAAGGCATTCTGCCTGTTTCTTCAGCCAGCTGGGGAACACACCAGGGGCTTGGCCGATTGGCCCCCAGGCCTAGAACCCGATCCTCCATGGGGGGACCCCAGGCTGGGGTGCCAAGCAGGGAGGGACAACTGCTTCCTTGGAAGCCCTGGGGCCCGAGGAGCCAGGATGTGGTTGGTGAAGAGGGCCGGGTCTCAGCCAGAGGCTGGCGGATGCTTCTGGAAGGGTCTCGAAGCGCCCACCTTCTTCACCCGCCTGCCTGCCTCGTGAAGCCTCAAGTTTCTCATCCCTCCATTACTGTTACTGCAAGTCTCACCTCTTGGGGCTGTGGGGTAAAATATGGCATCCTGTGTAAAGGTCACCCGGCCGGCTTTGCTGGAAAGTCTGTGTGGGCCTCACACGCACGTTTATTCAGCACTAGCCAAGTGGCCGGCACACGCCAACCTCTGTGCTTGGCCAACTCCAGGAATGAGACACGATGGTTATACCCACGGCGTGCATGGAGACTACAAGGCCTAGACTAGGAACTGGCTTGTCTGGGGTCACACAGCTCTAAGGGAGAACCAGGGCTGCATCCCAGGAGGTCTGATCTTGGCCTGCAGGCTCTTTGTTGCCAGGGTCCCAGGCTTTCAGATGAATTCACTTATCACCTTGTCTACACAGCAGGTGCTCAGAAGTCCCACGTGAAGCTCAGGTTCCTATGGCAACAGTGCTGCAGGGGGGACCCCCCTAGCCCCCAGCAACAACTGTGTGGGAGCCGGGTGGTGGCCAGCTGGCTTTGGGCTCCAGCTCCGAGCCTGGAGTGGACATTCTGACGACAGGCAGAAGCAAATCAAACCCTTGCTGCAGGAAGACACCACGGCCACATAAGGCCCCCAGGGCGCTCACAGACGGCACTGAATGGCATTCAGCAGAGCAAGCAGGCTCAGGGACAGTGAGACCCAGAAGCAGAATGGCCAGTGTGACGCCTACATCCAGAGATCAAGGGCATACTACGAGGGAGCCGGCAGAAAGGAGCGATCAGGAAAGGAAAGAGTTAAAAGTCAAATCAGGGGGGCACCTGGGTGGCTCAGTGGGTTAAGCCGCTGCCTTCGGTCATGATCTCAGGGTCCTGGGATCGAGCCCCGCATGGGGCTCTCTGCTCTGCGGGGAGCCTGCTAACTCCTCTCTCTCTCTCTCTGCCTGCTTCTCTGTCTACCTGTGATCTCTCTCTGTCAAATAAATAAATAAAATCTTAAAAAAAAAAAAAAAGTCAAATCAGGGGTTGGTGGCCTGGCTGGCTCAGTTGGTGCAGACTTCCGATCCTAGAGTCGTGAGTTCGAGTCCCACGTCGGGGGTAGAGATTACTTACAAATAAAATCTTAAAAAAAAAAAATAAATAAAGCAAATTGTACGTCTAGAAGTGAAAAATATATTTCAGGGGTCCCTGAACTGGCTCAAGTCAGTTAAGCCTCTGCCTTCAGTTCAGGTCATCATCCCACGGTCCTGGGATCGAGCCCCGCATCGGGCTCCCTGCTCAGCGGGGAGCCTGCTTCCCCCTTTCTGTCTGCCTGCTGCTCCCCCTGCTTGTGCTCTCACTGACAATAAATAAAACTCTTAAAAAATACATATATATTTCAGTTAAAGTGACTGTCCATTGACTAGATCTGAAACTAAAGGGAAATGAAGATACGTGGGAGTTTTTTCTCAGAGTGTGAAGTGGAGAGGGAGGAGGGGAGGGTGAAGAGATGGGAGTCCGGGAGGCCGGGGCGGGCTGGGGCGGGCGGTGGGGACTTCCTGTGCTCTGCTGAACACACCGTGGGACTCTCCCCTCCGCCTGCTCGGGAGGAAACGGTTCAGGAGGAAGGAAGGTGGTGGGGGAAGGTGATGGGGGACGGAAGGCCCGGGCAGGAAGGGTGAAGGCGCCAGCGGTGTGGGTAAGGGGAAACAGACAGGAGCAAGGGCTTCCCCTGGGGCTTCAACCAAGCCGTGCTGCCTCGCCGGACAGCCCGGGAAAGCAGATCCGGGTGGGTTAAAGCTGGAGGCTGGTGTTGTTTCAGAGGGAGCCCGGCCTTTGCCAGGGTTAGACCTCAAGCCAGCTATGCACGCGAGCGTTTGGCAAGTAAAGCAAGAGAAATAGTATGTATTTCAAATCTGAGAGAGAAAAGTGAAAAGAAAAAACAAACAAACAAACAAAACTCAGTTCAAAAAGGGATGAGAGGGGCTCCTGGCTGGCTCGGTTGGTAGATCATGTGACTCTTCACCTCGGGGTTCTGAGTTCGAACCTCACGTTGGGGGTGACATGACATAAATAAGTAAAAATTTAAAGGAAAAAAAAAAAGGGACGAGAAAGGATAAAAAAGAAACAGGAAACGTAGAACATATAGAAAATGAAACAAAATAAGATGGAAGAAATTAGTCCAAATATATCCATAAGAACAGTACACAGAATTAGACTCAACTCATCAGTGAAAAGATTCTAAAGTTGGGTGGGAAAAACTATCCAGACGGATGAAGTTTAGAAAGGATCCGCTGGGGGGTGCCTGGGTGGCTACTTGGTGGGGCGCCCAACTCTTGATTTTAGTTTAGGTCGTGATTCCGGGATTCTGGGATGGAGTGTTACGTCGGGCTCTGTGCTCTGCGTGGAATCTGCTCGTCCCTCTCCCTCGGCTCCTCCCCCGCTCGTGTGTGCTCGCTCTCTCTCTCTCAAATACGTAAATAAAAACTTTAAATAAAAATAAATTCTCTTATTCAAAATAATATATATATAAAGGATCCACTGAAAATGTAATGATCCAGAAAGGTTAAAAAATGAAAGGATGAGAGGGCGCCTGGGGGGCTCAGTCAGTTCAATGTCTGCCTTCGGCTCAGGTCATGATCCCGGAGTCCTGGGATCGAGTCCCATGTCGGGCTCCCTGCTCTCCCTCTGCCCCTCCCCCAAACTAGTGCGTGTGTGCGCACGCTCTCTCTCCCTCTTGCAAAATAAATAAAATAAAATCCTTAAAAAAAAAAATGTGTGGGATGCACAGAAATGATCTGTCGAGGAAACTTTCAAGTTTAAATGCTTATCTTAAAAGAAAGGCTGAGGGACACCTGGCTGGCTCGGTCGGGGGAGCATGGGACACTTGACCTCGGTGTTGTGAGTTGGGTAGAAAGAGGACTTTGAAAAAAGAGAAAGAGAGAGAGAGAGAGAAGTCTAGTGAAGTATAAGAATGTGGCAGAAAATGATGCCATTTCATGAAAAGACAAATCAGAGCTCATGTGTGCTAAAGAAAACGGGGTGTGGTCGTGTAACAAGGCCGGGAAAGGAGGCTTCTGGGACCTTCTCTTTGTGAACCCAGCAAGTAGGGATGAAAGAAGCCCGCTTAGGGGGTCTGGGTAAGTGTCAGCTATTGCATCTTTGGTGCTTTTATCAGTGGAAGCTGCCGTTATCATGCTTGTCTGGGCTAGCCCAGACATGGAGACGGGGGAGGGGGTTAACGTGGCTCCCCCCACCCCCAATTTCCTGGGGTGGGGGTCCGGGAACAGGGACTGGCCTGGTCTGGGAGCCTGCTCAGGGCCCCTCTGGTTAAAGTGAGTGCGCTTCGCTGCCGTGACCGTGCTGACAGCCTCCTGTCTGCACCGGACTGTGTTGGTTACAATGAACAGAAACTCCGTCCTGTCCCATCCCCAAGAGACTTGATCACTCACCCACCAGAGACATGTAAGGACCGAAACCCCGACACAGCCAGTTCTCAAAACAACCCCGTTCATCCCGTTAGAGATGCTGATGCCGGTGCTCTGAGCAGTCAGGAGACTCACCCGACGTCGTGCAGCCTCGACCTGCTGACCCAGAGCCTGGTTTGGGTTCATCCGCAGGAGGAAAAACCGAGGAACTAACAGCCAGTGACTCTGCAGTCTCAGGACTTGTAGGAGCAGAATAAACACAAACCGGTTTCCCTGTCTCATCCACAGGGGTGGTGGGGTGGGTAAGAATTAGTGACAGAATTAGGTACCTAGGCCTTGCTGAACCAGCTGGGGTGGTGACTCTTGCTATAAGGCTCAGAGGCTTGGGCCACTCCCTAGCTGGACCCCACTGATTTTTCCAGCTGAGGGTCCTGGAGGTCAAGGTTGCTGGTTCTCAGTTTGGGCTGTCCTGGAGTCACCTGGGGAGCTTGGAAAAAAATCACCTGGTAGAGACCACACCCCAAGCCAGGGACATCTGAACCTCTGCAGGTGGGTTTCCTTATTCTTTTAAATAACTGAACGACATTGCTCTGTCTTATTCTCCCGCCCTGAGAGAGGCCACCTGCTTCCAGCGACCTCTTACCTCTGTCGGGCAGCACGATCTTGCTCTCAGCATGCCAGGCTGTGGACCAGCACTCGGGAGGGCCACCAGCACGCTTCGGGTTCATGAACAAGGGAAGGGCAGATGACACAAACAGGTAACTCGCAAAGAAGAAAAACAAAGGCGACAGCTAACAGTGCCTGAGAAAACATACAGTCTTTGGATGAATTTGCTGGGGCTGCCATTGCAAACCCCCCCCACACTGGCTGTCTTAAACAACAGAAATACTCCCTGTTGAACAGAAGTAACTCATATTTACAGCAAACCTGGGGGTCCACTTTAATACCCATTCGAATGACTACCTTGCAAATGCAGGGATGTGTGGGCAGGAAGGTGGAGACTTGGGGCTCCTGACATCCCACCGGTGGGATTGTACATGGTGCAGCTACTGTGGAAAACAGGTAGGTGGAGGCTCCTCCAAAAGTCACACACAGAATTTCCCTGTCCCCCAGCCGTTCCACTCCAAAGTCTGTGCCTACAACTGACGACAGGGACTCACAGACACGCGTGCACAAACATTCACGACGGCACCGTTCACGACAGCTGGAGAATGCGGACTACCCAAACGTCTACCACAGGCTGGAGGGATAGACAAGATGTGGTCCCGCCACGCAATGGAATATTATTCATCTGTAAAAGGGAACGGAGTTCTGACATCTGGTACGTCAAGGATGAACCTGGAAGACACTACACCTAAAGCAACCAGATGCAACGATAGAATCATTGTATGATTCTATCTGCACGTTCTATCCAGAGGGACAGAGGGGCTCACCGAGAAGTAGGCGTGGGGTTTAATTCTGGAGTGATGCAAAGGGTTTGAAACAACCTTGTGAATATACTGAGGACCACCAAATTGTACACTTTAAATCGGTTAATTGTATATGGCATGTGAATTTCATCTCAATTAATAAAACAAACTGGTATAGATATATGGCTTTTCCATATCAGGGATCGCCAGGAGGCTGTTAAATGTCAAGGGGTAGATATTTAATTATTGATGGAGGCAGATATTCACAATATGTCAGTAAATGAAAAAAGTAGGTCATAGGACTACAGTGTTTAACGATTTTTTTTTTTTTTGGTCAAAATACATCATACTTTTATGAATGCATAAAAAATGTCTCAAAGGAATAACCAAAAAAATGTGTGCTTTTGGCTTTCCTCTACGTGCTCATTTTTAAATAATGAACATGCATTCTTATGTAACCAAAAAACAGGCTAAGTGGGGAAAGAGATGCTTTCTTAAATTCACCCTGTTCTCTGTGAGGCTCTCAGGAGACTCTCTGCGCATCTGCTGGCCTGGGGCCCCGGACTAGACTTTCTCTCTTATACAGGGGGGTGGGGATGGGCGGGGCAGGTCTGGGTCTTCCCCCGGGGACCCTTCTTTCTGTGCCAAGGTCACCCTAGGACCTTGCTCACTACTGTCCCTCCATGCAAACCCTTCTGGGTGAAGGATTTCAGCTGAGGAATGAGGGTTTCAAGACCCTTGCCCCGACTTGCCTGCCACCAGGGATGCCGCACCAGATGCAGCAGAGACCGAGCTGGGTCTCCAGGGGGCTCTGATCGCATCTCTGATCCCCCACTGGAGGTCCCTCCTGGAAGCCCGGCCCAGGCTTCGGCTCTGGGTGGGGCTCTTCCCAGGGCTTAGCTGGGGCTCCTGCCAGACCTCGCAGCTGGGCTGCTGGCAAGAGGCTTTTTCTCAGGGTCCTAGTGAGCGCTGAGCTCTGGCTGGAAGGGCTCCCTCTCCCACCATCGAGCCTAGATGTGGGCCAGGCTCTTAGCCTCAGGAACAGGGGGGCCCAGAGTGGCGCCGTGGCCAGGGTGGCAGTGGCGGGGCCGATGACAAGATGCAGGAAGGTTTCAGAAATTCTGCCGGTACCCGGCATGTCCTAGGCAGGGCCTGGGGACATTACAATCCTCAGGAGTAAGAGTGTGTATGTGTGTGCACAAACGTATGCATGTTAGGATTCCAAGAGAAAACAGAGGTCCACTAGTTGAATTTGAACTTTGAATAAATGAACAATTTTTCAGTATACATGCATTCCAAATATCACACCCTGCATTTTGACTTGCTAAATCTGGCAAGGCTGGTCTGTTTGCCAGTGTTTGAGTGTGCACATTAGTGCCAGAGCACACATGTGTGTGTGTAGAAACATAGGCAAGGCCAGGTGTAACAGGGTCACTGAGTGTGAGCCCATGCGTGTGCCATTTTCTTATGTAGGCGTGTGTATCAGTGTGTGTGCGTGAATGTGAACTTCCGTGTTTCCAGGTTTGCACCTACATGTACCGCAGCCTGTGAGGCGTTGGGCGTGGAAGTGTCTGTGAACGCGCAGGTTCCCTAAGAGGGCAGCTGGAAGCCAGCTTAGTGGTTGCCTGGGTGTGATTTCACGCGGGAGGAAACGACTCGGCCAGCCAGCCCGGACTGCGTGTGCACACACGTGCCTGTGCGCGGGAGCTCTGCGGGGCACGGGGAGGGCGCTCTGAGCTCCGAGCCCGTGCCAGGCACCCTGGTCCAGCAGCACCCTGGCTCCAAACAGCCCTCTTATCACGAGGCGCATTTCACACCCGGGGCAGAGTTAGGGGGAGCGCGGCCGGGCCATCAGCCCGTGCCCGGACACATGGGCTCACACGTGCGTTACATAAAAGCCGCGGGCCACAGTGGCAGCCAGATGTTCGGTTTCCTCCTGGAGCCAGATGGCCGCTGATCCGGGTGTCCGTGCATTTTTCTAACTCCTGCTATCCTGCCTCTTGCCCCTTCTGGAGTTTTCCACGGACGGGGAAAGGGTCTGGGGACACGGGGATTTCCGGCAGAACAGGTTGCTCCCACTTCCCCCAAGTGGGGGGCTCAGGAGGCTGGAGTGGGCTCTGCCGAGATGCCGGCGTCTCCTGGACAGCTCCTCGTACAGTGCTCATCCCACCCGGCCCACCCGGCCCGGGAAGCGCCCCAGCCCCGCCAGCAGGGTGGTGCAGGCCTGGGCCAGGTGCAGTGCTCCATGCTCCATTCCTGCCCCCAGCCTGGCTCGGGTCCTGCTCTCCCCAGAGCCTCGCTCTTCCTGTGCTGATGGCTGAGAGCCAGCTGGCCTGATAAACTCACGGCATTCGTGCCCCTGGGCCACAGACTGGGGGCTCCAACAAGAGAACACATTCACTCACGGTTCTAGAGGCCAGAAGTCCAAGGTCAAAGCGCTTTACCTTCTTCCTGGCTCTGCCCAGGATCTTCCTTCTGTGTGTGTCCGTGTCCAAATCTCTTCTTGCGCAGCCCCTGCCTTGCCGGGTTTGGGCCGCTCTCCGGGCTTCCTTTTAACTGAATCAGGTCTTTAAGGCCGTGGCAGCAAATGTAGTCACGTTCCGATGCTAGGGGTTTGGACGTCACCGTATTTCTGTACGGGGGGCGGGGGACACGGTTCAGCCCGTAATACCCAGGATGGTGTTTCCCAGAGAGGCGCCTCCCACCCCAGCCCCACCGTGGCCCAGCGGTCGTTTCTGGGGGAGCCTCAGAAACCCCAACTTCCTGCCTCTTAGTTTGACATATGATAACTTTATCAGGGGCCAAGGAGACATTTCAACGTTCTAGGTCGGGGGGACCCCTTCAATCCCAGCCACCAGCTCCTTTGGAAAGAAGGTTCGGACGAGGGTGCCTGGGTGGCTCAGTGGGTTAAGCCGCTGCCTTCGGCTCAGGTCATGATCTCAGGGTCCTGGGATCGAGTCCCACATCGGGCTCTCTGCTCAGCAGGGAGCCTGCTTCCTCCTCTCTCTCTGCCTGCTTCTCTGCCTACTTGTGATCTCTCTCTGTCAAATAAATGAATAAAATTAATAAAAAAAAAAAAAAAAAAAAAAAAAAGAAGGTTCGGACGACACACAGGGGACCTTGATGGGGCTGGAGGGGTCAGTGTGTGGCCTGGAGCCAGGGAGCCTGAGGGCGGGGGTTCAGGGGCAGCTCCACGGCGCCCTGGGCCCTGGGTGTGGTCCTGATGGTCTCACTGGGCCTCGTGTCACCGTGTCACCGTCTGTGCAGAGGCTGCCGGGCTGGGTGATCCCAGAGACCTCGGCGGGGGCGGGGGGACGGTGCTACTGGCCGCAGCAGCCCCTGGGGCTGGGGGTGGGCCCTAGGGAGGCACGCGGGCCAGGCTCTCATCGCCACTGGAACACCCCACGTGCACTTAGCGGCTTAAAGGAGCAGCAAGTCATCGTCTTACCGCCTGTGGGTAAGTCCATGCCCGTCTCACAGAGAGGCAGGGGGCGGCTATGATCAAGGTGTGGTAGGCCTGGTTCCTTCTAGAGCGTCCAGGGGAGTGTCCATTTCTTTCCCAGCTCCCAGAGGCCCTTCCCCCAGCCCGGAGGCCAGCAGGCTGAGCCCCTACCCAGCACACTCCGAGCTTTCGTCCCGCCCCTTTCACTTCCAAGGATCCTGCGACTGCATTGGGCCCACCTGGAGGAGCCGGATTCAGCTCCCTGCGTAGGGTCCGCTGGTCAGCAGCCTTGATTCCGTCCGCTGTCCCAATGCCCACCTAACAGAAGAGTCATGGTCCTGGGCATTTGGAAGCGGAGGTCCCTGGGGGGCTGTTACTCCGTCCATCACAGCACGCCTCGTGCATCATCCGGCCCTCCCGACCCTTGGGCAGTGGAGACTGTCATTGTCATCCTTGATTTGTCTACAGCTGGGCAGCGGTGATGACCTCCTTCGGGGAGTGGCAACTTGTGGGCTTGCGCCCGGGCTGCCAGCTGGGAGGCCTGGCTCCTAGCCCCTGCCTCCCGCTGCCTGGGCGTCGCTTCTGCTCCCCTCCCATCTCTGAATGTCCCGTGAGGAGAATGTCACAGGCGTGTGCACCGAGAGGGAGCTAGTTTGCACAGGGGTGTGGGTTCCAGCAGAGAGAAAAGCTTCCAGAAGCCTAAGAAACCGGTATCTACTCAGAGAGTCCTGGTTCAGAAAACGAATGCACGTTAACCACACTGGAATTAATACTTAAACATTAAAAAAGAGAAAGCGAATTCAGCAGGTGTGTGGCCGGTGGCCCCATGGGACGCTGTGGAAACACCCAGAGACACGACATCCAATGACACGGACAGCAGATTATAAAACAATATGCATCATTCCGCTTGGTTTGAAGTGTGTCTGTGTCCATGTGTGTGTGTCTGTGTGTATGTGTCCGCGTGTGTGTGTGTGTGTGTGTGTGTGTGTATGAGAATTTGGGCGGTGGTGTAGGGCACGGTAACGTGCTGGGTTACCTCAAGGCAATGTGACAGCAAAATGATGGATTAACTGGAAGGTTAATTTCTTCGTGCCTGACTTTTCCGTTTCCCCGCAGCAGGAATCTAGATCCTTCGCCACAAGGGCATGTGGGTTTGGATATAGCATTGGCCCTACGAGTGGCCCTCCCCGTCTCCTGCTAGCTCACGCGTCAGGCCAGGGTGATGGGCACTCTGGACCCATAGGCTTGAGCTCTGGCCCAGGCTGGCACCTATGTGCGTGCGTGTGCACGTGCCTCTGTGAGCACACGGAAGGGTCACCGGGACAAGCCCCAGGGCCACCTCTTCCCATGGCGGGGATGCAGCGTTTGGGGGCCCCGAGTCTTCCCTCGCCAGGTCCTCACTGTGACTGTGATGAAGCCTGATGCTTTGGCCTTCTCCAAGGGTCCCCCCCCCCCAGTGCCTGCCCCCAGAAGGCCAACTCCCAGTGCCTCTGTTACCTGTGAACTTGGACTTGGGCGGAGAAGCACTTTTTACAGATGAGGGTGCCGCTGCAGAGCCAGCAAGATCTCGGAGTTCCAGCCACGGGCCCACCTCACCCCTCGCAGCAGCCCTGGTCCTCCCACGCAGCTCCCTCTCTCCAGCCCCCCTTCCCCAGACCTCCCCACCAGACTGAACAGACGTTTGTCCCTTTTCCAGGGCTGGAGTGGGCTTCCTCCGTCTCACGGGACTTGAGCCACAGGGACCATGGTCACAGACTCCCTGATGCCTGCGGTTGCCACGGAGACGGAAGGAGGTGATCGGGTGCAAACTGTACTTCCAGCCACCCTGAGAGGTACTCACTGCCTCTGAGGTTCCTACAAGAGCTTTCCAGAAAGCCTGCTCCCGCAGGGAAGGAACACAGGTCCTCCACTCCCCGCCCTGGCCTGCCCGCCGCGACACCAGGGGCCAGGCAAACCACGCCGGAAGCCGGCCCGCGCCGGACCCACCATGACACGGGCACACGCCCACCCCCGGGTTCCGAGCTCCCAGCTGAGAGCTGCCCACCCGAGCCCCTAAGCCTCTGTGCCCGAGTGCCCCGGGGACACGCCTGGTCCTCTCTGGGGACACGGTGGTCCAGGGAGCTCATTCTGCTTTGCAACCTTCAGGGCGCCGGGCCCAACCCGGGGGCATGGCCTCCCTCACTCTAATGCTCACACCTGGGCAGGGCAAGCGTCATCCCCATTTTATAGAGGGGGAAACCGAGGCTCAGAGGGATCAAAGACTCGTCAGGGCCAGAGCCTGAAGCCAGGTGTGTCTGACTCTCCGGGGTGCGCTCTTCCTCAACACCCGCGGCCCCGCCCGACTCCAGCCTTGCCCTCCCCCCACAGGACCTTGACAGAGGAAACCCAGGCACGCAAAGCTCTGGCCCACATCTTTGGGGCCGGGTTACCTCGAGGGAACAGGTCCTCGGGCCTTTTCCTTATGGCACCAGGAGACACCGAGGGACACCTTCTCTGTCAAAGAGGCTCCCTCCAGATCCCCCCCAACAGGCTACGGCCCTGGCGTCCACACTCCCTTGGAGCCCTCAGTTGCAGTGACATCAGAGACGAGCCAACATTCCTGTTGTTTCTGTTGCCTGGACTTCTGCAAACCCTGCTCAGCCAGAGAGATGACCTTTGCAGGTTTCCGTGCTCAAGATCCTTGCGGGCAGCCTCCGGATTCCTGTTCTTCCAGCTCCCGGAAGGGATCACCTTTGCCCTGGTGGCTGGGTGCGTGGGTGGGGGAAGCTGGCCGACGGGGTGGGAGAGATTAGAAACCAAGAGGTGGGAGCGCACTGGGTGGATCCAGGCCCGGGTCCGGCCCACAGGAGGAGCGAGTGGGAGCCCCTGGGGTCTGGGTCCAGCAGACGGTGGGGGAGGAGAAGGAAGGGCAGAGGCGGTGTCCTAGTGAGAGCTCCTGGGGCTGGATCCTGCCCTACCTGACATCCAGCCTGGGGCAGTGACAGGGAATCTAGCCCAGGCGGACTTCAGACAACATGGCAGCCCTCTGGCACAGTGCGATTTGACCTTGTTTTTTTAAAAAGTGGTACACCTGAAACTAATGTGACCTTGTGTATCAACTCTACTTCTTCCTGCTTATTAAATATGGCTAAGTCCTTTCCCCTCCTCTCCCCTCCCCTGCTCTGCCCTCCCCTCCCCTCCCCTCCCCTCTTTCTTGTTCTTCCCCGCCTACCCCTCCCCTCCCTTCCTCTCCCCAGAGTCAGTTGTAAACTGAAGGGTCAGCTCCACTTTCTGAGAGGTTAGGAAAGGAGAAGCCTGAGATCTGAGGGTCAAAGAAAAAATCCTGCCAGTGCTACACAGACTCTCAGGAACGCAGAAGAGGCCAGCATTACCCTGAGGATCCCCGCAGACGCAGACAGAGCCAGGAAACAGCACAAACACCCCTCGCAGTTAGAGAGGCAAACATCCTTCACAAAATTTTTAGAATGTTTAGAAAAAGTATTGCGTCTTGACCCTGGGGTTTTGTCCCAGGTGTGCAGGGCTGGTGTACCATCCGGAAACCAGCGCTCAGAATTCACCGTAAACAGAAAGGGCCGTTATTGGCTGTGGTCACAGAAGGGCATTCAGGATACCCACGTGAGCACACGCACACACTGTCTCCCTGTTTCCGTCACTGGGAGCTAGGAGCTGTCCCCTAGCCACCCCTACCCGCCCACATCCCCCTGGGGACTCTCCAGGAGCAGTGGGGTGATGGCGGGTTCCCCAGGAATTGTACCCCACCCCTCCCCCTGCTCTGCCCTCACGGGTCCCCTCAGAGGGGTCCATCCATGACATCTGGGTGGCATCCTTGAGCACAGACCTGCCCGGCTTCCACAGCAAGGGCACCCCTGCATCACACGCGAGCTCCCAGGGACCGCTGTCATCCCCGTCTGACCGAGCAGCACACGGGGTCTCCAAGGGGGGATGGCATCCCTGCCAGGAAGGACTGGCATCGGCCTGAGCCTGGGTCCCTAGTACCCAGGGTTCCCGACACCCCCAGGAGGTACCTCCCAGATGAGCCTTCCCAGGGGCCTTTCCTCGTAAGCATTTATCAGGCCCTTGGCATCCCCCCAGCCCCCTCTAAGCCTTAGGGGGGCTGCTGAGAACCCTCCATTCTTCAGAAACCCCTTCTCATCCTAAAGACTCCAGAGACCACCCCCCACCCTCTGCAGATGGGGCACCAGAGGGCAGCAGCCCGTCCCCAGCCCAAAGCTGGAGCAGGATCCACCGTGGATCGCAGATTTCCAGGGCGGGGGCGAGGCGGGGAGGAAGACACCCTCACCCCTTCTGCTCGGCGTCTCATAAACTCAGCACCTGGGAGCATCTGGGGAAAGGAGCAGAATGTATTTTAAAGACTCCAGAAGTAGCCAACGGCCTGGACCGGACGCAGGGGCTTTTCGTCGTGGTGGCCCGGCCGGTTGGGGGCCCCAGAACTCCTCCAGGGGAATGACAAGGTGCAGATGTCCTGGTCCCCTCCAGCAGGGCAGGGAGCCCTGGAAGCTCAAAAGAGAAGCCGGGGGTCTTGGGGGAGTGGGCGGGTACCCGTCTGCGGGGGCCACGGCCCAGCTGGGTGTGGGGGGAGCCACAGCCATCCAGCATGTGAGGACTCGGGTTCCCTGCAGCAGGAGGGGCGGGCGGTCAGCCCGGAGGGCCATCCTGGTGGAGCACTCTGGGTCCGGAGACCCCCCCCACCTCCATCACGGGCAGCTGGTGGGCTGCAGCATGTTGCCCACTGAAACCTTGGGCAAGTCGCCCACCCTCTCTGAGCCTCTTTTTTCTCATGCACACAATGGGCACGTCAATGGCCCCACTCAGAGGGGTCGAGCCGTCACACACTAAGTGCTTGTTTCGGGAACCCCTACCGACGCGTGTCCCCCCTACCCTGCAGTCTGGGCTCAGCCATGGGGGGCTCACTCTCTTCTGTGACAGGCACAGCCTCCTTGTGCTCTCCTTCCCCTGCCCCGAACACTCCCCCCCACCCCCTGCCCGCACTTCCTGGCTGGCCCCTGGCCTGAGCTCCCTGGACATCCCTCATCATGGCTCTCCTTGGGCTCGCCCGTGCTGGCCTGATGGCTCCTCTCCTGGCTCAGGGACCTGTAGCCAGGGACACTTGGGACTGGAGCAGGAGAGGGTCTAAGGCCCCCAGGGGAGACCCTGACAGCAGCATCTTGGGGACTTCCCAAACGTCACGACTCAGGCCCTGGAACCCCAGACAATGACCTCAGGGAGAATGACCCATCAGCCTGGGAAAGCTCAGGAGCCCCTTGCCCCCTGACCACTTGACACCCTGGCCCGTCTGGGGCTGGTGAAATCCCACCCTTGGATGTCAACACAGACTGTCCTGCCCAGAAACATGCGTCGCGCGAGAGAGCACGGGAGAGGATCCGCTGCAAGTCCTCTGTATTGTCACGTGAAACGCACAGCCAGAACGGGGACTTGGAAAACGACCTATCAGGTCACATGGAGTCCGGCCCCTGAGGGCCAAAGCGGCACCGATGCCCATGGCCGGGGGCTCTCCGTAGGTGGCACGCGACACTGGGCCTTCCTGGGTGCTGGGAGGGGCCCACTTGTGCCTTGGGCCCCCTGGCTCCCGGTCAGCATCTCCCAAAACGTGCTTGAGGAGACGGCAGATCTTTGGGGGTTCATAGCTGTTCCTCGAGAAAAGGGGTCTGTGGTCAAATAAGTTGAGGAAACATGGAGTTCAACAGGGTCTGACAGGAAGCCTTTCTACAGGACTTGTCAGAGCCTTTATGACAACAACGGCTCTCGTGAATGGCCAGCATCGGGGGCCAGAGTATGCAGCATTCCCCAAGATTATTTGACCACAAAACCCTTTCTTCTTCCCAAAGCTTCTTGCAGGCCGGCATCCGGCAGGGCGCCCTTCCGAAAGGGCTGCCCTAAGCTATTGGCGACCGTTAATGGCAGTGGCACCTGTGTCGGGCGGCGGCTGGGGGTGTCTTGCCAGGCACTGTGCTGTGGCACGGGGGGTGCAGCCAAGCACTCAGCAGTCACGACGACGATGGAGGGACAGGACAACGCTCCTGCCACCCTGGTTCTCGCCTCCCGTCTGCAGGGCAGAAGCCACGCACGGCTCTCCCCGGGGCCCCTGGCCCGCCTTGGGAGGACACTCATAGTCCAAGTGCAGGGGCGGGGGGACAGACACTTGGCTCCGTGGGCCCCGCAGCTGCTGCCTCCTCTCCCAGGCCACCCCGGGTCCCGGAGCCACGGGCGGTGGCTCACCAGGCAGAGATGAGCATCTGGCAGGTGTTGGAGGACATCCAGACCAGCTCCACCAGGCGGAACTGGAAGTAGCCAATGATGAAGCCCGAGATGACGTCGGTGATGTGGTGGCGGCCGATCATCACACGCGACAGGCCCACGCAGAAGGCCCAGAGCACCAGCAGGACCCGCAGGGGCACCGCCAGCACTAGGTGGCTGAGGAAGAACTTGGACACCATGGCCGCACGGCTGGCGTGCCCAGCGGGGAAGGCGTAGATGTCCATGGTGAGGTAGTCCAGGAGGCTGGGGCTCGTCTCAAACGGGCCGCGCCTCCTGATGAGCTTCTGGACACTGGCCACCGTCATGATGTCCAGGAGCAGAGCTGTGGGCGAGAGAGAGAGAGAGAGAGGCCCACGGGATGCTCAGTGTCCCCTCATAGTTCTGCACCCCACCCCAATTTGCTTTCTTCCTCCCAGCCACACTCACCCCTGAGCATGTTTCCACCGCAGGGCCTTTGCTTGTGCTGTTCCCTCCGCCTGAACTGGCTCATGCCTTCCCGACCACCTGTTTACCAAAGCCCTGGCCCTTCCTACCCCGCCCGGACTTTGTCCTTACAGCGTTTCTCAGCCCGGACACATCACACACTTCTTAGTATTTATCTTGTCTCTCTTCCCTGATGCCCTGGGGACTCCGAGAGGGTCCGGACCCAATGTGCTTACTGTGCTCAGGCAAGGTGCTGCATGAGAGAGCAAGTCATCGGGGGCATCGGTGGCATCGGTGGCCCCTGCGGGCCCCTTGGAGAGCCTGACCCACCGCCCTGGCTGGTGATGGTTCTCAAAGGACCTCACTGGGGTCCCTGCCATGTGGAGAGCAGCACGTGACCATCCCTGGTTTTTTATTGTTTATTTACTTTTTAAAAAAGATTTTATTTATTTGAGAGAGAGCAAGCAAGCCGGAGTCGGGGGGGAAGGGGGAGAGGGAGAGGAAGCAGGCTCCCTGCTGAGCAGAGAGCCTGACGCGGTGCTCGATCCCAGGACCCTGGGATGATGGCCTGAGCCGAAGGCAGATGCTTAACCACTGAACCACTCAGGTGCCCCCCCCCCGCCCACAAACCCTGTTCTTTAAAAGTTAAGGTGAAATTCATGTCACTTACAACGAACCATTTTTAAGCGTACCCAGCGGCATTTAGTACATTCACAGGGCTGGGGAAGCATCCCCCCCACCCAGTTCCAAAACACTCTGATCACCCTGGCAGAGGGTCCCAGACCCAGTGAGCCACCAGCCCGTCTTCCTCCCCGCAGCCCTGGCCGCCATTCATCTGCTTTCCATTTCGATGGAACTTCCACCCACAGGGAATCACCCCGCGGCCCCTCGGCCATCCCGACCCTCCCGGTGTCTCCGTCCGTTCCTCATTCCTAAGGCTGGATGATACCCCCGTCTGGAGGCACCCCTGCGCCTGTCTCTGTCCGTCTGTCCGCGGACATCTGGGCGGCCGGCACCTCCTGGGGCTATTCCAAATGTTTGGGCACGCGTCTGTGTGGGTGCCTGTCTCCAGTTCTGTGGGCACACAGGTACGGGTGCAGTCACTGCGTCCCGTGGTGACCCGACGTGTCCCTGGAGGGGACCCTCACATCCGCAGCAGCCAAAGGCATCGTCCCCATGTTACAGAGGACAAGACAAAACCTTAGAGATGGGAGCTTTCATCCCTGGGCTCCGCCTTTCCAGACGGTTCTGTCCTTTCCCTTCCCCACTGACTTAATCCTCCCTCATCCTTCAGGCCTTGGCAGGAATGTCACCTCCTCAGGGAGGCCTTCCCAGACCTCCAGAACTCCGGGTCAGGCCCCGAACGGCGCGTGCCCAGCACACCATGTTTCTCCTTTTCGTCACTCACTCACCCAGCTGCAGCCAAGGATCCCTCTGGCTGGGGAGACACTCGGCATCGACACCACCCCTCCATGGAGGTGCTGGCCGAGGCCACCTTGTTCACAGTTTTGTGCCCAGGGCCAGGCACGGAATGGCAGTCTCTAGATGTTCGTGGAGTCACTGCCTGGGGTGAATGGCCGGAGGTGGGGGGTGGTGAGCTCTTCTCCCATTTAGGAGCACGGGGGAGACCTGGGGCTCCATCCATCCTGCCTCCCCCCACCCACTCTGTGCTGTGTGGCCTTGGAAGGTGCGCTCTGTCTCTCTGTGCTGTTAGCGGAAGGCACGGAGACAAGGCTCCTGTTCCACCCAGTGATCACAGTGGCATCCAGACAGCTAATGGGCTGGGGGTGGGGTGTATGTGAAATCTCGGCAGAAACCATCCCCACCCTTACGGAGGCCCTTGGAGACCCCTAGAGGTCACAACACCTTGGAGACCCCTAGAGGTCACAGCACCTGGAAACCCTTCTCCAGGTGACAGAGGAGACTGGGCGTCGCGGTATGGTGGCCAACCTCACAAGCGTCACAGAGACTGGAGTTTGCGTCCCAGCCCGGGAGCCTCCTGGTTGTGCGACCTTGGACAAGTCACGCGCCTTTCCTCACCAGGGAGATGAGATCACAGACACCTGCCTCCTGGAGGAGGTCGGGCACAGGGGACCAGCCATCTCAAGTGTGTTTGGGACAGAGGGGTTTCCTGGGACACAAGACCTTCAGGGCTCAAACAGGGACATCCCAGAGAACTGAGGTGAGTCGGTCCCCCCCGACATGCCTGGCTCAGCATGGGTCGTCACTATTTGATAATTCACGGCGGCCTGGTGCTGGGAGCTTTTCTGGAAACTGCAGGGGCTTTCCAAACGGTTGGCTTACAACGGCTCTTGCTCAGACATGGAGAAAAATCCAACCAGCTTTTGAAGAAAAAAAAAAAGATGCAGGAGGTAGTCGCTGTCGCAAATTTGCAAATTAGGAAACGAGTAAAATTTTAAATCACCTGTAATCCCACCGCCCGGAGGTCGCCGCCGTTCCCGGCTTTACCCGTCTACGGAGCATAGACTTAGTATCATCTGCAACGTGCTCTGCACACGGGTCTGTAACCTGCTTGGGAAAATCTGGCCGCACCCCTGCCCTACCCCTCGCTGCCACAGCTGTGGGAGATGAAGCCCGGGGGGTATTTATTTGAAGGGACCAGCAAGAGACTTCAGGCTGCTCCTAAATTAACCCTGGATTCCCTGGTTAGTGCGGGACTTCTTGGCCTTCCTGGTTACCTGCCCCCCACCCCCACCCCCGCCCCACCCCTCAGGGCTGCTGCCTGCTGTCCCGTCTCTGGGTTTGGGATCTGAACCCCTGGCCTCTCCCGGGCCTTCCCCTCTCCATGGCTGACGTCTGCCCACCTTGGGAGGTGCCTGGCCAGCAAGGGAGGACGAGAGACAGAAGTGGTGGCCCGCGGGGGGGGGAGGGACCCCGTTCTACAGGCGTCCTCCCCACATTTCCATGGCAACTGGAGCTGGCCAGCTGGGGACGTGTGTGGCCAGCCAGCCCACGGACCCAGGTGGAGGCCAGGCCCCGGCTGGGAGCCAGCTGGAGCCTTTGGAAGGTCACAGTCCCAGCAGGAGAGGAGGGATGGGGGACTGCCAGATTCCCCAGGGCAGGTGCGAGCTGAAGGGAGACAGCTGACCCCTGGGGCTCTCAGCCTCATGGAACAGCAGAAGCGGGAAGCCAGGCAGGAGGGGGGCAGTTCTTCGGGTGGGGGTTCCACTCGCAGCTTCTGGGATCATGGCTGGGGTCTTCCTGCATTAATTAAGGGTGAGTCCTTCACTTTTTGGGACCTCGACCTGCTCACCTGTAACAGGCTTGTCACAGGACACAGTGAGCTCAGTGGCCAAGAGGCGCTGACGGCATAGCTGTGTTATCCTCCCCCAGTGCCATCGGCCTGACCCGGCGGCTAGCTAGCATCAAGCAGGTGCATCGGCGAAAGGGTTTCCTTCTGTGATGCCCCACCGGGGTCAGATGTACTTGGCCCTGGTTCTGCGACCTCCGTCACCTGAAGGCAAGTCAGAGCGTCCAGGGCCTGGACTTCCCCGGTGCTGCGGGACAGCCACAGCTGTGGTCAGCCACAACCCGGGCGTCAGGTGGGCTGCTAGAGTCTGGGGGGGTCTAATGTGGACCAGGATCAGGGCCTGAGATAGAGCTGCGAGGGCCACTAGCCACTGGAGGACACGGTCGTCCGTCCACCTGCTGACCAAGTTTCTTAGCCAAAAAAACCAGGGCGCTTCAACTTGGCAAGTTGTTGCTGGTTGGAAATCTGCCTTCCCAGACAAGTGTGAGTCCTGGCAGAGGTTTCTGCAGCAGAAGGCGGGCGGGAGGGAGAGGGTTGGCACCTCTAGGCTGCCTAGTGGGTGCCCCGGCTCAGATTCAGTGGCTGAAGGCAGGGAGGGCTTGTGCCCCAGACTCCCCACAAGCCCCAGCTCTCCTCACGGGTGGTCAGGACCCACAGGCCACGAACTGAGCTAGACCCACGCCCCCTTATTCTGTAGCAGCAGCAGAGCATTTCCCCGGGAAAGCATGTACAAAGGCTCAGTATACGAACCAGATGACACAGGTGGCCCACTGGTGAAGCCGGGGGCGGGGGCTTGGCTCCGTGACCCACCCCTGCCTTCCCACAGAGGCCATGGAGGCTGCCTGTGTCCCATGATTTAAAAACCCTGTCTCTGGGCCTTTGGGAACCTGCTATTTCTGGCTGATTGCGTCTCTTGAGGCCATAATGAGGTAGAGATGCCACCCCACTGTCCTGTGCCCCTCAGAGACCACTGAGCCACCTTAAGCCTTGTCCATTCATTCACTTGACTTCCAGTTCTCGGGTAGGTCAGGCAGGCCCAGGCCTGGGGCTGGAGAACCAGGCTGGCAGAGTGCCATCGGCCGAGGTGGTAGGTGGGCAGCAAGCATCTGACAGAGAGTTCCTTTACAGGTGCAAAGGGCCGGGGGTCTCCCCCTCACCATGTAGCAGCTGTCCTGTCCTGGGCTGTGGCTCAGAAGTCGAATGGCCTGCCCCAGGCCTCCCACTCCTCAGCCCTGCTCCTGCTGTCCCAACAGGCCGGCCCTCCCCTCCTCCAGCACGGTGGCGGGCCCTCCCTGGGACCGTGATTCTGACACTGTCAGCGCATAATCTAGGGCCCAAAAATAGACGCAGATGGCGCCATCACTCAGGGCTCCGTGAATTCCGCTCACACGGTGCTGTCAAGTTCCCTGACCTACATTCCTCCTGGAGTTGGAGGCCAGGGGGCCCCTTGGGGAACGTCCGCCTGGCAGGACGCTTGGGGGCAAGCGGCAGGAGAGTAGCCGAAGCCCGCTGACCCCCGACAGCAAACCTGCGCGGGTGCCCTCCTCCCCGGCCTCCATCCCCGCCGTCAGCCAGGGCACGCACCTGCGCTCCAGAATCAGAGGCCAGCTTTAAGGGCAGCTGCTTGCGAGCTGCGTGACCTCGGCACGTCCCTCTGTCTGAGCCTCCCTCCCCTCACTGACAAAATCCTGGAGGCTGCCTGGAGGGCTGCTCGTAGGAAGTGCTTCATAGACGGTCCCTGGGACCATCTCCAAGCTCAGATCCTCTCAGCAAGCAGGACTCTGAGGGGCCTGGACCCCCAGGGGGGAAGCCCGGCCATTCCCTAGGCCCTGCTGCCCCGGTGGCCTCTGGGCCTCAGAGTAGGACGAGATCCTGCCTCGGTGCTCTCTGTCCCCCCTCCCACCCCAGAGACCCTGGGGGCCTGTGCTGTCCAAGGAACCAGAGGGTTGCCGGGGTGCAGGGGTGAGGCAGGAACCAGAACTGTCTTAGAAAAGCACAGCTATGGAGTGGGGGGCGGATTTGGAATTGGCTGTTCTTCAGGTCTCCTGACTGCCTGTGGCTGGCAGCTTCTGTGTGTGTGTGTGTGTCTGTATGTCTGTCTGTCTGTCTGCCTGGAGGCAGGGGAATGGCTGGGCTGACCTCTCGTGGCCCCCCTGTGGAGCGGTTACTGCTTTTCAGCCTCAGGGAATCAGGCCGGGGCTGTACGGGGGCTCCCTGTTGGCGGCTGAGGGGACTGGTCGGGGGGCCATGGCTCTCACCGGCTGAGGCTGGGGGGTGGTGTCCCAGCTCTTCTGGGGTGGGGGTCGGCCCCCCTCATCCCCCATTCCAGCTCCTTTAGGAGTGGGGGGCCCAGCCCGCAGTGCTGTGGGGCGGTGAAAACGGGCCTAACCTTTCTGAAGGGCATTCGGTCTCGGATTTAGAAGCCTTTGCAACACGTCTGCCTTGACTCAGCTCTCCTGCCTGCAGGAATACCTCCTCGGGAAATAATTAGGGATGTGCACGGCGATTCACGGTCAAGGATAGCCACTGCAGCACTCTCCGTAACACTGAAAACCGCACTGTGCCCTTGAGTAGGAGAAGGATGGGGTGCACTGCGCTCGAGTCTAGACAATCGTGTGCTCGGAGGCCACGGCCGGTGACCAGGAGGGTGTGTATTTATAGCCTCCGAGGGGGCGCAGCGGGGCTTTTTGTCAAGCGGGGAAGGACAAGCAGGATTCACGCAGGACGCCGTCCTTCTGAACTAAGATGCGAGCGTGTTTATATGCAGAGAAAAGAAGTCTGGACGGCGCTGTGCTGAACGGTAATGGTGCTTCTCTCTAGTTTGGAAGATGAGGGTGATTTTCATGGTCTTTTTGTAATTCTGCATTTAAATTTTTTCCTTACCACAAACAGGCATTACTTGGGCACATTTTTTTTTTTAAAGATTTTATTTATTTATTTGACACAGAGAGAGAGGGATCACAAGCAGGCAGAGAGGCAGGCAGAGAGAGGGGGGAAGCAGGCTCCCTGCCGAGCAGAGAGCCCGATGCGGGACTTGGTCCCAGGACCCCAAGATCATGACCTGAGCCAAAGGCAGAGGCTTAACCCAATGAGCCACCCAAGTGCCCCAACTTGGGCACATTTTTTAAAAAGGTTGTTTTTTTTTTTTTTTCTTTTTTTTCCCAGGACCATCTGGGTGCTGCCGTCAGGTAAGCATCCAACTCTTGGTTTCAGCTCAGGTCATGATCTCAGGGGCATGAGGTCGAGCCCCACGTTGGGCGCTGTGCTAGATGTGGAGCCTGCCTGAGGTTCTCTCTCTCCTTCTCCCTCTGCCTGCTCTCTCTCTTTCAAATAAATCAATCTTGGTGTGTGTGGTTTTTCTTTCTTTTTTTTTTTTTTAATTTGTTTATTTATTTGAGACAGAGACCAGGGAGCAGAGTGAGAAAGAGAGAGTGCCCAAGAAGAGGGGGGGAGAGAATCCGAAGCAGACTCCCCCTAGGCATGGAGCCTGATGTGGGGCTCGATCCCAGGACTCCGAGATCCTGACCTGAGCCGACATCAAGAGTCAGATGCTTAACCCACGGAGCCACCCAAGCGCCCTTCAAATAAATAAATTTTTTTAAGAAGTTATTTTTATAAAAGGACAAATACTCTATGACTGCACTTTTACGGGGTCCCTAGGATAGACAGACTCAGAGAGACGGAAAGAAGGGGGCGGCCCCCCAGAGCTGGGGGAAGGGTGAGGACATTCCGCCAAGGGAAGTACGTGAATGAGGAGTTTGTGACTCTCAGGAACGAAGTTTCGCTTCAGGAAGATGGCCAAGTCCTGGCGGTGGACGGAGGGTGATGGGTGCACACAACGGGAATGCCTAAATGATGTTGAATTTTAGCACGGGAATGTGGCTCAAACAGTAAATCTTATGTTATGCGTATTTCAGCACATGCACACAAAACTCTGGAAAAAACGAGCGCACGGTTCCGGCAGGATGCAGCTCTCAGGGAGGGGCGCAGGGAGCAGAGGGGCTGGGTTGGGGGGTCCTGAGAGTAGGCGAGAACCTTTCAGCCTCTCAGCACTGGGACCTCCGCTCTGCTGGCCTGTAGTGTGTGTGTGCGTGTGTGTTTGTGTGTGCACATGCTGCCACCTCTCCTGACCTGGGCAGCCCCTGACGTCAGCCACAGCCGCACCTCCGGCCCCAGGCACCCGGGCGGCCGACATGGGGGCGCCGGCCTGTCTATCTCCCCTGGCCTGAGTGGTCCGAGCATGTAACTTTGCAGGTTTCCATTGCTCAACTGAAGAATCCAGACGCTAACGCCGGCTCTGCCTATCTCTGAAAACCATCGAGGTACAAGGAAATCAAGACCACGGGCACTGGAATCTGACAGCAACATCTATTCACTCAATGGAGTGCCAGGCAGTGTAGACATGAGCCTGTCCAACTATACGTGGCCACAAGGGCAGCCGTCAGGATGATGCCTGGGCAGGGGATAGCTGAAGGCCCCCAGAAGGACTGAGGTCTCCCACTGAGACATGACGAGTAAAGCAGGGGTGGGGGAAGCAGGGGCACCGCTCTCTCCCTGCAGAGCTGGCAGGGAAGGCTGGGGACAGCCTAGGTTGCCATCAGTTAGGGACAGGTTCTGTATCTCAGGGACAGTTATCACCATGCCACCCCTGACAGCAGGACCTGTTGGGCGGTGAGGGAGAGCTGACACCATAGATGAGACAGAGGGTCTGCATGGGGGCGCTGGGGGGGGCGGCGTATGGGCGCTGCAAGGCCGAGGGACCAGGTCTGGTTTCTGAACCTTCAAGCTTGAGGTAAAGGGACGTGGGGCTGAGACCATGATCCCCAAGGGCACGTTCACGGCCCAGCAGGTCCTTTGCTGCCCACGAGAAGGAGGCCACGCCAGGCAAAACACCCCAGGAGGTCATTTGAGAAACAGATGCTGTGTTAGCACGTGCAAAGTTAGGGGGCCACGCGGCAGGGGGGGGGCCCATGGAGCGAATGTCATTCCTGGGGAGGGGGTTTCAGGGAGGCACTCACTCTCTTTATCATCTGCCCCTTGGAATGTTTGAATTTTCCTTACTGTAAGGACGGATATGAAAAGGTGCTCGTTATCACTAATCATTAAGGAAAAGCAACGCAAAACCATGGGCTACCACCTGTCACACTCACTGGGATGGTTACTGTCAACACCCAGGGAACAGCAGGCGTTGGCAGGGACATGCAGAAATCGCAGCCCCTGTGCCTCGCCGGTAGGAACGGAAAATGGGGCGGCAGCCGTGGGCCATAGTACGGGGGCTCCTCGAAAAATGATACACAGAATTACCATTTGAAGCCACCAATTCCGCTCTGAGTATTTATCCCAAAGCCCTGAAAGCAGGGCCTTGAACAGACATACGCACCCCCGTGTTCCCAGCGGCACTACTCCCAGTCGCCCAAAGGCAGGAGCAGCCCGAGTGCCCACTGCCGGATGCCGGGTGGACACGGTGTGGTCGGTCTACGCACACGATGGAACGTTATTCAGCCTTAAAGAGGAAGGAAATCCTGCCACCTGCTACTGCATGGAGGAACCTGGGGGACATGAGGCAGCGTGAAAGGAACCAGACACAGAAGGATAAATACCTTATGATTCCACTTTTACGAGGTCCCTAGAGAAGTCAAGTTCATAGAGACAGGAAGTGGAACGGTGGACCCCAAGGGCTGGGGAGGGGGACATAAGGCGTTAGTCTTTACTAGGGGTTGAGTTCGGTTTGGAAAGGTGGAAAAGTTCTGGAGATGGGCGCGGTCATGGTTGCGTTACAAGGGGAACGTTGACAATGCTTGTGAAGTGTGGATTTAAACAGTGGTCAACATGGTAGGTTTTGGATCATGACTATTTTTCACAATAGAAAATGATACATAGGGAGCGCCTGGGTGGCACCGTCGGTTAAGCGTCGGCCTTCAGCTCATGTCATGATGCTGGGCTCCTGGAATCAAGCCCTGCATGGGGGTCCCAGCTAGGCGAGGGGTCTAGCTTCTCCCTCTCCCTCTGTCCCTACCCCTGTGTGTGCTCTCTCTCTTGTTCTTTCAAATAAGTGAAAAATTTAAAAAGTGATACAGAACAAGAAGAATGCATAGTTTTCACAATCAGGAAAATCTCAATAAAGACATCACGGCCACCCGACATGGGAGCCATTGCCCACCAAGGACCAGCCCACAAAGAAACAGGGATGGGCCTAGGTCACCTGTCACACGGCTCCCTTTGGGCTCATCAAGCAGAGTGCAGCTGGGGAGGGACAAGGGAGGGGGCGGGGCATCTCGTAGACATCTGGGGCCCGCAGGGGACCTGGAACTGCTTTGACACGAGGGGTGGTGAGGACGGTGATCACCACGGGGGCAGGGGCGTCGATGGGCGTTGGGACGCGCCAAACTTCTTACGTGTTCTTTGGTGAAGTGTCCCAGCCGCCCATTTGACAGAGCTCAGAGAGGCAAAGTCACTCGTCCGAGTCCGCACAGCAGGCCTAGGGTTTGCACCCAGGTCCAGCTGCCTCTGGAGACCAAGGTTTGCTCAGGTCCCTTCTGGCTTTTTCTCCAGTCTGAGCATCATGCCCTCGGGGAGGGAACACAGGGCAGGAGGCTGCGCAGAGGACTTCCTCCTGGCCCAGCTGGGACTCCTCCCAGGCCCCGGGGCTAGAGCTCCCATTTCCCAAGGCCCCTGAGTTTTCTGCTCTAGGGTCACAGGGAGCCCAGGTCCCAACTGTACAGGTGGGGCCTCCACTCCAGGGCACTGGGTGGCACCGGACCCCCACTGGGGAGCCTTGTGCCAAGGGCTTTCTCAGCTTCCCATAAGCCCTGGAGCCCCATGTACAGATCAGGAAACTGAGGCTCGGGGATGGGACCCCGCCTGACCAAGTTCACAGACAGAGAAAGGTTCAGAGAAGGAGCGGACAGAGCCCAACCTGACCCTGGAACCGGTGCTCTAGGATTGAAGGCTGCCTCCGTGGGCCCCCGAAGACTGCAGGATGGACAGAAGCCCGTGGTTTCTGTGCAGTGGGTGGGCTGCTCTCCCAGGCGGAGGGCGGTGCCGGCGGCCTCCTAGGCAAGCTGGGCCGGAGCTGTGGGACTAGAACCCACCTCGGCTACTTGCTGGAGTTTCCTCCCACGGAACTGGGGGGCCCACAGAGCACTCTGCCTGCTCGGAGCGGCTGCTTTGTGCCAGGCCCTCATTTCTCCATGGTCTAGGTAACTAAGTACCTGAGCAAAGGGACTGGGAGGTGGGAAATCTCTCCCCGGACCCTTTGCTCCCTTACCACAACCCTTCACCGCCGTGCTGCGTTCATGCTTCTGGAACGGACCGGGTGGCACCTCGGCCTGCAGACGGACAGCGAGCGGGGAGGTGAGGGTCTGGCCGTCTGCGTATGTGGCTTTGGCTCCTGGGCCGAGCACTAACACTTGTGTGGGGTGGGTGTGTCCCTTGACTCCTCTGAGCCTCAGTTAACTCCCCTGTAAAGTGGGTATATTAATATTTATCTTATTAAGTCATTAAACATAGTTTTACATTATGACATACAGGACATTCATGGCACAGTATTTGGGCCATGATAAAGCTCGATAAACTCTTGTTCAAAAAGAGCGGCATCTTGAATTTTGGCCTTCATCCTCAGAAGCCGACACCTTTGAGCTCCCAGCCGTGGGTTTTGCTGGAATGAGCCAGAAACTTCGGCTTCACAGGCTAGAGCTGCTCCCAGTTCTCACCCCTGCCCCATCTCTGACTAGCTGCACAACCATGGGCCAGCCGCCTCCCTGTGCCTCAGTTTCCTCCTCTGTACCCGGAGAAGAATGACTGCCTCTCCCTCCCGGGCTGTGTGAGGGTTAGCAGCAATGGCACGCTTTATGCAATGCTGGGCACATGTAAACGACAAACTCATTCCCACTGCAGTGTCACCACCTCCAGCGTCATCCAGGGGGGGACCCATGGACGGTCTGGCGGGCAGGTTTGAGAGGGAGGCTCAAGGGCACCTTCTTACCCCTGTCCTTGGACACCAGACCACCTAACTCCCAACACAGCTTTCTTGAACTGTGTTCTGTCTGGGGCTGCAACAGCCCCAGGGAATCCACGGGTCATGAACCCCCGGCCTGGCGCCTCGGCCACCTTGCTCTGCCCCCCACTCCCAAGCCCGTGGCACTGCGCCTGGAAAGTGGCACTGGCCTCGGTGTCAGGCAGCCCTGGTGCAGATCTCCAGCTTTGAAGCCTTGGCCAGGTTGTTTTATTTATAGGAACCTCAATTTCCTAATCTGTAAAGTGGGAGTGATAACAGCAGCAGTCACGCGGGTCCGTTCCCGAGAAATCACGAGGAACGTCAGCGATTCAGAAGAACACGGGAACATTGCGGGTGCAGGAAGCACCCATCCGAGTCCTCCCCACGGCCCACCCACAGAGCGTCCAGCCCCAGCCCCTCTGAGCGCCGGGTGAGCAGATACATGTTCTCCCCCCTTCCCCTAGGACCGCAGCTCTCAGCCGTCCAGCCTGCACCCCTTCCGGAGCTGTGTTCCCTCATCACGGTTTGAGAGCCTGGGCCATCCGCCTGCCTGTGCCCAACATGGTTGGCTACGCTGGGGGGGGTCGAGGGGACCCACATGGGCCAGCATGGAGGGTGGGAGCCAGGGCTCCCCGAGCACCTGCAGGAAGTGCAGGTGCCTGGAAGCCGGCTGGATGGGGGCCGGGTGTCACCTCGTGACCGTGACCGGCGGGGAGGGCTGGCCTTCCGCGGGGGTCTGTGTGGTGCTGGCACAGGGCGGCGCTCGACTGAACGACGCTGGCGGCAGAGACTCTATGGTGAGACACACCAGGGACCCGCTCCCCTGGCTGCCCCCCAGTGACCCACCTGGGGAAGCAGCAGGTGAGGACCGTAGGTGGTCATAAGTGGGCGGAGCCACTGGCTGGACCTCCAGCTCCTGCAGAGCTGGGCAGCTGGCAGGGTCCCTGAGCCAAGCAGAGGGGACATCCGGGCAGCTCACAGATGTGGGCTGCCAGCAGCGTAGGAGCTCAAGGACCCCAACCCATGGGATGGGAGTTACCCTGCTCTAGGACACCAGGAACCTCCCTTCAGGACCCTCGCCAGACTCCTGACCGCCTCCCCGGAGGCCACAGCCTCCAGCACCCCTTCTCTCAAGTCGTCTCTGGGGCAGTGGTGCACTCTGCTGAGAGCTGGGCCTTTTCCCGGAGGGCCCCACAGGGCCTCCACATCCTCGAGGCCCCCAGGTTGGAGGGGTCCCCTGGCGGCACATCCCTGGTTCTCTCTTTCCCAAACTGGAGGCTTGCCTGTTTCTGGGGCACCCTTCCTGCCTAACCTCATTAGATCATTCCAGTTGGTTTCTGAGGGCCTCACTCATCCTGGGCGGGTGGGGTGGGGTGGGGTGGGCTCCCTCCAGGGGGGCCTGGTGGCGTGGGCGGCGGGCTCCTCCCGGGGGGGACCGTGGGGTGGGCAGCAGGCGGCGGGCACACTCACCCAGAAGCAGGTTCATGAGCACCTCCTGGCCGGCCAGTGTGCTGCTCTTCACCAGGCAGAGGATGGTACCCCCGATCCAGGGGATGCCGTGGCCCGTGATGCCAATGAGCTTGACCATGGAGCGGGCGCTGGCCCAGGACGCGGCGCGGCCGGCGCACACCCCCAGCCGCTTGGACATGCAGATGTCGATGGCCAGCAGGGAGTTGAAGGCGATGCCCTTGAAGGAGGGGTTCAGCTGCATGCAGTCCTCCTCGGGCAGCTGCTGGGACTGGCGCCGCTCGCGGGCCCCATCGCCCGGGGGTGGGGGCTGTGCCGAGGGGCCCGGGGCCTTCCTGCCCGAGCTGCGGGGCTCCGGGGCCCCCTTCGGGGGTTGGTTCAGGGACAGGAACTCCGCCCGGTTGAGGACATTGTTGCGGTCCCGGGCCCGGGCGCGGCTCTGGGAGGCTGGCATGGTGCCAGCCCTGCTGCGAGGCCTGGTCCCCGAAGACAGGAGCGGCCCCGGGAGCCGCCGCCGCCCCCTGCCTCCCTGCCTTCCCCGCAGCAGCTGTTAAATACGGAGTGCGGGATTGCACATGGCTGTTTACCTCTGGCTGCCCCCGGGCTCCGGGGGGACGTCAGCGCCAGCCGGGCAGCCAATGGAGCCCACCGATGCCGAACGGCGCCAATGGAGCCACCGGGGAGGCTGACGCGTGCACAGCTGTGGCCTGGCTGCCTCAGGCCTGGGCTATTTAAATCTTCCAATGGCTCACTCCCCGGCCCCGGGGACTCTGGGAAATGTAGTCCCTGCTGCTCCAGCCTCCTCAGAGCCCCGGCCAGAAGCCCTGGTGTGGACCCTGGACCCACCCCTGTTTTTACCAGGTTCCCTCCGAGCAGTGCAGACTCCTGGGAGCCAGGCCTGCCTGCCCCCGTGGCCCGGACACTCGGACCTGGTCCCGTGGACGGGACAGCGGAGTCAGGTCAAAGACCTGACCGGGCACCAGACAGAGTGAAAGACGTCACTGCCAGCATCATCTTGGGGCCGTTGGGGCCAGGCCGGGCCCCTCCCCTCTGTGACAGCATTTCATTAAGCTGGCAGCCTGGGGTTTTATTTTTACTTTTTAATCAGTCTTGAATTTGGCTTCCCTGCCTCGGAGTCCAATCAAACGGCAATCTGTGAAGATTTGATTTCCACTGGAGGGAGGGCTAATTGATGGGTTGGTAAGGGATCTGTCCCTTGGAGGCTGTCTCCGCTGCTCAGAGTTTTGCAGAGGACAGGGGCACTCCAGCGGCTCAGGCAGGCCCTTGGTCACTGGACACTTGGCACCACATGAGGGGCCTGGCACGTGCAGCGAATGAAACGTCCGTCCCTGTCCCTGGGAAGCTCAGTTCCTTGGGGATTAAACAAGCCACACATAAATGATTGGCGGTATAGTGATGTAGGGTAGGATCACAGAACCAGGCCCTGGGTTTGGCTTGGGAATCATGGGGGGCTTCCCCAGGAAGGAAGAGCAGGCAGGAGGTCCCAGGCAGGGGAGAGCCTACCCCACAGGAGGCCCAGGAGGCCCAGGAGGCCGGTGGCTGGGACATAATTCAGAAGGATGAGAGAGAGTCTGAGATCCCAAAGAGGGCAGACCCAAGGGCCCAGTTGAGGATTTGGGGTTTGAGTCAGGCTTCTCCGTCCCCACACCCTGGATGACTGGAGGTACCCCAAGTCTCCACAGCTCTCATAGGGCTGACTGGGCCTGGGTTCAAGGGAAAGCTGCTGGTAGAGGGTGACCAGAAGAGTCAGGAGTGAACGTCCTGGTCGCACAGCTCAGGGCAGCCAAGGCCTGTCTGCCTAGCTGGGCTGGAGAAGAAAGGCTGTGACTTCCCTTCCAATCATGGAGGCCACCTGTGAAGGCCCCAGCCCACCCCACAGCCCACCAGGCACCAGGTTCAGGGCCTCCCAAGGACAGTCAGCTGCCTGGGGTGGGGTGAGGGCTCTCTGGTCACAGGGCACCAGCCGTAGGGTCTGGGTCTGACAGGGGGGGGGGGGGGGGCTCTGTCAGAGCTAGTTGGGCTCTGTCCCCAACTAGCTGTGGGATCTTGGACAAGTCACTTGGTCTGTCTGGGCCTTGGTTTTTCCACCTGTAACATGGGAATCATAGTGTCTACTTTTCAAAAGCTAGTGTGAGGTCAGTGAGATGATGCTTGTTAAACACTGAGCAGGGTCCCTGACACATAGTGAGCCTTCCACTCTATGGGTTGAACAAAGAAGGCACAGTCTTCTCTCCCCTCTGGGTGTCCCTGTCAGAAGGACCCACCACCAAAGTCTGGGCCCTGTTGGTGTGAAGCCAGACTCCAGGAGCCCTGAATCCAGACTTCCTTGCAGACTTCCCGGCACTCCTCTTCCAGAGGGCCCCATGCAGACCACATGGCTACAGGGGGGATGTCCTAGCCTCTCGGGTGGAAATGCTGGCCTGTGCTGCCTCCTCCGGGACCCTGGACAGACGCAGAGGGAGATGTACTCAGAATGTGTGGACACAGGGCACTAGACCAAGCTGCGTGCTCTAACTTGTTCACACCCCATAATCAACCTTTCGTGAAGATGTGGTACCTCCCCCATTTTAGAGATGACAATGTTGAGGCTCAGAGGTATGAAGGCCTCCAGCCAAGAAGCCTAAAGGAGGGAAGGCTCAACTCCCCAGCTGTGCCTGGGGGGGAACACAAGGACCTCCAGACAAAGATCCCTTAGACAGCAGGGACCTGGGTGTGCTCGCTCAGTTCTCCACCAGGGAGGAGCGCATCTCACTCTCCCTCGGCGGGGCCCCTGACCTCAGCTGACCTCTGGAGGGGAAGAGGAGCCCAGCCCAGACTGGGGCTATTAATACCCCGAGGTCTGTGTCAGCATCTCAGTCTGGTCAGAGCTGCCAGCAGGCTCTGAGGGCCACAGTGGGCTCTATGAGGGGGGCCGGGGGGGGGGGGGGCGGTCCATGAAGTCCAGCTGGGCTCTGGCCTGGGAATGGTTTAAGAGTGGGCTCTGGAGTGAGACCACCTCAGGTTCAAACCATGGCTCAGCCACCCCCAGTTTAGTGACCACAAATGAGCCTTGTGAGCCCTCTTGGTCTCTGTTCGCCATCCTGGGGGCCTGGTGGAAGGACAGGGCGAGGGACTCACTCAGCCTGGGAACGGCGCCTCCCCCCGTAAGGGGAGAGTGACCTGTTCACGGTCTCAGCTGAGAAGCAAGGCTTCACCCCTTTTTTTTTTTTTTTAAGATTTTATTTATTTATTTGACAGAGAGAAATCACAAGTAGATGGAGAGGCAGGCAGAGAGAGAGAGAGAGAGGGAAGCAGGCTCCCCGCCGAGCAGAGAGCCCGATGCGGGCCTCGATCCCAGGACCCTGAGATCATGACCTGAGCCGAAGGCAGCGGCTTAACCCACTGAGCCACCCAGGCGCCCTTCACCCCTTTTTGAGGCCTCATCATAGACCACACAGTCCCACTGCTCAAGGGCACTCAGAATCCACTCTTCATTCAATCGATGCTTTCACTGAGCTCCTCATGAAGCCCAGTTTCGGAGACAGGACACACACCCGCGAAATAACTAGCCAGTTTGTAAAACAGTTTATTTTTATCAGTACCCTTAGTTTTTTTTTTTTCTTATTCTCAAGAGATTGCATGCTGACCGAAATGAATTCAGTAAATACAGATGAGGGGCGCCTGGGCGGCTCAGTCGGTTAAGCCACTGCCTCCCGCTGAGGTCACGACTCAGGAGTCCCAGGATCGAGTCCCGCATCAGACTCCCTGCTTGGCGGGGAGTCTGCTTCTCCCTCTGACCCATCCTCCTCTCATGTTCTCTCTTTCTCTCTCAAATAAATAAAATCTTAAAAATAAATAACCACAGATGATATAGGTACAATCCTGCTGCCTGGAGACCACCACTGTTAACATGACGGTCATCAGGTTACAAAGGATTCTCACTTGTCTCATTTCCAATTATTGTACTATTTCACAAAACCAAGTATTACTTTAATAATCAGCCAGAATATATATATATTTCTCAGCAAGAATATACATTAAACAAACTGTATCATTATGTACACAAATGCACATATAAAACATGGTTGTTTTATATCCCCTTTTTTTTTATTTTTTATTTTTTTTATATGCCCTTTAACCAACTGAGCCACCCAGACGTCCCTTTTTTTTTTTTTTTTTTTAAATTTATATATCAGAGAGAGAGAGGGAGAGAGAGCAAGCACAGGCAGACAGAAAGACAGGCAGAGACAGAGGGAGAAGCAGGCTCCCTGCTGAGCAAGGAGCCCGATGTGGGACTCGATCCCAGGATGCTGGGATCATGACCTGAGCTGAAGTATATGCCCTTTAAAAAAACAACCTATATGTTTTCACGTAATATAAACGTGGCCATGTTTCCATGACAACCTGCCATTTTCCAAAGGCTGCTTGGCATTTCGGCGTGTGGATGGGCCATACCTTCTGTGAGGAACCTCTTACTGTTGGACATGTAGCCTGTTTCCATGTCATGACCATACACATCTATTCCACCGCGGCCTCCCTTACACACACACACACACACACACACACACACACACCGCACGCATTGAAGTGAACTGCCAACATGTGGTTCAGGCGGCGAGTGCGTAAGACCGCATGGGCTCAGCTGCATCCGTGTGGGTCTGATGGGCCGGCCTGAGTGATGTACTGCAGTGCCCAGACCCGGGAAAACATGGATTATAGATGCTTCCAGGCATCGACAGGGCAACAGGGAAAGTCCAAGCACTCTCTTCCCATGTTAGAGATGAGGAAGGGCAGCTAGGGTGGCGGCATCACCTGTGAGGCCACAGAGCCGGTCAAGGTCAGGGATGTCTGGTCCCCGCAACTCCAAGGCTGCAGGCTCTCCTTCCGGCCAGGGGTCCCCCAGCTTCTCCATTCCCCGAGGGCTTGGCACTCACTGATGCACTCGTCTACTCTTGGAACACTTCTGGAGGACTGCCAGGCACCAGGCCTCAGGCAAGGACCAGTAGGAAGCGCAAAGGTGACCCGCGGAGGTGCCAAGCCTGCAGACTACCGACCTGCCTGGAGCCACTACCCTACCTGACCCGTGGTGCACACAACCTTCCTGTTCTAGCCCTGTCCTGTGCTGAGAGGCCGAAGTGACTTGCCAGGGCCCACAGCGGGGAAGGGGCACTGCAGGACTCAGACTCGGACTGTGGGGCCTAGACACCTGCGACCTGTTGTGTTGAAATGTTTGAGAGAGATCTGCTACTACTGTTTACGACGACGCAGCGTGGGTAATATTAGCTGGCACCTAATACTTGCTCTGTGCCTACTCAAGCCAAGTGTGTCCCCGAACTGTCACAGTAACTTGACGGGCTTTGAGTCGTCCTCACCCAATGGGAACATCAAAACTCAGAGGTGAAGGGGTTCTATCTGGGTCATCCAGTCAGCCAGAGGGCACCCCAGGACCCCTTACCCTCCGCTGCTCTTCTCCTCTGCCCGTGGCCATAACACTTACTCTGTGTGTTTATGGCTCCTTTTCTCCCAGCAGTGTCAGCCCAGGGGGCAGGGACTGTCCTCTATGTGGTCAGGTATGTGCCCAGGGGGCCCAGACAGGCCTGGCGCACAGTAGGAGGCCATGACTCCGTGTTTCCGCAGGCCGGACTCTAATGTACCACAAGCCTCACCATCAAAGACAGATGACCAAAGGAGGCGGGTTATTTGGGGTGACGACCCCAGGAGGGAAGGGGGAGAGGACTGGGGCGGGGGGCGGGGGGGGGGGAGAAGGTCCACCCCGCCCGGCAGGAGGGACGCCTCGCACAGCCGGAGGGGACAGGAGGGAGGGGCAGCGGCGGGGCCCTTGCCCGGAGGGGGAGGCAGCTCTGGAACAGCGTTTTTCACCACCGCCTCCCCCTCCCCGGATCGCTTTCGCAGTTCGCATTTCCAAGGCCGGTCCCGGGTTATTTCGGTCGGAAACCTGATCCTTCGCGGGTTTATTTTAGCACCTTGGAGAACTCCCAGTGCCGCACCGATCCCGGCCGCACCCCGCCCGCCGCCGACGCCTCCGGGCGGCGGGGCAGGGGGCGCGGGGACCCGCGGAGCCGCACCCGCACCCGGGACCCCCACGCCCGCAGAGGCCGTGGGGCGCGACGGCGCACTGCCGGGTGCGGGGCCCGGGGTCTGTGCGCGCTCCGGCCGCTCCCTGACCTTGGGGCGCCGCGGAGCCGCCGCTCCCCAGCTGGGGCGCGATTGTGCGGGAGGGCAGGCCCTTTTTGGTGCCAGAACTGTGGCTCTGAAGGCTCCGCTGGGGAGGCCGGACCAGAGCGGCGGCGGCGGGGAGAGTCCCTACCCGGGACCCCCAGAGGGCGGCCTCCCTGGGAGCCAGGCTGGGAGAAGCAGCCCCAGCCATCCTCCGGTGACCTCCCTGTGGCCAGTGGAATCTCCATCCCGCAGGTTACCGCCCCCCCCCCCCCGCCCGGAAAGAACATTCCACACCCCGCCCTGCACACACACGCACTCTTACATACACTCACGTTCAAAAATATGCTCAGCTCCACTCACCAGCACGCGCGCATCCGCAAATCCTGGGGGACAGAGGACACAAGACCCAAGCTCATAGACACACGCACAGGCCCAGGGACACACATGGGGACCAGCACGCTCCGACACCCACATGCTCCTACAGACATACCCTCACACAAGGCGCACACACTGTCATACGTGATCAACACACGCTTGCTCCAGACCCACACCACACAGCACTTAACGTTCATCACACACACACACACAACTGTCCCACATACACACACCCACACCATCACGCTCACACGTACACTCACACACTCTAACCTCCCCTACCACGCTTACTACACACACCATCGCACCCCTGCTTCCCCCTCCTGGAAGTGCTTTCTTCACTCTCCCTGCCCCAAGCTCAACACCGGACACCCACAAATCAAAACAATTCACTCGATATATCTCACTTATAGCAATCGATACTCACTCGTAAACATTTCAAGTATGAATTTGTATTTATATATTATTCATGTTAATTCATACCTCCATCCATCATTCCTGGATTTACCCTGGCATCTCTCTGACCCATGGGACCTAAGTGCCGTGGGGACCACGCCTGCTGTCTGTCCTGGCCCTGCCCGTGTCCCCAGCAACCCCTGAACGCCCAGCCAAGCGCAGGGGTCCAGTTGATACTGGTGAAGGCAGGAGCCCAGTCGATACTGGTGAAGGCAGGCATGTGCGGATGGCGGAGGGTCCAGCTGAGAAGTCCCGAGCCTGACGTACCTTGGAAGCAATATGGTTCTGAATTTGTGGCCAGAAAGGCCTTTGCTTCCAGACCTGCAGCCCCCCAAAGCAGTTGGTCTTATGCCTCCCAGACGTTTCCCACCCCATGTCACTGTCTCTTCACAGAGAATGCCCTAGGTTCTAACGAGGGGGCCCTCTCTGGATGGCCTCGCGGGGCCCGTGTTCCCCATCTGTAGGGGAGGCCGTGGATCGGCCCTCTCTGAGATCCCATTCCTGCTCCCCGCAGAGACGGGGCGCATCAGTGATGTCAGGTGGGCCCTGCAGTGGGCTCCACCTCCTGGCCTCCCGATGGCTTTCGGTCCTGCCCACTGTTTCCTGAGTGGACATTCCAAGACTTACCACTGGCTTCCAGTCTGGTCCCAAACAGTTAAGGAGAGAACCTTGTTTCCCAGGGCAACAGAATTCCAACATTAACATTTCCATCTGCAGAACAAGAGCTTTTCCTTCCTGGGAAATGTCTTTCTAGTCCTATGATGACCGCACCCTTGGAGGCCATGATCTCTTGAAGGACCAGTGTCGGCCTTGAGATGCAGGTTGGCTGATGAGGGAGAGGGAGCCTGGAGACCAGCTCCGAAGGCCATGAAAACGAGGTCCCGACAACATCCGGGATGCCAGGGACAGCTCCTGTTCCCTTGAATCGCCAGCCTCCGGGTCTTAGAGCCGGGCTGCTGGGGGCAATCCACACCTCCACCCTCCCCGGGCCTCAGTGTCTTGGCTACAGAATGGCGCGGTGACAGAAGCCAGCTGGTGGGCTGACCGTGGTGGGCCTGGAGGGGAACTGTACGACGGCTTACAGGGGTGCTCGGTGAGAAGCTGCCTCCAGCTCTCTCCGCAGACCTTGAAGGACTCTCAGCTTGTTTGAGCTGCGTGTGAAAATCAGCCAGGCTGGGCCATGTGGTTCTGATCCCGGCTTTGTTGTACGGATGGTTCTCCGTGACCTCTCTGGGCCAATGTGGCCAGAATGGAGGGTACGCTGTCCTCCCACTGAGCATACTTTGAGTCCCCAAGTTGCCACACTGGGGAGTTCATCTCTTGGCTGGGGTTAGGGCTGTCCAGTCTCTCCTCTTTCTCATTCATTGGTGACTTTCCCGATGGTTCTAGGGAGACTGAGATCTGGGGGAGGGGGAAAGGTCTGCGGGGGACACTATGAGTGTCCCTATGTTGTTGGGCGTGTTACCACCAGATGTCCTCTTCTGCGCTTCATACATGTGTGGACGGATCCTGGGCCTTCCACAGATGCTGAGGCAGCTGTAGGCCTGTGCCCGACACCCACGGAGCTCCAGAAAATGCTGAGCGGGAGGAAGACTGAGCTGGGAGGTAGAAGGACCAACAGGGCCCAAGAGCTGGGGAAGCAGCCAGAGCCTTGACTGGCCCAGCAGGACTGGGACAGGGCGCGTGCAAGAGCCCAGGCTACGGAGACCCTCTCTTGGTCAGGCTGGCCTGTGGGGAGCACTCTTCAGCTCAGAGCCTGTGACCAGGCCCACGGACACCGCCATAGCCCTCCGTCCACAAAACTGGCCTTCAACTAGCCCAGGACAAGGTACTGCACGGGGTATGACGTGCAGGGAGGCATCTACGGGGCTGAGGTTAAGTGGGAGGGGGCTTCTGTTTTGCAAGAGTCCTCACCCTGGGGGCACCTGAGCACCCTTTCCAGTGGGACTCACTAGGGACAGGGGTTACTAGGGGACAGTTCCATCCCATTCAGAGGGGTTGGCCGCAGCTAGCAAGGGCAGCGCCCCTGGAGGAAGGAACGGAGAGAGGGCTTTGGCCAGATGTGGCTGGGGATCCAGACTCTGAAAAGGTCCTGTCCCCAGATCCCTGGGTCTGTCTGTATAGCCCACCTTCAGGTGTCAGGGGTCATTCAGGCAGCACCATCTCTAGGGGTGTGGCTATTCAGTGACAAGGTTAAGGCTCTGGCCTCTGTCCTTTTCACATCAAATGAGAAAAATGTGCAGCCTGGCATGAGTTCACAGAGCAAGCGACCGTGTCCTTGTCGCCAGGATGGCATCTGTGACTTCAGGGAACACCCTGGCCGGTGGGGGTTGCTCTGTTCCAGGCACTGGGGGTGATGGGGGTTGGGAGATGAGACAGACATCCCCACACGTTAACATCTTACCTATATAGAAACTGAATATTATAACAGTTATCTGAGGGCAAAGGTGGTGTTGCAGGCCCTGGTGAGTTCCAGAAGAGCAGAATGCTTTGGGGGAGCCATGATGTCACAGCAGGGAGAGGCCACCTTGGGTTATGAGGCCAGGGAAGTCTTCTTCATCAAACTGGACATTTACACGGGGTCTTTGGGAGACCTGTGCTGTCTGGGCTTCTCCTCTGTAGCAGGAAACAGGTCATGAGGGCCACCTTCCCTTCGTCTCAGTGTGCAGGACTAGAAATAAGGCACCTGTGGCCTAAGCTGGCATTGGCATGCGATGGTCCCTCTACCCGGCTGATTATCCCTCAAAGAAGAGACCTCAGAGGGGCCGGAACCCTCCCTCTCCAGCTCCTGCCCTCACGGGCACTCAAAATGTTCTAACGGGACACTGGCCGGAAGGGCCTGCTTCCCCAGTGGGCTGTGGGTACCTTTGGAAGTCAGAGTCATGGGGGCAGGGCAGGGGCAGAGTGCGGCTCTAAGTGGCTGCCAGGTTTTCTGATGTCACAAACCACCTGGCCTTTCCCTGGGGGAGTAAACTGCAAGGTGGGGGTGGGGCTGGTGGTTTGCAGCAGCTCAGAGAGGTTCACGGGACTCTCCAGGGTCAACCCCCCCTTGAACCTGGGCACTCAGATGGCTGGGGTCCCAGTATCAGCTGGGACACCTGCTGGGGTGGGGCCTCGGGCAAGTCTCTGGGGTCTCCCAGCTTTGAATTCCTGCTCTGTGAAGCACCCATAATAGACCTCCCTCCCCAGGGGTGGCTGAGGGCAGAGGAAATGATGAAGCACTTTATCCCAGCAGGGGCCCAACGGGCCTGACCACCTGTCTGAGCGCCAAGAGGCTCGGTCCTAGGAATCCTGTCCCCGGACTTCTCCCCTAAGCTTCCCAGCCCTGGGGCCTCCCAGGGTCCCTGTACTGTTCCCACCCAGCCATGGCCCCACCATGGCCAGGAATACCACGAGCTGCAACCCTCCTCCCCAGGGAGGCTGCCCAGCTCCAAGGGCAGAGGAGCCCACCTGGACCCGACAGAAGCCGAACTACACTACCCAGAATTCCTGGGGCTAGCCAGAAAGGAAATGTCGTTTCTGCAAGGAGAGGCTTAGCTCCCCACAAGCTGCAGGAGGAGAGAGAGGGGAGGGGAGCCGGGGAGAGGGTTAGCAGGGGGAGGGCGGGCTGTGTGCGGGGAGCGAGGGTGGAGAGCTGGGCGGGCGGCGAGGAGGAGGCGGCGCCCGCCCGCCGCCGCCTGCGGACCTGCATCCCCGCGGGGCCGGCGAGCGGGCGGCGGTCCGTGCGTGCGCTGCGCTCCGGCCGCGGCTGCGGCGGACGCGGGGCCAGGTCGGCGCAGGGGCTGAGTTTCTGCAAAGTTTGACCTGGTTGCCTTTCCGATGCTGCAGCAGAGCGAGGCAGCGCGGGGCGCGCCAGGCGGCTGCGGCGCGGTGGCGGGTATGAGCGGCGACAGCGCGCTCACAATGATCATAAAATAAAGCGGACGCACGGGGTGGGGGCGAGAGAGCCCCGAGCCTCACCCCTCCGCCCCCGGCCACCCCTCCCCGCCCCGCGCAGCCCCGAGCTAGGAGGCGGCGGGGGCCGGGGGCGCCCACGGCCGCCCCGGACCCCAGTAGAGCCAAAGGACACTGCCCGGGGGAGGGGGGAACGCCCCGAGGACGTACCCGCTGCGGGGGTCAGGGGCGTCCGGAGGGCGGCGTCCGGGGCACGCGGAGCGGCCGGAGGGGCAGGTGAGTCGGTGGCGCCGCCCGGGTGGGGGCGTGCGCGCCAAAGTTCCCCGGCGGCGGCGAGCGCGCCCGACGCGCGGGGGGCCTAGGGCCGCTCGGGGCTGGCGAGGGTGGGGACGGAGGCGACCGACGCGGCGAGGCTGGGGCACTGCGCCCTCCGGGGTCGGGGGATCCCGGTTAGGGAAGGGGCGCACGCACGATCACACCGGCCTGCGGAGTGACACTGCGCGCCTCCCCGGGGGCCGGAGGGACCCGGCAGGGGAAGGGGCTCGGGCGCCGGGGGCAGTGCCAGGGCCGGCGAGTCCACGCGGCCCACTGCGGTGCCGGCCGGTCGCCCTCCCCCGCCACCCCACGCCACCCGCGGGCCGGGAGGGTGTCAGCGGAGATGTCACGGGCGGCGATTATTCGCTGGTGCGCGCGGTCGTGCAGCCGCCACTGACGGGGCGGGCAGGGAGGGGGGGCGCCGCCTCCGGGGAGACCGCCCAGAGCTGCGCCGTCAGCGCCGCAGCCCGCGCCCCGCGCACACGCGTCGCCGCCTCGCGCGCCCCCCGCAGCAAAGTTCGGCTCAACTTTGAGGCGGGCCCTGACGTCCTGTCTCCTCCACCCCCCCACCAGGTCCTCGGCGGCCGCGGCGAGCCAGGCGGCGGCCCGAGCGCAGCCCCGGAGCCCCGCGCGGCGGCGGGCGGCGGCGGCGGGGGGACGCGGCGCGCCCGCGTGGGGGCGTCGGCCCGCGCCCGCGAGTGGGCGCCGACCGGGACCCGCGCCGCGCTCCTCGGGGACCCCGCGGGCGGCCGGAGCCCGGCGCTCGCCTCCTGGAAGCCGCGGGTCGGCGCTCGCCCCCGAGGGCGCCCCGGCCTCCGCGCTCGAACAGAAACTGCTCTTCCATTGATCCGGCCCCGTTGGGCGAGCGGCCGGTGCGTGTGGCCCGCGCGAGCGCGTGCGGAAGGCAGAAGGGCAGGAAGCCGGACTTCTGCAGCGAGCGGGGCCGCACCGCGCAGGGGACGAGCCTTCCTCATTGATGTGTCTGCCGGCCTCCGCCTTCTTCGCCCCAAGACTTCAGGAGCGTCTCGGAGCTGCGTTCCCCGCGTGTGAGGCACGGAAGGGCTGCATGTCTGAACAACATGATTGTCCATTAGCCTCCAAACTTTCCTTTTTTTAACCCAAAGAATATCGGTGATTTTTGTCCACTGCTAGCAGAAGAGAGAACCCAGGGCTCTTGAAATGCAGCAAAATCCTTATTTATAAACGGGCCGGAGAGAGTGATATGCAAAGACCCTGTACTCAGTGAATTTTCTATCCTATGGATATCGGTCTTGAGATTTGAGGTCGGAGAGCAGTACCGTCTGCACTGGGTCGGGCCGCCTCCATCCTTTCAATGCCCATTTTCCTCTGGGACTGCTGGCCCTCCCTGGAGATCCGAGCGGTACTGTGTGCCATGGGCTGTATTCAGAGCATCGGGGGCAAAGCCAGAGTCTTCCGGGAAGGTATCACCGTGATCGATGTGAAAGCCTCGATCGACCCCATCCCCACCAGCATCGACGAGTCCTCCAGCGTGGTGCTCCGCTACCGGACACCCCACTTCCGTGCCTCAGCCCAGGTGGTCATGCCGCCCATCCCCAAGAAAGAGACCTGGATCGTGGGCTGGATTCAGGCGTGCAGCCACATGGAGTTCTACAACCAGTACGGGGAGCAGGGCATGTGAGTACGGCCCGGGGCAGGTGCTGGGGGCGCGGCTCAGGCTGGGGAGCTTGGGGGTCTGGGGTGGGAGCTGGGGCCAGAGGGGAAGCTTCAGGCAGGTACGGAAGCGGCCTCTGAGTCCTCCCTCTTGGCCTGGTGCTCTCAACGGGTTGCCTGTCGATTTGGGTTGGGGTCATGGCTCTGGGACCTTTCCTCCCTGTGTCACCAGCCCCTGGGGTTCCTGTGTCGTTGCCTGTAAGAGGCCCATTTGTAGAGGCGCATTCCACCAGGCGTCTCTTTGGCAAATCTGACAAGCGTGCTGTCCCGGCGCCATGAGAAAGGCTGAGGCTTGCCCCCCCCCCCCCCCCCCCCCCGGCTCAGGCCTCCTTGGGAGGCACCTGTGGCCCATACTCCGGAGGGGAATGGGGCCCTTGGATGCCTCCGTGGTTATTTGTATCGAGCTTTGTGCTGGGCTCGAACTTGTCTCTGCAGTGTTTTCAGAGGTGCGTGAGGGCCTGGGGGAAGGCTTTGCAGTTCCTACGGTGTTTTGTTGGAGAGGATGGCTAGTTTTAGAAACCTAGTTTGCTTCACGGAGTAGCGTGTTTCTCTCCCCGAGGCAGAAGGCCGCTGTATGTAGACATCCCCTATCAGTGTCCCGAAGGCTCCAGAGGGGCCCTAATACTGGCTGCTTCTCTCCAGCTTGGTCTCCAGAATGTTCCCAGGACAATGCACGTCTTGGTGCGGGCCACGCGGAACCTGGGTCTACTTTTCTGCTCTGTTCTCTGGCCGCAGAGGTGGTCATCCCCATTCTGGAAAGAGTACCAGTAGAAAGGAAACCAACTCAGCTTTCAGGGCCGCCCTGAGATTCGGCGGTGAAAATAGCTCTTTCGGAGCACGAGGTCCCTCAGAGGGAGCTAGGCAGGCCCTGAGGGCAGCCTGCCACCCCGCGCACCCTGCTTCCCAGTTCTGCCAGGGAGGAGCGGAGCAGGGGGGGTCCCTGGGGGTTGGACCTTTTTGCTGATTTCAGGACATCCTGGCACACAACCCCCCCGCCAAAATTAGAGGGGGTGAGGAGGGGATGGAGGGTGGTGGGACCCCGGATCTTGTCGCTTTTCCACTGAACAACTCCCGGGGCATCCCTGAAGTTGGAAGGGAGACAGGAGGAAGGTGGCAAAGGGTGGGGGGGGGTGACCGGGACCGCCCCATAGAGGTGGGGGGGGCACGTTCCTCCGTCAAACTGATGTCTACACCCGAAGCCTTTTGATTCTCAAAAGTGGCTGTTAACCAAGGCAGGGCGCTGACTTCCCACGGCAAGGAGGGAAACATTCTTAGCTCCTCGGTGTGGACTCTCCTAGGAAGCCTTAAACCGGAAGTCTTCTGGGACTTTGTAAAGGGTCTGGGAGGACGGACAAGACACAGGTTTTTCTAGGGGTTTTAGGGAAAGCCTGTCTTCTTCCTTGGAAGTGGAGGGGAAGGCAGAGGGACTCGCGGAACGTGGGAAGGTGAGAGTGCCAGGAGGGAGGACTTGCGGGAGGACCGGGGCGCTGAGTTGAGGCCGACACCACGGTGTGCTGCGGGGAGGGGCCGGCCTGGCTGGGGTCTGCCTCCCGGTGTGTGCGCAAGGCCTGGAAGCCTCCCTCTGGTGGCTCCTCGTCCTTCTAGGCACTATTGCTGGAGGCAGGCCTGAGGCCGGAGACCCGAGATGACTTAACCTTTACGTGCCAGTCCTTGCTTCCTGGTTAGAAGCGCCCGGTGCACACCTAGCTGCGGTCGAGCGGGCCTGGGCGGGAGTCCAGGCTCTGCACTTTCCAGGCTGTGATCTGAGCCACTCTGGCCCTCGGTTTCCTTGTCTGCAAACCGGGCCGGTCACAGTCCTTGCCCCGCGGCTTACTGCGAGAATCACGGGAGGTGACATTTGTCGAGCGGTCGGCACGGTGCCAGGCCCAGGGTTGTTGTCTTTGACATTGTTACCGTGACCATCCTCTCCGCTGCGGGGCTGCGGCCGAGGCTGCAGAATTCAGAGTGATGCAGACTTCCCGCGGTCCCGAAGTTTCTCCTGAGCCCAGGTCTCCGTCTTTTACACAGCGCCCACTCCCTGACTTTTAAAAATTTAAAAATAGTGCAAGTCACGGATGATTTGTGTTTTCAGAGGTTGAAGGCCGTTTTCCTCGCTCTCCACTTGTTTCCCTTAGTATCCTCCCCTCCCTGAGGCACCTCTTACAGGATGGAGGGGGCCTGTGTCCCCTGCACCCATCCTCCCTGGGCCTGAACTCCCAGCTGGGGCACGACCAGCCCCACAGAGAAGGCAGAGCCTGTGTGCCGCAACCCCTCCTGCGCTCAGGCCCAGGGCCAGAACAGCCGACCACCCTGGCTCTGGGCCCTGGCTGGTCCCCTGGTGCTGTGTGTCAGCTGTTGGGATAGGGAAAGAAGTCCCCGCAGGCGGCTCTGAGGGCCCCGAGAGAGGACAGGTCTAGGTGACCGCCCTGTGGCTGTGACGCTGAGTTGGAAGCAGCCCCACTTAGGACTCACCGGCCGAATCGTATTAAAAAGTGGAATGACCGAGCGCGGGGCTCCTCTGATCCGTGGGCAGAGCTCTGTATTCGACCCGGGCGCTCTGGAAATGAGAAGGCCTCGTTTAGAGAGAGCCCAGTGTCTGCTCCTTCTCCAGTGCAAACGGAAGCATTTTAGGTGCGATCTCTCCAACCCCAAAGGATGCTTTTTTGTCTTTTTGAGCCCCGTGACAATGCAGAAAGCGAGGGGTGGTCAGGAGGGACTGTGCAGAGACACGGGCGGGCCACAGCTGCCCCCGTCCTGTGCACTGTGGGGCGTGGGATGCTTCCCTAGACTCTGCCTACTTGGTGCCAGAGAATTCCGCCCCCGCCGGACAATCAAGCTGTCTGTGGACCTTGCCCGATGTCCCTGGGAGGGGTGCAGAGTCACCCCTGACCGAGAACCACTGGCCGAGACCCTCACAAGTGAATACTTCAAATGAAACCCACACTCTGGGCCTTCATGGCCTGGGGTCAGAACAGCCCAGAGGCAAAGGTCAAGGGTAGGGCTTCTGTCCCTTTACAAACGGGCTTGAATCCAAAATATTAATTCCAAATACTTAAGCAAAACCCATAATACCCCTGCACGTTATCCCTGCTTAAAATTAATCTCTAATCCAGGAGAACTTTTTAGAATGACACCCGGGTTTGAACCGTTTGAATTGGAACGCCTCAGTCGAACACCGACTCCTACGGACGGCAGCGTCTCTCCGTGCCAGCTTCGCAGGGTTCTATATGGTTTTCGACCCACCCACACTGCTTTAAAAGCCACCTCCCCCAAACTGTTGGAGACACCTGCCTCCACAGCCCCCTCCTCCACGATTCCTCAACCGCCACCTGTCAGCCAGCACAGCCTTCGACGTGACAAGTCACAATTTCTAGCCTGTGTGGGAGACGCTTTATGTTGTCCCCAGCTTGCCCTCCCCGGGGGCCCCCAGGGAAGCTGGGGCGTGGCTGAGGCCCAGGGCTGGTTGGGGGCTAGGGGAGGAAGAGCTCAAGAGAGAGGGTCTCTGTGGGCGGCCAGTGCTCCCTGCCCACGCCCTAGCCCAGCTGCGAACTTGGGGCCGGTCTCTTAACCTTTCTGAGCCTCTCTGTCCCCCTCTTTGAGATGGGGAGAAGGGTCCTTCCCTCGCCAGGTGTTGGGAGGAGATGCGCCGTAGGAGCTCAGCACAGTGCCTGGTGCATTCCACGCACCTGATCGGTGGCCCTGTCCGTGGCGGAGCTGCTACGAGTTCACTGGTGATCCTGCGGTCCCTGGCCGCGTCCGCAGAAAGATGGCTCTCGTAGAGCTGTGCTCTCTTCTGGGCTGGGTTTCGCGGACCCGCTTACAGCGTGGGAGCCTCGAGTGAGGAGACCTGCTGGCGGGGGGTTGGGGGGTCTTTCCAGCCAGAGCATGCGATGGCACCTGCCGTCAGGGCTGCGGGAGGCTGGTGGGAAGGGGCCGGGCAGGGGTGGCGGGGCTGGGGACTGAGGCTTCAGGCGGAGGGGGGACGCTGGAGCTGGGCCATGTGCACACCCGCCCCGGCTCCCCTTCCTCTCTTTTCTCCCCAGGACCTCTTGGGGTCCTCGTTTTAGGATGAGGAAACCGCCTTTGACACAAGGGGGCTTGCTCTGCTCCAGTGGGGGACCACGTGGCCTCTTCCTGCAGCCGCGGGCCCCGCACAGAACAATCGAGGACGAAGCTTCCTCTCTGGGACCGGAAGGTGGCCTCCCCCATCTGCCGGGCCCTGGCGGAGGCGAGGGCGGCTCGGGTGGGAGAGGGAAGTCCTTGTTTCCAGGCTTTGGGGTGGGAGGAAGTGGCGGTGGCGGCGGGGGGGGGCTGCCTGGCCCAAAGAGAGCTCCCCGTGGACCGGCCCTAGCCAAGCGACGGCTCCAACCCTCCCCTTCCGAGTCCCGAAAACAAAAGAAGGCTGCCCCCGGAGACGTGCACGGGGGGACCCAGCCGCCACAGTGATCGGGGAAATAACAAATTAAATCCGGAGATCCTTGGTTGTTTGCTGATCAGATCCAGGTAGAAACGAAACTGATCCCTAATGCCCCGTGTTGGGGTCAGCGGTGGGGGTGGGGTGGGGGTGGTGGCAAGTGGACGGCCTCACTCGCTGTTGGAGGGGCACGAGGTCGGCAGCTTCTGGAAGGTGGGTTTGGCTGGATCTCTGACAATTTCAAATATACGCGTCCTTCATGCAGTTCTGCTCGTGGAGTTGGTCTTACAGAGACTTGGAGCACCTGGCCCGGTGCCTGACATATAGTAGGCGGACAAAAAAAAAAAAATCTCCTGACCTAAAAAAAAAAAAAAAAAAAAAAAAAAAAAAAAAAATTGCCAAACGATGAACGGAAGAGCCAGGGCGTAAGGATGTATACGAGGTTGAAAACGCCCACAAAGTGCCAGGAGCGGCTCCGGTGGCCGTCGGTGGGGAGGGCGAGCGTGGTCTGCCAACGCGGGTACTGCCCAGGAGGCCAGGCCGGGGGTGTCGCCACGGGGGAAACGGTCCTCGTGGGGCGTTTTCTTACAGAAGTTGTAAAATACGCAGGGCAGGAGCCAGCCCCACTTTGTTAAAAAGAAAACACTGTGAGTGGCGATGTGTGCTGCGTGTCTGTCCAGAGAAAGGTCTAGAAGGGTGTTTACCCAAGTGTAATGTGGGGAGTAACCTCAGGGAGGTGGGGGGAGGCATGGGAGACGTGGCTTTGGTTTCTTACTTTATACTCTTTTTGACTTTTTTTTTTTTTTTTAAGAAAAGCACCGCTTTTGGGGCACCTGGGTGGCTCAGTCAGTCAAGCGTCTGCCTTCAGCTCAGGTCATGGTCTCGGATGTCAGGCCCTGCTCAGTGGGGAATCTGCTTCTCTCTCCCCCTCTGCCCTGCTGGTGCTCTCTCTCGCTCTCAAATAAATAAATAAAATCTTAAAAAAAAAAAAATAGAGCACAGCTTTTGTAACTAAGAACTCAAATCAGACAGGCACTGTTGGTCCTTTCTGGGGGACCCGGGCTATGGCCTGGACACAGAGGGGGGCTGGGCCCCAGGAGGAGTGGGGTTTTTGTTTGGGGGAAACCCTAGGAGCAGGCAGGAAGGGGGGACTCCTCCAGACCCTTTGTTGGAGAGCAGGCGCTTGGAGGGAAGGGGCCAGCCCTGTGGGGGTCCTCGTGGGGCAGAAGTCAGGAAACTGGGCTCCTGGTTGCAAACTTTTACAGAATTTGAACTCTTTGCAAATGGTACGGAACTGTGAAATGTGTAAGACTGGGAGTGGGGGAAGATAAGGCCTGAGAGCCCGTGTGACCCATCTGAGGCCCGGAGACCAGCGTGGGCAGAAAAGCCTTGGTGCGGACAGCCCTCTTGCCCTCAAGCCTCAAATCCTTGTTTGTAAATGAGGCTCTCAGAGTGTCGGCCGGACATCAGTTGTGGGATGTGAAATAATATTTAAGTGAACTCGGTTAAGCCTAAGTATAACTTGGATGTAAAGCAACATAGTTATTTTAATGTATATCAGGGAAAAAAAATATATCTAGCCTACCCAACATGTTATTTTGGTGTGTTTCTTAGGAAAAACTCAATGTAGTTTTTAAAAAATGATGGATTTTAAGGAAAAAATTTGAGTGAATAATAATATAGGAGATTCGTGGACAGGATCGAGATGAACAGAGACGTGGAGTTTGGAAACTCGGCTCTGACGCTCAGGGCTGAGCCAGTCCAGTCTGGCTCTGGGGTCCAGAACTCAAAATGCGGCGGGAGCCCTGGGAGAGGTGGGGAGCCCCAGGGCACGAGGGGCCAGCCCTGCTGGGCCTAGGCTCACCGCCCCTACCTGGCACGGACCAGGGCTGTTCCTAGAGCCACGGGGAGCGGCGTGCTGCTGTCTTCCAAGGTCACACAAGGCTCAGGTCTCCCCTTCCCTCCCAAGATGCTGCCCTGGGCATCCCTGGGTGCCTTCACCCTCCACTGAGAGGCCTTTGCCTTGGGCCAGTCCAGGGTGATGCTCCCCAGCCCCCACCCCTGCCCCTCAGCACAGCACCGCCGCCCCGGCTCTAGGGAAGGCTTTTCTTTTCTTTTTTTTTTATTTAAGATTTACTTATTGGAGAGAGAATGCACACATGACGGATGGGGAGGGGCAGAGGGAGAGAGAGGGGCTCCCTGCTGAGTGCAGAACCTGACGCGGGGCTCCATGCCAGGACCCTGCGATCATGACCTGAGCCGAATCCCAGAGTCAGATATTTACCGGATGGAGCCATGCAGGCGCCCCCACGGAAGGCTTTTCTATGACCCGTCAGACTCATGTTCTCCGGCAGTCATGGTGCTCAGAGCGCGTGTGTGTGTGCGCACGCCGGGCAGGGCTCTGTGCGTGTGCACGTGTTGAGTGAGGGTCTGTTGGCAGCTGCTGGGGACCAGCTCACTGCAGCTGTGGGTCCCGGCCTGGTGGCCCTGTGGTTGCGTCACCTTGAGCGAGGGGTCTCCTGTCTCCAAGCCTCTTCCATCAAGTGCCCCTGGTCTTGGCCCCAGGGTAGTTGAGGAGAAGCACTGCATTGACCTGTATACACGGGGGACAGGCGTGGGGAACATGACCGCTGTTGCCGGCATGGCCTGTGCTGGGAGGGGTTGTTTCAGGGGCACCTGCTCTGGGTGAGACAGTGCACAAGCAGGAGCGCCTGGGGGTTGGTTCTGGAGCCTGGGGAGGGCGTGGATGTGCGTGCACTCCACCGAGAGGGGTCCTGAGCTTTGACTACATCGGCTTTAAGGGCCATGAGGAGTCATGGCAGGTTTATCAGGGTTGCAGGCAGGGATGGTGTGAGCAGATTTATGTTTTTAGAAGATCACGTAGGCTCCTGGGGAATACTGTAGGAGGCAGGAGTAGAGGCTGGGAGACCTAGGCGGAGGTCCTGGCCAGCGTGAAGGCAAAAGGAAGGGGGACGTTCAGAGGTGAGAGGGAGAGTCAAGGATGGTGCCAGGTGGCCAGAGGATGTGGGGCCCTCCAGTGGCAGGTGCTCTGCAAACACTGATAATGGGTGCTCTGCAAACGTTTGGTGAATTGATGGATGGGGCGTGAAGGAAGCTGAGGAGTCTGATTCAGATGTGATTTGAGGGGATCCCAGAGGGTTCCAAAGTCCAGCTTCAAGCCTGGACTAGCCTGCTGTCCTTTGGATTCACACACTTACGAGGACGAAGGCAGGTGTGTGACAGGTGGCACCAGGGCAGTTTCCTGGTGTGCAGACTGCATGGCTGCCCTGGGCCCATGATCTGGAATGCCCCGCGCACGGTTCAGTGCTCTGCTGATGCCATGTTGAAATTCTTCCATTTTTGAACAGGAGATCTTGAGTTTTGCTTGTACTGGGTCCCACACGTTCTCTGGCTGGTCATGCCCTGAAGACCAGCAGAAGCCAGTGAACTGATCAAGGGGGTAGACACAAGGGAGACCAGTGTCTTCTGCTCGTGTGCGAACGTGGACACAGGCCTGTCTACACTTACCCACAAGATGTCTCTACTCCCAATCGACCCACTGGCCAGGCACTTGTGTGCTCGAGCGGTCCTGGGAGGCTGGCTTGCCCCTTGCAGTGGCCTCCCTACGGCATCTCTGCTGTGCAGAAAGGAGGAGATTCAGCATGTGCAGGGCTGGGGTCCCAGCCTGCCCCTCCGTGCTGTGGAGGAAAGAGCTGAGGGTCTGCCATGAAGTCCAAGGTCATTCCAGAGCAAACGGAATCTCAGAGGAGACTGCATGGAGTTCGTTCCCTTCGGAGAATGTGTCATCCCCAAACTGTAACTGGGGTCAGAGAGCTTCAGGTCAGTCAGGGCCGCACACCTCTGAACGCCTCCTGCACATGGCTTCCAGGAGCTTCCATGTACTGCCCTGTAGAGTGACTCGCTTAAGAATCAAAAAAATCTTGCAAGGTGGGGAGGATTATCCACAGTTGACTGATGGGAAAACGGATGATCGGAGATTTGTACCAATCAGAGCTGGTGGCTGGACTGAGGCTGGGTCCAGGCTGGTCTGCGTCTCCCGGAAGTTCCCTTCCACCACCTGGCGAGGGGGAGGGGCGGGGACCGGGACCCCGGGCAGTCCGTGCTGGCCTCTGATGATTTGAAGGCAGATGCCCCAGGACTTGGTTCTGAGTAATAGCTCACATGAGACATGGCTGTCAGCTCACGAGGACTGTCACCTGTCCGTGACTGAGCCACGGCGGGCATCTGGGGGTGGGAGGGGGAAGCAAATCTGAGGCTGGGCGAAGGGGCCATTCTGCTGCCGAGTCCCCCTCCCTTGAAACAAGCCAGCTCTTGGGCAGTGAAAGGGGACCACGGAAGAGCAAAGTTCCTTTTGCAAATTTACTCTCTCCTTTTTAATTATGATTATGATTGATTATGATCAAGTAGGCCCCACATGGAGCCCGACTTGAGGCTTGAACTTAGGACCCTGAGATCAAGACCTAAGCTGAGGTCAAGAGTCAGATGCTGTACTGTCTGAACCAAGCAGCTGCCCTATTTTCTACCTTTGAAAAAAACCCTTTTGCAAGCTGGTAGAGCCACCGTGAGAGGACAGAATGGGTGCCTTCCGGGCACCTGAGCACAGGTGGGGCAAAGGCACGGGCTTCTGAGAAATCCAGGACAAGGACTGTAAACTCCTTCTCTGGCCCACGGTACCCACCTAAGAGGGGAGCTGGTAGCCCCAGGCCTGCTACCACCCACCCGTGGCTGCTGTGGCCTGGTGGCTCTTGGGGACTGATGGGGACCTCAGAAATGGGAGGTCGTCTGAGCTGCTGCCCTAGTTCCCTGGGACTTTGATGAGCTCAGGGCCCCAGGCAGGAGGTGGCCTAGTAGGCAGGTGTTACCCTAATTTGTGACTTTTTCAGTGGAATAAACTCAAAACAGAAGGGAAGTAAACGGGAAAATTAGCAACATCGCATTCCTATTCATCCCTCCTGGAGTGGCCCCAAATTTGCTAACTGCTAACATTAAATGACACGTTTGGGTAGAGGAGGGCATCTCTTTATAACGAGAAGCCACACCTAACGATATCGGCCATTTCCCCCGTTTTTGAGTTCAGTGGCATTAGGCACATCCACATCGTTGTGCGTCTGTTTCCAGAACTTTTCCGTCTTCTCTGCCTGGAACGCTGCGTCCGTGAAACGCTGACTCCCTGCCCCTCCCTCTGGCAATCGCTGTTCTGCTTTCTGTTTCTATGAATTTGACCACACTAGGGACCTCCTACACGTGGAATCATATAGTATTTACCGGTTTGTGTCTGACTCAGTTTACCCAGGATGATGTCTTCAGGGTTTATCTATGTTGCAACACTTCCTTTTTAGGGCTGAGTAATAGTCCAGCATGTGGATGGACCCCATTTTGTTTATCGATTCTCCTGCCGAGGGACACGTGGGTCTCTCATCTTTTGGCCACAGCGAATGATCCTGCTGTGAACAGGAGTGCATTTTGTACCGTATCAAGTACTGTATCCCGGGGGGGCGCTGCTGGCTTACCCCGTTGTGCAGAAATCTGGGGGCGGAGGGTCCTGAGCTTCGGTATTACAGGTGCTCAGGTGAAAACGGCACTGGATGAAGTCAGGCTGCCTGGGTCCCAGGCCCCACTGCCGGGGAAAAAGCCCCCTGGCCCTGGCTTCACTGTCTTTATCTGTCTGGCGGGATGGACACGATTGTTGATGAGTGTCCAAGGTAGGGGCTCCCCGGGTGCCACTGTGCCCCCAGCCACACGGGAAACAGGCTGGTGTCCTCTTCTGTCTGAGGGGTATTACAGCAACATTATGATGACTAGTTGGAGAGGATGCAGGAGAACAGGATGTGGCTTTGAAGCGGGCTGTGTCTGGGGGAGCCCAGATGTTGATGGTGGATGTCTGTGCATCGCCTGTCCCTGTGCCCCCACCCCGGGGGGCGGGGGGGACGCAGCCTCGTGCGTGGCTGATTGAGTGAACTGGCCTTCCTGTCCTCAGGTCCAGCTGGGAGCTCCCGGACCTCCAGGAGGGCAAGATCGAGGCCATCAGTGACTCAGACGGGGTGAACTACCCTTGGTACGGCAACACCACGGAGACGTGCACCATCGTGGGCCCCACCAAGAGAGACTCCAAGTTCATCATCAGCATGAACGACAACTTCTATCCCAGCGTCACGTGGGCCGTGCCTGTCAGTGAGAGCAATGTGGCCAAGCTGACCAACATCTACCGGGACCAGAGCTTCACCACGTGGCTGGTGGCCACCAACACCTCGACCAATGACATGATCATCTTACAGACGCTGCACTGGCGCATGCAGCTGAGCATCGAGGTGAACCCCAACCGGCCCCTGGGCCAGCGCGCCAGGCTGCGGGAGCCCATCGCCCAGGACCAGCCCAAAATCCTGAGCAAGAACGAGCCGATACCGCCCAGCGCCCTGGTCAAGCCCAATGCCAACGACGCTCAGGTCCTCATGTGGCGGCCCAAGTACGGGCAGCCGCTGGTGGTGATCCCACCCAAGCACCGGTAACAGCCAGGGCGCCCCGCGAGGCCAGACGCAAATAATAACCCCGCTCCAAGCACACCCACGGACTCTGCAGTCATTCAGCAAAATGCAACCACTCTACCTTCTCGAGCGGGCGGATCTCACTGTGCACATGCCCCAGGATGGCTCCCCCAGCCCTCCTGGCACCTGCTTCCTCTCGGGGAGGGGGAGGCCCGGCTGGGACACCCAACCCCACGTCCCCCCCCTTCACCTTGGGTCTCCTTTCCTGGCAGTTTCAGTCATTCACTTGCGAGACTCCCGAAACAACTGCTTTTTCAGTTCTTCTTCTTCTTCTTTTTTTTAAACACCTCTTTTACGAGGTTCAGGGGCAGGAGACGGTGGAGCTGGTCACGGCCCTGACTGGCGGCTCCTGCTGGTCTGTGAGCGGCGGCCCCTATGGCAGCTCCCCACGTCGTCCTCCGTGACGCGGCCTTACGTAGACTTGCTTTGCCAAACTTTTGCCTTAAGCTGAATTTCAAGGAAAAAGCCCAAACCAGACAAAGAAAGCAGGATCTCTCTTCTACTGACGGCTCATCTTCTGCTAGAGGCGAGGGAGGGGGCAGGGCAGGGAGGAGAGAGAGCCTCCCGGGCCCTCGTCCGGGCTGTCTTGACAGAGGGGTGGGGGACAGACTTAGACCTCAAACCAGCTGCCCATTCTTTCCTTCCAGCAGAAACGCAACCAGAAGCCAGACCGACCACCTAAGGAACCCCTTCTCTCAGGCTTGGGTGGCAAGCCCCGTCCCCACCCCTGGGAGAAGGTCCCTGCGCTCCCCCCACGGGCGGGGTCTGCTGGGGCTGCGCGCTCCCCTCTTCCGGCAGCCTTAACTTGCCTGGGGCGGATCTGGGCGGAGAGAGGGAGGGTTGAGCCCTGGGCTCTGCCATCTCAGCACCCCCCAGCTCCGCAGGCACATCTAAGTGTTGTGCTGCTTTGCCTTTTCTGTCCCCGCTGGCCCCAGACGCCTGGAGGACCCGCCACCTTGAGCCAGATTTAGTTCGAAGATAAGCGAGGCAGGCAGCTTCCCTCCTGGCTCCTTCTCAGGGGTGCTCCTCCCAGGCGCTTTGGGAGAAGCTGCAGGTGGGCTCTGGGTGCCAGTGTTGGACTGGAGGTGGGAGGAAGCTGCCCAGGGGCGGCACCCAAGGATAGGTGGTCTTGGTTGTGGGGAGGCCGGGGAGGCCATCAGGCGGTTGCCCCCTGCTGCTTATCCTCAAGGAAGAAAACCAGGGCCTTAGGCTGGCGGGGGTGACATGGGGCCATGGTTGACAGGCATTGGGGCCGCTCTGGAGGCTGGTTGGGACAGTGAGGTCAGTCTGGAGGGCCACCGTCCCTCAGGTCCAGGGCCCTCCAGGGTCCGAGGATGGTCCTGAGTGACCCCAAGCTTTCTTGGTAATGTCTGCCTTGGAGGCTGCTTGTAGGAGCTGCGGGGGACCCCCCCCCCTTCAAGCTTGCCAACCCCCACAGCTACTGCACCCGGCTCTGCACTCAAACTAGTATGACCCAAGCACAGAAAACCGTCAGAAAAGAAAAATAATTCATTTCTGCTGCAGATGAGCCACTTGTTAGGAGTCCCGGGGACAGCGTGGGAGGCTGCGGGGCACCTTGCTCTTGTACTTACTCCGGGGGTGCTCAATGTCCCGTGTGTCTCCCACGCGCCGCTCCTGACAGCAGGCCCACGGCTATCCTGGGACAGCTGGACCCGAAGCAGGCATGTGGCGCCACCGTGCTGCTTGGGGAACCCCTTTGTCAGGTGCAGGGCCTTGCCCCTGGAAACTCTCTGTTCCCCTTGGTGTGTACGGAGACCCTGTCACCCAGAGAGGCCACAGCCTCGAGTGAGGGGGACGATGGGTCCCAGCTCTACCTCTGGGGAAGGGCCGGTGGGGGTCAGGCTGACGGCGTCCCGCTGCCGTGGACAGGACCTGGCCTCCTAAGGGAGCGGCCCTTCCCTGCACTCAGGTCTTTCTTGCACTAAAAAAAAAGGAGGGAGGGCCCTGGGCGAGGGGTCAGGAGGCTGGGGTTCGGGTGCTGGGCTGGGTCGTCTCCCTGTGCGAGGAGCGGGTGCAGGAGAGGACAGTAGGAGTGGTCCTGAGCTGTCGGGGGCAGAGTCCCCCCCCGCCCCCGAGACCTACCTGCTGCGTGGGAGCAAGCTCTCCTGCCCGGGACCACGGCTGTGCCCACGGGGAGGGGGCAAAGCTGCTCTGGCTGCCTCCCTGGGCCTACCGCATGCCTGGGCCCCCGCTCGCCTTGCTCCTTGATTCACCCTACCCCTCCGGCACCCCAATCTGTCCTTCCTGGCCTTTCTGAAGACGGGGCTGGAAAGACCCTGGAGAGGCCAAAGGTCCGGCCAAGGACCTTGGGTCTGGTCCCTGGGCCTCCTCCCTGTCAGGAGCACAGACCCCAGGCTTTTCCTCTGGGTCCCCAGTCCCTGTGGTGTCCCCCTCCCCTGGCGTGGACACACTCCCCCAGCAATAAGGACCGTCTGCGGCCGTGGAGAGTACTGTGAAAACAAACCAATGCACTTACCAGGAGCCACGAGACTCTTGAAGAACATGTAAAACCTTTTTAAAAAAGAAACAACAAATATTCACAAAGAGAAATAAAATGTAATTTTAAAGTAGGCCTGCCTAGGCTCTGGATGTTTCTAAGGTGTTTCTGAAGTGGTGGCGCATGTGTGGCTTGGTGGCCCTGTGTTCTGGCCAAGGGAGCGAGCGCACTTGGAGGGGGGTGGCTTTGTTCACGCACCCTCTGCCGTCCGCGGCCCTGAGACCTCAAGTCCCTGCCAAGAGTGCCCCTGGCTGGTGCCCTGGTCGGAGGAGGGACGGCAGGCTTGAGGTGGAGGCCAGACTTGGGGGCAGCTTGGACTTTTGGCAAACAGGAGAAACCCATGTGACAAGGGGGAGTTAGTGTTCCGTTGGCCATGGGGCCACGAACCTGTCTTCACACGGGGAAACGGCTGTAGGACGGTGTCAGTCTAGAACATGGCTCGGTGCCCTGCCCTCGGCCAGGGGCTGACAAAAGGGGGTGGCGTGGAATTAGCGCCCTCGTAGGAAACACTTTCTTCTAATGAGAACTTTCTTATGAAAGGACGGGAGGTGGGAGGTGGGCCATGGAGTCAAGGCAATGTGCATGAGTCGGGTAAGACGCTGAGCCCCTCTGAGCCCCGTTTACGCTGTATGGACAGTGGGGATTCCCCAAGTCACTGCCTCTTAGCTGACACGGTGAACACACGCTGTTCTGCTTGGTTTCCAAGTGTGAACAACCCGTGTGTTCTCAGGGTCCCCATTTCACAGATGAGGAAACTGAGGGACAGCAGAAGTCAAGAAGCTTCTTAAGGTCCTGCATCTGGGGAGAGGCAGAGTCGATCAGACCCTGTGATCAGTTTGAATCCTGGCCCTGGAGCCCAGACCCTCACCACCACATACCCTCTGTCCTGGCGTGTTGCTACGGAGCATACGTTTGGAGCTCAACGACTACTAAGAAGGCCATGTGCCTTTGGCTCGGTCCATTCTGGGCTCCCCGGGCAGGAAATGCCTCCCCCGCCCCAACACTGGAAGGTTCTGTGTAGCAGTCAGTTTCCTGAGGCCCACAGTGAGTCCAGCTCATTCCCTTTGGGGAGGGGCTGCCTGGTCGGCTGCAGGCCATGGGCTCATCTTCCACGGTTGCTGGTGGCCGCCTGGCATCGCCGCGGAAGACAAGGGGCCCCCGTTTGCAGTGGGCATTGGGGATTTGGTTTCTTCTCTGGGTTTTCCACATTGCAACAACCCAACGGCACTCTGCATCCTGTCTCCTGGGTCTGAGACACCAAAGCAGGAAATTGCATAACAGGCTCCGCTGGCCGCCCTCCACCCAGATGGCTTATGGGTGGTACAGCTCACTGTCGTGGTTTCAGCTGTGGTGTCAGCTCCCGAGCTCTGCCTGTGAGAGCGCATGAGGTGTGTGTGTGTGTGTGTGTGTGTCCACGTGCACGCGTGGACAACAGGGCTGTGGGCCTGGCCAGTGGCGGGAGAAAGTTGAGCTGGAGCACACCAGGATAAAGCCAGAGTTGCTCAGGCATCGGAGCCTTTGGGCCGATATGCCACCAAGGACGTGCAGCCGGCGGTGCGCGCTGGGAGTGGGGGGAATGTTCCGGAGGGGAAGGTGCCAGGAGGGTGGCCCTGAGTGAAGAGGATTCCAAGTGGCATTTAGTCACAGTGGAAGCCCTCCCGCTTCTCAAGCTGATAGCAGGTTAAATTTAGAAGTCCCAGACTGGGATGAGACACAGACACCAGACTCGAGCCAGCTGTCGCAAGGTCCCCTGCCGGAGCAGGGCCTGGGAGAGCCGGCTGTCGGGGCTGGGCCAGGCCCGTCTGCCCCACAAAGCTGGAGAGAAGCAGGCATGCCATGACCCTGCACACAGCCTGCCTGTCACCTCTGGTCACTTCTGGTGACAGTCCAACCTCTGGACTTGGGCTCCCTGTCGGTGAGGTCTTAAGGCCACAGAGGAAACCCCACCTGCTGGGAGATCGCTTGGTGGGAACCGCACAGAGGCCATGGCTGGAGGTGCTCGCAGGTCTGGGGACATTTCTATCGGCCCCCCAGGTGCTTTTTTAGCTCCTGCTTGATTTCTCTCTTGGTCATCATCTGTCCTGCCCGGCGGGGCCCAAAGACAGGGCTTCCCACCTGGCTGGGGTCCGGGCTTTGGATTAGGGCAAATATTGGACGTAGGAACAGGTTACTGTGCACACACAGCATCCAAATGAACCCACCCCAAACCCTTACCCCATAACCAAGTCTGGCAAAGACACATACGCAGAGCCCGCTCCAGGTCTCGAGGGCCCTTCCTGCCCCCACTGAGTGCATATGACAATAAAACGGGAACTTTCATAGATGAGGAAACTGGCCCTTAGAAGGGGCCGCGGGACAGGCTAGAGGTCATTCAGCTGGGAGGTTGCAGAACTGGGCGGGTTTCAAACAGCCATCTTTGACCTTGCTGGGTCACTGCCTTTTGGCTACACCAGCCACCCCCCTCCACACTCCGCATCTACCAGCCTGCCCGTCTCCGCTCCTCTGGGACTGCCACGCGGAAGGCCCCTAGCCTAGGGCTGAACGCCAGTCGGCAGCAGGCTCGCTGACACAGGAAGATGAAAACTATTAAATGCAGGAAAACCCATCTGAGCGAGTGAGCTCCGTCTCTGTGCCCGTGTCCAGAGAGGCCAACCTGCGCCACCGACATGGGCCCAGGCAGAGCCTTTTGCTCTGCTCTGTGCAGAATGGAAGGCAGAGACCGGATTCATTCCTGCACCGGCCTGAGCCCAATTTAGCTTTAAGGGCCGCTGTCCTGCTTCATAGTTTACGGTCCCTTTTTAATCAGACAGATGATGGGCGGCGGCGCTGGGTATTTGCAGCAAGTGAGACGCAGTTAGAAACCCTGCGCTATTCCTGGCTGCCACTTGTCTTGCTGAGTGAGGTCGGCTGGTTGCCTGACCTCACATGCCTGCGTTTCCTGATCGACAAGCCAGGACACGCACACCTCGCTCAACCTCCCATCCAGCAATGCGAGGCAGCTGCGAACCCTGCCCGCAGGGCTGCCCGAGGGCGACCGTACTGGATCAGGGCTTTGGCGAGAGATCGGAGACACCCCTCCTTCCATACAGTGACCAGACGACTGGCCTGATTATCAGGACCATTAGACCCTCACTGAATGCATACTGGTGCCGGCCAGCCGGCCAAACAAGAGGATTTCCATGCAGTTTCCACGGCTGTATCGAGCCAGCGCTCGCACACTGAGCAGCTCACCCATTTAAAATGCACTGTCTGTTGGGGTGTAGCATATACACAGTTGCATGGCCAGTACCCCAGTCAATTCTGGAATGTTTGCATCACCTCAAAGGGGAACCCTGCACCCACCAGGTATCATCATCCCCAAAGCCCCAGCCCTAAGCCACTGTCAATCTCCTTCCTGTCTCCATCCATGGCCCTACCCGGGACAGTTTGTGGGAATGGAGTCTGAGCCTGGTGCCTGTCCTTCAGCTCAGTGTTTTCAGGGCTTCCCCTCTGCCGTGGCACCTCATCTTTGACATGTGTATGTACTTCCGACCATCTCCTCTACGGGGCCCTTTGACCGGCGCAGGAGAAGCCGCGGCTCGGAGCTTACCGCCCCCGGCAGGAAGTGGTCTGTGACCATGAGTCTGCGGGGGACTGACTGGTCTGGAGGGTCGGAAGTGGGTCCCGGAGGATGGCTGGCTTCTGGGGACACAGTGAGTATGAGAGAAATTTGACCTATTAATGCTGGAAAGGCCCTGAAACTCAGTTTCCTCATCGGCAAGATGGGGCTATGGTGCTCTCCTCGTGGGGAGGGAGGACTCCAGGGGACTGGCAAGCCCGGGTCTTAGCCCAAGGCCACAGCTGTTAGCTGTTATTGACCTTGTGACCAGATGTTAAAAAAACTTTTTCCGGGGCACCTGGGTGGCTCAGTGGGTTAAAGCCTCTGCCTTCGGCTCAGGTCATGATCTCAGGGGCCTGGGATCGAGCCCCTCATCGGGCTCTCTGCTCAGCGGGGAGCCTGCTTCCTCCTCTCTCTCTCTGCCTGCCTCTCTGTGTGCTCGTGATCTCTCTCTCTCTGTCAAATGAATTAAAAAAAAAAAAAAAGAAAAAGATTTTTTTCCACCCCAGGCTGCATGTGCCGTGGGACCGAGGGGCACTGTGGCCAGCCTTGGTCCCATCCCCGCTCAGGTGTGGAAGCGGGTGGGGGGGGGCGAGGCAGGGAAAGGCCGCCCGACAGGGACTGTTGATGCCCCAAGCACTCCCGTGGGGGCTGCTTCACGCCAGCCCCTGCCCGAGCTGACAGTCTGGGCCAGCCCAGCTGTGCGTGGGCTCGGCCTCTCCCACCAGGTGCTTAAGGCTCAGTGAACGTTTATCTCAATCTCTGCTGTTGGAAACAATCCGGAAGAGCTTAGAGGTGCGGTCCCCGAGTCACTGCTATCTCCACCGCCGGCCACCTTGGCTTGACGGTTACTCTGAACATCAGCAGCGTTCTTAACTGGTCTATTATTTATCATGACTTGTGAAAAGACACTGGCAGAATTGACCTTGGTAACCATGTTTCAGCGTGCAACGCTGTGCCGTTCACACCCGGTGGGCCACCGTCCTCCCCCTCCGTCTCTGGAACTTTGTCCTCTCGTATGACGGGAACACTCACCGCACAGCCGCTTTCCTCTCCCAGCACCCCGGTGGACGCCTTTCTACTTTCTCCCTCTGGATCTGACGACTCTAGGCGCCTCCTATCAGTGGACTCGCAACTTGTCTTGTGACCGCTTTACTTCCCCGCACGTCAGGTCCTCAAGGGTCCCCCAGTGTGCCGTGTGTCACAGTGTGCTTCCTTTCCAAGGCCGGCTACGACTCTCAAGGCATGTCCGTCTGAGGCCGTGGGTCTCGACGCCCCAGAGGCCTCATACAGCCTGGCCCCTGCTGCTCATGGCGAGTCCCCGTAGGCCAGCCAGTTACAGAGCTGCGTGAGAGAGAACATGTGTGGGTCATTTGGGAAGACTTCCCTCCCTACTGGTTAAAATAATAAAATTCCAAGTGCTTAAAGAGATGAACTTTTCTCATCTGGAAAATTCACTTATCTGGAAAACGCTCTTTTCCATAAAATGAAGTTATTTCCGGGCACGAGTAAGGAGGCAGGAGGAGGAGGCAGCGTTCTGGGAGGTGTTGTAGGGCCGCTGGATTTAAGGGTGGGCCTGGAAAAGGTTCTTTACCGTATCCTCGGGGGCGGCTGTAAACTCGGGCTTCCCCAGTCCTTTATTCCGGATGCGGCTCTTCCAGAGATGTGGCCGGGAGCAGGAGGGGGACCCAGAGGCTGCGCGGCCAGGGCGCTTCCCCTTGGCCACCAGCTGATGTCCCCGCGAGTTACTGAGGCACCTGCCCTGCTGTTCTGTGATCACTTTGTGAGGCTGCAGGTCTGGCCGTCGGCCATGGAAAATGAACTCTCTTTGGGACTTCTTCTGGAGCCTAGTGAGGAGTTCTGCACCTCGGGGCCTCGGAGAATACACCTGGCAGCTGGCGAGGTCTGGGCCCCGGGCACCAGGCTTTCACTGCAGAGCACGGACTGAGCCGCTAACACAGCACTTCGGGGGTTGCTACGGGTGAGGCGAAGGGATCTCCCTGTACACAGCCTGCCGCTTCCTGTAAAGGTGAGCGAGGGGAGGCTGCCGCGGCCTCTGCAGCTGCCCTCTTCACAGAGGGCACCACACCACAGTGACTCTGCCGCCGGGACCGGTTCTGTCTCCTTCCGATGCACGAGGGGATTCCTACCCCCAGCTCCCAAGAAGCTGCTGATCCGATAGGAATGACGGTGTGAGAAGTCGTGGTGGGCTGCCGTATCGAGGGAGCCTAGAAAGCTCTGAATCCTGCCCGCTTCCTGTGTAGCTGGACGGGGGTCGTGAAATCCAGCCTGAGAACCCAGAGAGATGGGTCCTGCGGAGAATTTCCCCCGAACTGCCTCTTCACATTTGTAAACAATCAGTCATATAGGTGCGGATCTATTTCTGGACGGCTTTGCATAACTTGATCTCTTCATCTTGACAATATCACGTGGTCCTAAATACTGTAGCCTCATACCGCGTCCTCCAACTTTGTTTTTCTTCTTTGAGGTTGTTTTGGTTCTTCCGGGTCCTTTGCATTTCCACAGGAAATTCAGAAGCAGCTACGAAAACAAAAACAAAAACAAAGATCGTGTTCATATTACCTGTGAATGAAGTTTAATTTCTTCCTTTCTAATCTAGATCCCTTTTAAAAAAAGATTTTATTTGCTTATGAGAGAGAGAGACAGAGAGACAGAGATAGTGAGAGAGAGCACAAGCAGGGGGAGTGGGAGCGGGAGAAGCAGGCTCCCCATTGAGCAAGGAGCCTGACAGAGGGGCTCGATCCCAGGACCCTGGGATCATGACCTGAGCCAAAGGCAGATGCTTAACCGTCTAAGCCACCCAGGTGCCCATCTGGATGCCTTTTATTTATTTTTCTTGCCTTGGCACATTGGCTAGCTCTTCCTGTGCAGTGCTGGAAAGATAGGAGCAGTGACAGCAGCCATTCTTGGCTGGCTTGGCTTCTGGCATTCTTGAGCCATCACGTGTGACGGCAACAGTAGGATCTTCCCAGGTGCTTTTCATCGGGCCAAGAAAATCCCCTTCCCCTTCTGTTTTGCCAAGAGTTTGTCAGGAACAAACACTGGATTTTATCAAATGACTTTTCTGTATCTATCGAGATGATCATTTTTTTTCTTACTCTGTTAATGTGGTGAATTGTACTGATTGATTTTCAAATGTTAAACCAATCTTGAGTTGCTAGAATAAATCCTACTTGGTCATTATGCATACACTTTTTATACAGTACTGGATCAGATGACTAAACTTTTAAGAATTCTTACATCTAGGGGCACCTGGATGGCTCAGTCGGTTAAGCATCTTTTTTTTTTTTTTTTTTTTTTAAGATTTTTATTCATTTACTTGAGAGAGAGCGAGAGCACACAAGCAGGGGGCAGAGGCAGAGGGAGAGGGAGAGGTAGATTCCCCGCTGAGCAGAGAGCCCGTTGCGGGGCTCGATCCCCGGACCTGAGATCATGGCCTGAGCTGAAGGCAGATGCTTAATGACTGAGCCACCCAGGTGCCCCATTCCCTTTAATTTTCTGGAACAGTTTGTGTGTCATTGTATTATTCCTTCCTTAAATACTCAGTAGAACTCACTGGGGAAGCTATTTGGATCTAGAATTTATTTTATGGGAAAATTTTGGTAAATTCAATTTCTTTAATCACTGTAGGGTTCTTTCTCTGTTCCTTCTTGAGTGAACTTTGATGATTTGTGCTTTTCAAGAAAATTGTCTACTTCATCTAAGTTGAAGAAACGAGTAAGGATATTCAGAATATCCTGATTATCACTTTAATACCTGAAGAATTTGTAAGGATGTCAGCTTTCTCATCACTGACATTAGTAACTTGTGTCTTCTCCTTTTCCCGATTAGTCCGTCTAGAGGTTTATTAACTGATTTTTTTTCAAAGAACAGTTTCACTTATTTTTCTTGTCTTATTTTGTATCATTTTGGCTCTGTTCTTTATTATTTCCTTTTTCATTTACTTTTCTTTTTCTGGTTTCTTAGACTGGTTTCTTCTTTTGGAAAATACAGGGGTTGGGGCGCCCGGGTGGCTCAGTCGGTTGGGTGTCCAACTCTTGGTTTCGGCTCAGGTCATGGTGTTTGTTATTGTCTCAAGAGACTTGAAAAATCCCTTCCAAAGTCTTCAGACTTACCCATGGAGATACAATTTCTGATGTCCTTCAAATTTCCCCCTCCACCTCTCCTCTCTTTTTCGGGAACTTGCATTTACACATATTATTCAGCTGCTTGAAGTTATCCCCGTTGGCTGGTGCTCTGTTCCAACCTTTTCGGTCTTCTCGCTTTGTGTGGTTTACTTTGGGCATTTCTATTGCTAAAGTCTTTGATCTCACTAGTTCTTTCCTCTGAAGTGGACAACATCTTCTTAGTCTGACCCGGAAGATTCCCATCTCAGACATGACAGTTTTCACCTCGAGTTTGATTTTGGTTCTTTCTATGCTAGGATGTAACGTGTGTGGTCTTTCTTCTAGCTTCTTGAACACAGACTACAGTTTTAATCATGGCTTCGAAGTTCTTGACTACTAATTTTATCATCTGTGTCACTTCTGGACCAATTTCAGCTATTTGATTTTTCTTATTATTATAGACCATATTTCTCTACTTTTTGCATACTTGATTTTTTAAAAATGATTTTATTGGAGAGAGAGAATGGATGAGAGAGAGAACAAGCACATGAGGAGGGGAGGGACAGAGGCAGAGAAGCAGACTCCCCACTGAGCAGGGAGCCCAATGTGGGGCTCTATCCCAGGACTCTGGGATCATGATCTGAACCAAAGGCAGACACTTAACCTACTGAGCCACCCAGGCCCACCTCATACTTGGTAATTTTTGATCGGGTGCTGAAAACCATGAAATTGCTCTTGTTTGGTACTGGGTATTTTTGTATTGCAGTAAGTTTCTTGAACTTATTCTGGGATCTAATGTGGAAATAGTCTGATTCATTTGGGTCTTGCTTCTGAGCTTTGTTAGATGGGATCAGAGTGGCATTTTGTTCAGGACTCATTTTTCCCTGCTACTGAGGCAAAACCCTTGTGAGGACTCAATCCCAATGCTGGGTGAATTATGAGGATTTCCGCACTGGCTGGCAGGAAACAGGACCGTTTTCTGCCCTAGAGCTCTGGGGATTCCGCCTCTAACCCTTTCACGCTGCTGTTTCTCCAGACGCAGGCTCTCCTCAGATGTGCTCACTGATCGCTACTTGGCCAGTGCGCGAGACCTCTCTGCAGAGCCAGAGGCCGGAGTCCGTGCCCGGCGGGCCTCTCCTCCCCCTCTGATCCCTCGCCTTGTGAACTCAGGGAGACCGCTGGGCTCCAGCTGGACTCTCCTTCCCTGTGCTGGTCTGGAAATGTTCTCTAGGCAGGAAACGGGAGCAACTACAGGGCTTATCCCATTTGTTTCTAGAATCTCAGGGGTCACTCTCCTTTGCTGCCTGATGTCAACCGTCTTGAGAACTTGTGTGACTGAATTTTTACTTGTTTCAGAAAAGAGGGCAAACCCAGTATCTATGAATTCATCTTGCTGGAAACAGAAAAGCTCATCTTCGTGTACTTGGGAACGAAACAATCTGTGGGCCAGTGCTACCTATTTCTGCATTTTCTAGAGGAAGAGAACTCAGAAATAACCAAGTTAGAGGAATCAACTGATTTAAAAAAAAAAAAACAAAAAACGGTATGACTGCAGCAATTTCACAGGAACATAACGATGACTAAAGAGAAAAGCAACAGCCATTCTCCGATTCATTAATTCATCCAGGGGCGGCAACTGGAAACCATGACCCACTCAAGGCAACAGAGATGCCTGCAGAAAAACCAAACGCGGCCCTCCCTCCCACGGCAGGGGCCCCAAGCTCTCCTGACAGGCGCTCCCCCAGAAGCACCCCAGGTTGCCAAAAATTGCACAGTGGCCAAGCATCTCAACGGGGCCTTAGAATTCCCCACAGACTTCCCCCACGCTTTCAACCGGGGGAGAGCCACACTGGGTAGCCCTTTCTAACTCAGCAGGTCACTTTCCTTACATGTGAAAGAATCTGTGTTGAAGGAGAGACTTTCGTGTTTGGATCCACAGACGCTTAGAGAGAATGCTGCGCATTGGCTTGGGCTCTTGGTCCCTAAGAAGCAGCCCTGACGCCAGTAGCTGAGGTTCAGACTGAGGGTTCGGCTTTAAGGTCTCTGTCTTCTTCTCTAGCCCTTTGCCCTCTCGTATCTCTCAAAGCTTATGTTAACACGGGGGACAAACAACGATGACGACAGACAGAAACCCCACAATCGGAGTCATTATTCGACAGTGTGAGTAAACCTGCAGAAGGTAATGGATCGCCTTATCACAGGTCCCCAAGGTCCTGTTTCCTGTTACGAGGCAGCTAAGCCAAGTGTATCTCGAATATTCTAGTCGATCTTGACAGAAGCTCAGCTGTAAGACAAAATGAACATCTTTGATTAAGAATCTAATTGGAAATTAAATTGGCTTTTAGATTAGGACAGCTTGTCTACTCGGGGACGCTACTCTCACGGCCTGGCCAAGATTACATGGCCAATGAACAGAGCCAAGCCCTCTCTCACTCCCGACCACCCCATCTCCTCAATTTGGTATAAAATACTCTTTATAAGCAAGATAAGTCACTGGAAAGAAAAATGAGTTGCAGAGAAGCCCAAGGTGCATTCTGATTTTATGCCTAAGGGGCAAGCGGATGGACGCCGTGATGAAAAGGCTCAACTCTACAATAAAAATCCGACTAGAAGCTTCCTCAGAGGCAGGGTTTGAATTTCTGTGTACCATCGGCAGGTTCCCATTTCAGGCCCAGTGCATTTTGAGACCTTGCTTTAACATGGATTGCTGAAAAGTGAAATCTCACCTCCCCACAGGCGCCATTCTATCAGGAAAATGGCACAGGGAGGACATTATGGACAGCCAAAGACAATTAGCGACGGATCTTGGTAAACAGTTGGAGGCGGGAGGAGACAGGCCCTGCCTGGTTTGCCCCTTAGAGCCACAGGCCCCATTTTCTGAGGCCAAGCAAAAGCCTCCAACAGCGCATGCATTCCTGCTACTCCCAGGCCTTTGGAGACCACAGGGACGCACGTCTGCCGGATCCCCGTCATGTGACTTCCAATCATTGATTTCTATGGCTGAGTATATGAAGATAAAACTATTTACCGCCATGAGTCTGGGTGTTTTTCTTATCTAGAGAACATACACAAGCTGACCCATCAGGCATATCTTTTCTAAGTTGTAACGTTCTGAGAACGATTATACCTCCGGCCAGCCCTTTCATTCGTTTGGGAGCATGACGAGCTCACAGAGCAAGTGACTCGCATCTTGCAACAGACGCCATTTCAGCTCCTCGACTGTCGCCACACACTGACGAGTGTTAAGAATCCGTGTGTGCAGTAAAAGAGAAACAGGTCAAGGATGGGGAACTTCACACTCTGCTGTCACTCCCATAAATGAGGATGATGAAAGCACTACCAGCTTTATACACAATGTCTCATTTAACTCTCAGCAAATCTGGATGAATTATCACTCACCCTCTGTACGGAGGACGGAACTCTGAGCAACAACAGCTCAGAGAGGTGAAGCGACTTGTCTGAAGTCACACAGCTGGGGTGGGATTCCAGTGCACACAGTAGCCATGATCTTAACCAATAAACCCTACTTGCTGGAATGACTCACTTCTGTCTCGACTCCCTTCTGTGTTCAAGGAATGGAATTCAAACGGGATAATCTCCAGCTAGGCTAGAAATGCTAGGCTCCTATGGTCCCCTCGTGGGCCAGCTTTGCTGCGTAATAGGGCCACAGAAGGAGCCGCCTCCTCCTGGAACACACATCTGACAGCCAGCCATACCCTTGGTGAGAGACGGGCCTGCACGGCAAGTACATGGCTGGGACAGCCAGAACCAGCGCGCAAAAGGAGAAAGCATGACGTGTCTGCTATGGCGACGGTGTCCCGGCAGGGGACAGGCACGCAGGCGGTAGGAGACGTCAGTATAGGTTTCTGGATGGTGACCACTGGTCCCACCATCTGTGGTGCTGACAACTGCGTGGTAGTCCGAGCACCACTCGGCTTGGAAGGCTCTGAGATGACGTTTATTCCTGTTTCCAGAATGGCTCCAAATGAGAAAAGACGACCCCACAGACCAGAGTCAGGGGTCAGCCAGGCCAGATGCCTGAGGCCCTCATGTGGGGAGAAGGCTCCAGAGCCTAATTTAGCTCCGAACGATTGTTGCTACTTGATAAACAGCCTGGGCTCCCTTAGGCCTTGGGCAAGAGGGGTTCAGGCCGCGCTGTCCCATCGCCCGTATGTAGAACCTTGAAAATCATTATAGCAGTTTCATTTCCCTACTGGGGTACATCTTGTTCCCTAAAACAGAAAACGAAAGTGATTTAAAAGCAAACATCTCAAGACTTGCGAATTCGAAATGCTTCTGAAAATTCTGGCTGGTGACAAGCCGTTCCATCAGCTCATGCAGCCCCTCTGTCAGCGCAGCCGGGGACTCCAGATCGGCCCGCCAGCCCCCTCTGCTCCTCCCGCACCCCCAGGGCTGGCCGGGAAGCTCTGGGTTGGTAAGATTAGCAAGGGCAGGGCCAGAGAGGGCTTTGGGTGCGGTGGGAGCCGCGTGGCTCCCTGTCCTCCCCGCAGGGACAGAAACCTGCGGCCTGAACGATTGGGCGGGGGGGGGTCCAGGGGCTCCTTTCCCTGGAGCCAGCCCTGCACTCTCCTGGGCCAGGAAGGGGCTGAGAGGAGAAACAAGGCCACGGGGTCTTTCTGCCGTAGGCCCTGCCTTTCCTTTGGGAGGGACGTGAGTGCTGCTGGTCAGCTCTGGGAATGATGAAAACTCACGGGTGCATTCCCCGGGGCAGGGCGGGCTGGGGCTCCTCTTCGAGACATCTGGTGGCTTTGGCAGGTACTGCCCTTCGCCTTGTGCCACCTGCCTCTTGAGGCGGGTAGGATCTGCCCCATCTGAGTCTGGGCCCAATGACACATGGTTGCCACTGGTAAGAGTCAGAGAGCCTCACACGTGGGTGTCCCTGTGTCGGGTCTGTGTTTGTCGTCCCCGGAGTGCCACAGAGAGCTGCTCCTGCTCCAGCCCCCAGCTAGAGCCCTCCTGGGGTGAGGGCCGGCAGGTGCTCCGGTTGGCTCGGGCAGAGAGCACTGGAACCAGCCCGAGGCCATGATCTCCTTCTGCCCTTGCTGTGCAGTCCTGGGGTGGTAGGCTTTTGACCGGCCCCCGACCCGTGTCGTCGCCTGCTAGGGTCTGGCCACAGAGCGAGTCCCAGCCTCTGTCTGGGGAAGCCAGTGCCTGACTCGTGCTGTCTGGGCGCTGACGAGCAGAAAGACAAGGCGGACATGGTCCCTGCCCTCCAGGAACTGACTTTAGGAGGAAGGGAGGCAGAGGACAGGCTAGATAAACAAATCTGGCGACCGAGGACACACATAATAGTAATTGTGACCCATGCCTTGCCACAGCACAGTCGGCCACGAGAAGATGAGTGCAGCGGCTGTACCCGAGCAGGGCGGCCACGGGGGGGACAGTGGGATGATTTCACCTGAGCCCTGTGGGCGAGTGGGCATGGCGGGATGACACGCTGCTGCGGAAACCAAGTGTGGAAGCTCCCGAGGTGGGAAAGTTGGCAGGCCGTCTCAAGAACAGAGAGTGTGCAGAGGGGCCCTGGGAGTTAGGAGGGCAGAGAGGAGAGACGAGGGGGTGGGCGAGGTAGGAGGAACCAGACAAGGTCGGAGGGACCAGACGTGGGACCTGCCACCGAGAGTGAGGACTCCGGATGGAAGGCTGGGCCAAACTGGTTCGGTGGACACTGTCCCCGGGAAAGGCAGGCAGTAACACCTCTCCTGTGTTCTCCCAGCCCAAGGCCAGCTGGGCCAGCAAAGGGAGATCGGGCAGGGGCCGTGCTGGGGGCGGGGGGGGGACACCGTGATGGGACGGGGCCTGGCTCGCTGCCACGTGCTGCTGTGGGCTCCTGCCTGCGTCCCCCTCCGACACCGGACTCTCTCACTGCAGCTGGTGATCTAGGGTCGAAAACAATGTGGAGAATCTCCGGCCACGGCTGTGGAATGGACAGGATTCTATTTATAAGCAGAGAGGGGCTGAACAATGGAGCAACTGCCGCCTCGGTGGGTCTGTAGCCTGACCTCCTGTGAGACTCTGGAAAGCCTCAAAGCCAGACCCCGGAAGAGATGGCACAGGAAGGAGGCGATTAGACCGCTCAAGGTCATGAAGCCAGCTGCTTCCTCCACGGTCCGACCACCTTCATCAGAGAACAGCTAGTAAGCCCCCATCTGCCGCTGGTGCACACCAACATGAGCTGAACAGATCCAGCCTCTGCCCCGCCTCCCTCCCGGGGGTGCCGTTTAGGTGGTGATCACGTACCAGGCTGGAGGCAGCAGAATGGGGGCAGGGAACCACACGATGGGCAGAACGTCTGTCATGGTTCACGTCCAAGGCCGGCTCACGTGCACGGGGCAGGCTGGACAGGTGCAGGCCAGTGTCCCTGGCACAAGCAGGCCGGTATTTCTTCTGAAATGATGACTCTGTTGGGGGAGAAAAGTTGTGAGAGACAACGGTGGATGGCCCAGGGCTAGCAGAGGGCGGGGGCCTGTGCTGCCAGGCTGGGCAGGGGGCCCTGCCCGGGTTCCCTCTGACAATCAACACCTGGTTTAAGACTCAGCAAATGGCTTACTCGCTGGGCTTCATGCTGTCCTCTAGAAGACGTGGGTCACAGTAGCTAGCTTGTAGATTAAACGTGAAACTGTCCGTGAAGTGCTTAGGACAGATAGTACCTGGCACACTGTAATTCTCCAGGGAATTATCGCTACTATTATAACTGCATAGGAGAGAGGAATGTGTGTTAGAAACACAAGCCACAGGAAGTAAGTTACGCTCCTGTCCAGTGACACCAGCAGTGAAGCAGCTGCCAGCACGAGCCCTGGGGAATCCGGGTGCAGCAGAGAAGTTCCATGGTCAGAAAGACTGGGCAATGGCCAACTACTTCATCTTCCTGGTTTACAAAGCAGATTTGCATATTAAAGGCTCAAAAGAGGCCTTCAATATGAAAATGTTACATTTTGCTCTGTTCATTCTTCTCTGCAACTTAGCGGACCACAGAGCCCTTTGTTTTGGCTGAACACGAACCTCTCCCAGGAATCATTTCAAACACAGAGATTTGGGGTCCAAAACAGTCCCCGTTGTAACGGCTTGTTTCCACACACGAGCGAGGCAAGAGGAGACCAGCCAGGGAGAACGAGGGGAGATGGGAGAGAGGGAGTCCCCTGCCCCTGCTTTCCACGCGGTGGGCAGCACGGAAAAGGAACAGGAGCGTAGGAATCCGCAGGCGCTCAGAGGTGTTCTGGGAGACGGTGAGTGGGGCCCTTGGGATGACAAGGCCGGAGGGAAGGCAGAGACTGAGACCCAAGCTCGGGAGGGTGTGGGGGCACGGGTCCTCCTCCCCTACCACCCTGTCACAGCCGGCTCCGCGGAGGCATCGGGGAGGACCCGCGCCAGGAGGCAGGGTGAGGGCAAGGCAGGTACTCCCACCCTCCCTGCCGGACAGAGGCGGTGTTCGGGAGCTGACAGCCCACCTGCGCTGCAATATAGATCTGTATCTATGGATACATACACACAGAGTAGATGGCCCGACGAGCAGCCGAAATGGAAAATGCGTGTCCCTCGTTGACAATTCGGAGACCCCTTACCTTGGATTAATGGAAAAAAAAAACAAAAACAAAACAAAACACGTCCTTGGGAGTGAGATTCTCTTTCAGATGCTCCCCTGGAGGGGAAAATATTTCTGGTTATTGCACTTAAAAGGTTTCTCAAAATGTGGCCCACAGACCCCCTGTGAAGGGCCCAAGTCCGCTCTCTGATCAGAACCCCAAATGAAAGTCAAGCACAGCTGTGTTAGCTTCGTGAGGTGGGAGGCGAGCCGTCACCCCGTGGGGCCCTGTGTTGGGATGACAAGGGGCTCGACTGCCATGTGGAAGGTACGCCCCCACTCCAAACCCGGAGAGCTGAATTGGGAATCCGAACTCTACCCTGGAGGTGGGGCAGGGTCCTGCGGCCTTCCCATCTCCATTGCCACCAAGAGAAAGGCCCTCAAGGACTCCAGGAGGCGATGGACCTTGCCTACTTCTGGTGACAGAGCCCATGAGGGTTAGGATCAGGTCAGCCTAGAGGTCCATACTCTTCCTGCAGCGCTGAAGACCTGATCTAGAAACTTCTCTGGAGGTTGCCAGAGTGGAGAGCAAAGCTGAGGGCAAGCACCAGGTGCTCATGCTAACAGGCAGGAGGACACCGAGGGGACCTCCGCCTCAGGTTTCGGGGGCTTCCCAGCCACATCAACATGCAAGGGACTTGCACGCACACCTATTTTGTCATCCGGGTTCTTCTGTCCCTGAGAAACCCGTTTTCTGGCCTCTTATCGTGTTGCCATCTGAAGCACCAATTACGAACACAGGACATCTGTGTGTGGAAAAGCCAAACAAAACACAACCTCACTCATTAAACTGTCTTCCCCTTTTCCTTCCTGCCTCTCCCGCGCCACACCAGCAGAAAGAGAAACCAGGCCAGTGAGCTGCCTACCTACTGGCGCAGCTGAGCGCGCGGGCCTCCTCCCGGGCCCCTCGTGGGGACCCGGGCCCACGCGCCAGCCCCGCTTCAGGAAGGGCTCATGCCTGGGAGCTCGGCTTTCAGGGGATGCTCGGAGACGACCCCGGCCATCTACCAGTGTAACGGAGCCCTGGAAAGGGAGGCAGAGGGGCTGGGGCACTGGCAATGCATTTCCGGGGGCTGCTGCCTGCCAGCGAGCAGCAGGGGCGTGGTCAGGTCCGGCACAGCTGACAACGGAGATGTCACATGCCACCTCTACACTGGCTTAACGCAGAGAATTCGGGGTCAAGGGTTTAGGCCGAACCAGCTTCTATTTATAATAAAGAGCATCGAGGAGGGGGCAAACGGGACGGCAGGGGACTGGCTCGGTCTGGGTGCCCGCCGGCACGACGCTACGCTGAGGCAGAAGTCTGTGCTCAGCGCCTCGCCCCCGTGAGCGCGGGGCCTCCATTGGGAGCTCTTCCCAGGCAGCTGAGTGCTGCTGGCTCTAGATGGCCCCTGTGTGGGAGCTAAAGAGAGCGCAGGAGGGGGGAACAAGCCCCATGTCTGGCTGGGTGGGTGTCGTGGGGACTGTCCCCTGCCCCACAGCTGAGGAAGCCTCATGAGAGAGCAGGGGGAGACAGGCTCATTCCACAAGGACCCACATGGGTACGTGTTAAGCAGCTCAAGTCGAAGCTCTCCGAGAGGCAGATGCCCTGACAGAAGGCACAGACGGACCCCACTCCTTTCTCCTGCTGCACCAGGGACCTAAATCTGGTTTGGGGCCCAACAGTGACGCCGGCTGGCAATCCTCTTCTGAGGGGCCAGAAGAACCAGGAAGCTCATCGCCCTGGGATGTCCAGGCCCCATTTCAGGACCAAGTCCCGGTCTGCAGGACAGGGGTGTGGGGACCTGCACGTCACACCGAGGGTCCAGGCCAGTCTCGCAGAGGGGGACCAGCAGAGTGGGCTGTGGCGCTCTGGAAGCCAACGGAAGCAGTGAGACCACACTGGCTATCACGGGACAGATTCAATCACATGGAAAACTTTTATTAAAGCATTTTAAAATAGAACTTTCCAATATGTAAAACTCTGAACAGCCCTTCCTGACCCTCCCCTGCCATGACCTGAGCCAAATGCACCGTCGCATCCTGGCCCGACTGCGCCGAGAGGCCGTTCTTGCTTGTTGGCAACTGCTTAGGGCACCGCAGCCCTAAGCAGTGAAATCGCCCAGACCTGAAGGGTCCCGCGCTCCCCACTCCCCGCTGCGGACTGGACTGAAGCTGGGCTCCGCCCGCCACGCTGGCAAGCACGGGCTGAGGCGTCTGTGGCGTCTGTGGCGTCGGCCGCAGAGATGTTGCCTCGGCTCCCGGCCGCCCCGGGGTTATCTGCCCTGTGGTTAACAGACAGCGGACCAGGCCTGGTGACCAGTCGCTGTCACTGGAGATAAAGGCGCGCTTCTGCACCACGCCTCTCCAGAGTCGGAGAAATCAGCGGCGGGACATGCGGCCCCCAGAGCTAGACCAAGAAGACGAGCTGATGGGGCTCATCCAGGGGGCGGCAGCCCCATCATCGGGGCCCACGGGGCTCTTTTCCAGGCTTGGCTCACGGCTCCCTGTATCTTCCCTTTAGGTGCCATGAGCTCTTCTGAGACAGCTGATGCCCACATGCGGGGCTTCCCGGCCCTCTACTCAGTCGCCCAGGCTGGGGCCTGGAGGGTCCGGAGAGCCAAGAGCAGCAAGGACACGGAAAGGAGATTCCAAGTTACAGCCTCAAAAGTCTTGGGAGAAGCTCCTGCACGCCCTCTCCTTGCATCCGTCTCCGATGCTGCGGACACCTGGTGCCACCCTTGAAGACAAACACTGCCGGCGGGCGGAAGGCCAGGAAGGTTTCTCAGAGCCCCAGGCACGAGGAAACCTCTCTCCTAGGCGGTGACCTGACATAAGCCCCATGCGTTCAGCACGGGAACAGACCAGAGTTTAATAGTGGGGGACGGCGCGGGGTGGGGGGGGGCACGACAACCAACACGAAATAGGAAAGAAAACAAACAAGCGATCAGGCGTCACTAGAGTTTTGGTTTTTGCTGTTTCTTTCTGGGTATGTTTCAGGGCGAATGTTCACGGGCAAGGGCTGCTCCGGTGCAGCTCAGCGAGAGCAGCTGAGAATGCAGCTGGTCACAGGGACGGAAAGGAAACACCGACACCCACTCAGCTTCTCCAGCCACCGAAGCCCTGGACAGACCTGCAAGGAAGCGCCAGGAGAGGCGGGTCAGCGGCCGCTCTGAGGAAGGGCTCCGGGGCTCAAGCAGCTGCCTGGGCCAAGTTCGGGACTCTGAGTTTTGAGCGTGACACAGTTCCACACAGCACGGAACGAGGATCAAAATGCTAGACTTGGTGACGGGCCTGGAGACCCGTGGGCAGCACAAAGCTTCTGAGACACTACCAGGGATCTAAGGAACAGCATCTCTCAGGCCCCGCCCTCCAGCCTTTGCTCATCCGAAGGCACAGTCCTCTCTCTTACATGTGACCTTGGAGGAGGCCAGGCAGGGCACCTCCTGCTATATTCCTGTTCAGATCAGCAGGTCCATGAAACCCTAAACCTGCTGCTGAACCCCCATGCTTCCAGGACAAGCTTAGAAAAGGGGAAAAACAAACCAAATGTACAAAGAGAGCACAAGTTAGTGGTGTAACGTTTTCACATACCACATACTCCTCCCTCCTGATTTAATGGCTGAAAACTTGAGGTGGATACTTACGAGTTAGATGATCCAAAGCTGAATCCTGAAAAAATGGGAAGGGGGGAGTGAAATGAGCGCACACACACTGAGAGGCTGGGCGGGGGAGGGGTCCTGGCCGCACCACGTCCCTCCCTTCGCTCCCCGTGGAGAGCCCCGCCGCCCCCCACCTAAAGGCCAGGGGGGGACAGGGAAGGCGAGGGTTGGCATCTCGGGGTTCTCCCGCCCCGATGCCCACGGTGGGCAGCAGTCCATCCTGGCACAGTGCCTCCTGCTCAGCTGGCCCGGGGCCACACGGACCCTCGTTGTCACGGAATCGTATTTTTCTTTTCCCATCTACTTGCTGCTTCTCGGAGAAGCAAGATACTTGGGTTCTAGGCCCTGCTCTGTGGGCCACTCTCTGGCTCTTAGGGCAAATGAGCCCCATGGGGTATCTTCATCTGCAAAACGACGGTGCCTGACTTGTGCGCCTCATCAACGTATTGCAGAAATAAAAGCAAACATGCGCATTCCACTATCGGAAGAAGTGAGTGTGCAGCAGATCCAAGACATCTCATCTCTACATCTTACTGTTGGCATTTGCCGCCTTGGATTTTAAAACCAAGGTCTAGTAAGATGATGGTTATCTTGGGTTCTTGTCTTGAGAGAAAAATCAAGGCAGTCCTGCCTGTCTTTGGTAAGGAACGGCACAACGTTACACGTCTAATTAAAGCCTAAAAGAGCATTTTGTCTTTCACCCACTTTCAGCCTTCAGATTACTAAACTGAATCCCCAGGTAAAAATCACTCATTTCTTTGGGGTCAGGGGTGGGGGAAGGCATTTACTAAGGAGAAGGCAGGAGGCCTTCGGCGCGGGAACCATGTCTGGCCACCTACCTGCTCCACCAGATCCAAAGCCAGAGAATCCCCCGCTCTGGGCCCCGAAACCAGAAGTCTGCTGGGACAGTGATCCGAAAGTCGGAGCGTTCTGACTTGCGAGGGTGCCGAAGGATGTGGTGTTGCTGCTGCTCCCAAACCTGGGTCCCAGGGAGAAAGCAGTCGGTGGTTAGCCTGGCCACACAGACTCCTGCTGCCCCAAGGCCTTGGCCCAACCTGGTGGGGCTCAGGCTGCAAGCCACGCATGAGTCAAGGGGCCACGCCTGGCCTCTGGCCTCTCAGAGAGAACAGGCTGGAGCCCAGAGTGAATCTCAGCTTTGGGAGGGAGGACAGGAATGTGACAGGACAGCCAACCGGTCCAGGGTGTTGCTCCTCTCCACCGCCTGGAAATTCCAGCTCATCTGGAAATCGAGCAGCACTACATTTTTTGTTCCATCTCCAATAATTCTTGGATTTCATTCCATCATTTTCGCATTTCTCATCTATCGACAACCTCCTTCCCCCAGTTAGTTGTCCTGAGCTCCTCTCCAGATCTTGATTCTACTGACTTTTCATGACAAGTGAAGGGTCTTCGGGAGGCAGACCCTTGGAGCGGTCCTGACTGGTCCTGCTCTATTCCTGCCCCTGCTCCGGGCCTCTCACGAGCAGTGGGCGCTCCTCTGGGGCTGCCAGATATCCGCCAGATATCAGGGAACCGGGGAAAGGTGACGGGCTCTTCTGGAGGTCTCACACCCGAGTCCGTCCCTGTCAGCCCTCTTTGGCCAAACGGAACTAACCAGCCAGTGAGCTAACCTCCACAACCAAGGCAGAATATGACACTTTCCTACTAGAAAAGAAAATAGCAGGTTTCAAATAAATAAATAAAACCTCAAGATTCCCAGTCAACCCCAAACCCTCCCAGCCTGCGGCACCTGTGCTGGGCGGTCACTGGAGACATCAGTGTCTGTCAGAATCTGACAGACACTGGCTAAAGCTCCTTTAGAAGCTTTCCTTAGGGGCGCCTGGGTGGCTCAGTGGGTTAAAGCCTCTGCCTTTGGCTCAGGCCATGATCTCGAGGTCCCAGGATCGAGCCCCGCATCGGGCTCTCTGCTCAGCGGGGAGTCTGCTTCCCCCTCCCCCGCTGCCTGCTTCTCTGCCTACTTGTGACCTCTATCAAATAAACAAATCTTTAAAAAGAATAAACGCTTTCCTTAACTTTAATTCTTGGGGTTTCCTGGGAGAAATTTAAAAGAACCATTAGTTTCTACATGAACTCCAGGAAACAATTCATCAACTCGCTCACTTTCTGGAAACTTGCCAACACTTCTACACCGGCATCTTTCATGGGGTGGGGGGGAAGGGTATGAGTAAAAACACAGCTTAGTTTACTTTCAAGATAACGATGCTATCACCTTGCCAAGATTCACCCCAAGTGCCCTGACCATCCCCCCAAACAAAGCCCCCACTCCCCGCCCCATGTCTCTAGCTTTACGCATCCTGCCTCCTATGCCCAGGGCCACCAAACGGTGACTTCAGACACTACGATGTCCTCTGAACGAGGCACTTTGTAGTCATCACCACAGACATTTTATCGGGACTTTGTGGTGCGGTGAAGGCTATTTATTTTCTCCTTGGGGTTTTGGCAACCAGACTGAATTTCTGGGGCCCTTAAAAGACAATCCCTAATATGGCATTTTCAAGGGAGGATGTGCACGAGGCACTAAGAGCAGCTTTAAAAGCCGAGGAGTCACTGAGACTCAGAACTGTGCCGGGGGTGGAGGCTGGCCCCTTGCACTGTGAACTGAATACCCACTCTGGGGGTTCCTGAGTGGAGCCAGGGACACAAGGAGTGGTTTGCACAAGGACAACGGGTCAATGACACAACAGTCCCAAAAGGCAAAGAATGTGGCAGAAACTACTCATCTTGAATCCCCTGACAGAAGTCCCCACACAAGAGGCAGGCCTGGCTCTAAAGTAGCCAGGACAGGACTGTTTCCTCCCTTAAATCATCTGTGAGCTCCAGAGAACAGGGTTCCGCCAACCAGCACTCCACGTTTGCGGGTGACGTAACAGCTCACGTCCACCTGCACGCCGACAGAGGCTGGCTTGGGAGAAGTGAGCCTTCCCCAGGGAGGAAGACACATCATGGACTGACTTGTTTGCGGATTTCGAGGGACGGGGGATCAGCTCAGTTACAGTCGGGAAAATGCAAGAACTGTCTTTCCAAACCATGGGTACTGGGCCCCGTGCTTCGGGCCATCCCCAGGTCCCCCCCCCCCCCCTCCCGGGGCGCTTACCCGAATCCTCCCGCGCTGGCAGCCGCAGTACCCTCTCCGAACACTTTGCCTCCCGTCGAGCCCAGAGGGCTTGTAAAGGCTGGGGCTGAACCGAATGCTGGCACCCCTCCAAACCCAGGGGATCCCCCAAAAGTAGGAGGGCTGCCAAACACTGGAGCAGCACCGAAGCCACCTGAGCAAAACAGAGGCAAACAAACAGAAACGGGGAAAAAGAAAGGAGACAGGAAGAGAAGACAGCGGTGAGAAGCCAAATCAAAAGAGGAAGGAAAAAGGGGAAAATAGGTTAGAAATTCAAATTCAAAAAACTGTGACAGGGGCGACAGACTTTCTAAATACCGAGCCACCCCCTTCACTTCTAGCAGGGGTAGAGTCCACCGGGGAGCTCCTCGGAGCCTTCAGAACCCAGCAGACCCTGTGTTTGTCTGTGAGACCCTCAATCCTTCCCATGGGCCTAAGCCGGACAAGTCGGCTCCCAGGCTCGTGGACTCAGATCATTACCAAGCAGCAGCCTGGTGCATTTCGGACCCCTTCCCCGCCCCACTGCACCATTCTGAGGCTCCTCACTGAAAGAGCCTTCTTGAAAACTCCGATTCCTGCCCAGCTGTCAAAGACGACAGATGTTGTTACTATCACGACACACGCAAGGCTTCCAGCTTCGTGAAAACCCACATCATAAAGCCAGAGGCTCCTAGTCTCCTCTCGGGGGAGAACCTATGAACTGGGTTACAGGGAGATGGAGAGGCGCACGGCCCTGGTGCTCAGCCCGGGGCTTTTTATTTATTTAAAGCTTATGGCTCTCACATCTCTCTCCACAGTCTCTCTGCACAGAAGAATTTCTTTAAAAAAATGCTTTTTCTCTGCAGTCAGGAGCTATTCCTCAATAAAAAAAGCACATCGAATTTCCTCTCTGGAGGAAGGTGGCTGGATAAACATGATAAAACCATCAATCAACCCTGAGGAGAGGCCACCAGAGGCCACCTGCTCCTGTGAACAGGGGCGGGGCGGGGGCGTTCGGCCAGGGGCAGGCACCTGCGTAGCCCATTGTACCGCAGGTCAGGTGCACCGAGGTGGCCTCCTCGGACTGGCAGAGATGCCCACTGGGCGGGAGGACTGGCCAGTCTTGGGGTTCCCAAACCTCAAGATACTGCGTACATCATTTGAGGCTATGAGCTGAGACCCTCTGTGAGTATCCGCTGAATGGAATGGAACGGAATGAACTTGTATAAGAAGTTTGCTCTAGAAAGGAGTATTTCTTAAAATGAGTACTGGCCTAAAGAGCTATGTGCTAAAGGGAATGACAGTGGCCTTGGTGCAAGGAAAGAGGCGCCAGGGACACTATTCTCGCCCCTTGCGGAAAGCGAATCCTGCTGTCAGAGGCACGAGTCAGGCCTTCTTACGTCAGCATAATCACACCACAAGCTTCTGCTACCTGAATCAGGAAAGATCAGACTCTGGGTGGGAAAAGCTGTTAGCTGAATTCTTTCGTTATTTATTATTTTGTGACTCAATCACGTGCTTACTTATTATCACTAGTGAAGATACTTTCTGCTAAGGCTCATGTTTGCGTTAACATTCTAGATTTTCAAATCTTGAGTGAAATTCCAAGCCATGATAATGGAGGCTGTTGGGTTACAAATATAAGAGACTGGAAAAAAAAAAGTGCTAAAAAAACCCTTGCAGTTGAATTATTTACGACTGCTCACAGATCTAGTTACGCTTTCTTCCTAGACACACGCAGCCGGATCTGGTGCCTTGCACGCAATATTACTCTGACTTCTTAGCGGAGGGTGAGTGAAAAATGAGAAGTCGCAATGACAGAGAAAGTAAACTGGACAGGGGAGAGGAGGTTAAACACCCACACCCACACACGTGTGCCACCCCTCCCCCCACATACACCCATGCCACACCACACCACACACCCCCCCACATACATCACACACACACACACACACACACACACACACACTGCCCTCAAACAAACCTGGATCAGAACTAAGTGAAAGAGGAGGAAATGGGCACTCTGGTTTTATTTTTTCGAGGAAGGCAACTCACTCCTGATGCTAGGAAGGGTGTGATTTTATTAGATACTACATTTTCACGGTTTTCTTCTCCATAAGAGCAATTTGCTACTGATCAATGACAATACAAGACCGACTTCCTGAGGGCCCTCTGTGTGCCGGGGATGTGCCAGCCGCTGCATAACACTTGGCCTTCATGGTCCCAGATGAAACCTGCTTGACCTCACAGAAGGGAAGAGGCTCAGACAATGTTATTTGCCTAAGTTCAGCCAGCCGATCGTGGTAGCACCGGCTGAGTGACTCAGAGCGCGCCGACACCTAACCGCATGGGTCTGCCTGCCTCCCTCCACCACAACTGGTGTGAGCCCGGTGGGCTGGGCACGGCCATCTGGGCCCACCTCTATCCCCCTAAGTGATCTCCAGCACTACTACTTCCTAAGGCAACTTTATTTATTTATTTATTTATTTATTTACTTATTTATTTATTTACTGAGGGAGGATGGACACTTCTGGAACTTTCCAAAGGCCTATCAAAATGGTCCATCTACAATCTGTATTAAAGCAAGATGCCAATCGTGATGTCTTAGGCATCTGCACTGCGTGGGCAGGAAGGATGACTCCTTTATTTAAAGCAGCCTTTCTTTATGCTCAGGACTCGGCGGCACCTCCTTCTACAGCAGAGCCCCCTGAAAACTGCCAAGAGTCCTGCAGTGAGAGCCCAAGCACCCAAAGCACAGGGGCCACGGGCTGCCTCTAGCCTCACTGTCACCCCCTTGCAGTCACCGGCTCAATCATCCCCTGCAGCTTTCTCCATCTGCAGTCTGAGGGGTTCCATGGGGCAAAGAGTCAAACAGGAAAAATATTCTGAAAGGTATGAGGATATATTTTTATCTAAGACTAAAAAAATGAAAACGTAAGTTTCTCAAAGTCAATGGGGACCTGATTCCAGGATAAGGAGCAACACGTAAGAAAAACACATGAATCAAAAAAACCATTATCTGGTCTCTCAAAATAAATAAATAAATAAAGCCTCACTGATTGATGAATTAAAATTTCTTGGTCAAATGTCTGCTTTGCTGACTAGCACCCAGAGCTTTGTAGCCTTTACATTTTTGAATCATTTACTGCGAGGAAGGCTGGGGGCAAAATAAAGCTGCAATGCTCTTGTCTAGTGCACTTGAAATTCTAGGAAAAATCAAAGACTAACCCACCCAAGCCACAGGTCTGAGTAATGGAGCATACTCATGGAGACCGGAGCAATTCAGGTTCTAGAAGGTGGGACTCCAGGCACGGAAGGTGGGGCGGTCCTAAGTTAAAGCCACCCACGCGTCTGGTCCTTGGGTTGGAGGGGGTCCTTCCTCTGGAACTCACAGAATTTCAGAGGCTCTCGGACACACGAGGGACAAGCATCTTGACTGCCTGCCCCTGGGGAATCTGCTTTAAAGAACTTCCTTCTCTGCAAACATCTTCCCCCACTCTGCCACTGATCTTTTTTGGGGGGAAAAATCTTTTCACACAATTTTCCACACGAAAGGGACAGGAATGCAGACCCTCTGGAGATCTGAGACAGAAAGAGGACAGAGAGGCAGTTGATAGAAATGAAGTATGTTTTTGTATCTAAACGTGTATTGTTCCTCGAATTTTGAAGTCCTAAACCACGCATATGATCACAGAAAGCCACACAGTTCACAAATGCATTTACGAGCGACGCCGGGCTAAGCAGTGCGGGTGGCGCTCTCCGCCCCTCACCCCACCGGCATGCTCTTCCCTGGAGAAGTCACGGCCCTGTGTACTTACAGTACGTGGATGCTATATGGGGACATGTATATGTAATATATTAACATATGTTATGCTCAAAAGAAAAAAAAAAAGTGACTCAAGAAAGAGGACAAACAAAAGAGACATAAAAACCAAGCAGACCACTTGTTTTGCTCATGACCGTGAGCGGGCCCCAAGCTCGTCTATGACTCGGGTATTTTCTTGTTTATATTTTAGTTATCACTGTCTTGTATGTTCCCTTACTTTAGATGCTCTGCACTTGCTAAATATCTACATTCTTGTTTTTAACACGTCTGGGAGATCTAGAACAGTGCTGGGGACACAGTAGATGCTCAGTGAATATAAAAATGAACCAGGGAGGAAAACTCACTTCATCTGCACTCCAATCCTACTCCCTTGAGAGCCACCCTAGAGACATTCCCTTCCAGATACCTACACATACGTAATACACATCTTAAAAAACCCCACAGCTAATAAGTATCAGAGTACCTGTTTTATTTGGAGCGGAAAACCCGAAGCCTTGGGACGCCACACTTCCTCCTCCAGAGCTGAAAGTGCCGGCAGGCTTCTGCTCTCCAAACGATGAGCCGGCAAAGCCACCAAATGTCTTGGCCCCACTGTTTCCAAATAGATTAGAGGTATCTAAAGAAAGGGGGAACATGTTGAGGGAGATCAGAGTCAGAAAAAATGTCCTTATCTACTTAGAACAGAAAAGAAGCTGCAGCTAGGTGTTTGAGGAGAAACAAGTGACAAGTCTGGGATTCAAGGGAGCCGGGCCACGGCGAGCGCCTTCTGTGATTTGCTGCATGTTGATGACAAGTTCCTAATCTCTGGGAACTCGGGCTCCAGGTTCTACGGACACACCGTGCACGGGAGCTGCGACAGGGCCCAGGGAAGAGGCTCCTTTGCAGGCACGCATCTGGGCTCCCACACGGCTCCAGTCTAACTACCAGCGTCCCCGCGAGGCGGTTTTCTTCTGGAGAAGAGGGCTCGCGCTCACTCATCTCCTCCCAGGAAAACCAGCTTCACGTTTTGTCGAGCTACAGAAAATAAAGTCGAGCAAAATCGAAGCAAGCTTAATGGCTTCCAGCTTCTGCTTTTACAATCGGGTTGGAAAGCGTGTGCTGTCGCCCAGTCTGTGCAGGGAATGGCGGCGAAACAAGGGAAACCATGATGTTCCTAATTCTGATCTGAGGGGAGCTCGAGAGGCCCTGAAGAACGAAGAGGCAAGGCTTCCAGTCTCATTTCCTTTTCCGATGCGGCTCAGGGAAGCCCTCGACCTTTCAGATGTTTATCTAGGTGGGTCACTCGCTCGACACACCGAAGCCATGCCAAGAATGAAAGGAATCACGGAAACCAGTTCTTAAAAACTGAGATGGGTAAGAAGTGTTTCGTCAGTTAAGAGACGCAAATGTGACCGTTACTGCCCAAGCAGCCACAACTGGAAGCACTTGGGAACGCAATCTGCACACCATCAGGAATTTCTCCTTCACCCTTTCTTGGGGGGGAGAGGGGAAGGCGACTCACACTACCCCACCATGTTTGGAGGGGTGTTTTATTAAAGTAAGTTTGAGCCCTAAGAAGGCAGGGAGATGCTGTCCTGAAACGGGCTCTAGGCCCAAAGGCACAGGCAGAAGCAGGGCGCTGAACTGATGCTCCGGGTGGGCAAGGGGGAGCACGAGCCGCCGTCACCACGGGAGAAGCGCGAACACTGCACTGGCCAGCCTTCCCGCAAGCCGATGAGGGGCTCACCGTGAAGGTGATGGGAGAGAAGTGGAGGGGAGTAAAGTCACTCCCAAAGTCCAGCTGTTTCAAGAGGTGGCCTGCCACTGACCTGTCAATCCCAAGGTCCCCCATCTCGCTCTGCTGCCGACCCCACCCCTGCGTGAGACATAACTGTTAACCCTTGTAGTGGTCATGCTCTTGATCGACAATCCAGGAAGTGACTAGCCTTATCTCAGGGACATGATCACCCCGAGTTTCTAGGCACCAGTGCACAGAGTCCTGGGCCACCATAGGGTCAGACAGCAGCGGGGAGTCCTGAAGTGAGATGATAGTCACTCTCTTTGCCATGGTTTTTTAATTGAAATATATTTGACATATAACATTGTGTAAATTCAAGGTGTACATGTTAATTTGATAGATTTATATATTATTATATATATATATATATATATATATATACACATACACACATAACATATAATTGCCTTAAAAAAAAAAAAGTGCAGTCTGAGAGCCAGGCTAGGAGCGGGCCAGGCACTGACAGCAGGAGAGGCTCACAAGTTCCTTTTCATCACCCCCCCGTTCCGCAGTACCACAGGATCACCCATCTCCCTTTTGTAGAGGGGTTCGTGCGGGTGAGGTGCTCTTAAGCAGCCCGAGCTCTCTGGCAGCGGGCTAGCTAGCTTGGAGGCCGTGTTTTATCCTCTCGGCGGCAGGACCCTCACTCAGCGCTGGAGATGCAAATCGGGCTCCTCCGCCATTCCTTTGCTCGGCACCTCAGGAACAGACAACTGCAACTTTCTGACTTCCTTAATGCCACTGCGGCAAGAACCGCCAACAGCAAATCTGTTCAAGCACGAGACCTGGGGCTAGCCGTCCCCTTGGAGAAATCCGAGATACAGAGGTGAAACGATTTTCCCGGGACGATGCTGGGAGACTGAAAGGCCTGAAGTCAGAGAACAGAAGTTTCTGGGCATCTTCACCCTCCGTCTTCTCGAGGCTGCTTTGTCTGCAGATGCTCCCGGTGTTATAGTGGAGGACACGGGTATCGTGTGGCAGCCCTGGTTCAGGACACCTAGCAGCCGGTGGCAAGGACTTCACCTTCCCAGGTCCCAGTTTCCTCTGAGATAAAACGGGGACAGCGAGGGGCGTCCGCACCGCTGCTGAGGCTCAGATGAGCTGCCGTGTGCGGAGCCGAGCCGGGCCGATGGCAGAGCCTCGGGAAACAGAACTTCCCCTCTCTGTTTCTTTAACTCTTCCTTCTGCCACATCCCTCTTGTGTTCGATATAAGACGACACAGAACAGATGAGTGGCAAAAAACGTAATCCTTTTCATTTTGCAAAGACTGTGAGAAGTAAACCAGTCGAGTTGTAACAGTTTCGTTCACAGTCTCAAGAGGAGCTCTGCATGTTGAAACGTTTTAGGATTTATTTAAGCTGCTCTGAAGCAAAGTGGCATGAAGCAAGGTCCGCTTCTCTCTGTTCCCGCAGTCCACAACCTGCTTCTCAGTTCCTTCCCAGCGGCTCCAAAATAACACAGTTCCTGGCTCTTAAAATATGGCAAGTCAGGGGGTTATCTTGGCTGTTGGAAGAGGAGGCGTCGCAGGAGCCTCTTCACATGTGGGCAGAGCAGCTGTCCTCAAAGAGTTGGCTGGTGACTTCTACTCTCGGGGGTGGCGAGTCCAGGGACAAGTGGCTTCAGCTCTGGGCTTCCCCCTGCCGGCTTGACAGTGGTCCTCTTGGGTCTTCCATTGGGCAAAAAACATTTGCCTAACTCAACATCAGGGTCCAACCCTGCTTCAATTAAGTTATCCCTGATATAAATGTGATACAAACACTAACACGGAGACCCGGTCCCACGTCATTCTGCAGGCCTAAAGTCACTGATTCAAGTTCAACACGCCCCGAGAAGGGGGTTCCTCCACAAGCTCAGGCCCAGGACACTTTCCAAGACGTTCTCTGGAAGAACAGTTGTAACGGGAGCCTTGCTGGCCCAAGAGGTTCTCCTCAAATTGCTTTCGTATCCTCACACAAGTTATGCCTTTCGGGCCTCCGAACAGAGAACGTGCTGAGGATGGCTCTCACCAGTGTCCTTAGGACGAGACACGGGGAGGCAGCAAGCGCTCGTGGGTAAAAGTGCGCGGTGCTGCTGAATTTTAAGCGACCCCTGAACTTTGAGCGTGGATCTCAGATAGTTTCTGGGGGCAGAGAGAGCAGAAACCTTCACGAGCTGCGGGCTTCTAGATAAAGAACAGGCCGGCTCCCAGCAGCAGTGCTCCGGCTTGGCTTCCGCCATCATGGCAGGGGACTAATGACCTCTCAGGGCGGAAGAGGGCAGCGGCAGGACCAGGCGGCCACCAGGGAAACTGCCGAGTGCCCAGCCTGTGTTCAGAGTCGGGCTGCACGGGAGTGTGTTCAGTGCCCCCGAGAACAGGCCAGAGGGCCGCCAGACAAGACGCGCCCAGGAGGAGCTGTGCTCCGCTGCAAGGCTAGGACAATTTCAGGAGGCACCGGGGTGGGTCAGGGTTCTGGAAACATACTCAGACTAAACCCCAGCAGCTCCACAAGCCCTCCTGATCCTATCTCCTGATCGGTAAAACGGGGATACGACATTGAGAAGTCCTGCTGTAAGAGGCAGTCAGCCCAACTACACGGCATGTGGCACACAGGAGGTGTCCGTAAGGATCCGTTCCCTTCTACCTGATGTCATGTGAAGGCAGGGAATACAAGGGCTGTGGGATTCCAGAGAGGGAGAGACCACCGGGACCCCCGGGGCCCTCAGGCCCAGCTCCACACAGGTGTAGACTTGCAGTCACCCTTACAGGAAGGGTGGGTTCGGCAGGGGGAGTGGAGGGAGCATGGGAGCTCCGGCACCGGAGCGGGCAGAGCGGGGCGGCGCGCGTACGGAGGACGGCTGGCAGACAGGCCGACGCCGAGGGAATGTGGTGGGGGCACAGGAGAGTGTGCGGGGCAGCTCACAGAGGGCCCGGGCGTCGAAGCCAAGGAGCTGGCTTCGTGTCAGTGGGAAGCTGCCAGGCGTTCTGCGTAAGGAGAGTGGCAAATGCAAAAGAGTTAAAAACACTGAGCTTGGCGTGAATGTCCACATGCCGGGGGAGGATAAGCAGGGAGGGGAGTCGAGACTACTGTGCTAACCCAGATGACGGTGAGGACGTGCCCGCAAGGACAGAGAGAAGTGGCAGAGAAGGAACCGTCTAAAAGGCAGAAAGAGAACCAGGAGAATCGGTCTATACAGCTCAGGAAAGACGTGCTCAAGGTGTCAAATACTGCAGAGTCACCCAAAGAGAAGGAGGTTGCCTCCAGTGGTTCGCAGAAAGCATCCTCAGTTCTGGTGAGGACAATGGCTGTCCCCAGATGCCTCCTAGCTCCTTCTCCTCCCCCGTTCTTCCTCTTCTGCACCTGGTCCTCTGGGCTACAAAGGCTCCTGTCCCTTTCACTATCGAATCACCTTTCAGTTTTCAAAACAAAATAATGGTTAAGTCTTTTCAATATCTGAAACTTCTCTTACCATAGAAGTAAACTGCTGGCTTATAAAAACCAATGTTTAGGAAAATGAAGACTAGCAGGTGTCTGGTATCAAGAATCTGGTATAATCCTATAAAAGTATCTGGTTTAATTTTAAACCAGAATTAAAGAATTAGAGAAAAGGTGTACCAGTGAACAATGGACTAGGGGCGGAAGAGGGCAGTGCTGCCTCGCCGTGTGGTCCAGTTCCCGTGAGGTACACACCGACACGGTGGCAGGTGGCAGAGCTCAGGCTGCCCAGCACAGGGTCACTGGATGGAGAATTGGACAAAGGGGTGCACAGCTGGCTCCCATGAGCCAGGGCAGGCCATCGCCAGCCCCCCACCGAGAGAAGGCCATCTTCTGACAGGTAAGAACCAGGCCCGAAGAGATGAACCACGCAGAAGGAATGGGAATTTTACGAGGATACGATACACCTAAGATTCAACAAAGCTGCTTAGTAACACAGTCTCGCAGACTGTAACCTAAGGGAGAAACCCAGGTTTCTGGTACCATGTCACTGAGTGCTGCCTCTGTGCCAGATGCGGTTTTGTAGCTACACGTGATCTAGCAGAGTCCTAGATCTGCCACTTTCTGGCCTTGTGACTTAAAGTCACCTCACCACTCGGGACTCGTTTTGTCACGGGAAAATGGAGAGTGCCACACGAGGATCCTGCTGTCCAAGTATGCGCTGTGGAGCCCCAGGGCTCCACGCTGAGGGCGGGGGGAGGGTTGAAGATGGGGAAAGCAAGCAGTGTCTCTGGTTCTTGACCCCTGCTTCCAAGCAGACCTCTTTTTAACCTGTTTTATATACTGGGCCTCTGCTTAGAAGTTCATCTGCAGAAAGAGTTTTTGAAAACCACTAGACACAATTTCTAGGATCCCTTCATTCTAGGATTCTTTTTTTTTTTTTTTAAGATTTTATTTAGTTATTTGATAGAGAGAAAGAGAAAGAGAGCATGTGCACAAACAGGAGAAGCAGGAGAGGGATCCCGGGACCCTGACCTGAGCCAAAGGCAGACGCATAACGGCACCACCCAGACGCCCCTCATTCTAGGATTCTAAGTTCCTCCCGGGAGACTGAGAGCTGAAGAAGAGATTTCTGCCACATAATTTCACAAGAGGTCTGTGTCTCTTGACTCTAACCTTCCCTTGTATGGCATGAGGGGAAGAGTGACACCAAGCAACTAATCAGTGAATCTGGAGACTCAGGATGAAGAACTCTGCTTTGAACTGCAGGAGCCTTAACGCGAAAGGAGTTTCTGTCCTGTCTGAGAATATCAGCTCCCGATTCACGAGGACCTTGTGCAGCACAGCAGACGCCGAGATGCTCCGTGTGCGGCAGTTAAGCGAGGGAAGCAGAGATGAAGATGACAGGCTCCCACCTGCCCATCTCAGCCTCCATCAGCGGCAGGGTTTTTTTAAGATTAAAAAAAAAACAAACAAACCCAAATTTCTTTCATTTCCAACCATGAATAGACAGATCAACAAAGAATTTGAAAAATTAGCTGGAGAAAAAAGTGCCAGCAGAATGATACAGCTTCGACTGAAAATAAGGCAAAAATGTAAGAGATGACAAATAATGAAGGCTTTAAGTTTGGGGTAACATTTCTCTGTGGCAGCTGAATTTTCAAACCAATTCCGAGGGGGTACCATACCACGAAAACCCAGATGCTCCTTCTCCCAGCACACCCAGCTTGCTCTGCTGCTCTCATTTGTGCCTGTCCCCTTACATTCACTTCAAGTCATTTCAACTCGAAGACACAGAGCGATCTGGGCCTTGGGAGAGGAGAGGGGAGGGGCTCAGCGCACAGAGCCTCACCGTGCAGCTCTGTTGTCTTTTTGTGATTATATAGGACATCTCATTAAAAAAACAAAAATAAAACTCAAAATAAAACCAGATCACACTGCTTTGATCCATATTATGGGGCTTCTGGACCCCTCTCTTTCCTTTCTACGCTTGTCACCAAAGCTCTGCTAGCACTATCGGGATGATAATGGCATTATGGGGCTGAAGAGATTGGGCAAACAGTCTCAACTTACTTGGGGTGGCTGCAGATCCGAAGCCCCCGCTGGCTGAGCTGAATGGGTTTTTGTTGGCTGCATCCTGGCTGGGTTTCCCTCCAAGGCCACTGAAGAAACCTCCCCCTCTTCCAGTGTTTCCAGACCCAAACACGCTCCCGCTGGAAGAGGGCTGCTGGAAAACAAAAGGGGCAGGAAGTGAGATAGGATGAGAGGTCACCGTCAAACGGCAGGCCACATCCGCGGAAAGGAGGCGCTCACAGCTGGGACAAATGGAAAAAGCAAGAGTACTCTGATTAGTTCGGGGACGGATGCTCTAACCACCACAAAAGACGCTGGACTCTGGACAGGGCCTTCCTACAAATCAGAAGTTCTCAAGCTATTCCACACTCACAGTTCTCTGCAAACATGATTTATGGGAGGAGGGAACTCTGAATGTTTATCTGCCCCACGGCCTGCAGTCTCTGCTTGACACGATGCCAGGGGCAGGAAAGCCAACCCCTCAAGAGTTCCCCCAAATGAGAAAGTTGAAAAACATTTCTCGGCGATTATGAACATGACTTCTTTTGATTCCTCCAGTATTTGGCTGAACTCATCAGCAACTGATGAAAAGTGATTTACACTGTCTCTTCTCCCAATTTGTGCACTTTTATTTCATAATGACTTTTCCATACTGCAGAAATAAGCTTAAATTAGCTCCATTGTTGAAATGATGACCATAGCTGAATTTCGTCCAAGTCTGCAAATCTTATGCTTAGAGGATGCTGCTAACTTAGGGCGCGTGCTGACTCAAAGCTGTCTCAGGCACCACATACTTTATTTCAGTTTGGAAACTGGTTCTTAAAGGAAGACCAGTGCTAGATTTGAGGGACCATTAATATTAGTTACATGGGACATCTTCTTGGCTGATAATGTAGAAATAAGATAGGTTTTTAAAGATTTTTTTTTTTAAAGATTTTATTTATTTATTTGACAGAGAGAAATCACAAGTACACTGAGAGGCAGGCAGAGAGAGAGAGAGAAGGAAGCAGGCCCCCCGCTGAGCAGAGAGCCCGATGCGGGACTCGATCCCAGGACCCTGAGATCATGACCTGAGCCGAAGGCAGCGGCTTAACCCACTGAGCCACCCAGGCGCCCCGGTTTTTAAAGATTTTTATTTATTTATTTATTTGACACAGAGAGAGAGAGATCACAAGTAGGCAGAGCGGCAGGCAGAGAAAGAGGGGGAAGGAGGCTCCCTGCTGAGCAGAGAGCCTGATGTGGGGCTCGATCCCAGGACCCTGAGATCATGACCTGAGTTGAAGGCAGAGGCTTAACCCACTGAGCCACCCAGGTGCCCCAAGATAGGCTTTTAGAAATGGATCACTGTTGGGGGTGCCTCAGTTGGTTAAGTGTCTGCTGACTCTTGACCTCAGCTCATCAGAGGTCTGGATCTCAGGGTCGTGAGTTTAAGCCCGACAGTGGGCTCCGCGCTGGGTATGAAGCTTACTTCAAAAAAAAAGAAAAAAAAAAGAGGGAGAGAAATGGGAATAAAGCACTCCCCACCTGAAACCGGCGAGTCAATTAAATGTGCTAAGAAGCACAGCGCACTTTCCAATAGCGCCTGCAATGTAAGCACAGGCTTGGAAGACGGTAACTGACCAGTGACTGAGCACTTTCTAGGTGCCAGGCATTTCTCTAACACCTCACACTGAAGTCACATCTCCAGGGGGCCACCTCAGAAACAACCCCCTAGCACACCCCCTCAGGGGCACGGCTACCACCCTGGTCTGAGCCACCAAGCCTCGACTTGTCGCCTGGACTAAACAACTTAACTTCCTGCTTCTACTGCATCTCTGTTCACACAGCAGCTAGAGTAACATCTACGAATGGCAGTCAGATCCTTAAACTCATATTGAAAAGTTCTACAGGACCCTACACAATGTGGCCCTGGCCTCCTCTGACTGACGTCATCCTTTATCGTCTCTCCTCCCCGCACCCCCAACATGGTCCAATTACACTGGTCTTTCGTACTGGAACACGACAGGCTAAATTTTACTTGGGGTGACTGTACCTAAGGCACTTATACTCGTCTCTAACTCCCTCTTTTTGCCCCCTAAATGTCTTCTTTTTTTTTTTTTTTAATTTTATTTATTTACTTGACAGACAGAGATCACAAGTAGGCAGAGAGGCAGAGAGAGAGGAGGAAGCCGGCTCCCCGCTGAGCAGAGAGCCCGATATGGGGCTCGATCCCAGGACCCTGGGATCATGACCCGAGCCGAAAGCAGAGGCTTAACCCACTGAGCCACCCAGGCGCCCTGCCCCCTAAATGTCTTTAAAGCAACAGTAAATTTATGACAATGATTTAATGATGAGTAAGAGCTTTATAAAACCTGGAATCCAATCCAATCATAAAAGCATGGGCTTTGATAACCAGTAGCCAGACTTCAAAAGGCAGACAGGCATAGCAATGAAATCACGCACGTAGAAAATATCAGACTCTGTAGCTGACTTCCATGCATCAGACTGAAACACAGTCAACTGCCAAAATGTGGCTATTTTCACCCTACCAAAAAACAGCAATTTCAGATGTTTGAACTGTAAAAATAGGATTTAAATAATGGCTATCTTTAGAAATGAATGGAAGGGGACACAGAAGTGAATGTGATTTGAGTTACTACATCCTCAAAAATGGGTTAGAGAGAGTCTCGTTCATTCTAATTGCAATAGATTACAACAGTTTTAAAATTTTAAATTATGGAAAATCTCAAAAGTATAAAAAATGAAAGAATATAATGTTCCTACCCCATGCCCATCACCCAGTTTCAATGAACTCACATCCAGTTCAGTTTTATCTAAAACACTTTTACTTCCCCCATCTTTTAACAGCATGAAGCAAATCCTAGATATCTTATCATTTGAACCATTGATTTTTCTAGTATAATCTCTAAAACATAAACCATAAACATACCATTGTCATGCCCCCAAAGTTGACAATTCCTGAATATTATTAAATAGGGAGTTCCTGTCCAAGATCCAACCTCATAATGTTGTCCAAAAAAAAATAAATTAAAATAAATAAATAAATAAATCAAATCAAGGGGCACCTGGGTGGCTTAGTGGGTTAAGCCTCTGCCTTCAGCTCAGGTCATGATCCCAGGGTCCTGGGATGGAGCCCCACATCGGGCTCTCTGCTCAGCAGGGAGCCTGCTTCTCTCTCTCTATCTGCCTGCCTCTCTGCCTACTTCTGCCTACTTGCGATTTCTCTGCCAAATAAATAAATAGTTAAAAAAAAATCAAGTTAAATCAAATCAATCTCAAGCCTCCAGACCCAACCCCTACTTCACAGGAAGTTAACAAGGGCTGGGGGACCAAGTTAACCTAGGAGCTGTAACATGGGAATGCGGTCAGCAATCAGGCCACAGGAAATTCTACAGAACTGAATTATGAGAAACAACAAGAGTAAGAGAGACACAGAAGGGTCATCTATAGATAGAGACAGACAGTTGGGAGACCTATCAAGCAGTTTCAACGTGTGGACTGGACTTGATGCTAATTCAAAGAAACAAATATAAAAAGGAAATGGAGACACTGATGAGACTTCTTCACAAGGGCTTTTCCTGACTACATAACCTAAATTGCTCTTCCTGATTACTGCTTTATTCTCTTCATAGCACTAACTCTATGAAATTAAACTATTTTAATATGCGCTCTCTCCATCAGATGTAGTCTTACAATCTGTGAGCACTGGGTATCCTTCCATTCATTTAGATCATCTTTAATTTCTTTAAACAATGTTTTCTAGTATTCAGAGTATGTTTTACACTGATTTTGTTAAATTTATTCCTAAATTTATTCCCTTTTTGATATTACTGAAAGTGGAATTTTTACTTCCATTTTCAGATAGTTTATTGCAAACATATAAAAGTAGGTTTTCTTTCTTTTTTTTTTTTTTTTTAAGATTTTATCTATTTGACAGGCAGAGATCACAAGTAGGAAGAGAGGCAGGAAAAGAGAGAGGAAGGGAAGCAGGCTCCCTGCTGAGCAGAGAGCCTGACGTGGGGCTCGATCCCAGGACCCCAGAATCATGACCTGAGCTGAAGGCAGAGGCTTTAATCCGCTGAGCCACCCAGGCACCCCTAGAAGTAGGTTTTCAAAAATATTCTTGCACAATTCCACTGTGAACCCATTTATTAGTTCTGCTGTTATTTTAGTGGATTCCTTAGGATTTTCTATATACCTGATCATGTATCTGCAGATAAAAAGTTTCACTTTTTCTAATCTAGATGCCATTTTTTTTTTTCATTTTCTTGCCTAACGGACCTGGCGAGATCAACATAAAGCTTTTGATTGATCCATACGGCTACATGCACTGGTCACTCTTGCCTTTACACTGCTGAGTAGTATTCCGCTAGCAGAGTAAGCTACTGCTTACTGCTCTCCTGCCAGACATCTGGACTATTCCCAGCTTCGGGCTGTCATAAACAAAGCTGCTATAAACAGTAAGTCTTTTTGTGGACCTAGGTTTTCAGCTCTTTTGGCTAAATACCGAGGACTGGAACTGCTAAACCACAAAATTAGTGTCTATTTAAGAAATTGCCAAATGGTTTTCCAAATTACCATTTTATAATCCCACCAGCAGCACATTAAGAAATCTATTTGCTCTAATCTCCACATTTGGTTTTGTTAGCTCTTAAATTTTAGTAATTTTAGCGGCTTTGGGGTAGTGTCATATTGCGGTTCCAAATTACATTTCTCTGATGACTAATAATGGTGGGCAAGGTTTCAAGTGCTTATTGGCCATTCATATACTTTGTAAAGTATCTGTCCAAGTACTTTGCTTAGTTTTTAAAGTTCTTTATATATTCTTTACATATTCTAGACAGAAGCCCTTCATTTGACACACGCATTATAATTATTTTCCCCCAGTTTATATCCTGCCTTTTCATTTCATAACAATATTTTGATGAGCATTACTTTCTAATTCTGATGGGAGTCTACTTTTTAAATTTTCTTATTTTATGGTTAAGTGCTTTTTGGGTTCTAAGAAATCTTTACCTAATAATGGTTTCTTAATAGTGGCACTGACATTTGGGCTGGGTAATTCCTTGTTTTGGAGGGTTATGGAATGTTCAGCAGCATTCCTGGCCTTTACTCCCAAGATGCTGATAGCACCCCCTACTCATGAGAACCAAACAGGTCTCTGGCCATTGCAATTGTGAAATTCCCCCCACGGGGGTGGGGGTGGAACTGATACCATCTGAGAACCACTGGTCTACACAAAGGGAGCAAAGAATATTCTCTGCCTTTTTGCTCTGGTTATCATACATTTAACATCTCCCCATAACCATGAAATACATTATTTCCCTGTATGGCCTGAGTCTTTTTAGCTGCTTTAGAATTTTTCTCTTTGTATTTGGTTTTCAGAATTCTGCTTATCTATGATGTGTCTAGGTGTGCCTCTCATATTTACTCTGCTTAGGGTTCACAGAGTTTCTCGGATTTTTGGATCCTTGTTTTTCAAGACATTTGGAAAAGCTTGGCCATTTTTCTTCAAATATTTTTATCTACTCCATTCTGTCTCCTCTCCTTCAAGGACTCTGATTACAAATACAACAGGCTGCCTGATACTGTGTTACACAGGTCACTAGTGTTCTCCCCAGTGGTTTTCTCAGTCTGAGTTTCATTAAAAAAATGATGTTTACTTATTTATATATTAATTTAAAACAGGATCCATGTCCAGCGTGGGGCCTGAACTCACGACCCTGAGATCAAGAGTCACACACTCTACCCACTGAGCCAGCCGGATGCCCTGTTCTGAGCTTCATTTTAGATCATTTCTACCTGTGTTTGAGTTCACTGTACTTCTGTAGTACTCACTCTGCTGTCATGTCTGTCTAATAATTTTTAATCTCAGATACCAGATTTAAACTTCAGATACAGATCTAGACTTAGTACTTATTTTTATAATTGCCAATTCTCTGCCGAGATTTCTAGTCAACTGTTCTTTCCTTCTCCTCTACATCCTTGAGCACGACAGTCACAATAGTTATTTTAAAGTCTCCGCCTGCTAGTTCCACTCTCCGGATCATCCAAACAGGTTGTTTCTTGCTGTTCTCTAAAACACGACTGTGGATGCCCCCTTTTCTTTTTGCTTTTTCATGTTATATGTATGTAATATTTATGCGATATTTGTGTAAAATACATACATACATATATTTTGGTATACAAGACTTTGCGCGTGGACCAGCGGTGTGGGGACTGAAGAACACGGCTCTCCTGCAGCACGAGAGGCCTCTCTTTCATCTGTATCCCAAAGCGAGTATGCAATCATTCACATTTCACTAAGTGTTGAGTTGATCTGGAAACAAGTCAAAGCTTGAAGAATGAACTCACCTCTGTGTTTGCTTAGGGTTTAAATTATTTGTCACAAGGCTGAGCGCCTGGAGCCAGGAGGCAGCTGGGCCGCAGTGTTACCTTTGGATTCAACAGTTCTGGGCAGTGAGAGATTGCAGGACTGTGCAAGTTCTTTCTGCTTTTCGGTCCTGCCTTTGTTTCTCTTCTCTTGGCAAAAGTGGGGGAGGGGTGGATAGGGAAGATTTTTATATTAAACAAATTACTGTTGTACCTGCAAGCCTTTCAGACTCCAATCTGTTTTGTTGTTTTTAAACAGAACAGCTTTATTGGGATATAATCCATATACCATAAAACTCACTGATTTTAAAGGATAAAATTCAATGGTTTTTGGTATATTACATTATTAGGTTAAGACTGCAGCGAAGTATCATTGTTATTTTAACCACGTAAGCATACAATTCATTCGCGAGACTTCTATTCACAATGCTATGCAGCCACCATCACTGCCTATTTCCAAGATTTATCTTTTCTTTCCTTTTTAAGATTTTATTTATTTGGCAGAGAGTGAGCACAAGTAGGGGGAGCAGAAGGAAGAGGAGAAGGAGAAGCAGACTTCCCGCCAAGCAGGGAGCCCAATGAGGGGCTCGATCTCAGGACCCTGGGATCATGACCCGACCCGAAGGCCGATGCTTAACGACTGAGCCACCCAGGCGCCCCAATTTCCAAGATTTTTCATCTCAAACAAAATTCTCAACCCCTAAGCACTAACTCCTATTCTCTCCTCTAACAGCCACTGAAACCTCTAATCTACTTTCCTGCTCTATGCATTTAGCTGTTCTAAATACTTCACATACTCGGATTCATACGTTATTTGTCCTTTTATGGCTGGCTTATTTTATTTAGTATAATGCACTCAAGGTTCATCCACGTATATATGAATCAGAATTTCATCCCTCTGGAAGGCTGAATAATATTCCATTTTATGCACAGACCATATTTTGTTTATTCAGTCATCTGTTGATGGACATCTGGGTTGTTTCCTCCTTTTGGCTACTGTGAGTAACGTTGCTGTGAAGACTGGTGAAAACTGTCTTTTTGACTTCCTGCTTTCAATTCCTTTGGGTATATACCCCGTAGTGGAGTTCCTGGGTCATATGGTAATTCTAAGTTCGGCTTTTTGAGGAACCACTGACCTGTTTTCCACAGTGGATGCACAATAGTGCACATTCCAACCAGCAATGCTGGGTTCCATTCTCGCCACATCCTTGTCAATCAATACCCATTATTCTCAGGTTTGTTTGTTTTTTAAATGATAGCCACCGAAAGGGTACGAAGTGGTATTCTCATTCTGGTTTTGATTTTCATTTTCCTCATGTTTAATGGTGTTTCCATGTGCTTACTGGTCTTTTATTTTGCTTGTCTCCATTGTTGCCAGTAACTTCTGACTCCTTCTCTAGCCAGTACATCAGCAAGGCCTCTCTTCCACTTCCCAAACTCAGACCTGACATGCGCCCCCAGAATCTGCTATACCATCACACACACCTACAACGGGCTCCCCTCTGTGGAAATGAATTCCACAAGGCTTTCTGCCACTCCTGAGTCCCACTGTGACAGATCACATTTTCCAAAGGTGGTCACAGCGACATTTCTAGACTCATGTGCTCTTCTAGGGTAAGAGGTGAAGCCTATCGGCCTCCTTTTACACCTGGATGGGATTCTGTGACTGCTTTGAAGAAGAGACCGCAACATAAGCGACGGTCTGTGACTAGGTCATAAAAGGTTATCTATCTTCTGCCTGGCTCCCTTTCTTTTTTGAAATTTCTCCTTGGAATCCAGCCACCACATTGTAAGGAAACACAGGCCACATGGAGAAGCGGAGAACTCCGGTTCTGTTCTGAGCCAACGGCAAAACCAACCATGGAATATATATAAATGCCACCAGGTTTAGGGCAACAGCATGAGATAATTCCAATATCTGTAGGATAAGTGATTATTATACTATCCAGATTTTGCTTGGTCCTGTAACAGGAGTTAAGTTCTCCTGCATCCCAGCCAGAATCTGCCTTGTATCCTTAGATATTTCTGAGGAGACTCCTCTATCAACCGAAACTGCATTCGTTTTTACAGTGCTTCTCATATGCTAGCCATACTCCTAAGAACTGGGGATACAGCAATGAATACAACACAGAAGGCCCCTGTCATTAGGAAAAGACCTATGGACTTGAGTTTGTGGCCCCTCCAACTGTAAATGTAATATCTACGACAGAAGAATATGGGGGTGGGAGGGGCAGGGAGGAGTAACCAACACAGAGTTAATCACAGTAAGTTTATTGCCCCTTAGCTCAACATGCCTGTGAGTTTCCCCATGCCACTCCAGTTCGGTCACTTTTGTAGTTGAATAAAATTCTCCTACGGGTAATACAAATTCACCTATCCATTGGAATACTGGTCAGCATCTAGGATTCTGGTTTTTGGTTATTAGAACATTGTGGCTATGAACACCCCTGTATCCTGGGGCCCATGTGCATGAGTTTCTCTAAGAACACACCTAGGAGTTGGCACTGCCAGTCTCCACTGGATCACGCCAAACTGTTTTCCAAGGTGGTTATACCAAATGACGCCCTCACCAGGAGGGTATGTCAATCTCCCCTGCCCTGCATATTCGCTGGCATTTGGTATTGTTGGGCTTTGAATTTTTGCTGTCGCACAAGTGTGTATCTCTGTTGGTTTAATGTGTACTACTAATTGACTATGTTTCTTGGTCTTCTAAGTAACCGTTATTTACTTACTATGTTTTCTCATTTCTCCTTCTTTAAAAATCTGGGATAAAATATACATGAAACTTATTGACTTCAGCATTTTTAAGTGTACAATTCAGTAGCATCAGGTACGTTCACAAGGCTGTGCAACCAACAGTATCTTTTTTTTAATGAAATCTTCAGCCTGTTTTCTTTCTATTTTGCTTAAGTTCATAAATTTTATGTGTAGAGAGCTCAATGAATTTTGAAAGTGTTTACAGCAGTCAAGATAGCAAACATTGTTTTAGAACTTTAGGAGACTCCTCTGTACCCCATGTTTAATGCCCTAACAGCACCCACCGTTGTGATTTCTATCATGCTAAGTTTTGCCTGTGTCTGCCTCTTTACGGAAGTAAGTATAATCCAACAGTACGGACTCTCGGGTCAGGCTTATTTCACTTAACCCTACGTCTGCGGGACTAACCAACCCAGTTTGTTTTGTACACGCACACATTTGATTTCACTGCTTTGCGGTATTCCACTATATAAATACACCTCAACTTAATTATCCATTCTTCAGCTGATGTGCATTTCGGCTGTTTCTTGCTTTTAGCTATTATAACTATGCTTCTATGAACGCCCTTATTCGTACCTTCTCATGAACACAGGCCCTCGCTTTTGCTGGCTACATACCCAGAAGTAGACACGTCGGCTCAAGAGGAATTTTTTGTGTTTCTAGTTCTGATAGTGCCAGGTGGTTTTCCGAAGTGGTTCTACGGATTTACACTGCCTTCTGCAACACGTGAGAGTGTCTAGTTGCTACACTCCTCACCAATATTGGGTACTGTCAGCCCTTTCAATTTTAGCCATTTTGGTGGGGGTGTACTTTTCTCTTTTTGATTTGTATTGTTTATATATTCTGAATACAATTACTCTGTCAGTTTTACATGCTGTAATTTTCCTATTTCATGGCTTGCTTTACCCTAAAATTAAGAGAGCCATAATTTTAGTGAAGTCAAATTTTCCTTTTGCCTCAAGAACATCCTCTAGAATTTCCTTCAGGTCTGCTAGGCATAAATTCTCCCAGTATCTGTCTGAAAAAGGTCTTGATTTCCACTCACTCTTTAGAGATGTTTCTTTGGTGGGGTTTAGAAATGCTAGGTAGCAGGGTGCCTGGGTGGCTCAGTTGGTTAAGTGACTGCCTTCGGCTTAGGTCATGATCCCGGAGTCCCGGTATCGAGCCCCACGTCGGGCTCCCAGCTTCATGGGGAGTCAGCTTCTCCCTCTGACCTTCTCCCTTCCCATGTTCTCTCTCACTCTTTCTCAAATAAACAAACAAAATCTTTAAAAAAAAAAAAAAAGAAAAAGAAAAAGAAAGAAAGAAAGAAATGCTAGATAGCTAGACTGTCTCTAGCTCTCACTGTCACCGCTGAGAAGTCAGCTGTGAGCCCCACTACTGCTCTTTTGAAGGTAACCTGTCTTTTCCCCAAAGGCTTTTAACATCTCATCTTCCTAGCTCTGCAGCTTCACTATGGTGGGTCTTGGAATCTGTTTCCTTTCACACATTCTGCTTTGCGTTTGTTGGACTTTAGAATCTGTGGGTTACTGTCTTCTACTGGTTTGGGATATGTGTCTTTTCTCTGATATTCTCACACAATCCTTTCTCTTTCTCTCCTCTGATTATACGTGTTAAATTTTTCTTTTCAGATTCTGCGCTCTCTAGTGTATTTTCCATCTTTTTTGCTCTCCATGATGCATTCCAGGTAACTTAACCCGACCTGTCTTCCAGTTCGAGGGCCACCAAACTAGAGTCTGTGGGCTCAGTCCAGACTGCTGTTTTTGTCAATAAAGCTTTATGGAAACACAAGCACACTCACTCAGTTACTGTCTGCGGCTGCTTTCGGGCAGCACCGTGCAGCAGCACCGAGCAGCTGGGACAGAAACAGTATGTGGTTCTCTCAAAGCCTAAAACAGTTACCATCTAGGCCTTTACAGAAAAAGTCTGCTGATCCCTACTATAGAACTGTTCTCTTCAGCTGGATCTAATCTGCTGGTTTTAAATTTTAATTATATTTTTCTAGCAGTTCTATTTGGTTTTCAATGTAGCTAGGACACTTCTTATCCCCTACTCTTTACCAGTATGTTCAAGTTTGCCTTTTATTTCGACTAAACATGCAAAAAAACAGTGCTGTTCTATAAGTCTTTACAAATATATGTCTGATGTTTATCCTGGCCCTTGCTCATAGTTCTTTGCTTCTTTTTGTGATTAATTTAGGTGTGGGAATCAATGTCCTTAAAAACTGTCCGCAGCCTAGAGTGAAGTTACTCTTCTTCAAGGTGGGACTGTGCTGCTTCCGCCAGACATCCACCGACACCACCATCCCAGGACCCTGCCAGGCTACATTCACAGGCGGAGACCAACAGATCTGGAGACCCAGCTCCTTGTGGGGCAGGGTCTCTTTCACACTCCCTTCTTTGTGCATATCTCAGCTAGTGACTTCTGCCCCTTTGCCCTTTGGGGTTATTAAAAAAGGAAATTAAAATGTTCTCAGATTAATAAATGCCCTCATGGCAACACTGGCTCTTATGCTCCCATCACTTCTATAGGGACTCATTTTCTTTTCATTCGACTTGGTAAAATACCTTATTAGCTTGCCAGTGCCTTGAAAACTATGGTTTTTATGTTTTTTATCCACCATTTTTAGATGTTTCCAGTGAGGAACTTGGTTTACATGACTTAACCTGCTATTATCAGCTGGGAAGTTTCACTTCCCCCTGCCACAGATCACGGACCAGGGCAGAGCCCATCTTTGAAGGAAGGGGAGCACCAAGAAAACGTCTTCCTGAAGAAGGGGCAGAAACATCTAATAGGTCTGCCACTTCGTCAGTTAACGGACACGTGCCAAGCCCACCTTCAGAAAGCCACCACTGTCTCTGACACAGAGGCCCTTCTTCAGAAGGACTCCTCAAGGGGTTATTATGATCTGAAAGCAGCTGACATATGACGTAACAGTACATTTACTCTCTCTGGGCCCTCGCAGTCCTCATCTGTGGGATGGGGACAATAACAGTCCCTACCTCATAGAAGCAGTAACGATTATGTGAGTCCATTTACGTAAAGCACTCGATACTGTGCCCACACACAGATAACCACTAGCTGGACAAGCTCAAGTAAGTCACCAAAAGGAGGGTATATAGCTTAGTCCAGGGACCCTGGATGGTGTTGGTTACATATTTTTCTTGTTGCTTAAATAACCATTTAAAAAGGTAGCTATTGTTAAATTATTATTAATCATTATTATCAAAAGGAAGCTATTCTTAACTTCAGAAACTTAAAACACACACACACACACCCTCACCCCACACACAAAGGCTGAGGAGTAGACTTAGCCCATGGACTGTGGTTTGCCAACCCCTGCTCTAGCAGAACGGGCAGAGGAGGGATGGAGACCAGGCACTATGCTTTTTAAGTGCTTTCCTAGAGGACTGTCAAAGAAAGGTCAAAACCAGTGATTCTCTCAAATCAGAGGCTAAGATTTCTGCCACCTCAAGGGAGCTAAAGAAGGCCGAGCCTGAGAATTACGTGAGGCTGTTCACTGCCCCTGGGCACACGGTAGGAACTGCTTACATCGTGTGGGAACAAGGTGGATGGGTCTGCTACATGTTGAGGCAAACGGAGGCAAACATATGTTATTTACCTGGCCAAATACTGTTCCACCAGTGCTGGCTGCTTGACCAAACAAAGAACCAGTATTACTGGACCCAAAACCTGTAAAATGAGAAGAGAACAAGTTTAATTTGGATAACTCGTTCACGACATCAAGTATTTTGTTTGTTTTTAAATGGCATTCAGGTGTACTAGACACCCGATAATACATCACCTCATTTCTTTATAGGCAATGGAGAACATTATGAGTAAATAAAGACCTTTGGTCATGGCTAACATTTCATAGTAGCAGAAGCTCCAAAGTCCTGCGGACTGAATCCTTATCTCCTACTAAACCCTGGTGGGTAGTGGCTGATAATTTTCCTTAGGCTTAGCTGTCAAGGAGTCTTTCCAATGACGAACTCAGAATCATGAATAGCTTTACTCCCTGGTTTCCTCTGATCTCAAATACGAGATTCCTTTGGGGTAGTTCATCTTCCTTCTGGGTGGCTTGAGATGGTTGAGGCGCTGCTCTAGACAGGGCCTGGGAAAACTGGGGGGGGGGGGGGGGGACGACTGTGTATTTTACCCAAAGAGCCCTAGACAAGGGGTTAGAAGGCTGGAGTTCCACTCTGATCTCTGTCCCTGATCTAGGTAGCTGAGCTCAAGCGAGATTCAATCGCTCGCTCCTCTAGGCCTGAAGGAAAGATTTTTTCAGAGGTTCTCAATTGCGTTCGAATGGTTTGATTATACTTGTGCATGAGGGATTCTCAAGTTCAGACTTCAGAAAAAAGGATGCACCCGAGGGCGTGTCGAACACCCTTCTCTGCAAGACTCCTCGGCTTTTCCCCCTGCCCGCCCCCCCACCCCGTGTCATCACACTTCCCGTAAGTTCCATGAGCCAAACAGCCTCCCGACACGTGGCAGGTAGATCTCAGGACTGTCTTTCAGCGCTCTGTCCTTGTAGCTGAACTTAGTGGGAGCTTAACAAACATTTGTTGGAAGGCAGGCAGGAAAAAACTTCCTTCCTAATAAAGCGAGCCACTTTCAAATAAATAATCACCAAATGAACAAATGAGCAGTTATTTGAAATCTTGCCCACCAAGAAATCACTAATCCATGTTTCCTACCCCCACGGCCTAACTGCTCAAGAAGTAACTGCCTTTCCTAAGATAATGATCAGAAAGTGAAACTTAGAAGCTATTTCAAATTATGCTATTGAAAACTTGGGGAAGTAAAAGCAGCTGCCAAAATCAGACACAACTGACGTTAAAAAATAGTAACATTTAAAGATTTTTGTTTTAATTACACTGAAAATAGGAAAAAACCCCAAGTTTTCACATGTCAGTATCTGCCCTTCCGACAAGCAACACGGTATCAGAGGAAGCAGGATATAAAATGCTGGCAAGCAGCGGACTAGGACGAGGCGCTCGAGTCTGGTTCTGTCTCCACGACTAGCATCTCATGCCATGAGATCAGTCTCCTCGAGGCTTGACAGTTTGGACATAATAGACTCTAATGTACCTTCCAAATTTAAAGGTTTGTATTTATGCGTCACTCATTACTTGCCATGACCTTACACTAAAGATGCCTGTGTTTTCCCCACGAAACAAGCACTATGGTGGCTAAGACAGTGGAGCGTCTGCTGAGCAGCAAAACTGCAGTGATGGTGACAAGGCCCAGGAAATTCCTGAGGCCACGAGTGCTCTCAGCACCCTTCTCGAATTCAGAATCTTTCTTTCGTGTTCCCTTCCTTTCTTTTAATTCAAAAGTAATACAGGACTTTTGCAAATGTTTCAAAATAATGTGGAGGACGACAAAGGGAGTCTTCTATAAATTCTTACCTGAAGCTTGACAAAAGCTAAACCCAGAGGATGATGCCGTCGTGGTGGTGGCTGAAGTGCCACCAAACACAGAGCCTCCCTGCCCGAAGCCAGGACTCTGCCCAAACGCAGGAGGGTTGCTCTGGCCGAACAGCACGCCCCCCGTGTTGGCAGAAGACTGGCCAAATGAGAAGGAGCTGGAGCTACTGGTGCCAGAGGAGGCACCGAAGACGCTCCCGCTGGCGGACGTGGGGCTGGAGGACACAGGCTGGCCGAAAGCAGGCGCGGAGCCGAACCCAGGCTGACTGAAGGAAAAGCTGCTCGCAGGGCTGCTCGTTGACTGCCCGAAGGCCGGGGCCTGCCCAAACGTCGTCTGTCCGAAGACCCCAGTGGCTGAGCTGCCGAAGGCAGGACTGCCAAAGCCCGAGCTGCTGGCCGGCGGTGTGGCAGTCGCCGTGCTGGCCACGCCGCCCGCCTGCTGCTCAAAGAGGCTCGGGGCGGTGCTGGCCGCCACCTGCCCAAACACGGGGGTGGCGGAGGGGGCAGTGGCCGTGTTGCTGGTGAGCTGGCTGAAAGCCGAGCTAGAGCTGGCAGCAGGCGGCTGAGTGAAGACAGAGGAGCCCGAAGTGGCTGTCCCGAATGCCGCTGCCTCCGTCGCCGGGCTCGGGGCAATGCTGGCAACAGAGCTGGATGTTGTTGGGGGAACCGGGGTCTCAACAGCCACAGGGCCAGTGCCTGGGGCCGCAGCGGCCGTGACAGCGGGCTGCCCGGGTGCCGAGAGCACGGGAACAGGAGATGCCGGCTCCGTCTTGACATCAGGGACCGCAGACGCTGTCGGGGTGGCCTCTGCACTGGGGGCCACGAGACTGGGACCAGATGCTGCAGGGCCGGGGCTGCTGACCGTGGGTGGCGCAAGGGCAGCTTCTTTTTTAACGGAATCAGACGCCTGTAGAGGAGCTGGGGGGAGGGGGGCTAATGGGTGCTGCCCGAGAAGGGAAGCTGTGGATGCTGCGGCCTCACTGCTGTCTGGCTTCTCGGGCGAAGCCGATGGCGTGGCCTCCTCTGTGCTTTTTGCAGAGGACACGGGCGGGGTGGGAGTGGACACTGGGCTCAGGAGGCTACCAAACGACAAGGTGGGGAATGAGGTGGGAAGGGGAGCGGCAGTTGTCGCTGGTGGAGGGGTGGACGGGGGCACTGTACTACTACTGGTCTGTTGGCTTCCAAAGGAAAAACCGATCTTGCTACCACTTGGGGCCATCCCACTGAAACTGCCTCCCGCAGGGGACGCCGTGCTGGTGAGGGGCAGACTGCCGAAGATGCCAGTCGAGGAACTGCTAGCGCTTGTGCCAGCCGCCGCAGGTGCCCCTGCAGCAGCGGTCACAGAGGTGGTCACGGGGGGCTCTGCGTGCTTCCCTAACATGGGAGAGCCGGTAAAACTAAACCCCAATGGGACAGCTGAAGTCTTGGTCGGCTGGGCGGTAGTCAGGCTTGTGGATGGAGCCTTAACGGCCGGCTTTGTAGCATCATCTGCTTGGCCGACACGCAGTCCTGAGAAACTTCCCAGGGTCTCTCCAGCCAAAGAACTTGGAAACAGAAGCTCTCCCAACTTGGACGGTGGAGTTTCCAGCTTGCCAGAGGCAGCAGAAAGAGCAATTCCAGAAGGGGCCGCGGGCCGGCTGCTGGAAGGCGCAGGCTCAGCGGGAGAGGCTCCGGCGCCGGATGGCGCTGTCATCCCAGACGGGGGCGAGCTTTCAGCAGTGGGCTCGTAAAAGGGCTTGCCTCCCCCGCCAAATGCGAATGCGTCGAGCTGGTGTGACTCCTTAGTTGGGGGTGCAGCCCCTAGAACGAAAATGAAATTAGGAAGTGGGTTGGACTTAGCAACACATGACCTGTCACATTCCCACGGACTGTGTCCAAGCCCAGGTCTCTCTGCCCTTGATACGGTTGGGACGGCTGTCCTGTGACAGCGCTCTTCCTCGGGGAAAGAGTGAATGCTTCTCCACAGCAGGGCTGGCTCGGTGAGAAGGACAAATATCCTTTTTATGACCGTTCCGTCATTATGACTGTTCGTGTTAACAAATAAACCATCCTATCTAGAAGGCATGAAATTCACAGCATTATCCCAAAAGAGAAAAAAACGGCATCTTCTCTCACTTTCCCTTGTGTGTGACTTCCTTAATAACACTCTGGAGGCCATGCTTGTCCGTGGACCCCCCTGGTAGGCCACGACTTGATCCAAAATGGAAGTTCCTCCTGTGTCTTTTACGGGCCAAGAAAGTGTCAGTCCACAGACAATTATTCTCACGTATAATGTAGGGCTACGTCCTAGTGCTCACCTCAGGAAGCAGCTCCGCAGAGGGCACTATGGTCTAGTGGTCAAGGACACGGGCTCGGGAGCTGGGCACTCTGCCACTTGCTGGCGGTGAAACTCTGAAAAAGTTACTTTACCTCTCTGGGCCTCAAGTTTCCCATTTGGAAAATAAACACAGTAGCAGTAGCTACGTCAAAGAGCTGTTACAAAGATTAAATGAAATACTGGTGAAGCCTTGACAAGGCCTGGTCAAACAGTAAGTAACCAAAATTGGATAAAGGTAAAATTAACCCACTACAGTGTTTATTGATGTTTCTAACTCCATATTGTTCTTGGGAAGGCTGCAAAGCCCCAACTTCCCATGTACAATTTCCTGAAAGACCTTGTCATATCACTGCTGTTGAACTGAGTTACTTATGGTTTCAGGTTATTTCTACTCTCGTATTAAGTAAAATGTTTACAGAATTACCACTGCATTTTATGAGTTTTTTACTTATGGCTTCCGACAGTTATTATTTTGTTCCTCTTAATCTTTTTATACCACTGAGTTGTTTTTCCTCTAGAAAGTAGGACAGGGAAGAGATGGGCCTCGAGGGTACTCTGCCATATCTAAGTGGGCAAAGGTTACAAAAACAGTTTAAGAATCACTATTCTAGAAAGGAAGGAAATCACCAACCCTTTAAGTGCCACACAAAAATCAGGTTTAGGAAGCCTGCTATGCTTTCGGCCCCCTCATCTCCTTCCAGATCTTAAGGGATCCCCGTTTTACTAAAGCCTCTACCACTTGGGTTGGCACACAGAAAGGACTCAAAAAATATTTGTTGAATGAACAGATGAAACATGGCCAATGTGTTATTTATTATAGGGAAAATCTAGAAATGGCCTAAATTTACCGACAGGTAAATCGGTTAAGTAGTTCACGGCATACATACAAGATAGAAATTATGTAGCCATTACAAATAACACTTTTATAAGATTTCCAGTAATACTGGAAAAGTTGAAAGGGATGGTGTTAAATGAAATAAGGTAGAAGACAAAAAACCCAGAAGCACATATAACAGAAATGCAGTAACTGAGGGGTATAAGGCATGATTCTACAATATATCACTTTCATAATAAGAGCTTGTTTTTTAAAACGAAAGAAAAATAAACTTAATTGCTTAAACTAAGAACTGGAAGGCACCTAAAAAATACCTATGGTTTCTTTACAGATCCTAAATTCTTTTCCACATTAAAAAAACGCCAGTTGATAGATACGTAAACAACACACCAGTAACACACCAGAGGACCAGTGTGTTTGCCAACAGTTTATGCAAGAGAGAAGATGAACAGTCTCTTACAGATAAGAAGATGGAGCGAGACATTTTAATTCACATGTTAACATTCACATTGAAAGCACAGCCTTGCTTTTCCAGAAGCAAATCCTTTCCTTGTTAATTTAAAAAGTCAACAGACGCCCCCCCCTTTAGTTTAAATCCAGCTTATTCTGAATGCACATCATCGACACCGAACTCACTGCAGATGCGTTAAGCAAGACTCAGCAGCAAGGAAAATGTCGACACATCTGTACGAAAACCCAGCATTCGTTTAGAGGAAACACAAAAGGACGGCTACGCCCCGCAGAGAGAGACAGTACCTTGTGTGGTGGTGACGTTAGAAGACGGGGTTGGTGTGATTATCCCAAAATTAAAGCCAGTCCTAGGGAGCGCAAGAAGAGAAGTTAAAGAAGAACAAATACCTGGGGTATTTTTGCCCGTTTAATGTCACATTTTACAACTTAGTCACACGATCGATCTGCTCGTGGGAATTTACAACTGAGAAGATAAATGAGAGCAGAGTGAAGTATGACCTCAGAGGGAGTCAAGGGCTCAGAAGGACAGCCGGGCCTTGTGCGGCAGAGTCTGGGTGGGGACCTGCGTCCAGGAAAGCTAAGGAGCAGTCATGGAAATGCAACGGGAATGTCCATGCAGGCATGGTGTGTGAGGGCAGAAGGCGTGTCTCGTGATGGAGGCAAGAGAATTGGGCCAGGGAGAACCCTGTAAAACCCACCGCAAGATCAGAGAGCTCGCCAGGAGCATGCCACACTACCAGGGGGCAGGGAAGAAGGCAGGAAATAGAACCCACCACCCCTGCTGTTTGGACAGAACAATTAGTTCTCAGCTGGGAAAATTCGGTTCAAACCCTTCCCAGACTCTTTTTTATCAAGCCCTCTCTCTCTCCTGTTGTAGATTTTCTTTAAACTGTGAGTAAAGATACCATGGCCAAAGGAGAAAATTCAGCACATGCATGAACCAGAAGAGACTACTCACTGTGACGAAAGTTCAAATAGCAAATTTAAAACCATAGTTTCAAAACATGAAGGGCCAAGCGTATGAAACATAGTATTATAAGGATTTCGGTTTCTCCAACCCATCCCTGCCTTCCACGAAAGGACAAAGACCATCAAAGAGGATGTGTTCAACATTTTATCATATTAAAAAAAAAAAATCCTTTCTTTGTTCCAACCTCGGTGAAGAAATTTTATCTAACAGAGGTAAGCCACTGACCCAGTGACCCCAACTTTTGGGAAGATTATCCATTTACAGAAGTGAGGATTCGCCTTTGTGAATTAGCAATAACTCCTGGCACTGACCTACTCTTCAAAATTGGCTCCAAACTATCTTTGAGAAGTATAAAACACAGTGATTGACAAAAAGAAGAAATAATATATAATATCCTTCCTCAAATTCTATTCTAACCCCCTCCTTGCTCTTCACGTGTTAGGTTGAATGACACGAAACACATTCACATCAGGGGAGAGACCATGGTTAATTTGATTACAGTCACAAAAGCATGAAATGGAAGAGCTCCAGAAGCTTTCCTAATGGAACTGAACACTCAACCCTCCGACGGCAAAAACAAAATCTTTGGACAGGCTTTTGTCTCTGCTCCACAGAGCTTAGCTACAGACACCTTCCACAGGGTCCCACACAAGTGCCCCCAGCAGAGAGAAGAGCCCTCTGAGGTTAATCCAGGCTCCCATGGAAAGAAGGTTAGAAGACACTTGCGAATTTAAAAATGACTCAACTTTACAAGTATAGCCATCATTACTTTTAGAAAAGTGAAACACGAACGCTTCCCCATATCTATGTAAGACCCAGATTTTCCAATGGCTACTGTCTTTTATCACTTCTCCCAGTTTAATGTAGTGACCTCTCAAACAGTAAGGCTGATCTAAACGTCACACCTCGCCCCCAAATGGTGTGAGAAGGCAAATATGTCAGGGTGAATAAGCTGGAAGACCAATCACAGAATCTGACACGGACCTACTACTCAAAGAAAAGGAGGCTTATCCTGAAAAACAGAACAAAGAAATATATAGTAACACACATATAAACTTGAACTGAAAATGGGAAACACAGCTGGCCCTTGAACAATGCGGGGGTTAGGGGCACCCACTCCCACGCAGTGGAAAATCTGTGTATAACTTTTGATTCCCTAAAACTTAACTATGAATAGTCTATTGTTGACGGGAAGCCTTACTGACAACGTCAACATCTGATGAACTCATATTATACGCATTATATCCTGTACCTTATAATGCAGTAAGCTAGAGAAAAAAAATACTAAGAAAATCATAAGAGAAAAGACATCGTACTGTTTATCGGCAAAAAGCCTGCGTGTAAGTGGGCCTGCGCCCTTCTGACCCGTGTCGCTCAAGGGTCAGCTGTAGATTGACATTAGGACAATAAGCGGCTGCTACTATCATCGGACGCATTATTGAAGTGATAAGAACTCCGGGCTCACATACAGTTAACAAGCAGATAAATATACCTCTGACTGTAAGACTGGGGGAAGCTATCTATAAGGTTGCTGGCGATCTGCCACGAAATTTAAGTTCATTACTGACCCTGCCGGAGAAAATGAGAAAGACTTGCTGAGCTGCCCAGCAGCAGGCGGGGGAGAAGTCACAGCTGTTTCTATCTTGGCTGCCCCTGGCCCTGAAATCATGGGAAAGAAAATAAGAACATTACAAAAAAACTGTTAGAAACACCGTTCCAGTTTGATGGTCTGTGCAGCCCCAGCCTGCGGGCCCCACTGTGCTCTCCTGGTGGGTCGGGTCAGGGGCCAGGGGAGCGGGTGTGTTCCAAACTCGTGTGAAGGCCTCTAAACTTACTCGTTGGTTCTGTCAGTGTTAATTCCAAACCAACACATACCCCACCCTCCTTTCCACAAAAACTATCAAAATGATTTCAGTGCACTTTAAATAGAAACCTTTGAAAGTAATTTTATAATTTTATAAGCTATAATTTATAATAAAGTTTTATAATCACAGAAAAGTAATATATATTGAAGGAAAAAAATCCAAAGAGAAACAGGGTAATATGAGAAATATGTCTGAATTAGTGATTTCATGGCCATTGACTTTCTCCCTACGTCCCTTCATTTCTCACAGAGGATAGTTTTATATTTCACAAATAGGTTTCTTTCTCCTTACAGAAGTAATACATGATTGCTGTAATGCCGAGAAGTGTCGAATGCTGAAAGTGCAATCCAACCTCTTCCTCACGTTCAATTTCATTGTTAAGTACTCATGAACAGTTCGGGGGATTATCGTCCGTCTCCCTCCTATTGCTCTACTTTCAAAGAGGGAGGGAGAGGGACACTTTATCTAAAAAGCCCAAACTGGGGTGCCTGGGTGGCTCAGTTAAGCATCTGATTCTTGATCTCAGCTCGTCTTGATCCGGTTCCTGAGTTCAAGCCCCAGGCTGAGGTCCACGCTGGGTGTGGCGCCTACTTTAAAAAAAAAAGCCCAAGCCAAACCAAACGGAAGAAAAAGTACATTCTCTTCAAATGAGTCCAAGGTAGATATTAGTGAAATTATGTAAAAAACTACTATAATGTAGTGTGGTGTATAATAAGGATATTCAATGCCACCTTGCTTATACTCTTGAAGAACTGGAAACAGTCCGAACTATCAGCGCAGTACTGGTAGACCCGAGCAGGGTCAAGTCCTAGGCTCCCACTGATACAGTGAGGTAGAGCTGTGTGAGATATGGAAAGATGAACAGAGTATTTACCGCAACGGGAGGAGGGTTAACACATACAGGATATGGCCATTTTCCTTTGTAAAACATCAATGAAGTAACCTTCAAGATATACAAATTAAATCATTAAGGGCTTTTACTTCCAAGACACGAAGTTAATGGGCAACTTTTACTTTCTACATCATCTCTCTTCCATGTAGATTTCTCTGAGAAGCGATAACAGTTTTATAATCAGAAAAAACAATGAAGGTATTTCCATTCTTAAAGAACCATAGAGGTTTCAGAAAAAAATTTTTTGAAGAAACTTTTGGTAAACTTTTAAAAAGCATTTCTCAGGGACATTTTTCTGCCTCCAGAAGTCCCTTTCCTTTGATGATCCAGCGAGTGAAAATAGAAGTAAATGGTCAGCAATGGAAGACGGTATTTCACAATCGCTGCTACATGATGCATCTCAGAAATGTTGAGGCAATCACGCTAACTGGGTAAGATGTGCGTGAAGCAAATGCCTTAGGTTTCCTCAGTTCTTAAATTCAGGAGTGACAAAAAGCCCTTTAGAGTGGTCCTTGACAGAAGCTGGGATATAGGGTCTTTCAAAAACTTTCTAAAACATTAGCCAGAAATGGAAACCAACTTCTTAATCCTAAATGATTCAATAGTCTTTGGCAACTCCGCTCAGTTTTTCCTTCAGTTAACTTTAGATCTGCATCGAGAAGTGCTACATACCTCCTTCCCGTGGAGAGCTCGCACGGCAACAGTGGTGGCTCAGCACTGATCCAAATTCTAGAATACACCTTTGGCGTACACGCTAATGGCTCTCCTGAGTGCAAGGACTACTTACTGAAGATAAACCCAGTATCTAGTCAGATAGCTTTTGGTTACAGAGAAAGTTGGAATGACCGTATGGCTGAGCAGGGATGACGGAAAGCAGGCTGCTAATGTGCGGGGTTCTGTCTCCAACAGAATCTGCCCTGAGACTCACCTGAGGGCACGAATGAAAACAAATGCTGAAGTCCCAGGTAGGGCAAAAACTCAGAGCTGTGGGAGGCATAAGACCCCTAAAGCAGAAACTAACACATGCCAAGTTAAGGGTAATAAAAAAGGCGCCAACAGAAGGGATGCTGAGGATGACGTCACACCAACATCAGGTTATGTGTAACCTTGTGTTTCCAGGTGGTTTGGGCAATGTGGACCCCTGGGTCAAAGCACCAACGGGGATGACAAAAACTACAAATTTTAGCTAAGAATGACTAAGCGTGAGTGGGTACTGGGAAGTACGCAAGGTTATAAAATCTGATACTGACATTTCCTCTGACCTCTTCTATCACAACACATCTGTTTTACCTTCTGCATTTTACCAGCTTTGAATTATCACTGTGAACCAAGAGGATTTTTCATCCCTTTTAGTAGAACAATACAGGTCATGTTCTACTCCCTTTCCCTCTTGACTTTCCAGCAAGGCTGGTGACGACAACACTGTTGCTCCTTTTCAGGAAAAGCATTTCTAGGAAGATTTTTCTCCTACTGTGCTCAAATTTCAGAAGTCTGCAGAGCTGATGAAAGGCTCACTGATTTCCTGGAGACTGTTCATTGACTGAGGCCTTCCAAAGATCTCTTTAATAGTATCCTATGTCAACTGCCTCTGTGATCTAGAACACTGAACTGCTGTGTGTATGGGGGGGAGGGATCTTTTGCCCTTTTTTTTCACAAAAGTAAAAACGCAAACTAACCTGAAGCTTTATCACCTGATGACAACTGACCAGACACTGGCATGGGCGCTGATGGCTTCAGGGAATTTATCAGAGATCCCTGTAACAGAACACAAGCAGAACATTTATGTAAAACCACTAGCCATCCTTTAGAAAAGAAACATGTAAAAGGAGAACATCATTAAAAAGTAAGCAAAAATACTTCTATTTAGCGTAATTTTAAAAAATCCTGACAATTTAAGTGAGTATTTTTTAATGCCTGCTGTGTCTAAGGGCGCACTAGAGGATGGAAACAGGAATATCCAGCAAGCTCCAAGAACGCAGTCTTGCCCATGTGGCTATTTTCCCAGTGCCCAGCACAGTGCCTGGCACACAAGAGGCACCAGATTATCAGGCAGCTGAGTAAATGAATGAATGAAATGGGGGTGCTGGCTCTCAATAGATTTATAGTAAAATAAAAAGCCAAACTGTTTCACTTCTCCACCTCTGGGCAATGTTCTTACTCATTTGTTATGATTTATGCCTACTCAGGTGTCCTCCAAGGCCAACATGGAACCCTCCAGAAGCACGACCAGATGCTAAATGCTTAAATGCCATTTTAAGTCATGGCAAACTAAGGCTCAGAGCATGCTGAGAACTCATAATAGGCAAATTCTAACGTCTAATCTCAAACACAGTCCAAAATGATTCATCTCAGAGACATGGAGAGTAGCAGAGAAAGCAGAGAAATCTTCTTAGGGAAGATTTCAGAGATAGCTTAAGCTACCTTTTAGCCATCTCTGATTATTCTTTTCTGGTTTAACTATTTACAATATAACCTATTTTTGTAAGAAACCATGTTTATCAGGTAAAAACCTAAATGTAGACATAATGAACATTACCAAAGAGGCAAGCTCTGAAAAACAGACATTGCAGGAGAAGCCAGAGAAGCCGCTCCCAGGCACTGATCCTGAAAGGCGCAGTGTGAGAACCACGGACGGGAAGAAGGTACGAGAGCCGGGCTCCAGCTCAGGCTCCAGGATTTACTGGTCGTGTGAGCTTGCATCACTCGCTTGTGCCAGCTTTTCCTCATCGGTGAAACACACTTAAATACCTGTCCCATTCTACTGCACACGGCTGTCGTGTGGTTTAATGAAAATCATGTTAAGTGAAGGTAAATCAGAAACCGAAATAACCCTCACAATGATAAGGTATTAGAATTATGACCCAAGATGTCCAATGGCACGAGAAAAGAGACCGACCTACTAAGTTAAGACCGGCATAAATGATAGGGAAAGCATCACAGGTCTTTGTCGGACTTACAGTTTGTTTAAACGAAGTCAGGACTTAAAACAGGACTGTCTTCAGTTTCAAAGACAGACACTGCATGGCTGTTCAAAAAAGCAAAAATCAGGAAGTCACCTGCTTAGCCTGGGTAGCGGCCGCTGGGGTCATCGTGGGGTGAGAGGTCTTGGCTGCAGAGTATGGCACCGAAGAACTGGGAAAAAAACAAAACACAAAAGCGTATGCTCAAGAGAAAGGCATGTGGGCAGAGACGTAATTCATTCTTGAGCCTACCGTCTAGCCAATAAATGATACCCATTTTGGGCAACATATGTTGCCCAACCAAAATCACGTGACACTTTCCTGAAGAAAATATTCTTTAATATTTAAATAAAATTGGAGTCTTCAGCATAAAAATCAAAGCAGTGAGCTTAAAACTTTTTTTTCTTCCTGAAATCCTAAGAAAAAAAGTTAAAACTATTCAGAAGTAGAGCTTTTCCTTATCTGGCCAGTCAGCCTACGTTATCCTCTCCCTTGCCCCCATTCCGAGTTCCAAGACTGTGGGACTGGATTCTCTTCTCCAAGCCTGAGAACATGCTCGACAGGATCCACGGGATGTCAGGAATGACTGTGATAAATGGCTCCGGGGCGAGACTCAAAGAGGAGACAGAGAGAGACCGCCCCCTCGAGCCCAGCGCCCACGAGGCCAGCACACGAGAGAATCAGATGCGCCCCATACCATGCAGCTCGCACCTTCGCACCTTCGTTGAGGTCTGAAAGTGTATCCACTATGTACGGAAACGAGATCTTTTGGTAACCCTGGATACAGTAATGCAGTGAACAGTTACTTCAGTAATTATTTGGTGTCAGTGCGTGAGGGAACAGACCTGCCTGCTTAATGCAATCACGGATAAAAGCTCTATTCCCGGCTCCTGGGAGCAATGTGTTCACCTGTCCTCAGTCCAAAGCAACTCTGGTAAGGACAGCAGCACTACCTGTAGGATCTAGTTATACTTTTCCGAATTCCCCCTAGAGTAGGGGGGATTGTTATTTTTCCACCAAAAAATTAACTTGGAAGAGGAAACACGAAAATAAATCCATGCCTCATAGAAGAAAATTATCAAATGATGTTAACACCCTCGCAAGCTCCCCACGAATCTGTTGGATCGACACAGGACACTTTCCAGGCTTTGTGAGATTGGGCGACAAGAAGCAAATGGAGTTATTTTCAATGAAACAAATCCCCTTTGCTTTTCTGTGAAGACAGAAGAAGCTAAGAAGCTATAAAAGTGTTCTCTCAAGAAACATGTCTCTGCTCCCCTGAGATGTTCCACCAGAGAGAGAAGGAACGTGGGAGTGGGGCTGAGGAAGCCTGGGGCAGACACGGCAGACCTGGGTAAAGATGTGGTTTGAGCTCCTAAAAATCACAAGGGAAATCAAAATCTTTTATGCTTTCCCAAAGACAAACGAAAAAGAAATTATAAGTAAAAACAAAAGCAGCAACTCACCCAACTTTGGAATATTTTTTACGCCCAAAACTTAAGTCATGACAGGACGGTAAATGAAACCATGCACGAAACAGGCTGAGTATAATTACTGCTCTAGCTGCTCGTGATAATGCTATAAAATCTCTCGGGTGTCCTAAATCCCCCAACACACAACACTGGGAACTCACAGCACCGCCGCACTGGGCCACGTGACAGCTCTGCAGAGAGAAACTGCTCAGCACAGTCCTCTGACAAACCTATGGATTAGATGGGACCGGCCGTGACCACAGAGTGCGACAGTGAGAAGGGATGGCTGACTCCTCCCTTATAGCAGTACAGGCCTGAGAGATCAGAACTTCATCTGATGTGCTCTGTTCCACACCCGAAAACACAAGTCAGAGGGCCGCAAGCAGACAAGGGCAGTGCACCAGGGCTCCAAAGAGACACCCACTACAGGCGTCGCGGATGACATTACATTACTGGCGACACTTGAGTGCTGCTTTAGAAATGAGTAACGGGGTGGCACGGGTCACGGAGTGTGGTCCAATTTGGTTCCTGGAGAAAAACACTTTGAACGGAGTCCTCTGGCTCTCATTCCCTAGATCTCTGATAAAAATTAAGCAACAACTACATGTGAAAATACCAAGTATCATGAACACAGAAGACGTCACTACAGACCTTCAATTCAAGGACTGCCTTGAACAAAAAAGAATCACTCTGCTCTCTGTTCTGTTGTTTGCCACCCCCATCAGTGCCACCTGGCCACACAGGCAGGCCGATGTGCCCACGCTGCGGGGTATGCGTTCTGCACACGATGACAAAACTGAATTGTTAAGACCATGAAGTGTTAAAATGTCACCTAGACCTTTCTCAGTAGTACTTTTGAGGTTAATGAACTTGAAACAAGGCAACTATACTCTTGTTGTGAAAGGGGCCAACTACTCGTTCTTTCACCTATTTTAACGTATTTTTTAAGTAAGCTCTATCCCAACGCCGGGCTCAAACTCAAGACCCCAAGATCAAGAATCGTATGTTCTACCAACTGAGCCAGCCAGATGCCTCTATTTCAACATTCTAAAGGACTTAAAAAATAAGAAAGCCGGTTATGCCTTATTTTGGTAATTCTTCACCATTATCACAGCATCCTGCTACGGATTCATCAATGACACAGCGGATCTAAACTGTGGAAGCAACTCAAATGCCAACTAATGAACCGGGAATTTTTTGGTAATAGTTTAAGGGAAGGTAAGGCAAGTGAGGAGAAAGGACAACATTTCAAGAGCAACTGGGGAAATAGAACAAAGATCAGGAGAGAAAAGGAAAGCAGATGATACAAGATGCAGAAAACAAAAGCTCTCGGTCCATTTTCTCGCCTACCAGATGGACAGTCACCTTGAAGTCTGATAACAAATGTGACACTCTGGGCAAGGATACAGGCGAGCTTATCATCATACACTGCCTGCGGGAAGATAAACGATACGACCTCTTACAGGGGTAAATGCGGCAACAGCTGTCATAATTACGTCCACATATGTCCACAAGTCCACAGATGCCTCCGTGCCCTCCCCAGTCCTGCACTGGAGAGGTAGCCTGCAGATACAGCGAGCTGCAAGCATGCAAAGAAATCAACACGTCCATTTATCCTAGCATCGTTGGTAACAATGCCAAGAGGAGCAACCCCCATGTCAATCAGTGCAGGGAGGGAAAAAAAGCTAACAGTTCATTTTTACGAGTTTCTTATGTCAGTGGAGACTGTAACGGCCAACCACTGCTCCCCATTGGTAAATTTTGTGTCCTTGAAGATTTAAAACATTTTCCAAAATATCATTAAAAGTCTTCTAACCCAAACTGCGGTTCCTGCATGAATGTTCAGATGCCAAATGACTTAAATACTGTAGGAAATGCTTTAGAGCTCTGAGAAAGGCCTATGTTAAATATAAAAATGGGATTCTGTGAAGAATTCATAAGAACATGGAAAACGTTCACAATAATGTTTCATGATTAAGCTGAATAGAGGAGGTTGGTTACAAAGCAGCATGTAGTCAAACTTTAAAAAAACTAAATTTTCCGGGCACCTGGGAGGCTCAGTGGGTTAGGCCGCTGCCTTCGGCTCAGGTCATGATCTCAGAGTCCTGGGATCGAGCCCCACATCGGATTCTCTGCTCAGCAGGGAGCCTGCTTCCCCCTCTCTCTCTGCCTGCCTCTCTGCCTACTTGTGATCTCTCTCTCTCTGTCAAATTAAATAAATAATCTTTAAAAAACCAAATTCTCAGAGAACAAAGATAAATAATATGTAAATAGTGACTGAACCTTTGTGGTGGGAATAAAGGTGTTTTAATTTTGTTCTTTTTAGCTACCTGCTTTTTATAATTTCTACAATGAACATTTATAATCAGGAATCAAAGTTTTTCCTAAAGTTAAAGTGGGGCAACAACTTTAAATCAGTGAAAGAAAGAACTGTCAATCTAGAATTCTTGGTGAAATATCCTTCAAAAACAAAAGTGAAATAAAGACTTTGGCAAACACATGAAAGCTGAAAGAATTCAGATCTACACCTGAAGAAATGTTAGAGGAATCTCTTCAAGCAGAAGGGAAACCACAGCAGACAGAGATACAGGACTAAACAAAGAAGGACAATAGAAATAATAAAACCATCTGGGTAAGCAAAAGAGGTTTTTCTTCTTTAAATCCATTTCAAATATGATCAACTATTTATAACAACATATTGTGGAGCTGATAACACAGCTAGAAGTAAAATGTATGATGATGACAACGGCACAAAGGTGGGGAGGGCAGAAATAGGAGAATACTACTGTCAGTTTCTTACATGGTATTTTTTAAAAAAGACTTTAATTATTTATTTGAGAGAGAGAGAGAGAGCGGGCCTTCATGAGCTGTGGGGAGGGTCAGAAAGAAAAGGGAAGCAGATTCCCTACTGAGTGGGGACACTGACATGGGGTATACCAACAGATTGGGGTAAGTTAAAGGTGTACACTGTAAACTCTAATGCAATCACATAACTAACATACAGCATTATAGCTCATAAACCAACAAAAAAGATAAAATAGAATCATAAAAAATACTCAACCCAAAAAAGGAAAAAAGAGGAAAAATGGAGCAAAGAACAGATGAGACAAAGAGAAACCAAACAAACCAAACAGCAGTACCACAGATTACAACCCAACATCATATATCACATTAAATGTAAATGGTTTAAGTACTCTAATTAAAAGTCACAGATTATCAGACTGGATAAAAAGCAAAGACTCAACTACATGCTGTCTACAAGAAATCCACTTTAAATATAAAGACAGAAAAGAGGTTCAAAATAAAAGGATGCCATACTAGTACCAACCAAAGAAAGTTGGATTGGCTACATTAATATAGAAGAAAGCAGCTGCCTTCGGCTCAGGTCATAATCCCGGCCTCCTGGGATCGAGTCCCACATCGGGCTCCTTGCTCCTCGGGGAGCCTGCTTCTCCCTCTGACTCTGCCTGCCACTCTCTCTGCCTGTGCTTGCGTGCTCTCTCTCTGACAAATAAATAAAATCTTTTAAAAAAACAAAACAAAAAAACAAAAAAACTTAAAAAAAAAAGAAAACCTCAATACCACTTTTAGTAACTGACAGAATAAGTAGATAAAATCATCATGAAAATAGAACACTTGAACAACACTAACAATCAACCATCTTAACTTAATCGACATTTATAGAACACGCCCAACCCACAAGACAGAATACATGCTCTTTTGAAGTGCACAGAGAACATTTACCAAAATGACTGACACTCCAGCTCAGAGGCTGGCAAACTACAGAACAACGACCAACTACCTCTTTTTATAAATAGTTTTATTGTTAACAGCCATGTCTATTTATTTACATATGGTCTATGGCTGCATGCAGGCTACAATGGCCAGGATGAGCAGCTGAGACAGAGACTGTATGTCCTGCAAGCCTAAAGTATTTACTGTATGGCCCTTTAAGAAAGGGCCTTCCATGGGGTTATGGACATTGGGGAGGGTATGTGCTTTGGTGAATGCTGATTCACAGACCTGTACCCCTGGGGATAAAAATACATGTTTATAAAAAAAAAAAAAAAAAAAAAAGGGCCTTCCTGATCTCAGTTCTGAATCATAAAAGAAGTCTCAATAAATTGAAAGACTTCAGGTCATTCAAAGAATTTTTATTTTAAAGATATTATTTATCAGTCTCATAAAGATATTATTTATCTATCTGACAGACAGAGAGAAATAGATCACAAGTAGGCAGAGAGGCAGGCGGGGGGGCGAGGGAGTAGGCTCCCTGCTGAGCAGAGAGCGCAAAGCAGGGCTTGATCCCAGAACCCTGATATCACGACCTGAGCCAAAGGCAGAGGCCTAACCCACTGAGCTACCCAGGTGCCCCACAAAGCATGTTCTTTGATCACATGGAATTAAGTTAATAATAATAAAAAATAATAAAAAGATATTTATAAAACATCCAGTTATTTAGAAACTAAATAATATACTTTTAAATAACATAAAGGTATACATATATTAAAAAAAAACAAAACCTAAAAGGATAAATTCAGAAGTATTTTGAACTGAATGAAGATAAAAACATAACATATTCAAAATCTGTGGGATATAGCCAAAGTGGTTCTAAGACAGAAGTGTACAGCACCAAATGCCTGTAATTGACCTTAATTTCCACCTTATAAAACTAGAAAAAGAAGAGCAAATAAAACCTTAAGCAAACAGAAAAATGAAAAAAAAAAGTAGAAAAATAATAGGAAAAAAAAATCAGTGAAACAAAAAGCTGGTTCTTTGAGATCAATAAAACTGATAAACCTTTAGCTAGATTGATGAGGAGAGGAAAAAAAAGATACAAATTACCACTAACTGGAAAAAGGGAAATGAAATCACTATGAATTCTGAACACATTAAGAGGCTACTAATCTGGGACTATTATGAAAAACTTTGTAAGTGCTAACAGACTCAACAACTCAGACAAAATGGACACATTTCCTGAGACACACAAACTACCAAAATTCATTCAAGAAGAGAAGCTGAAAAGTCCTATAGCTATTCAAACAAACAAACAAACAAACAAACACCTGGAAATTTTAAGCCTAGATGGCTCTACAAGTGACTTCCACCAAACATTTAAGGATGAAATTAACAAATCTCTTCCAGGAAACTGAAGAAGAAAGAATACTTCCCAACTCATCCTACAAGGCCAGCATTGTTCTGATACCAAAACCGAACAAAAACATCACAAGAAAAGAAAATCTACACACAAATATCCTTCATTAAGGTAGATACAAAAATTCTTGATAAAATTTTAGCAAATGGAATCCAGCCTTATATGACAAGGGCAATGCATCATCATCAAAGATTGGTTTAATAATCAAAACCCAATCAATGTGATGAGGCTACCAAGACAACTTAAGGGAGGGTGGGGGGAAGAGTCTTCGACAAATGGTGCTGGGACAACAGGATATCCACTTGCCAAAGAATGAAGTTGGACAACCGTGTCACACTATTTACAAAAATTAAGTCAAAATGGATTAAAGACCCAAATTAAGAGTTAAAACTAAAAGATTAAGAAGAACACATAGATGTAAATCTTTATGACCTTTGATTACACAGTGGTTTCTTAAGTATGACATCCAAAGCACAGGTAAATAAATAAATAAATAAATAAAACTTCATTAAAATTAAAACTTTTGTGATTCAAAGGACACTATCAACAAAGTTGATATTAATCAGGTGGTTTTTACCTGGGGAACGGGAGACAAAGGATCCATTTTAAAAAGGGCAAATATCTAAATGGACATTTCTCCAAAGAAGATACAAATGGTCTGTAAGCACCAGTGGATGCCCAACATCTTTAGCCATTAGGAAATGCATTTTAAAACCACATGATATACCACGTAACACCCAAATGGGATGACTATAATCAAAACCATGGACCGTACAAGTGGTGATGAGGATGTAGGAAAAATGGAACTCTCACTCAATCCTGCTGGGAATGTAAACGGTGTAGCTGTGCTTTGGGAAAAAGTCTGAGCTATGTTTGGCTTAAAAAGCTAAACACTGAACTAACAAGATGATCTAGCAATTCTTCTAGCAATTTTTCTTTTTAAAAGATTTTATTTAGTTGTTTATTTGAGAGAGAGAATACACTCACAAGTGAGCAGGAGGAAAAGAGCAGAGGGAGAGGGACTCGATCCCATGACCCTGAGATCATGACCTGAGCCGAAATCAAAAGTCAGATGTCCAACCGACTGAGCCATCAGGTGTCCCTAGCAATTCTGATTCTAAAATATTACCCCAAATACTTGAAAACAGGGACTCACACAGACACTTGCATACTGTACAAGGACAGTACACATTGTCCACTACATTATTAACAATAGCTAAGAGGGGGAAACCTACGTGTCCATCAACAGATAAATAGAATATATCCATACAATGGAATATTAATCAGCCATAAAAGGACTGAAATTCTGACAAATGCTACAATTTCAGTGAATTTTACAAATTCAAGTGAAATACGTCAGTTATAAAAGGACCAATAATATATGATTCCACTTAAATGAGGTACTTAAAATAGGCAAATTCTTAGAGACTGAAAATAGGATAGAGGTTACCAGGGTCTAGGCGGGGGAAGTGGACGGTTACTTAATGGGCACAGGTTCTGTCTGGGATAATGAAAAAGTTCTGGAAATAAATAGCGGTGAGGCTTACACAGTATGGTAAATGACTTAATGTCACTAAAAATGTATACTTAAAAATGGTTAAAATGGTAAATGGTAAATTTTGTTATGTATATATTCTACCATGATGGTTCTGTTTCTACCATTCCTCCCTTTAGCCCTTTCTTAATGTAAGGACCAGACGCTTCCTGCTAAAGCCATAGGGCATCACAACTACTCATGCTTATCAAAGCTCATAGAATTTTACACTAAAAAAAGGTGAATTTTAGTATATATAAATTATGCCTCAATTTAAAAAAATTGCTAATGTAAAAAACAAATCAGATCAGGTTATACAACTGCCCCAAAGCATGCAACAGTCTGCAGCCAGGTCCTGACTACGGCTCACTAAATGCTACAGGGCACAGAACTCCACCCCTGCCCCTGCTCCCTGACCTCGGCGCAAAGGTGTCCTCCCCCCGGCTCCAGCCACCAGAAAAGCCTCCTGGCCTTCCCGAACTTGCCAGACATGCTCCTGCTATAGGCCCTGTGTTTGGGGCTTTCTGCTTTAGGATACTCATGAGATCTGTTTGGTCTTTGGCCTTTTGGTCTTTACTCAAATGTCAAGTGTCAAAAGCCAATGGAAGGAAGAATTTTCCATAGGACAGGAAGATCCAGTTTAATGGTGAGAGCAATATGGTCTGGTGCTTCTGAAATACTGTAGCCACTAACCACAGGGGAGAAGCACCTTCTTTGGCCACCCTTTTCTAAAACTGTAGCCCACACCCAGATCAGTCCTAAAATCCCTTCCCTACTTCAATTTCCTCCATCACACCTATCACCATCTTAAACACTGCATATTTTACTTACTCATTTCACTTATTGTTTGTCTTTCCATAACTAGGGCAGAATTGGTTGGTGGATTTTTTGTATTTTTTTTTTAACTGCTTTATCCCCAGCACCTAGAACAGTGTATTAAAAGTATTTAATTAAGGGGCGCCTGCATGGCTCAATCAGTTGGGCTTCTGGCTCTTGATCTCAGCTTGGGTTGTAATCTTGGGATCATGGAATCAAGCTCCCTGTCGGGCTCCATGCTCTGTGCAGAGTCTGCTTTCTTCTCTCGCTCCCTCTCTCTCTGCCACTCTCCCTGCTGACAAGCTCTCCCTTAGATTTTTTTAAAGATTTTATTTATTTATTTGATAGAGATCACAAGTAGGCAGAGAGGCAGGCAGAGAGAGAGGAGGAAGCAGGCTCCCCGCTGAGCAGAGAGCCCGATGCAGGGCTTGATCCCAGGACCCTGGGATCATGACCTGAGCCGAAGGCAGAGGCTTTAACCCACTGAGCCACGAAGGTGCCCCAGTATTTTTTTTAAAGTACTTAACTGAGCATTTGTGGAAATAAATAAATAAATGAACACCAAAAGCCCTGAAAGAAATGATGTATCGGTTAAGCAATTGCCTTCAGCTCAGGTCATGATCCTAGAATCCCAGGATCGAGTCCCACATCAGGCTCCCTGCTCAGCAGAGTCTGCCTCTCCTTCTGACCCTTCCCCTTCTCATGCTTTCTCTCTCTCTCTCAAATAAATAAAATCCTTAAAAAAAAAAAAGAAAAAAGAAAAAAGAAAAGTAAAGAAAAGAAAAAGAAGAAGAAGAAGAAATGATGTGTCTGGTGTGTTTTGGTAAAAAAATCAAAGAAACCAGCACCCCCACCTCATTTAGCCTCTCGTCATACTTCACCTCTGCCAGGAGTCTGGCCATACTGGCCTTCTTTCAACTCTGCCTCAAATGTGCTCTGCTCTGTCGCGGGTTTGGGCTTCTGGATATGCTGCATCCTCTGTCCAGAACCCTTTTCCCTCCACAGGCAGCTTCTGGTCACTTTCAGCTAAAGTACCGTTCCCTTACCAAGCTCCTCATCAACCCAGACTCCATCAGGACTCCTCATTACATGCCTGTACTTCCTCACTGCACTTACTATACTACAATCAAGTAACTCCCTGTGTAATTGCCAGTGGCTCTTGGTGGCTGTCCCACTAGAACATAAGTGCTGCGAAAGTGGAGACTTCTAAGTCTTATTCACGACTACCTCCCTAATAACCCAGCGCAGTATCGCACTCCTAGGAGATGCCCTGTGAGAATCGGTGGAATCCGAAGCGACTGAGGAGCCGTTGGTTCGCACTAGATAAACCCTCCTCCTTAAAACAGAGTGGCAGGCTCGTCAATGAATGTAACAGATGAAGCCAATGAACACAGGCTACCCCAGTGGCAGAAATACGTACGCTCATCGTATAATAAATCTTCTGTAAGATACTGCTCAGAAAAAAATTATATGTAAAGTTAAGTACTTAAAATACATTCCAGGAAACTACCACTTACCAGAATATGAAAGTGATTTCATAACGAACATGTTTTTCTCTCCACCTTTCTTATTGGAAGAGGTGGTAAATACCAGTTCACGTTTCTCGATTATGCTTCGCATTAACCCATTACTCAATGCCTGGTTATTAAGGATGAACTACATTCCGGACACCGCACTAGAATGTTGTTCAATACCTCTACTACAGTCCAAAACTACAGGGAAGGAAGAGAATGCTTCTTCGAGATTCCTTTTGATTTGTTGTGTCTGTTTTTCTTAACTCAGAGAACAGGGCAAACTTGGAACTCTTCCTCTGACAAAGCCCTGATGAGAGATCTGCTCAGATGGACCAGGTGAGGAAAGAGTTTAAGAAAAGGCAAAGGGGGGGCACCTGGGTGGCTCAGTGGGTTAAGTGGCTGCCTTCGGCTCAGGTCATGATCCCAGCGTTCTGGGATCAAGTCCCACATTGGGCTCCTTGCTTGGCAGGGAGCCTGCTTCTCCCTCTGCCTTTGCCTGCCGCTCTGTCTGCCTGTGCTCGCTCTCACTTCTCTATGACAAATAAATAAATAAAATCTTAAAAAAAAAAAAAAAAAAAGAAAAAAGGAAAGGCAAAGGGAGGGGCGCTTGGGTGGCTCAGTGGGTTAAGCCTCTGCTTTTGGCTCAGGTCATGATCTCAGAGTCCTGGGATGGAGCCCTGAGTCGGGCTCTCTGCTCAGCAGGGAGCCTGCTTCCCCACCTCCTGCCTGCCTCTCTGCCTACTTGTGATCCCTCTCTCTCTGTCAAATGAGTAAATTAAATCTTAAAAAAAAATAAAACGCTAAGGGAAATCACTAAGAGGTGTTTGTCCTCCGTGGTTAGTGACTACAGTATCTCAGAAATCCCAGACCATAGTGTTTTCACTATTAAGCTGGATTTTCCTGTCTTATGCAATATTCTGCCTTTTGGTGGCTTTTCTTTGCCTTCCCTGCACTAGGAACCTGGCTACAATTCCCCAGCTCTAAAGCACAGTTCTTTCCCTTGGAAGTTCACAACAACCACAAATGCCATCTTGGTATAAACAGCATACCAAAGCTTCAAGGTCACTACAAGATAGGAGAGTGGGTAGGCTTGTTTTTGGCTCTTAAGATAGCCCTGAGATAACTAAGAAATTCCTGGAACAGGCAGTGTTGATAAATGGACCAGCGAGGAATAAAAAGAAGGCTGATGGACTAGTGAAGCAGGGCCACCCGATAAGCCCAAAACAGAACAGTGAGCAGACCTGCTCCATGGGGTGGCAGAGAGCAAGCATGATGTGGAAAAAACACAGGGCCTGCGGCCGCTCTTCCTGCTCCCGGACTCATCACCAAACACCAACTCCCTGAATGACATTGGTCCCCACCATCCCTGTGTTCAAAGTGAAGAAATGCCCCCCAACTCTTCCTGTGTCAGGGAGAGGATGCAGTGGATAAAGAGATCTAACCTAAGAGAACCTAAGGCTCTGCCACAACAGTGTGATGACAGCAGTGCTGCCCCCTGCAGGCGATCTGTTGCTACTGAAGAAGAACTGCCTGGCGGAAACAGTCCAGGTAGTAACATACCCCATGGCTGCAGAGGTGGCGGTAGGATTAGTCTTCAGTTCCTGCACATTTACCACTTGAGGGACATTCTTCAGAGTTGATTCAGTCAAAGTACTTACAGCTATTTAAATAGGGAAGAGAGAGGCATATTAATTGCCGCAAAGGATCACAAATTCCAGCCATACACAAATGAATAACCAGGACAAAAAAATTCAAGCAGAATGTAATCTTCTTATATAAAGGAAATCTACTCTGGGCAGTTCCGCAGCTCTGTGCTCAATGGGACAGCTGGCATACTCCATTCGTAAAGATTATGAGATGAGGTTTTGTGCAATTTAATCAAATGTACTCGTTTAGGGAGAAAGAATCCCCCAGCCAGCTGTCACAGAGCAGAGCCGAGCTCCATGCGACACTGTCGGCTCATCCTGAAAACAGGTGGAAAGAGCTAGAGGAGGAGTGGTGCTCAGATTAAGGGTTTCCGCCTGCTGCCCTCCGTCCGTCTGTCTAACCGTTCTTTCCCATGAGCGGCTTATTACTGTCAGATTCTGTTAGGTGCCAGCAAGACAAAAAACGTCAAAAATACAGTTTCTTCTGGGGTACCTGGGTGGCTCGGTGGGTTAAGCCTCGGCCTTTGGCTCAGGTCATGATTCAGGGTCCTGGGATCAAGCCCCATATCGGGCTCTCTGCTCAGTGGGGAGCCTGCTTCCCTTCCTCTCTCTCTGCCTGCCTCTCTGCCTACTTGTGATCTCTGTCTGCCAAATAAATACATAAAATCTTAAAAAAAAAAAGTGTGTATATATATATATGTATACATATATATACACACATTTTTTTTTCCTTCTCTAAAGCTCACAGCTTCGTGAGACAGACACACGAATAAGATGTGGGAAATGGAGCTTGGACAAGAATGGGGGGAAAGGCCAAGAGGCCTGAATTAAATAATGGCAACTGGGACTGGCGTGACACCTTTCCTGTCTTCAGCATGTCAACTTGCATGTGTTTTTGGTCTTTTCACTTAAAACTGCATTCCAAAAACACTTAATGACATTTTATAATTATTTACTAGCACAGTCTGAGCAATGTTCTCGGATGAGTTCTTCCACACAGTTGACCGCGGTGGCGAAGGTGGAAGGGGGGTTGTGGGGCAGCTTGTGCATTCCTTCAGAGAAGTGAGCAGGCCTTTCTTGCCCTCGGCTGCACATACTGCATCTTTCATGTTCAAAGGTGCCTACACCTTAGAAATTTTTTGCCTCCAAAACGATAACGGAGATCACACCACCTCCTGCTGACTGGAATCATCCTACGCCCTGGCAGATTTTACGTCTATAAATAATCGACTCATCAGCGTGATTTGGGGCCAATTCAGCACAATGCCAAGATCCTGCTTCCTCCAGGTAACATTTAAAGGAAACATGGCAGATTTCTATTTTTTCAGAGGGCTCAAAGGTACCTTAAAAGGTTATCTTGTTGTGCTCCTTCATAGCAACTTTAGGTTCCTTAATAAGCATTTTAATATTTGAACTTTTCTTAATGCTTTTATCGTAATGGTAATCCCGTCTTTGTCTAAATCAAACCACTATGTCTCTTTAGTCTTTTAAAAAGAACTGTCCAGGGGTGCCTGGGTGGCTCAGTGGGTTGGGCCTCTGCCTTTGGCTCGGATCATGGTCTCGGGGACCTGGAATCGAGCCCCGCATTGGGCTCTCTGCTCAGCAGGGAGCCTGCTTCCCCCTCTCTCTGCCTGATTCTCTGCCTACTTGTGATCTCTGTCTGTCAAATAAATAAATTTTAAAAAAAGAACTGTCCAAAGTGATAATGTGTTCCAAGCAGTGATAAAACTAAAAAATAATTTTATTCAACTACAACAAAAATATGTGATTTATAGCAGAGTTTCTCAACTTTGGCACTACTGACCTTTCGGCCTGGATCATCCTTTGTTGTGGGGGTGCCCTGTGCACTTGAAGATTTTTTTGCAGTGTTCCTGACATCTACCCACTAGATGCCAGCGGCACTGCCAACCGGGGGAAGGGGGGGGAGTGCGGGGTGCAAAACAGCCTCCCCTGAGAACTACTGGCTTGTACAAACTGACTACTGGTGATAACCAAAGCCCTTGAGGCCAACCACCTAGAAACCCTAATGGGGGAAGTTCTGGAGAGCCAGGAAGCACTGACAAATCAAGTGCTGATGATGACGAGCTCATCAGAGTTTCCCTCTGTGAAGGCTAAACCGGCAATCTTAAGAAAACATTGCACTGACACAGAAAGCGCAGGGCTGGAGGCCGGGTTCTGCTACTTTTCGGCTGGGTCACCTTCGCCTCTCTCCGAACCTGACATCACTCAGAAGCAAAATGGGCACACTCATACCCACCTCCCAGCGCGGCTGGGATCCTTATGACACTGGCAGATAATTCTAATGTTATCAGATGATCTAACAGCAAAGATTAAGTTGGAGCTTAAAGCAGACATTATTCAAATGTAGGGATCAACAACTTCATCCAAAAACCAATGATTCCCCACTCAGCTGGATGTGGCAGATCTAACAGCTACCCTTGAAAGGAAAAAGCTTGGGGTGTCTGGTGGCTCAGTGGGTTGAGCTTCTGCCCTCAGCTCAGGTCATGATCTCGGGTTCCTAGGATGGAGCCCCATGTCGGGCTCTCTGCTTGGCGGGAGGCCTGTTTCCCCACCCCCCACCCCCGCCTGCCTCCCTACCTACCTGTGATCTCTACCTCTGTCAAATAAATAAATAAATAGATAGATAGATAGATAAATGGGAAAGCTTCAGATCTAGTCCTAGGATCGGGTTCCTAGGATGGAGCCCCATGTCGGGCTCTCTGTTTGGCAAGAGGCCTGTTTCCTCTCCCCCCACCCCCGCCTGCCTCCCTACCTACTTGTAATCTCTCTCTCTCTCTGTCAAATAAATAAATAAATAGATAGATAGATAGATAGATAAATAAATAAATAAATGGGAAAGCTTCAGATCTAGTCTCAGCCTTCTTGGGCCCTGCTCCCCGAAACAGTGGGTCGGGGGCAGGGACTGCCCTGTCAGTCCTCTCTTCTCAAGGGCAGCAGAGGGAGCGAGCTGCCGGCCAGGGCCTGCTGTGCTGGCCTGCAACAGCTGCAGCTCACGACCGAGGCTACCTGGGGCCTGGCTGGCCATCTGACGTCTCAGTGCTGCGGCGGCGGCCGCCTGGGGGGCTGAGAGGCTGTGGGAAGGACCGGGGGCGCCATGCTTCACGGTTTTGGTTGCAAGCATTGTGCTGTCAGCTCCTTGAGGAATAATTTTGCTAGCGGACGTTGACGCTGAAAAAAAAAGAAACAGCAAGTGAGAGAGTGGGTTGGAGAAGAGGAATACACAAAAGTGAAGGTGGCAAGCCCCCCATTGTGATGTTGCAGGGGACATGCAAGGGTTACCAATGCTTCAGCACGCACGCACAGGACGGAACCGAGAAACTCACAGGCTGGCTGCTCCACCAAAGAAGCCACGTGCGCTGTGCCCGCCCAGCTCTAGTTGCTGAATCTCTGATATGAGCACTTCCTTCAATACTGACCGAGATAGAACTTTCATGCCAACACAGGTAAACTCCCTGCTCTCCTCTCGTAAAATCTCCCCCTTCGCGTGCCTTCCCGTGGATGTCTGTTCTCTGTCAGAAGCCCCTTCAGTGTGAAGTCCTGACACTGAACCGGAGGTGGGACAGCCCAATACCGGTCACTTCTGAGAGCCAGTACTGCCACTGAGCGTGGCAGCCGGCAAGTCCCGGGGCAGCATATGGCTACAAGTAGCAAGCTGACTGAGCTAGGATTTGAAAGGCAGGAGTGCGAATGTTGCTTTAGAGCGAGGCAAACAGCCTCCTCCTCTAACTCCTGAAATCCCCTGTGTGTGTGTTGTTTGTTTGTTTTAATGTGTGCAGGTAATCCCTCTACCCAACGTGGGGCTCAAAGTCAAGACCCTGACATCAAGAGTTGCACGCCCCTCCAACTGAGCCAGCCCGGCACCCCACACCTGTTTTAGAACCACCTGCTAGACTCACAGGAAAGCCAGGCCAGTGTGAGCCCTGCAGGGCCCCTTCTCTCTGCCTCTTTCAGATTTTCTGAATTCAGCTTCTATTTTCTGGACCATCAGTAGAGAGGGGCTGGACTTGGTGGTGCAACAGCAGAAAAGCCAGGTACGGCTCCTCCAGCAAACACGCACCCCACAGCGAGTCACTGTGCACTTACTGGTCGTTCCCATCACGCCAGGCGAACCATGAATCAGGGGAGATTTAGCAAAAGGCGTTGCCTGCGGCAAGACTCCGGGCTGGATGGAAGGGGTGCGCACCACAGGTGCGTGCCGTGGGACCTGGGCCACCGTGTCATCATCCTTAAAGGACACCCGCGTGTCCTCGCCCTCCAACGACTGGGACACAGATGATGTGGAACTGGCTTCGTCCAAGTCTTCGTAGTATCTCTGAGACAGGAAGGCTGACCGGGACAGGCTGGCTGCCAACCAAAACAAAATGCAAGTTAGATGATTCAAGCAAGTCTGCAAGCTGTGTCACTTTCACTGTCGACATGGAAATATCCGGTTTAGAAACCCTTTAGTTGGGGTGCCTGGGTGGCTCAGTGGGTTAAGCCGCTGCCTTCGGCTCAGGTCATGATCTCAGGGTCCTGGGATCGAGTCCCGCATCGGGCTCTCTGCTCAGCAGGGAGCCTGCTTCCTTCTCTCTCTCTCTCTGCCTGCCTCTCAGTGTACTTGTAATTTCTCTCTGTCAAATAAATAAATAAAATCTTTAAAAAAAAAAAAAAAGAAAAAAAAAGAAACCCTTTAGTTACAACTTCTTTTAAGCGGAAGAAGCTGTAGGGGAAGGTGAACACCCACAGTCTGGGGCCCTGCTCGAAGGAAGCTTAGAGAAACCGAGCGGCACAGGCCAGGAACGTGTTGACCATCGCCAAACAAAAAAAAAAATGGGCAGTGAGAGACGGAATACACGATGGGCAGAGGTGGAGAGCTCAAGACACCGCCGTGAGCTCTCACAGGCAGAACCAGCAAACCAGGAAAGGACCAGACAAGCATGCAGAGAAGAGCCTCTCGCCAACAGCAAACTTCTAAGAACAGGGCACACGAACCGGGAAGACTGAATGTCCTCCGTCCTGGCGCTTCCAACATTCCCAACCCTCAAATGATTCTTTTGAATCAATTAGGCTTAAAAAAAATCCCTGAAATAAAAACTAACTTGCCCTCTTTTTTCCCCTCTTCTACAAATGATGAAGTAAGGCCTCGTGCTATTTTGAAGTACACAGGGCTGCCTGTATACTGGAAAAACCATAAACCAAACCAAAGACCTAGCTCTTTCTCAAGTGACTTAAAAGCACTGCTACTATTTACTGACTTGGTTGCCTTATGGGCACATCACTCCATAAGATTTTATTTGTAGCAATCAACAAATGCACCTGAAAACCCAGGCTACCTGCTAGGGCTGCAGCACTGCTCAGTTTCGTGGCCATTAGCCACATGTGACTATTTAAGTTAAAAATAATTAAAGGTAATTAAATGAAAATTTCAAGTCTTCAAGCTTCGCCAGCCACATCTCTCCTGCTGGGATCAAGGATGTGGCTACCTTCCTGGCATTAAAAAAGGGGCCCGGGGCGCCTGGGTGGCTCAGTGGGTTAAGGCCTCTGCCTTCGGCTCAGGTCATGATCCCAGGGTCCTGGGATTGGGCTCTCTGCTCCACGGGGTGCCTGCTTCCTCCTCTCTCTCTCTGCCTACTTCTGATCTCTGTCTGTTAAATAAATAAATAAAATCTTTAAAAAAAGAAAAGAAAAGAAAAAAAGAAAGAAAAGGGGCTCCATTGAAACCTAAATAATCTTATTCTGGGGGTGCTTAGGTTGTTCAGTCCTTAAGCACTGGCCTTCAGCTCAGGTCATGATCCCAGAGTCCCGGAATCAAGCCCTGCATCAGGCTCCCTGCTCCGAGGGAAGCCTGCTTCTCCCTCTCCCGCTCCCCCTGCTTGTGTTCCTCCCTTGCTCTGTCTCTCTGTATAAAATAAATAAATACAACTTTAAAAAAAAATCTATTATTCTGCTTAAACTCTAACTCAGATTAGAAAAGGCAAAAAGGCACGTTAACAGAAAAAAAAAGGACAGCAATCTTCATCTCAGTAGACAAAGCAAACCTCATGCCTTGTGGGAACTACAGAAACCCCTCCCTTTGAGCTCAAGACAAGGTTGCTCACTCACTACTTTAATGGCTTCTGCACTGGTGGTCCTAGCGAGTGAAATAAGGTAAGAAAAATAAAGGACCAAAAAAGAAGAAACAAAAGTATTAGTACCTATATAGAATTTAACTGTTCCCATAGAAGTTCAAGAAACGGGCGCCTGGGTGGCTCTATTTTTAGGCCCGCTGCCTTCAGCTCAGGTCATGATCTCAGGGTCCTGGGATCTAGCCCCGCATTCGGCTCTCTGCTCAGCGGGGAGCCTGCTTCCCTTCCTCTCTCTTTGCCTGCCTCTCTGCCTACGTGTGATCTCTCTCTCTCTCTCTGTCAAATAAATAAATAAATAAATAATCTAAAAAATATAATAATAAAAAAAAGAAAGTTCAAGAAATAGTTACAGATATTATTTGAATAAACCAGTTTAGCTACGCTGCTGGATACAAAGTCAACATACAAAAGATCTAATATATTTCTATTATCACATCTAACATAAAACATAAAATGAAACTTAATGAAGAAAATCCATCATCACAGGAATATTAAAATTTTTTTTTCAAGATTTTTATTTATTTTAGAGACAGAGAGAGAGCAAGCACAAGCAGGGGGAGGGGCAGACAGAGAAGCAGACACCCTGCTGAGCAGGGAGCCCCATGTTGGGCTTGATCCATCCCAGGACCCTGGGATCATGACCTAAGTAAGCTATAGGCAGACGCTTAACTGAACCACCCAGGTACCCCCATTAAAAATATTAAACTCATGGGAATCAGTCTAACAAGAGATATATATATATGTTCTTCATGAAGAAAACACTGAAAGAAATTAAAGATGCAAATAAAAATATACCATGTTTAGCAACTAAAAGATCAACACTGTACAAATGCCAATTCTCTCAAGTTGATCTAGAGATTTAATACAATCCCAATCAAAATCTCAACTTTTCTTTGAGGGTTAAGGGAGACAGAATTTAGCAAGACAATTCCAATATTAATATGGAAACAGAAAGCACCAGGAAGAGCCAAAACATTCTAGATCATGGGTCAACAAACTAAAACCTTGGGCCAGCTACCTGTTTTTCCAAATAAAGTTCTACTGAAACACCGACATGTTCATTCATTTGTATACTGTCTGTAGCTGCTTTCCCATCACAAGGGCAGAGGTGAATTAGGCACAACAGAAACCATGAGGCGGGCAAGCCTAAAATATTTACTACTCAACCCTTAAAGAAAAAGGCTGCACCTGCCGTCCTAGATTACAGAACCTCCTGTGACGAGGTACAGAACCTGCCCTACTATCCTGTTAGGGCAGCCACTAGTCACACGTGACCACTGAGCACGTGAAATGTGGCTAGGGGATTGTAAAACTGATTTTTTAGCTTGATTTAGTTTTTATTAATTTAAATAGTCCAGTGTATTAAGACTGCACAGCTTTTGAACCTAGAAGAACAGTACTGAGGTTTATTTAGTACAAGTTAATTACGGCAGTGTGGTAGCAGTGGCTTCTCATCACTGTGTGACGCCAAGAGACCTCCATATAAGGATAACTGATTTACAACAAAGGTGGTCACTCAGCAGGGGGCAAAGGAGTCTTTTCAATAAACATTACCAGGACAATCAGCTATGTAAATACAAAACACGTGAGCCATACTTTGTATCTTCAGCACAAATCAATTCCAGACAGTATAAACAAAACATGGTACACCCATAGGACAGACCACTACTCAGCAATTAGAAGGCGTGAACTATTTATGTTATACATCATGCATGAACCTCAAAAACATACTAAGTGAAAGAAACCAAACCAAAAAACTATGTAAGATTCCATTTATACGCAATTTCAAAAAAAGGCAGATCCCAACAGAAAGAAAAAAGATCAGTGGTTGCTGGGGGCAGAGGAGGGAATGACTATAAACAAGCATGAAGAAACTTCCTGCGTGGTAGGAGTATTCTAAAACTGGAATGTGGTGATGGTTATACAATTCCACAAGTTTAATAAAAACCATCAGACTCAACACTTACAAAAGATGAATTTTATAATATATATTTTTAACGATTTTATTTATTTATTTGGCAGAAAGAGTGAGAGACCACAAGCAGGCAGAGCAGAAGAGGGAAAGGGAGAAGCAGGCTCCCCACTGAGCAGGGAGCCCAATGTGAGGCTCCATCCCAGGACCCTGCGATCATGACCTGAGCTGAAGGCAGTCACTTAACCAACTGAGCCACCCATGTGCCCCTGAATTTTATCATATGTAAGTTATACCTTGATGCAGCTGTTTAAAACAAAATCAATTCCAGGTAGATGGCAGATCTAAATTTGAAAAGCAAACTATTAATATTTTCAGACAATAATAAAAATGCATGCATACTCTTAAGAGGTATTTCTTTCTTTCTTTCTTTTTTTTTTTTAACTTTTTATTTATTTATTTGACAGAGAGAAACAGCAAGAGAGGGAACACAGCGGAAGGGAGAGGGAGAAGTGGCTCCCCGCCAAGCAGGGAGCCTGATGCGGGGCTCAATCCCAGGACCCTGGGATCATGATCTGAGTCGAAGGCAGACACTTAAGAACTAAGCCACCCAGGCGCCCCTAGAGAAGGACTTCTTAAAGAGAACACAGAAGTATCAACTGCAAAGGAGAAGGCTGGTAAGTCTATTTTAAATAAAGCACTTGTTTGCCAAAAGAAGGAAAAACGCAATAAAGTGAGTACCTACAACCCATATAACCAACAAAGGGCTGGTATCCAGAATGAATACAAACTTCTATGCACCAGTAAGAAAGATTTCCCAGTAGATAAATGAGCAAAAGATGCAATCACAAACTTGTCAATGTTGTGTCATGACACAAAAGTCAACTATTAACCAAATACTTAACACACACAAGGGTTACACCACAGTAGTTAGAAGGGAAAAGACTGACAATATTAAGCTTGTAGAAATGTGTAAATGTAGAAAACTGACATAGTCACACCTTGATGGTAAAGCAGAGTAAGCTGGTATAGCCACTTTGGAAAACTGTATAGAAGAAATCTAAGGAAGCTGGGCGGTGGAGAGTACCAGCCAACAATGTAACGAGAACACATGTGCCTGAAGATGTTCAGAACAACATTTTGTTCCATTACAGCCAGAAACTGGGGACAGTAAGCGGCCACCAAGAGGAGAAAGGATAAGTAAATGCAGTACATTTATACAGCCGGATACTATGCAGCAGCACAGCAGGCAAAACCCCCTGAAAACAGGCAAAACCAAACAGTGTCTGAGAAGACATCGCTCAGGTAATAAAACTGACCCAAAAAAGCACAATTAGGGAGATTGAAGAGAATGGCAACTCAATGCAAAGTCCAATTCTGAACTGGATCCTTGATTTTTAAAAGATGCTATGAAGGTCATAAGAGGAACAGTTGGCAAAATGTCAGTATGGATTGCATACTAGATAACAGTGCTCTGTCAAGGTTAAATTTCCTCAATCTGATCATTGTATTATTGTGGAAGAGAACATCTTGTTCTTAAGGGACACATGCTAGAATACTTAGGAGTAACAAGTCCTGTCTGCAACTTATTTCTAAATAGTTCATCAAAAATAATAACAGAAAGACCTGTACTCTGAAAACTATAAAAACTATAAAAACTGATGAAAGAAATTCAATAAGACACCAAGAAATGGAAAGACAGGGGTGCCTGGGTGGCTCAGTCAGTTAAGCATCTGACTCTTGATTTCGGCTCAGGTCATGATCCGGGGGTCCTGGGATCAAGCCCCCTGTAGGCTTTGTGCTCAGCAGGGAGCGTGCTTGGGATTCTCTCTCTCCCCCTCCCCTTCCCCCTTGCCTCCCTCATGCACACGCTCCATGAAATAAATCTTAAAAAAAAAAAAAAAAAAAAGGAAAGACATTCCATGCTCTTAAATTGGAAGAACAAATAACAGAATGTCTATATTACCCAAAGCAAGCTACACATTTAATGTGGTCCCTATCAAAACACCAAGAGCATTTTTCACAGAACTAGAACAAACAATCCTAAACATGGTGTGGAACCACAAAAGGTCCCAAATAGCCAACGCAATCTTGAAAAAGAAAAACAAAACTGGAAGCATCGTAATTTCTGATTTCAAGTTATGTTACAAAGTTACGGTAATCAAAATGTCATGGTACTGGCACATCAAAATAGACAGACCAAAGAAACAATATAAAACCTAGAAATAAACCCATGATCAACTGAGGAAAGAATATGCAATGGGGAAAAGACAGTCTCCTCTACAAATGGTGTTGGGACACCATTTAAAGCGGACCGCCACATAAAAAGGAGTGAAACTGCACCATTTTCTCACGCACACACAAAAATAAACTGCAAATGGATTAAGGACCCACATGCGAGACCTGAAACCCTAAAAATCCCAGAAGAGAGCACAAGCAGCAATTTCTCTGACTCTGGCCATAGCAACATCTTTCTAGATATGTCTTGAGGTAAGGGAGACAAAAGCAAAAATAAACTATCGGGACTACATCAAAATTAAAAGCTTCTGCATAGCATTATAACTAAAAGACAACCTACTGAATGGGAGAAGATATTTGCAAACGGCATATCTCATAGAGGATTAGAATCCAAAATACATAAAGAATTTATACAGTTCAACACCAAAAAAACCCAAATAATCCAATTAAAAATGGGGCACAAGACATGAGCAGACATTTCTCCAAAGACATGTAGACGGCCAACAGACACGCGGACAGATGCCCAACATCACTCACCTGTCAAGAAAATGCAATCAAAGCTACCATAAGACAGCACCTCACACCTGTCAGAAGGACTAAAACCAAAAACACAAGAAATGGGTGCTGGGGAGGATGTGGAGAAACAGGAACCCTCCAGCACTGCTGGTTCAAATGCAAGCTGGTGCAGCCGCTGTGGAAGACAGCATGGATGTTTCTCAAGCAATTAAAAACAGAACTATGCTACCATCCAGGAACTGCACTACTGGGTATTTTCCCAAAGCAAAACACTAACTCACAGGGATCTGGGCACCCCTGCATTTACTGCAGCGACACTGACAACAGCCAAACTATGGAAGCAGCCTGAGTGTCCACCGACGGAAGAATGGGTTAAGAAGATGCAGCCTGTGTGTGTTTGTGTGTGTGTGCGCGCGCACAGACATAGAAAAGAATGAAATCTTGTCATCTGCAACAATATGGATGCATCGAGAGAATATAATGCTAAGCAAAAAAGTGAGTCAGAGAAAAAGAAATACATAATTTCACTCATATGAAGAATTTAAGAAAAAAAAAAAAAAACGAATAAAGGGGAGAAAAAGGAGAGTGGAGGGCAAACCAAGAAACAGACTCGTAACCGTAGAGGTCACCAGAGGGGAGGTGGCGGAGGATGGGTGAAACAGGTGACGGGTCAGAAGGACAGCTCTCACGATGAGCACCAAGTACTGAACCGAACTGTGGATTCACTGCATTGTACACCTGAAACTAACATAACACTGCACGTTAACTATACTGGAATTAAGATAAAAAACTCAGTAAATATATTAAAAATATTATTAACAATAACGTGAACATGTGTGGTAGAGAGGAGAAAAATAAAGCAATTGTGACCAACATTACTAGAAAATCTGGGTGAAGGGTAAGTGGGTAAGTGGGTGCTCACTTATCCTTGCAGCTGGAGTTTTGAAATTTTTCAAAATAGTAAGTAAAAATTACAAATATCAAAAGGAAAAAACCAGACAAGTAAAAGCAAAGGCACACTTTCACATATGTCCATACAATGGTACTTCTTGGGAGGCGGAAGACCGGGATGCACGAGAGGGGTCTAGGAAGTTGGCCACGAAAATATTCTGTTTCCTAACCCAGGTAGAGGTTACACAGATGGGCAATTCTGTTTTGTGTTCTTTTCTGTACATGTTTTATAGTTCATAACTATTTTTTAAAAGATTTATTTATTTATTTGACAGAGATCACAGAGAGGCAGGTGGCGGGGGCGGGAGGGAAGGAGGCTCCCTGCTGAGCAGAGAGCCCAACAAGGGCTTCGATCCCAGGACCTTGAGACCATGACCTGAGCTGAAAGCAGAGACTTAACCCACTGAGTCACCCAGGTGCCCTATAGTTCGTACTTTAAAAGTTAAATATTTTGGCGGCGCCTGGGTGGCTCAGAGGCTGCCTTTGGCTGAGGTTACGATCTCAGGGTCCTGGGATCCAGCCCCAAGTGGAGCTCCTTGCCCAGCAGGAGTCCGCTTCTCCCTCTCCCTCTCCCCCTGCCCCCCTCCTCTGCTCATGCTCTCTCAACTGGGTCTCTCTCAAATAAATAAGTAAAATCTTTTTTTTTTTTTTAAGATTTTATTTATTTGTCAGAAAGAGAGAGAGAGAGCAAGAGGGTGAGCACAAGCAGGGAGAACAGAAGGCAGAGGCAGAAGCAGGCTCCCCACTGAGCAAGGAGCCCAATGTTGGACTCAATCTCAGAATCCTGGGATCATGACCTGAGCCAAAGGAAGACACTTAACTGACTGAGCGACCCAGGCATCCCTAAATAAAATCTTTTTTTAGAAAGTTAAATATGGGGGCACCTGGGAGGTTCAGTGGGTTCAGGTCATGATCCCAGGGTCCTGGGATCGAGCCCCGCATCGGGCTCTCTACTCAGCAGGGAGCCTGCTTCCTCCTCTCTCTCTACCTGTCTCTCTGCCTACTTGTGATCTCTGTCAAATAAATAAATAAAATCTTTTAAAAAGAAAGTTAAATATGTTTATATGCTCTGATTTATCCTTTAATGTATATTTCCTAGATTTAAAGTGCTTGACTATAATGTGCAATTTCTACTTAATGTCTATATTATCTTCCAAACTGAAAGTCTAATGTGGTCATACACTAAGTTTCTCTTATTAACCATAATGTTTGGGACAAAGTAGGCAATCATATTTGTTGAATGAGCAAGTAAATTACATAAATCTCACTTCTAAGGAATTTATTACGAAGATACAATCAGAGATGTGGTTAAGGATTTGTGAACAAGGATGTTCTGAGCAAAATCTTGGCAATGAGATTAATACTTAACAGGAACTGGACAAGTAAATTACAGCCTTCTAATACACGGAAATAGTGTGCAGTCATCAGAAGGCGTATGTTTAATATTTAAAAACAGAAGGCATGCAAGTTTTTTAATTTTTAAAATGTCTAATTTTTTTTCATTATGGCAAAATACACAAAACATTAAAATTTACCACCTTAACCATTTTTTAAGTGTACACTTCTCCAGCTTTAAGTACATGAACACTGTGGTGCAACCATCCATCTCCAGAATTCTTTGCATCTTGTAAAACTAAAACTCTGTCCCCAGTCTCCGGAATTCTTCCATTCTCTCCCCTGCGGTCCCTGCAACTGCCATGCTCTTTGTGTCTGTAAATTTCACGACTCTAAGGATCTCATCATACAAGTGCAGTCGTACAGTATCTGTCTTTTTGTGACCGGCTCATCTCTGTTAGCACGTCATTCTCCTGGCTCATCCACGGTATAGCATGTCATCAGAATTTCCTTCCTCTTTAAGGTGCACATAATACCCCACTGCACTTATCTTTTCAGCCGCTGACGGACACCTGGCTTGCTTCTACCTTTCAGCTACTGTGCACAGTGCTGCTATGAACATGAGTGTACAGATACCTGACTGAGTTCCTGTTCTCAGTTCCTCTGGGTACCTGCCCATGAGTGATTTACTGGATCACATGGTTAAATCTCTTTCTCATTTATTTTTTTAAAGATTGTATTTATTTATTTGACAGACAGAGATCACAGGCAGGCAGAGAGACAGGTAGAGAGAGAGAGGAGGAAGCAGGCTCCCTGCTGAGCAGAGAGCCCGATGTGGGGCTCCATCCCAGGACCCTGGGATCATGACCTGAGCCAAAGGCAGAGGCTTTAACCCACTGGGGCACCCAGGCATCCCTCCGCTCAGGTCTTAATCTCAAATTCAGTGAGTTCAAGTCCCACACTGGTTGTGGAGACTACTTACAAAAAAGAAAAAATTCCCTTATCTGTGACTACTACTTACTCTCAATATTACATGATTACACTCAATATTATATGATTACAGAAAAATTAATAAGTCATGGTACAGTAAGATTAAATTTCCTTCTGTTAATTACCAAAAAGTATCTGTTGTTGGTATTAAAAAACAGTTTCAACTTACAACACAATTTCAAAGGAAAAAAGCAGATATGGGCACTAAAGCAAAGCATGATTATGTATGAAGTTGTCTAGGACAAGTACTTTTTTTAAAAAAGGATTTGATTTATTTATTTGACAGAGGAGAGAGAGAGAAAGCACACAAACAGGGGAGCGGCAGGCAGAGGGAGAGGGAGAAGCAGGCTTCCCACTGAGCAGGGAGCTGGATGTGGAGCTCAATCCCAGGACCCTGGGATCAAGACCCAAGTCGAAGGCAGAAGCTTAACTGACTGAGTCACCTAGGCGTCCCTAACTAGTATTAAAAAAAAAAAAAAAAAGAAAAGAAAGAAAGAAAGAAAAAAAAAGAAAAGATTTTTTAATTCACTTTAGAGAGAAGGCAAGCATGCTCAAGCAGGGAGAGGCGGAAAAGGGAGAAAAAGAATCTGAAGCAGACTCCGCACTGAGTGCGGAGCCCAAAGCGGGGCTCAATCCCACAACCACGAGATCATGACCTGAGCCAAAACCAAGGGTCGGATGTCCAACCAACTATGCCACCCAGGTGCCCCACACGACAAGTATTTTTTAAAAACAAAATTGAGATAATAACATAGTAATTTAATGATAAAATTCTTTTCCATTAGTCACATGGCTTCTTTTCCACAAGTGTGTTGTGCCATCATTCTCTCATAGTAGGTTTTTGCTTTATTTCCTAAGTTGTTTTTTCCTTTCTTCCTTCCTTCCTTTTTCTTTATTTCTTTATTTCTTCCTTTATTTCCTAAGTAGTTTCCTAAGTATTTCCCCAACCACAATGCAATTCTACTCCAAACCCCACACAAGTTAAGACAAGTAAAGCATCTTCAGACAAAGCAGAGGTCTGGGTCCCTGGTACCAGCTCAGTGTTCTCCAAACCCTTGGGAACCACCACCACATAACCGAAGGACTACGGAACACAGTGTCAAAGCCACGGCTACTACCTTGAACTGCCCTGAACAGTATGTACAAGCTGCTCTCTACTCTAATATTCAGATGGGCAACAGATCTGGGGACATTTCTTCTATTTCTTACTCAGAGCCGAAGGAAAGCACAGACACACAGACACGGATACATCCAGACTCCTCCTTCCTTCCTACTTTCATACCAGGCACTGTATGTTTGAGGCTAAAAATTCAGGACCGGTTCCCTTTACCTGGGGCAGTGGATCTCACTGGGGGGGTCTTCCTCTTGGCCAAGAAGTTTCTTAGCTGTGCTTGTTTCACGGGGGACAGTTTAGCTGCAAGAAATTCATGAACCCATAAATGCTTAAGACTTGGTTTTTAAGAAGTCAACAGAAGACAATGCAGAGAGTTAAAGAATGAGAAGAATGTGTTTACCTGGCACTCTGGACAAAGGCTTGGTGTGAGATTCTATGGTGGTTTTCAACAAAGCATTACGGAGACTTTCGAGGTCACTGTCAAAACTAAAAGACAATTGTGTTACATACAAACCAACTATGACCTGAGAAATCTCCCCAAATATAAATGCCAGAAAGCCTCCCCAATACGGTAACAGGAAATCTGATCAATCAATCAACATAATCCAATCCAAAAGGAAAGAGATTACAACCTCAATACCCGCCCCCTCCCCCCACCAGGGCAAACACAGCACTAACTGCGCTATAGCACAAAGGGCAGTTAGAATGTACACATTTGGCCTAAAGGCAGAAACATAACAACATCCCAGTAACTTCAGGAGTAAACTGTCTAACTGCCAGGTCTGAAAGTTTTTGCTCA